>NC_136428.1:14287381-15598572 GCF_052849685.1 Lactuca virosa | reverse complement strand
ATTACGTTCTCATTCTATATAGCCAATTAAAAGGTTTTTATAGACGCTTTCGGACGAATTTCATTATACATTTCGATAACGTAAGTTTAGTGGCTATAAATTCGACTTCCCCAATTTTGAATTCAAAAGTGGCATCAAATATAATTTATTTGATTATATTAGCAACTTTTTATCAACTTTATTACATTTTCATTATTTATAACTAACTAACAGTTTTTTCTAGACGCTTTTGGATGAAATTCATTCTATATTTCTCTTTAAAAATAACATAAGTTTAGATGCAATAAAGTTCGACTTGCCCAATTTGAATTGAGAAGTGTCACCAAATATAATTCATTTGATTAAATTAGCAACATTATGTCAACATTATTACGTTCTCATTCTATATAGCCAATTAAAAGGTTTTATAGACGCTTTCAGACGAATTTCATTATACATTTCGATAACGTAAGTTTAGTGGCTATAAATTCGACTTCCCCAATTTTGAATTCAAAAGTGGCACCAAATATAATTTATTTGATTATATTAGCAACTTTTTATCAACTTTATTACATTTTCATTATTTATAACTGACTAACAGTTTTTTCTAGACGCTTTTGGATGAAATTCATTCTATATTTCTCTTTAAAAATAACATAAGTTTAGATGCAATAAAGTTCGACTTGCCCAATTTGAATTGAGAAGTGACACCAAATATAATTCATTTGATTAAATTAGCAACATTATGTCAACATTATTACGTTCTCATTCTATATAGCCAATTAAAAGGTTTTATAGACGCTTTCAGACGAATTTCATTATACATTTCGATAACGTAAGTTTAGAGGCTATAAATTCGACTTCCCCAATTTTGAATTCAAAAGTGGCATCAAATATAATTTATTTGATTATATTAGCAACTTTTTATCAACTTTATTACATTTTCATTATTTATAACTTACTAGCAGTTTTTTCTAGACGCTTTTGGATGAAATTCATTCTATATTTCTCTTTAAAAATAACATAAGTTTAGATGCAATAAAGTTCGACTTGCCCAATTTGAATTGAGAAGTGTCATCAAATATAATTCATTTGATTAAATTAGCAACTTTATATCAACATTATTACGTTCTCATTCTATATAGCCAATTAAAAGGTTTTATAGACGCTTTCAGACGAATTTCATTATACATTTCGATAACGTAAGTTTAGTGGCTATAAATTCGACTTCCCCAATTTTTAATTCAAAAGTGGCACCAAATGTAATTTATTTGATTATATTAGCAACTTTTTATAAACTTTATTAAATTTTCATTATTTATAACTAACTAACAGCTTTTTCTAGACGCTTTTGGATGAAATTCATTCTATACTTCTCTTTAAAAATAACATAAGTTTAGATGCAATAAAGTTCGACTTGCCCAATTTGAATTGAGAAGTGTCACCAAATATAATTCATTTGATTAAATTAGCAACTTTATATCAACATTATTACGTTCTCATTCTATATAGCCAATTAAAAGGTTTTTATAGACGCTTTCAGACGAATTTCATTATACATTTCGATAACGTAAGTTTAGTGGCTATAAATTCGACTTCCCCAATTTTGAATTCAAAAGTGGCACCAAATATAATTTATTTGATTATATTAGTAACTTTTTATCAACTTTATTACATTTTCATTATTTAGAACTAACTAACAGTTTTTTCTAGACGCTTTTGGATGAAATTCATTCTATATTTCTCTTTAAAAATAACATAAGTTTAGATGCAATAAAGTTCGATTTGCCCAATTTGAATTGAGAAGTGTCACCAACTATAATTCATTTGATTAAATTAGCAACTTTATATCAACATTATTACGTTCTCATTCTATATAGCCAATTAAAAGGTTTTTAGAGACGCTTTTGGACGAATTTCATTATACATTTCGATAACGTAAGTTTAGAGGCTATAAATTCGACTTCCCCAATTTTGAATTCAAAAGTGGCACCAAATATAATTTATTTGATTATATTAGCAACTTTTTATCAACTTTATTACATTTTCATTATTTATAACTAACTAACAGTTTTTTCTAGACGCTTTTGGATGAAATTCATTCTATATTTCTCTTTAAAAATAACATAAGTTTAGATGCAATAAAGTTTGACTTGCCCAATTTGAATTGAGAAGTGTCACCAAATATAATTCATTTGATTAAATTAGCAACTTTATATCAACATTATTACGTTCTCATTCTATATAGCCAATTAAAAGGTTTTTATAGACGCTTTCGGACGAATTTCATTATACATTTCGATAACGTAAGTTTAGTGGCTATAAATTCGACTTCCCCAATTTTGAATTCAAAAGTGGCATCAAATATAATTTATTTGATTATATTAGCAACTTTTTATCAACTTTATTACATTTTCATTATTTATAACTTACTAGCAGTTTTTTCTAGACGCTTTTGGATGAAATTCATTCTATATTTCTCTTTAAAAATAACATAAGTTTAGATGCAATAAAGTTCGACTTGCCCAATTTGAATTGAGAAGTGTCATCAAATATAATTCATTTGATTAAATTAGCAACTTTATATCAACATTATTACGTTCTCATTCTATATAGCCAATTAAAAGGTTTTATAGACGCTTTCAGACGAATTTCATTATACATTTCGATAACGTAAGTTTAGTGGCTATAAATTCGACTTCCCCAATTTTTAATTCAAAAGTGGCACCAAATGTAATTTATTTGATTATATTAGCAACTTTTTATAAACTTTATTAAATTTTCATTATTTATAACTAACTAACAGCTTTTTCTAGACGCTTTTGGATGAAATTCATTCTATACTTCTCTTTAAAAATAACATAAGTTTAGATGCAATAAAGTTCGACTTGCCCAATTTGAATTGAGAAGTGTCACCAAATATAATTCATTTGATTAAATTAGCAACTTTATATCAACATTATTACGTTCTCATTCTATATAGCCAATTAAAAGGTTTTTATAGACGCTTTCAGACGAATTTCATTATACATTTCGATAACGTAAGTTTAGTGGCTATAAATTCGACTTCCCCAATTTTGAATTCAAAAGTGGCACCAAATATAATTTATTTGATTATATTAGTAACTTTTTATCAACTTTATTACATTTTCATTATTTAGAACTAACTAACAGTTTTTTCTAGACGCTTTTGGATGAAATTCATTCTATATTTCTCTTTAAAAATAACATAAGTTTAGATGCAATAAAGTTCGATTTGCCCAATTTGAATTGAGAAGTGTCACCAACTATAATTCATTTGATTAAATTAGCAACTTTATATCAACATTATTACGTTCTCATTCTATATAGCCAATTAAAAGGTTTTTAGAGACGCTTTTGGACGAATTTCATTATACATTTCGATAACGTAAGTTTAGAGGCTATAAATTCGACTTCCCCAATTTTGAATTCAAAAGTGGCACCAAATATAATTTATTTGATTATATTAGCAACTTTTTATCAACTTTATTACATTTTCATTATTTATAACTAACTAACAGTTTTTTCTAGACGCTTTTGGATGAAATTCATTCTATATTTCTCTTTAAAAATAACATAAGTTTAGATGCAATAAAGTTTGACTTGCCCAATTTGAATTGAGAAGTGTCACCAAATATAATTCATTTGATTAAATTAGCAACTTTATATCAACATTATTACGTTCTCATTCTATATAGCCAATTAAAAGGTTTTTATAGACGCTTTCGGACGAATTTCATTATACATTTCGATAACGTAAGTTTAGTGGCTATAAATTCGACTTCCCCAATTTTGAATTCAAAAGTGGCATCAAATATAATTTATTTGATTATATTAGCAACTTTTTATCAACTTTATTACATTTTCATTATTTATAACTAACTAACAGTTTTTTCTAGACGCTTTTGGATGAAATTCATTCTATATTTCTCTTTAAAAATAACATAAGTTTAGATGCAATAAAGTTCGACTTGCCCAATTTGAATTGAGAAGTGTCACCAAATATAATTCATTTGATTAAATTAGCAACATTATGTCAACATTATTACGTTCTCATTCTATATAGCCAATTAAAAGGTTTTATAGACGCTTTCAGACGAATTTCATTATACATTTCGATAACGTAAGTTTAGTGGCTATAAATTCGACTTCCCCAATTTTGAATTCAAAAGTGGCACCAAATATAATTTATTTGATTATATTAGCAACTTTTTATCAACTTTATTACATTTTCATTATTTATAACTGACTAACAGTTTTTTCTAGACGCTTTTGGATGAAATTCATTCTATATTTCTCTTTAAAAATAACATAAGTTTAGATGCAATAAAGTTCGACTTGCCCAATTTGAATTGAGAAGTGACACCAAATATAATTCATTTGATTAAATTAGCAACATTATGTCAACATTATTACGTTCTCATTCTATATAGCCAATTAAAAGGTTTTATAGACGCTTTCAGACGAATTTCATTATACATTTCGATAACGTAAGTTTAGAGGCTATAAATTCGACTTCCCCAATTTTGAATTCAAAAGTGGCATCAAATATAATTTATTTGATTATATTAGCAACTTTTTATCAACTTTATTACATTTTCATTATTTATAACTTACTAACAGTTTTTTGTAGACGCTTTTGGATGAAATTCATTCTATATTTCTCTTTAAAAATAACATAAGTTTAGATGCAATAAAGTTCGACTTGCCCAATTTGAATTGAGAAGTGTCATCAAATATAATTCATTTGATTAAATTAGCAACTTTTTATCAACATTATTACGTTCTCATTCTATATAGCCAATTAAAAGGTTTTATAGACGCTTTCAGACGAATTTCATTATACATTTCGATAACGTAAGTTTAGTGGCTATAAATTCGACTTCCCCAATTTTTAATTCAAAAGTGGCACCAAATATAATTTATTTGATTATATTAGCAACTTTTTATAAACTTTATTAAATTTTCATTATTTATAACTAACTAACAGCTTTTTCTAGACGCTTTTGGATGAAATTCATTCTATACTTCTCTTTAAAAATAACATAAATTTAGATGCAATAAAGTTCGACTTGCCCAATTTGAATTGAGAAGTGTCACCAAATATAATTCATTTGATTAAATTAGCAACTTTATATCAACATTATTACGTTCTCATTCTATATAGCCAATTAAAAGGTTTTTATAGACGCTTTCAGACGAATTTCATTATACATTTCGATAACGTAAGTTTAGTGGCTATAAATTCGACTTCCCCAATTTTGAATTCAAAAGTGGCACCAAATATAATTTATTTGATTATATTAGTAACTTTTTATCAACTTTATTACATTTTCATTATTTAGAACTAACTAACAGTTTTTTCTAGACGCTTTTGGATGAAATTCATTCTATATTTCTCTTTAAAAATAACATAAGTTTAGATGCAATAAAGTTCGATTTGCCCAATTTGAATTGAGAAGTGTCACCAACTATAATTCATTTGATTAAATTAGCAACTTTATATCAACATTATTACGTTCTCATTCTATATAGCCAATTAAAAGGTTTTTAGAGACGCTTTTGGACGAATTTCATTATACATTTCGATAACGTAAGTTTAGAGGCTATAAATTCGACTTCCCCAATTTTGAATTCAAAAGTGGCACCAAATATAATTTATTTGATTATATTAGCAACTTTTTATCAACTTTATTACATTTTCATTATTTATAACTAACTAACAGTTTTTTCTAGACGCTTTTGGATGAAATTCATTCTATATTTCTCTTTAAAAATAACATAAGTTTAGATGCAATAAAGTTTGACTTGCCCAATTTGAATTGAGAAGTGTCACCAAATATAATTCATTTGATTAAATTAGCAACTTTATATCAACATTATTACGTTCTCATTCTATATAGCCAATTAAAAGGTTTTTATAGACGCTTTCGGACGAATTTCATTATACATTTCGATAACGTAAGTTTAGTGGCTATAAATTCGACTTCCCCAATTTTGAATTCAAAAGTGGCATCAAATATAATTTATTTGATTATATTAGCAACTTTTTATCAACTTTATTACATTTTCATTATTTATAACTAACTAACAGTTTTTTCTAGACGCTTTTGGATGAAATTCATTCTATATTTCTCTTTAAAAATAACATAAGTTTAGATGCAATAAAGTTTGACTTGCCCAATTTGAATTGAGAAGTGTCACCAAATATAATTCATTTGATTAAATTATCAACATTATATCAACATTATTACGTTCTCATTCTATATAGCCAATTAAAAGGTTTTTATAGACGCTTTCGGACGAATTTCATTATACATTTCGATAACGTAAGTTTAGTGGCTATAAATTCGACTTCCCCAATTTTGAATTCAAAAGTGGCATCAAATATAATTTATTTGATTATATTAGCAACTTTTTATCAACTTTATTACATTTTCATTATTTATAACTAACTAACAGTTTTTTCTAGACGCTTTTGGATGAAATTCATTCTATATTTCTCTTTAAAAATAACATAAGTTTAGATGCAATAAAGTTCGACTTGCCCAATTTGAATTGAGAAGTGACACCAAATATAATTCATTTGATTAAATTAGCAACATTATGTCAACATTATTACGTTCTCATTCTATATAGCCAATTAAAAGGTTTTATAGACGCTTTCAGACGAATTTCATTATACATTTCGATAACGTAAGTTTAGAGGCTATAAATTCGACTTCCCCAATTTTGAATTCAAAAGTGGCATCAAATATAATTTATTTGATTATATTAGCAACTTTTTATCAACTTTATTACATTTTCATTATTTATAACTTACTAGCAGTTTTTTGTAGACGCTTTTGGATGAAATTCATTCTATATTTCTCTTTAAAAATAACATAAGTTTAGATGCAATAAAGTTCGACTTGCCCAATTTGAATTGAGAAGTGTCATCAAATATAATTCATTTGATTAAATTAGCAACTTTATATCAACATTATTACGTTCTCATTCTATATAGCCAATTAAAAGGTTTTATAGACGCTTTCAGACGAATTTCATTATACATTTCGATAACGTAAGTTTAGTGGCTATAAATTCGACTTCCCCAATTTTTAATTCAAAAGTGGCACCAAATGTAATTTATTTGATTATATTAGCAACTTTTTATAAACTTTATTAAATTTTCATTATTTATAACTAACTAACAGCTTTTTCTAGACGCTTTTGGATGAAATTCATTCTATACTTCTCTTTAAAAATAACATAAGTTTAGATGCAATAAAGTTCGACTTGCCCAATTTGAATTGAGAAGTGTCACCAAATATAATTCATTTGATTAAATTAGCAACTTTATATCAACATTATTACGTTCTCATTCTATATAGCCAATTAAAAGGTTTTTATAGACGCTTTCAGACGAATTTCATTATACATTTCGATAACGTAAGTTTAGTGGCTATAAATTCGACTTCCCCAATTTTGAATTCAAAAGTGGCACCAAATATAATTTATTTGATTATATTAGTAACTTTTTATCAACTTTATTACATTTTCATTATTTAGAACTAACTAACAGTTTTTTCTAGACGCTTTTGGATGAAATTCATTCTATATTTCTCTTTAAAAATAACATAAGTTTAGATGCAATAAAGTTCGATTTGCCCAATTTGAATTGAGAAGTGTCACCAACTATAATTCATTTGATTAAATTAGCAACTTTATATCAACATTATTACGTTCTCATTCTATATAGCCAATTAAAAGGTTTTTAGAGACGCTTTTGGACGAATTTCATTACACATTTCGATAACGTAAGTTTAGAGGCTATAAATTCGACTTCCCCAATTTTGAATTCAAAAGTGGCACCAAATATAATTTATTTGATTATATTAGCAACTTTTTATCAACTTTATTACATTTTCATTATTTATAACTAACTAACAGTTTTTTCTAGACGCTTTTGGATGAAATTCATTCTATATTTCTCTTTAAAAATAACATAAGTTTAGATGCAATAAAGTTTGACTTGCCCAATTTGAATTGAGAAGTGTCACCAAATATAATTCATTTGATTAAATTAGCAACTTTATATCAACATTATTACGTTCTCATTCTATATAGCCAATTAAAAGGTTTTTATAGACGCTTTCGGACGAATTTCATTATACATTTCGATAACGTAAGTTTAGTGGCTATAAATTCGACTTCCCCAATTTTGAATTCAAAAGTGGCATCAAATATAATTTATTTGATTATATTAGCAACTTTTTATCAACTTTATTACATTTTCATTATTTATAACTAACTAACAGTTTTTTCTAGACGCTTTTGGATGAAATTCATTCTATATTTCTCTTTAAAAATAACATAAGTTTAGATGCAATAAAGTTCGACTTGCCCAATTTGAATTGAGAAGTGTCACCAAATATAATTCATTTGATTAAATTAGCAACATTATGTCAACATTATTACGTTCTCATTCTATATAGCCAATTAAAAGGTTTTATAGACGCTTTCAGACGAATTTCATTATACATTTCGATAACGTAAGTTTAGTGGCTATAAATTCGACTTCCCCAATTTTGAATTCAAAAGTGGCACCAAATATAATTTATTTGATTATATTAGCAACTTTTTATCAACTTTATTACATTTTCATTATTTATAACTGACTAACAGTTTTTTCTAGACGCTTTTGGATGAAATTCATTCTATATTTCTCTTTAAAAATAACATAAGTTTAGATGCAATAAAGTTCGACTTGCCCAATTTGAATTGAGAAGTGACACCAAATATAATTCATTTGATTAAATTAGCAACATTATGTCAACATTATTACGTTCTCATTCTATATAGCCAATTAAAAGGTTTTATAGACGCTTTCAGTCGAATTTCATTATACATTTCGATAACGTAAGTTTAGAGGCTATAAATTCGACTTCCCCAATTTTGAATTCAAAAGTGGCATCAAATATAATTTATTTGATTATATTAGCAACTTTTTATCAACTTTATTACATTTTCATTATTTATAACTTACTAACAGTTTTTTGTAGACGCTTTTGGATGAAATTCATTCTATATTTCTCTTTAAAAATAACATAAGTTTAGATGCAATAAAGTTCGACTTGCCCAATTTGAATTGAGAAGTGTCATCAAATATAATTCATTTGATTAAATTAGCAACTTTTTATCAACATTATTACGTTCTCATTCTATATAGCCAATTAAAAGGTTTTATAGACGCTTTCAGACGAATTTCATTATACATTTCGATAACGTAAGTTTAGTGGCTATAAATTCGACTTCCCCAATTTTTAATTCAAAAGTGGCACCAAATATAATTTATTTGATTATATTAGCAACTTTTTATAAACTTTATTAAATTTTCATTATTTATAACTAACTAACAGCTTTTTCTAGACGCTTTTGGATGAAATTCATTCTATACTTCTCTTTAAAAATAACATAAATTTAGATGCAATAAAGTTCGACTTGCCCAATTTGAATTGAGAAGTGTCACCAAATATAATTCATTTGATTAAATTAGCAACTTTATATCAACATTATTACGTTCTCATTCTATATAGCCAATTAAAAGGTTTTTATAGACGCTTTCAGACGAATTTCATTATACATTTCGATAACGTAAGTTTAGTGGCTATAAATTCGACTTCCCCAATTTTGAATTCAAAAGTGGCACCAAATATAATTTATTTGATTATATTAGTAACTTTTTATCAACTTTATTACATTTTCATTATTTAGAACTAACTAACAGTTTTTTCTAGACGCTTTTGGATGAAATTCATTCTATATTTCTCTTTAAAAATAACATAAGTTTAGATGCAATAAAGTTCGATTTGCCCAATTTGAATTGAGAAGTGTCACCAACTATAATTCATTTGATTAAATTAGCAACTTTATATCAACATTATTACGTTCTCATTCTATATAGCCAATTAAAAGGTTTTTAGAGACGCTTTTGGACGAATTTCATTATACATTTCGATAACGTAAGTTTAGAGGCTATAAATTCGACTTCCCCAATTTTGAATTCAAAAGTGGCACCAAATATAATTTATTTGATTATATTAGCAACTTTTTATCAACTTTATTACATTTTCATTATTTATAACTAACTAACAGTTTTTTCTAGACGCTTTTGGATGAAATTCATTCTATATTTCTCTTTAAAAATAACATAAGTTTAGATGCAATAAAGTTTGACTTGCCCAATTTGAATTGAGAAGTGTCACCAAATATAATTCATTTGATTAAATTAGCAACTTTATATCAACATTATTACGTTCTCATTCTATATAGCCAATTAAAAGGTTTTTATAGACGCTTTCGGACGAATTTCATTATACATTTCGATAACGTAAGTTTAGTGGCTATAAATTCGACTTCCCCAATTTTGAATTCAAAAGTGGCATCAAATATAATTTATTTGATTATATTAGCAACTTTTTATCAACTTTATTACATTTTCATTATTTATAACTAACTAACAGTTTTTTCTAGACGCTTTTGGATGAAATTCATTCTATATTTCTCTTTAAAAATAACATAAGTTTAGATGCAATAAAGTTTGACTTGCCCAATTTGAATTGAGAAGTGTCACCAAATATAATTCATTTGATTAAATTAGCAACATTATGTCAAATTATTACGTTCTCATTCTATATAGCCAATTAAAAGGTTTTATAGACGCTTTCAGACGAATTTCATTATACATTTCGATAACGTAAGTTTAGTGGCTATAAATTCGACTTCCCCAATTTTGAATTCAAAAGTGGCACCAAATATAATTTATTTGATTATATTAGCAACTTTTTATCAACTTTATTACATTTTCATTATTTATAACTGACTAACAGTTTTTTCTAGACGCTTTTGGATGAAATTCATTCTATATTTCTCTTTAAAAATAACATAAGTTTAGATGCAATAAAGTTCGACTTGCCCAATTTGAATTGAGAAGTGTCACCAAATATAATTCATTTGATTAAATTAGCAACATTATGTCAACATTATTACGTTCTCATTCTAGATAGCCAATTAAAAGGTTTTATAGACGCTTTCAGACGAATTTCATTATACATTTCGATAACGTAAGTTTAGTGGCTATAAATTCGACTTCCCCAATTTTGAATTCAAAAGTGGCACCAAATATAATTTATTTGATTATATTAGCAACTTTTTATAAACTTTATTAAATTTTCATTATTTAGAACTAACTAACAGCTTTTTCTAGACGCTTTTGGATGAAATTCATTCTATATTTCTCTTTAAAAATAACATAAGTTTAGATGCAATAAAGTTTGACTTGCCCAATTTGAATTGAGAAGTGTCACCAAATATAATTCATTTGATTAAATTAGCAACTTTATATCAACATTATTACGTTCTCATTCTATATAGCCAATTAAAAGGTTTTTATAGACGCTTTCGGACGAATTTCATTATACATTTCGATAACGTAAGTTTAGTGGCTATAAATTCGACTTCCCCAATTTTGAATTCAAAAGTGGCATCAAATATAATTTATTTGATTATATTAGCAACTGTTTATCAACTTTATTACATTTTCATTATTTATAACTAACTAACAGTTTTTTCTAGACGCTTTTGGATGAAATTCATTCTATATTTCTCTTTAAAAATAACATAAGTTTAGATGCAATAAAGTTTGACTTGCCCAATTTGAATTGAGAAGTGTCACCAAATATAATTCATTTGATTAAATTAGCAACTTTATATCAACTTTATTACGTTCTCATTCTATATAGCCAATTAAAAGGTTTTATAGACGCTTTCAGACGAATTTCATTATACATTTCGATAACGTAAGTTTAGTGGCTATAAATTCGACTTCCCCAATTTTGAATTCAAAAGTGGCACCAAATATAATTTATTTGATTATATTAGCAACTTTTTATAAACTTTATTAAATTTTCATTATTTAGAACTAACTAACAGCTTTTTCTAGACGCTTTTGGATGAAATTCATTCTATATTTCTCTTTAAAAATAACATAAGTTTAGATGCAATAAAGTTTGACTTGCCCAATTTGAATTGAGAAGTGTCACCAAATATAATTCATTTGATTAAATTAGCAACTTTATATCAACATTATTACGTTCTCATTCTATATAGCCAATTAAAAGGTTTTTATAGACGCTTTCGGACGAATTTCATTATACATTTCGATAACGTAAGTTTAGTGGCTATAAATTCGACTTCCCCAATTTTGAATTCAAAAGTGGCATCAAATATAATTTATTTGATTATATTAGCAACTGTTTATCAACTTTATTACATTTTCATTATTTATAACTAACTAACAGCTTTTTCTAGACGCTTTTGGATGAAATTCATTCTATATTTCTCTTTAAAAATAACATAAGTTTAGATGCAATAAAGTTTGACTTGCCCAATTTGAATTGAGAAGTGTCACCAAATATAATTCATTTGATTAAATTAGCAACTTTATATCAACATTATTACGTTCTCATTCTATATAGCCAATTAAAAGGTTTTTAGAGACGCTTTTGGACGAATTTCATTATACATTTCGATAACGTAAGTTTAGAGGCTATAAATTTGACTTCCCCAATTTTGAATTCAAAAGTGGCACCAAATATAATTTATTTGATTATATTAGCAACTTTTTATCAACTTTATTACATTTTCATTATTTATAACTAACTAACAGTTTTTTCTAGACGCTTTTGGATGAAATTCATTCTATATTTCTCTTTAAAAATAACATAAGTTTAGATGCAATAAAGTTTGACTTGCCCAATTTGAATTGAGAAGTGTCACCAAATATAATTCATTTGATTAAATTAGCAACTTTATATCAACATTATTACGTTCTCATTCTATATAGCCAATTAAAAGGTTTTTATAGACGCTTTCGGACGAATTTCATTATACATTTCGATAACGTAAGTTTAGTGGCTATAAATTCGACTTCCCCAATTTTGAATTCAAAAGTGGCATCAAATATAATTTATTTGATTATATTAGCAACTTTTTATCAACTTTATTACATTTTCATTATTTATAACTAACTAACAGTTTTTTCTAGACGCTTTTGGATGAAATTCATTCTATATTTCTCTTTAAAAATAACATAAGTTTAGATGCAATAAAGTTTGACTTGCCCAATTTGAATTGAGAAGTGTCACCAAATATAATTCATTTGATTAAATTAGCAACATTATGTCAACATTATTACGTTCTCATTCTATATAGCCAATTAAAAGGTTTTATAGACGCTTTCAGACGAATTTCATTATACATTTCGATAACGTAAGTTTAGTGGCTATAAATTCGACTTCCCCAATTTTGAATTCAAAAGTGGCACCAAATATAATTTATTTGATTATATTAGCAACTTTTTATCAACTTTATTACATTTTCATTATTTATAACTGACTAACAGTTTTTTCTAGACGCTTTTGGATGAAATTCATTCTATATTTCTCTTTAAAAATAACATAAGTTTAGATGCAATAAAGTTCGACTTGCCCAATTTGAATTGAGAAGTGTCACCAAATATAATTCATTTGATTAAATTAGCAACATTATGTCAACATTATTACGTTCTCATTCTATATAGCCAATTAAAAGGTTTTATAGACGCTTTCAGACGAATTTCATTATACATTTCGATAACGTAAGTTTAGAGGCTATAAATTCGACTTCCCCAATTTTGAATTCAAAAGTGGCATCAAATATAATTTATTTGATTATATTAGCAACTTTTTATCAACTTTATTACATTTTCATTATTTATAACTTACTAACAGTTTTTTGTAGACGCTTTTGGATGAAATTCATTCTATATTTCTCTTTAAAAATAACATAAGTTTAGATGCAATAAAGTTCGACTTGCCCAATTTGAATTGAGAAGTGTCATCAAATATAATTCATTTGATTAAATTAGCAACTTTATATCAACATTATTACGTTCTCATTCTATATAGCCAATTAAAAGGTTTTATAGACGCTTTCAGACGAATTTCATTATACATTTCGATAACGTAAGTTTAGTGGCTATAAATTCGACTTCCCCAATTTTGAATTCAAAAGTGGCACCAAATATAATTTATTTGATTATATTAGCAACTTTTTATAAACTTTCTTAAATTTTCATTATTTATAACTAACTAACAGCTTTTTCTAGACGCTTTTGGATGAAATTCATTCTATATTTCTCTTTAAAAATAACATAAGTTTAGATGCAATAAAGTTCGATTTGCCCAATTTGAATTGAGAAGTGTCACCAACTATAATTCATTTGATTAAATTAGCAACTTTATATCAACATTATTACGTTCTCATTCTATATAGCCAATTAAAAGGTTTTTAGAGACGCTTTTGGACGAATTTCATTATACATTTCGATAACGTAAGTTTAGAGGCTATAAATTCGACTTCCCCAATTTTGAATTCAAAAGTGGCACCAAATATAATTTATTTGATTATATTAGCAACTTTTTATCAACTTTATTACATTTTCATTATTTATAACTAACTAACAGTTTTTTCTAGACGCTTTTGGATGAAATTCATTCTATATTTCTCTTTAAAAATAACATAAGTTTAGATGCAATAAAGTTTGACTTGCCCAATTTGAATTGAGAAGTGTCACCAAATATAATTCATTTGATTAAATTAGCAACTTTATATCAACATTATTACGTTCTCATTCTATATAGCCAATTAAAAGGTTTTTATAGACGCTTTCAGACGAATTTCATTATACATTTCGATAACGTAAGTTTAGTGGCTATAAATTCGACTTCCCCAATTTTGAATTCAAAAGTGGCACCAAATATAATTTATTTGATTATATTAGTAACTTTTTATCAACTTTATTACATTTTCATTATTTAGAACTAACTAACAGTTTTTTCTAGACGCTTTTGGATGAAATTCATTCTATATTTCTCTTTAAAAATAACATAAGTTTAGATGCAATAAAGTTCGATTTGCCCAATTTGAATTGAGAAGTGTCACCAACTATAATTCATTTGATTAAATTAGCAACTTTATATCAACATTATTACGTTCTCATTCTATATAGCCAATTAAAAGGTTTTTAGAGACGCTTTTGGACGAATTTCATTATACATTTCGATAACGTAAGTTTAGAGGCTATAAATTCGACTTCCCCAATTTTGAATTCAAAAGTGGCACCAAATATAATTTATTTGATTATATTAGCAACTTTTTATCAACTTTATTACATTTTCATTATTTATAACTAACTAACAGTTTTTTCTAGACGCTTTTGGATGAAATTCATTCTATATTTCTCTTTAAAAATAACATAAGTTTAGATGCAATAAAGTTTGACTTGCCCAATTTGAATTGAGAAGTGTCACCAAATATAATTCATTTGATTAAATTAGCAACTTTATATCAACATTATTACGTTCTCATTCTATATAGCCAATTAAAAGGTTTTTATAGACGCTTTCGGACGAATTTCATTATACATTTCGATAACGTAAGTTTAGTGGCTATAAATTCGACTTCCCCAATTTTGAATTCAAAAGTGGCATCAAATATAATTTATTTGATTATATTAGCAACTTTTTATCAACTTTATTACATTTTCATTATTTATAACTAACTAACAGTTTTTTCTAGACGCTTTTGGATGAAATTCATTCTATATTTCTCTTTAAAAATAACATAAGTTTAGATGCAATAAAGTTTGACTTGCCCAATTTGAATTGAGAAGTGTCACCAAATATAATTCATTTGATTAAATTAGCAACATTATGTCAAATTATTACGTTCTCATTCTATATAGCCAATTAAAAGGTTTTATAGACGCTTTCAGACGAATTTCATTATACATTTCGATAACGTAAGTTTAGTGGCTATAAATTCGACTTCCCCAATTTTGAATTCAAAAGTGGCACCAAATATAATTTATTTGATTATATTAGCAACTTTTTATCAACTTTATTACATTTTCATTATTTATAACTGACTAACAGTTTTTTCTAGACGCTTTTGGATGAAATTCATTCTATATTTCTCTTTAAAAATAACATAAGTTTAGATGCAATAAAGTTCGACTTGCCCAATTTGAATTGAGAAGTGTCACCAAATATAATTCATTTGATTAAATTAGCAACATTATGTCAACATTATTACGTTCTCATTCTATATAGCCAATTAAAAGGTTTTATAGACGCTTTCAGACGAATTTCATTATACATTTCGATAACGTAAGTTTAGTGGCTATAAATTCGACTTCCCCAATTTTGAATTCAAAAGTGGCACCAAATATAATTTATTTGATTATATTAGCAACTTTTTATAAACTTTATTAAATTTTCATTATTTAGAACTAACTAACAGCTTTTTCTAGACGCTTTTGGATGAAATTCATTCTATATTTCTCTTTAAAAATAACATAAGTTTAGATGCAATAAAGTTTGACTTGCCCAATTTGAATTGAGAAGTGTCACCAAATATAATTCATTTGATTAAATTAGCAACTTTATATCAACATTATTACGTTCTCATTCTATATAGCCAATTAAAAGGTTTTTATAGACGCTTTCGGACGAATTTCATTATACATTTCGATAACGTAAGTTTAGTGGCTATAAATTCGACTTCCCCAATTTTGAATTCAAAAGTGGCATCAAATATAATTTATTTGATTATATTAGCAACTGTTTATCAACTTTATTACATTTTCATTATTTATAACTAACTAACAGTTTTTTCTAGACGCTTTTGGATGAAATTCATTCTATATTTCTCTTTAAAAATAACATAAGTTTAGATGCAATAAAGTTTGACTTGCCCAATTTGAATTGAGAAGTGTCACCAAATATAATTCATTTGATTAAATTAGCAACTTTATATCAACATTATTACGTTCTCATTCTATATAGCCAATTAAAAGGTTTTTAGAGACGTTTTTGGACGAATTTCATTATACATTTCGATAACGTAAGTTTAGAGGCTATAAATTCGACTTCCCCAATTTTGAATTCAAAAGTGGCACCAAATATAATTTATTTGATTATATTAGCAACTTTTTATCAACTTTATTACATTTTCATTATTTATAACTAACTAACAGTTTTTTCTAGACGCTTTTGGATGAAATTCATTCTATATTTCTCTTTAAAAATAACATAAGTTTAGATGCAATAAAGTTCGATTTGCCCAATTTGAATTGAGAAGTGTCACCAACTATAATTCATTTGATTAAATTAGCAACTTTATATCAACATTATTACGTTCTCATTCTATATAGCCAATTAAAAGGTTTTTAGAGACGCTTTTGGACGAATTTCATTATACATTTCGATAACGTAAGTTTAGAGGCTATAAATTCGACTTCCCCAATTTTGAATTCAAAAGTGGCACCAAATATAATTTATTTGATTATATTAGCAACTTTTTATCAACTTTATTACATTTTCATTATTTATAACTAACTAACAGTTTTTTCTAGACGCTTTTGGATGAAATTCATTCTATATTTCTCTTTAAAAATAACATAAGTTTAGATGCAATAAAGTTCGATTTGCCCAATTTGAATTGAGAAGTGTCACCAAATATAAGTCATTTGATTAAATTAGCAACATTATGTCAACATTATTACGTTCTCATTCTATATAGCCAATTAAAAGGTTTTATAGACGCTTTCAGACGAATTTCATTATACATTTCGATAACGTAAGTTTAGTGGCTATAAATTCGACTTCCCCAATTTTGAATTCAAAAGTGGCACCAAATATAATTTATTTGATTATATTAGCAACTTTTTATCAAATTTATTACATTTTCATTATTTATAACTGACTAACAGTTTTTTCTAGACGCTTTTGGATGAAATTCATTCTATATTTCTCTTTAAAAATAACATAAGTTTAGATGCAATAAAGTTCGACTTGCCCAATTTGAATTGAGAAGTGTCACCAAATATAATTCATTTGATTAAATTAGCAACATTATGTCAACATTATTACGTTCTCATTCTATATAGCCAATAAAAAGGTTTTATAGACGCTTTCAGACGAATTTCATTATATATTTCGATAACGTAAGTTTAGAGGCTATAAATTCGACTTCCCCAATTTTGAATTCAAAAGTGGCATCAAATATAATTTATTTGATTATATTAGCAACTTTTTATCAACTTTATTACATTTTCATTATTTATAACTTACTAACAGTTTTTTGTAGACGCTTTTGGATGAAATTCATTCTATATTTCTCTTTAAAAATAACATAAGTTTAGATGCAATAAAGTTCGACTTGCCCAATTTGAATTGAGAAGTGTCATCAAATATAATTCATTTGATTAAATTAGCAACTTTATATCAACATTATTACGTTCTCATTCTATATAGCCAATTAAAAGGTTTTATAGACGCTTTCAGACGAATTTCATTATACATTTCGATAACGTAAGTTTAGTGGCTATAAATTCGACTTCCCCAATTTTGAATTCAAAAGTGGCACCAAATATAATTTATTTGATTATATTAGCAACTTTTTATAAACTTTATTAAATTTTCATTATTTATAACTAACTAACAGCTTTTTCTAGACGCTTTTGGATGAAATTCATTCTATACTTCTCTTTAAAAATAACATAAGTTTAGATGCAATAAAGTTCGACTTGCCCAATTTGAATTGAGAAGTGTCACCAAATATAATTCATTTGATTAAATTAGCAACTTTATATCAACATTATTACGTTCTCATTCTATATAGCCAATTAAAAGGTTTTTATAGACGCTTTCAGACGAATTTCATTATACATTTCGATAACGTAAGTTTAGTGGCTATAAATTCGACTTCCCCAATTTTGAATTCAAAAGTGGCACCAAATATAATTTATTTGATTATATTAGTAACTTTTTATCAACTTTATTACATTTTCATTATTTAGAACTAACTAACAGTTTTTTCTAGACGCTTTTGGATGAAATTCATTCTATATTTCTCTTTAAAAATAACATAAGTTTAGATGCAATAAAGTTCGATTTGCCCAATTTGAATTGAGAAGTGTCACCAACTATAATTCATTTGATTAAATTAGCAACTTTATATCAACATTATTACGTTCTCATTCTATATAGCCAATTAAAAGGTTTTTAGAGACGCTTTTGGACGAATTTCATTATACATTTCGATAACGTAAGTTTAGAGGCTATAAATTCGACTTCCCCAATTTTGAATTCAAAAGTGGCACCAAATATAATTTATTTGATTATATTAGCAACTTTTTATCAACTTTATTACATTTTCATTATTTATAACTAACTAACAGTTTTTTCTAGACGCTTTTGGATGAAATTCATTCTATATTTCTCTTTAAAAATAACATAAGTTTAGATGCAATAAAGTTCGATTTGCCCAATTTGAATTGAGAAGTGTCACCAAATATAAGTCATTTGATTAAATTAGCAACATTATGTCAACATTATTACGTTCTCATTCTATATAGCCAATTAAAAGGTTTTATAGACGCTTTCAGACGAATTTCATTATACATTTCGATAACGTAAGTTTAGTGGCTATAAATTCGACTTCCCCAATTTTGAATTCAAAAGTGGCACCAAATATAATTTATTTGATTATATTAGCAACTTTTTATAAACTTTATTAAATTTTCATTATTTATAACTAACTAACAGCTTTTTCTAGACGCTTTTGGATGAAATTCATTCTATATTTCTCTTTAAAAATAACATAAGTTTAGATGCAATAAAGTTTGACTTGCCCAATTTGAATTGAGAAGTGTCACCAAATATAATTCATTTGATTAAATTAGCAACTTTATATCAACATTATTACGTTCTCATTCTATATAGCCAATTAAAAGGTTTTTATAGACGCTTTCGGACGAATTTCATTATACATTTCGATAACGTAAGTTTAGTGGCTATAAATTCGACTTCCCCAATTTTGAATTCAAAAGTGGCACCAAATATAATTTATTTGATTATATTAGCAACTTTTTATCAACTTTATTACATTTTCATTATTTATAACTGACTAACAGTTTTTTCTAGACGCTTTTGGATGAAATTCATTCTATATTTCTCTTTAAAAATAACATAAGTTTAGATGCAATAAAGTTCGACTTGCCCAATTTTAATTGAGAAGTGTCACCAAATATAATTCATTTGATTAAATTAGCAACATTATGTCAACATTATTACGTTCTCATTCTATATAGCCAATAAAAAGGTTTTATAGACGCTTTCAGACGAATTTCATTATATATTTCGATAACGTAAGTTTAGAGGCTATAAATTCGACTTCCCCAATTTTGAATTCAAAAGTGGCATCAAATATAATTTATTTGATTATATTAGCAACTTTTTATCAACTTTATTACATTTTCATTATTTATAACTTACTAACAGTTTTTTGTAGACGCTTTTGGATGAAATTCATTCTATATTTCTCTTTAAAAATAACATAAGTTTAGATGCAATAAAGTTCGACTTGCCCAATTTGAATTGAGAAGTGTCATCAAATATAATTCATTTGATTAAATTAGCAACTTTATATCAACATTATTACGTTCTCATTCTATATAGCCAATTAAAAGGTTTTATAGACGCTTTCAGACGAATTTCATTATACATTTCGATAACGTAAGTTTAGTGGCTATAAATTCGACTTCCCCAATTTTGAATTCAAAAGTGGCACCAAATATAATTTATTTGATTATATTAGCAACTTTTTATAAACTTTATTAAATTTTCATTATTTATAACTAACTAACAGCTTTTTCTAGACGCTTTTGGATGAAATTCATTCTATACTTCTCTTTAAAAATAACATAAGTTTAGATGCAATAAAGTTCGACTTGCCCAATTTGAATTGAGAAGTGTCACCAAATATAATTCATTTGATTAAATTAGCAACTTTATATCAAAATTATTACGTTCTCATTCTATATAGCCAATTAAAAGGTTTTTATAGACGCTTTCAGACGAATTTCATTATACATTTCGATAACGTAAGTTTAGTGGCTATAAATTCGACTTCCCCAATTTTGAATTCAAAAGTGGCACCAAATATAATTTATTTGATTATATTAGTAACTTTTTATCAACTTTATTACATTTTCATTATTTAGAACTAACTAACAGTTTTTTCTAGACGCTTTTGGATGAAATTCATTCTATATTTCTCTTTAAAAATAACATAAGTTTAGATGCAATAAAGTTCGATTTGCCCAATTTGAATTGAGAAGTGTCACCAACTATAATTCATTTGATTAAATTAGCAACTTTATATCAACATTATTACGTTCTCATTCTATATAGCCAATTAAAAGGTTTTTAGAGACGCTTTTGGACGAATTTCATTATACATTTCGATAACGTAAGTTTAGAGGCTATAAATTCGACTTCCCCAATTTTGAATTCAAAAGTGGCACCAAATATAATTTATTTGATTATATTAGCAACTTTTTATCAACTTTATTACATTTTCATTATTTATAACTAACTAACAGTTTTTTCTAGACGCTTTTGGATGAAATTCATTCTATATTTCTCTTTAAAAATAACATAAGTTTAGATGCAATAAAGTTTGACTTGCCCAATTTGAATTGAGAAGTGTCACCAAATATAATTCATTTGATTAAATTAGCAACTTTATATCAACATTATTACGTTCTCATTCTATATAGCCAATTAAAAGGTTTTTATAGACGCTTTCGGACGAATTTCATTATACATTTCGATAACGTAAGTTTAGTGGCTATAAATTCGACTTACCCAATTTTGAATTCAAAAGTGGCATCAAATATAATTTATTTGATTATATTAGCAACTTTTTATCAACTTTATTACATTTTCATTATTTATAACTAACTAACAGTTTTTTCTAGACGCTTTTGGATGAAATTCATTCTATATTTCTCTTTAAAAATAACATAAGTTTAGATGCAATAAAGTTTGACTTGCCCAATTTGAATTGAGAAGTGTCACCAAATATAATTCATTTGATTAAATTAGCAACATTATGTCAAATTATTACGTTCTCATTCTATATAGCCAATTAAAAGGTTTTATAGACGCTTTCAGACGAATTTCATTATACATTTCGATAACGTAAGTTTAGTGGCTATAAATTCGACTTCCCCAATTTTGAATTCAAAAGTGGCACCAAATATAATTTATTTGATTATATTAGCAACTTTTTATCAACTTTATTACATTTGCATTATTTATAACTGACTAACAGTTTTTTCTAGACGCTTTTGGATGAAATTCATTCTATATTTCTCTTTAAAAATAACATAAGTTTAGATGCAATAAAGTTCGACTTGCCCAATTTGAATTGAGAAGTGTCACCAAATATAATTCATTTGATTAAATTAGCAACATTATGTCAACATTATTACGTTCTCATTCTATATAGCCAATTAAAAGGTTTTATAGACGCTTTCAGACGAATTTCATTATACATTTCGATAACGTAAGTTTAGTGGCTATAAATTCGACTTCCCCAATTTTGAATTCAAAAGTGGCACCAAATATAATTTATTTGATTATATTAGCAACTTTTTATAAACTTTATTAAATTTTCATTATTTAGAACTAACTAACAGCTTTTTCTAGACGCTTTTGGATGAAATTCATTCTATATTTCTCTTTAAAAATAACATAAGTTTAGATGCAATAAAGTTTGACTTGCCCAATTTGAATTGAGAAGTGTCACCAAATATAATTCATTTGATTAAATTAGCAACTTTATATCAACATTATTACGTTCTCATTCTATATAGCCAATTAAAAGGTTTTTATAGACGCTTTCGGACGAATTTCATTATACATTTCGATAACGTAAGTTTAGTGGCTATAAATTCGACTTCCCCAATATTGAATTCAAAAGTGGCATCAAATATAATTTATTTGATTATATTAGCAACTGTTTATCAACTTTATTACATTTTCATTATTTATAACTAACTAACAGTTTTTTCTAGACGCTTTTGGATGAAATTCATTCTATATTTCTCTTTAAAAATAACATAAGTTTAGATGCAATAAAGTTTGACTTGCCCAATTTGAATTGAGAAGTGTCACCAAATATAATTCATTTGATTAAATTAGCAACTTTATATCAACATTATTACGTTCTCATTCTATATAGCCAATTAAAAGGTTTTTAGAGACGTTTTTGGACGAATTTCATTATACATTTCGATAACGTAAGTTTAGAGGCTATAAATTCGACTTCCCCAATTTTGAATTCAAAAGTGGCACCAAATATAATTTATTTGATTATATTAGCAACTTTTTATCAACTTTATTACATTTTCATTATTTATAACTAACTAACAGTTTTTTCTAGACGCTTTTGGATGAAATTCATTCTATATTTCTCTTTAAAAATAACATAAGTTTAGATGCAATAAAGTTCGATTTGCCCAATTTGAATTGAGAAGTGTCACCAACTATAATTCATTTGATTAAATTAGCAACTTTATATCAACATTATTACGTTCTCATTCTATATAGCCAATTAAAAGGTTTTTAGAGACGCTTTTGGACGAATTTCATTATACATTTCGATAACGTAAGTTTAGAGGCTATAAATTCGACTTCCCCAATTTTGAATTCAAAAGTGGCACCAAATATAATTTATTTGATTATATTAGCAACTTTTTATCAACTTTATTACATTTTCATTATTTATAACTAACTAACAGTTTTTTCTAGACGCTTTTGGATGAAATTCATTCTATATTTCTCTTTAAAAATAACATAAGTTTAGATGCAATAAAGTTCGATTTGCCCAATTTGAATTGAGAAGTGTCACCAAATATAAGTCATTTGATTAAATTAGCAACATTATGTCAACATTATTACGTTCTCATTCTATATAGCCAATTAAAAGGTTTTATAGACGCTTTCAGACGAATTTCATTATACATTTCGATAACGTAAGTTTAGTGGCTATAAATTCGACTTCCCCAATTTTGAATTCAAAAGTGGCACCAAATATAATTTATTTGATTATATTAGCAACTTTTTATCAACTTTATTACATTTTCATTATTTATAACTGACTAACAGTTTTTTCTAGACGCTTTTGGATGAAATTCATTCTATATTTCTCTTTAAAAATAACATAAGTTTAGATGCAATAAAGTTCGACTTGCCCAATTTGAATTGAGAAGTGTCACCAAATATAATTCATTTGATTAAATTAGCAACATTATGTCAACATTATTACGTTCTCATTCTATATAGCCAATAAAAAGGTTTTATAGACGCTTTCAGACGAATTTCATTATATATTTCGATAACGTAAGTTTAGAGGCTATAAATTCGACTTCCCCAATTTTGAATTCAAAAGTGGCATCAAATATAATTTATTTGATTATATTAGCAACTTTTTATCAACTTTATTACATTTTCATTATTTATAACTTACTAACAGTTTTTTGTAGACGCTTTTGGATGAAATTCATTCTATATTTCTCTTTAAAAATAACATAAGTTTAGATGCAATAAAGTTCGACTTGCCCAATTTGAATTGAGAAGTGTCATCAAAAATAATTCATTTGATTAAATTAGCAACTTTATATCAACATTATTACGTTCTCATTCTATATAGCCAATTAAAAGGTTTTATAGACGCTTTCAGACGAATTTCATTATACATTTCGATAACGTAAGTTTAGTGGCTATAAATTCGACTTCCCCAATTTTGAATTCAAAAGTGGCACCAAATATAATTTATTTGATTATATTAGCAACTTTTTATAAACTTTATTAAATTTTCATTATTTATAACTAACTAACAGCTTTTTCTAGACGCTTTTGGATGAAATTCATTCTATACTTCTCTTTAAAAATAACATAAGTTTAGATGCAATAAAGTTCGACTTGCCCAATTTGAATTGAGAAGTGTCACCAAATATAATTCATTTGATTAAATTAGCAACTTTATATCAACATTATTACGTTCTCATTCTATATAGCCAATTAAAAGGTTTTTATAGACGCTTTCAGACGAATTTCATTATACATTTCGATAACGTAAGTTTAGTGGCTATAAATTCGACTTCCCCAATTTTGAATTCAAAAGTGGCACCAAATATAATTTATTTGATTATATTAGTAACTTTTTATCAACTTTATTACATTTTCATTATTTAGAACTAACTAACAGTTTTTTCTAGACGCTTTTGGATGAAATTCATTCTATATTTCTCTTTAAAAATAACATAAGTTTAGATGCAATAAAGTTCGATTTGCCCAATTTGAATTGAGAAGTGTCACCAACTATAATTCATTTGATTAAATTAGCAACTTTATATCAACATTATTACGTTCTCATTCTATATAGCCAATTAAAAGGTTTTTAGAGACGCTTTTGGACGAATTTCATTATACATTTCGATAACGTAAGTTTAGAGGCTATAAATTCGACTTCCCCAATTTTGAATTCAAAAGTGGCACCAAATATAATTTATTTGATTATATTAGCAACTTTTTATCAACTTTATTACATTTTCATTATTTATAACTAACTAACAGTTTTTTCTAGACGCTTTTGGATGAAATTCATTCTATATTTCTCTTTAAAAATAACATAAGTTTAGATGCAATAAAGTTCGATTTGCCCAATTTGAATTGAGAAGTGTCACCAAATATAAGTCATTTGATTAAATTAGCAACATTATGTCAACATTATTACGTTCTCATTCTATATAGCCAATTAAAAGGTTTTATAGACGCTTTCAGACGAATTTCATTATACATTTCGATAACGTAAGTTTAGTGGCTATAAATTCGACTTCCCCAATTTTGAATTCAAAAGTGGCACCAAATATAATTTATTTGATTATATTAGCAACTTTTTATAAACTTTATTAAATTTTCATTATTTATAACTAACTAACAGCTTTTTCTAGACGCTTTTGGATGAAATTCATTCTATATTTCTCTTTAAAAATAACATAAGTTTAGATGCAATAAAGTTTGACTTGCCCAATTTGAATTGAGAAGTGTCACCAAATATAATTCATTTGATTAAATTAGCAACTTTATATCAACATTATTACGTTCTCATTCTATATAGCCAATTAAAAGGTTTTTATAGACGCTTTCGGACGAATTTCATTATACATTTCGATAACGTAAGTTTAGTGGCTATAAATTCGACTTCCCCAATTTTGAATTCAAAAGTGGCACCAAATATAATTTATTTGATTATATTAGCAACTTTTTATCAACTTTATTACATTTTCATTATTTATAACTGACTAACAGTTTTTTCTAGACGCTTTTGGATGAAATTCATTCTATATTTCTCTTTAAAAATAACATAAGTTTAGATGCAATAAAGTTCGACTTGCCCAATTTTAATTGAGAAGTGTCACCAAATATAATTCATTTGATTAAATTAGCAACATTATGTCAACATTATTACGTTCTCATTCTATATAGCCAATAAAAAGGTTTTATAGACGCTTTCAGACGAATTTCATTATATATTTCGATAACGTAAGTTTAGAGGCTATAAATTCGACTTCCCCAATTTTGAATTCAAAAGTGGCATCAAATATAATTTATTTGATTATATTAGCAACTTTTTATCAACTTTATTACATTTTCATTATTTATAACTTACTAACAGTTTTTTGTAGACGCTTTTGGATGAAATTCATTCTATATTTCTCTTTAAAAATAACATAAGTTTAGATGCAATAAAGTTCGACTTGCCCAATTTGAATTGAGAAGTGTCATCAAATATAATTCATTTGATTAAATTAGCAACTTTATATCAACATTATTACGTTCTCATTCTATATAGCCAATTAAAAGGTTTTATAGACGCTTTCAGACGAATTTCATTATACATTTCGATAACGTAAGTTTAGTGGCTATAAATTCGACTTCCCCAATTTTGAATTCAAAAGTGGCACCAAATATAATTTATTTGATTATATTAGCAACTTTTTATAAACTTTATTAAATTTTCATTATTTATAACTAACTAACAGCTTTTTCTAGACGCTTTTGGATGAAATTCATTCTATACTTCTCTTTAAAAATAACATAAGTTTAGATGCAATAAAGTTCGACTTGCCCAATTTGAATTGAGAAGTGTCACCAAATATAATTCATTTGATTAAATTAGCAACTTTATATCAAAATTATTACGTTCTCATTCTATATAGCCAATTAAAAGGTTTTTATAGACGCTTTCAGACGAATTTCATTATACATTTCGATAACGTAAGTTTAGTGGCTATAAATTCGACTTCCCCAATTTTGAATTCAAAAGTGGCACCAAATATAATTTATTTGATTATATTAGTAACTTTTTATCAACTTTATTACATTTTCATTATTTAGAACTAACTAACAGTTTTTTCTAGACGCTTTTGGATGAAATTCATTCTATATTTCTCTTTAAAAATAACATAAGTTTAGATGCAATAAAGTTCGATTTGCCCAATTTGAATTGAGAAGTGTCACCAACTATAATTCATTTGATTAAATTAGCAACTTTATATCAACATTATTACGTTCTCATTCTATATAGCCAATTAAAAGGTTTTTAGAGACGCTTTTGGACGAATTTCATTATACATTTCGATAACGTAAGTTTAGAGGCTATAAATTCGACTTCCCCAATTTTGAATTCAAAAGTGGCACCAAATATAATTTATTTGATTATATTAGCAACTTTTTATCAACTTTATTACATTTTCATTATTTATAACTAACTAACAGTTTTTTCTAGACGCTTTTGGATGAAATTCATTCTATATTTCTCTTTAAAAATAACATAAGTTTAGATGCAATAAAGTTTGACTTGCCCAATTTGAATTGAGAAGTGTCACCAAATATAATTCATTTGATTAAATTAGCAACTTTATATCAACATTATTACGTTCTCATTCTATATAGCCAATTAAAAGGTTTTTATAGACGCTTTCGGACGAATTTCATTATACATTTCGATAACGTAAGTTTAGTGGCTATAAATTCGACTTACCCAATTTTGAATTCAAAAGTGGCATCAAATATAATTTATTTGATTATATTAGCAACTTTTTATCAACTTTATTACATTTTCATTATTTATAACTAACTAACAGTTTTTTCTAGACGCTTTTGGATGAAATTCATTCTATATTTCTCTTTAAAAATAACATAAGTTTAGATGCAATAAAGTTTGACTTGCCCAATTTGAATTGAGAAGTGTCACCAAATATAATTCATTTGATTAAATTAGCAACATTATGTCAAATTATTACGTTCTCATTCTATATAGCCAATTAAAAGGTTTTATAGACGCTTTCAGACGAATTTCATTATACATTTCGATAACGTAAGTTTAGTGGCTATAAATTCGACTTCCCCAATTTTGAATTCAAAAGTGGCACCAAATATAATTTATTTGATTATATTAGCAACTTTTTATCAACTTTATTACATTTGCATTATTTATAACTGACTAACAGTTTTTTCTAGACGCTTTTGGATGAAATTCATTCTATATTTCTCTTTAAAAATAACATAAGTTTAGATGCAATAAAGTTCGACTTGCCCAATTTGAATTGAGAAGTGTCACCAAATATAATTCATTTGATTAAATTAGCAACATTATGTCAACATTATTACGTTCTCATTCTATATAGCCAATTAAAAGGTTTTATAGACGCTTTCAGACGAATTTCATTATACATTTCGATAACGTAAGTTTAGTGGCTATAAATTCGACTTCCCCAATTTTGAATTCAAAAGTGGCACCAAATATAATTTATTTGATTATATTAGCAACTTTTTATAAACTTTATTAAATTTTCATTATTTAGAACTAACTAACAGCTTTTTCTAGACGCTTTTGGATGAAATTCATTCTATATTTCTCTTTAAAAATAACATAAGTTTAGATGCAATAAAGTTTGACTTGCCCAATTTGAATTGAGAAGTGTCACCAAATATAATTCATTTGATTAAATTAGCAACTTTATATCAACATTATTACGTTCTTATTCTATATAGCCAATTAAAAGGTTTTTATAGACGCTTTCGGACGAATTTCATTATACATTTCGATAACGTAAGTTTAGTGGCTATAAATTCGACTTCCCCAATATTGAATTCAAAAGTGGCATCAAATATAATTTATTTGATTATATTAGCAACTGTTTATCAACTTTATTACATTTTCATTATTTATAACTAACTAACAGTTTTTTCTAGACGCTTTTGGATGAAATTCATTCTATATTTCTCTTTAAAAATAACATAAGTTTAGATGCAATAAAGTTTGACTTGCCCAATTTGAATTGAGAAGTGTCACCAAATATAATTCATTTGATTAAATTAGCAACTTTATATCAACATTATTACGTTCTCATTCTATATAGCCAATTAAAAGGTTTTTAGAGACGTTTTTGGACGAATTTCATTATACATTTCGATAACGTAAGTTTAGAGGCTATAAATTCGACTTCCCCAATTTTGAATTCAAAAGTGGCACCAAATATAATTTATTTGATTATATTAGCAACTTTTTATCAACTTTATTACATTTTCATTATTTATAACTAACTAACAGTTTTTTCTAGACGCTTTTGGATGAAATTCATTCTATATTTCTCTTTAAAAATAACATAAGTTTAGATGCAATAAAGTTCGATTTGCCCAATTTGAATTGAGAAGTGTCACCAACTATAATTCATTTGATTAAATTAGCAACTTTATATCAACATTATTACGTTCTCATTCTATATAGCCAATTAAAAGGTTTTTAGAGACGCTTTTGGACGAATTTCATTATACATTTCGATAACGTAAGTTTAGAGGCTATAAATTCGACTTCCCCAATTTTGAATTCAAAAGTGGCACCAAATATAATTTATTTGATTATATTAGCAACTTTTTATCAACTTTATTACATTTTCATTATTTATAACTAACTAACAGTTTTTTCTAGACGCTTTTGGATGAAATTCATTCTATATTTCTCTTTAAAAATAACATAAGTTTAGATGCAATAAAGTTCGATTTGCCCAATTTGAATTGAGAAGTGTCACCAAATATAAGTCATTTGATTAAATTAGCAACATTATGTCAACATTATTACGTTCTCATTCTATATAGCCAATTAAAAGGTTTTATAGACGCTTTCAGACGAATTTCATTATACATTTCGATAACGTAAGTTTAGTGGCTATAAATTCGACTTCCCCAATTTTGAATTCAAAAGTGGCACCAAATATAATTTATTTGATTATATTAGCAACTTTTTATCAACTTTATTACATTTTCATTATTTATAACTGACTAACAGTTTTTTCTAGACGCTTTTGGATGAAATTCATTCTATATTTCTCTTTAAAAATAACATAAGTTTAGATGCAATAAAGTTCGACTTGCCCAATTTGAATTGAGAAGTGTCACCAAATATAATTCATTTGATTAAATTAGCAACATTATGTCAACATTATTACGTTCTCATTCTATATAGCCAATAAAAAGGTTTTATAGACGCTTTCAGACGAATTTCATTATATATTTCGATAACGTAAGTTTAGAGGCTATAAATTCGACTTCCCCAATTTTGAATTCAAAAGTGGCATCAAATATAATTTATTTGATTATATTAGCAACTTTTTATCAACTTTATTACATTTTCATTATTTATAACTTACTAACAGTTTTTTGTAGACGCTTTTGGATGAAATTCATTCTATATTTCTCTTTAAAAATAACATAAGTTTAGATGCAATAAAGTTCGACTTGCCCAATTTGAATTGAGAAGTGTCATCAAATATAATTCATTTGATTAAATTAGCAACTTTATATCAACATTATTACGTTCTCATTCTATATAGCCAATTAAAAGGTTTTATAGACGCTTTCAGACGAATTTCATTATACATTTCGATAACGTAAGTTTAGTGGCTATAAATTCGACTTCCCCAATTTTGAATTCAAAAGTGGCACCAAATATAATTTATTTGATTATATTAGCAACTTTTTATAAACTTTATTAAATTTTCATTATTTATAACTAACTAACAGCTTTTTCTAGACGCTTTTGGATGAAATTCATTCTATACTTCTCTTTAAAAATAACATAAGTTTAGATGCAATAAAGTTCGACTTGCCCAATTTGAATTGAGAAGTGTCACCAAATATAATTCATTTGATTAAATTAGCAACTTTATATCAACATTATTACGTTCTCATTCTATATAGCCAATTAAAAGGTTTTTATAGACGCTTTCAGACGAATTTCATTATACATTTCGATAACGTAAGTTTAGTGGCTATAAATTCGACTTCCCCAATTTTGAATTCAAAAGTGGCACCAAATATAATTTATTTGATTATATTAGTAACTTTTTATCAACTTTATTACATTTTCATTATTTAGAACTAACTAACAGTTTTTTCTAGACGCTTTTGGATGAAATTCATTCTATATTTCTCTTTAAAAATAACATAAGTTTAGATGCAATAAAGTTCGATTTGCCCAATTTGAATTGAGAAGTGTCACCAACTATAATTCATTTGATTAAATTAGCAACTTTATATCAACATTATTACGTTCTCATTCTATATAGCCAATTAAAAGGTTTTTAGAGACGCTTTTGGACGAATTTCATTATACATTTCGATAACGTAAGTTTAGAGGCTATAAATTCGACTTCCCCAATTTTGAATTCAAAAGTGGCACCAAATATAATTTATTTGATTATATTAGCAACTTTTTATCAACTTTATTACATTTTCATTATTTATAACTAACTAACAGTTTTTTCTAGACGCTTTTGGATGAAATTCATTCTATATTTCTCTTTAAAAATAACATAAGTTTAGATGCAATAAAGTTCGATTTGCCCAATTTGAATTGAGAAGTGTCACCAAATATAAGTCATTTGATTAAATTAGCAACATTATGTCAACATTATTACGTTCTCATTCTATATAGCCAATTAAAAGGTTTTATAGACGCTTTCAGACGAATTTCATTATACATTTCGATAACGTAAGTTTAGTGGCTATAAATTCGACTTCCCCAATTTTGAATTCAAAAGTGGCACCAAATATAATTTATTTGATTATATTAGCAACTTTTTATAAACTTTATTAAATTTTCATTATTTATAACTAACTAACAGCTTTTTCTAGACGCTTTTGGATGAAATTCATTCTATATTTCTCTTTAAAAATAACATAAGTTTAGATGCAATAAAGTTTGACTTGCCCAATTTGAATTGAGAAGTGTCACCAAATATAATTCATTTGATTAAATTAGCAACTTTATATCAACATTATTACGTTCTCATTCTATATAGCCAATTAAAAGGTTTTTATAGACGCTTTCGGACGAATTTCATTATACATTTCGATAACGTAAGTTTAGTGGCTATAAATTCGACTTCCCCAATTTTGAATTCAAAAGTGGCACCAAATATAATTTATTTGATTATATTAGCAACTTTTTATCAACTTTATTACATTTTCATTATTTATAACTGACTAACAGTTTTTTCTAGACGCTTTTGGATGAAATTCATTCTATATTTCTCTTTAAAAATAACATAAGTTTAGATGCAATAAAGTTCGACTTGCCCAATTTTAATTGAGAAGTGTCACCAAATATAATTCATTTGATTAAATTAGCAACATTATGTCAACATTATTACGTTCTCATTCTATATAGCCAATAAAAAGGTTTTATATACGCTTTCAGACGAATTTCATTATATATTTCGATAACGTAAGTTTAGAGGCTATAAATTCGACTTCCCCAATTTTGAATTCAAAAGTGGCATCAAATATAATTTATTTGATTATATTAGCAACTTTTTATCAACTTTATTACATTTTCATTATTTATAACTTACTAACAGTTTTTTGTAGACGCTTTTGGATGAAATTCATTCTATATTTCTCTTTAAAAATAACATAAGTTTAGATGCAATAAAGTTCGACTTGCCCAATTTGAATTGAGAAGTGTCATCAAATATAATTCATTTGATTAAATTAGCAACTTTATATCAACATTATTACGTTCTCATTCTATATAGCCAATTAAAAGGTTTTATAGACGCTTTCAGACGAATTTCATTATACATTTCGATAACGTAAGTTTAGTGGCTATAAATTCGACTTCCCCAATTTTGAATTCAAAAGTGGCACCAAATATAATTTATTTGATTATATTAGCAACTTTTTATAAACTTTATTAAATTTTCATTATTTATAACTAACTAACAGCTTTTTCTAGACGCTTTTGGATGAAATTCATTCTATACTTCTCTTTAAAAATAACATAAGTTTAGATGCAATAAAGTTCGACTTGCCCAATTTGAATTGAGAAGTGTCACCAAATATAATTCATTTGATTAAATTAGCAACTTTATATCAACATTATTACGTTCTCATTCTATATAGCCAATTAAAAGGTTTTTATAGACGCTTTCAGACGAATTTCATTATACATTTCGATAACGTAAGTTTAGTGGCTATAAATTCGACTTCCCCAATTTTGAATTCAAAAGTGGCACCAAATATAATTTATTTGATTATATTAGTAACTTTTTATCAACTTTATTACATTTTCATTATTTAGAACTAACTAACAGTTTTTTTAGACGCTTTTGGATGAAATTCATTCTATATTTCTCTTTAAAAATAACATAAGTTTAGATGCAATAAAGTTCGATTTGCCCAATTTGAATTGAGAAGTGTCACCAAATATAAGTCATTTGATTAAATTAGCAACATTATGTCAACATTATTACGTTCTCATTCTATATAGCCAATTAAAAGGTTTTATAGACGCTTTCAGACGAATTTCATTATACATTTCGATAACGTAAGTTTAGTGGCTATAAATTCGACTTCCCCAATTTTGAATTCAAAAGTGGCACCAAATATAATTTATTTGATTATATTAGCAACTTTTTATCAACTTTATTACATTTTCATTATTTATAACTTACTAACAGTTTTTTGTAGACGCTTTTGGATGAAATTCATTCTATATTTCTCTTTAAAAATAACATAAGTTTAGATGCAATAAAGTTCGACTTGCCCAATTTGAATTGAGAAGTGTCATCAAATATAATTCATTTGATTAAATTAGCAACTTTATATCAACATTATTACGTTCTCATTCTATATAGCCAATTAAAAGGTTTTATAGACGCTTTCAGACGAATTTCATTATACATTTCGATAACGTAAGTTTAGTGGCTATAAATTCGACTTCCCCAATTTTGAATTCAAAAGTGGCACCAAATATAATTTATTTGATTATATTAGCAACTTTTTATAAACTTTATTAAATTTTCATTATTTATAACTAACTAACAGCTTTTTCTAGACGCTTTTGGATGAAATTCATTCTATACTTCTCTTTAAAAATAACATAAGTTTAGATGCAATAAAGTTCGACTTGCCCAATTTGAATTGAGAAGTGTCACCAAATATAATTCATTTGATTAAATTAGCAACTTTATATCAACATTATTACGTTCTCATTCTATATAGCCAATTAAAAGGTTTTTATAGACGCTTTCAGACGAATTTCATTATACATTTCGATAACGTAAGTTTAGTGGCTATAAATTCGACTTCCCCAATTTTGAATTCAAAAGTGGCACCAAATATAATTTATTTGATTATATTAGTAACTTTTTATCAACTATATTACATTTTCATTATTTAGAACTAACTAACAGTTTTTTCTAGACGCTTTTGGATGAAATTCATTCTATATTTCTCTTTAAAAATAACATAAGTTTAGACGCAATAAAGTTCGATTTGCCCAATTTGAATTGAGAAGTGTCACCAACTATAATTCATTTGATTAAATTAGCAACTTTATATCAACATTATTACGTTCTCATTCTATATAGCCAATTAAAAGGTTTTTAGAGACGCTTTTGGACGAATTTCATTATACATTTCGATAACGTAAGTTTAGAGGCTATAAATTCGACTTCCCCAATTTTGAATTCAAAAGTGGCACCAAATATAATTTATTTGATTATATTAGCAACTTTTTATCAACTTTATTACATTTTCATTATTTATAACTAACTAACAGTTTTTTCTAGACGCTTTTGGATGAAATTCATTCTATATTTCTCTTTAAAAATAACATAAGTTTAGATGCAATAAAGTTTGACTTGCCCAATTTGAATTGAGAAGTGTCACCAAATATAATTCATTTGATTAAATTAGCAACTTTATATCAACATTATTACGTTCTCATTCTATATAGCCAATTAAAAGGTTTTTATAGACGCTTTTGGGACGAATTTCATTATACATTTCGATAACGTAAGTTTAGTGGCTATAAATTCGACTTCCCCAATTTTGAATTCAAAAGTGGCATCAAATATAATTTATTTGATTATATTAGCAACTTTTTATCAACTTTATTACATTTTCATTATTTATAACTAACTAACAGTTTTTTCTAGACGCTTTTGGATGAAATTCATTCTATATTTCTCTTTAAAAATGACATAAGTTTAGATGCAATAAAGTTTGACTTGCCCAATTTGAATTGAGAAGTGTCACCAAATATAATTCATTTGATTAAATTAGCAACATTATGTCAACATTATTACGTTCTCATTCTATATAGCCAATTAAAAGGTTTTATAGACGCTTTCAGACGAATTTCATTATACATTTCGATAACGTAAGTTTAGTGGCTATAAATTCGACTTCCCCAATTTTGAATTCAAAAGTGGCACCAAATATAATTTATTTGATTATATTAGCAACTTTTTATCAACTTTATTACATTTTCATTATTTATAACTGACTAACAGTTTTTTCTAGACGCTTTTGGATGAAATTCATTCTATATTTCTCTTTAAAAATAACATAAGTTTAGATGCAATAAAGTTCGACTTGCCCAATTTGAATTGAGAAGTGTCACCAAATATAATTCATTTGATTAAATTAGCAACATTATGTTAACATTATTACGTTCTCATTCTATATAGCCAATTAAAAGGTTTTATAGACGCTTTCAGACGAATTTCATTATACATTTCGATAACGTAAGTTTAGTGGCTATAAATTCGACTTCCCCAATTTTGAATTCAAAAGTGGCACCAAATATAATTTATTTGATTATATTAGCAACTTTTTATAAACTTTATTAAATTTTCATTATTTAGAACTAACTAACAGCTTTTTCTCGACGCTTTTGGATGAAATTCATTCTATATTTCTCTTTAAAAATAACATAAGTTTAGATGCAATAAAGTTTGACTTGCCCAATTTGAATTGAGAAGTGTCACCAAATATAATTCATTTGATTAAATTAGCAACTTTATATCAACATTATTACGTTCTCATTCTATATAGCCAATTAAAAGGTTTTTATAGACGCTTTCGGACGAATTTCATTATACATTTCGATAACGTAAGTTTAGTGGCTATAAATTCGACTTCCCAAATTTTGAATTCAAAAGTGGCATCAAAATATAATTTATTTGATTATATTAGCAACTTTTTATCAACTTTATTACATTTTCATTATTTATAACTAACTAACAGTTTTTTCTAGACGCTTTTGGATGAAATTCATTCTATATTTCTCTTTAAAAATAACATAAGTTTAGATGCAATAAAGTTTGACTTGCCCAATTTGAATTGAGAAGTGTCACCAAATATAATTCATTTGATTAAATTAGCAACTTTATATCAACATTATTACGTTCTCATTCTATATAGCCAATTAAAAGGTTTTATAGACGCTTTCAGACGAATTTCATTATACATTTCGATAACGTAAGTTTAGTGGCTATAAATTCGACTTCCCCAATTTTGAATTCAAAAGTGGCACCAAATATAATTTATTTGATTATATTAGCAACTTTTTATAAACTTTATTAAATTTTCATTATTTAGAACTAACTAACAGCTTTTTCTAGACGCTTTTGGATGAAATTCATTCTATATTTCTCTTTAAAAATAACATAAGTTTAGATGCAATAAAGTTCGACTTGCCTAATTTGAATTGAGAAGTGTCACCAAATATAATTCATTTGATTAAATTAGCAACTTTATATCAACATTATTACGTTCTCATTCTATATAGCCAATTAAAAGGTTTTTATAGACGCTTTCGGACAAATTTCATTATACATTTCGATAACGTAAGTTTAGTGGCTATAAATTCGACTTCCCCAATTTTGAATTCAAAAGTGGCATCAAATATAATTTAGTTGATTATATTAGCAACTTTTTATCAACTTTATTACATTTTCATTACTTATAACTAACTAACTGTTTTTTCTAGACGCTTTTGGATGAAATTCATTCTATATTTCTCTTTAAAAATAACATAAGTTTAGATGCAATAAAGTTCGACTTGCCCAATTTGAATTGAGAAGTGTCACCAAATATAATTCATTTGATTAAATTAGCAACTTTATATCAACATTATTACGTTCTCATTCTATATAGCCAATTAAAAGGTTTTTATAGACGCTTTCGGACGAATTTCATTATACATTTCGATAACGTAAGTTTAGTGGCTATAAATTCGACTTCCCCAATTTTGAATTCAAAAGTGGCATCAAATATAATTTATTTGATTATATTAGTAACTTTTTATCAACTTTATTACATTTTCATTATTTATAACTAACTAACAGTTTTTTATAGACGCTTTTGGATGAAATTCATTCCATATTTCTCTTTAAAAATAACATAAGTTTAGATGCAATAAAGTTCGATTTGCCCAATTTGAATTGAGAAGTGTCACCAACTATAATTCATTTGATTAAATTAGCAACTTTATATCAACATTATTACGTTCTCATTCTGTATAGCCAATTAAAAGGTTTTTAGAGACGCTTTTGGACGAATTTCATTATACATTTCGATAACGTAAGTTTAGAGGCTATAAATTCGACTTCCCCAATTTTGAATTCAAAAGTGGCACCAAATATAATTTATTTGATTATATTAGCAACTTTTTATCAACTTTATTACATTTTCATTATTTATAACTGACTAACAGTTTTTTCTAGACGCTTTTGGATGAAATTCATTCTGTATTTCTCTTTAAAAATAACATAAGTTTAGATGCAATAAAGTTCGACTTGCCCAATTTGAATTGAGAAGTGTCACCAAATATAATTCATTTGATTAAATTAGCAACTTTATATCAACATTATTACGTTCTCATTCTATATAGCCAATTAAAAGGTTTTTATAGACGCTTTCGGACGAATTTCATTATACATTTCGATAACGTAAGTTTAGTGGCTATAAATTCGACTTCCCCAATTCTGAATTCAAAAGTGGCATCAAATATAATTTATTTGATTATATTAGCAACTTTTTATCAACTTTATTACATTTTCATTATTTATAACTTACTAACAGTTTTTTGTAGACGCTTTTGGATGAAATTCATTCTATATTTCTCTTTAAAAATAACATAAGTTTAGATGCAATAAAGTTCGACTTGCCCAATTTGAATTGAGAAGTGTCATCAAATATAATTCATTTGATTAAATTAGCAACTTTATATCAACATTATTACGTTCTCATTCTATATAGCCAATTAAAAGGTTTTATAGACGCTTTCAGACGAATTTCATTATACATTTCGATAACGTAAGTTTAGTGGCTATAAATTCGACTTCCCCAATTTTGAATTCAAAAGTGGCACCAAATATAATTTATTTGATTATATTAGCAACTTTTTATAAACTTTATTAAAATTTCATTATTTAGAACTAACTAACAGCTTTTTCTAGACGCTTTTGGATGAAATTCATTCTATATTTCTCTTTAAAAATAACATAAGTTTAGATGCAATAAAGTTCGACTTGCCCAATTTGAATTGAGAAGTGTCACCAAATATAATTCATTTGATTAAATTAGCAACTTTATATCAACATTATTACGTTCTCATTCTATATAGCCAATTAAAAGGTTTTTATAGACGCTTTCGGACGAATTTCATTATACATTTCGATAACGTAAGTTTAGTGGCTATAAATTCGACTTCCCCAATTTTGAATTCAAAAGTGGCATCAAGTATAATTTATTTGATTATATTAGTAACTTTTTATCAACTTTATTACATTTTCATTATTTATAACTAACTAACAGTTTTTTCTAGACGCTTTTGGATGAAATTCATTCTATATTTCTCTTTAAAAATAACATAAGTTTAGATGCAATAAAGTTCGATTTGCCCAATTTGAATTGAGAAGTGTCACCAACTATAATTCATTTGATTAAATTAGCAACTTTATATCAACATTATTACGTTCTCATTCTGTATAGCCAATTAAAAGGTTTTTAGAGATGCTTTTGGACGAATTTCATTATATATTTCGATAACGTAAGTTTAGAGGCTATAAATTCGACTTCCCCAATTTTGAATTCAAAAGTGGCACCAAATATAATTTATTTGATTATATTAGCAACTTTTTATCAACTTTATTACATTTTCATTATTTATAACTAACTAACAGTTTTTTCTAGACGCTTTTGGATGAAATTCATTCTATATTTCTCTTTAAAAATAACATAAGTTTAGATGCAATAAAGTTTGACTTGCCCAATTTGAATTGAGAAGTGTCACCAAATATAATTCATTTGATTAAATTAGCAACTTTATATCAACATTATTACGTTCTCATTCTATATAGCCAATTAAAAGGTTTTTATAGACGCTTTCGGACGAATTTCATTATACATTTCGATAACGTAAGTTTAGTGGCTATAAATTCGACTTCCCCAATTTTGAATTCAAAAGTGGCATCAAATATAATTTATTTGATTATATTAGCAACTTTTTATCAACTTTATTACATTTTCATTATTTATAACTAACTAACAGTTTTTTCTAGACGCTTTTGGATGAAATTCATTCTATATTTCTCTTTAAAAATAACATAAGTTTAGATGCAATAAAGTTCGACTTGCCCAATTTGAATTGAGAAGTGTCACCAAATATAATTCATTTGATTAAATTAGCAACATTATGTCAACATTATTACGTTCTCATTCTATATAGCCAATTAAAAGGTTTTATAGACGCTTTCAGACGAATTTCATTATACATTTCGATAACGTAAGTTTAGTGGCTATAAATTCGACTTCCCCAATTTTGAATTCAAAAGTGGCACCAAATATAATTTATTTGATTATATTAGCAACTTTTTATAAACTTTATTAAATTTTCATTATTTAGAACTAACTAACAGCTTTTTCTAGACGCTTTTGGATGAAATTCATTGTATATTTCTCTTTAAAAATAACATAAGTTTAGATGCAATAAAGTTCGACTTGCCTAATTTGAATTGAGAAGTGTCACCAAATATAATTCATTTGATTAAATTAGCAACTTTATATCAACATTATTACGTTCTCATTCTATATAGCCAATTAAAAGGTTTTTATAGATGCTTTCGGACGAATTTCATTATACATTTCGATAACGTAAGTTTAGTGGCTATAAATTCGACTTCCCCAATTTTGAATTCAAAAGTGGCATCAAATATAATTTATTTGATTATATTAGTATCTTTTTATCAACTTTATTACATTTTCATTATTTATAACTAACTAACAGTTTTTTCTAGACGCTTTTGGATGAAATTCATTCTATATTTCTCTTTAAAAATAACATAAGTTTAGATGCAATAAAGTTCGATTTGCCCAATTTGAATTGAGAAGTGTCACCAACTATAATTCATTTGATTAAATTAGCAACTTTATATCAACATTATTACGTTCTCATTCTGTATAGCCAATTAAAAGGTTTTTAGAGACGCTTTTGGACGAATTTCATTATACATTTCGATAACGTAAGTTTAGAGGCTATAAATTCGACTTCCCCAATTTTGAATTCAAAAGAGGCACCAAATATAATTTATTTGATTATATTAGCAACTTTTTATCAACTTTATTACATTTTCATTATTTATAACTGACTAACAGTTTTTTCTAGACGCTTTTGGATGAAATTCATTCTATATTTCTCTTTAAAAATAACATAAGTTTAGATGCAATAAAGTTCGACTTGCCCAATTTGAATTGAGAAGTGTCACCAAATATAATTCATTTGATTAAATTAGCAACTTTATATCAACATTATTACGTTCTCATTCTATATAGCCAATTAAAAGGTTTTTATAGACGCTTTCGGACGAATTTCATTATACATTTCGATAACGTAAGTTTAGTGGCTATAAATTCGACTTCCCCAATTTTGAATTCAAAAGTGGCATCAAATATAATTTATTTGATTATATTAGCAACTTTTTATCAACTTTATTACATTTTCATTATTTATAACTAACTAACAGTTTTTTCTAGACGCTTTTGGATGAAATTCATTCTATATTTCTCTTTAAAAATAACATAAGTTTAGATGCAATAAAGTTCGACTTGCCCAATTTGAATTGAGAAGTGTCACCAAATATAATTCATTTGATTAAATTAGCAACATTATGTCAACATTATTACGTTCTCATTCTATATAGCCAATTAAAAGGTTTTATAGACGCTTTCAGACGAATTTCATTATACATTTCGATAACGTAAGTTTAGTGGCTATAAATTCGACTTCCCCAATTTTGAATTCAAAAGTGGCACCAAATATAATTTATTTGATTATATTAGCAACTTTTTATAAACTTTATTAAATTTTCATTATTTAGAACTAACTAACAGCTTTTTCTAGACGCTTTTGGATGAAATTCATTCTATATTTCTCTTTAAAAATAACATAAGTTTAGATGCAATAAAGTTCGACTTGCCTAATTTGAATTGAGAAGTGTCACCAAATATAATTCATTTGATTAAATTAGCAACTTTATATCAACATTATTACGTTCTCATTCTATATAGCCAATTAAAAGGTTTTTATAGATGCTTTCGGACGAATTTCATTATACATTTCGATAACGTAAGTTTAGTGGCTATAAATTCGACTTCCCCAATTTTGAATTCAAAAGTGGCATCAAATATAATTTATTTGATTATATTAGTAACTTTTTATCAACTTTATTACATTTTCATTATTTATAACTAACTAACAGTTTTTTCTAGACGCTTTTGGATGAAATTCATTCTATATTTCTCTTTAAAAATAACATAAGTTTAGATGCAATAAAGTTCGATTTGCCCAATTTGAATTGAGAAGTGTCACCAACTATAATTCATTTGATTAAATTAGCAACTTTATATCAACATTATTACGTTCTCATTCTGTATAGCCAATTAAAAGGTTTTTAGAGACGCTTTTGGACGAATTTCATTATACATTTCGATAACGTAAGTTTAGAGGCTATAAATTTGACTTCCCCAATTTTGAATTCAAAAGAGGCACCAAATATAATTTATTTGATTATATTAGCAACTTTTTATCAACTTTATTACATTTTCATTATTTATAACTGACTAACAGTTTTTTCTAGACGCTTTTGGATGAAATTCATTCTATATTTCTCTTTAAAAATAACATAAGTTTAGATGCAATAAAGTTCGACTTGCCCAATTTGAATTGAGAAGTGTCACCAAATATAATTCATTTGATTAAATTAGCAACTTTATATCAACATTATTACGTTCTCATTCTATATAGCCAATTAAAAGGTTTTTATAGACGCTTTCGGACGAATTTCATTATACATTTCGATAACGTAAGTTTAGTGGCTATAAATTCGACTTCCCCAATTTTGAATTCAAAAGTGGCATCAAATATAATTTATTTGATTATATTAGCAACTTTTTATCAACTTTATTACATTTTCATTATTTATAACTAACTAACAGTTTTTTGTAGACGCTTTTGGATGAAATTCATTCTATATTTCTCTTTAAAAATAACATAAGTTTAGATGCAATAAAGTTCGACTTGCCCAATTTGAATTGAGAAGTGTCATCAAATATAATTCATTTGATTAAATTAGCAACTTTATATCAACATTATTACGTTCTCATTCTATATAGCCAATTAAAAGGTTTTATAGACGCTTTCAGACGAATTTCATTATACATTTCGATAACGTAAGTTTAGTGGCTATAAATTCGACTTCCCCAATTTTGAATTCAAAAGTGGCACCAAATATAATTTATTTGATTATATTAGCAACTTTTTATAAACTTTATTAAATTTTCATTATTTAGAACTAACTAACAGCTTTTTCTAGACGCTTTTGGATGAAATTCATTCTATACTTCTCTTTAAAAATAACATAAGTTTAGATGCAATAAAGTTCGACTTGCCCAATTTGAATTGAGAAGTGTCACCAAATATAATTCATTTGATTAAATTAGCAACTTTATATCAACATTATTACGTTCTCATTCTATATAGCCAATTAAAAGGTTTTTATAGACGCTTTCGGACGAATTTCATTATACATTTCGATAACGTAAGTTTAGTGGCTATAAATTCGACTTCCCCAATTTTGAATTCAAAAGTGGCATCAAATATAATTTATTTGATTATATTAGCAACTTTTTATCAACTTTATTACATTTTCATTATTTATAACTAACTAACAGTTTTTTCTAGACGCTTTTGGATGAAATTCATTCTATATTTCTCTTTAAAAATAACATAAGTTTAGATGCAATAAAGTTTGACTTGCCCAATTTGAATTGAGAAGTGTCACCAAATATAATTCATTTGATTAAATTAGCAACTTTATATCAACATTATTACGTTCTCATTCTATATAGCCAATTAAAAGGTTTTTATAGACGCTTTCGGACGAATTTCATTATACATTTCGATAACGTAAGTTTAGTGGCTATAAATTCGACTTCCCCAATTTTGAATTCAAAAGTGGCATCAAATATAATTTATTTGATTATATTAGCAACTTTTTATCAACTTTATTACATTTTCATTATTTATAACTAACTAACAGTTTTTTCTAGACGCTTTTGGATGAAATTCATTCTATATTTCTCTTTAAAAATAACATAAGTTTAGATGCAATAAAGTTCGACTTGCCCAATTTGAATTGAGAAGTGTCACCAAATATAATTCATTTGATTAAATTAGCAACATTATGTCAACATTATTACGTTCTCATTCTATATAGCCAATAAAAAGGTTTTATAGACGCTTTCAGACGAATTTCATTATACATTTCGATAACGTAAGTTTAGTGGCTATAAATTCGACTTCCCCAATTTTGAATTCAAAAGTGGCACCAAATATAATTTATTTGATTATATTAGCAACTTTTTATAAACTTTATTAAATTTTCATTATTTAGAACTAACTAACAGCTTTTTCTAGACGCTTTTGGATGAAATTCATTGTATATTTCTCTTTAAAAATAACATAAGTTTAGATGCAATAAAGTTCGACTTGCCTAATTTGAATTGAGAAGTGTCACCAAATATAATTCATTTGATTAAATTAGCAACTTTATATCAACATTATTACGTTCTCATTCTATATAGCCAATTAAAAGGTTTTTATAGATGCTTTCGGACGAATTTCATTATACATTTCGATAACGTAAGTTTAGTGGCTATAAATTCGACTTCCCCAATTTTGAATTCAAAAGTGGCATCAAATATAATTTATTTGATTATATTAGTAACTTTTTATCAACTTTATTACATTTTCATTATTTATAACTAACTAACAGTTTTTTCTAGACGCTTTTGGATGAAATTCATTCTATATTTCTCTTTAAAAATAACATAAGTTTAGATGCAATAAAGTTCGATTTGCCCAATTTGAATTGAGAAGTGTCACCAACTATAATTCATTTGATTAAATTAGCAACTTTATATCAACATTATTACGTTCTCATTCTGTATAGCCAATTAAAAGGTTTTTAGAGACGCTTTTGGACGAATTTCATTATACATTTCGATAACGTAAGTTTAGAGGCTATAAATTCGACTTCCCCAATTTTGAATTCAAAAGAGGCACCAAATATAATTTATTTGATTATATTAGCAACTTTTTATCAACTTTATTACATTTTCATTATTTATAACTGACTAACAGTTTTTTCTAGACGCTTTTGGATGAAATTCATTCTATATTTCTCTTTAAAAATAACATAAGTTTAGATGCAATAAAGTTCGACTTGCCCAATTTGAATTGAGAAGTGTCACCAAATATAATTCATTTGATTAAATTAGCAACTTTATATCAACATTATTACGTTCTCATTCTATATAGCCAATTAAAAGGTTTTTATAGACGCTTTCGGACGAATTTCATTATACATTTCGATAACGTAAGTTTAGTGGCTATAAATTCGACTTCCCCAATTTTGAATTCAAAAGTGGCATCAAATATAATTTATTTGATTATATTAGCAACTTTTTATCAACTTTATTACATTTTCATTATTTATAACTAACTAACAGTTTTTTCTAGACGCTTTTGGATGAAATTCATTCTATATTTCTCTTTAAAAATAACATAAGTTTAGATGCAATAAAGTTCGACTTGCCCAATTTGAATTGAGAAGTGTCACCAAATATAATTCATTTGATTAAATTAGCAACATTATGTCAACATTATTACGTTCTCATTCTATATAGCTAATTAAAAGGTTTTATAGACGCTTTCAGACGAATTTCATTATACATTTCGATAACGTAAGTTTAGTGGCTATAAATTCGACTTCCCCAATTTTGAATTCAAAAGTGGCACCAAATATAATTTATTTGATTATATTAGCAACTTTTTATAAACTTTATTAAATTTTCATTATTTAGAACTAACTAACAGCTTTTTCTAGACGCTTTTGGATGAAATTCATTCTATATTTCTCTTTAAAAATAACATAAGTTTAGATGCAATAAAGTTCGACTTGCCTAATTTGAATTGAGAAGTGTCACCAAATATAATTCATTTGATTAAATTAGCAACTTTATATCAACATTATTACGTTCTCATTCTATATAGCCAATTAAAAGGTTTTTATAGATGCTTTCGGACGAATTTCATTATACATTTCGATAACGTAAGTTTAGTGGCTATAAATTCGACTTCCCCAATTTTGAATTCAAAAGTGGCATCAAATATAATTTATTTGATTATATTAGTAACTTTTTATCAACTTTATTACATTTTCATTATTTATAACTAACTAACAGTTTTTCTAGACGCTTTTGGATGAAATTCATTCTATATTTCTCTTTAAAAATAACATAAGTTTAGATGCAATAAAGTTCGATTTGCCCAATTTGAATTGAGAAGTGTCACCAACTATAATTCATTTGATTAAATTAGCAACTTTATATCAACATTATTACGTTCTCATTCTGTATAGCCAATTAAAAGGTTTTTAGAGACGCTTTTGGACGAATTTCATTATACATTTCGATAACGTAAGTTTAGAGGCTATAAATTTGACTTCCCCAATTTTGAATTCAAAAGAGGCACCAAATATAATTTATTTGATTATATTAGCAACTTTTTATCAACTTTATTACATTTTCATTATTTATAACTGACTAACAGTTTTTTCTAGACGCTTTTGGATGAAATTCATTCTATATTTCTCTTTAAAAATAACATAAGTTTAGATGCAATAAAGTTCGACTTGCCCAATTTGAATTGAGAAGTGTCACCAAATATAATTCATTTGATTAAATTAGCAACTTTATATCAACATTATTACGTTCTCATTCTATATAGCCAATTAAAAGGTTTTTATAGACGCTTTCGGACGAATTTCATTATACATTTCGATAACGTAAGTTTAGTGGCTATAAATTCGACTTCCCCAATTTTGAATTCAAAAGTGGCATCAAATATAATTTATTTGATTATATTAGCAACTTTTTATCAACTTTATTACATTTTCATTATTTATAACTAACTAACAGTTTTTTGTAGACGCTTTTGGATGAAATTCATTCTATATTTCTCTTTAAAAATAACATAAGTTTAGATGCAATAAAGTTCGACTTGCCCAATTTGAATTGAGAAGTGTCATCAAATATAATTCATTTGATTAAATTAGCAACTTTATATCAACATTATTACGTTCTCATTCTATATAGCCAATTAAAAGGTTTTATAGACGCTTTCAGACGAATTTCATTATACATTTCGATAACGTAAGTTTAGTGGCTATAAATTCGACTTCCCCAATTTTGAATTCAAAAGTGGCACCAAATATAATTTATTTGATTATATTAGCAACTTTTTATAAACTTTATTAAATTTTCATTATTTAGAACTAACTAACAGCTTTTTCTAGACGCTTTTGGATGAAATTCATTCTATACTTCTCTTTAAAAATAACATAAGTTTAGATGCAATAAAGTTCGACTTGCCCAATTTGAATTGAGAAGTGTCACCAAATATAATTCATTTGATTAAATTAGCAACTTTATATCAACATTATTACGTTCTCATTCTATATAGCCAATTAAAAGGTTTTTATAGACGCTTTCGGACGAATTTCATTATACATTTCGATAACGTAAGTTTAGTGGCTATAAATTCGACTTCCCCAATTTTGAATTCAAAAGTGGCATCAAATATAATTTATTTGATTATATTAGTAACTTTTTATCAACTTTATTACATTTTCATTATTTATAACTAACTAACAGTTTTTTCTAGACGCATTTGGATGAAATTCATTCTATATTTCTCTTTAAAAATAACATAAGTTTAGATGCAATAAAGTTCGATTTGCCCAATTTCAATTGAGAAGTGTCACCAACTATAATTCATTTGATTAAATTAGCAACTTTATATCAACATTATTACGTTCTCATTCTGTATAGCCAATTAAATGGTTTTTAGAGACGCTTTTGGACGAATTTCATTATACATTTCGATAACGTAAGTTTAGAGGCTATAAATTCGAATTCCCCAATTTTGAATTCAAAAGTGGCACCAAATATAATTTATTTGATTATATTAGCAACTTTTTATCAACTTTATTACATTTTCATTATTTATAACTAACTAACAGTTTTTTCTAGACGCTTTTGGATGAAATTCATTCTATATTTCTCTTTAAAAATAACATAAGTTTAGATGCAATAAAGTTTGACTTGCCCAATTTGAATTGAGAAGTGTCACCAAATATAATTCATTTGATTAAATTAGCAACTTTATATCAACATTATTACGTTCTCATTCTATATAGCCAATTAAAAGGTTTTTATAGACGCTTTCGGACGAATTTCATTATACATTTCGATAACGTAAGTTTAGTGGCTATAAATTCGACTTCCCCAATTTTGAATTCAAAAGTGGCATCAAATATAATTTATTTGATTATATTAGCAACTTTTTATCAACTTTATTACATTTTCATTATTTATAACTAACTAACAGTTTTTTCTAGACGCTTTTGGATGAAATTCATTCTATATTTCTCTTTAAAAATAACATAAGTTTAGATGCAATAAAGTTCGACTTGCCCAATTTGAATTGAGAAGTGTCACCAAATATAATTCTTTGATTAAATTACCAACATTATGTCAACATTATTACGTTCTCATTCTATATAGCCAATTAAAAGGTTTTATAGACGCTTTCAGACGAATTTCATTATACATTTCGATAACGTAAGTTTAGTGGCTATGAATTCGACTTCCCCAATTTTGAATTCAAAAGTGGCACCAAATATAATTTATTATATTATATTAGCAACTTTTTATAAACTTTATTAAATTTTCATTATTTAGAACTAACAAACAGCTTTTTCTAGACGCTTTTGGATGAAATTCATTCTATATTTCTCTTTAAAAATAACATAAGTTTAGATGCAATAAAGTTCGACTTGCCTAATTTGAATTGAGAAGTGTCACCAAATATAATTCATTTGATTAAATTAGCAACTTTATATCAACATTATTACGTTCTCATTCTACATAGCCAATTAAAAGGTTTTTATAGACGCTTTCGGACGAATTTCATTATACATTTCGATAACGTAAGTTTAGAGGCTATAAATTCGACTTCCCCAATTTTGAATTCAAAAGTGGCATCAAATATAATTTATTTGATTATATTAGCAACTTTTTATCAACTTTATTACATTTTCATTACTTATAACTAACTAACAGTTTTTTCTAGACGCTTTTGGATGAAATTCATTCTATATTTCTCTTTAAAAATAACATAAGTTTAGATGCAATAAAGTTCGACTTGCCCAATTTGAATTGAGAAGTGTCACCAAATATAATTCATTTGATTAAATTAGCAACTTTATATCAACATTATTACGTTCTCATTTTATATAGCCAATTAAAAGGTTTTTACAGACCCTTTTGGACGAATGTCATTATACATTTCGATAACGTAAGTTTAGAGGCAATAAATTCGACTTCCCCAATTTTGAATTCAAAAGTGGCACCAAATATAATTTATTTGATTATATCAGCAACTTTTTATCAACTTTATTACGTTTTCATTATTTATAACTAACTAAAAGTTTTTTCAAGACGCTTTTGGATGAAATTCATTCTATATTTCTCTTTAAAAATAACATAAGTTTAGATGTAATAAAGTTCGACTTGCCCAATTTGAATTGAGAAGTGTCACCAAATATAATTCATTTGATTAAATTAGCAACTTTATATCAACATTATTACGTTCTCATTCTATATAGCCAATTAAAAGGTTTTTATAGACGCTTTTGGACGAATTTCATTATACATTTCGATAACGTAAGTTTAGAGGCTATAAATTCGACTTCCCTAATTTTGAATTCAAAAGTGGCACCAAATATAATTTATTTGATTATATTAGCACCTTTTTATCAACTTTATTACATTTTCAATATTTATAACTAATTAACAGTTTTTTCTAGACGCTTTTGGATGAAATTCATTCTATATTTCTTTTTAAAAATAACATAAGTTTAGATGCAATAAAGTTCGACTAGCCCAATTTGAATTGAGAAGTGTCACCAAATATAATTCATTTGATTAAGTTAGCAACTTTATATCAACATTCTTACGTTCTCATTCTGTATAGCCAATTAAAAGGTTTTTATAGACGCTTTCGGACGAATTCCATTATACATTTCGATAACGTAAGTTTAGTGGCTATAAATTCGACTTCCCCAATTTTGAATTCAAAAGTGGCATCAAATATAATTTATTTGATTATATTAGCAACTTTTTATCAACTTTATTACATTTTCATTATTTATAACTAACTAACAATTTTTTCTAGACGCTTTTGGATGAAATTTATTCTATATTTCTCTTTAAAAATAACATAAGTTTAGATGCAATAAAGTTCGACTAGCCCAATTTGAATTGAGAAGTGTCACCAAATATAATTCATTTGATTAAATTAGCAACTTTATATCAACATTATTACGTTCTCATTCTATATAGCCAATTAAAAGGTTTTTATAGACGCTTTCGGACGAATTTCATTATACATTTCGATAACTTAAGTTTAGTGGCTATAAATTCGACTTCCACAATTTTAAATTCAAAAGTGGCACCAAATATAATTTATTTGATTATATTAGCAACTTTTTATCAACTTTATTACATTGTCATTATTTATAACTAACTAACAGGTTTTTCTAGACGCTTTTGGATGAAATTCGTTTTATATTTCTCTTTAAAAATAACATAAGTTAGATGCAATAAAGTTCGACTTGTCCAATTTGAATTGAGAATTGTCACAAAATATAATTCATTTTATTAAATTAGCAACTTTATATCAACATTATTACGTTCTCATTCTATATAGCCAAATAAAAGGTTTTTATAGATGCTTTTGGACGAAATTCATTATACATTTCGATAACGTAATTTTAGAGGCTATAAATTCGAATTCCCCAATTTTGAATTCAAAAGTGGCACCAAATATAATTTATTTGATTATATTAGTAACTTTTTATCAACTTTATTACATTGTCATTATTTACAACTAACTAACAGGTTTTTCTAGACGCTTTTGGATGAAATTCGTTCTATATTTCTCTTTAAAAGTAACATAAGTTTAGATGCAATAAAGTTCGACTTGCCCAATTTGAATTGAGAAGTGTCACAAAACATAATTCATTTGATTAAATTAGCAACTTTGTATCAACATTATTATGTTCTCATTCTATATAGCCAATTAAAAGGTTTTTATAGACGCTTTTGGACGAAATTCATTATACATTTCGATAACGTAAGTTTAGAGGCTATAAATTCCGCTTCCCCAATTTTGTATTCAAAAGTCGCACCAAATATAATTTAATCTATTATATTAGCAAATTTTTATCAACTTTATACGTTTTCATTATTTATAACTAACTAACAGGTTTTTCTAGACGCTTTTGGATGAAATTCATTGTATATTTCTCTTTAAAAATAACATAAGTTTAGATGCAATAAAGTTCGACTTGCCAAATTTGAATTGAGAAGTGTCACCAAATGTAATTCATTTGATTAAATTAGCAACTTTATATCAACATTATTACGTTCTCATTCCATATAGCCAACTAAAAGGATTTTATAGACGCTTATGGACGAAATTCATTATACATTTCGATAACGTAAGTTTAGAGGCTATATATTCGACTTCCCCAATTTTGAATTCAAAAGTGGCACCAAATATAATTTATTTGATTATATTAGCAACTTTTTATCAACTTTATTACGTTGTCATTATATATAACTAACTAACAGGTTTTTTTAGACACTTTTGGTTGAAATTCATTCTATATTTCTCTTTAAAAATAACATAAGTTTAGATGCAATAAAGTTCGACTTGCCCAATTTTAATTGAGAAGTGTCACCAAATATACTTCATTTGATTAAATTAGCAACTATATATCAACATTATTACGTTCTCATTCTATATAGCCAATTAAAATGTTTTTATAGACGCTTTTGGACGAAATTCATTATACATTTCGATAACGTAAGTTTAGAGGCTATAAATTCGACTTCCCCAATTTTGAATTCAAAAGTGGCACCAAATATAATTTATTTTATTATATTAGCAATATTTTATCAACTTTATTACATTTTCATTATTTATAACTAACTAACAGGTTTTTCTAGACGCTTTTGAATGAAATTCATTGTATATTTCTCTATAAAAATAACATAAGTTTAGATGCAATAAAGTTCGACTTGCCCAATTTGAATTGAGAAGTGTCACCAAATATAATTCATTTGATTAAATTAGCAACTTTATATCAACATTATTACGTTCACATTCTATATAGCCAATTAAAAGATTTTCATAAACGCTTTTGGACAAAATTCATTATACATTTTGATAACGTAATTTTAGAGGCTATAAATTCGACTTCCCCAATTTTCAATTCAAAAGTGGCACCAAATATAATTTATTTGATTATATTAGCAACTTTTTATCAACTTTATTACGTTTTCATTATTTATAGCTAACTAACAGGTTTTTCTAGACGCTTTTGGATGAAATTCATTGTATATTTCTCTTTAAAAATAACATAAGTTTAGATGCAATAAAGTTCGATTTGCCCAATTTGAATTGAGAAGTGTCACCAAATATAATTCATTTGATTAAATTAGCAACTTTATATCAACATTATTATGTTCTCATTCTATATAGCCAATTAAAAGGTTTCTATAGACGCTTTTGGACGAAATTCATTATACATTTCGATAACGTAAGTTTAGAGGCTATAAATTCGACTTCCCCAATTTTAAATTCAAAAGTGGCACCAAATATAATTTATTTGATTATATTAGCAACTTTTTATCAACTTTATTACATTGTCATTATTTATAACTAACTAACAGTTTTTCTAGACGCTTTTGGATGAAATTCGTTTTATATTTCTCTTTAAAAATAACATAAGTTAGATGCAATAAAGTTCGACTTGTCCAATTTGAATTGAGAATTGTCACAAAATATAATTCATTTGATTAAATTAGCAACTTGATATCAACATTATTATGTTCTCATTCTATATAGCCAATTAAAAGGTTTTTATAGACGTTTTGGACGAAATTCATTAAACATTTCGATAACGTAAGTTTAGAGGCTATAAATTCGGCTTCACCAATTTTGAATTCAAAAGTCGCACCAAATATAATTTATTTGATTATATTAGTAACTTTTCATCAACTTTATTACGTTTTCATTATTTATAACTAACTAACAGGTTTTTCTAGATGCTTTTGTATGAAATTCATTGTATATTTCCCGTTAAAAATAACATAAGTTTAGATGCAATAAAGTTCGACTTGCCCAATTTGAATTGAGAAGTGTCACCAAATATAATTCATTTGATTAAATTAGCAACTTTATATCAACATTATTACGTTCTCATTCTATATAGCCAATTAAAAGGTTTTCACAAACGCTTTTGGACGAAATTCATTATACATTTCGATAACGTAATTTTAGAGGCTATAAATTCGACTTCGCCAATTTTGAATTCAAAAGTGGCACCAAATATAATTTACTTGATTATATTAGCAACTTTTTATCAACTGTATTACGTTTTCATTATTTATAACTAACTAATAGGTTTTTCTAGACGCTTTTGGATGAAATTCATTGTATATTTCTCTTTAAAAATAACATAAGTTTAGATGCAATAAAGTTCGACTTGCCCAATTTGAATTGAGAATTGTCACAAAATATAATTCATTTTATTAAATTAGCAACTTTATGTCAACATTATTACGTTCTCATTCTATATAGCCAAATAAAAGGTTTTTATAGACGCTTTTGGACGAAATTCATTATACATTTCGATAACGTAATTTTAGAGGCTATAAATTCGACTTCCCCAATTTTGAATTCAAAAGTGGCACCAAATATAATTTATTTGATTATATTAGCAACTTTTTATCAACTTTATTACATTGTTATTATTTACAACTAACTAACAGGTTTTTCTAGACGCTTTTGGATGAAATTCGTTCTATATTTCTCTTTAAAAGTAACATAAGTTTAGATGCAATAAAGTTCGACTTGCCCAATTTGAATTGAGAAGTGTCACAAAACATAATTCATTTGATTAAATTAGCAACTTTATATCAACATTATTATGTTCTCATTCTATATAGCCAATTAAAAGGTTTTTATAGACGCTTTTGGACGAAATTCATTATACATTTTGATAACGTAAGTTTAGAGGCTATAAATTCCGCTTCCCCAATTTTGTATTCAAAAGTCGCACCAAATATAATTTAATCTATTATATTAGCAAATTTTTATCAACTTTATTACGTTTTCATTATTTATAACTAACTAACAGGTTTTTCTAGACGCTTTTGGATGAAATTCATTGTATATTTCTCTTTAAAAATAACATAAGTTTAGATGCAATAAAGTTCGATTTGCCAAATTTGAATTGAGAAGTGTCACCAAATGTAATTCATTTGATTAAATTGGCAACTTTATATCAACATTATTACGTTCTCATTCCATATAGCCAATTAAAAGGTTTTTATAGACGCTTATGGACGAAATTCATTATACATTTCGATAACGTAAGTTTAGAGGCTATATATTCGACTTCCCCAATTTTGAATTCAAAAGTGGCACCAAATATAATTTATTTGATTATATTAGCAACTTTTTATCAACTTTATTACGTTCATTATATATAACTAACTAACAGGTTTTTTTAGACACTTTTGGTTGAAATTCATTCTATATTTCTCTTTAAAAATAACATAAGTTTAGATGCAATAAAGTTCGACTTGCCCAATTTTAATTGAGAAGTGTCACCAAATATACTTCATTTGATTAAATTAGCAACTATATATCAACATTATTACGTTCTCATTCTATATAGCCAATTAAAAGATTTTTATAGACGCTTTTGGACGAAATTCATTATACATTTCGATAACGTAAGTTTAGAGGCTATAAATTCGACTTCCCCAATTTTGAATTCAAAAGTGGCACCAAATATAATTTATTTTATTATATTAGCAATATTTTATCAACTTTATTACGTTTTCATTATTTATAACTAACTAACAGGTTTTTCTAGACGCTTTTGAATGAAATTCATTGTATATTTCTCTATAAAAATAACATAAGTTTAGATGCAATAAAGTTCGACTTGCCCAATTTGAATTGAGAAGTGTCACCAAATATAATTCATTTGATTAAATTAGCAACTTTATATCAACATTATTACGTTCTCATTCTATATAGCCAATTAAAAGATTTTCATAAATGCTTTTGGACAAAATTCATTATACATTTTGATAACGTAATTTTAGAGTCTATAAATTCGACTTCCCCAATTTTGAATTCAAAAGTGGCACCAAATATAATTTATTTGATTATATTAGCAACTTTTTATCAACTTTATTACGTTTTCATTATTTATAGCTAACTAACAGGTTTTTCTAGACGCTTTTGGATGAAATTCATTGTATATTTCTCTTTAAAAATAACATAAGTTTAGATGCAATAAAGTTCGACTTGCCCAATTTGAATTGAGATTTGTCACATAATATAATACATTTGATTAAATTAGCAACTTTATATTAACATTATTACGTTCTCATTCTATATAGCCAATTAAAAGGTTTTTATACACGCTTTTGGACGAAATTCATTATACATTTCGATAACGTAAGTTTAGAGGCTATAAATTCGACTTCCTCAATTTTGAATTCAAAAATGGCACCAAATATAATTTATTTTATTATATTAGCAACTTTTTATCAACTTTATTACATTGTCATTCTTTACAACTAACTAACAGGTTTTTCTAGACGCTTTTGGATGAAATTCGCTCTATATTTCTATTTAAAAATAACATAAGTTTAGATGCAATAAAATTCGACTTGCCCAATTTGAATTGAGAAGTCTCACAAAATATAATTCAATTGATTAAATTAGCAACATTATTACAACATTATTATGTTCTCATTCTATATAGCCAATTAAAAGGTTTTTATAGACGCTTTTGGACGAAATTCATTATACATTTCAATAACATAAGTTTAGAGTCAATAAATTCGGTTTCCCCAATTTTGAATTCAAAAGTCGCACCAAATATAATTTATTTGATTATATTAGCAACTTTTTATCAACTTTATTACGTTTTCATTATTTATAACTAACTAACAGGTTTTTCTAGACGCTTTTGGATGAAATTCATTGTATATTTCTCTTTAAAAATAACATAAGTTTAGATGCAATAAAGTTCGACTTGCCCAATTTGAATTGAGAAGTGTCACCAAATATAATTCATTTGATTAAATTAGCAACTTTATATCAACATTATTATGTTCTCATTCTATAATAGCCAATTAAAAGGTTTTTATAGACGCTTTTGGACGAAATTCATTATACATTTCGATAACGTAAGTTTAGAGGCTATAAATTCGACTTCCCCAATTTTGAATTCAAAAGTGGCACCAAATATAATTTATTTGATTATATTAGCAACTTTTTATCAACTTTATTACATTATCATTATTTATAACTAACTAACAGGTTTTTCGAGAAGCTTTTGGATGAAATTCATTGTATATTTCTCTTTAAAAATAACATAAGTTTAGATGCAATAAAGTTCGACTTGCCCAATTTGAATTGAGAAGTGTCACAAAATATAATTCATTTGATTAAATTAGCAACTTTATATCAACATTATTACGTTCTCATTCTATATAGCCAATTAAAAGGTTTTTATAGACGCTTTTGGACGAAATTCATTATACATTTCGATAACGTAAGTTTAGAGGCTATAAATTTGTCCTACCCAATTTTGAATTCAAAAGTCGCACCAAATATAATTTATTTGATTATATTAGCAACTTTTTATCAACTTTATTACGTTTTCATTATTTATAACTAACTAACAGGTTTTTCTAGACGCTTTTGGATGAAATTCATTGTATATTTCTCTTTAAAAATAACATAAGTTTAGATGCAATAAAGTTCGACTTGCCAAATTTGAATTGAGAAGTGTCACCAAATGTAGTTCATTTGATTAAATTAGCAACTTTATATCAACATTATTACGTTCTCATTCCATATAGCCAATTAAAAGGTTTTTATAGATGCTGATGAACGAAATTCATTATACATTTCGATAACGTAAGTTTAGAGGCTATATATTCGACTTCCCCAATTTTAAATTCAAAAGTGGCACCAAATATAATTTATTTGATTATATTAGCAACTTTTTATCAACTTTATTACGTTGTCATTATATATAACTAACTAACAGGTTTTTCTAGACACTTTTAGATGAAATTCATTCTATATTTCACTTTAAAAATAACATAAGTTTAGATGAAATAAAGTTCGACTTGCCCAATTTTAATTGAGAAGTGTCACCAAATGTACTTCATTTGATTAAATTAACAACTATATATCAACATTATTACGTTCTATTTCTATATAGCCAATTAAAAGGTTTTTATAGACACTTTTGGACGAAATTCATTGTACATTTTGATAACGTAAGTTTAGAGGCTATAAATTCGACTTCCCCAATTTTGAATTCAAAAGTGGCACCAAATATAATTTATTTGATTATATTAGCAATATTTTATCAACTTTATTACGTTTTCATTATTTATAACTAACTAACAGGTTTTTCTAGACGCTTTTGGATGAAATTCATTGTATATTTCTCTTTATAAATAACATAAGTTTAGATGCAATAAAGTTCGACTTGCCCAATTTGAATTGAGAAGTGTCACCAAATATAATTCATTTGATTAAATTAACAACTTTATATCAACATTATTACGTTCTCATTCTATATAGCCAATTAAAAGGTTTTCATAAACGCTTTTGGACGAAATTCATTATACATTTTGATAACGTAATTTTAGAGGCTATAAATTCGACTTCCCCAATTTTGAATTCAAAAGTGGCACCAAATATAATTTATTTGATTATATTAGCAACTTTTTATCAACTTTATTACGTTTTCATTATTTATAGCTAACTAACAGGTTTTTCTAGACGCTTTTGGATGAAATTCATTGTATATTTCTCTTTAAAAATAACATAAGTTTAGATGCAATAAAGTTCGACTTGCCCAATTTGAATTGAGAATTGTCACAAAATATAATTCATTTGATTAAATTAGCAACATTATATTAACATTATTACGTTCTCATTCTATATAGCCAATTAAAAGGTTTTTATAGACGCTTTTGGACGAAATTCATTATACATTTCGATAACGTAAGTTTAGAGGCTATAAATTCGACTTCCCCAATTTTGAATTCAAAAGTGGCACCAAATATAATTTATTTGATTATATTAGCAACTTTTTATCAACTTTAGTACATTGTCATTCTTTGCAACTAACTAACAGGTTTTTCTAGACGCTTTTGGATGAAATTCGTTCTATATTTCTATTTAAAAATAACATAAGTGTCACCAAAAGTTCGACTTGCCCAATTTGAATTGAGAAGTGTCACCAAATATAATTCATTTGATTAAATTAGCAACTTTATATCAACATTATTACGTTCTCATTCTATATAGCCAATTAAAAGGTTTTTATAGACGCTTTTGGACGAAATTCATGATACATTTCGATAACGTAAGTTTAGGGGCTATAAATTCGGCTTACCCAATTTTGAATTCAAAAGTCGCACCAAATATAATTTATTTGATTATATTAGCAACTTTTTATCAACTTTATTACGTTTTCATTATTTATAACTAACTAACAGGTTTTTCTAGACGCTTTTAGATGAAATTCATTGTATATTTCTCTTTAAAAATAACATAAGTTTAGATGCAATAAAGTTCGACTTGCCCAATTTGAATTGAGAAGTGTCACCAAATATAATTCATTTGATTAAATTAGCAACTTTATATCAACATTATTACATTCTCATTGTATATAGCCAATTAAAAAGTTTTTATAGATGCTTTTGGACGAATTTCATTATACATTTCGATAACGTAAGTTTAGAGGCTATAAATTCGGCTTCCCCAATTTTTTATTCAAAAGTCGCATGAAATATAATTTATTTGATTATATTAGCAATTTTTTATCAACTTTATTACGTTTTCATTATTTATAACTAACTAACAGGTTTTTCTAGACGCTTTTGGATGAAATCCATTGTATATTTCTCTTTAAAAATAACATAAGTTTAGATGCAATAAAGTTCGACTTGCCCAATTTGAATTCAGAAGTGTCACCAAATGTAATTCATTTGATTAAATTAGCAACTTTATATCAACATTATTACATACTCATTGTATATAGCCAATTAAAAGGTTTTTATAGATGCTTTTGGACGAATTTCATTATACATTTCGATAACGTAAGTTTAGAGGCTATAAATTCGACTTCCCCAATTTTGAATTCAAAAGTGGAACCAAATATAGTTTATTTGATTATATTAGCAACTTTTTATCAACTTTATTACGTTGTCATTATTTATAACCAACTAAAAGGTTTTTCTAGATGCTTTTGGATGAAATTCATTCTATATTTCTCTTCAAAAATAACATAAGTTTAGATGCAATAAAGTTCGACTTGCCCAATTTGAATTGAGAATTGTCACAAAATATAATAATTTGATTAAATTAGCAACTTTAAATCAACATTATTACGTTCTCATTCTATATAGCCAATTAAAAGGTTTTATAGACGCTTTTGGACGAAATTCATTATACATTTCGATAACGTAAGTTTAGAGGCTATAGATTCGACTTCCCCAATTTTGAATTCAAAAGTGGCACCAAATATAATTTATTTGATTATATTAGCAACTTTTTATCAACTTTATTACATTGTCATTCTTTACAACTAACTAACAGGTTTTTTTAGATGCTTTTGGATGAGATTCGTTCTATATTTCTATTTAAAAATAACATAAGTTTAGATGCAATAAAGTTCGACTTGCCCAATTTGAATTGAGAAGTGTCACAAAATATAATTCATTTGATTAAATTAGCAACATTATATCAACATTATTATGTTCTAATTCTATATAGCCAATTAAAAGGTTTTTATAGACGCTTTTGGACGAAATTCATTATACATTTCGATAACGTAAGTTTAGAGTCTATAAATTCGACTTCCCCAATTTTGAATTCAAAAGTCGCACCAAATATAATTTATTTGATTATATTAGCAACTTTTTATCAACTTTATTACGTTTTCATTATTTATAACTAACTAACAGGTTTTTCTAGACGCTTTTGGATGAAATTCATTGTATATTTCTCTTTAAAAATAACATAAGTTTAGATGCAATAAAGTTCGACTTGCCCAGTTTGAATTGAAAAGTGTCCCCAAATATAATTCATTTGATTAAATTAGCAACTTTCTATCAACATTATTATGTTCTCATTCTATATAGCCAATTAAAAGGTTTTTATAGACGCTTTTGGACGAAATTCATTATACATTTCGATAACGTAAGTTTAGAGGCTATAAATTCGACTTACCCAATTTTGAATTCAAAAGTGGCACCAAATATAATTTATTTGATTATATTAGCAACTTTTTATCAACTTTATTACATTGTCATTATTTATAACTAACTAACAGTTTTTTCTAGATGCTTTTGGATGAAATTCGTTCTATATTTCTCTTTAAAAAGAACATAAGTTTAGATGCAATACAGTTCGACTTGCCCAATTTGAATTGAGAAGTGTCACAAAATATAATTCATTTGATTAAATTAGCAACTTTATATCAACATTATTACGTTCTCATTCTATATAGCCAATTAAAAGGTTTTTATAGACGCTTTTGGACGAAATTCATTATACATTTCGATAACGTAATTTTAGAGGCTATAAATTCAGCATACCCAATTTTGAATTCAAAAGTCGCACCAAATATAATTTATTTTATTATATTAGCAACTTTTTATCAACTTTATTACGTTTTCATTATTTATAACTAACTAACAGGTTTTTCTAGACGCTTTTGGATGAAATTCGTTCTATATTTCTCTTTAAAAATAAGATAAGTTTAGATGCAATAAAGTTCGACTTGCCCAATTTGAATTGAGAAGTGTCACAAAATATAATTCATTTGATTAAATTAGCAACTTTATTTCAACATTATTATGTTCTCATTCTATATAGCCACTTAAAAGGTTTTTATAGACGCTTTTGGACGAAATTCATTATACATTTCGATAACGTAAGTTTAGAGGCTATAAACTCGGCTTCCCCAATTTTGAATTCAAAAGTCGCACCAAATATAATTTATTTGATTATATTAGCAACTTTTTATCAACTTTATTACATTTTCATTATTTATAACTAAGTAACAGGTTTTTCTAGATGCTTTTGTATGAAATTCATTGTATATTTCTCGTTAAAAATAAAATAAGTTTAGATGCAACAAAGTTCGACTTGCCCAATTTGAATTGAGAAGTGTCACCAAATATAATTCATTTGATTAAATTAGCAACTTTATATCAACATTATTACGTTCTCATTCTATATAGCCAATTAAAAGGTTTTCATAAACGCTTTTGGACGAAATTCATTATACATTTCGATAACGTTATTTTAGAGGCTATAAATTCGACTTCCCCAATTTTGAATTCAAAAGTGGCACCAAATATAATTTACTTGATTATATTAGCAACTTTTTATCAACTGTATTACGTTTTCATTATTTATAACTAACTAACAGGTTTTTCTAAACGCTTTTGGATGAAATTCTTTGTATATTTCTCTTTAAAAATAACAAAAGTTTAGATGCAATAAAGTTCGACTTGCCCAATTTGAATTGAGAATTGTCACAAAATATAATTCATTTTATTAAATTAGCAACTTTATATCAACATTATTACGTTCTCATTCTATATAGCCAAATAAAAGGTTTTTATAGACGCTTTTGGACGAAATTCATTATACATTTCGATAACGTATGTTTAGAGGCTATAAATTCGACTTCCCCAATTTTGAATTCAAAAGTGGCACCAAATATAATTTATTTGATTATATTAGCAACTTTTTATCAACTTTATTACGTTTTCATTATTTATAGCTAACTAACAGGTTTTTCTAGACGCTTTTGGATGAAATTCATTGTATATTTCTCTTTAAAAATAAAATAAGTTTAGATGCAATAAAGTTCGACTTGCCCAATTTGAATTGAGAATTGTCACAAAATATAATTCATTTGATTAAATTAGCAACATTATATTAACATTATTACGTTCTCATTCTATATAGCCAATTAAAAGGTTTTTATAGACGCTTTTGGACGAAATTCATTATACATTTCGATAACGTAAGTTTAGAGGCTATAAATTCGACTTCCCCAATTTTGAATTCAAAAGTGGCACCAAATATAATTTATTTGATTATATTAGCAACTTTTTATCAACTTTAGTACATTGTCATTCTTTGCAACTAACTAACAGGTTTTTCTAGACGCTTTTGGATGAAATTCGTTCTATATTTCTATTTAAAAATAACATAAGTTTAGATGCAATAAAGTTCGACTTGCCCAATTTGAATTGAGAAGTGTCGCCAAATATAATTCATTTGATTAAATTAGCAACTTTATATCAACATTATTACGTTCTCATTCTATATAGCCAATTAAAAGGTTTTTATAGACGCTTTTGGACGAAATTCATGATACATTTCGATAACGTAAGTTTAGGGGCTATAAATTCGGCTTACCCAATTTTGAATTCAAAAGTCGCACCAAATATAATTTATTTGATTATATTAGCAACTTTTTATCAACTTTATTACGTTTTCATTATTTATAACTAACTAACAGGTTTTTCTGGACGCTTTTAGATGAAATTCATTGTATATTTCTCTTTAAAAATAACATAAGTTTAGATGCAATAAAGTTCGACTTGCCCAATTTGAATTGAGATTTGTCACAAAATATAATTCATTTGATTAAATTAGCAACTTTATATTAACATTATTATGTTCTCATTCTATATAGCCACTTAAAAGGTTTTTATAGACGCTTTTGGACGAAATTCATTATACATTTCGATAACGTTAGTTTAGAGGCTATAAATTCGGCTTCCCCAATTTTGAATTCAAAAGTCGCACCAAATATAATTTATTTGACTATATTAGAAACTTTTTATCAACTTTATTACGTTTTCATTATTTATAACTAACTAACAGGTTTTTCTAGATGCTTTTGTATGAAATTCATTGTATATTTCTCGTTAAAAATAGCATAAATTTAGATGCAATAAACTTCGACTTGCCCAATTTGAATTGAGAAGTGTCACCAACTATAATTCACTTGATTAAATTAGCAACTTTATATCAACATTATTACGTTCTCATTCTATATAGCCAATTAAAAGGTTTTCATAAACGCTTTTGGACGAAATTCATTATACATTTCGATAACGTAATTTTAGAGGCTATAAATTCGACTTCCCCAATTTTGAATTCAAAAGTCGCACCAAATATAATTTACTTGATTATAGTCGCAACTTTTTATCAACTATATTACGTTTTCATTATTTATAACTAACTAACAGGTTTTTCCATACGCTTTTGGATGAAATTCATTGTATATTTCTCTTTAAAAATAACATAAGTTTAGATGCAATAAAGTTCGACTTGCCCAATTTGAATTGAGAAGTGTCACCAAATATAATTCATTTGATTAAATTAGCAACTTTATATCAACATTATTACATTCTCATTGTATATAGCCAATTAAAAGGTTTTTATAGATGCTTTTGGACGAATTTCATTATACATTTCGATAACGTAAGTTTAGAGGCTATAAATTCGACTTCCCCAATTTTGAATTCAAAAGTGGCACCAAATATAGTTTATTTGATTATATTAGCAACTTTTTATCAACTTTATTACGTTGTCATTATTTATAACCAACTAAAAGGTTTTTCTAGATGCTTTTGGATGAAATTCATTCTATATTTCTCTTCAAAAATAACATAAGTTTAGATGCAATAAAGTTCGACTTGCCCAATTTGAATTGAGAATTGTCACAAAATATAATAATTTGATTAAATTAGCAACTTTAAATCAACATTATTACGTTCTCATTCTATATAGCCAATTAAAAGGTTTTATAGACGCTTTTGGACGAAATTCATTATACATTTCGATAACGTAAGTTTAGAGGCTATAAATTCGACTTCCCCAATTTTGAATTCAAAAGTGGCACCAAATATAATTTATTTGATTATATTAGCAACTTTTTATCAACTTTATTACATTGTCATTCTTTACAACTAACTAACAGGTTTTTTTAGATGCTTTTGGATGAGATTGGTTCTATATTTCTATTTAAAAATAACATAAGTTTAGATGCAATAAAGTTCGACTTGCCCAATTTGAATTGAGAAGTGTCACAAAATATAATTCATTTGATTAAATTAGCAACATTATATCAACATTATTATGTTCTAATTCTATATAGCCAATTAAAAGGTTTTTATAGACGCTTTTTGACGAAATTCATTATACATTTCGATAACGTAAGTTTAGAGTCTATAAATTCGACTTCCCCAATTTTGAATTCAAAAGTCGCACCAAATATAATTTATTTGATTATATTAGCAACTTTTTATCAACTTTATTACGTTTTCATTATTTATAACTAACTAACAGGTTTTTCTAGACGCTTTTGGATGAAATTCATTGTATATTTCTCTTTAAAAATAACATAAGTTTAGATGCAATAAAGTTCGACTTGCCCAGTTTGAATTGAAAAGTGTCCCCAAATATAATTCATTTGATTAAATTAGCAACTTTCTATCAACATTATTATGTTCTCATTCTATATAGCCAATTAAAAGGTTTTTATAGACGCTTTTGGACGAAATTCATTATACATTTCGATAACGTAAGTTTAGAGGCTATAAATTCGACTTACCCAATTTTGAATTCAAAAGTGGCACCAAATATAATTTATTTGATTATATTAGCAACTTTTTATCAACTTTATTACATTGTCATTATTTATAACTAACTAACAGTTTTTTCTAGATGCTTTTGGATGAAATTCGTTCTATATTTCTCTTTAAAAAGAACATAAGTTTAGATGCAATACAGTTCGACTTGCCCAATTTGAATTGAGAAGTGTCACAAAATATAATTCATTTCATTAAATTAGCAACTTTATATCAACATTATTACGTTCTCATTCTATATAGCCAATTAAAAGGTTTTTATAGACGCTTTTGGACGAAATTCATTATACATTTCGATAACGTAATTTTAGAGGCTATAAATTCAGCATACCTAATTTTGAATTCAAAAGTCGCACCAAATATAATTTATTTTATTATATTAGCAACTTTTTATCAACTTTATTACGTTTTCATTATTTATAACTAACTAACAGGTTTTTCTAGACGCTTTTGGATGAAATTCGGTCTATATTTCTCTTTAAAAATAAGATAAGTTTAGATGCAATAAAGTTCGACTTGCCCAATTTGAATTGAGAAGTGTCACAAAATATAATTCATTTGATTAAATTAGCAACTTTATTTCAACATTATTATGTTCTCATTCTATATAGCCACTTAAAAGGTTTTTATAGACGCTTTTGGACGAAATTCATTATACATTTCGATAACGTAAGTTTAGAGGCTATAAACTCGGCTTCCCCAATTTTGAATTCAAAAGTCGCACCAAATATAATTTATTTGATTATATTAGCAACTTTTTATCAACTTTATTACATTTTCATTATTTATAACTAAGTAACAGGTTTTTCTAGATGCTTTTGTATGAAATTCATTGTATATTTCTCGTTAAAAATAAAATAAGTTTAGATGCAACAAAGTTCGACTTGCCCAATTTGAATTGAGAAGTGTCACCAAATATAATTCATTTGATTAAATTAGCAACTTTATATCAACATTATTACGTTCTCATTCTATATAGCCAATTAAAAGGTTTTCATAAACGCTTTTGGACGAAATTCATTATACATTTCGATAACGTTATTTTAGAGGCTATAAATTCGACTTCCCCAATTTTGAATTCAAAAGTGGCACCAAATATAATTTACTTGATTATATTAGCAACTTTTTATCAACTGTATTACGTTTTGGATGAAATTCATTGTATATTTCTCTTTAAAAATAACAAAAGTTTAGATGCAATAAAGTTCGACTTGCCCAATTTGAATTGAGAATTGTCACAAAATATAATTCATTTTATTAAATTAGCAACTTTATATCAACATTATTACGTTCTCATTCTATATAGCCAAATAAAAGGTTTTTATAGACGCTTTTGGACGAAATTCATTATACATTTCGATAACGTAAGTTTAGAGGCTATAAATTCGACTTCCCCAATTTTGAATTCAAAAGTGGCACCAAATATAATTTATTTGATTATATTAGCAACTTTTTATCAACTTTATTACATTGTCATTATTTACAACTAACTAACAGGTTTTTCTAGACGCTTTTGGATGAAATTCGTTCTATATTTCTCTTTAAAAATAACATAAGTTTAGATGCAATAAAGTTCAACTTGCCCAATTTGAATTGAGAAGTGTCACAAAACATAATTCTATTGATTAAATTAGCAACTTTATATCAACATTATTATGTTCTCATTCTATATAGCCAATTAAAAGGTTTTTATCGACGCTTTTGGACGAAATTCATTATACATTTCGATAACGTAAGTTTAGAGGCTATAAATTCGGCTTCCCCAATTTTGTATTCAAAAGTCGCACCAAATATAATTTATTTGATTATATTAGCAATTTTTTATCAACTTTATTACGTTTTCATTATTTATAACTAACTAATAGGTTTTTCTAGACGCTTTTGGATGAAATTCATTGTATATTTCTCTTTAAAAATAACATAAGTTTAGATGCAATAAAGTTCGACTTGCCCAATTTGAATTGAGAAGTGTCACCAAATGTAATTCATTTGATTAAATTAGCAACTTTATATCAACATTATTACGTTCTCATTCCATATAGCCAATTAAAAAGTTTTTATAGACGCTTATGGACGAAATTCATTATACATTTCGATAACGTAAGTTTAGAGGCTATATATTCGACTTCCCCAATTTTGAACTCAAAAGTGGCACCAAATATAATTTATTTGATTATATTAGCAACTTTTTAACAACTTTATTACGTTTTCATTATTTATAACTAACTAGCAGGTTTTTCCAGACGCTTTTGGATGAAATTCATTGAATATTTCTCTTTAAAAAATAACATAAGTTTAGATGCAATAAAGTTCGACTTGCCCAATTTGAATTGAGAAGTGTCACCAAATATAATTCATTTGATTAAATTAGCAACTTTATATCAACAATATTACGTTCTCATTCTATATAGCCAATTAAAAGGCTTTTATAGACGCTTTTGGACGAAATTCATTATATATTTCGATAGCGTAAGTTTAGAGGCTATAAATTCGACTTCCCCAATTTTGAATTTAAAAGTAGCACCAAATATAGTTTATTTGATTATACTAGCAACTTTTTATCACCTTTATTACGTTGTCATTATTTATAACTAACTAACAGGTTTTTCTTGACGCTTTTGGATGAAATTCATTCTATATTTCTCTTTAAAAATAACATAAATTTAGATGCAATAAAGTTCGACTTGCCCAATTTGAATTGAGAAGTGTCACAAAATACAATTCATTTGATTAAATTAGCAACTTTATATCAACGTTATTATGTTCTCATTCTATATAGCCACTTAAAAGGTTTTTATAGACGCTTTTGGACGAAATTCATTTTACATTTCGATAACGTAAGTTTAGAGGCTATAAATTCGGCTTTCCCAATTTTGAATTCAAAAGTCACACCAAATATAATTTATTTGATTATATTAGCAACTTTTTATCAACTTTATTACGTTTTCATTATTTATAATTAACTAACAGGTTTTTCTAGATGCTTTTGTATGAAATTCATTGTATATTTCTCGTTAAAAATAACATACATTTAGATGCAATAAAGTTCAACTTGCCCAATTTGAATTGAGAAGTGTCACCAAATATAATTCATTTGATTAAATTAGCAACTTTATATCAACATTATTACGTTCTCATTCTATATAGCCAATTAAAAGGTTTTCGTAAACGCTTTTGGACGAAATTCATTATACATTTCGATAACGTAATTTTAGAGGCTATAAATTCGACTTCCCCAATTTTGAATTCAAAAGTGGCACCAAATATAATTTACTTGATTATATTAGCAACTTTTTATCAACTGTATTACGTTTTCATTATTTATAACTAACTAACAGGTTTTTCTAGACGCTTTTGGATGAAATTCATTGTATATTTCTCTTTAAAATAACATAAGTTTAGATGCAATAAAGTTCGACTTGCCCAATTTGAATTGAGAATTGTCACAAAATATAATTCATTTTATTAAATTAGCAACTTTATATCAACATTATTACGTTCTCATTCTATATAGCCAAATAAAAGGTTTTTATAAACGTTTTTGGACGAAATTCATTATACATTTCGATAACGTAAGTTTAGAGGCTATAAATTCGACTTCCCAATTTTGAATTCAAAAGTGGCACCAAATATAATTTATTTGATAATATTAGCAACTTTTTATCAACTTTATTACATTGTCATTATTTACAACTAACTAACAGGTTTTTCTAGACGATTTTGGATGAAATTCGTTCTATATTTCTCTTTAAAAATAACATAAGTTTAGATGCAATAAAGTTCTACTTGCCCAATTTGAATTGAGAAGTGTCACCAAATATAATTCATTTGATTAAATTAGCAACTTTATAACAACATTATTACGTTCTCATTCTATATAGCCAATTAAAAGGCTTTTATAGACGCTTTTGGACGAAATTCATTATATATTTCGATAGCGTAAGTTTAGAGGCTATAAATTCGACTTCCCCAATTTTGAATTTAAAAGTGGCACCAAATATAGTTTATTTGATTATATTAGCAACTTTTTATCACCTTTATTACGTTGTCATTATTTATAACTAACTAACAGGTTTTTCTTGACGCTTTTGGATGAAATTCATTCTATATTTCTCTTTAAAAATAACATAAGTTTAGATGCAATAAAGTTCGACTTGCCCAATTTGAATTGAGAAGTGTCACAAAATATAATTCATTTGATTAAATTAGCAACTTTATATCAACATTATTATGTTCTCATTCTATATAGCCACTTAAAAGGTTTTTATAGACGCTTTTGGACGAAATTCATTATACATTTCGATAACGTAAGTTTAGAGGCTATAAACTCGGCTTCCCCAATTTTGAATTCAAAAGTCGCACCAAATATAATTTATTTGATTATATTAGCAACTTTTTATGAACTTTATTACATTTTTCATTATTTATAACTAACCGGTTTTTCTAGATGCTTTTGTATGAAATTCATTGTATATTTCTCGTTAAAAATAAAATAAGTTTAGATGCAATAAAGTTCGACATGCCTAATTTGAATTGAGAAGTGTCACCAAATATAATTCATTTGATTAAATTAGCAACTTTATATCAACATTATTACGTTCTCATTCTATATAGCCAATTAAAAGGTTTTCATAGACGCTTTTGGACGAAATTCATTATACATTTGGATAACGTAATTTTAGAGGCTATAAATTCGACTTCCCCAATTTTGAATTCAAAAGTGGCATCAAATATAATTTACTTGATTATATTAGCAACTTTTGATCAACTGTATTATGTTTTCATTTTTTATAACTAACTAAGAGGTTTTTCTAAACGCTTTTGGATGAAATTCATTGTATATTTCTCTTTAAAAATAACATAAGTTTAGATGCACTAAAGTTCGACTTGCCCAATTTGAATTGAGAATTGTCACAAAATATAATTCATTTTATTAAATTAGCAACTTTATATCAACATTATTACGTTCTCATTCTATATAGCCAAATAAAAGGTTTTTATAGACGCTTTTGGACGAAATTCATTATACATTTCGATAACGTAAGTTTAGAGGCTATAAATTCGACTTCCCCAATTTTGAATTCAAAAGTGGCACCAAATATAATTTATTTAATTATATTAGCAACTTTTTATCAACTTTATTACATTGTCATTATTTACAACTAACTAACAGGTTTTTCTAGACGCTTTTGGATTAAATTCGTTCTATATTTCTCTTTAAAAATAACATAAGTTTAGATGCAATAAAGTTCTACTTGCCCAATTTGAATTCAGAAGTGTCACCAAATGTAATTCATTTGATTAAATTAGCAACTTCATATCAACATTATTACGTTCTCATTCTATATAGCCAATTAAAGGCTTTTATAGACGCTTTTGGACGAAATTCATTATATATTTCGATAACGTAAGTTTAGAGGCTATAAATTCGACTTCCCCAATTTTGAATTTAAAAGTGGTACCAAATATAGTTTATTTGATTATATTAGCAACTTTTTATCACCTTTATTACGTTGTCATTATTTATAACTAACTAACAGGTTTTTCTTGACGCTTTTGGATTAAATTCATTCTATATTTCTCTTTAAAAATAACATAAGTTTAGATGCAATAAAGTTCGACTTGCCCAATTTGAATTGAGAAGTGTCACAAAATATAATTCATTTGATTAAATTAGCAACTTTATATCAACATTATTATGTTCTCATTCTATATAGCCACTTAAAAGGTTTTTATAGACGCTTTTGGACGAAATTCATTATACATTTCGATAACGTAAGTTTAGAGGCTATACACTCGGCTTCCCCAATTTTGAATTCAAAAGTCGCACCAAATATAATTTATTTGATTATATTAGCAACCTTTTATCAACTTTATTACATTTTTCATTATTTATAACTAACCGGTTTTTCTAGATGCTTTTGTATGAAATTCATTGTATATTTCTCGTTAAAAATAAAATAAGTTTAGATGCAATAAAGTTCGACATGCCTAATTTGAATTGAGAAGTGTCACCAAATATAATTCATTTGATTAAATTAGCAACTTTATATCAACATTATTACGTTCTCATTCTATATAGCCAATTAAAAGGCTTTTATAGTCGCTTTTGGACGAAATTCATTATATATTTCGATAGCGTAAGTTTAGAGGCTATAAATTCGACTTCCCCAATTTTGAATTTAAAAGTGGCACCAAATATAGTTTATTTGATTATATTAGCAACTTTTTATCACCTTTATTACGTTGTCATTATTTATAACTAACTAACAGGTTTTTCTTGACGCTTTTGGATGAAATTCATTCTATATTTCTCTTTAAAAATAACATAAGTTTAGATGCAATAAAGTTCGACTTGCCCAATTTGAATTGAGAATTGTCACAAAATATAATTCATTTTATTAAATTAGCAAGTTTATATCAACATTATTACGTTCTCATTCTATATAGCCAAATAAAAGGTTTTTATAGACGCTTTTGGACGAAATTCATTATACATTTCGATAACGTAAGTTTAGAGGCTATAAATTCGACTTCCCCAATTTTGAATTCAAAAGTGGCACCAAATATAATTTATTTGATTATATTAGCAACTTTTTATCAACTTTATTACATTGTCATTATTTACAACTAACTAACAGGTTTTTCTAGATGCTTTTGGATGAAATTCGTTCTATATTTCTCTTTAAAAATAACATAAGTTTAGATGTAATAAATTTCAACTTGCCCAATTTGAATTGAGAAGTGTCACAAAACATAATTCATTTGATTAAAGTAGCAACTTTATATCAACATTATTATGTTCTCATTCTATATAGCCAATTAAAAGGTTTTTATAGACGCTTTTGGACGAAATTCATTATACATTTCGGTAACGTAAGTTTAGAGGCTATAAATTCGGTTTCCCCAATTTTGTATTCAAAAGTCGCACCAAATATAATTTATTTAATTATATTATCAACTTTTTATCAACTTTATTATGTTTTCATTATTTATAACTAACTAACAGCTTTTTCTAGACGCTTTTGGATGAAATTCATTGTATAGTTCTCTTTAAAAATAACATAAGTTTAGATGCAATAAAGTTCGACTTGCTCAATTTGAATTGAGAAGTGTCACCAAATGTAATTCATTTGATTAAATTAGCAACTTTATATCAACATCATTACGTTCTCATTCCATATAGCCAATTAAAAGGTTTTTATAGACGCTTATGGACGAAATTCATTATACATTTCGATAACGTAAGTTTAGAGGCTATATATTCGACTTCCCCAATTTTAAACTCGAAAGTGGCACCAAATATAATTTATTTGATTATATTAGCAACTTTTTAACAACTTTATTACGTTTTCATTATTTATAACTAACTAGCAGGTTTTTCTAGACGCTTTTGGATGAAATTCATGGTATATTTCGCTTTAAAAATAACATAAGTTTAGATGCAATAAAGTTTGACTTGCCCAATTTGAGTTGAGAAGTGTCACCAAATATAATTCATTTGATTAAATTAGCAACTTTATATCAACATTATTACGTTCTCATTCTATATAGCCAATTAAAAGGCTTTTATAGACGCTTTTGAACGAAATTCATTATATATTTCGATAGCGTAAGTTTAGAGGCTATAAATTCGACTTCCCCAATTTTGAATTTAAAAGTAGCACCAAATATAGTTTATTTGATTATATTAGCAACTTTTTATCACCTTTATTACGTTGTCATTATTTATAACTAACTAACAGGTTTTTCTTGACACTTTTGGATGAAATTCATTCCATATTTCTCTTTAAAAATAACATAAGTTTAGATGCAATAAAGTTCGACTTGCCCAATTTGAATTGAGAAGTGTCACAAAATATAATTCATTTGATTAAATTTGCAACTTTATATCAACACTATTATGTTCTCATTCTATATAGCCACTTAAAAGGTTTTTATAGACGCTTTTGGACGAAATTCATTATACATTTCGATAACGTAAGTTTAGAGGCTATAAACTCGGCTTCCCCAATTTTGAATTCAAAAGTCGCACCAAATATAATTTATTTGATTATATTAGCAACTTTTTATCAACTTTATTACATTGTCATTATTTACAACTAACTAACAGGTTTTTCTAGATGCTTTTGGATGAAATTCGTTCTATATTTCTCTTTAAAAATAACATAAGTTTAGATGTAATAAATTTCAACTTGCCCAATTTGAATTGAGAAGTGTCACAAAACATAATTCATTTGATTAAATTAGCAACTTTATATCAACATTATTATGTTCTCATTCTATATAGCCAATTAAAAGGTTTTTATAGATGCTTTTGGACGAAATTCATTATACATTTCGGTAACGTATGTTTAGAGGCTATAAATTCGGTTTCCCCAATTTTGTATTCAAAAGTCGCACCAAATATAATTAATTTGATTATATTAGCAACTTTTTATCAACTTTATTACATTGTCATTATTTACAACTAACTAACAGGTTTTTCTAGACGCTTTTGGATTAAATTCGTTCTATATTTCTCTTTAAAAATAACATAAGTTTAGATGCAATAAAGTTCTACTTGCCCAATTTGAATTGAGAAGTGTCACCGAATATAATTTATTTGATTAAATTAGCAACTTTATATCAACATTATTACGTTCTCATTCTATATAGCCAATTAAAGGCTTTTATAGACGCTTTTGGACGAAATTCATTATATATTTCGATAGCGTAAGTTTAGAGTCTATAAATTCGACTTCCCAAATTTTGAATTTAAAAGTGGCACCAAATATAGTTTATTTGATTATATTAGCAACTTTTTATCACCTTTATTACGTTGTCATTATTTATAACTAACTAACAGGTTTTTCTTGACGCTTTTGGATGAAATTCATTCTATATTTCTCTTTAAAAATAACATAAGTTTAGATGCAATAAAGTTCGACTTGCCCAATTTGAATTGAGAAGTGTCACAAAATATAATTCATTTGATTAAATTAGCAACTTTATATCAACATTATTATGTTCTCATTCTATATAGCCACTTAAAAGGTTTTTATAGACGCTTTTGGACGAAATTCATTATACATTTCGATAACGTAAGTTTAGAGGCTATAAACTCGGCTTCCCCAATTTTGAATTCAAAAGTCGCACCAAATATAATTTATTTGATTATATTAGCAACATTTTATCAACTTTATTACATTGTCATTATTTACAACTAACTAACAGGTTTTTCTAGATGCTTTTGGATGAAATTCGTTCTATATTTCTCTTTAAAAATAACATAAGTTTAGATGTAATAAATTTCAACTTGCCCAATTTGAATTGAGAAGTGTCACAAAACATAATTCATTTGATTAAATTAGCAACTTTATATCAACATTATTATGTTCTCATTCTATATAGCCATTTAAAAGGTTTTTATAGATGCTTTTGGACGAAATTCATTATACATTTCGGTAACGTATGTTTAGAGGCTATAAATTCGGTTTCCCCAATTTTGTATTCAAAAGTCGCACCAAATATAATTTATTTGATTATATTAGCAACTTTTTATCAACTTTATTACATTGTCATTATTTACAACTAACTAACAGGTTTTTCTAGACGCTTTTGGATTAAATTCGTTCTATATTTCTCTTTAAAAATAACATAAGTTTAGATGCAATAAAGTTCTACTTGCCCAATTTGAATTGAGAAGTGTCACCGAATATAATTTATTTGATTAAATTAGCAACTTTATATCAACATTATTACGTTCTCATTCTATATAGCCAATTAAAGGCTTTTCTAGACGCTTTTGGACGAAATTCATTATATATTTCGATAGCGTAAGTTTAGAGGCTATAAATTCGACTTCCCAAATTTTGAATTTAAAAGTGGCACCAAATATAGTTTATTTGATTATATTAGCAACTTTTTATCACCTTTATTACGTTGTCATTATTTATAACTAACTAACAGGTTTTTCTTGACGCTTTTGGATGAAATTCATTCTATATTTCTCTTTAAAAATAACATAAGTTTAGATGCAATAAAGTTCGACTTGCCCAATTTGAATTGAGAAGTGTCACAAAATATAATTCATTTGATTAAATTAGCAACTTTATATCAACATTATTATGTTCTCATTCTATATAGCCACTTAAAAGGTTTTTATAGACGCTTTTGGACGAAATTCATTATACATTTCGATAACGTAAGTTTAGAGGCTATAAACTCGGCTTCCCCAATTTTGAATTCAAAAGTCGCACCAAATATAATTTATTTGATTATATTAGCAACTTTTTATCAACTTTATTACATTTTTCATTATTTATAACTAACCGGTTTTTCTAGATGCTTTTGTATGAAATTCATTGTATATTTCTCGTTAAAAATAAAATAAGTTTAGATGCAATAAAGTTCGACATGCCTAATTTGAATTGAGAAGTGTCACCAAATATAATTCATTTGATTAAATTAGCAACTTTATATCAACATTATTACGTTCTCATTCTATATAGCCAATTAAAAGGTTTTCATAGACGCTTTTGAACGAAATTCATTATACATTTGGATAACGTAATTTTAGAGGCTATAAATTCGACTTCCCCAATTTTGAATTCAAAAGTGGCATCAAATATAATTTACTTGATTATATTAGCAACTTTTGATCAACTGTATTATGTTTTCATTTTTTATAACTAACTAAGAGGTTTTTCTAAACGCTTTTGGATGAAATTCATTGTATATTTCTCTTTAAAAATAACATAAGTTTAGATGCAATAAAGTTCGACTTGCCCAATTTGAATTGAGAATTGTCACAAAATATAATTCATCTTATTAAATTAGCAACTTTATATCAACATTATTACGTTCTCATTCTATATAGCCAAATAAAAGGTTTTTATAGACGCTTTTGGACGAAATTCATTATACATTTCGATAACGTAAGTTTAGAGGCTATAAATTCGACTTCCCCAATTTTGAATTCAAAAGTGGCACCAAATATAATTTATTTGATTATATTAGCAACTTTTTATCAACTTTATTACATTGTCATTATTTACAACTAACTAACAGGTTTTTCTAGACGCTTTTGGATTAAGTTCGTTCTATATTTCTCTTTAAAAATAACATAAGTTTAGATGCAATAAAGTTCTACTTGCCCAATTTGAATTCAGAAGTGTCACCAAATCTAATTCATTTGATTCAATTAGCAACTTCATATCAACATTATTACGTTCTCATTCTATATAGCCAATTAAAGGCTTTTATAGACGCTTTTGGACGAAATTCATTATATATTTCGATAACGTAAGTTTAGAGGCTATAAATTCGACTTCCCCAATTTTGAATTTAAAAGTGGTACCAAATATAGTTTATTTGATTATATTAGCAACTTTTTATCACCTTTATTACGTTGTCATTATTTATAACTAACTAACAGGTTTTTCTTGACGCTTTTGGATGAAATTCATTCTATATTTCTCTTTAAAAATAACATAAGTTTAGATGCAATAAAGTTCGACTTGCCCAATTTGAATTGAGAAGTGTCACAAAATATAATTCATTTGATTAAATTAGCAACTTTATATCAACATTATTATGTTCTCATTCTATATAGCCACTTAAAAGGTTTTTATAGACGCTTTTGGACGAAATTCATTATACATTTCGATAACGTAAGTTTAGAGGCTATACACTCGGCTTCCCCAATTTTGAATTCAAAAGTCGCACCAAATATAATTTATTTGATTATATTAGCAACCTTTTATCAACTTTATTACATTTTTCATTATTTATAACTAACCGGTTTTTCTAGATGCTTTTGTATGAAATTCATTGTATATTTCTCGTTAAAAATAAAATAAGTTTAGATGCAATAAAGTTCGACATGCCTAATTTGAATTGAGAAGTGTCACCAAATATAATTCATTTGATTAAATTAGCAACTTTATATCAACATTATTACGTTCTCATTCTATATAGCCAATTAAAAGGCTTTTATAGTCGCTTTTGGACGAAATTCATTATATATTTCGATAGCGTAAGTTTAGAGGCTATAAATTCGACTTCCCCAATTTTGAATTTAAAAGTGGCACCAAATATAGTTTATTTGATTATATTAGCAACTTTTTATCACCTTTATTACGTTGTCATTATTTATAACTAACTAACAGGTTTTTCTTGACGCTTTTGGATGAAATTCATTCTATATTTCTCTTTAAAAATAACATAAGTTTAGATGCAATAAAGTTCGACTTGCCCAATTTGAATTGAGAATTGTCACAAAATATAATTCATTTTATTAAATTAGCAAGTTTATATCAACATATTACGTTCTCATTCTATATAGCCAAATAAAAGGTTTTTATAGACGCTTTTGGACGAAATTCATTATACATTTCGATAACGTAAGTTTAGAGGCTATAAATTCGACTTCCCCAATTTTGAATTCAAAAGTGGCACCAAATATAATTTATTTGATTATATTAGCAACTTTTTATCAACTTTATTACATTGTCATTATTTACAACTAACTAACAGGTTTTTCTAGATGCTTTTGGATGAAATTCGTTCTATATTTCTCTTTAAAAATAACATAAGTTTAGATGTAATAAATTTCAACTTGCCCAATTTGAATTGAGAAGTGTCACAAAACATAATTCATTTGATTAAAGTAGCAACTTTATATCAACATTATTATGTTCTCATTCTATATAGCCAATTAAAAGGTTTTTATAGACGCTTTTGGACGAAATTCATTATACATTTCGGTAACGTAAGTTTAGAGGCTATAAATTCGGTTTCCCCAATTTTGTATTCAAAAGTCGCACCAAATATAATTTATTTGATTATATTATCAACTTTTTATCAACTTTATTATGTTTTCATTATTTATAACTAACTAACAGCTTTTTCTAGACGCTTTTGGATGAAATTCATTGTATATTTCTCTTTAAAAATAACATAAGTTTAGATGCAATAAAGTTCGACTTGCTCAATTTGAATTGAGAAGTGTCACCAAATGTAATTCATTTGATTAAATTAGCAACTTTATATCAACATCATTACGTTCTCATTCCATATAGCCAATTAAAAGGTTTTTATAGACGCTTATGGACGAAATTCATTATACATTTCGATAACGTAAGTTTAGAGGCTATATATTCGACTTCCCCAATTTTGAACTCGAAAGTGGCACCAAATATAATTTATTTGATTATGTTAGCAACTTTTTAACAACTTTATTACGTTTTCATTATTTATAACTAACTAGCAGGTTTTTCTAGACGCTTTTGGATGAAATTCATGGTATATTTCGCTTTAAAAATAACATAAGTTTAGATGCAATAAAGTTTGACTTGCCCAATTTGAGTTGAGAAGTGTCACCAAATATAATTCATTTGATTAAATTAGCAACTTTATATCAACATTATTACGTTCTCATTCTATATAGCCAATTAAAAGGCTTTTATAGACGCTTTTGAACGAAATTCATTATATATTTCGATAGCGTAAGTTTAGAGGCTATAAATTCGACTTCCCCAATTTTGAATTTAAAAGTAGCACCAAATATAGTTTATTTGATTATATTAGCAACTTTTTATCACCTTTATTACGTTGTCATTATTTATAACTAACTAACAGGTTTTTCTTGACACTTTTGGATGAAATTCATTCCATATTTCTCTTTAAAAATAACATAAGTTTAGATGCAATAAAGTTCGACTTGCCCAATTTGAATTGAGAAGTGTCACAAAATATAATTCATTTGATTAAATTTGCAACTTTATATCAACACTATTATGTTCTCATTCTATATAGCCACTTAAAAGGTTTTTATAGACGCTTTTGGACGAAATTCATTATACATTTCGATAACGTAAGTTTAGAGGCTATAAACTCGGCTTCCCCAATTTTAAATTCAAAAGTCGCACCAAATATAATTTATTTGATTATATTAGCAACTTTTTATCAACTTTATTACATTGTCATTATTTACAACTAACTAACAGGTTTTTCTAGATGCTTTTGGATGAAATTCGTTCTATATTTCTCTTTAAAAATAACATAAGTTTAGATGTAATAAATTTCAACTTGCCCAATTTGAATTGAGAAGTGTCACAAAACATAATTCATTTGATTAAATTAGCAACTTTATATCAACATTATTATGTTCTCATTCTATATAGCCAATTAAAAGGTTTTTATCGATGCTTTTGGACGAAATTCATTATACATTTCGGTAACGTATGTTTAGAGGCTATAAATTCGGTTTCCCCAATTTTGTATTCAAAAGTCGCACCAAATATAATTTATTTGATTATATTAGCAACTTTTTATCAACTTTATTACATTGTCATTATTTACAACTAACTAACAGGTTTTTCTAGACGCTTTTGGATTAAATTCGTTCTATATTTCTCTTTAAAAATAACATAAGTTTAGATGCAATAAAGTTCTACTTGCCCAATTTGAATTGAGAAGTGTCACCGAATATAATTTATTTGATTAAATTAGCAACTTTATATCAACATTATTACGTTCTCATTCTATATAGCCAATTAAAGGCTTTTATAGACGCTTTTGGACGAAATTCATTATATATTTCGATAGCGTAAGTTTAGAGTCTATAAATTCGACTTCCCAAATTTTGAATTTAAAAGTGGCACCAAATATAGTTTATTTGATTATATTAGCAACTTTTTATCACCTTTATTACGTTGTCATTATTTATAACTAACTAACAGGTTTTTCTTGACGCTTTTGGATGAAATTCATTCTATATTTCTCTTTAAAAATAACATAAGTTTAGATGCAATAAAGTTCGACTTGCCCAATTTGAATTGAGAAGTGTCACAAAATATAATTCATTTGATTAAATTAGCAACTTTATATCAACATTATTATGTTCTCATTCTATATAGCCACTTAAAAGGTTTTTATAGACGCTTTTGGACGAAATTCATTATACATTTCGATAACGTAAGTTTAGAGGCTATAAACTCGGCTTCCCCAATTTTGAATTCAAAAGTCGCACCAAATATAATTTATTTGATTATATTAGCAACTTTTTATCAACTTTATTACATTTTTCATTATTTATAACTAACCGGTTTTTCTAGATGCTTTTGTATGAAATTCATTGTATATTTCTCGTTAAAAATAAAATAAGTTTAGATGCAATAAAGTTCGACATGCCTAATTTGAATTGAGAAGTGTCACCAAATATAATTCATTTGATTAAATTAGCAACTTTATATCAACATTATTACGTTCTCATTCTATATAGCCAATTAAAAGGCTTTTATAGACGCTTTTGGACTAAATTCATTATATATTTCGATAGCGTAAGTTTAGAGGCTATAAATTCGACTTCCCCAATTTTGAATTTAAAAGTGGCACCAAATATAGTTTATTTGATTATATTAGCAACTTTTTATCACCTTTATTACGTTGTCATTATTTATAACTAACTAACAGGTTTTTCTTGACGCTTTTGGATGAAATTCATTCAATATTTCTCTTTAAAAATAACATAAGTTTAGATGCAATAAAGTTCGACTTGCCCAATTTGAATTGAGAAGTGTCACAAAATATAATTCATTTGATTAAATTAGCAACTTTATATCAACATTATTATGTTCTCATTCTATATAGCCACTTAAAAGGTTTTTATAGACGCTTTTGGACGAAATTCATTATACATTTCGATAACGTAAGTTTAGAGGCTATAAACTCGGCTTCCCCAATTTTGAATTCAAAAGTCGCACCAAATATAATTTATTTGATTATATTAGCAACATTTTATCAACTTTATTACATTGTCATTATTTACAACTAACTAACAGGTTTTTCTAGATGCTTTTGGATGAAATTCGTTCTATATTTCTCTTTAAAAATAACATAAGTTTAGATGTAATAAATTTCAACTTGCCCAATTTGAATTGAGAAGTGTCACAAAACATAATTCATTTGATTAAATTAGCAACTTTATATCAACATTATTATGTTCTCATTCTATATAGCCATTTAAAAGGTTTTTATAGATGCTTTTGGACGAAATTCATTATACATTTCGGTAACGTATGTTTAGAGGCTATAAATTCGGTTTCCCCAATTTTGTATTCAAAAGTCGCACCAAATATAATTTATTTGATTATATTAGCAACTTTTTATCAACTTTATTACATTGTCATTATTTACAACTAACTAACAGGTTTTTCTAGACGCTTTTGGATTAAATTCGTTCTATATTTCTCTTTAAAAATAACATAAGTTTAGATGCAATAAAGTTCTACTTGCCCAATTTGAATTGAGAAGTGTCACCGAATATAATTTATTTGATTAAATTAGCAACTTTATATCAACATTATTACGTTCTCATTCTATATAGCCAATTAAAGGCTTTTATAGACGCTTTTGGACGAAATTCATTATATATTTCGATAGCGTAAGTTTAGAGGCTATAAATTCGACTTCCCAAATTTTGAATTTAAAAGTGGCACCAAATATAGTTTATTTGATTATATTAGCAACTTTTTATCACCTTTATTACGTTGTCATTAATTATAACTAACTAACAGGTTTTTCTTGACGCTTTTGGATGAAATTCATTCTATATTTCTCTTTAAAAATAACATAAGTTTAGATGCAATAAAGTTCGACTTGCCCAATTTGAATTGAGAAGTGTCACAAAATATAATTCATTTGATTAAATTAGCAACTTTATATCAACATTATTATGTTCTCATTCTATATAGCCACTTAAAAGGTTTTTATAGACGCTTTTGGACGAAATTCATTATACATTTCGATAACGTAAGTTTAGAGGCTATAAACTCGGCTTCCCCAATTTTGAATTCAAAAGTCGCACCAAATATAATTTATTTGATTATATTAGCAACTTTTTATCAACTTTATTACATTTTTCATTATTTATAACTAACCGGTTTTTCTAGATGCTTTTGTATGAAATTCATTGTATATTTCTCGTTAAAAATAAAATAAGTTTAGATGCAATAAAGTTCGACATGCCTAATTTGAATTGAGAAGTGTCACCAAATATAATTCATTTGATTAAATTAGCAACTTTATATCAACATTATTACGTTCTCATTCTATATAGCCAATTAAAAGGCTTTTATAGACGCTTTTGGACTAAATTCATTATATATTTCGATAGCGTAAGTTTAGAGGCTAGAAATTCGACTTCCCCAATTTTGAATTTAAAAGTGGCACCAAATATAGTTTATTTGATTATATTAGCAACTTTTTATCACCTTTATTATGTTGTCATTATTTATAAGTAACTAACAGGTTTTTCTTGACGCTTTTGGATGAAATTCATTCTATATTTCTCTTTAAAAATAACATAAGTTTAGATGCAATAAAGTTCGACTTGCCCAATTTGAATTGAGAAGTGTCACAAAATATAATTCATTTGATTAAATTAGCAACTTTATATCAACATTATTATGTTCTCATTCTATATAGCCACTTAAAAGGTTTTTATAGACGCTTTTGGACGAAATTCATTATACATTTCGATAACGTAAGTTTAGAGGCTATAAACTCGGCTTCCCCAATTTTGAATTCAAAAGTCGCACCAAATATAATTTATTTGATTATATTAGCAACTTTTTATCAACTTTATTACATTGTCATTATTTACAACTAACTAACAGGTTTTTCTAGATGCTTTTGGATGAAATTCGTTCTATATTTCTCTTTAAAAATAACATAAGTTTAGATGTAATAAATTTCAACTTGCCCAATTTGAATTGAGAAGTGTCACAAAACATAATTCATTTGATTAAATTAGCAACTTTATATCAACATTATTATGTTCTCATTCTATATAGCCAATTAAAAGGTTTTTATAGATGCTTTTGGACGAAATTCATTATACATTTCGGTAACGTATGTTTAGAGGCTATAAATTCGGTTTCCCCAAATTTGTATTCAAAAGTCGCACCAAATATAATTTATTTGATTATATTAGCAACTTTTTATCAACTTTATTACATTGTCATTATTTACAACTAACTAACAGGTTTTTCTAGACGCTTTTGGATTAAATTCGTTCTATATTTCTCTTTAAAAATAACATAAGTTTAGATGCAATAAAGTTCTACTTGCCCAATTTGAATTGAGAAGTGTCACCGAATATAATTTATTTGATTAAATTAGCAACTTTATATCAACATTATTACGTTCTCATTCTATATAGCCAATTAAAGGCTTTTATAGACGCTTTTGGACGAAATTCATTATATATTTCGATAGCGTAAGTTTAGAGTCTATAAATTCGACTTCCCAAATTTTGAATTTAAAAGTGGCACCAAATATAGTTTATTTGATTATATTAGCAACTTTTTATCACCTTTATTACGTTGTCATTATTTATAACTAACTAACAGGTTTTTCTTGACGCTTTTGGATGAAATTCATTCTATATTTCTCTTTAAAAATAACATAAGTTTAGATGCAATAAAGTTCGACTTGCCCAATTTGAATTGAGAAGTGTCACAAAATATAATTCATTTGATTAAATTAGCAACTTTATATCAACATTATTATGTTCTCATTCTATATAGCCACTTAAAAGGTTTTTATAGACGCTTTTGGACGAAATTCATTATACATTTCGATAACGTAAGTTTAGAGGCTATAAACTCGGCTTCCCCAATTTTGAATTCAAAAGTCGCACCAAATATAATTTATTTGATTATATTAGCAACTTTTTATCAACTTTATTACATTTTTCATTATTTATAACTAACCGGTTTTTCTAGATGCTTTTGTATGAAATTCATTGTATATTTCTCGTTAAAAATAAAATAAGTTTAGATGCAATAAAGTTCGACATGCCTAATTTGAATTGAGAAGTGTCACCAAATATAATTCATTTGATTAAATTAGCAACTTTATATCAACATTATTATGTTCTCATTCTATATAGCCAATTAAAAGGCTTTTATAGACGCTTTTGGACGAAATTCATTATATATTTCGATAGCGTAAGTTTAGAGGCTATAAATTCGACTTCCCCAATTTTGAATTTAAAAGTGGCACCAAATATAGTTTATTTGATTATATTAGCAACTTTTTATCACCTTTATTACGTTGTCATTATTTATAACTAACTAACAGGTTTTTCTTGATGCTTTTGGATGAAATTCATTCTATATTTCTCTTTAAAAATAACATAAGTTTAGATGCAATAAAGTTCGACTTGCCCAATTTGAATTGAGAAGTGTCACAAAATATAATTCATTTGATTAAATTAGCAACTTTATATCAACATTATTATGTTCTCATTCTATATAGCCACTTAAAAGGTTTTTATAGATGCTTTTGGACGAAATTCATTATACATTTCGATAACGTAAGTTTAGAGGCTATAAACTCGGCTTCCCCAATTTTGAATTCAAAAGTCGCACCAAATATAATTTATTTGATTATATTAGCAACTTTTTATCAACTTTATTACATTGTCATTATTTACAACTAACTAACAGGTTTTTCTAGATGCTTTTGGATGAAATTCGTTTTATATTTCTCTTTAAAAATAACATAAGTTTAGATGTAATAAATTTCAACTTGCCCAATTTGAATTGAGAAGTGTCACAAAACATAATTCATTTGATTAAATTAGCAACTTTATATCAACATTATTATGTTCTCATTCTATATAGCCAATTAAAAGGTTTTTATAGATGCTTTTGGACGAAATTCATTATACATTTCGGTAACGTATGTTTAGAGGCTATAAATTCGGTTTCCCCAATTTTGTATTCAAAAGTCGCACCAAATATAATTTATTTGATTATATTAGCAACTTTTTATCAACTTTATTACGTTTTCATTATTTATAACTAACTAACAGCTTTTTCTAGACGCTTTTGGATGAAATTCATTGTATATTTCTCTTTAAAAATAACATAAGTTTAGATGCAATAAAGTTCGACTTGCTCAATTTGAATTGAGAAGTGTCACCAAATGTAATTCATTTGATTAAATTAGCAACTTTATATCAACATCATTACGTTCTCATTCCATATAGCCAATTAAAAGGTTTTTATAGCGCTTATGGACGAAATTCATTATACATTTCGATAACGTAAGTTTAGAGGCTATATATTCGACTTCCCCAATTTTGAACTCGAAAGTGGCACCAAATATAATTTATTTGATTATATTAGCAACTTTTTAACAACTTTATTACGTTTTCATTATTTATAACTAACTAGCAGGTTTTTCTAGACGCTTTTGGATGAAATTCATTGTATATTTCGCTTTAAAAATAACATAAGTTTAGATGCAATAAAGTTTGACTTGCCCAATTTGAGTTGAGAAGTGTCACCAAATATAATTCATTTGATTAAATTAGCAACTTTATATCAACATTATTACGTTTGTCATTCTATATAGCCAATTAAAAGGCTTTTATAGACGCTTTTGGACGAAATTCATTATATATTTCGATAGCGTAAGTTTAGAGGCTATAAATTCGACTTCCCCAATTTTGAATTTAAAAGTAGCACCAAATATAGTTTATTTGAATATATTAGCAACTTTTTATCACCTTTATTATGTTGTCATTATTTATAACTAACTAACAGGTTTTTCTTGACGCTTTTGGATGAAATTCATTCCATATTTCTTTTTAAAAATAACATAAGTTTAGATGCAATAAAGTTCGACTTGCCTAATTTGAATTGAGAAGTGTCACAAAATATAATTCATTTGATTAAATTTGCAACTTTATATCAACACTATTATGTTCTCATTCTATATAGCCACTTAAAAGGTTTTTATAGACGCTTTTGGACGAAATTCATTATACATTTCGATAACGTAAGTTTAGAGGCTATAAATTCGGCTTCCCCAATTTTGAACTCAAAAGTCGCACCAAATATAATTTATTTGATTATATTAGCAACTTTTTATCAACTTTATTAGGTTTTCATTATTTATAACTAACTAACAGGTTTTTCTAGATGCTTTTGTATGAAATTCATTGTATATTTCTCGTTAAAAATAACATAAGTTTAGATGCAATAAAGTTCGACTTGCCCAATTTGAATTGAGAAGAGTCACCAAATATAATTCATTTGATTAAATTAGCAACTTTATATCAACATTATTACGTTCTCATTCTATATAGCCAATTAAAAGGTTTTCATAAACGCTTTTGGACGAAATTCATTATACATTTCGATAACGTAATTTTAGAGGCTATAAATTCGACTTCCCCAATTTTGAATTCAAAAGTGGCACCAAATATAATTTACTTGATTATATTTGCAACTTTTTATCAACTGTATTACGTTTTCATTATTTATAACTAACTAACAGGTTTTTCTAGACGCTTTTGGATGAAATTCATTGTATATTTCTCTTTAAAAATAACATAAGTTTAGATGCAATAAAGTTCGACTTGCCCAATTTGAATTGAGAATTGTCACAAAATATAATTCATTTTATTAAATTAGCAACTTTATATCAACATTATTACGTTCTCATTCTTTATAGCCAAATAAAATGTTTTTATAGACGCTTTTGGATGAAATTCGTTCTATATTTCTCTTTAAAAATAACATAAGTTTAGATGCAATAAAGTTCTACTTGCCAAATTTGAATTGAGAAGTGTCACCAAATATAATTCATTTGATTAAATTAGCAACTTTATATCGACATTATTACGTTCTCATTCTATATAGCCAATTAAAAGGCTTTTATCGACGCTTTTGGACGAAATTCATTATATATTTCGATAGCGTAAGTTTAGAGGCTATAAATTCGACTTCCCAAATTTTGAATTTAAAAGTGGCACCAAATATAGTTTATTTGATTATATTAGCAACTTTTTATCACCTTTATTACATTGTCATTATTTATAACTAACTAACAGGTTTTTCTTGACGCTTTTGGATGAAATTCATTCTATATTTCTCTTTAAAAATAACATAAGTTTAGATGCAATAAAGTTCGACTTGCCCAATTTGAATTGAGAAGTGTCACAAAATATAATTCATTTGATTAAATTAGCAACTTTATATCAACATTATTATGTTCTCATTCTATATAGCCACTTAAAAGGTTTTTATAGACGCTTTTGGACGAAATTCATTATACATTTCGATAACGTAAGTTTAGAGGCTATAAACTCGGCTTCCCCAATTTTGAATTCAAAAGTCGCACCAAATATAATTTATTTGATTATATTAGCAACTTTTTATCAACTTTATTACATTTTTCATTATTTATAACTAACCGGTTTTTCTAGATGCTTTTGTATGAAATTCATTGTATATTTCTCGTTAAAAATAAAATAAGTTTAGACGCAATAAAGTTCGACATGCCTAATTTGAATTGAGAAGTGTCACCAAATATAATTCATTTGATTAAATTAGCAACTTTATATCAACATTATTACGTTCTCATTCTATATAGCCAATTAAAAGGCTTTTATAGACGCTTTTGGACGAAATTCATTATATATTTCGATAGCGTAAGTTTAGCGGCTATAAATTCGACTTCCCCAATTTTGAATTTAAAAGTGGCACCAAATATAGTTTATTTGATTATATTAGCAACTTTTTATCACCTTTATTACGTTGTCATTATTTATAACTAACTAACAGGTTTTTCTTGACGCTTTTGGATGAAATTCATTCTATATTTCTCTTTAAAAATAACATAAGTTTAGATGCAATAAAGTTCGACTTGCCCAATTTGAATTGAGAAGTGTCACAAAATATAATTCATTTGATTAAATTAGCAACTTTATATCAACATTATTATGTTCTCATTCTATATAGCCACTTAAAAGGTTTTTATAGATGCTTTTGGACGAAATTCATTATACATTTCGATAACGTAAGTTTAGAGGCTATAAACTCGGCTTCCCCAATTTTGAATTCAAAAGTCGCACCAAATATAATTTATTTGATTATATTAGCAACTTTTTATCAACTTTATTACATTGTCATTATTTACAACTAACTAACAGGTTTTTCTAGATGCTTTTGGATGAAATTCGTTCTATATTTCTCTTTAAAAATAACATAAGTTTAGATGTAATAAATTTCAACTTGCCCAATTTGAATTGAGAAGTGTCACAAAACATAATTCATTTGATTAAATTAGCAACTTTATATCAACATTATTATGTTCTCATTCTATATAGCCAATTAAAAGGTTTTTATAGATGCTTTTGGACGAAATTCATTATACATTTCGGTAATGTATGTTTAGAGGCTATAAATTCGGTTTCCCCAATTTTGTATTCAAAAGTCACACCAAATATAATTTATTTGATTATATTAGCAACTTTTTATCAACTTTATTACGTTTTCATTATTTATAACTAACTAACAGCTTTTTCTAGACGCTTTTGGATGAAATTCATTGTATATTTCTCTTTAAAAATAACATAAGTTTAGATGCAATAAAGTTCGACTTGCTCAATTTGAATTGAGAAGTGTCACCAAATGTAATTCATTTGATTAAATTAGCAACTTTATATCAACATCATTACGTTCTCATTCCATATAGCCAATTAAAAGGTTTTTATAGCGCTTATGGACGAAATTCATTATACATTTCGATAACGTAAGTTTAGAGGCTATATATTCGACTTCCCCAATTTTGAACTCGAAAGTGGCACCAAATATAATTTATTTGATTATATTAGCAACTTTTTAACAACTTTATTACGTTTTCATTATTTATAACTAACTAGCAGGTTTTTCTAGACGCTTTTGGATGAAATTCATTGTATATTTCGCTTTAAAAATAACATAAGTTTAGATGCAATAAAGTTTGACTTGCCCAATTTGAGTTGAGAAGTGTCACCAAATATAATTCATTTGATTAAATTAGCAACTTTATATCAACATTATTACGTTCTCATTCTATATAGCCAATTAAAAGGCTTTTATAGACGCTTTTGGACGAAATTCATTATATATTTCGATAGCGTAAGTTTAGAGGCTATAAATTCGACTTCCCCAATTTTGAATTTAAAAGTAGCACCAAATATAGTTTATTTGAATATATTAGCAACTTTTTATCACCTTTATTACGTTGTCATTATTTATAACTAACTAACAGGTTTTTCTTGACGCTTTTGGATGAAATTCATTCCATATTTCTCTTTAAAAATAACATAAGTTTAGATGCAATAAAGTTCGACTTGCCCAATTTGAATTGAGAAGTGTCACAAAATATAATTCATTTGATTAAATTTGCAACTTTATATCAACACTATTATGTTCTCATTCTATATAGCCACTTAAAAGGTTTTTATAGACGCTTTTGGACGAAATTCATTATACATTTCGATAACGTAAGTTTAGAGGCTATAAATTCGGCTTCCCCAATTTTGAATTCAAAAGTCGCACCAAATATAATTTATTTGATTATATTAGCAACTTTTTATCAACTTTATTAGGTTTTCATTATTTATAACTAACTAACAGGTTTTTCTAGATGCTTTTGTATGAAATTCATTGTATATTTCTCGTTAAAAATAACATAAGTTTAGATGCAATAAAGTTCGACTTGCCCAATTTGAATTGAGAAGAGTCACCAAATATAATTCATTTGATTAAATTAGCAACTTTATATCAACATTATTATGTTCTCATTCTATATAGCCAATTAAAAGGTTTTCATAAACGCTTTTGGACGAAATTCATTATACATTTCGATAACGTAATTTTAGAGGCTATAAATTCGACTTCCCCAATTTTGAATTCAAAAGTGGCACCAAATATAATTTACTTGATTATATTTGCAACTTTTTATCAACTGTATTACGTTTTCATTATTTATAACTAACTAACAGGTTTTTCTAGACGCTTTTGGATGAAATTCATTGTATATTTCTCTTTAAAAATAACATAAGTTTAGATGCAATAAAGTTCGACTTGCCCAATTTGAATTGAGAATTGTCACAAAATATAATTCATTTTATTAAATTAGCAACTTTATATCAACATTATTACGTTCTCATTCTTTATAGCCAAATAAAAGGTTTTTATAGACGCTTTTGGACGAAATTCGTTATACATTTCGATAACGTAAGTTTAGAGGCTATAAATTCGACTTCCCCAATTTTGAATTCAAAAGTGGCACCAAATATAATTTATTTGATTATATTAGCAACTTTTTATCAACTTTATTACATTGTCATTATTTACAACTAACTAACAGGTTTTTCTAGACGCTTTTGGATGAAATTCGTTCTATATTTCTCTTTAAAAATAACATAAGTTTAGATGCAATAAAGTTCTACTTGCCAAATTTGAATTGAGAAGTGTCACCAAATATAATTCATTTGATTAAATTAGCAACTTTATATCGACATTATTACGTTCTCATTCTATATAGCCAATTAAAAGGCTTTTATCGACGCTTTTGGACGAAATTCATTATATATTTCGATAGCGTAAGTTTAGAGGCTATAAATTCGACTTCCCAAATTTTGAATTTAAAAGTGGCACCAAATATAGTTTATTTGATTATATTAGCAACTTTTTATCACCTTTATTACGTTGTCATTATTTATAACTAACTAACAGGTTTTTCTTGACGCTTTTGGATGAAATTCATTCTATATTTCTCTTTAAAAATAACATAAGTTTAGATGCAATAAAGTTCGACTTGCCCAATTTGAATTGAGAAGTGTCACAAAATATAATTCATTTGATTAAATTAGCAACTTTATATCAACATTATTATGTTCTCATTCTATATAGCCACTTAAAAGGTTTTTATAGACGCTTTTGGACGAAATTCATTATACATTTCGATAACGTAAGTTTAGAGGCTATAAACTCGGCTTCCCCAATTTTGAATTCAAAAGTCGCACCAAATATAATTTATTTGATTATATTAGCAACTTTTTATCAACTTTATTACATTTTTCATTATTTATAACTAACCGGTTTTTCTAGATGCTTTTGTATGAAATTCATTGTATATTTCTCGTTAAAAATAAAATAAGTTTAGATGCAATAAAGTTCGACATGCCTAATTTGAATTGAGAAGTGTCACCAAATATAATTCATTTGATTAAATTAGCAACTTTATATCAACATTATTACGTTCTCATTCTATATAGCCAATTAAAAGGCTTTTATAGACGCTTTTGGACGAAATTCATTATATATTTCGATAGCGTAAGTTTAGCGGCTATAAATTCGACTTCCCCAATTTTGAATTTAAAAGTGGCACCAAATATAGTTTATTTGATTATATTAGCAACTTTTTATCACCTTTATTACGTTGTCATTATTTATAACTAACTAACAGGTTTTTCTTGACGCTTTTGGATGAAATTCATTCTATATTTCTCGTTAAAAATAACATAAGTTTAGATGCAATAAAGTTCGACTTGCCCAATTTGAATTGAGAAGAGTCACCAAATATAATTCATTTGATTAAATTAGCAACTTTATATCAACATTATTATGTTCTCATTCTATATAGCCAATTAAAAGGTTTTCATAAACGCTTTTGGACGAAATTCATTATACATTTCGATAACGTAATTTTAGAGGCTATAAATTCGACTTCCCCAATTTTGAATTCAAAAGTGGCACCAAATATAATTTACTTGATTATATTTGCAACTTTTTATCAACTGTATTACGTTTTCATTATTTATAACTAACTAACAGGTTTTTCTAGACGCTTTTGGATGAAATTCATTGTATATTTCTCTTTAAAAATAACATAAGTTTAGATGCAATAAAGTTCGACTTGCCCAATTTGAATTGAGAATTGTCACAAAATATAATTCATTTTATTAAATTAGCAACTTTATATCAACATTATTACGTTCTCATTCTTTATAGCCAAATAAAAGGTTTTTATAGACGCTTTTGGACGAAATTCGTTATACATTTCGATAACGTAAGTTTAGAGGCTATAAATTCGACTTCCCCAATTTTGAATTCAAAAGTGGCACCAAATATAATTTATTTGATTATATTAGCAACTTTTTATCAACTTTATTACATTGTCATTATTTACAACTAACTAACAGGTTTTTCTAGACGCTTTTGGATGAAATTCGTTCTATATTTCTCTTTAAAAATAACATAAGTTTAGATGCAATAAAGTTCTACTTGCCAAATTTGAATTGAGAAGTGTCACCAAATATAATTCATTTGATTAAATTAGCAACTTTATATCGACATTATTACGTTCTCATTCTATATAGCCAATTAAAAGGCTTTTATCGACGCTTTTGGACGAAATTCATTATATATTTCGATAGCGTAAGTTTAGAGGCTATAAATTCGACTTCCCAAATTTTGAATTTAAAAGTGGCACCAAATATAGTTTATTTGATTATATTAGCAACTTTTTATCACCTTTATTACGTTGTCATTATTTATAACTAACTAACAGGTTTTTCTTGACGCTTTTGGATGAAATTCATTCTATATTTCTCTTTAAAAATAACATAAGTTTAGATGCAATAAAGTTCGACTTGCCCAATTTGAATTGAGAAGTGTCACAAAATATAATTCATTTGATTAAATTAGCAACTTTATATCAACATTATTATGTTCTCATTCTATATAGCCACTTAAAAGGTTTTTATAGACGCTTTTGGACGAAATTCATTATACATTTCGATAACGTAAGTTTAGAGGCTATAAACTCGGCTTCCCCAATTTTGAATTCAAAAGTCGCACCAAATATAATTTATTTGATTATATTAGCAACTTTTTATCAACTTTATTACATTTTTCATTATTTATAACTAACCGGTTTTTCTAGATGCTTTTGTATGAAATTCATTGTATATTTCTCGTTAAAAATAAAATAAGTTTAGATGCAATAAAGTTCGACATGCCTAATTTGAATTGAGAAGTGTCACCAAATATAATTCATTTGATTAAATTAGCAACTTTATATCAACATTATTACGTTCTCATTCTATATAGCCAATTAAAAGGCTTTTATAGACGCTTTTGGACGAAATTCATTATATATTTCGATAGCGTAAGTTTAGCGGCTATAAATTCGACTTCCCCAATTTTGAATTTAAAAGTGGCACCAAATATAGTTTATTTGATTATATTAGCAACTTTTTATCACCTTTATTACGTTGTCATTATTTATAACTAACTAACAGGTTTTTCTTGACGCTTTTGGATGAAATTCATTCTATATTTCTCTTTAAAAATAACATAAGTTTAGATGCAATAAAGTTCGACTTACCCAATTTGAATTGAGAAGTGTCACAAAGTATAATTCATTTGATTAAATTAGCAACTTTATATCAACATTATTATGTTCTCATTCTATATAGCCACTTAAAAGGTTTTTATAGATGCTTTTGGACGAAATTCATTATACATTTCGATAACGTAAGTTTAGAGGCTATAAACTCGGCTTCCCCAATTTTGAATTCAAAAGTCGCACCAAATATAATTTATTTGATTATATTAGCAACTTTTTATCAACTTTATTACATTGTCATTATTTACAACTAACTAACAGGTTTTTCTAGATGCTTTTGGATGAAATTCGTTCTATATTTCTCTTTAAAAATAACATAAGTTTAGATGTAATAAATTTCAACTTGCCCAATTTGAATTGAGAAGTGTCACAAAACATAATTCATTTGATTAAATTAGCAACTTTATATCAACATTATTATGTTCTCATTCTATATAGCCAATTAAAAGGTTTTTATAGATGCTTTTGGACGAAATTCATTATACATTTCGGTAACGTATGTTTAGAGGCTATAAATTCGGTTTCCCCAATTTTGTATTCAAAAGTCGCACCAAATATAATTTATTTGATTATATTAGCAACTTTTTATCAACTTTATTACGTTTTCATTATTTATAACTAACTAACAGCTTTTTCTAGACGCTTTTGGATGAAATTCATTGTATATTTCTCTTTAAAAATAACATAAGTTTAGATGCAATAAAGTTCGACTTGCTCAATTTGAATTGAGAAGTGTCACCAAATGTAATTCATTTGATTAAATTAGCAACTTTATATCAACATCATTACGTTCTCATTCCATATAGCCAATTAAAAGGTTTTTATAGCGCTTATGGACGAAATTCATTATACATTTCGATAACGTAAGTTTAGAGGCTATATATTCGACTTCCCTAATTTTGAACTCGAAAGTGGCACCAAATATAATTTATTTGATTATATTAGCAACTTTTTAACAACTTTATTACGTTTTCATTATTTATAACTAACTAGCAGGTTTTTCTAGACGCTTTTGGATGAAATTCATTGTATATTTCGCTTTAAAAATAACATAAGTTTAGATGCAATAAAGTTTGACTTGCCCAATTTGAGTTGAGAAGTGTCACCAAATATAATTCATTTGATTAAATTAGCAACTTTATATCAACATTATTACGTTCTCATTCTATATAGCCAATTAAAAGGCTTTTATAGACGCTTTTGGACGAAATTCATTATATATTTCGATAGCGTAAGTTTAGAGGCTATAAATTCGACTTCCCCAATTTTGAATTTAAAAGTAGCACCAAATATAGTTTATTTGAATATATTAGCAACTTTTTATCACCTTTATTACGTTGTCATTATTTATAACTAACTAACAGGTTTTTCTTGACGCTTTTGGATGAAATTCATTCCATATTTCTCTTTAAAAATAACATAAGTTTAGATGCAATAAAGTTCGACTTGCCCAATTTGAATTGAGAAGTGTCACAAAATATAATTCATTTGATTAAATTTGCAACTTTATATCAACACTATTATGTTCTCATTCTATATAGCCACTTAAAAGGTTTTTATAGACGCTTTTGGACGAAATTCATTATACATTTCGATAACGTAAGTTTAGAGGCTATAAATTCGGCTTCCCCAATTTTGAATTCAAAAGTCGCACCAAATATAATTTATTTGATTATATTAGCAACTTTTTATCAACTTTATTAGGTTTTCATTATTTATAACTAACTAACAGGTTTTTCTAGATGCTTTTGTATGAAATTCATTGTATATTTCTCGTTAAAAATAACATAAGTTTAGATGCAATAAAGTTCGACTTGCCCAATTTGAATTGAGAAGAGTCACCAAATATAATTCATTTGATTAAATTAGCAACTTTATATCAACATTATTATGTTCTCATTCTATATAGCCAATTAAAAGGTTTTCATAAACGCTTTTGGACGAAATTCATTATACATTTCGATAACGTAATTTTAGAGGCTATAAATTCGACTTCCCCAATTTTGAATTCAAAAGTGGCACCAAATATAATTTACTTGATTATATTTGCAACTTTTTATCAACTGTATTACGTTTTCATTATTTATAACTAACTAACAGGTTTTTCTAGACGCTTTTGGAAGAAATTCATTGTATATTTCTCTTTAAAAATAACATAAGTTTAGATGCAATAAAGTTCGACTTGCCCAATTTGAATTGAGAATTGTCACAAAATATAATTCATTTTATTAAATTAGCAACTTTATATCAACATTATTATGTTCTCATTCTTTATAGCCAAATAAAAGGTTTTTATAGACGCTTTTGGACGAAATTCGTTATACATTTCGATAACGTAAGTTTAGAGGCTATAAATTCGACTTCCCCAATTTTGAATTCAAAAGTGGCACCAAATATAATTTATTTGATTATATTAGCAACTTTTTATCAACTTTATTACATTGTCATTATTTACAACTAACTAACAGGTTTTTCTAGACGCTTTTGGATGAAATTCGTTCTATATTTCTCTTTAAAAATAACATAAGTTTAGATGCAATAAAGTTCTACTTGCCAAATTTGAATTGAGAAGTGTCACCAAATATAATTCATTTGATTAAATTAGCAACTTTATATCGACATTATTACGTTCTCATTCTATATAGCCAATTAAAAGGCTTTTATCGACGCTTTTGGACGAAATTCATTATATATTTCGATAGCGTAAGTTTAGAGGGTATAAATTCGACTTCCCAAATTTTGAATTTAAAAGTGGCACCAAATATAGTTTATTTGATTATATTAGCAACTTTTTATCACCTTTATTACGTTGTCATTATTTATAACTAACTAACAGGTTTTTCTTGACGCTTTTGGATGAAATTCATTCTATATTTATCTTTAAAAATAACATAAGTTTAGATGCAATAAAGTTCGACTTGCCCAATTTGAATTGAGAAGTGTCACAAAATATAATTCATTTGATTAAATTAGCAACTTTATATCAACATTATTATGTTCTCATTCTATATAGCCACTTAAAAGGTTTTTATAGACGCTTTTGGACGAAATTCATTATACATTTCGATAACGTAAGTTTAGAGGTTATAAACTCGGCTTCCCCAATTTTGAATTCAAAAGTCGCACCAAATATAATTTATTTGATTATATTAGCAACTTTTTATCAACTTTATTACATTTTTCATTATTTATAACTAACCGGTTTTTCTAGATGCTTTTGTATGAAATTCATTGTATATTTCTCGTTAAAAATAAAATAAGTTTAGATGCAATAAAGTTCGACATGCCTAATTTGAATTGAGAAGTGTCACCAAATATAATTCATTTGATTAAATTAGCAACTTTATATCAACATTATTACGTTCTCATTCTATATAGCCAATTAAAAGGCTTTTATAGACGCTTTTGGACGAAATTCATTATATATTTCGATAGCGTAAGTTTAGTGGCTATAAATTCGACTTCCCCAATTTTGAATTTAAAAGTGGCACCAAATATAGTTTATTTGATTATATTAGCAACTTTTTATCACCTTTATTACGTTGTCATTATTTATAACTAACTAACAGGTTTTTCTTGACGCTTTTGGATGAAATTCATTCTATATTTCTCTTTAAAAATAACATAAGTTTAGATGCAATAAAGTTCGACTTGTCCAATTTGAATTGAGAAATGTCACAAAATATAATTCATTTGATTAAATTAGCAACTTTATATCAACATTATTATGTTCTCATTCTATATAGCCACTTAAAAGGTTTTTATAGACGCTTTTGGACGAAATTCATTATACATTTCGATAATGTAAGTTTAGAGGCTATAAACTCGGCTTCCCCAAGTCGCACCAAATATAATTTATTTGATTATATTAGCAACTTTTTATCAACTTTATTACATTGTCATTATTTACAACTAACTAACAGGTTTTTCTAGATGCTTTTGGATGAAATTCGTTCTATATTTCTCTTTAAAAATAACATAAGTTTAGATGTAATAAATTTCAACTTGCCCAATTTGAATTGAGAAGTGTCACAAAACATAATTCATTTGATTAAATTAGCAACTTTATATCAACATTATTATGTTCTCATTCTATATAGCCAATTAAAAGGTTTTTATAGATGCTTTTGGACTAAATTCATTATACATTTCGGTAACGTATGTTTAGAGGCTATAAATTCGGTTTCCCCAATTTTGTATTCAAAAGTCGCACCAAATATAATTTATTTGATTATATTAGCAACTTTTTATCAACTTTATTACGTTTTCATTATTTATAACTAACTAACAGCTTTTTCTAGACGCTTTTGGATGAAATTCATTGTATATTTCTCTTTAAAAATAACATAAGTTTAGATGCAATAAAGTTCGACTTGCTCAATTTGAATTGAGAAGTGTCACCAAATGTAATTCATTTGATTAAATTAGCAACTTTATATCAACATCATTACGTTCTCATTCCATATAGCCAATTAAAAGGTTTTTATAGCGCTTATGGACGAAATTCATTATACATTTCGATAACGTAAGTTTAGAGGCTATATATTCGACTTCCCCAATTTTGAACTCGAAAGTGGCACCAAATATAATTTATTTGATTATATTAGCAACTTTTTAACAACTTTATTACGTTTTCATTATTTATAACTAACTAGCAGGTTTTTCTAGACGCTTTTGGATGAAATTCATTGTATATTTCGCTTTAAAAATAACATAAGTTTAGATGCAATAAAGTTTGACTTGCCCAATTTGAGTTGAGAAGTGTCACCAAATATAATTCATTTGATTAAATTAGCAACTTTATATCAACATTATTACGTTCTCATTCTATATAGCCAATTAAAAGGCTTTTATAGACGCTTTTGGACGAAATTCATTATATATTTCGATAGCGTAAGTTTAGAGGCTATAAATTCGACTTCCCCAATTTTGAATTTAAAAGTAGCACCAAATATAGTTTATTTGAATATATTAGCAACTTTTTATCACCTTTATTACGTTGTCATTATTTATAACTAACTAACAGGTTTTTCTTGACGCTTTTGGATGAAATTCATTCCATATTTCTCTTTAAAAATAACATAAGTTTAGATGCAATAAAGTTCGACTTGCCCAATTTGAATTGAGAAGTGTCACAAAATATAATTCATTTGATTAAATTTGCAACTTTATATCAACACTATTATGTTCTCATTCTATATAGCCACTTAAAAGGTTTTTATAGACGCTTTTGGACGAAATTCATTATACATTTCGATAACGTAAGTTTAGAGGCTATAAATTCGGCTTCCCCAATTTTGAATTCAAAAGTCGCACCAAATATAATTTATTTGATTATATTAGCAACTTTTTATCAACTTTATTAGGTTTTCATTATTTATAACTAACTAACAGGTTTTTCTAGATGCTTTTGTATGAAATTCATTGTATATTTCTCGTTAAAAATAACATAAGTTTAGATGCAATAAAGTTCGACTTGCCCAATTTGAATTGAGAAGAGTCACCAAATATAATTCATTTGATTAAATTAGCAACTTTATATCAACATTATTATGTTCTCATTCTATATAGCCAATTAAAAGGTTTTCATAAACGCTTTTGGACGAAATTCATCATACATTTCGATAACGTAATTTTAGAGGCTATAAATTCGACTTCCCCAATTTTGAATTCAAAAGTGGCACCAAATATAATTTACTTGATTATATTTGCAACTTTTTATCAACTGTATTACGTTTTCATTATTTATAACTAACTAACAGGTTTTTCTAGACGCTTTTGGATGAAATTCATTGTATATTTCTCTTTAAAAATAACATAAGTTTAGATGCAATAAAGTTCGACTTGCCCAATTTGAATTGAGAATTGTCACAAAATATAATTCATTTTATTAAATTAGCAACTTTATATCAACATTATTACGTTCTCATTCTTTATAGCCAAATAAAAGGTTTTTATAGACGCTTTTGGACGAAATTCGTTATACATTTCGATAACGTAAGTTTAGAGGCTATAAATTCGACTTCCCCAATTTTGAATTCAAAAGTGGCACCAAATATAATTTATTTGATTATATTAGCAACTTTTTATCAACTTTATTACATTGTCATTATTTACAACTAACTAACAGGTTTTTCTAGACGCTTTTGGATGAAATTCGTTCTATATTTCTCTTTAAAAATAACATAAGTTTAGATGCAATAAAGTTCTACTTGCCAAATTTGAATTGAGAAGTGTCACCAAATATAATTCATTTGATTAAATTAGCAACTTTATATCGACATTATTACGTTCTCATTCTATATAGCCAATTAAAAGGCTTTTATCGACGCTTTTGGACGAAATTCATTATATATTTCGATAGCGTAAGTTTAGAGGGTATAAATTCGACTTCCCAAATTTTGAATTTAAAAGTGGCACCAAATATAGTTTATTTGATTATATTAGCAACTTTTTATCACCTTTATTACGTTGTCATTATTTATAACTAACTAACAGGTTTTTCTTGACGCTTTTGGATGAAATTCATTCTATATTTATCTTTAAAAATAACATAAGTTTAGATGCAATAAAGTTCGACTTGCCCAATTTGAATTGAGAAGTGTCACAAAATATAATTCATTTGATTAAATTAGCAACTTTATATCAACATTATTATGTTCTCATTCTATATAGCCACTTAAAAGGTTTTTATAGACGCTTTTGGACGAAATTCATTATACATTTCGATAACGTAAGTTTAGAGGCTATAAACTCGGCTTCCCCAATTTTGAATTCAAAAGTCGCACCAAATATAATTTATTTGATTATATTAGCAACTTTTTATCAACTTTATTACATTTTTCATTATTTATAACTAACCGGTTTTTCTAGATGCTTTTGTATGAAATTCATTGTATATTTCTCGTTAAAAATAAAATAAGTTTAGATGCAATAAAGTTCGACATGCCTAATTTGAATTGAGAAGTGTCACCAAATATAATTCATTTGATTAAATTAGCAACTTTATATCAACATTATTACGTTCTCATTCTATATAGCCAATTAAAAGGCTTTTATAGACGCTTTTGGACGAAATTCATTATATATTTCGATAGCGTAAGTTTAGTGGCTATAAATTCGACTTCCCCAATTTTGAATTTAAAAGTGGCACCAAATATAGTTTATTTGATTATATTAGCAACTTTTTATCACCTTTATTACGTTGTCATTATTTATAACTAACTAACAGGTTTTTCTTGACGCTTTTGGATGAAATTCATTCTATATTTCTCTTTAAAAATAACATAAGTTTAGATGCAATAAAGTTCGACTTGTCCAATTTGAATTGAGAAATGTCACAAAATATAATTCATTTGATTAAATTAGCAACTTTATATCAACATTATTATGTTCTCATTCTATATAGCCACTTAAAAGGTTTTTATAGACGCTTTTGGACGAAATTCATTATACATTTCGATAACGTAAGTTTAGAGGCTATAAACTCGGCTTCCCCAAGTCGCACCAAATATAATTTATTTGATTATATTAGCAACTTTTTATCAACTTTATTACATTGTCATTATTTACAACTAACTAACAGGTTTTTCTAGATGCTTTTGGATGAAATTCGTTCTATATTTCTCTTTAAAAATAACATAAGTTTAGATGTAATAAATTTCAACTTGCCCAATTTGAATTGAGAAGTGTCACAAAACATAATTCATTTGATTAAATTAGCAACTTTATATCAACATTATTATGTTCTCATTCTATATAGCCAATTAAAAGGTTTTTATAGATGCTTTTGGACTAAATTCATTATACATTTCGGTAACGTATGTTTAGAGGCTATAAATTCGGTTTCCCCAATTTTGTATTCAAAAGTCGCACCAAATATAATTTATTTGATTATATTAGCAACTTTTTATCAACTTTATTACGTTTTCATTATTTATAACTAACTAACAGCTTTTTCTAGATGCTTTTGGATGAAATTCATTGTATATTTCTCTTTAAAAATAACATAAGTTTAGATGCAATAAAGTTCGACTTGCTCAATTTGAATTGAGAAGTGTCACCAAATGTAATTCATTTGATTAAATTAGCAACTTTATATCAACATCATTACGTTCTCATTCCATATAGCCAATTAAAAGGTTTTTATAGCGCTTATGGACGAAATTCATTATACATTTCGATAACGTAAGTTTAGAGGCTATATATTCGACTTCCCCAATTTTGAACTCGAAAGTGGCACCAAATATAATTTATTTGATTATATTAGCAACTTTTTAACAACTTTATTACGTTTTCATTATTTATAACTAACTAGCAGGTTTTTCTAGACGCTTTTGGATGAAATTCATTGTATATTTCGCTTTAAAAATAACATAAGTTTAGATGCAATAAAGTTTGACTTGCCCAATTTGAGTTGAGAAGTGTCACCAAATATAATTCATTTGATTAAATTAGCAACTTTATATCAACATTATTACGTTCTCATTCTATATAGCCAATTAAAAGGCTTTTATAGACGCTTTTGGACGAAATTCATTATATATTTCGATAGCGTAAGTTTAGAGGCTATAAATTCGACTTCCCCAATTTTGAATTTAAAAGTAGCACCAAATATAGTTTATTTGAATATATTAGCAACTTTTTATCACCTTTATTACGTTGTCATTATTTATAACTAACTAACAGGTTTTTCTTGACGCTTTTGGATGAAATTCATTCCATATTTCTCTTTAAAAATAACATAAGTTTAGATGCAATAAAGTTCGACTTGCCCAATTTGAATTGAGAAGTGTCACAAAATATAATTCATTTGATTAAATTTGCAACTTTATATCAACACTATTATGTTCTCATTCTATATAGCCACTTAAAAGGTTTTTATAGACGCTTTTGGACGAAATTCATTATACATTTCGATAACGTAAGTTTAGAGGCTATAAATTCGGCTTCCCCAATTTTGAATTCAAAAGTCGCACCAAATATAATTTATTTGATTATATTAGCAACTTTTTATCAACTTTATTAGGTTTTCATTATTTATAACTAACTAACAGGTTTTTCTAGATGCTTTTGTATGAAATTCATTGTATATTTCTCGTTAAAAATAACATAAGTTTAGATGCAATAAAGTTCTACTTGCCCAATTTGAATTGAGAAGAGTCACCAAATATAATTCATTTGATTAAATTAGCAACTTTATATCAACATTATTATGTTCTCATTCTATATAGCCAATTAAAAGGTTTTCATAAACGCTTTTGGACGAAATTCATTATACATTTCGATAACGTAATTTTAGAGGCTATAAATTCGACTTCCCCAATTTTGAATTCAAAAGTGGCACCAAATATAATTTACTTGATTATATTTGCAACTTTTTATCAACTGTATTACGTTTTCATTATTTATAACTAACTAACAGGTTTTTCTAGACGCTTTTGGATGAAATTCATTGTATATTTCTCTTTAAAAATAACATAAGTTTAGATGCAATAAAGTTCGACTTGCCCAATTTGAATTGAGAATTGTCACAAAATATAATTCATTTTATTAAATTAGCAACTTTATATCAACATTATTACGTTCTCATTCTTTATAGCCAAATAAAAGGTTTTTATAGACGCTTTTGGACGAAATTCGTTATACATTTCGATAACGTAAGTTTAGAGGCTATAAATTCGACTTCCCCAATTTTGAATTCAAAAGTGGCACCAAATATAATTTATTTGATTATATTAGCAACTTTTTATCAACTTTATTACATTGTCATTATTTACAACTAACTAACAGGTTTTTCTAGACGCTTTTGGATGAAATTCGTTCTATATTTCTCTTTAAAAATAACATAAGTTTAGATGCAATAAAGTTCTACTTGCCAAATTTGAATTGAGAAGTGTCACCAAATATAATTCATTTGATTAAATTAGCAACTTTATATCGACATTATTACGTTCTCATTCTATATAGCCAATTAAAAGGCTTTTATCGACGCTTTTGGACGAAATTCATTATATATTTCGATAGCGTAAGTTTAGAGGCTATAAATTCGACTTCCCAAATTTTGAATTTAAAAGTGGCACCAAATATAGTTTATTTGATTATATTAGCAACTTTTTATCACCTTTATTACGTTGTCATTATTTATAACTAACTAACAGGTTTTTCTTGACGCTTTTGGATGAAATTCATTCTATATTTATCTTTAAAAATAACATAAGTTTAGATGCAATAAAGTTCGACTTGCCCAATTTGAATTGAGAAGTGTCACAAAATATAATTCATTTGATTAAATTAGCAACTTTATATCAACATTATTATGTTCTCATTCTATATAGCCACTTAAAAGGTTTTTATAGACGCTTTTGGACGAAATTCATTATACATTTCGATAACGTAAGTTTAGAGGCTATAAACTCGGCTTCCCCAATTTTGAATTCAAAAGTCGCACCAAATATAATTTATTTGATTATATTAGCAACTTTTTATCAACTTTATTACATTTTTCATTATTTATAACTAACCGGTTTTTCTAGATGCTTTTGTATGAAATTCATTGTATATTTCTCGTTAAAAATAAAATAAGTTTAGATGCAATAAAGTTCGACATGCCTAATTTGAATTGAGAACTGTCACCAAATATAATTCATTTCATTAAATTAGCAACTTTATATCAACATTATTACGTTCTCATTCTATATAGCCAATTAAAAGGCTTTTATAGACGCTTTTGGACGAAATTCATTATATATTTCGATAGCGTAAGTTTAGTGGCTATAAATTCGACTTCCCCAATTTTGAATTTAAAAGTGGCACCAAATATAGTTTATTTGATTATATTAGCAACTTTTTATCACCTTTATTACGTTGTCATTATTTATAACTAACTAACAGGTTTTTCTTAACGCTTTTGGATGAAATTCATTCTATATTTCTCTTTAAAAATAACATAAGTTTAGATGCAATAAAGTTCGACTTGCCCAATTTGAATTGAGAAGTGTCACAAAATATAATTCATTTGATTAAATTAGCAACTTTATATCAACATTATTATGTTCTCATTCTATATAGCCACTTAAAAGGTTTTTATAGACGCTTTTGGACGAAATTCATTATACATTTCGATAACGTAAGTTTAGAGGCTATAAACTCGGCTTCCCCAAGTCGCACCAAATATAATTTATTTGATTATATTAGCAACTTTTTATCAACTTTATTACATTGTCATTATTTACAACTAACTAACAGGTTTTTCTAGATGCTTTTGGATGAAATTTGTTCTATATTTCTCTTTAAAAATAACATAAGTTTAGATGTAATAAATTTCAACTTGCCCAATTTGAATTGAGAAGTGTCACAAAACATAATTCATTTGATTAAATTAGCAACTTTATATCAACATTATTATGTTCTCATTCTATATAGCCAATTAAAAGGTTTTTATAGATGCTTTTGGACGAAATTCATTATACATTTCGGTAACGTATGTTTAGAGGCTATAAATTCGGTTTCCCCAATTTTGTATTCAAAAGTCGCACCAAATATAATTTATTTGATTATATTAGCAATTTTTTATCAACTTTATTACGTTTTCATTATTTATAACTAACTAACAGCTTTTTCTAGACGCTTTTGGATGAAATTCATTGTATATTTCTCTTTAAAAATAACATAAGTTTAGATGCAATAAAGTTCGACTTGCTCAATTTGAATTGAGAAGTGTCACCAAATGTAATTCATTTGATTAAATTAGCAACTTTATATCAACATCATTACGTTCTCATTCCATATAGCCAATTAAAAGGTTTTTATAGCGCTTATGGACGAAATTCATTATACATTTCGATAACGTAAGTTTAGAGGCTATATATTCGACTTCCCCAATTTTGAACTCGAAAGTGGCACCAAATATAATTTATTTGATTATATTAGCAACTTTTTAACAACTTTATTACGTTTTCATTATTTATAACTAACTAGCAGGTTTTTCTAGACGCTTTTGGATGAAATTCATTGTATATTTCGCTTTAAAAATAACATAAGTTTAGATGCAATAAAGTTCGACTTGCCCAATTTGAATTGAGAAGTGTCACAAAATATAATTCATTTGATTAAATTAGCAACTTTATATCAACATTATTATGTTCTCATTCTATATAGCCACTTAAAAGGTTTTTATAGACGCTTTTGGACGAAATTCATTATACATTTCGATAACGTAAGTTTAGAGGCTATAAACTCGGCTTCCCCAATTTTGAATTCAAATGTCGCACCAAATATAATTTATTTGATTATATTAGCAACATTTTATCAACTTTATTACATTGTCATTATTTACAACTAACTAACAGGTTTTTCTAGATGCTTTTGGATGAAATTCGTTCTATATTTCTCTTTAAAAATAACATAAGTTTAGATGTAATAAATTTCAACTTGCCCAATTTGAATTGAGAAGTGTCACCAAATATAATTCATTTGATTAAATTAGCAACTTTATATCAACATTATTACGTTCTCATTCTATATAGCCAATTAAAAGGCTTTTATAGACGCTTTTGGACGAAATTCATTATATATTTCGATAGCGTAAGTTTAGAGGCTATAAATTCGACTTCCCCAATTTTGAATTTAAAAGTAGCACCAAATATAGTTTATTTGAATATATTAGCAACTTTTTATCACCTTTATTACGTTGTCATTATTTATAACTAACTAACAGGTTTTTCTTGACGCTTTTGGATGAAATTCATTCCATATTTCTCTTTAAAAATAACATAAGTTTAGATGCAATAAAGTTCGACTTGCCCAATTTGAATTGAGAAGTGTCACAAAATATAATTCATTTGATTAAATTTGCAACTTTATATCAACATTATTATGTTCTCATTCTATATAGACACTTAAAAGGTTTTTATAGACGCTTTTGGACGAAATTCATTATACATTTCGATAACGTAAGTTTAGAGGCTATAAATTCGGCTTCCCCAATTTTAAATTCAAAAGTCGCACCAAATATAATTTATTTGATTATATTAGCAACTTTTTATCAACTTTATTACGTTTTCATTATTTATAACTAACTAACAGGTTTTTCTAGATGCTTTTGTATGAAATTCATTATATATTTCTCGTTAAAAATAACATAAGTTTAGATGCAATAAAGTTCGACTTGCCCAATTTGAATTGAGAAGTGTCACCAAATATAATTCATTTGATTAAATTAGCAACTTTATATCAACATTATTACGTTCTCATTCTATATAGCGAATTAAAAGGTTTTCATAAACGCTTTTGGACGAAATTCATTATACATTTCGATAACGTAATTTTAGAGGCTATAAATTCGACTTCCCCAATTTTGAATTCAAAAGTGGCACCAAATATAATTTACTTGATTATATTAGCAACTTTTTATCAACTGTATTACGTTTTCATTATTTATAACTAACTAACAGGTTTTTCTAGACGCTTTTGGATGAAATTCATTGTATATTTCTCTTTAAAAATAACATAAGTTTAGATGCAATAAAGTTCGACTTGCCCAATTTGAATTGAGAATTGTCACAAAATATAATTCATTTTATTAAATTAGCAAGTTTATATCAACATTATTACGTTCTCATTCTTTATAGCCAAATAAAAGGTTTTTATGGACGCTTTTGGACGAAATTCATTATACATTTCGATAACGTAAGTTTAGAGGCTATAAATTCGACTTCCCCAATTTTGAATTCAAAAGTGGCACCAAATATAATTTATTTGATTATATTAGCAACTTTTTATCAACTTTATTACATTGTCATTATTTACAACTAACTAACAGGTTTTTCTAGACACTTTTGGATGAAATTCGTTCTATATTTCTCTTTAAAAATAACATAAGTTTAGATGCAATAAAGTTCTACTTGCCAAATTTGAATTGAGAAGTGTCACCAAATATAATTCATTTGATTAAATTAGCAACTTTATATCAACATTATTACGTTCTCATTCTATATAGCCAATTAAAAGGCTTTTATCGACGCTTTTGGACGAAATTCATTATATATTTCGATAGCGTAAGTTTAGAGGCTATAAATTCGACTTCCCCAATTTTGAATTTAAAAGTGGCACCAAATATAGTTTATTTGATTATATTAGCAACTTTTTATCACCTTTATTACGTTGTCATTATTTATAACTAACTAACAGGTTTTTCTTGACACTTTTGGATGAAATTCATTCTATATTTCTCTTTAAAAATAACATAAGTTTAGATGCAATAAAGTTCGACTTGCCCAATTTGAATTGAGAAGTGTCACAAAATATAATTCATTTGATTAAATTTGCAACTTTATATCAACATTATTATGTTCTCATTCTATATAGCCACTTAAAAGGTTTTTATAGACGCTTTTGGACGAAATTCATTATACATTTCGATAACGTAAGTTTAGAGGCTATAAATTCGGCTTCCCCAATTTTGAATTCAAAAGTCGCACCAAATATAATTTATTTGATTATATTATCAACTTTTTATCAACTTTATTACGTTTTCATTATTTATAACTAACTAACAGGTTTTTCTAGATGCTTTTGTATGAAATTCATTGTATATTTCTCGTTAAAAATAACATAATTTAGATGCAATAAAGTTCGACTTGCCCAATTTGAATTGAGAAGTGTCACCAAATATAATTCATTTGATTAAATTAGCAACTTTATATCAACATTATTACGTTCTCATTCTATATAGCCAATTAAAAGGTTTTCATAAACGCTTTTGGACGAAATTCATTATACATTTCGATAACGTAATTTTAGAGGCTATAAATTCGACTTCCCCAATTTTGAATTCAAAAGTGGCACCAAATATAATTTACTTGATTATATTAGCAACTTTTTATCAACTGTATTACGTTTTCATAATTTATAACTAACTAACAGGTTTTTCTAGACGCTTTTGGATGAAATTCATTGTATATTTCTCTTTAAAAATAACATAAGTTTAGATGCAATAAAGTTCGACTTGCCCAATTTGAATTGAGAATTATCACAAAATATAATTCATTTTATTAAATTAGCAACTTTATATCAACATTATTACGTTCTCATTCTTTATAGCCAAATAAAAGGTTTTTGTAGACGCTTTTGGACGAAATTCATTATACATTTCGATAACGTAAGTTTAGAGGCTATAAATTCGACTTCCACAATTTTGAATTCAAAAGTGGCACCAAATATAATTTATTTGATTATATTAGCAACTTTTTATCAACTTTATTACATTGTCATTATTTACAACTAACTAACAGGTTTTTCTAGACGCTGTTGGATGAAATTCGTTCTATATTTCTCTTTAAAAATAACATAAGTTTAGATGCAATAAAGTTCTACTTGCCAAATTTGAATTGAGAAGTGTCACCAAATATAATTCATTTGATTAAATTAGCAACTTTATATCAACATTATTACGTTCTCATTCTATATAGCCAATTAAAAGGCTTTTATAGACGCTTTTGGACGAAATTCATTATATATTTCGATAGCGTAAGTTTAGAGGCTATAAATTCGACTTCCCCAATTTTGAATTTAAAAGTAGCACCAAATATAGTTTATTTGAATATATTAGCAACTTTTTATCACCTTTATTACGTTGTCATTATTTATAACTAACTAACAGGTTTTTCTTGACGCTTTTGGATGAAATTCATTCCATATTTCTCTTTAAAAATAACATAAGTTTAGATGCAATAAAGTTCGACTTGCCCAATTTGAATTGAGAAGTGTCACAAAATATAATTCATTTGATTAAATTTGCAACTTTATATCAACATTATTATGTTCTCATTCTATATAGACACTTAAAAGGTTTTTATAGACGCTTTTGGACGAAATTCATTATACATTTCGATAACGTAAGTTTAGAGGCTATAAATTCGGCTTCCCCAATTTTAAATTCAAAAGTCGCACCAAATATAATTTATTTGATTATATTAGCAACTTTTTATCAACTTTATTACGTTTTCATTATTTATAACTAACTAACAGGTTTTTCTAGATGCTTTTGTATGAAATTCATTGTATATTTCTCGTTAAAAATAACATAAGTTTAGATGCAATAAAGTTCGACTTGCCCAATTTGAATTGAGAAGTGTCACCAAATATAATTCATTTGATTAAATTAGCAACTTTATATCAACATTATTACGTTCTCATTCTATATAGCCAATTAAAAGGTTTTCATAAACGCTTTTGGACGAAATTCATTATACATTTCGATAACGTAATTTTAGAGGCTATAAATTCGACTTCCCCAATTTTGAATTCAAAAGTGGCACCAAATATAATTTACTTGATTATATTAGCAACTTTTTATCAACTGTATTACGTTTTCATTATTTATAACTAACTAACAGGTTTTTCTAGACGCTTTTGGATGAAATTCATTGTATATTTCTCTTTAAAAATAACATAAGTTTAGATGCAATAAAGTTCGACTTGCCCAATTTGAATTGAGAATTGTCACAAAATATAATTCATTTTATTAAATTAGCAACTTTATATCAACATTATTACGTTCTCATTCTTTATAGCCAAATAAAAGGTTTTTATAGACGCTTTTGGACGAAATTCATTATACATTTCGATAACGTAAGTTTAGAGGCTATAAATTCGACTTCCCCAATTTTGAATTCAAAAGTGGCACCAAATATAATTTATTTGATTATATTAGCAACTTTTTATCAACTTTATTACATTGTCATTATTTACAACTAACTAACAGGTTTTTCTAGACACTTTTGGATGAAATTCGTTCTATATTTCTCTTTAAAAATAACATAAGTTTAGATGCAATAAAGTTCTACTTGCCAAATTTGAATTGAGAAGTGTCACCAAATATAATTCATTTGATTAAATTAGCAACTTTATATCAACATTATTACGTTCTCATTCTATATAGCCAATTAAAAGGCTTTTATCGACGCTTTTGGACGAAATTCATTATATATTTCGATAGCGTAAGTTTAGAGGCTATAAATTCGACTTCCCCAATTTTGAATTTAAAAGTGGCACCAAATATAGTTTATTTGATTATATTAGCAACTTTTTATCACCTTTATTACGTTGTCATTATTTATAACTAACTAACAGGTTTTTCTTGACACTTTTGGATGAAATTCATTCTATATTTCTCTTTAAAAATAACATAAGTTTAGATGCAATAAAGTTCGACTTGCCCAATTTGAATTGAGAAGTGTCACAAAATATAATTCATTTGATTAAATTTGCAACTTTATATCAACATTATTATGTTCTCATTCTATATAGCCACTTAAAAGGTTTTTATAGACGCTTTTGGACGAAATTCATTATACATTTCGATAACGTAAGTTTAGAGGCTATAAATTCGGCTTCCCCAATTTTGAATTCAAAAGTCGCACCAAATATAATTTATTTGATTATATTATCAACTTTTTATCAACTTTATTACGTTTTCATTATTTATAACTAACTAACAGGTTTTTCTAGATGCTTTTGTATGAAATTCATTGTATATTTCTCGTTAAAAATAACATAATTTAGATGCAATAAAGTTCGACTTGCCCAATTTGAATTGAGAAGTGTCACCAAATATAATTCATTTGATTAAATTAGCAACTTTATATCAACATTATTACGTTCTCATTCTATATAGCCAATTAAAAGGTTTTCATAAACGCTTTTGGACGAAATTCATTATACATTTCGATAACGTAATTTTAGAGGCTATAAATTCGACTACCCCAATTTTGAATTCAAAAGTGGCACCAAATATAATTTACTTGATTATATTAGCAACTTTTTATCAACTGTATTACGTTTTCATAATTTATAACTAACTAACAGGTTTTTGTAGACGCTTTTGGATGAAATTCATTGTATATTTCTCTTTAAAAATAACATAAGTTTAGATGCAATAAAGTTCGACTTGCCCAATTTGAATTGAGAATTATCACAAAATATAATTCATTTTATTAAATTAGCAACTTTATATCAACATTATTACGTTCTCATTCTTTATAGCCAAATAAAAGGTTTTTGTAGACGCTTTTGGACGAAATTCATTATACATTTCGATAACGTAAGTTTAGAGGCTATAAATTCGACTTCCACAATTTTGAATTCAAAAGTGGCACCAAATATAATTTATTTGATTATATTAGCAACTTTTTATCAACTTTATTACATTGTCATTATTTACAACTAACTAACAGGTTTTTCTAGACGCTGTTGGATGAAATTCGTTCTATATTTCTCTTTAAAAATAACATAAGTTTAGATGCAATAAAGTTCTACTTGCCAAATTTGAATTGAGAAGTGTCACCAAATATAATTCATTTGATTAAATTAGCAACTTTATATTAACATTATTACGTTCTCATTCTATATAGCCAATTAAAAGGCTTTTATAGACGCTTTTGGACGAAATTCATTATATATTTCGATAGCGTAAGTTTAGAGGCTATAAATTCGACTTCCCCAATTTTGAATTTAAAAGTAGCACCAAATATAGTTTATTTGAATATATTAGCAACTTTTTATCACCTTTATTACGTTGTCATTATTTATAACTAACTAACAGGTTTTTCTTGACGCTTTTGGATGAAATTCATTCCATATTTCTCTTTAAAAATAACATAAGTTTAGATGCAATAAAGTTCGACTTGCCCAATTTGAATTGAGAAGTGTCACAAAATATAATTCATTTGATTAAATTTGCAACTTTATAACAACATTATTATGTTCTCATTCTATATAGCCACTTAAAAGGTTTTTATAGACGCTTTTGGACGAAATTCATTATACATTTCGATAACGTAAGTTTAGAGGCTATAAATTCGGCTTCCCCAATTTTAAATTCAAAAGTCGCACCAAATATAATTTATTTGATTATATTAGCAACTTTTTATCAACTTTATTACGTTTTCATTATTTATAACTAACTAACAGGTTTTTCTAGATGCTTTTGTATGAAATTCATTGTATATTTCTCGTTAAAAATAACATAAGTTTAGATGCAATAAAGTTCGACTTGCCCAATTTGAATTGAGAAGTGTCACCAAATATAATTCATTTGATTAAATTAGCAACTTTATATCAACATTATTACGTTCTCATTCTATATAGCCAATTAAAAGGCTTTTATCGACGCTTTTGGGCGAAATTCATTATATATTTCGATAGCGTAAGTTTAGAGGCTATAAATTCGATTTCCCCAATTTTGAATTTAAAAGTGGCACCAAATATAGTTTATTTTATTATATTAGCAACTTTTTATCACTTTTATTACGTTGTCATTATTTATAACTAACTAACAGGTTTTTCTTGACACTTTTGGATGAAATTCATTCTATATTTCTCTTTAAAAATAACATAAGTTTAGATGCAATAAAGTTCGACTTGCCCAATTTAAATTGAGAAGTGTCACAAAATATAATTCATTTGATTAAATTTGCAACTTTATATCAACATTATTATGTTCTCATTCTATATAGCCACTTAAAAGGTTTTTATAGACGCTTTTGGACGAAATTCATTATACATTTCGATAACGTCAGTTTAGTGGCTATAAATTCGGCTTCCCCAATTTTGAATTCAAAAGTCGCACCAAATATAATTTATTTGATTATATTAGCAACTTTTTATCAACTTTATTACGTTTTCATTATTTATAACTAACTAACAGGTTTTTCTAGATGCTTTTGTATGAAATTCATTGTATATTTCTCGTTAAAAATAACATAATTTAGATGCAATAAAGTTCGACTTGCCAAATTTGAATTGAGAAGTGTCACCAAATATAATTCATTTGATTAAATTAGCAACTTTATATCAACATTATTACGTTCTCATTCTATATAGCCAATTAAAAGGTTTTCATAAACGCTTTTGGACGAAATTCATTATACATTTCGATAACGTAATTTTAGAGGCTATAAATTCGACTTCCCCAATTTTGAATTCAAAAGTGGCACCAAATATAATTTACTTGATTATATTAGCAACTTTTTATCAACTGTATTACGTTTTCATAATTTATAACTAACTAACAGGTTTTTCTAGACGCTTTTGGATGAAATTCATTGTATATTTCTCTTTAAAAATAACATAAGTTTAGATGCAATAAAGTTCGACTTGCCCAATTTGAATTGAGAATTATCACAAAATATAATTCATTTTATTAAATTAGCAACTTTATATCAACATTATTACGTTCTCATTCTTTATAGCCAAATAAAAGGTTTTTATAGACGCTTTTGGACGAAATTCATTATACATTTCGATAACGTAAGTTTAGAGGCTATAAATTCGACTTCCCCAATTTTGAATTCAAAAGTGGCACCAAATATAATTTATTTGATTATATTAGCAACTTTTTATCAACTTTATTACATTGTCATTATTTACAACTAACTAACAGGTTTTTCTAGACACTTTTGGATGAAATTCGTTCTATATTTCTCTTTAAAAATAACATAAGTTTAGATGCAATAAAGTTCTACTTGCCAAATTTGAATTGAGAAGTGTCACCAAATATAATTCATTTGATTAAATTAGCAACTTTATATCAACATTATTACGTTCTCATTCTATATAGCCAATTAAAAGGCTTTTATCGACGCTTTTGGACGAAATTCATTATATATTTCGATAGCGTAAGTTTAGAGGCTATAAATTCGACTTCCCCAATTTTGAATTTAAAAGTGGCACCAAATATAGTTTATTTGATTATATTAGCAACTTTTTATCACCTTTATTACGTTGTCATTATTTATAACTAACTAACAGGTTTTTCTTGACACTTTTGGATGAAATTCATTCTATATTTCTCTTTAAAAATAACATAAGTTTAGATGCAATAAAGTTCAACTTGCCCAATTTGAATTGAGAAGTGTCACAAAATATAATTCATTTGATTAAATTTGCAACTTTATATCAACATTATTATGTTCTCATTCTATATAGCCACTTAAAAGGTTTTTATAGACGCTTTTGGACGAAATTCATTATACATTTCGATAACGTAAGTTTAGAGGCTATAAATTCGGCTTCCCCAATTTTGAATTCAAAAGTCGCACCAAATATAATTTATTTGATTATATTAGCAACTTTTTATCAACTTTATTACGTTTTCATTATTTATAACTAACTAACAGGTTTTTCTAGATGCTTTTGTATGAAATTCATTGTATATTTCTCGTTAAAAATAACATAATTTAGATGCAATAAAGTTCGACTTGCCCAATTTGAATTGAGAAGTGTCACCAAATATAATTCATTTGATTAAATTAGCAACTTTATATCAACATTATTACGTTCTCATTCTATATAGCCAATTAAAAGGTTTTCATAAACGCTTTTGGACGAAATTCATTATACATTTCGATAACGTAATTTTAGAGGCTATAAATTCGACTTCCCCAATTTTGAATTCAAAAGTGGCACCAAATATAATTTACTTGATTATATTAGCAACTTTTTATCAACTGTATTACGTTTTCATAATTTATAACTAACTAACAGGTTTTTCTAGACGCTTTTGGATGAAATTCATTGTATATTTCTCTTTAAAAATAACATAAGTTTAGATGCAATAAAGTTCGACTTGCCCAATTTGAATTGAGAATTATCACAAAATATAATTCATTTTATTAAATTAGCAACTTTATATCAACATTATTACGTTCTCATTCTTTATAGCCAAATAAAAGGTTTTTGTAGGCGCTTTTGGACGAAATTCATTATACATTTCGATAACGTAAGTTTAGAGGCTATAAATTCGACTTCCACAATTTTGAATTCTAAAGTGGCACCAAATATAATTTATTTGATTATATTAGCAACTTTTTATCAACTTTATTACATTGTCATTATTTACAACTAACTAACAGGTTTTTCTAGACGCTTTTGGATGAAATTCGTTCTATATTTCTCTTTAAAAATAACATAAGTTTAGATGCAATAAAGTTCTACTTGCCAAATTTGAATTGAGAAGTGTCACCAAATATAATTCATTTGATTAAATTAGCAACTTTATATCAACATTATTACGTTCTCATTCTATATAGCCAATTAAAAGGCTTTTATAGACGCTTTTGGACGAAATTCATTATATATTTCGATAGCGTAAGTTTAGAGGCTATAAATTCGACTTCCCCAATTTTGAATTTAAAAGTAGCACCAAATATAGTTTATTTGAATATATTAGCAACTTTTTATCACCTTTATTACGTTGTCATTATTTATAACTAACTAACAGGTTTTTCTTGACGCTTTTGGATGAAATTCATTCCATATTTCTCTTTAAAAATAACATAAGTTTAGATGCAATAAAGTTCGACTTGCCCAATTTGAATTGAGAAGTGTCACAAAATATAATTCATTTGATTAAATTTGCAACTTTATATCAACATTATTATGTTCTCATTCTATATAGCCACTTAAAAGGTTTTTATAGACGCTTTTGGACGAAATTCATTATACATTTCGATAACGTAAGTTTAGAGGCTATAAATTCGGCTTCCCCAATTTTGAATTCAAAAGTCGCACCAAATATAATTTATTTGATTATATTAGCAACTTTTTATCAACTTTATTACGTTTTCATTATTTATAACTAACTAACAGGTTTTTCTAGATGCTTTTGTATGAAATTCATTGTATATTTCTCGTTAAAAATAACATAAGTTTAGATGCAATAAAGTTCGACTTGCCCAATTTGAATTGAGAAGTGTCACCAAATATAATTCATTTGATTAAATTAGCAACTTTATATCAACATTATTACGTTCTCATTCTATATAGCCAATTAAAAGGCTTTTATCGACGCTTTTGGGCGAAATTCATTATATATTTCGATAGCGTAAGTTTAGAGGCTATAAATTCGATTTCCCCAATTTTGAATTTAAAAGTGGCACCAAATATAGTTTATTTTATTATATTAGCAACTTTTTATCACCTTTATTACGTTGTCATTATTTATAACTAACTAACAGGTTTTTCTTGACACTTTTGGATGAAATTCATTCTATATTTCTCTTTAAAAATAACATAAGTTTAGATGCAATAAAGTTCGACTTGCCCAATTTGAATTGAGAAGTGTCACAAAATATAATTCATTTGATTAAATTTGCAACTTTATATCAACATTATTATGTTCTCATTCTATATAGCCACTTAAAAGGTTTTTATAGACGCTTTTGGACGAAATTCATTATACATTTCGATAACGTCAGTTTAGTGGCTATAAATTCGGCTTCCCCAATTTTGAATTCAAAAGTCGCACCAAATATAATTTATTTGATTATATTAGCAACTTTTTATCAACTTTATTACGTTTTCATTATTTATAACTAACTAACAGGTTTTTCTAGATGCTTTTGTATGAAATTCATTGTATATTTCTCGTTAAAAATAACATAATTTAGATGCAATAAAGTTCGACTTGCCCAATTTGAATTGAGAAGTGTCACCAAATATAATTCATTTGATTAAATTAGCAACTTTATATCAACATTATTACGTTCTCATTCTATATAGCCAATTAAAAGGTTTTCATAAACGCTTTTGGACGAAATTCATTATACATTTCGATAACGTAATTTTAGAGGCTATAAATTCGACTTCCCCAATTTTGAATTCAAAAGTGGCACCAAATATAATTTACTTGATTATATTAGCAACTTTTTATCAACTGTATTACGTTTTCATAATTTATAACTAACTAACAGGTTTTTCTAGACGCTTTTGGATGAAATTCATTGTATATTTCTCTTTAAAAATAACATAAGTTTAGATGCAATAAAGTTCGACTTGCCCAATTTGAATTGAGAATTATCACAAAATATAATTCATTTTATTAAATTAGCAACTTTATATCAACATTATTACGTTCTCATTCTTTATAGCCAAATAAAAGGTTTTATAGACGCTTTTGGACGAAATTCATTATACATTTCGATAACGTAAGTTTAGAGGCTATAAATTCGACTTCCCCAATTTTGAATTCAAAAGTGGCACCAAATATAATTTATTTGATTATATTAGCAACTTTTTATCAACTTTATTACATTGTCATTATTTACAACTAACTAACAGGTTTTTCTAGACACTTTTGGATGAAATTCGTTCTATATTTCTCTTTAAAAATAACATAAGTTTAGATGCAATAAAGTTCTACTTGCCAAATTTGAATTGAGAAGTGTCACCAAATATAATTCATTTGATTAAATTAGCAACTTTATATCAACATTATTACGTTCTCATTCTATATAGCCAATTAAAAGGCTTTTATCAACGCTTTTGGACGAAATTCATTATATATTTCGATAGCGTAAGTTTAGAGGCTATAAATTCGACTTCCCTAATTTTGAATTTAAAAGTGGCACCAAATATAGTTTATTTGATTATATTAGCAACTTTTTATCACCTTTATTACGTTGTCATTATTTATAACTAACTAACAGGTTTTTCTTGACACTTTTGGATGAAATTCATTCTATATTTCTCTTTAAAAATAACATAAGTTTAGATGCAATAAAGTTCGACTTGCCCAATTTGAATTGAGAAGTGTCACAAAATATAATTCATTTGATTAAATTTGCAACTTTATATCAACATTATTATGTTCTCATTCTATATAGCCACTTAAAAGGTTTTTATAGACGCTTTTGGACGAAATTCATTATACATTTCGATAACGTAAGTTTAGAGGCTATAAATTCGGCTTCCCCAATTTTGAATTCAAAAGTCGCACCAAATATAATTTATTTGATTATATTAGCAACTTTTTATCAACTTTATTACGTTTTCATTATTTATAACTAACTAACAGGTTTTTCTAGATGCTTTTGTATGAAATTCATTGTATATTTCTCGTTAAAAATAACATAATTTAGATGCAATAAAGTTCGACTTGCCCAATTTGAATTGAGAAGTGTCACCAAATATAATTCATTTGATTAAATTAGCAACTTTATATCAACATTATTACGTTCTCATTCTATATAGCCAATTAAAAGGTTTTCATAAACGCTTTTGGACGAAATTCATTATACATTTCGATAACGTAATTTTAGAGGCTATAAATTCGACTTCCCCAATTTTGAATTCAAAAGTGGCACCAAATATAATTTACTTGATTATATTAGCAACTTTTTATCAACTGTATTACGTTTTCATAATTTATAACTAACTAACAGGTTTTTCTAGACGCTTTTGGATGAAATTCATTGTATATTTCTCTTTAAAAATAACATAAGTTTAGATGCAATAAAGTTCGACTTGCCCAATTTGAATTGAGAATTATCACAAAATATAATTCATTTTATTAAATTAGCAACTTTATATCAACATTATTACGTTCTCATTCTTTATAGCCAAATAAAAGGTTTTTGTAGACGCTTTTGGACGAAATTCATTATACATTTCGATAACGTAAGTTTAGAGGCTATAAATTCGACTTCCACAATTTTGAATTCTAAAGTGGCACCAAATATAATTTATTTGATTATATTAGCAACTTTTTATCAACTTTATTACATTGTCATTATTTACAACTAACTAACAGGTTTTTCTAGACGCTTTTGGATGAAATTCGTTCTATATTTCTCTTTAAAAATAACATAAGTTTAGATGCAATAAAGTTCTACTTGCCAAATTTGAATTGAGAAGTGTCACCAAATATAATTCATTTGATTAAATTAGCAACTTTATATCAACATTATTACGTTCTCATTCTATATAGCCAATTAAAAGGCTTTTATAGACGCTTTTGGACGAAATTCATTATATATTTCGATAGCGTAAGTTTAGAGGCTATAAATTCGACTTCCCCAATTTTGAATTTAAAAGTAGCACCAAATATAGTTTATTTGAATATATTAGCAACTGTTTATCACCTTTATTACGTTGTCATTATTTATAACTAACTAACAGGTTTTTCTTGACGCTTTTGGATGAAATTCATTCCATATTTCTCTTTAAAAATAACATAAGTTTAGATGCAATAAAGTTCGACTTGCCCAATTTGAATTGAGAAGTGTCACAAAATATAATTCATTTGATTAAATTTGCAACTTTATATCAACATTATTATGTTCTCATTCTATATAGCCACTTAAAAGGTTTTTATAGACGCTTTTGGACGAAATTCATTATACATTTCGATAACGTAAGTTTAGAGGCTATAAATTCGGCTTCCCCAATTTTAAATTCAAAAGTCGCACCAAATATAATTTATTTGATTATATTAGCAACTTTTTATCAACTTTATTACGTTTTCATTATTTATAACTAACTAACAGGTTTTTCTAGATGCTTTTGTATGAAATTCATTGTATATTTCTCGTTAAAAATAACATAAGTTTAGATGCAATAAAGTTCGACTTGCCCAATTTGAATTGAGAAGTGTCACCAAATATAATTCATTTGATTAAATTAGCAACTTTATATCAACATTATTACGTTCTCATTCTATATAGCCAATTAAAAGGTTTTCATAAACGCTTTTGGACGAAATTCATTATACATTTCGATAACGTAATTTTAGAGGCTATAAATTCGACTTCCCCAATTTTGAATTCAAAAGTGGCACCAAATATAATTTACTTGATTATATTAGCAACTTTTTATCAACTGTATTATATTTTCATTATTTATAACTAACTAACAGGTTTTTCTAGACGCTTTTGGATGAAATTCATTGTATATTTCTCTTTAAAAATAACATAAGTTTAGATGCAATAAAGTTCGACTTGCCCAATTTGAATTGAGAATTGTCACAAAATATAATTCATTTTATTAAATTAGGAACTTTATATCAACATTATTACGTTCTCATTCTTTATAGCCAAATAAAAGGTTTTTATAGACGCTTTTGGACGAAATTCATTATACATTTCGATAACGTAAGTTTAGAGGCTATAAATTCGACTTCCCCAATTTTGAATTCAAAAGTGGCACCAAATATAATTTATTTGATTATATTAGCAACTTTTTATCAACTTTATTACATTGTCATTATTTACAACTAACTAACAGGTTTTTCTAGACGCTTTTGGATGAAATTCGTTCTATATTTCTCTTTAAAAATAACATAAGGTTAGATGCAATAAAGTTCTACTTGCCCAATTTGAATTGAGAAGTGTCACCAAATATAATTCATTTGATTAAATTAGCAACTTTATATCAACATTATTACGTTCTCATTCTATATAGCCAATTAAAAGGCTTTTATCGACGCTTTTGGGCGAAATTCATTATATATTTCGATAGCGTAAGTTTAGAGGCTATAAATTCGATTTCCCCAATTTTGAATTTAAAAGTGGCACCAAATATAGTTTATTTGATTATATTAGCAACTTTTTATCACCTTTATTACGTTGTCATTATTTATAACTAACTAACAGGTTTTTCTTGACACTTTTGGATGAAATTCATTCCATATTTCTCTTTAAAAATAACATAAGTTTAGATGCAATAAAGTTCGACTTGCCCAATTTGAATTGAGAAGTGTCACAAAATATAATTCATTTGATTAAATTTGCAACTTTATATCAACATTATTATGTTCTCATTCTATATAGCCACTTAAAAGGTTTTTATAGACGCTTTTGGACTAAATTCATTATACATTTCGATAACGTAAGTTTAGAGGCTATAAATTCGGCTTCCCCAATTTTGAATTCAAAAGTCGCACCAAATATAATTTATTTGATTATATTAGCAACTTTTTATCAACTTTATTACGTTTTCATTATTTATAACTAACTAACAGGTTTTTCTAGATGCTTTTGTATGAAATTCATTGTATATTTCTCGTTAAAAATAACATAAGTTTAGATGCAATAAAGTTCGACTTGCCCAATTTGAATTGAGAAGTGTCACCAAATATAATTCATTTGATTAAATTAGCAACTTTATATCAACATTATTACGTTCTCATTCTATATAGCCAATTAAAAGGTTTTCATAAACGCTTTTGGACGAAATTCATTATACATTTCGATAACGTAATTTTAGAGGCTATAAATTCGACTTCCCCAATTTTGAATTCAAAAGTGGCACCAAATATAATTTACTTGATTATATTAGCAACTTTTTATCAACTGTATTATATTTTCATAATTTATAACTAACTAACAGGTTTTTCTAGACGCTTTTGGATGAAATTCATTGTATATTTCTCTTTAAAAATAACATAAGTTTAGATGCAATAAAGTTCGACTTGCCCAATTTGAATTGAGAATTGTCACAAAATATAATTCATTTTATTAAATTAGGAACTTTATATCAACATTATTACGTTCTCATTCTTTATAGCCAAATAAAAGGTTTTTATAGACGCTTTTGGACGAAATTCATTATACATTTCGATAACGTAAGTTTAGAGGCTATAAATTCGACTTCCCCAATTTTGAATTCAAAAGTGGCACCAAATATAATTTATTTGATTATATTAGCAACTTTTTATCAACTTTATTACATTGTCATTATTTACAACTAACTAACAGGTTTTTCTAGACGCTTTTGGATGAAATTCGTTCTATATTTCTCTTTAAAAATAACATAAGGTTAGATGCAATAAAGTTCTACTTGCCCAATTTGAATTGAGAAGTGTCACTAAATATAATTCATTTGATTAAATTAGCAACTTTATATCAACATTATTACGTTCTCATTCTATATAGCCAATTAAAAGGCTTTTATCGACGCTTTTGGACGAAATTCATTATATATTTCGATAGCGTAAGTTTAGAGGCTATAAATTCGATTTCCCCAATTTTGAATTTAAAAGTGGCACCAAATATAGTTTATTTGATTATATTAGCAACTTTTTATCACCTTTATTACGTTGTCATTATTTATAACTAACTAACAGGTTTTTCTTGACACTTTTGGATGAAATTTATTCTATATTTCTCTTTAAAAATAACATAAGTTTAGATGCAATAAAGTTCGACTTGCCCAATTTGAATTGAGAAGTGTCACAAAATATAATTCATTTGATTAAATTTGCAACTTTATATCAACATTATTATGTTCTCATTCTATATAGCCACTTAAAAGGTTTTTATAGACGCTTTTGGACGAAATTCATTATACATTTCGATAACGTCAGTTTAGTGGCTATAAATTCGGCTTCCCCAATTTTGAATTCAAAAGTCGCACCAAATATAATTTATTTGATTATATTAGCAACTTTTTATCAACTTTATTACGTTTTCATTATTTATAACTAACTAACAGGTTTTTCTAGATGCTTTTGTATGAAATTCATTGTATATTTCTCGTTAAAAATAACATAATTTAGATGCAATAAAGTTCGACTTGCCCAATTTGAATTGAGAAGTGTCACCAAATATAATTCATTTGATTAAATTAGCAACTTTATATCAACATTATTACGTTCTCATTCTATATAGCCAATTAAAAGGTTTTCATAAACGCTTTTGGACGAAATTCATTATACATTTCGATAACGTAATTTTAGAGGCTATAAATTCGACTTCCCCAATTTTGAATTCAAAAGTGGCACCAAATATAATTTACTTGATTATATTAGCAACTTTTTATCAACTGTATTACGTTTTCATAATTTATAACTAACTAACAGGTTTTTCTAGACGCTTTTGGATGAAATTCATTGTATATTTCTCTTTAAAAATAACATAAGTTTAGATGCAATAAAGTTCGACTTGCCCAATTTGAATTGAGAATTATCACAAAATATAATTCATTTTATTAAATTAGCAACTTTATATCAACATTATTACGTTCTCATTCTTTATAGCCAAATAAAAGGTTTTTATAGACGCTTTTGGACGAAATTCATTATACATTTCGATAACGTAAGTTTAGAGGCTATAAATTCGACTTCCCCAATTTTGAATTCAAAAGTGGCACCAAATATAATTTATTTGATTATATTAGCAACTTTTTATCAACTTTATTACATTGTCATTATTTACAACTAACTAACAGGTTTTTCTAGACACTTTTGGATGAAATTCGTTCTATATTTCTCTTTAAAAATAACATAAGTTTAGATGCAATAAAGTTCTACTTGCCAAATTTGAATTGAGAAGTGTCACCAAATATAATTCATTTGATTAAATTAGCAACTTTATATCAACATTATTACGTTCTCATTCTATATAGCCAATTAAAAGGCTTTTATCAACGCTTTTGGACGAAATTCATTATATATTTCGATAGCGTAAGTTTAGAGGCTATAAATTCGACTTCCCTAATTTTGAATTTAAAAGTGGCACCAAATATAGTTTATTTGATTATATTAGCAACTTTTTATCACCTTTATTACGTTGTCATTATTTATAACTAACTAACAGGTTTTTCTTGACACTTTTGGATGAAATTCATTCTATATTTCTCTTTAAAAATAACATAAGTTTAGATGCAATAAAGTTCGACTTGCCCAATTTGAATTGAGAAGTGTCACAAAATATAATTCATTTGATTAAATTTGCAACTTTATGTCAACATTATTATGTTCTCATTCTATATAGCCACTTAAAAGGTTTTTATAGACGCTTTTGGACGAAATTCATTATACATTTCGATAACGTAAGTTTAGAGGCTATAAATTCGGCTTCCCCAATTTTGAATTCAAAAGTCGCACCAAATATAATTTATTTGATTATATTAGCAACTTTTTATCAACTTTATTACGTTTTCATTATTTATAACTAACTAACAGGTTTTTCTAGATGCTTTTGTATGAAATTCATTGTATATTTCTCGTTAAAAATAACATAATTTAGATGCAATAAAGTTCGACTTGCCCAATTTGAATTGAGAAGTGTCACCAAATATAATTCATTTGATTAAATTAGCAACTTTATATCAACATTATTACGTTCTCATTCTATATAGCCAATTAAAAGGTTTTCATAAACGCTTTTGGACGAAATTCATTATACATTTCGATAACGTAATTTTAGAAGCTATAAATTCGACTTCCCCAATTTTGAATTCAAAAGTGGCACCAAATATAATTTACTTGATTATATTAGCAACTTTTTATCAACTGTATTACGTTTTCATAATTTATAACTAACTAACAGGTTTTTCTAGACGCTTTTGGATGAAATTCATTGTATATTTCTCTTTAAAAATAACATAAGTTTAGATGCAATAAAGTTCGACTTGCCCAATTTGAATTGAGAATTATCACAAAATATAATTCATTTTATTAAATTAGCAACTTTATATCAACATTATTACGTTCTCATTCTTTATAGCCAAATAAAAGGTTTTTATAGACGCTTTTGGACGAAATTCATTATACATTTCGATAACGTAAGTTTAGAGGCTATAAATTCGACTTCCCCAATTTTGAATTCAAAAGTGGCACCAAATATAATTTATTTGATTATATTAGCAACTTTTTATCAACTTTATTACATTGTCATTATTTACAACTAACTAACAGGTTTTTCTAGACGCTTTTGGATGAAATTCGTTCTATATTTCTCTTTAAAAATAACATAAGTTTAGATGCAATAAAGTTCTACTTGCCAAATTTGAATTGAGAAGAGTCACCAAATATAATTCATTTGATTAAATTAGCAACTTTATATCAACATTATTACGTTCTCATTCTATATAGCCAATTAAAAGGCTTTTATCGACGCTTTTGGACGAAATTCATTATATATTTCGATAGCGTAAGTTTAGAGGCTATAAATTCGACTTCCCCAATTTTGAATTTAAAAGTGGCACCAAATATAGTTTATTTGATTATATTAGCAACTTTTTATCACCTTTATTACGTTGTCATTATTTATAACTAACTAACAGGTTTTTCTTGACACTTTTGGATGAAATTCATTCTATATTTCTCTTTAAAAATAACATAAGTTTAGATGCAATAATGTTCGACTTGCCCAATTTGAATTGAGAAGTGTCACAAAATATAATTCATTTGATTAAATTTGCAACTTTATATCAACATTATTATGTTCTCATTCTATATAGCCACTTAAAAGGTTTTTATAGACGCTTTTGGACGAAATTCATTATACATTTCGATAACGTAAGTTTAGAGGCTATAAATTCGGCTTCCCCAATTTTGAATTCAAAAGTCGCACCAAATATAATTTATTTGATTATATTAACAACTTTTTATCAACTTTATTACGTTTTCATTATTTATAACTAACTAACAGGTTTTTCTAGATGCTTTTGTATGAAATTCATTGTATATTTCTCGTTAAAAATAACATAATTTAGATGCAATAAAGTTCGACTTGCCCAATTTGAATTGAGAAGTGTCACCAAATATAATTCATTTGATTAAATTAGCAACTTTATATCAACATTATTACGTTCTCATTCTATATAGCCAATTAAAAGGTTTTCATAAACGCTTTTGGACGAAATTCATTATACATTTCGATAACGTAATTTTAGAAGCTATAAATTCGACTTCCCCAATTTTGAATTCAAAAGTGGCACCAAATATAATTTACTTGATTATATTAGCAACTTTTTATCAACTGTATTACGTTTTCATAATTTATAACTAACTAACAGGTTTTTCTAGACGCTTTTGGATGAAATTCATTGTATATTTCTCTTTAAAAATAACATAAGTTTAGATGCAATAAAGTTCGACTTGCCCAATTTGAATTGAGAATTATCACAAAATATAATTCATTTTATTAAATTAGCAACTTTATATCAACATTATTACGTTCTCATTCTTTATAGCCAAATAAAAGGTTTTTATAGACGCTTTTGGACGAAATTCATTATACATTTCGATAACGTAAGTTTAGAGTCTATAAATTCGACTTCCCCAATTTTGAATTCAAAAGTGGCACCAAATATAATTTATTTGATTATATTAGCAACTTTTTATCAACTTTATTACATTGTCATTATTTACAACTAACTAACAGGTTTTTCTAGACGCTTTTGGATGAAATTCGTTCTATATTTCTCTTTAAAAATAACATAAGTTTAGATGCAATAAAGTTCTACTTGCCAAATTTGAATTGAGAAGAGTCACCAAATATAATTCATTTGATTAAATTAGCAACTTTATATCAACATTATTACGTTCTCATTCTATATAGCCAATTAAAAGGCTTTTATCGACGCTTTTGGACGAAATTCATTATATATTTCGATAGCGTAAGTTTAGAGGCTATAAATTCGACTTCCCCAATTTTGAATTTAAAAGTGGCACCAAATATAGTTTATTTGATTATATTAGCAACTTTTTATCACCTTTATTATGTTGTCATTATTTATAACTAACTAACAGGTTTTTCTTGACACTTTTGGATGAAATTCATTCTATATTTCTCTTTAAAAATAACATAAGTTTAGATGCAATAAAGTTCGACTTGCCCAATTTGAATTGAGAAGTGTCACAAAATATAATTCATTTGATTAAATTTGCAACTTTATATCAACATTATTATGTTCTCATTCTATATAGCCACTTAAAAGGTTTTTATAGACGCTTTTGGACGAAATTCATTATACATTTCGATAACGTAAGTTTAGAGGCTATAAATTCGGCTTCCCCAATTTTGAATTCAAAAGTCGCACCAAATATAATTTATTTGATTATATTAGCAACTTTTTATCAACTTTATTACGTTTTCATTATTTATAACTAACTAACAGGTTTTTCTAGATGCTTTTGTATGAAATTCATTGTATATTTCTCGTTAAAAATAACATAAGTTTAGATGCAATAAAGTTCGACTTGCCCAATTTGAATTGAGAAGTGTCACCAAATATAATTCATTTGATTAAATTAGCAACTTTATATCAACATTATTACGTTCTCATTCTATATAGCCAATTAAAAGGTTTTCATAAACGCTTTTGGACGAAATTCATTATACATTTCGATAACGTAATTTTAGAGGCTATAAATTCGACTTCCCCAATTTTGAATTCAAAAGTGGCACCAAATATAATTTACTTGATTATATTAGCAACTTTTTATCAACTGTATTATATTTTCATTATTTATAACTAACTAACAGGTTTTTCTAGACGCTTTTGGATGAAATTCATTGTATATTTCTCTTTAAAAATAACATAAGTTTAGATGCAATAAAGTTCGACTTGCCCAATTTGAATTGAGAATTGTCACAAAATATAATTCATTTTATTAAATTAGGAACTTTATATCAACATTATTACGTTCTCATTCTTTATAGCCAAATAAAAGGTTTTTATAGACGCTTTTGGACGAAATTCATTATACATTTCGATAACGTAAGTTTAGAGGCTATAAATTCGACTTCCCCAATTTTGAATTCAAAAGTGGCACCAAATATAATTTATTTGATTATATTAGCAACTTTTTATCAACTTTATTACATTGTCATTATTTACAACTAACTAACAGGTTTTTCTAGACGCCTTTGGATGAAATTCGTTCTATATTTCTCTTTAAAAATAACATAAGGTTAGATGCAATAAAGTTCTACTTGCCCAATTTGAATTGAGAAGTGTCACCAAATATAATTCATTTGATTAAATTAGCAACTTTATATCAACATTATTACGTTCTCATTCTATATAGCCAATTAAAAGGCTTTTATCGACGCTTTTGGGCGAAATTCATTATATATTTCGATAGCGTAAGTTTAGAGGCTATAAATTCGATTTCCCCAATTTTGAATTTAAAAGTGGCACCAAATATAGTTTATTTGATTATATTAGCAACTTTTTATCACCTTTATTACGTTGTCATTATTTATAACTAACTAACAGGTTTTTCTTGACACTTTTGGATGAAATTTATTCTATATTTCTCTTTAAAAATAACATAAGTTTAGATGCAATAAAGTTCGACTTGCCCAATTTGAATTGAGAAGTGTCACAAAATATAATTCATTTGATTAAATTTGCAACTTTATATCAACATTATTATGTTCTCATTCTATATAGCCACTTAAAAGGTTTTTATAGACGCTTTTGGACGAAATTCATTATACATTTCGATAACGTCAGTTTTGAGGCTATAAATTCGGCTTCCCCAATTTTGAATTCAAAAGTCGCACCAAATATAATTTATTTGATTATATTAGCAACTTTTTATCAACTTTATTACGTTTTCATTATTTATAACTAACTAACAGGTTTTTCTAGATGCTTTTGTATGAAATTCATTGTATATTTCTCGTTAAAAATAACATAATTTAGATGCAATAAAGTTCGACTTGCCCAATTTGAATTGAGAAGTGTCACCAAATATAATTCATTTGATTAAATTAGCAACTTTATATCAACATTATTACGTTCTCATTCTATATAGCCAATTAAAAGGTTTTCATAAACGCTTTTGGACGAAATTCATTATACATTTCGATAACGTAATTTTAGAGGCTATAAATTCGACTTCCCCAATTTTGAATTCAAAAGTGGCACCAAATATAATTTACTTGATTATATTAGCAACTTTTTATCAACTGTATTACGTTTTCATAATTTATAACTAACTAACAGGTTTTTCTAGACGCTTTTGGATGAAATTCATTGTATATTTCTCTTTAAAAATAACATAAGTTTAGATGCAATAAAGTTCGACTTGCCCAATTTGAATTGAGAATTATCACAAAATATAATTCATTTTATTAAATTAGCAACTTTATATCAACATTATTACGTTCTCATTCTTTATAGCCAAATAAAAGGTTTTTATAGACGCTTTTGGACGAAATTCATTATACATTTCGATAACGTAAGTTTAGAGGCTATAAATTCGACTTCCCCAATTTTGAATTCAAAAGTGGCACCAAATATAATTTATTTGATTATATTAGCAACTTTTTATCAACTTTATTACATTGTCATTATTTACAACTAACTAACAGGTTTTTCTAGACGCTTTTGGATGAAATTCGTTCTATATTTCTCTTTAAAAATAACATAAGTTTAGATGCAATAAAGTTCTACTTGCCAAATTTGAATTGAGAAGTGTCACCAAATATAATTCATTTGATTAAATTAGCAACTTTATATCAACATTATTACGTTCTCATTCTATATAGCCAATTAAAAGGCTTTTATCGACGCTTTTGGACGAAATTCATTATATATTTCGATAGCGTAAGTTTAGAGGCTATAAATTCGACTTCCCCAATTTTGAATTTAAAAGTGGCACCAAATATAGTTTATTTGATTATATTAGCAACTTTTTATCACCTTTATTACGTTGTCATTATTTATAACTAACTAACAGGTTTTTCTTGACACTTTTGGATGAAATTCATTCTATATTTCTCTTTAAAAATAACATAAGTTTAGATGCAATAAAGTTCGACTTGCCCAATTTGAATTGAGAAGTGTCACAAAATATAATTCATTTGATTAAATTTGCAACTTTATATCAACATTATTATGTTCTCATTCTATATAGCCACTTAAAAGGTTTTTATAGACGCTTTTGGACGAAATTCATTATACATTTCGATAACGTAAGTTTAGAGGCTATAAATTCGGCTTCCCCAATTTTGAATTCAAAAGTCGCACCAAATATAATTTATTTGATTATATTAGCAACTTTTTATCAACTTTATTACGTTTTCATTATTTATAACTAACTAACAGGTTTTTCTAGATGCTTTTGTATGAAATTCATTGTATATTTCTCGTTAAAAATAACATAATTTAGATGCAATAAAGTTCGACTTGCCCAATTTGAATTGAGAAGTGTCACCAAATATAATTCATTTGATTAAATTAGCAACTTTATATCAACATTATTACGTTCTCATTCTATATAGCCAATTAAAAGGTTTTCATAAACGCTTTTGGACGAAATTCATTATACATTTCGATAACGTAATTTTAGAGGCTATAAATTCGACTTCCCCAATTTTGAATTCAAAAGTGGCACCAAATATAATTTACTTGATTATATTAGCAACTTTTTATCAACTGTATTACGTTTTCATAATTTATAACTAACTAACAGGTTTTTCTAGACGCTTTTGGATGAAATTCATTGTATATTTCTCTTTAAAAATAACATAAGTTTAGATGCAATAAAGTTCGACTTGCCCAATTTGAATTGAGAATTATCACAAAATATAATTCATTTTATTAAATTAGCAACTTTATATCAACATTATTACGTTCTCATTCTTTATAGCCAAATAAAAGGTTTTTATAGACGCTTTTGGACGAAATTCATTATACATTTCGATAACGTAAGTTTAGAGGCTATAAATTCGACTTCCCCAATTTTGAATTCAAAAGTGGCACCAAATATAATTTATTTGATTATATTAGCAACTTTTTATCAACTTTATTACATTGTCATTATTTACAACTAACTAACAGGTTTTTCTAGACGCTTTTGGATGAAATTCGTTCTATATTTCTCTTTAAAAATAACATAAGTTTAGATGCAATAAAGTTCTACTTGCCAAATTTGAATTGAGAAGTGTCACCAAATATAATTCATTTGATTAAATTAGCAACTTTATATCAACATTATTACGTTCTCATTCTATATAGCCAATTAAAAGGCTTTTATCGACGCTTTTGGACGAAATTCATTATATATTTCGATAGCGTAAGTTTAGAGGCTATAAATTCGACTTCCCCAATTTTGAATTTAAAAGTGGCACCAAATATAGTTTATTTGATTATATTAGCAACTTTTTATCACCTTTATTACGTTGTCATTATTTATAACTAACTAACAGGTTTTTCTTGACACTTTTGGATGAAATTCATTCTATATTTCTCTTTAAAAATAACATAAGTTTAGATGCAATAAAGTTCGACTTGCCCAATTTGAATTGAGAAGTGTCACAAAATATAATTCATTTGATTAAATTTGCAACTTTATATCAACATTATTATGTTCTCATTCTATATAGCCACTTAAAAGGTTTTTATAGACGCTTTTGGACGAAATTCATTATACATTTCGATAACGTAAGTTTAGAGGCTATAAATTCGGCTTCCCCAATTTTGAATTCAAAAGTCGCACCAAATATAATTTATTTGATTATATTAGCAACTTTTTATCAACTTTATTACGTTTTCATTATTTATAACTAACTAACAGGTTTTTCTAGATGCTTTTGTATGAAATTCATTGTATATTTCTCGTTAAAAATAACATAATTTAGATGCAATAAAGTTCGACTTGCCCAATTTGAATTGAGAAGTGTCACCAAATATAATTCATTTGATTAAATTAGCAACTTTATATCAACATTATTACGTTCTCATTCTATATAGCCAATTAAAAGGTTTTCATAAACGCTTTTGGACGAAATTCATTATACATTTCGATAACGTAATTTTAGAGGCTATAAATTCGACTTCCCCAATTTTGAATTCAAAAGTGGCACCAAATATAATTTACTTGATTATATTAGCAACTTTTTATCAACTGTATTACGTTTTCATAATTTATAACTAACTAACAGGTTTTTCTAGACGCTTTTGGATGAAATTCATTGTATATTTCTCTTTAAAAATAACATAAGTTTAGATGCAATAAAGTTCGACTTGCCCAATTTGAATTGAGAATTATCACAAAATATAATTCATTTTATTAAATTAGCAACTTTATATCAACATTATTACGTTCTCATTCTTTATAGCCAAATAAAAGGTTTTTATAGACGCTTTTGGACGAAATTCATTATACATTTCGATAACGTAAGTTTAGAGGCTATAAATTCGACTTCCCCAATTTTGAATTCAAAAGTGGCACCAAATATAATTTATTTGATTATATTAGCAACTTTTTATCAACTTTATTACATTGTCATTATTTACAACTAACTAACAGGTTTTTCTAGACGCTTTTGGATGAAATTCGTTCTATATTTCTCTTTAAAAATAACATAAGGTTAGATGCAATAAAGTTCTACTTGCCCAATTTGAATTGAGAAGTGTCACCAAATATAATTCATTTGATTAAATTAGCAACTTTATATCAACATTATTACGTTCTCATTCTATATAGCCAATTAAAAGGCTTTTATCGACGCTTTTGGGCGAAATTCATTATATATTTCGATAGCGTAAGTTTAGAGGCTATAAATTCGATTTCCCCAATTTTGAATTTAAAAGTGGCACCAAATATAGTTTATTTGATTATATTAGCAACTTTTTATCACCTTTATTACGTTGTCATTATTTATAACTAACTAACAGGTTTTTCTTGACACTTTTGGATGAAATTTATTCTATATTTCTCTTTAAAAATAACATAAGTTTAGATGCAATAAAGTTCGACTTGCCCAATTTGAATTGAGAAGTGTCACAAAATATAATTCATTTGATTAAATTTGCAACTTTATATCAACATTATTATGTTCTCATTCTATATAGCCACTTAAAAGGTTTTTATAGACGCTTTTGGACGAAATTCATTATACATTTCGATAACGTCAGTTTTGAGGCTATAAATTCGGCTTCCCCAATTTTGAATTCAAAAGTCGCACCAAATATAATTTATTTGATTATATTAGCAACTTTTTATCAACTTTATTACGTTTTCATTATTTATAACTAACTAACAGGTTTTTCTAGATGCTTTTGTATGAAATTCATTGTATATTTCTCGTTAAAAATAACATAATTTAGATGCAATAAAGTTCGACTTGCCCAATTTGAATTGAGAAGTGTCACCAAATATAATTCATTTGATTAAATTAGCAACTTTATATCAACATTATTACGTTCTCATTCTATATAGCCAATTAAAAGGTTTTCATAAACGCTTTTGGACGAAATTCATTATACATTTCGATAACGTAATTTTAGAGGCTATAAATTCGACTTCCCCAATTTTGAATTCAAAAGTGGCACCAAATATAATTTACTTGATTATATTAGCAACTTTTTATCAACTGTATTACGTTTTCATAATTTATAACTAACTAACAGGTTTTTCTAGACGCTTTTGGATGAAATTCATTGTATATTTCTCTTTAAAAATAACATAAGTTTAGATGCAATAAAGTTCGACTTGCCCAATTTGAATTGAGAATTATCACAAAATATAATTCATTTTATTAAATTAGCAACTTTATATCAACATTATTACGTTCTCATTCTTTATAGCCAAATAAAAGGTTTTTATAGACGCTTTTGGACGAAATTCATTATACATTTCGATAACGTAAGTTTAGAGGCTATAAATTCGACTTCCCCAATTTTGAATTCAAAAGTGGCACCAAATATAATTTATTTGATTATATTAGCAACTTTTTATCAACTTTATTACATTGTCATTATTTACAACTAACTAACAGGTTTTTCTAGACGCTTTTGGATGAAATTCGTTCTATATTTCTCTTTAAAAATAACATAAGTTTAGATGCAATAAAGTTCTACTTGCCAAATTTGAATTGAGAAGTGTCACCAAATATAATTCATTTGATTAAATTAGCAACTTTATATCAACATTATTACGTTCTCATTCTATATAGCCAATTAAAAGGCTTTTATCGACGCTTTTGGACGAAATTCATTATATATTTCGATAGCGTAAGTTTAGAGGCTATAAATTCGACTTCCCCAATTTTGAATTTAAAAGTGGCACCAAATATAGTTTATTTGATTATATTAGCAACTTTTTATCACCTTTATTACGTTGTCATTATTTATAACTAACTAACAGGTTTTTCTTGACACTTTTGGATGAAATTCATTCTATATTTCTCTTTAAAAATAACATAAGTTTAGATGCAATAAAGTTCGACTTGCCCAATTTGAATTGAGAAGTGTCACAAAATATAATTCATTTGATTAAATTTGCAACTTTATATCAACATTATTATGTTCTCATTCTATATAGCCACTTAAAAGGTTTTTATAGACGCTTTTGGACGAAATTCATTATACATTTCGATAACGTAAGTTTAGAGGCTATAAATTCGGCTTCCCCAATTTTGAATTCAAAAGTCGCACCAAATATAATTTATTTGATTATATTAGCAACTTTTTATCAACTTTATTACGTTTTCATTATTTATAACTAACTAACAGGTTTTTCTAGATGCTTTTGTATGAAATTCATTGTATATTTCTCGTTAAAAATAACATAATTTAGATGCAATAAAGTTCGACTTGCCCAATTTGAATTGAGAAGTGTCACCAAATATAATTCATTTGATTAAATTAGCAACTTTATATCAACATTATTACGTTCTCATTCTATATAGCCAATTAAAAGGTTTTCATAAACGCTTTTGGACGAAATTCATTATACATTTCGATAACGTAATTTTAGAGGCTATAAATTCGACTTCCCCAATTTTGAATTCAAAAGTGGCACCAAATATAATTTACTTGATTATATTAGCAACTTTTTATCAACTGTATTACGTTTTCATAATTTATAACTAACTAACAGGTTTTTCTAGACGCTTTTGGATGAAATTCATTGTATATTTCTCTTTAAAAATAACATAAGTTTAGATGCAATAAAGTTCGACTTGCCCAATTTGAATTGAGAATTATCACAAAATATAATTCATTTTATTAAATTAGCAACTTTATATCAACATTATTACGTTCTCATTCTTTATAGCCAAATAAAAGGTTTTTATAGACGCTTTTGGACGAAATTCATTATACATTTCGATAACGTAAGTTTAGAGGCTATAAATTCGACTTCCCCAATTTTGAATTCAAAAGTGGCACCAAATATAATTTATTTGATTATATTAGCAACTTTTTATCAACTTTATTACATTGTCATTATTTACAACTAACTAACAGGTTTTTCTAGACGCTTTTGGATGAAATTCGTTCTATATTTCTCTTTAAAAATAACATAAGTTTAGATGCAATAAAGTTCTACTTGCCAAATTTGAATTGAGAAGTGTCACCAAATATAATTCATTTGATTAAATTAGCAACTTTATATCAACATTATTACGTTCTCATTCTATATAGCCAATTAAAAGGCTTTTATCGACGCTTTTGGACGAAATTCATTATATATTTCGATAGCGTAAGTTTAGAGGCTATAAATTCGACTTCCCCAATTTTGAATTTAAAAGTGGCACCAAATATAGTTTATTTGATTATATTAGCAACTTTTTATCACCTTTATTACGTTGTCATTATTTATAACTAACTAACAGGTTTTTCTTGACACTTTTGGATGAAATTCATTCTATATTTCTCTTTAAAAATAACATAAGTTTAGATGCAATAAAGTTCGACTTGCCCAATTTGAATTGAGAAGTGTCACAAAATATAATTCATTTGATTAAATTTGCAACTTTATATCAACATTATTATGTTCTCATTCTATATAGCCACTTAAAAGGTTTTTATAGACGCTTTTGGACGAAATTCATTATACATTTCGATAACGTAAGTTTAGAGGCTATAAATTCGGCTTCCCCAATTTTGAATTCAAAAGTCGCACCAAATATAATTTATTTGATTATATTAGCAACTTTTTATCAACTTTATTACGTTTTCATTATTTATAACTAACTAACAGGTTTTTCTAGATGCTTTTGTATGAAATTCATTGTATATTTCTCGTTAAAAATAACATAATTTAGATGCAATAAAGTTCGACTTGCCCAATTTGAATTGAGAAGTGTCACCAAATATAATTCATTTGATTAAATTAGCAACTTTATATCAACATTATTACGTTCTCATTCTATATAGCCAATTAAAAGGTTTTCATAAACGCTTTTGGACGAAATTCATTATACATTTCGATAACGTAATTTTAGAGGCTATAAATTCGACTTCCCCAATTTTGAATTCAAAAGTGGCACCAAATATAATTTACTTGATTATATTAGCAACTTTTTATCAACTGTATTACGTTTTCATAATTTATAACTAACTAACAGGTTTTTCTAGACGCTTTTGGATGAAATTCATTGTATATTTCTCTTTAAAAATAACATAAGTTTAGATGCAATAAAGTTCGACTTGCCCAATTTGAATTGAGAATTATCACAAAATATAATTCATTTTATTAAATTAGCAACTTTATATCAACATTATTACGTTCTCATTCTTTATAGCCAAATAAAAGGTTTTTATAGACGCTTTTGGACGAAATTCATTATACATTTCGATAACGTAAGTTTAGAGGCTATAAATTCGACTTCCCCAATTTTGAATTCAAAAGTGGCACCAAATATAATTTATTTGATTATATTAGCAACTTTTTATCAACTTTATTACATTGTCATTATTTACAACTAACTAACAGGTTTTTCTAGACGCTTTTGGATGAAATTCGTTCTATATTTCTCTTTAAAAATAACATAAGTTTAGATGCAATAAAGTTCTACTTGCCAAATTTGAATTGAGAAGTGTCACCAAATATAATTCATTTGATTAAATTAGCAACTTTATATCAACATTATTACGTTCTCATTCTATATAGCCAATTAAAAGGCTTTTATCGACGCTTTTGGACGAAATTCATTATATATTTCGATAGCGTAAGTTTAGAGGCTATAAATTCGACTTCCCCAATTTTGAATTTAAAAGTGGCACCAAATATAGTTTATTTGATTATATTAGCAACTTTTTATCACCTTTATTACGTTGTCATTATTTATAACTAACTAACAGGTTTTTCTTGACACTTTTGGATGAAATTCATTCTATATTTCTCTTTAAAAATAACATAAGTTTAGATGCAATAAAGTTCGACTTGCCCAATTTGAATTGAGAAGTGTCACAAAATATAATTCATTTGATTAAATTTGCAACTTTATATCAACATTATTATGTTCTCATTCTATATAGCCACTTAAAAGGTTTTTATAGACGCTTTTGGACGAAATTCATTATACATTTCGATAACGTAAGTTTAGAGGCTATAAATTCGGCTTCCCCAATTTTGAATTCAAAAGTCGCACCAAATATAATTTATTTGATTATATTAGCAACTTTTTATCAACTTTATTACGTTTTCATTATTTATAACTAACTAACAGGTTTTTCTAGATGCTTTTGTATGAAATTCATTGTATATTTCTCGTTAAAAATAACATAATTTAGATGCAATAAAGTTCGACTTGCCCAATTTGAATTGAGAAGTGTCACCAAATATAATTCATTTGATTAAATTAGCAACTTTATATCAACATTATTACGTTCTCATTCTATATAGCCAATTAAAAGGTTTTCATAAACGCTTTTGGACGAAATTCATTATACATTTCGATAACGTAATTTTAGAGGCTATAAATTCGACTTCCCCAATTTTGAATTCAAAAGTGGCACCAAATATAATTTACTTGATTATATTAGCAACTTTTTATCAACTGTATTACGTTTTCATAATTTATAACTAACTAACAGGTTTTTCTAGACGCTTTTGGATGAAATTCATTGTATATTTCTCTTTAAAAATAACATAAGTTTAGATGCAATAAAGTTCGACTTGCCCAATTTGAATTGAGAATTATCACAAAATATAATTCATTTTATTAAATTAGCAACTTTATATCAACATTATTACGTTCTCATTCTTTATAGCCAAATAAAAGGTTTTTATAGACGCTTTTGGACGAAATTCATTATACATTTCGATAACGTAAGTTTAGAGGCTATAAATTCGACTTCCCCAATTTTGAATTCAAAAGTGGCACCAAATATAATTTATTTGATTATATTAGCAACTTTTTATCAACTTTATTACATTGTCATTATTTACAACTAACTAACAGGTTTTTCTAGACGCTTTTGGATGAAATTCGTTCTATATTTCTCTTTAAAAATAACATAAGTTTAGATGCAATAAAGTTCTACTTGCCAAATTTGAATTGAGAAGTGTCACCAAATATAATTCATTTGATTAAATTAGCAACTTTATATCAACATTATTACGTTCTCATTCTATATAGCCAATTAAAAGGCTTTTATCGACGCTTTTGGACGAAATTCATTATATATTTCGATAGCGTAAGTTTAGAGGCTATAAATTCGACTTCCCCAATTTTGAATTTAAAAGTGGCACCAAATATAGTTTATTTGATTATATTAGCAACTTTTTATCACCTTTATTACGTTGTCATTATTTATAACTAACTAACAGGTTTTTCTTGACACTTTTGGATGAAATTCATTCTATATTTCTCTTTAAAAATAACATAAGTTTAGATGCAATAAAGTTCGACTTGCCCAATTTGAATTGAGAAGTGTCACAAAATATAATTCATTTGATTAAATTTGCAACTTTATATCAACATTATTATGTTCTCATTCTATATAGCCACTTAAAAGGTTTTTATAGACGCTTTTGGACGAAATTCATTATACATTTCGATAACGTAAGTTTAGAGGCTATAAATTCGGCTTCCCCAATTTTGAATTCAAAAGTCGCACCAAATATAATTTATTTGATTATATTAGCAACTTTTTATCAACTTTATTACGTTTTCATTATTTATAACTAACTAACAGGTTTTTCTAGATGCTTTTGTATGAAATTCATTGTATATTTCTCGTTAAAAATAACATAATTTAGATGCAATAAAGTTCGACTTGCCCAATTTGAATTGAGAAGTGTCACCAAATATAATTCATTTGATTAAATTAGCAACTTTATATCAACATTATTACGTTCTCATTCTATATAGCCAATTAAAAGGTTTTCATAAACGCTTTTGGACGAAATTCATTATACATTTCGATAACGTAATTTTAGAGGCTATAAATTCGACTTCCCCAATTTTGAATTCAAAAGTGGCACCAAATATAATTTACTTGATTATATTAGCAACTTTTTATCAACTGTATTACGTTTTCATAATTTATAACTAACTAACAGGTTTTTCTAGACGCTTTTGGATGAAATTCATTGTATATTTCTCTTTAAAAATAACATAAGTTTAGATGCAATAAAGTTCGACTTGCCCAATTTGAATTGAGAATTATCACAAAATATAATTCATTTTATTAAATTAGCAACTTTATATCAACATTATTACGTTCTCATTCTTTATAGCCAAATAAAAGGTTTTTATAGACGCTTTTGGACGAAATTCATTATACATTTCGATAACGTAAGTTTAGAGGCTATAAATTCGACTTCCCCAATTTTGAATTCAAAAGTGGCACCAAATATAATTTATTTGATTATATTAGCAACTTTTTATCAACTTTATTACATTCTCATTATTTACAACTAACTAACAGGTTTTTCTAGACGCTTTTGGATGAAATTCGTTCTATATTTCTCTTTAAAAATAACATAAGTTTAGATGCAATAAAGTTCTACTTGCCAAATTTGAATTTAGAAGTGTCACCAAATATAATTCATTTGATTAAATTAGTAACTTTATATCAACATTATTACGTTCTCATTCTTTATAGCCAATTAAAAGGTTTTTATAGACACTTTTGGACGAAATTCATTATACATTTCGATAACGCAAGTTTAGAGGCTATAAATTCGACTTCCCCAATTTTGATTTCAAAAGTGGCACCAAATATAATTTATTTGATTCTATTAGCAACTTTTTATCAACTTTATTACGTTTTCATTATTTATAACTAACTAACAGCTTTTTCTAAACGCTTTTGGATGAAATTCATTGTATATTTCTCTTTAAAAATAACATAAGTTTAGATGCAATAAAGTTCGACTTGCCCAATTTGAATTGAGAATTATCACAAAATATAATTCATTTTATTAAATTAGCAACTTTATATCAACATTATTACGTTCTCATTCTTTATAGCCAAATAAAAGGTTTTTATAGACGCTTTTGGACGAAATTCATTATACATTTCGATAACGTAAGTTTAGAGGCTATAAATTCGACTTCCCCAATTTTGAATTCAAAAGTGGCACCAAATATAATTTATTTGATTATATTAGCAACTTTTTATCAACTTTATTACATTGTCATTATTTACAACTAACTAACAGGTTTTTCTAGACGCTTTTGGATGAAATTCGTTCTATATTTCTCTTTAAAAATAACATAAGTTTAGATGCAATAAAGTTCTACTTGCCAAATTTGAATTGAGAAGTGTCACCAAATATAATTCATTTGATTAAATTAGCAACTTTATATCAACATTATTACGTTCTCATTCTATATAGCCAATTAAAAGGCTTTTATCGACGCTTTTGGACGAAATTCATTATATATTTCGATAGTGTAAGTTTAGATGCTATAAATTCGACTTCCCCAATTTTGAATTTAAAAGTGGCACCAAATATAGTTTATTTGATTATATTAGCAACTTTTTATCACCATTATTACGTTGTCATTATTTATAACTAACTAACAGGTTTTTCTTGACACTTTTGGATGAAATTCATTCTATATTTCTCTTTAAAAATAACATAAGTTTAGATGCAATAAAGTTCGACTTGCCCAATTTGAATTGAGAAGTGTCACAAAATATAATTCATTTGATTAAATTTGCAACTTTATATCAACATTATAATGTTCTCATTCTATATAGCCACTTAAAAGGTTTTTATCGACGCTTTTCAACGAAATTCATTATACATTTCGATAACGTAAGTTTAGAGGCTATAAATTCGGCTTCCCCAATTTTGAATTCAAAAGTCGCACCAAATATAATTTATTTGATTATATTAGCAACTTTTTATCAACTTTATTACGTTTTCATTATTTATAACTAACTAACAGGTTTTTCTAGATGCTTTTGTATGAAATTCATTGTATATTTCTCGTTAAAAATAACATAATTTAGATGCAATAAAGTTCGACTTGCCCAATTTGAATTGAGAAGTGTCACCAAATATAATTCATTTGATTAAATTAGCAACTTTATATCAACATTATTACGTTCTCATTCTCTATAGCCAATTAAAAGGTTTTCATAAACGCTTTTGGACGAAATTCATTATAAATTTCGATAACGTAATTTTAGAGGCTATAAATTCGACTTCCCCAATTTTGAATTCAAAAGTGGCACCAAATATAATTTACTTGATTATATTAGCAACTTTTTATCAACTGTATTACGTTTTCATTATTTATAACTAACTAACAGGTTTTTCTAGACGATTTTGGATGAAATTCATTGTATATTTCTCTTTAAAAATAACATAAGTTTAGATGCAATAAAGTTCGACTTGCCCAATTTGAATTGAGAATTATCACAAAATATAATTCATTTTATTAAATTAGCAACTTTATATCAACATTATTACGTTCTCATTCTTTATAGCCAAATAAAAGGTTTTTATAGACGCTTTTGGACGAAATTCATTATACATTTCGATAACGTAAGTTTAGAGGCTATAAATTCGACTTCCCCAATTTTGATTTCAAAAGTGGCACCAAATATAATTTATTTGATTATATTAGCAACTTTTTATCAACTTTATTACATTGTCATTATTTACAACTAACTAACAGGTTTTTCTAGACGCTTTTGGATGAAATTCGTTCTATATTTCTCTTTAAAAATAACATAAGTTTAGATGCAATAAAGTTCTACTTGCCAAATTTGAATTGAGAAGTGTCACCAAATATAATTCATTTGATTAAATTAGCAACTTTATATCAACATTATTACGTTCTCATTCTATATAGCCAATTAAAAGGCTTTTATCGACGCTTTTGGACGAAATTCATTATATATTTCGATAGTGTAAGTTTAGAGGCTATAAATTCGACTTCCCCAATTTTGAATTTAAAAGTGGCACCAAATATAGTTTATTTGATTATATTAGCAACTTTTTATCACCTTTATTACGTTGTCATTATTTATAACTAACTAACAGGTTTTTCTTGACACTTTTGGATGAAATTCATTCTATATTTCTCTTTAAAAATAACATAAGTTTAGATGCAATAAAGTTCGACTTGCCCAATTTGAATTGAGAAGTGTCACAAAATATAATTCATTTGATTAAATTTGCAACTTTATATCAACATTATTATGTTCTCATTCTATATAGCCACTTAAAAGGTTTTTATAGACGCTTTTGGACGAAATTCATTATACATTTCGATAACGTAAGTTTAGAGGCTATAAATTCGGCTTCCCCAATTTTGAATTCAAAAGTCGCACCAAATATAATTTATTTGATTATATTAGCAACTTTTTATCAACTTTATTACGTTTTCATTATTTATAACTAACTAACAGGTTTTTCTAGATGCTTTTGTATGAAATTCATTGTATATTTCTCGTTAAAAATAACATAATTTAGATGCAATAAAGTTCGACTTGCCCAATTTGAATTGAGAAGTGTCACCAAATATAATTCATTTGATTAAATTAGCAACTTTATATCAACATTATTACGTTCTCATTCTATATAGCCAATTAAAAGGTTTTCATAAACGCTTTTGGACGAAATTCATTATACATTTCGATAACGTAATTTTAGAGGCTATAAATTCGACTTCCCCAATTTTGAATTCAAAAGTGGCACCAAATATAATTTACTTGATTATATTAGCAACTTTTTATCAACTGTATTACGTTTTCATAATTTATAACTAACTAACAGGTTTTTCTAGACGCTTTTGGATGAAATTCATTGTATATTTCTCTTTAAAAATAACATAAGTTTAGATGCAATAAAGTTCGACTTACCCAATTTGAATTGAGAATTATCACAAAATATAATTCATTTTATTAAATTAGCAACTTTATATCAACATTATTACGTTCTCATTCTTTATAGCCAAATAAAAGGTTTTTATAGACGCTTTTGGACGAAATTCATTATACATTTCGATAACGTAAGTTTAGAGGCTATAAATTCGACTTCCCCAATTTTGAATTCAAAAGTGGCACCAAATATAATTTATTTGATTATATTAGCAACTTTTTATCAACTTTATTACATTGTCATTATTTACAACTAACTAACAGGTTTTTCTAGACGCTTTTGGATGAAATTCGTTCTATATTTCTCTTTAAAAATAACATAAGTTTAGATGCAATAAAGTTCTACTTGCCAAATTTGAATTGAGAAGTGTCACCAAATATAATTCATTTGATTAAATTAGCAACTTTATATCAACATTATTACGTTCTCATTCTATATAGCCAATTAAAAGGCTTTTATCGACGCTTTTGGACGAAATTCATTATATATTTCGATAGTGTAAGTTTAGATGCTATAAATTCGACTTCCCCAATTTTGAATTTAAAAGTGGCACCAAATATAATTTATTTGATTATATTAGCAACTTTTTATCACCATTATTACGTTGTCATTATTTATAACTAACTAACAGGTTTTTCTTGACACTTTTGGATGAAATTCATTCTATATTTCTCTTTAAAAATAACATAAGTTTAGATGCAATAAAGTTCGACTTGCCCAATTTGAATTGAGAAGTGTCACAAAATATAATTCATTTGATTAAATTTGCAACTTTATATCAACATTATAATGTTCTCATTCTATATAGCCACTTAAAAGGTTTTTATCGACGCTTTTCAACGAAATTCATTATACATTTCGATAACGTAAGTTTAGAGGCTATAAATTCGGCTTCCCCAATTTTGAATTCAAAAGTCGCACCAAATATAATTTATTTGATTATATTAGCAACTTTTTATCAACTTTATTACGTTTTCATTATTTATAACTAACTAACAGGTTTTTCTAGATGCTTTTGTATGAAATTCATTGTATATTTCTCGTTAAAAATAACATAATTTAGATGCAATAAAGTTCGACTTGCCCAATTTGAATTGAGAAGTGTCACCAAATATAATTCATTTGATTAAATTAGCAACTTTATATCAACATTATTACGTTCTCATTCTCTATAGCCAATTAAAAGGTTTTCATAAACGCTTTTGGACGAAATTCATTATAAATTTCGATAACGTAATTTTAGAGGCTATAAATTCGACTTCCCCAATTTTGAATTCAAAAGTGGCACCAAATATAATTTACTTGATTATATTAGCAACTTTTTATCAACTGTATTACGTTTTCATTATTTATAACTAACTAACAGGTTTTTCTAGACGATTTTGGATGAAATTCATTGTATATTTCTCTTTAAAAATAACATAAGTTTAGATGCAATAAAGTTCGACTTGCCCAATTTGAATTGAGAATTATCACAAAATATAATTCATTTTATTAAATTAGCAACTTTATATCAACATTATTACGTTCTCATTCTTTATAGCCAAATAAAAGGTTTTTATAGACGCTTTTGGACGAAATTCATTATACATTTCGATAACGTAAGTTTAGAGGCTATAAATTCGACTTCCCCAATTTTGATTTCAAAAGTGGCACCAAATATAATTTATTTGATTATATTAGCAACTTTTTATCAACTTTATTACATTGTCATTATTTACAACTAACTAACAGGTTTTTCTAGACGCTTTTGGATGAAATTCGTTCTATATTTCTCTTTAAAAATAACATAAGTTTAGATGCAATAAAGTTCTACTTGCCAAATTTGAATTGAGAAGTGTCACCAAATATAATTCATTTGATTAAATTAGCAACTTTATATCAACATTATTACGTTCTCATTCTATATAGCCAATTAAAAGGCTTTTATCGACGCTTTTGGACGAAATTCATTATATATTTCGATAGTGTAAGTTTAGAGGCTATAAATTCGACTTCCCCAATTTTGAATTTAAAAGTGGCACCAAATATAGTTTATTTGATTATATTAGCAACTTTTTATCACCTTTATTACGTTGTCATTATTTATAACTAACTAACAGGTTTTTCTTGACACTTTTGGATGAAATTCATTCTATATTTCTCTTTAAAAATAACATAAGTTTAGATGCAATAAAGTTCGACTTGCCCAATTTGAATTGAGAAGTGTCACAAAATATAATTCATTTGATTAAATTTGCAACTTTATATCAACATTATTATGTTCTCATTCTATATAGCCACTTAAAAGGTTTTTATAGACGCTTTTGGACGAAATTCATTATACATTGCGATAACGTAAGTTTAGAGGCTATAAATTCGGCTTCCCCAATTTTGAATTCAAAAGTCGCACCAAATATAATTTATTTGATTATATTAGCAACTTTTTATCAACTTTATTACGTTTTCATTATTTATAACTAACTAACAGGTTTTTCTAGATGCTTTTGTATGAAATTCATTGTATATTTCTCGTTAAAAATAACATAATTTAGATGCAATAAAGTTCGACTTGCCCAATTTGAATTGAGAAGTGTCACCAAATATAATTCATTTGATTAAATTAGCAACTTTATATAACCTTTATTACGTTCTCATTCTATATAGCCAATTAAAAGGTTTTCATAAACGCTTTTGGACGAAATTCATTATACATTTCGATAACGTAATTTTAGAGGCTATAAATTCGACTTCCCCAATTTTGAATTCAAAAGTGGCACCAAATATAATTTACTTGATTATATTAGCAACTTTTTATCAACTGTATTACGTTTTCATAATTTATAACTAACTAACAGGTTTTTCTAGACGCTTTTGGATGAATTTCATTGTATATTTCTCTTTAAAAATAACATAAGTTTAGATGCAATAAAGTTCGACTTGCCCAATTTGAATTGAGAATTATCACAAAGTATAATTCATTTTATTAAATTAGCAACTTTATATCAACATTATTACGTTCTCATTCTTTATAGCCAAATAAAAGGTTTTTATAGACGCTTTTGGACGAAATTCATTATACATTTCGATAACGTAAGTTTAGAGGCTATAAATTCGACTTCCCCAATTTTGAATTCAAAAGTGGCACCAAATATAATTTATTTGATTATATTAGCAACTTTTTATCAACTTTATTACATTGTCATTATTTACAACTAACTAACAGGTTTTTCTAGACGCTTTTGGATGAAATTCGTTCTATATTTCTCTTTAAAAATAACATAAGTTTAGATGCAATAAAGTTCTACTTGCCAAATTTGAATTGAGAAGTGTCACCAAATATAATTCATTTGATTAAATTAGCAACTTTATATCAACATTATTACGTTCTCATTCTATATAGCCAATTAAAAGGCTTTTATCGACGCTTTTGGACGAAATTCATTATATATTTCGATAGTGTAAGTTTAGATGCTATAAATTCGACTTCCCCAATTTTGAATTTAAAAGTGGCACCAAATATAGTTTATTTGATTATATTAGCAACTTTTTATCACCATTATTACGTTGTCATTATTTATAACTAACTAACAGGTTTTTCTTGACACTTTTGGATGAAATTCATTCTATATTTCTCTTTAAAAATAACATAAGTTTAGATGCAATAAAGTTCGACTTGCCCAATTTGAATTGAGAAGTGTCACAAAATATAATTCATTTGATTAAATTTGCAACTTTATATCAACATTATTATGTTCTCATTCTATATAGCCACTTAAAAGGTTTTTATAGACGCTTTTGGACGAAATTCATTATACATTTCGATAACGTAAGTTTAGAGGCTATAAATTCGGCTTCCCCAATTTTGAATTCAAAAGTCGCACCAAATATAATTTATTTGATTATATTAGCAACTTTTTATCAACTTTATTACGTTTTCATTATTTATAACTAACTAACAGGTTTTTCTAGATGCTTTTGTATGAAATTCATTGTATATTTCTCGTTAAAAATAACATAATTTAGATGCAATAAAGTTCGACTTGCCCAATTTGAATTGAGAAGTGTCACCAAATATAATTCATTTGATTAAATTAGCAACTTTATATCAACATTATTACGTTCTCATTCTATATAGCCAATTAAAAGGTTTTCATAAACGCTTTTGGACGAAATTCATTATACATTTCGATAACGTAATTTTAGAGGCTATAAATTCGACTTCCCCAATTTTGAATTCAAAAGTGGCACCAAATATAATTTACTTGATTATATTAGCAACTTTTTATCAACTGTATTACGTTTTCAAAATTTATAACTAACTAACAGGTTTTTCTAGACGCTTTTGGATGAAATTCATTGTATATTTCTCTTTAAAAATAACATAAGTTTAGATGCAATAAAGTTCGACTTGCCCAATTTGAATTGAGAATTATCACAAAATATAATTCATTTTATTAAATTAGCAACTTTATATCAACATTATTACGTTCTCATTCTTTATAGCCAAATAAAAGGTTTTTATAGACGCTTTTGGACGAAATTCATTATACATTTCGATAACGTAAGTTTAGAGGCTATAAATTCGACTTCCCCAATTTTGAATTCAAAAGTGGCACCAAATATAATTTATTTGATTATATTAGCAACTTTTTATCAACTTTATTACATTGTCATTATTTACAACTAACTAACAGGTTTTTCTAGACGCTTTTGGATGAAATTCGTTCTATATTTCTCTTTAAAAATAACATAAGTTTAGATGCAATAAAGTTCTACTTGCCAAATTTGAATTGAGAAGTGTCACCAAATATAATTCATTTGATTAAATTAGCAACTTTATATCAACATTATTACGTTCTCATTCTATATAGCCAATTAAAAGGCTTTTATCGACGCTTTTGGACGAAATTCATTATATATTTCGATAGCGTAAGTTTAGAGGCTATAAATTCGACTTCCCCAATTTTGAATTTAAAAGTGGCACCAAATATAGTTTATTTGATTATATTAGCAACTTTTTATCACCTTTATTACGTTGTCATTATTTATAACTAACTAACAGGTTTTTCTTGACACTTTTGGATGAAATTCATTCTATATTTCTCTTTAAAAATAACATAAGTTTAGATGCAATAAAGTTCGACTTGCCCAATTTGAATTGAGAAGTGTCACAAAATATAATTCATTTGATTAAATTTGCAACTTTATATCAACATTATTATGTTCTCATTCTATATAGCCACTTAAAAGGTTTTTATAGACGCTTTTGGACGAAATTCATTATACATTTTGATAACGTTAGTTTAGAGGCTATAAATTCGGCTTCCCCAATTTTGAATTCAAAAGTCGCACCAAAATATAATTTATTTGATTATATTAGCAACTTTTTATCAACTTTATTACGTTTTCATTATTTATAACTAACTAACAGGTTTTTCTAGATGCTTTTGTATGAAATTCATTGTATATTTCTCGTTAAAAATAACATAAGTTTAGATGCAATAAAGTTCGACTTGCCCAATTTGAATTGAGAAGTGTCACCAAATATAATTCATTTGATTAAATTAGCAACTTTATATCAACATTATTACGTTCTCATTCTATATAGCCAATTAAAAGGTTTTCATAAACGCTTTTGGACGAAATTCATTATACATTTCGATAACGTAATTTTGGAGGCTATAAATTCGACTTCCCCAATTTTGAATTCAAAAGTGGCACCAAATATAATTTACTTGATTATATTAGCAACTTTTTATCAACTGTATTACGTTTTCATTATTTATAACTAACTACCAGGTTTTTCTAGACGCTTATATTTCTCTTTAAAAATAACATAAGTTTAGATGCAATAAAGTTCGACTTGCCCAATTTGAATTGAGAATTGTCACAAAATATAATTCATTTTATTTAATTAGCAACTTTATATCAACATTATTACGTTCTCATTCTATATAGCCAAATAAAAGGTTTTTATAGACGCTTTTGGACGAAATTCATTATACATTTCGACAACGTAAGTTTAGAGGCTATAAATTCGACTTCCCCAATTTTGAATTCAAAAGTGGCACCAAATATAATTTATTTGATTATATTAGCAACTTTTTATCAACTTTATTACAATGTCATTATTTACAACTAACTAACAGGTTTTTCTAGACGCTTTTGGATGAAATTCGTTCTATATTTTTCTTTAAAAATAACATAAGTTTAGATGCAATAAACTTCTACTTGCCCAATTTGAATTGAGAAGTGTCACCAAATATAATTCATTTGATTAAATTAGCAACTTTATATCAACATTATTACGTTCTCATTCTATATAGCCAATTAAAAGGCTTTTATAGACGCTTTTGGACGAAATTCATTATATATTTCGATAGCGTAAGTTTAGAGGCTATAAATTCGACTTCCCCAATTTTGAATTTAAAATTGGCACCAAATATAGTTTATTTGATTATATTAGCAACTTTTTATCACCTTTATTACGTTGTCATTATTTATAACTAACTAACAGGTTTTTCTTGACGCTTTTGGATGAAATTCATTCTATATTTCTCTTTAAAAATAACATAAGTTTAGATGCAATAAAGTTCGACTTGCCCAATTTAAATTGAGAAGTGTCACAAAATATAATTCATTTTATTAAATTAACAACTTTATATCAACCTTATTATGTTCTCATTCTATATAGCCACTTAAAAGGTTTTTATACACGCTTTTGGACGAAATTCATTATACATTTCGATAACGTAAGGTTAGAGGCTATAAATTCGACTTCCCCAATTTTGAATTCAAAAGTCGCACCAAATATAATTTATTTGATTATATTAGCAACTTTTTATCAACTTTATTACGTTTTCATTATTTATAACTAATTAACAGGTTTTTCTAGACGCTTTTGGATGAAATTCATTGTATATTTCTCGTTAAAAATAACATAAGTTTAGATGCAATAAAGTTCGACTTGCCCAATTTGAATCGAGAAGTGTCACCAAATATAATTCATTTGATTAAATTAGCAACTTTATATCAACGTTATTACGTTCTCATTCTATATAGTCAATTAAAAGGTTTTCATAAATGCTTTTGGACGAAATTCATTATACATTTCGATAACGTAATTTTGGAGGCTATAAATTCGACTTCCCCAATTTTGAATTCAAAAGTGGCACCAAATATAATTTACTTGATTATATTAGCAACTTTTTATCAACTGTATTACGTTTTCATTATTTATAACTAACTACCAGGTTTTTCTAGACGCTTTTGGATGAAATTCATTGTATATTTCTCTTTAAAAATAACATAAGTTTAGATGCAATAAAGTTCGACTTGCCCAATTTGAATTGAGAATTGTCACAAAATATAATTCATTTTATTAAATTAGCAACTTTATATCAACATTATTACGTTCTCATTCTATATAGCCAAATAAAAGGTTTTTATAGACGCTTTTGGACGAAATTCATTATACATTTCGACAACGTAAGTTTAGAGGCTATAAATTCGACTTCCCCAATTTTGAATTCAAAAGTGGCACCAAATATAATTTATTTGATTATATTAGCAACTTTTTATCAACTTTATTACATTGTCATTATTTACAACTAACTAACAGGTTTTTCTAGACGCTTTTGGATGAAATTCGTTCTATATTTTTCTTTAAAAATAACATAAGTTTAGTTGCAATAAAGTTCTACTTGCCCAATTTGAATTGAGAAGTGTCACCAAATATAATTGATTTGATTAAATTAGCAACTTTATATCAACATTATTACGTTCTCATTCTATATAGCCAATTAAAAGGTTTTCATAAACGCTTTTGGACGAAATTCATTATATATTTCGATAGCGTAAGTTTAGAGGCTATAAATTCGACTTCCCCAATTTTGAATTTAAAATTGGCACCAAATATAGTTTATTTGATTATATTAGCAACTTTTTATCACCTTTATTACGTTGTCATTATTTATAACTAACTAACAGGTTTTTCTTGACGCTTTTGGATGAAATTCATTCTATATTTCTCTTTAAAAATAACATAAGTTTAGATGCAATAAAGTTCGACTTGCCCAATTTAAATTGAGAAGTGTCACAAAATATAATTCATTTTATTAAATTAACAACTTTATATCAACCTTATTATGTTCTCATTCTATATAGCCACTTAAAAGGTTTTTATACACGCTTTTGGACGAAATTCATTATACATTTCGATAACATAAGTTTAGAGGCTATAAATTCGGCTTCCCCAATTTTGAATTCAAAAGTCGCACCAAATATAATTTATTTGATTATATTAGCAACTTTTTATCAACTTTATTACGTTTTCATTATTTATAACTAATTAACAGGTTTTTCTAGACGCTTTTGGATGAAATTCATTGTATATTTCTCGTTAAAAATAACATAAGTTTAGATGCAATAAAGTTCGACTTGCCCAATTTGAATCGAGAAGTGTCACCAAATATAATTCATTTGATTAAATTAGCAACTTTATATCAACATTATTACGTTCTCATTCTATATAGTCAATTAAAAGGTTTTCATAAATGCTTTTGGACGAAATTCATTATACATTTCGATAACGTAATTTTGGAGGCTATAAATTCGACTTCCCCAATTTTGAATTCAAAAGTGGCACCAAATATAATTTACTTGATTATATTAGCAACTTTTTATCAACTGTATTACGTTTTCATTATTTATAACTAACTACCAGGTTTTTCTAGACGCTTATATTTCTCTTTAAAAATAACATAAGTTTAGATGCAATAAAGTTCGACTTGCCCAATTTGAATTGAGAATTGTCACAAAATATAATTCATTTTATTTAATTAGCAACTTTATATCAACATTATTACGTTCTCATTCTATATAGCCAAATAAAAGGTTTTTATAGACGCTTTTGGACGAAATTCATTATACATTTTGACAACGTAAGTTTAGAGGCTATAAATTCGACTTCCCCAATTTTGAATTCAAAAGTGGCACCAAATATAATTTATTTGATTATATTAGCAACTTTTTATCAACTTTATTACATTGTCATTATTTACAACTAACTAACAGGTTTTTCTAGACGCTTTTGGATGAAATTCGTTCTATATTTTTCTTTAAAAATAACATAAGTTTAGTTGCAATAAAGTTCTACTTGCCCAATTTGAATTGAGAAGTGTCACCAAATATAATTGATTTGATTAAATTAGCAACTTTATATCAACATTATTACGTTCTCATTCTATATAGCCAATTAAAAGGCTTTTATAGACGCTTTTGGACGAAATTCATTATATATTTCGATAGCGTAAGTTTAGAGGCTATAAATTCGACTTCCCCAATTTTGAATTTAAAATTGGCACCAAATATAGTTTATTTGATTATATTAGCAACTTTTTATCACCTTTATTACGTTGTCATTATTTATAACTAACTAACAGGTTTTTCTTGACGCTTTTGGATGAAATTCATTCTATATTTCTCTTTAAAAATAACATAAGTTTAGATGCAATAAAGTTCGACTTGCCCAATTTAAATTGAGAAGTGTCACAAAATATAATTCATTTTATTAAATTAACAACTTTATATCAACCTTATTATGTTCTCATTCTATATAGCCACTTAAAAGGTTTTTATACACGCTTTTGGACGAAATTCATTATACATTTCGATAACATAAGTTTAGAGGCTATAAATTCGGCTTCCCCAATTTTGAATTCAAAAGTCGCACCAAATATAATTTATTTGATTATATTAGCAACTTTTTATCAACTTTATTACGTTTTCATTATTTATAACTAATTAACAGGTTTTTCTAGACGCTTTTGGATGAAATTCATTGTATATTTCTCGTTAAAAATAACATAAGTTTAGATGCAATAAAGTTCGACTTGCCCAATTTGAATCGAGAAGTGTCACCAAATATAATTCATTTGATTAAATTAGCAACTTTATATCAACATTATTACGTTCTCATTCTATATAGTCAATTAAAAGGTTTTCATAAATGCTTTTGGACGAAATTCATTATACATTTCGATAACGTAATTTTGGAGGCTATAAATTCGACTTCCCCAATTTTGAATTCAAAAGTGGCACCAAATATAATTTACTTGATTATATTAGCAACTTTTTATCAACTGTATTACGTTTTCATTATTTATAACTAACTACCAGGTTTTTCTAGACGCTTTTGGATGAAATTCATTGTATATTTCTCTTTAAAAATAACATAAGTTTAGATGCAATAAAGTTCGACTTGCCCAATTTGAATTGAGAATTGTCACAAAATATAATTTATTTTATTAAATTAGCAACTTTATATCAACATTATTACGTTCTCATTCTATATAGCCAAATAAAAGGTTTTTATAGACGCTTTTGGACGAAATTCATTATACATTTCGACAACGTAAGTTTAGAGGCTATAAATTCGACTTCCCCAATTTTGAATTCAAAAGTGGCACCAAATATAATTTATTTGATTATATTAGCAACTTTTTATCAACTTTATTACATTGTCATTATTTACAACTAACTAACAGGTTTTTCTAGACGCTTTTGGATGAAATTCGTTCTATATTTTTCTTTAAAAATAACATAAGTTTAGATGCAATAAAGTTCTACTTGCCCAATTTGAATTGAGAAGTGTCACCAAATATAATTCATTTGATTAAATTAGCAACTTTATATCAACATTATTACGTTCTCATTCTATATAGCCAATTAAAAGGCTTTTATAGACGCTTTTGGACGAAATTCATTATATATTTCGATAGCGTAAGTTTAGAGGCTATAAATTCGACTTCCCGAATTTTGAATTTAAAAGTGGCACCAAATATAGTTTATTTGATTATATTAGCAACTTTTTATCACCTTTATTACGTTGTCATTATTTATAACTAACTAACAGGTTTTTCTTGACGCTTTTGGATAAAATTCATTCTATATTTCTCTTTAAAAATAACATAAGTTTAGATGCAATAAAGTTCGACTTGCCCAATTTGAATTGAGAAGTGTCACGAAATATAATTCATTTGATTAAATTAACAACTTTATATCAACATTATTATGTTCTCATTCTATACAGCCACTTAAAAGGTTTTTATAGACGCTTTTGGACGAAATTCATTATACATTTCGATAACGTAAGTTTAGAGGCTATAAATTCGGCTTCCCCAATTTTGAATTCAAAAGTCGCACCAAATATAATTTATTTGATTATATTAGCAACTTTTTATCAACTTTATTACGTTTTCATTATTTATAACTAATTAACAGGTTTTTCTATACGCTTTTGGATGAAATTCATTGTATATTTCTCGTTAAAAATAACATAAGTTTAGATGCAATAAAGTTCGACTTGCCCAATTTGAATTGAGAAGTGTCACCAAATATAATTCATTTGATTAAATTAGCAACTTTATATCAACATTATTACGTTCTCATTCTATATAGTCAATTAAAAGGTTTTCATAAATGCTTTTGGACGAAATTCATTATACATTTCGATAACGTAATTTTGGAGGCTATAAATTCGACTTCCCCAATTTTGAATTCAAAAGTGGCACCAAATATAATTTACTTGATTATATTAGCAACTTTTTATCAACTGTATTACGTTTTCATTATTTATAACTAACTACCAGGTTTTTCTAGACGCTTTTGGATTAAGTTCATTGTATATTTCTCTTTAAAAATAACATAAGTTTAGATGCAATAAAGTTCGACTTGCCCAATTTGAATTGAGAATTGTCACAAAATATAATTCATTTTATTAAATTAGCAACTTTATATCAACATTATTACGTTCTCATTCTATATAGCCAAATAAAAGGTTTTTATAGACGCTTTTGGACGAAATTCATTATACATTTCGACAACGTAAGTTTAGAGGCTATAAATTCGACTTCCCCAATTTTGAATTCAAAAGTGGCACCAAATATAATTTATTTGATTATATTAGCAACTTTTTATCAACTTTATTACATTGTCATTATTTACAACTAACTAACAGGTTTTTCTAGACGCTTTTGGATGAAATTCGTTCTATATTTCTCTTTAAAAATAACATAAGTTTAGATGCAATAAAGTTCTACTTGCCAAATTTGAATTGAGAAGTGTCACCAAATATAATTCATTTGATTAAATTAGCAACTTTATATCAACATTATTACGTTCTCATTCTATATAGCTAATTAAAAGGCTTTTATCGACGCTTTTGGACGAAATTCATTATATATTTCGATAGCGTAAGTTTAGAGGCTATAAATTCGACTTCCCCAATTTTGAATTTAAAAGTGGCACCAAATATAGTTTATTTGATTATATTAGCAACTTTTTATCACCTTTATTACATTGTCATTATTTATAACTAACTAACAGGTTTTTCTTGACACTTTTGGATGAAATTCATTCTATATTTCTCTTTAAAAATAACATAAGTTTAGATGCAATAAAGTTCGACTTGCCCAATTTGAATTGAGAAGTGTCACAAAATATAATTCATTTGAATAAATTTGCAACTTTATATCAACATTATTATGTTCTCATTCTATATAGCCACTTAAAAGGTTTTTATAGACGCTTTTGGACGAAATTCATTATACATTTTGATAACGTAAGTTTAGAGGCTATAAATTCGGCTTCCCCAATTTTGAATTCAAAAGTCGCACCAAAATATAATTTATTTGATTATATTAGCAATTTTTTATCAACTTTATTACGTTTTCATTATTTATACCTAACTAACAGGTTTTTCTAGATGCTTTTGTATGAAATTCATTGTATATTTCTCGTTAAAAATAACATAAGTTTAGATGCAATAAAGTTCGACTTGCCCAATTTGAATTGAGAAGTGTCACCAAATATAATTCATTTGATTAAATTAGCAACTTTATATCAACATTATTACGTTCTCATTCTATATAGCCAATTAAAAGGTTTTCATAAACGCTTTTGGACGAAATTCATTATACATTTCGATAACGTAATTTTGGAGGCTATAAATTCGACTTCCCCAATTTTGAATTCAAAAGTGGCACCAAATATAATTTACTTGATTATATTAGCAACTTTTTATCAACTGTATTACGTTTTCATTATTTATAACTAACTACCAGGTTTTTCTAGACGCTTTTGGATGAAATTCATTGTATATTTCTCTTTAAAAATAACATAAGTTTAGATGCAATAATGTTCGACTTGCCCAATTTGAATTGAGAATTGTCACAAAATATAATTCATTTTATTAAATTAGCAACTTTATATCAACATTATTACGTTCTCATTCTATATATCCAAATAAAAGGTTTTATAGACGCTTTTGGACGAAATTCATTATACATTTCGACAACGTAAGTTTAGGGGCTATAAATTCGACTTCCCCAATTTTGAATTCAAAAGTGGCACCAAATATAATTTATTTGATTATATTAGCAACTTTTTATCAACTTTATTACATTGTCATTATTTACAACTAACTAACAGGTTTTTCTAGACGCTTTTGGATGAAATTCGTTCTATATTTTTCTTTAAAAATAACATAAGTTTAGATGCAATAAACTTCTACTTGCCCAATTTGAATGGAGAAGTGTCACCAAATATAATTCATTTGATTAAATTAGCAACTTTATATCAACATTATTACGTTCTCATTCTATATAGCCAATTAAAAGGCTTTTATAGACGCTTTTGGACGAAATTCATTATATATTTCGATAGCGTAAGTTTAGAGGCTATAAATTCGACTTCCCCAATTTTGAATTTAAAATTGGCACCAAATATAGTTTATTTGATTATATTAGCAACTTTTTATCACCTTTATTACGTTGTCATTATTTATAACTAACTAACAGGTTTTTCTTGACGCTTTTGGATGAAATTCATTCTATATTTCTCTTTAAAAATAACATAAGTTTAGATGCAATAAAGTTCGACTTGCCCAATTTAAATTGAGAAGTGTCACAAAATATAATTCATTTTATTAAATTAACAACTTTATATCAACCTTATTATGTTCTCATTCTATATAGCCACTTAAAAGGTTTTTATAGACGCTTTTGGACGAAATTCATTATACATTTCGATAACGTAAGTTTAGAGGCTATAAATTCGGCTTCCCCAATTTTGAATTCAAAAGTCGCACCAAATATAATTTATTTGATTATATTAGCAACTTTTTATCAACTTTATTACGTTTTCATTATTTATAACTAATTAACAGGTTTTTCTAGACGCTTTTGGATGAAAATCATTGTATATTTCTCGTTAAAAATAACATAAGTTTAGATGCAATAAAGTTCGACTAGCCCAATTTGAATCGAGAAGTGTCACCAAATATAATTCATTTGATTAAATTAGCAACTTTATATCAACATTATTACGTTCTCATTCTATATAGTCAATTAAAAGGTTTTCATAAATGCTTTTGGACGAAATTCATTATACATTTCGATAACGTAATTTTGGAGGCTATAAATTCGACTTCCCCAATTTTGAATTCAAAAGTGGCACCAAATATAATTTACTTGATTATATTAGCAACTTTTTATCACCTGTATTACGTTTTCATTATTTATAACTAACTACCAGGTTTTTCTAGACGCTTTTGGATGAAATTCATTGTATATTTCTCTTTAAAAATAACATAAGTTTAGATGCAATAAAGTTCGACTTGCCCAATTTGAATTGAGAATTGTCACAAAATATAATTCATTTTATTAAATTAGCAACTTTATATCAACATTATTACGTTCTCATTCTATATAGCCAAATAAAAGGTTTTTATAGACGCTTTTGGACGAAATTCATTATACATTTCGACAACGTAAGTTCAGAGGCTATAAATTCGACTTCCCCAATTTTGAATTCAAAAGTGGCACCAAATATAATTTATTTGATTAATATAATAGCAACTTTTTATCAACTTTATTACATTGTCATTATTTACAACTAACTAACAGGTTTTTCTAGACGCTTTTGGATGAAATTCGTTCTATATTTTTCTTTAAAAATAACATAAGTTTAGATGCAATAAAGTTCTACTTGCCCAATTTGAATTGAGAAGTGTCACCAAATATAATTCATTTGATTAAATTAGCAACTTTATATCAACATTATTACGTTCTCATTCTATATAGCCAATTAAAAGGCTTTTATAGACGCTTTTGGACGAAATTCATTATATATTTCGATAGCGTAAGTTTAGAGGCTATAAATTCGACTTCCCCAATTTTGAATTTAAAATTGGCACCAAATATAGTTTATTTGATTATATTAGCAACTTTTTATCACCTTTATTACGTTGTCATTATTTATAACTAACTAACAGGTTTTTCTTGACGCTTTTGGATGAAATTCATTCTATATTTCTCTTTAAAAATAACATAAGTTTAGATGCAATAAAGTTCGACTTGCCCAATTTGAATTGAGAAGTGTCACAAAATATAATTCATTTGATTAAATTAACAACTTTATATCAACATTATTATGTTCTCATTCTATACAGCCACTTAAAAGGTTTTTATAGACGCTTTTGGACGAAATTCATTATACATTTCGATAACGTAAGTTTAGAGGCTATAAATTCGGCTTCCCCAATTTTGAATTCAAAAGTCGCACCAAATATAATTTATTTGATTATATTAGCAACTTTTTATCAACTTTATTACGTTTTCATTATTTATAACTAATTAACAGGTTTTTCTATACGCTTTTGGATGAAATTCATTGTATATTTCTCGTTAAAAATAACATAAGTTTAGATGCAATAAAGTTCGACTTGCCCAATTTGAATTGAGAAGTGTCACCAAATATAATTCATTTGATTAAATTAGCAACTTTATATCAACATTATTACGTTCTCATTCTATATAGTCAATTAAAAGGTTTTCATAAATGCTTTTGGACGAAATTCATTATACATTTCGATAACGTAATTTTGGAGGCTATAAATTCGACTTCCCCAATTTTGAATTCAAAAGTGGCACCAAATATAATTTACTTGATTATATTAGCAACTTTTTATCAACTGTATTACGTTTTCATTATTTATAACTAACTACCAGGTTTTTCTAGACGCTTTTGGATTAAGTTCATTGTATATTTCTCTTTAAAAATAACATAAGTTTAGATGCAATAAAGTTCGACTTGCCCAATTTGAATTGAGAATTGTCACAAAATATAATTCATTTTATTAAATTAGCAACTTTATATCAACATTATTACGTTCTCATTCTATATAGCCAAATAAAAGGTTTTTATAGACGCTTTTGGACGAAATTCATTATACATTTCGACAACGTAAGTTTAGAGGCTATAAATTCGACTTCCCCAATTTTGATTTCAAAAGTGGCACCAAATATAATTTATTTGATTATATTAGCAACATTTTATCAACTTTATTACATTGTCATTATTTACAACTAACTAACAGGTTTTTCTAGACGCTTTTGGATGAAATTCGTTCTATATTTCTCTTTAAAAATAACATAAGTTTAGATGCAATAAAGTTCTACTTGCCAAATTTGAATTGAGAAGTGTCACCAAATATAATTCATTTGATTAAATTAGCAACTTTATATCAACATTATTACGTTCTCATTCTATATAGCCAATTAAAAGGCTTTTATAGACGCTTTTGGACGAAATTCATTATATATTTCGATAGCGTAAGTTTAGAGGCTATAAATTCGACTTCCCCAATTTTGAATTTAAAATTGGCACCAAATATAGTTTATTTGATTATATTAGCAACTTTTTATCACCTTTATTACGTTGTCATTATTTATAACTAACTAACAGGTTTTTCTTGACGCTTTTGGATGAAATTCATTCTATATTTCTCTTTAAAAATAACATAAGTTTAGATGCAATAAAGTTGGACTTGCCCAATTTAAATTGAGAAGTGTCACAAAATATAATTCATTTTATTAAATTAACAACTTTATATCAACCTTATTATGTTCTCATTCTATATAGCCACTTAAAAGGTTTTTATAGACGCTTTTGGACGAAATTCATTATACATTTCGATAACGTAAGTTTAGAGGCTATAAATTCGGCTTCCCCAATTTTGAATTCAAAAGTCGCACCAAAATATAATTTATTTGATTATATTAGCAATTTTTTATCAACTTTATTACGTTTTCATTATTTATACCTAACTAACAGGTTTTTCTAGATGCTTTTGTATGAAATTCATTGTATATTTCTCGTTAAAAATAACATAAGTTTAGATGCAATAAAGTTCGACTTGCCCAATTTGAATTGAGAAGTGTCACCAAATATAATTCATTTGATTAAATTAGCAACTTTATATCAACATTATTACGTTCTCATTCTATATAGCCAATTAAAAGGTTTTCATAAACGCTTTTGGACGAAATTCATTATACATTTCGATAACGTAATTTTGGAGGCTATAAATTCGACTTCCCCAATTTTGAATTCAAAAGTGGCACCAAATATAATTTACTTGATTATATTAGCAACTTTTTATCAACTGTATTACGTTTTCATTATTTATAACTAACTACCAGGTTTTTCTAGACGCTTTTGGATGAAATTCATTGTATATTTCTCTTTAAAAATAACATAAGTTTAGATGCAATAATGTTCGACTTGCCCAATTTGAATTGAGAATTGTCACAAAATATAATTCATTTTATTAAATTAGCAACTTTATATCAACATTATTACGTTCTCATTCTATATATCCAAATAAAAGGTTTTATAGACGCTTTTGGACGAAATTCATTATACATTTCGACAACGTAAGTTTAGGGGCTATAAATTCGACTTCCCCAATTTTGAATTCAAAAGTGGCACCAAATATAATTTATTTGATTATATTAGCAACTTTTTATCAACTTTATTACATTGTCATTATTTACAACTAACTAACAGGTTTTTCTAGACGCTTTTGGATGAAATTCGTTCTATATTTTTCTTTAAAAATAACATAAGTTTAGATGCAATAAACTTCTACTTGCCCAATTTGAATGGAGAAGTGTCACCAAATATAATTCATTTGATTAAATTAGCAACTTTATATCAACATTATTACGTTCTCATTCTATATAGCCAATTAAAAGGCTTTTATAGACGCTTTTGGACGAAATTCATTATATATTTCGATAGCGTAAGTTTAGAGGCTATAAATTCGACTTCCCCAATTTTGAATTTAAAATTGGCACCAAATATAGTTTATTTGATTATATTAGCAACTTTTTATCACCTTTATTACGTTGTCATTATTTATAACTAACTAACAGGTTTTTCTTGACGCTTTTGGATGAAATTCATTCTATATTTCTCTTTAAAAATAACATAAGTTTAGATGCAATAAAGTTCGACTTGCCCAATTTAAATTGAGAAGTGTCACAAAATATAATTCATTTTATTAAATTAACAACTTTATATCAACCTTATTATGTTCTCATTCTATATAGCCACTTAAAAGGTTTTTATAGACGCTTTTGGACGAAATTCATTATACATTTCGATAACGTAAGTTTAGAGGCTATAAATTCGGCTTCCCCAATTTTGAATTCAAAAGTCGCACCAAATATAATTTATTTGATTATATTAGCAACTTTTTATCAACTTTATTACGTTTTCATTATTTATAACTAATTAACAGGTTTTTCTAGACGCTTTTGGATGAAAATCATTGTATATTTCTCGTTAAAAATAACATAAGTTTAGATGCAATAAAGTTCGACTAGCCCAATTTGAATCGAGAAGTGTCACCAAATATAATTCATTTGATTAAATTAGCAACTTTATATCAACATTATTACGTTCTCATTCTATATAGTCAATTAAAAGGTTTTCATAAATGCTTTTGGACGAAATTCATTATACATTTCGATAACGTAATTTTGGAGGCTATAAATTCGACTTCCCCAATTTTGAATTCAAAAGTGGCACCAAATATAATTTACTTGATTATATTAGCAACTTTTTATCACCTGTATTACGTTTTCATTATTTATAACTAACTACCAGGTTTTTCTAGACGCTTTTGGATGAAATTCATTGTATATTTCTCTTTAAAAATAACATAAGTTTAGATGCAATAAAGTTCGACTTGCCCAATTTGAATTGAGAATTGTCACAAAATATAATTCATTTTATTAAATTAGCAACTTTATATCAACATTATTACGTTCTCATTCTATATAGCCAAATAAAAGGTTTTTATAGACGCTTTTGGACGAAATTCATTATACATTTCGACAACGTAAGTTCAGAGGCTATAAATTCGACTTCCCCAATTTTGAATTCAAAAGTGGCACCAAATATAATTTATTTGATTAATATAATAGCAACTTTTTATCAACTTTATTACATTGTCATTATTTACAACTAACTAACAGGTTTTTCTAGACGCTTTTGGATGAAATTCGTTCTATATTTTTCTTTAAAAATAACATAAGTTTAGATGCAATAAAGTTCTACTTGCCCAATTTGAATTGAGAAGTGTCACCAAATATAATTCATTTGATTAAATTAGCAACTTTATATCAACATTATTACGTTCTCATTCTATATAGCCAATTAAAAGGCTTTTATAGACGCTTTTGGACGAAATTCATTATATATTTCGATAGCGTAAGTTTAGAGGCTATAAATTCGACTTCCCCAATTTTGAATTTAAAATTGGCACCAAATATAGTTTATTTGATTATATTAGCAACTTTTTATCACCTTTATTACGTTGTCATTATTTATAACTAACTAACAGGTTTTTCTTGACGCTTTTGGATGAAATTCATTCTATATTTCTCTTTAAAAATAACATAAGTTTAGATGCAATAAAGTTCGACTTGCCCAATTTGAATTGAGAAGTGTCACAAAATATAATTCATTTGATTAAATTAACAACTTTATATCAACATTATTATGTTCTCATTCTATACAGCCACTTAAAAGGTTTTTATAGACGCTTTTGGACGAAATTCATTATACATTTCGATAACGTAAGTTTAGAGGCTATAAATTCGGCTTCCCCAATTTTGAATTCAAAAGTCGCACCAAATATAATTTATTTGATTATATTAGCAACTTTTTATCAACTTTATTACGTTTTCATTATTTATAACTAATTAACAGGTTTTTCTATACGCTTTTGGATGAAATTCATTGTATATTTCTCGTTAAAAATAACATAAGTTTAGATGCAATAAAGTTCGACTTGCCCAATTTGAATTGAGAAGTGTCACCAAATATAATTCATTTGATTAAATTAGCAACTTTATATCAACATTATTACGTTCTCATTCTATATAGTCAATTAAAAGGTTTTCATAAATGCTTTTGGACGAAATTCATTATACATTTCGATAACGTAATTTTGGAGGCTATAAATTCGACTTCCCCAATTTTGAATTCAAAAGTGGCACCAAATATAATTTACTTGATTATATTAGCAACTTTTTATCAACTGTATTACGTTTTCATTATTTATAACTAACTACCAGGTTTTTCTAGACGCTTTTGGATTAAGTTCATTGTATATTTCTCTTTAAAAATAACATAAGTTTAGATGCAATAAAGTTCGACTTGCCCAATTTGAATTGAGAATTGTCACAAAATATAATTCATTTTATTAAATTAGCAACTTTATATCAACATTATTACGTTCTCATTCTATATAGCCAAATAAAAGGTTTTTATAGACGCTTTTGGACGAAATTCATTATACATTTCGACAACGTAAGTTTAGAGGCTATAAATTCGACTTCCCCAATTTTGATTTCAAAAGTGGCACCAAATATAATTTATTTGATTATATTAGCAACATTTTATCAACTTTATTACATTGTCATTATTTACAACTAACTAACAGGTTTTTCTAGACGCTTTTGGATGAAATTCGTTCTATATTTCTCTTTAAAAATAACATAAGTTTAGATGCAATAAAGTTCTACTTGCCAAATTTGAATTGAGAAGTGTCACCAAATATAATTCATTTGATTAAATTAGCAACTTTATATCAACATTATTACGTTCTCATTCTATATAGCCAATTAAAAGGCTTTTATAGACGCTTTTGGACGAAATTCATTATATATTTCGATAGCGTAAGTTTAGAGGCTATAAATTCGACTTCCCCAATTTTGAATTTAAAATTGGCACCAAATATAGTTTATTTGATTATATTAGCAACTTTTTATCACCTTTATTACGTTGTCATTATTTATAACTAACTAACAGGTTTTTCTTGACGCTTTTGGATGAAATTCATTCTATATTTCTCTTTAAAAATAACATAAGTTTAGATGCAATAAAGTTGGACTTGCCCAATTTAAATTGAGAAGTGTCACAAAATATAATTCATTTTATTAAATTAACAACTTTATATCAACCTTATTATGTTCTCATTCTATATAGCCACTTAAAAGGTTTTTATAGACGCTTTTGGACGAAATTCATTATACATTTCGATAACGTAAGTTTAGAGGCTATAAATTCGGCTTCCCCAATTTTGAATTCAAAAGTCGCACCAAATATAATTTATTTGATTATATTAGCAACTTTTTATCAACTTTATTACGTTTTCATTATTTATAACTAATTAACAGGTTTTTCTAGACGCTTTTGGATGAAAATCATTGTATATTTCTCGTTAAAAATAACATAAGTTTAGATGCAATAAAGTTCGACTAGCCCAATTTGAATCGAGAAGTGTCACCAAATATAATTCATTTGATTAAATTAGCAACTTTATATCAACATTATTACGTTCTCATTCTATATAGTCAATTAAAAGGTTTTCATAAATGCTTTTGGACGAAATTCATTATACATTTCGATAACGTAATTTTGGAGGCTATAAATTCGACTTCCCCAATTTTGAATTCAAAAGTGGCACCAAATATAATTTACTTGATTATATTAGCAACTTTTTATCAACTGTATTACGTTTTCATTATTTATAATTAACTACCAGGTTTTTCTAGACGCTTTTGGATTAAGTTCATTGTATATTTCTCTTTAAAAATAACATAAGTTTAGATGCAATAAAGTTCGACTTGCCCAATTTGAATTGAGAATTGTCACAAAATATAATTCATTTTATTAAATTAGCAACTTTATATCAACATTATTACGTTCTCATTCTATATAGTCAAATAAAAGGTTTTTATAGACGCTTTTGGACGAAATTCATTATACATTTCGACAACGTAAGTTTAGAGGCTATAAATTCGACTTCCCCAATTTTGAATTCAAAAGTGGCACCAAATATAATTTATTTGATTATATTAGCAACTTTTTATCAACTTTATTACATTGTCATTATTTACAACTAACTAACAGGTTTTTCTAGACGCTTTTGGATGAAATTCGTTCTATATTTCTCTTTAAAAATAACATAAGTTTAGATGCAATAAAGTTCTACTTGCCAAATTTGAATTGAGAAGTGTCACCAAATATAATTCATTTGATTAAATTAGCAACTTTATATCAACATTATTACGTTCTCATTCTATATAGCCAATTAAAAGGCTTTTATCGACGCTTTTGGACGAAATTCATTGTATATTTCGATAGCGTCAGTTTAGAGGCTATAAATTCGACTTCCCCAATTTTGAATTTAAAAGTGGCACCAAATATAGTTTATTTGATTATATTAGCAACTTTTTATCACCTTTATTACATTGTCATTATTTATAACTAACTAACAGGTTTTTCTTGACACTTTTGGATGAAATTCATTCTATATTTCTCTTTAAAAATAACATAAGTTTAGATGCAATAAAGTTCGACTTGCCCAATTTGAATTGAGAAGTGTCACAAAATATAATTCATTTGAATAAATTTGCAACTTTATATCAACATTATTATGTTCTCATTCTATATAGCCACTTAAAAGGTTTTTATAGACGCTTTTGGACGAAATTCATTATACATTTTGATAACGTAAGTTTAGAGGCTATAAATTCGGCTTCCCCAATTTTGAATTCAAAAGTCGCACCAAAATATAATTTATTTGATTATATTAGCAATTTTTTATCAACTTTATTACGTTTTCATTATTTATACCTAACTAACAGGTTTTTCTAGATGCTTTTGTATGAAATTCATTGTATATTTCTCGTTAAAAATAACATAAGTTTAGATGCAATAAAGTTCGACTTGCCCAATTTGAATTGAGAAGTGTCACCAAATATAATTCATTTGATTAAATTAGCAACTTTATATCAACATTATTACGTTCTCATTCTATATACCCAATTAAAAGGTTTTCATAAACGCTTTTGGACGAAATTCATTATACATTTCGATAACGTAATTTTGGAGGCTATAAATTCGACTTCCCCAATTTTGAATTCAAAAGTGGCACCAAATATAATTTACTTGATTATATTAGCAACTTTTTATCAACTGTATTACGTTTTCATTATTTATAACTAACTACCAGGTTTTTCTAGACGCTTTTGGATGAAATTCATTGTATATTTCTCTTTAAAAATAACATAAGTTTAGATGCAATAAAGTTCGACTTGCCCAATTTGAATTGAGAATTGTCACAAAATATAATTCATTTTATTAAATTAGCAACTTTATATCAACATTATTACGTTCTCATTCTATATAGCCAAATAAAAGGTTTTTATAGACGCTTTTGGACGAAATTCATTATACATTTCGACAACGTAAGTTTAGGGGCTATAAATTCGACTTCCCCAATTTTGAATTCAAAAGTGGCACCAAATATAATTTATTTGATTATATTAGCAACCTTTTATCAACTTTATTACATTGTCATTATTTACAACTAACTAACAGGTTTTTCTAGACGCTTTTGGATGAAATTCGTTCTATATTTCTCTTTAAAAATAACATAAGTTTAGATGCAATAAACTTCTACTTGCCCAATTTGAATGGAGAAGTGTCACCAAATATAATTCATTTGATTAAATTAGCAACTTTATATCAACATTATTACGTTCTCATTCTATATAGCCAATTAAAAGGCTTTTATAGACGCTTTTGGACGAAATTCATTATATATTTCGATAGCGTAAGTTTAGAGGCTATAAATTCGACTTCCCCAATTTTGAATTTAAAATTGGCACCAAATATAGTTTATTTGATTATATTAGCAACTTTTTATCAGCTTTATTACGTTGTCATTATTTATAACTAACTAACAGGTTTTTCTTGACGCTTTTGGATGAAATTCATTCTATATTTCTCTTTAAAAATAACATAAGTTTAGATGCAATAAAGTTCGACTTGCCCAATTTAAATTGAGAAGTGTCACAAAATATAATTCATTTTATTAAATTAACAACTTTATATCAACCTTATTATGTTCTCATCCTATATAGCCACTTAAAAGGTTTTTATAGACGCTTTTGGACGAAATTCATTATACATTTCGATAACGTAAGTTTAGAGGCTATAAATTCGGATTCCCCAATTTTGAATTCAAAAGTCGCACCAAATATAATTTATTTGATTATATTAGCAACTTTTTATCAACTTTATTACGTTTTCATTATTTATAACTAATTAACAGGTTTTTCTAGACGCTTTTGGATGAAATTCATTGTATATTTCTCGTTAAAAATAACATAAGTTTAGATGCAATAAAGTTCGACTAGCCCAATTTGAATCGAGAAGTGTCACCAAATATAATTCATTTGATTAAATTAGCAACTTTATATCAACATTATTACGTTCTCATTCTATATAGTCAATTAAAAGGTTTTCATAAATGCTTTTGGACGAAATTCATTATACATTTCGATAACGTAATTTTGGAGGCTATAAATTCGACTTCCCCAATTTTGAATTCAAAAGTGGCACCAAATATAATTTACTTGATTATATTAGCAACTTTTTATCACCTGTATTACGTTTTCATTATTTATAACTAACTACCAGGTTTTTCTAGACGCTTTTGGATGAAATTCATTGTATATTTCTCTTTAAAAATAACATAAGTTTAGATGCAATAAAGTTCGACTTGCCCAATTTGAATTGAGAATTGTCACAAAATATAATTCATTTTATTAAATTAGCAACTTTATATCAACATTATTACGTTCTCATTCTATATAGCCAAATAAAAGGTTTTTATAGACGCTTTTGGACGAAATTCATTATACATTTCGACAACGTAAGTTTAGAGGCTATAAATTCGACTTCCCCAATTTTGAATTCAAAAGTGGCACCAAATATAATTTATTTGATTATATTAGCAACTTTTTATCAACTTTATTACATTGTCATTATTTACAACTAACTAACAGGTTTTTCTAGACGCTTTTGGATGAAATTCGTTCTATATTTTTCTTTAAAAATAACATAAGTTTAGATGCAATAAAGTTCTACTTGCCCAATTTGAATTGAGAAGTGTCACCAAATATAATTCATTTGATTAAATTAGCAACTTTATATCAACATTATTACGTTCTCATTCTATATAGCCAATTAAAAGGCTTTTATAGACGCTTTTGGACGAAATTCATTATATATTTCGATAGCGTAAGTTTAGAGGCTATAAATTCGACTTCCCCAATTTTGAATTTAAAATTGGCACCAAATATAGTTTATTTGATTATATTAGCAACTTTTTATCACCTTTATTACGTTGTCATTATTTATAACTAACTAACAGGTTTTTCTTGACGCTTTTGGATGAAATTCATTCTATATTTCTCTTTAAAAATAACATAAGTTTAGATGCAATAAAGTTCGACTTGCCCAATTTGAAATGAGAAGTGTCACAAAATATAATTCATTTGATTAAATTAACAACTTTATATCAACATTATTATGTTCTCATTCTATACAGCCACTTAAAAGGTTTTTATAGACGCTTTTGGACGAAATTCATTATACATTTCGATAACGTAAGTTTAGAGGCTATAAATTCGGCTTCCCCAATTTTGAATTCAAAAGTCGCACCAAATATAATTTATTTGATTATATTAGCAACTTTTTATCAACTTTATTACGTTTTCATTATTTATAAATAATTAACAGGTTTTTCTATATGCTTTTGGATGAAATTCATTGTATATTTCTCGTTAAAAATAACATAAGTTTAGATGCAATAAAGTTCGACTTGCCCAATTTGAATTGAGAAGTGTCACCAAATATAATTCATTTGATTAAATTAGCAACTTTATATCAACATTATTACGTTCTCATTCTATATAGTCAATTAAAAGGTTTTCATAAATGCTTTTGGACGAAATTCATTATACATTTCGATAACGTAATTTTGGAGGCTATAAATTCGACTTCCCCAATTTTGAATTCAAAAGTGGCACCAAATATAATTTACTTGATTATATTAGCAACTTTTTATCAACTGTATTACGTTTTCATTATTTATAACTAACTACCAGGTTTTTCTAGACGCTTTTGGATTAAGTTCATTGTATATTTCTCTTTAAAAATAACATAAGTTTAGATGCAATAAAGTTCGACTTGCCCAATTTGAATTGAGAATTGTCACAAAATATAATTCATTTTATTAAATTAGCAACTTTATATCAACATTATTACGTTCTCATTCTATATAGCCAAATAAAAGGTTTTTATAGACGCTTTTGGACGAAATTCATTATACATTTCGACAACGTAAGTTTAGAGGCTATAAATTCGACTTCCCCAATTTTGAATTCAAAAGTGGCACCAAATATAATTTATTTGATTATATTAGCAACTTTTTATCAACTTTATTACATTGTCATTATTTACAACTAACTAACAGGTTTTTCTAGACGCTTTTGGATGAAATTCGTTCTATATTTCTCTTTAAAAATAACATAAGTTTAGATGCAATAAAGTTCTACTTGCCAAATTTGAATTGAGAAGTGTCACCAAATATAATTCATTTGATTAAATTAGCAACTTTATATCAACATTATTACGTTCTCATTCTATATAGCCAATTAAAAGGCTTTTATCGACGCTTTTGGACAAAATTCATTATATATTTCGATAGCGTAAGTTTAGAGGCTATAAATTCGACTTCCCCAATTTTGAATTTAAAAGTGGCACCAAATATAGTTTATTTGATTATATTAGCAACTTTTTATCACCTTTATTACATTGTCATTATTTATAACTAACTAACAGGTTTTTCTTGACACTTTTGGATGAAATTCATTCTATATTTCTCTTTAAAAATAACATAAGTTTAGATGCAATAAAGTTCGACTTGCCCAATTTGAATTGAGAAGTGTCACAAAATATAATTCATTTGAATAAATTTGCAACTTTATATCAACATTATTATGTTCTCATTCTATATAGCCACTTAAAAGGTTTTTATAGACGCTTTTGGACGAAATTCATTATACATTTTAATAATGTAAGTTTAGAGGCTATAAATTCGGCTTCCCCAATTTTGAATTCAAAAGTCGCACCAAAATATAATTTATTTGATTATATTAGCAATTTTTTATCAACTTTATTACGTTTTCATTATTTATACCTAACTAACAGGTTTTTCTAGATGCTTTTGTATGAAATTCATTGTATATTTCTCGTTAAAAATAACATAAGTTTAGATGCAATAAAGTTCGACTTGCCCAATTTGAATTGAGAAGTGTCACCAAATATAATTCATTTGATTAAATTAGCAACTTTATATCAACATTATTACGTTCTCATTCTATATAGCCAATTAAAAGGTTTTCATAAACGCTTTTGGACGAAATTCATTATACATTTCGATAACGTAATTTTGGAGGCTATAAATTCGACTTCCCCAATTTTGAATTCAAAAGTGGCACCAAATATAATTTACTTGATTATATTAGCAACTGTTTATCAACTGTATTACGTTTTCATTATTTATAACTAACTACCAGGTTTTTCTAGACGCTTTTGGATGAAATTCATTGTATATTTCTCTTTAAAAATAACATAAGTTTAGATGCAATAAAGTTCGACTTGCCCAATTTGAATTGAGAATTGTCACAAAATATAATTCATTTTATTAAATTAGCAACTTTATATCAACATTATTACGTTCTCATTCTATATAGCCAAATAAAAGGTTTTTATAGACGCTTTTGGACGAAATTCATTATACATTTCGACAACGTAAGTTTAGGGGCTATAAATTCGACTTCCCCAATTTTGAATTCAAAAGTGGCACCAAATATAATTTATTTGATTATATTAGCAACTTTTTATCAACTTTATTACATTGTCATTATTTACAACTAACTAACAGGTTTTTCTAGACGCTTTTGGATGAAATTCGTTCTATATTTTTCTTTAAAAATAACATAAGTTTAGATGCAATAAACTTCTACTTGCCAAATTTGAATTGAGAAGTGTCACCAAATATAATTCATTTGATTAAATTAGCAACTTTATATCAACATTATTACGTTCTCATTCTATATAGCCAATTAAAAGGCTTTTATAGACGCTTTTGGACGAAATTCATTATATATTTCGATAGCGTAAGTTTAGAGGCTATAAATTCGACTTCCCCAATTTTGAATTTAAAATTGGCACCAAATATAGTTTATTTGATTATATTAGCAACTTTTTATCACCTTTATTACGTTGTCATTATTTATAACTAACTAACAGGTTTTTCTTGACGCTTTTGGATGAAATTCATTCTATATTTCTCTTTAAAAATAACATAAGTTTAGATGCAATAAAGTTCGACTTGCCCAATTTGAATTGAGAAGTGTCACAAAATATAATTCATTTGATTAAATTAACAACTTTATATCAACATTATTATGTTCTCATTCTATACAGCCACTTGAAAGGTTTTTATAGACGCTTTTGGACGAAATTCATTATACATTTCGATAACGTAAGTTTAGAGGCTATAAATTCGGCTTCCCCAATTTTGAATTCAAAAGTCGCACCAAATATAATTTATTTGATTATATTAGCAACTTTTTATCAACTTTATTACGTTTTCATTATTTATAACTAATTAACAGGTTTTTCTATACGCTTTTGGATGAAATTCATTGTATATTTCTCGTTAAAAATAACATAAGTTTAGATGCAATAAAGTTCGACTTGCCCAATTTGAATTGAGAAGTGTCACCAAATATAATTCATTTGATTAAATTAGCAACTTTATATCAACATTATTACGTTCTCATTCTATATAGTCAATTAAAAGGTTTTCATAAATGCTTTTGGACGAAATTCATTATACATTTCGATAACGTAATTTTGGAGGCTATAAATTCGACTTCCCCAATTTTGAATTCAAAAGTGGCACCAAATATAATTTACTTGATTATATTAGCAACTTTTTATCAACTGTATTACGTTTTCATTATTTATAACTAACTACCAGGTTTTTCTAGACGCTTTTGGATTAAGTTCATTGTATATTTCTCTTTAAAAATAACATAAGTTTAGATGCAATAAAGTTCGACTTGCCCAATTTGAATTGAGAATTGTCACAAAATATAATTCATTTTATTAAATTAGCAACTTTATATCAACATTATTACGTTCTCATTCTATATAGCCAAATAAAAGGTTTTTATAGACGCTTTTGGACGAAATTCATTATACATTTCGACAACGTAAGTTTAGAGGCTATAAATTCGACTTCCCCAATTTTGAATTCAAAAGTGGCACCAAATATAATTTATTTGATTATATTAGCAACTTTTTATCAACTTTATTACATTGTCATTATTTACAACTAACTAACAGGTTTTTCTAGACGCTTTTGGATGAAATTCGTTCTATATTTCTCTTTAAAAATAACATAAGTTTAGATGCAATAAAGTTCTACTTGCCAAATTTGAATTGAGAAGTGTCACCAAATATAATTCATTTGATTAAATTAGCAACTTTATATCAACATTATTACGTTCTCATTCTATATAGCCAATTAAAAGGCTTTTATCGACGCTTTTGGACGAAATTCATTATATATTTCGATAGCGTAAGTTTAGAGGCTATAAATTCGACTTCCCCAATTTTGAATTTAAAAGTGGCACCAAATATAGTTTATTTGATTATATTAGCAACTTTTTATCACCTTTATTACATTGTCATTATTTATAACTAACTAACAGGTTTTTCTTGACACTTTTGGATGAAATTCATTCTATATTTCTCTTTAAAAATAACATAAGTTTAGATGCAATAAAGTTCGACTTGCCCAATTTGAATTGAGAAGTGTCACAAAATATAATTCATTTGAATAAATTTGCAACTTTATATCAACATTATTATGTTCTCATTCTATATAGTCACTTAAAAGGTTTTTATAGACGCTTTTGGACGAAATTCATTATACATTTTGATAACGTAAGTTTAGAGGCTATAAATTCGGCTTCCCCAATTTTGAATTCAAAAGTCGCACCAAAATATAATTTATTTGATTATATTAGCAATTTTTTATCAACTTTATTACGTTTTCATTATTTATACCTAACTAACAGGTTTTTCTAGATGCTTTTGTATGAAATTCATTGTATATTTCTCGTTAAAAATAACATAAGTTTAGATGCAATAAAGTTCGACTTGCCCAATTTGAATTGAGAAGTGTCACCAAATATAATTCATTTGATTAAATTAGCAACTTTATATCAACATTATTACGTTCTCATTCTATATAGCCAATCAAAAGGTTTTCATAAACGCTTTTGGACGAAATTCATTATACATTTCGATAACGTAATTTTGGAGGCTATAAATTCGACTTCCCCAATTTTGAATTCAAAAGTGGCACCAAATATAATTTACTTGATTATATTAGCAAATTTTTATCAACTGTATTACGTTTTCATTATTTATAACTAACTACCAGGTTTTTCTAGACGCTTTTGGATGAAATTCATTGTATATTTCTCTTTAAAAATAACATAAGTTTAGATGCAATAAAGTTCGACTTGCCCAATTTGAATTGAGAATTGTCACAAAATATAATTCATTTTATTAAATTAGCAACTTTATATCAACATTATTACGTTCTCATTCTATATAGCCAAATAAAAGGTTTTTATAGACGCTTTTGGACGAAATTCATTATACATTTCGACAACGTAAGTTTAGGGGCTATAAATTCGACTTCCCCAATTTTGAATTCAAAAGTGGCACCAAATATAATTTATTTGATTATATTAGCAACTTTTTATCAACTTTATTACATTGTCATTATTTACAACTAACTAACAGGTTTTTCTAGACGCTTTTGGATGAAATTCGTTCTATATTTTTCTTTAAAAATAACATAAGTTTAGATGCAATAAACTTCTACTTGCCCAATTTGAATTGAGAAGTGTCACCAAATATAATTCATTTGATTAAATTAGCAACTTTATATCAACATTATTACGTTCTCATTCTATATAGCCAATTAAAAGGCTTTTATAGACGCTTTTGGACGAAATTCATTATATATTTCGATAGCGTAAGTTTAGAGGCTATAAATTCGACTTCCCGAATTTTGAATTTAAAATTGGCACCAAATATAGTTTATTTGATTATATTAGCAACTTTTTATCACCTTTATTACGTTGTCATTATTTATAACTAACTAACAGGTTTTTCTTGACGCTTTTGGATGAAATTCATTCTATATTTCTCTTTAAAAATAACATAAGTTTAGATGCAATAAAGTTCGACTTGCCCAATTTAAATTGAGAAGTGTCACAAAATATAATTCATTTTATTAAATTAACAACTTTATATCAACCTTATTATGTTCTCATTCTATATAGCCACTTAAAAGGTTTTTATAGACGCTTTTGGACGAAATTCATTATACATTTCGATAACGTAAGTTTAGAGGCTATAAATTCGGCTTCCCCAATTTTGAATTCAAAAGTCGCACCAAATATAATTTATTTGATTATATTAGCAACTTTTTATCAACTTTATTCCGTTTTCATTATTTATAACTAATTAACAGGTTTTTCTAGACGCTTTAGGATGAAATTCATTGTATATTTCTCGTTAAAAATAACATAAGTTTAGATGCAATAAAGTTCGACTAGCCCAATTTGAATCGAGAAGTGTCACCAAATATAATTCATTTGATTAAATTAGCAACTTTATATCAACATTATTACGTTCTCATTCTATATAGTCAATTAAAAGGTTTTCATAAATGCTTTTGGACGAAATTCATTATACATTTCGATAACGTAATTTTGGAGGCTATAAATTCGACTTCCCCAATTTTGAATTCAAAAGTGGCATCAAATATAATTTACTTGATTATATTAGCAACTTTTTATCACCTGTATTACGTTTTCATTATTTATAACTAACTACCAGGTTTTTCTAGACGCTTTTGGATGAAATTCATTGTATATTTCTCTTTAAAAATAACATAAGTTTAGATGCAATAAAGTTCGACTTGCCCAATTTGAATTGAGAATTATCACAAAATATAATTCATTTTATTAAATTAGCAACTTTATATCAACATTATTACGTTCTCATTCTATATAGCCAAATAAAAGGTTTTTATAGATGCTTTTGGACGAAATTCATTATACATTTCGACAACGTAAGTTTAGAGGCTATAAATTCGACTTCCCCAATTTTGAATTCAAAAGTGGCACCAAATATAATTTATTTGATTATATTAGCAACTTTTTATCAACTTTATTACATTGTCATTATTTACAACTAACTAACAGGTTTTTCTAGACGCTTTTGGATGAAATTCGTTCTATATTTTTCTTTAAAAATAACATAAGTTTAGATGCAATAAAGTTCTACTTGCCCAATTTGAATTGAGAAGTGTCACCAAATATAATTCATTTGATTAAATTAGCAACTTTATATCAACATTATTACGTTCTCATTCTATATAGCCAATTAAAAGGCTTTTATAGACGCTTTTGGATTAAATTCATTATATATTTCGACAGCGTAAGTTTAGAGGCTATAAATTCGACTTCCCCAATTTTGAATTTAAAATTGGCACCAAATATAGTTTATTTGATTATATTAGAAACTTTTTATCACCTTTATTACGTTGTCATTATTTATAACTAACTAACAGGTTTTTCTTGACGCTTTTGGATGAAATTCATTCTATATTTCTCTTTAAAAATAACATAAGTTTAGATGCAATAAAGTTCGACTTGCCCAATTTGAATTGAGAAGTGTCACAAAATATAATTCATTTGATTAAATTAACAACTTTATATCAACATTATTATGTTCTCATTCTATACAGCCACTTAAAAGGTTTTTATAGACGCTTTTGGACGAAATTCATTATACATTTCGATAACGTAAGTTTAGAGGCTATAAATTCGGCTTCCCCAATTTTGAATTCAAAAGTCGCACCAAATATAATTTATTTGATTATATTAGCAACTTTTTATCAACTTTATTACGTTTTCATTATTTATAACTAATTAACAGGTTTTTCTATACGCTTTTGGATGAAATTCATTGTATATTTCTCGTTAAAAATAACATAAGTTTAGATGCAATAAAGTTCGACTTGCCCAATTTGAATTGAGAAGTGACACCAAATATAATTCATTTGATTAAATTAGCAACTTTATATCAACATTATTACGTTCTCATTCTATATAGTCAATTAAAAGGTTTTCATAAATGCTTTTGGACGAAATTCATTATACATTTCGATAACGTAATTTTGGAGGCTATAAATTCGACTTCCCCAATTTTGAATTCAAAAGTGGCACCAAATATAATTTACTTGATTATATTAGCAACTTTTTATCAACTGTATTACGTTTTCATTATTTATAACTAACTACCAGGTTTTTCTAGACGCTTTTGGATTAAGTTCATTGTATATTTCTCTTTAAAAATAACATAAGTTTAGATGCAATAAAGTTCGACTTGCCCAATTTGAATTGAGAATTGTCACAAAATATAATTCATTTTATTAAATTAGCAACTTTATATCAACATTATTACGTTCTCATTCTATATAGCCAAATAAAAGGTTTTTATAGACGCTTTTGGACGAAATTCATTATACATTTCGACAACGTAAGTTTAGAGGCTATAAATTCGACTTCCCCAATTTTGAATTCAAAAGTGGCACCAAATATAATTTATTTGATTATATTAGCAACTTTTTATCAACTTTATTACATTGTCATTATTTACAACTAACTAACAGGTTTTTCTAGACGCTTTTGGATGAAATTCGTTCTATATTTCTCTTTAAAAATAACATAAGTTTAGATGCAATAAAGTTCTACTTGCCAAATTTGAATTGAGAAGTGTCACCAAATATAATTCATTTGATTAAATTAGCAACTTTATATCAACATTATTACGTTCTCATTCTATATAGCCAATTAAAAGGCTTTTATCGACGCTTTTGGACAAAATTCATTATATATTTCGATAGCGTAAGTTTAGAGGCTATAAATTCGACTTCCCCAATTTTGAATTTAAAAGTGGCACCAAATATAGTTTATTTGATTATATTAGCAACTTTTTATCACCTTTATTAGATTGTCGTTATTTATAACTAACAAACAGGTTTTTCTTGACACTTTTGGATGAAATTCATTCTATATTTCTCTTTAAAAATAACATAAGTTTAGATGCAATAAAGTTCGACTTGCCCAATTTGAATTGAGAAGTGTCACAAAATATAATTCATTTGAATAAATTTGCAACTTTATATCAACATTATTATGTTCTCATTCTATATAGCCACTTAAAAGGTTTTTATAGACGCTTTTGGACGAAATTCATTATACATTTTGATAACGTAAGTTTAGAGGCTATAAATTCGGCTTCCCCAATTTTGAATTCAAAAGTCGCACCAAAATATAATTTATTTGATTATATTAGCAATTTTTTATCAACTTTATTACGTTTTCATTATTTATACCTAACTAACAGGTTTTTCTAGATGCTTTTGTATGAAATTCATTGTATATTTCTCGTTAAAAATAACATAAGTTTAGATGCAATAAAGTTCGACTTGCGCAATTTGAATTGAGAAGTGTCACCAAATATAATTCATTTGATTAAATTAGCAACTTTATATCAACATTATTACGTTCTCATTCTATATAGCCAATTAAAAGGTTTTCATAAACGCTTTTGGACGAAATTCATTATACATTTCGATAACGTAATTTTGGAGGCTATAAATTCGACTTCCCCAATTTTGAATTCAAAAGTGGCACCAAATATAATTTACTTGATTATATTAGCAACTTTTTATCAACTGTATTACGTTTTCATTATTTATAACTAACTACCAGGTTTTTCTAGACGCTTTTGGATGAAATTCATTGTATATTTCTCTTTAAAAATAACATAAGTTTAGATGCAATAAAGTTCGACTTGCCCAATTTGAATTGAGAATTGTCACAAAATATAATTCATTTTATTAAATTAGCAACTTTATATCAACATTATTACGTTCTCATTCTATATAGCCAAATAAAAGGTTTTTATAGACGCTTTTGGACGAAATTCATTATACATTTCGACAACGTAAGTTTAGGGGCTATAAATTCGACTTCCCCAATTTTGAATTCAAAAGTGGCACCAAATATAATTTATTTGATTATATTAGCAACTTTTTATCAACTTTATTACATTGTCATTATTTACAACTAACTAACAGGTTTTTCTAGACGCTTTTGGATGAAATTCGTTCTATATTTTTCTTTAAAAATAACATAAGTTTAGATGCAATAAACTTCTACTTGCCCAATTTGAATTGAGAAGTGTCACCAAATATAATTCATTTGATTAAATTAGCAACTTTATATCAACATTATTACGTTCTCATTCTATATAGCCAATTAAAAGGCTTTTATAGACGCTTTTGGACGAAATTCATTATATATTTCGATAGCGTAAGTTTAGAGGCTATAAATTCGACTTCCCGAATTTTGAATTTAAAATTGGCACAAAATATAGTTTATTTGATTATATTAGCAACTTTTTATCACCTTTATTACGTTGTCATTATTTATAACTAACTAACAGGTTTTTCTTGACGCTTTTGGATGAAATTCATTCTATATTTCTCTTTAAAAATAACATAAGTTTAGATGCAATAAAGTTCGACTTGCCCAATTTAAATTGAGAAGTGTCACAAAATATAATTCATTTTATTAAATTAACAACTTTATATCAACCTTATTATGTTCTCATTCTATATAGCCACTTAAAAGGTTTTTATAGACGCTTTTGGACGAAATTCATTATACATTTCGATAACGTAAGTTTAGAGGCTATAAATTCGGCTTCCCCAATTTTGAATTCAAAAGTCGCACCAAATATAATTTATTTGATTATATTAGCAACTTTTTATCAACTTTATTCCGTTTTCATTATTTATAACTAATTAACAGGTTTTTCTAGACGCTTTAGGATTAAATTCATTGTATATTTCTCGTTAAAAATAACATAAGTTTAGATGCAATAAAGTTCGACTAGCCCAATTTGAATCGAGAAGTGTCACCAAATATAATTCATTTGATTAAATTAGCAACTTTATATCAACATTATTACGTTCTCATTCTATATAGTCAATTAAAAGGTTTTCATAAATGCTTTTGGACGAAATTCATTATATATTTCGATAACGTAATTTTGGAGGCTATAAATTCGACTTCCCCAATTTTGAATTCAAAAGTGGCACCAAATATAATTTACTTGATTATATTAGCAACTTTTTATCACCTGTATTACGTTTTCATTATTTATAACTAACTACCAGGTTTTTCTAGACGCTTTTGGATGAAATTCATTGTATATTTCTCTTTAAAAATAACATAAGTTTAGATGCAATAAAGTTCGACTTGCCCAATTTGAATTGAGAATTATCACAAAATATAATTCATTTTATTAAATTAGCAACTTTATATCAACATTATTACGTTCTCATTCTATATAGCCAAATAAAAGGTTTTTATAGATGCTTTTGGACGAAATTCATTATACATTTCGACAACGTAAGTTTAGAGGCTATAAATTCGACTTCCCCAATTTTGAATTCAAAAGTGGCACCAAATATAATTTATTTGATTATATTAGCAACTTTTTATCAACTTTATTACATTGTCATTATTTACAACTAACTAACAGGTTTTTCTAGACGCTTTTGGATGAAATTCGTTCTATATTTTTCTTTAAAAATAACATAAGTTTAGATGCAATAAAGTTCTACTTGCCCAATTTGAATTGAGAAGTGTCACCAAATATAATTCATTTGATTAAATTAGCAACTTTATATCAACATTATTACGTTCTCATTCTATATAGCCAATTAAAAGGCTTTTATAGACGCTTTTGGACGAAATTCATTATATATTTCGATAGCGTAAGTTTAGAGGCTATAAATTCGACTTCCCCAATTTTGAATTTAAAATTGGCACCAAATATAGTTTATTTGATTATATTAGCAACTTTTTATCACCTTTATTACGTTGTCATTATTTATAACTAACTAACAGGTTTTTCTTGACGCTTTTGGATGAAATTCATTCTATATTTCTCTTTAAAAATAACATAAGTTTAGATGCAATAAAGTTCGACTTGCCCAATTTGAATTGAGAAGTGTCACAAAATATAATTCATTTGATTAAATTAACAACTTTATATCAACATTATTATGTTCTCATTCTATACAGCCACTTAAAAGGTTTTTATAGACGCTTTTGGACGAAATTCATTATACATTTCGATAACGTAAGTTTAGAGGCTATAAATTCGGCTTCCCCAATTTTGAATTCAAAAGTCGCACCAAATATAATTTATTTGATTATATTAGCAACTTTTTATCAACTTTATTACGTTTTCATTATTTATAACTAATTAACAGGTTTTTCTATACGCTTTTGGATGAAATTCATTGTATATTTCTCGTTAAAAATAACATAAGTTTAGATGCAATAAAGTTCGACTTGCCCAATTTGAATTGAGAAGTGTCACCAAATATAATTCATTTGATTAAATTAGCAACTTTATATCAACATTATTACGTTCTCATTCTATATAGTCAATTAAAAGGTTTTCATAAATGCTTTTGGACGAAATTCATTATACATTTCGATAACGTAATTTTGGAGGCTATAAATTCGACTTCCCCAATTTTGAATTCAAAAGTGGCACCAAATATAATTTACTTGATTATATTAGCAACTTTTTATCAACTGTATTACGTTTTCATTATTTATAACTAACTACCAGGTTTTTCTAGACGCTTTTGGATTAAGTTCATTGTATATTTCTCTTTAAAAATAACATAAGTTTAGATGCAATAAAGTTCGACTTGCCCAATTTGAATTGAGAATTGTCACAAAATATAATTCATTTTATTAAATTAGCAACTTTATATCAACATTATTACGTTCTCATTCTATATAGCCAAATAAAAGGTTTTTATAGACGCTTTTGGACGAAATTCATTATACATTTCGACAACGTAAGTTTAGAGGCTATAAATTCGACTTCCCCAATTTTGAATTCAAAAGTGGCACCAAATATAATTTATTTGATTATATTAGCAACTTTTTATCAACTTTATTACATTGTCATTATTTACAACTAACTAACAGGTTTTTCTAGACGCTTTTGGATGAAATTCGTTCTATATTTCTCTTTAAAAAGAACATAAGTTTAGATGCAATAAAGTTCTACTTGCCAAATTTGAATTGAGAAGTGTGACCAAATGTAATTCATTTGATTAAATTAGCAACTTTATATCAACATTATTACGTTCTCATTCTATATAGCCAATTAAAAGGCTTTTATCGACGCTTTTGGACGAAATTCATTATATATTTCGATAGCGTAAGTTTAGAGGCTATAAATTCGACTTCCCCAATTTTGAATTTAAAAGTGGCACCAAATATAGTTTATTTGATTATATTAGCAACTTTTTATCACCTTTATTACATTGTCATTATTTATAACTAACTAACAGGTTTTTCTTGACACTTTTGGATGAAATTCATTCTATATTTCTCTTTAAAAATAACATAAGTTTAGATGCAATAAAGTTCGACTTGCCCAATTTGAATTGAGAAGTGTCACAAAATATAATTCATTTGAATAAATTTGCAACTTTATATCAACATTATTATGTTCTCATTCTATATAGCCACTTAAAAGGTTTTTATAGACGCTTTTGGACGAAATTCATTATACATTTTGATAACGTAAGTTTAGAGGCTATAAATTCGGCTTCCCCAATTTTGAATTCAAAAGTCGCACCAAAATATAATTTATTTGATTATATTAGCAATTTTTTATCAACTTTATTACGTTTTCATTATTTATACCTAACTAACAGGTTTTTCTAGATGCTTTTGTATGAAATTCATTGTATATTTCTCGTTAAAAATAACATAAGTTTAGATGCAATAAAGTTCGACTTGCCCAATTTGAATTGAGAAGTGTCACCAAATATAATTCATTTGATTAAATTAGCAACTTTATATCAACATTATTACGTTCTCATTCTATATAGCCAATTAAAAGGTTTTCATAAACGCTTTTGGACGAAATTCATTATACATTTCGATAACGTAATTTTGGAGGCTATAAATTCGACTTCCCCAATTTTGAATTCAAAAGTGGCACCAAATATAATTTACTTGATTATATTAGCAACTTTTTATCAACTGTATTACGTTTTCATTATTTATAACTAACTACCAGGTTTTTCTAGACGCTTTTGGATGAAATTCATTGTATATTTCTCTTTAAAAATAACATAAGTTTAGATGCAATAAAGTTCGACTTGCCCAATTTGAATTGAGAATTGTCACAAAATATAATTCATTTTATTAAATTAGCAACTTTATATCAACATTATTACGTTCTCATTCTATATAGCCAAATAAAAGGTTTTTATAGACGCTTTTGGACGAAATTCATTATACATTTCGACAACGTAAGTTTAGGGGCTATAAATTCGACTTCCCCAATTTTGAATTCAAAAGTGGCACCAAATATAATTTATTTGATTATATTAGCAACTTTTTATCAACTTTATTACATTGTCATTATTTACAACTAACTAACAGGTTTTTCTAGACGCTTTTGGATGAAATTCGTTCTATATTTTTCTTTAAAAATAACATAAGTTTAGATGCAATAAACTTCTACTTGCCCAATTTGAATTGAGAAGTGTCACCAAATATAATTCATTTGATTAAATTAGCAACTTTATATCAACATTATTACGTTCTCATTCTATATAGCCAATTAAAAGGCTTTTATAGACGCTTTTGGACGAAATTCATTATATATTTCGATAGCGTAAGTTTAGAGGCTATAAATTCGACTTCCCCAATTTTGAATTTAAAATTGGCACCAAATATAGTTTATTTGATTATATTAGCAACTTTTTATCACCTTTATTACGTTGTCATTATTTATAACTAACTAACAGGTTTTTCTTGACGCTTTTGGATGAAATTCATTCTATATTTCTCTTTAAAAATAACATAAGTTTAGATGCAATAAAGTTCGACTTGCCCAATTTAAATTGAGAAGTGTCACAAAATATAATTCATTTTATTAAATTAACAACTTTATATCAACCTTATTATGTTCTCATTCTATATAGCCACTTAAAAGGTTTTTATAGACGCTTTTGGACGAAATTCATTATACATTTCGATAACGTAAGTTTAGAGGCTATAAATTCGGCTTCCCCAATTTTGAATTCAAAAGTCGCACCAAATATAATTTATTTGATTATATTAGCAACTTTTTATCAACTTTATTACGTTTTCATTATTTATAACTAACTAACAGGTTTTTCTAGATGCTTTTGTATGAAATTCATTGTATATTTCTCGTTAAAAATAACATAAGTTTAGATGCAATAAAGTTCGACTTGCCCAATTTGAATCGAGAAGTGTCACCAAATATAATTTATTTGATTAAATTAGCAACTTTATATCAACATTATTACGTTCTCATTCTATATAGTCAATTAAAAGGTTTTCATAAACGCTTTTGGACGAAATTCATTATACATTTCGATAACGTAATTTTGGAGGCTATAAATTCGAATTCCCCAATTTTGAATTCAAAAGTGGCACCAAATATAATTTACTTGATTATATTAGCAACTTTTTATCAACTGTATTACGTTTTCATTATTTATAACTAACTACCAGGTTTTTCTAGACGCTTTTGGATGAAATTCATTGTATATTTCTCTTTAAAAATAACATAAGTTTAGATGCAATAAAGTTCGACTTGCCCAATTTGAATTGAGAATTGTCACAAAATATAATTCATTTTATTAAATTAGCAACTTTATATCAACATTATTACGTTCTCATTCTATATAGCAAAATAAAAGGTTTTTATAGACGCTTTTGGACGAAATTCATTATACATTTCGATAACGTAAGTTTAGAGGCTATAAATTCGACTTCCCCAATTTTGAATTCAAAAGTGGCACCAAATATTATTTATTTGATTATATTAGCAACTTTTTATCAACTTTATTACATTGTCATTATTTACAACTAACTAACAGGTTTTTCTAGATGCTTTTGGATGAAATTCGTTCTATATTTTTCTTTAAAAATAACATAAGTTTAGATGCAATAAAGTTCTACTTGCCCAATTTGAATTGAGAAGTGTCACCAAATATAATTCATTTGATTAAATTAGCAACTTTATATCAACATTATTACGTTCTCATTCTATATAGCCAATTAAAAGGCTTTTATAGACGCTTTTGGACGAAATTCATTATATATTTCGATAGCGTAATTTTAGAGGCTATAAATTCGACTTCCCCAATTTTGAATTTAAAAGTGGCACCAAATATAGTTTATTTGATTATATTAGCAACTTTTTATCACCTTTATTACGTTGTCATTATTTATAACTAACTAACAGGTTTTTCTTGACGCTTTTGGATGAAATTCATTCTATATTTCTCTTTAAAAATAACATAAGTTTAGATGCAATAAAGTTCGACTTGCCCAATTTGAATTGAGAAGTGTCACAAAATATAATTCATTTTATTAAATTAACAACTTTATATTAACATTATTATGTTCTCATTCTATATAGCCACTTAAAAGGTTTTTATAGACGCTTTTGGACGAAATTCATTATACATTTCGATAACGTAAGTTTAGAGGCTATAAATTCGGCTTCCCCAATTTTGAATTCAAAAGTCGCACCAAATATAATTTATTTGATTATATTAGCAGCTTTTTATCAACTTTATTACGTTTTCATTATTTATAACTAACTAACAGGTTTTTCTAGATGCTTTTGTATGAAATTCATTGTATATTTCTCGTTAAAAATAACATAAGTTTAGATGCAATAAAGTTCGACTTGCCCAATTTGAATTAAGAAGTGTCACCAAATATAATTTATTTGATTAAATTAGCAACTTTATATCAACATTATTACGTTCTCATTCTATATAGTCAATTAAAAGGTTTTCATAAACGCTTTTGGACGAAATTCATTATACATTTCGATAACGTAATTTTGGAGGCTATAAATTCGAATTCCCCAATTTTGAATTCAAAAGTGGCACCAAATATAATTTACTTGATTATATTAGCAACTTTTTATCAACTGTATTACGTTTTCATTATTTATAACTAACTACCAGGTTTTTCTAGACGCTTTTGGATGAAATTCATTGTATATTTCTCTTTAAAAATAACATAAGTTTAGATGCAATAAAGTTCGACTTGCCCAATTTGAATTGAGAATTGTCACAAAATATAATTCATTTTATTAAATTAGCAACTTTATATCAACATTATTACGTTCTCATTCTATATAGCAAAATAAAAGGTTTTTATAGACGCTTTTGGACGAAATTCATTATACATTTCGATAACGTAAGTTTAGAGGCTATAAATTCGACTTCCCCAATTTTGAATTCAAAAGTGGCACCAAATATAATTTATTTGATTATATTAGCAACTTTTTATCAACTTTATTACATTGTCATTATTTACAACTAACTAACAGGTTTTTCTAGACGCTTTTGGATGAAATTCGTTCTATATTTTTCTTTAAAAATAACATAAGTTTAGATGCAATAAAGTTCTACTTGCCCAATTTGAATTGAGAAGTGTCACAAAATATAATTCATTTGATTAAATTAGCAACTTTATATCAACATTATTACGTTCTCATTCTATATAGCCAATTAAAAGGCTTTTATAGACGCTTTTGGACGAAATTCATTATATATTTCGATAGCGTAAGTTTAGAGGTTATAAATTCGACTTCCCCAATTTTGAATTTAAAATTGGCACCAAATATAGTTTATTTGATTATATTAGCAACTTTTTATCACCTTTATTACGTTGTCATTATTTATAACTAACTAACAGGTTTTTCTTGACGCTTTTGGATGAAATTCATTCTATATTTCTCTTTAAAAATAACATAAGTTTAGATGCAATAAAGTTCGACTTGCCCAATTTAAATTGAGAAGTGTCACAAAATATAATTCATTTTATTAAATTAACAACTTTATATCAACATTATTATGTTCTCATTCTATATAGCCACTTAAAAGGTTTTTATAGACGCTTTTGGACGAAATTCATTATACATTTCGATAACGTAAGTTTAGAGGCTATAAATTCGGCTTCCCCAATTTTGAATTCAAAAGTCGCACCAAATATAATTTATTTGATTATATTAGCAGCTTTTTATCAACTTTATTACGTTTTCATTATTTATAACTAACTAACAGGTTTTTCTAGATGCTTTCGTATGAAATTCATTGTATATTTCTCGTTAAAAATAACATAAGTTTAGATGCAATAAAGTTCGACTTGCCCAATTTGAATTGAGAAGTGTCACCAAATATAATTCATTTGATTAAATTAGCAACTTTATATCAACATTATTACGTTCTCTTTCTATATAGCCAATTAAAAGGTTTTCATAAACGCTTTTGGACGAAATTCATTATACATTTCGATAACGTAATTTTGGAGGCTATAAATTCGACTTCCCCAATTTTGAATTCAAAAGTGGCACCAAATATAATTTACTTGATTATATTAGCAACTTTTTATCAACTGTATTACGTTTTCATTATTAATAACTAACTACCAGGTTTTTCTAGACGCTTTTGGATGAAATTCATTGTATATTTCTCTTTAAAAATAACATAAGTTTAGATGCAATAAAGTTCGACTTGCCCAATTTGAATTGAGAATTGTCACAAAATATAATTCATTTTATTAAATTAGCAACTTTATATCAACATTATTACGTTCTCATTCTATATAGCTAAATAAAAGGTTTTTATAGACGCTTTTGGACGAAATTCATTATACATTTCGATAACGTAAGTTTAGAGGCTATAAATTCGACTACCCCAATTTTGAATTCAAAAGTGGCACCAAATATTATTTATTTGATTATATTAGCAACTTTTTATCAACTTTATTACATTGTCATTATTTACAACTAACTAACAGGTTTTTCTAGATGCTTTTGGATGAAATTCGTTCTATATTTTTCTTTAAAAATAACATAAGTTTAGATGCAATAAAGTTCTACTTGCCCAATTTGAATTGAGAAGTGTCACCAAATATAATTCATTTGATTAAATTAGCAACTTTATATCAACATTATTACGTTCTCATTCTATATAGCCAATTAAAAGGCTTTTATAGACGCTTTTGGACGAAATTCATTATATATTTCGATAGCGTAATTTTAGAGGCTATAAATTCGACTTCCCCAATTTTGAATTTAAAAGTGGCACCAAATATAGTTTATTTGATTATATTAGCAACTTTTTATCATCTTTATTACGTTGTCGTTATTTATAACTAACTAACAGGTTTTTCTTGACGCTTTTGGATGAAATTCATTCTATATTTCTCTTTAAAAATAACATAAGTTTAGATGCAATAAAGTTCGACTTGCCCAATTTGAATTGAGAAGTGTCACAAAATATAATTCATTTTATTAAATTAACAACTTTATATTAACATTATTATGTTCTCATTCTATATAGCCACTTAAAAGGTTTTTATAGACGCTTTTGGACGAAATTCATTATACATTTCGATAACGTAAATTTAGAGGCTATAAATTCGGCTTCCCCAATTTTGAATTCAAAAGTCGCACCAAATATAATTTATTTGATTATATTAGCAGCTTTTTATCAACTTTATTACGTTTTCATTATTTATAACTAACTAACAGGTTTTTCTAGATGCTTTCGTATGAAATTCATTGTATATTTCTCGTTAAAAATAACATAAGTTTAGATGCAATAAAGTTCGACTTGCCCAATTTGAATTGAGAAGTGTCACCAAATATAATTCATTTGATTAAATTAGCAACTTTATATCAACATTATTACGTTCTCATTCTATATAGCCAATTAAAAGGTTTTCATAAATGCTTTTGGACGAAATTCATTATACATTTCGATAACGTAATTTTAGAGGCTATAAATTCGACTTCCCCAATTTTGAATTCAAAAGTGGCACCAAATATAATTTATTTGATTATATTAGCAACTTTTGATCAACTGTATTACGTTTTCATTATTTATAACTAACTAACAGGTTTTTCTAGACGCTTTTGGATGAAATTCATTGTATATTTCTCTTTAAAAATAACATACGTTTAGATGCAATAAAGTTCGACTTGCCCAATTTGAATTGAGAATTGTCACAAAATATAATTCATTTTATTAAATTAGCAACTTTATATCAACATTATTACGTTCTCATTCTATATAGCCAAATAAAAGGTTTTTAGAGACGCTTTTGGACGAAATTCATTATACATTTCGATAACGTAAGTTTAGAGGCTATAAATTCGACTTCCCCAATTTTGAATTCAAAAGTGGCACCAAATATAATTTATTAGATTATATTAGCAACTTTTTATCAAATTTATTACATTGTCATTATTTACAACTAACTAACAGGTTTTTCTAGACGTCTTTGGATGAAATTCGTTCTATATTTCTCTTTAAAAATAACATAAGTTTAGATGCAATAATGTTCGACTTGCCCAATTTGAATTGAGAAGTGTCACAAAAGATAATTCATTTGATTAAATTAGCAACTTTATATCAACATTATTACATTCTCATTCTATATAGCCAATTAAAAGGTTTTATAGACGCTTTTGGACGAAATTCATTATACATTTCGATAACGTAAGTTAAGAGGCTATATATTCGACTTCCCAAATTTTGAATTCAAAAGTGTCACCAAATATAATTTATTTGATTATACTAGCAACTTTTTATCAACTTTATTACGTTTTCATTGTTTATATCAAACTAACAGGTTTTTCTAGACGCTTTTGGATGAAATTCATTGTATATTTCTCTTTAAAAATAACATAAGTTTAGATGCATTAAAGTTCGACTTGCCCAATTTGAATTGAGAAGTGTCACCAAATATAATTCATTTGATTAAATTACCAACTTTATATCAACATTATTATGTTCTCATTCTATATAGCCAATTAAAAGGTTTTTATAGATGCTTTTGGACAAAATTCTTTTTACATTTCGATAACGTAAGTTTAGAGGCTATAAATTCGGCTTCCACAATTTTGAATTCAAAATTGGCACCAAATATAGTTTATTTGATTATATTAGCAACTTTTTATCATCTTTATTACGTTGTCATTATTTATAACTAACTAACAGGTTTTTCTAGACGCTTTTGGATGAAATTCATTCTATATTTCTCTTTAAAAATAACATAAGTTTAGATGCAATAATGTTCGACTTGCCCAATTTGAATTGAGAAGTGTCACCAAATATAATTCATTTGATTAAATTAACAACTTTATATCAACATTATTACGTTCTCATTCTTTATAGCCAATTAAAAGGTTTTTATAGACGCTTTTGGACGAAATTCATTATACATTTCGATAACGTAAGTTTAGAGGCTATAAATTCGGCTTCCCCAATTTTGAATTCAAAAGTCGCACCAAATATAATTTATTTGATTATATTAGCAACTTTTTATCAACTTTATTACGTTTTCATTATTTATAACTAACTAACAGGTTTTTCTAGATGCTTTTGTATGAAATTCATTGTATATTTCTTGTTAAAAATAACATAAGTTTAGATGCAATAAAGTTCGACTTGCCCAATTTGAATTGAGAAGTGTCACCAAATATAATTCATTTGATTAAATTAGCAACTTTATATCAACATTATTACGTTATCATTCTACATAGCCAATTAAAAGGTTTTCATAAACGCTTTTGGACGAAATTCATAATACATTTCGATAACGTAATTTTAGAGGCTATAAATTCGACTTCCCCAATTTTGAACACCAAATATATTTTATTTGATTATATTAGCAACTTTTGATCAACTGTATTATGTTTTCATTATTTATAACTAACTAACAGGTTTTTCTAGATGCTTTTGGATGAAATTCATTGTATATTTCTCTTTAAAAATAACATACGTTTAGATGCAATAAAGTTCGACTTGCCCAATTAGAATTGAGAATTGTCACAAAATATAATTCATTTTATTAAATTAGCAACTTTATATCAACATTATTACGTTCTCATTCTATATAGCCAAATAAAAGGTTTTTAGAGACGCTTTTGGACGAAATTCATTATACATTTCGATAACGTAAGTTTAGAGGCTATAAATTCGACTTCCCCAATTTTGAATTCAAAAGTGGCACCAAATATAATTTATTAGATTATATTAGAAACTTTTTATCAAATTTATTACATTGTCATTATTTACAACTAACTAACAGGTTTTTCTAGACGCCTTTGGATGAAATTCGTTCTATATTTCTCTTTAAAAATAACATAAGTTTAGATGCAATAAAGTTCGACTTGCCCAATTTGAATTGAGAAGTGTCACAAAATATAATTCATTTGATTAAATTAGCAACTTTATATCAACATTATTACGTTCTCATTCTATATAGCCAATTAAAAGGTTTTATAGACGCTTTTGGACGAAATTCATTATACATTTCGATAACGTAAGTTAAGAGGCTATATATTCGACTTCCCAAATTTTGAATTCAAAAGTGTCACCAAATATAATTTATTTGATTATACTAGCAACTTTTTATCAACTTTATTACGTTTTCATTATTTATATCAAACTAACAGGTTTTTCTAGACGCTTTTGGATGAAATTCATTGTATATTTCTCTTTAAAAATAACATAAGTTTAGATGCATTAAAGTTCGACTTGCCCAATTTGAATTGAGAAGTGTCACCAAATATAATTCATTTGATTAAATTACCAACTTTATATCAACATTATTACGTTCTCATTCTATATAGCCAATTAAAAGGTTTTTATAGATGTTTTTGGACAAAATTCATTTTACATTTCGATAACGTAAGTTTAGAGGCTATAAATTCGGCTTCCACAATTTTGAATTCAAAAGTGGCACCAAATATAGTTTATTTGATTATATTAGCAACTTTTTATCATCTTTATTACGTTGTCATTATTTATAACTAACTAACAGGTTTTTCTAGACGCTTTTGGATGAAATTCATTCTATATTTCTCTTTAAAAATAACATAAGTTTAGATGCAATAATGTTCGACTTGCCCAATTTGAATTGAGAAGTGTCACCAAATATAATTCATTTGATTAAATTAACAACTTTATATCAACATTATTACGTTCTCATTCTTTATAGCCAATTAAAAGGTTTTTATAGACGCTTTTGGACGAAATTCATTATACATTTCGATAACGTAAGTTTAGAGGCTATAAATTCGGCTTCCCCAATTTTGAATTCAAAAGTCGCACCAAATGTAATTTATTTGATTATATTAGCAACTTTTTATCAACTTTATTACGTTTTCATTATTTATAACTAACTAACAGGTTTTTCTAGATGCTTTTGTATGAAATTCATTGTATATTTCTTGTTAAAAATAACATAAGTTTAGATGCAATAAAGTTCGACTTGCCCAATTTGAATTGAGAAGTGTCACCAAATATAATTCATTTGATTAAATTAGCAACTTTATATCAACATTATTACGTTATCATTCTATATAGCCAATTAAAAGGTTTTCATAAACGCTTTTGGACGAAATTCATAATACATTTCGATAACGTAATTTTAGAGGCTATAAATTCGACTTCCCCAATTTTGAATTCAAAAGTGGCACCAAATATAATTTATTTGATTATATTAGCAACTTTTGATCAACTGTATTACGTTTTCATTATTTATAACTAACTAACAGGTTTTTCTAGACGCTTTTGGATGAAATTCATTGTATATTTCTCTTTAAAAATAACATACGTTTAGATGCAATAAAGTTCGACTTGCCCAATTAGAATTGAGAATTGTCACAAAATATAATTCATTTTATTAAATTAGCAACTTTATATCAACATTATTACGTTCTCATTCTATATAGCCAAATAAAAGGTTTTTAGAGACGCTTTTGGACGAAATTCATTATACATTTCGATAACGTAAGTTTAGAGGCTATAAATTCGACTTCCCCAATTTTGAATTCAAAAGTGGCACCAAATATAATTTTTTAGATTATATTAGCAACTTTTTATCAAATTTATTACATTGTCATTATTTACAACTAACTAACAGGTTTTTCTAGACGCCTTTGGATGAAATTCGTTCTATATTTCTCTTTAAAAATAACATAAGTTTAGATGCAATAAAGTTCGACTTGCCCAATTTGAATTGAGAAGTGTCATAAAATATAATTCATTTGATTAAATTAGCAACTTTATATCAACATTATTACGTTCTCATTCTATATAGCCAATTAAAAGGTTTTATAGACGCTTTTGGACGAAATTCATTATACATTTCGATAACGTAAGTTAAGAGGCTATATATTCGACTTCCCAAATTTTGAATTCAAAAGTGTCACCAAATATAATTTATTTGATTATACTAGCAACTTTTTATCAACTTTATTACGTTTTCATTATTTATATCAAACTAACAGGTTTTTCTAGACGCTTTTGGATGAAATTCATTGTATATTTCTCTTTAAAAATAACATAAGTTTAGATGCATTAAAGTTCGACTTGCCCAATTTGAATTGAGAAGTGTCACCAAATATAATTCATTTGATTAAATTACCAACTTTATATCAACATTATTACGTTCTCATTCTATATAGCCAATTAAAAGGTTTTTATAGATGCTTTTGGACAAAATTCATTTTACATTTCGATAACGTAAGTTTAGAGGCTATAAATTCGGCTTCCACAATTTTGAATTTAAAAGTGGCACCAAATATAGTTTATTTGATTATATTAGCAACTTTTTATCATCTTTATTACGTTGTCATTATTTATAACTAACTAACAGGTTTTTCTAGACGCTTTTGGATGAAATTCATTCTATATTTCTCTTTAAAAATAACATAAGTTTAGATGCAATAATGTTCGACTTGCCCAATTTGAATTGAGAAGTGTCACCAAATATAATTCATTTGATTAAATTAACAACTTTATATCAACATTATTACGTTCTCATTCTTTATAGCCAATTAAAAGGTTTTTATAGATGCTTTTGGACGAAATTCATTATACATTTCGATAACGCAAGTTTAGAGGCTATAAATTCGACTTCCCCAATTTTGAATTCAAAAGTGACACCAAATATAGTTTATTTGATTATATTAGCAACTTCTTATTACATTGTCATTATTTATAACCAACTAACATGTTTTTCTAGACACTTTTGGATGAAATTCATTGTATATTTCTCTTAAAAATTACAAAAGTTTAGATGCAATAAAGTTCAACTTGCCCAAGTTGAATTGAGAAGTGTCACCAAATATAATTCATTTGATTAAATTAGCAACTTTATATCAACATTATTACGTTCTCATTCTATATAGCCAATTAAAAGGCTTTTATAGACGCTTTTGGACGAAATTCATCATACATTTCGAAAACGTAAGTTTAGAGGCTATATATAAAACTTCCCCAATTTTGAATTCAAAAGTGTCACCAAATATAATTTATTTGATTATATTAGCAACTTTTTATCAAATTTATTACGTTTTCATTATTTATATCTAACTAACAGGTTTTTCTAGACGCTTTTGGATGAAATTCATTGTATATTTCTCTTTAAATATAACATAAGTTTAGATACAATAAAGTTCGACTTGCCCAATTTGAATTGAGAAGTGTCACCAAATATAATTCATTTGATTAAATTAGCAACTTTATATCAACATTATTATGTTCTCCTTGTATATAGCCAATTAAAAGGTTTTTATAGACGCTTTTGGACGAAATTCATTATACATATCAAAAACGTAAGTGGCACCAAATATAAATTATTTGATTATATTAGCAAATATAAATTATTTGATTATATTAGCAAACGTAAGTTCGACTTCCCCAATTTTGAATTCAAAAGTGGCACCAAATATAAATTATTTGATTGTATTAGCAACTTTTTATCAACTTTATTACATTGTCATTATTTATAACTAACTAACAGGTTTTTGTAGACACTTTTGGATTAATTCATTCTATATTTCTCTTTAAAAATAACATAAGTTTAGATACAATAAAGTTCGACTTGCCCAATTTGAATTGAGAAGTGTTACCAAATATAATTCATTTGATTAAATTAGCAACTTTATATCAACATTATTATGTTCTCATTCTATATAGCCAATTAAAAGGTTTTTATAGACGCTTTTGGACGAAGTTCATTATACATTTCGATAACGTAAGTTTAGAGGCTATAAATTCGACTTCCCCAATTTTGAATTCAAAAGTGGCAGCAAATAAAATTTATTTGATTATATTAGCAACTTTTTATCAACTTTATTACGTCTTCATTATCTATATCTAACTAACAGGGTTTTCTAGACGTTTTTGGATGAAATTCATTGTATATTTCTCTTTAAAAATAACATAAGTTTAGATGCAATAAAGTTCGACTTGCCCAATTTGAATTGAGAAGTGTCACAAAATATAATTCATTTGATTAAATTAGCAACTTTATATCAACATTATTATGTTCTCATTCTATATAGCCAATTAAAAGGTTTTTATAGACGCTTTTGGACGAAATTCATTATACATTTCGATAACGTAAGTTTAGAGGCTATAAATTCGACTTCCCCAATTTTGAATTCAAAAGTGGCACCAAATATAATTTATTTGATTATATTAGCAACTTTTTATCAACTTTATTACATTGTCATTATTTATAACTAACTAACAGGTTTTTGTAGACACTTTTGGATGAAATTCATTCTATATTTCTCTTTAAAAATAACATAAGTTTAGATACAATAAAGTTCGACTTGCCCAATTTGAATTGAGAAGTGTTACCAAATATAATTCATTTGATTAAATTAGCCACTTTATATCAACATTATTATGTTTCTCATTCTATATAGCCAATTAAAACGTTTTTATAAACGCTTTTGGACGAAATTCATTATATATTTCAATAACGTAAGTTTAGAGGCTATAAATTCGACTTCCCCAATTTTGAATTCAAAAGTGGCAGCAAATAAAATTTGTTTGATTATATTAGCAACTTTTTATCAACTTTATTACCTCTTCATTATTTATATCTAACTAACAGGGTTTTCTAGACGTTTTTGGATGAAATTCATTGTAGCTTTCTCTTTAAAAATAACATAAGTTTAGATGCAATAAAGTTCAACTTGCCCAATTTGAATTGAGAAGTGTCACCAAATATAATTCATTTGATTAAATTACCAACTTTATATCAACATTATAAACGTTTTTGGATGAATGTCATTATATATTTCGATAACGTAAGTTCAGAGGCTATAAATTCGACTTCCCCAATTTTTAATTCAAAAGTGGCACCAAATATAATTTATTTGATTATATTAGCAACTTTTTATCAACTTTATTACGTTTTCATTATTTATAACTAACTAACAGGTTTTTCTAGACGCTTTTGGATGAAATTCGTTGTATATTTATCTTTAAAAATAACATAAGTTTAGATGCAATAAAGTTCGACTTGCCCTATTTGAATTGAGAATTGTCACAAAATATAATTCATTTGATTAAATTAGCAACTTTATATGAACATTATTACGTTCTCATTCAATATAGCCAATTAAAAGATTTTTTATAGACGCTCTTGGACGAAATTGATTATACATTTCGATAACGTAAGTTTAGAGGCTATAAATTCGACTTCCCCAACTTTGAATTCAAAAGTGGCACCAAATCTAATTTATTTGATTATATTAGCAACTTTTTATCAACTTTATTACATTGTCATTATTTATAACTAACTAACAGGTTTTTGTAGACACTTTTGGATGAAATTCATTCTATATTTCTCTTTAAAAATAACATAAGTTTAGATACAATAAAGTTCGACTTGCCCAATTTGAATTGAGAAGTGTTACCAAATATAATTCATTTGATTAAATTAGCAACTTTATATCAACATTATTATGTTTCTCATTCTTTATAGCCAATTAAAAGGTTTTTATAGGCGCTTTTGCACGAAATTCATTATACATTTCGATAACGCAAGTTTAGAGGGTATAAATTCGACTTCCCCAATTTTGAATTCAAAAGTGGCACCAAATATAATTTATTTGATTCTATTAGCAACTTTTTATCAACTTTATTACGTTTTCATTATTTATAACTAACTAACAGGTTTTTCTAGACGCTTTTGGATGAAATTCATTGTATATTTCTCTTTAAAAATAACATAAGTTTAGATGCAATAAAGTTCGACTTGCCCAATTTGAATTGAGAAGTGTCACAAAATATAATTCATTTGATTAAATTAGCAACTTTATATGAACATTATTACGTTCTCATTCAATATAGCCAATTAAAAGATTTTTTATAGACGCTTTTGGACGAAATTGATTATACATTTCGATAACGTAAGTTTAGAGGCTATAAATTCGACTTCCCCAACTTTGAATTCAAAAGTGGCACCAAATCTAATTTATTTGATTATATTAGCAACTTTTTATCAACTTTATTACATTGTCATTATTTATAACTAACTAACAGGTTTTTGTAGACACTTTTGGATGAAATTCATTCTATATTTCTCTTTAAAAATAACATAAGTTTAGATACAATAAAGTTCGACTTGCCCAATTTGAATTGAGAAGTGTTACCAAATATAATTCATTTGATTAAATTAGCAACTTTATATCAACATTATTATGTTTCTCATTCTTTATAGCCAATTAAAAGGTTTTTATAGACGCTTTTGGACGAAATTGATTATACATTTCGATAACGTAAGTTTAGAGGCTATAAATTCGACTTCCCCAACTTTGAATTCAAAAGTGGCACCAAATATAATTTATTTGATTATATTAGCAACTTTTTATCAACTTTATTACGTCTTCATTATTTATATCTAACTAACAGGGTTTTGTAGACACTTTTGGATGAAATTCATTCTATATTTCTCTTTAAAAATAACATAAGTTTAGATACAATAAAGTTCGACTTGCCCAATTTGAATTGAGAAGTGTTACCAAATATAATTCATTTGATTAAATTAGCAACTTTATATCAACATTATTATGTTTCTCATTCTATATAACCCATTAAAAGGTTTTTATAGACGCTTTTGGACGAAATTCATTATACATTTCGATAACGTAAGTTTAGAGGCTATAAATTTGACTTCCCCAATTTTGAATTCAAAATTGGCAGCAAATATAATTTATTTGATTTCATTAGCAACTTTTTATCAACTTTATTACGTCTTCATTATTTATATCTAACTAACAGGTTTTTCTAGACGTTTTTGGATGAAATTCATTGTATATTTCTCTTTAAAAATAATATAAGTTTAGATGCAATAAAGTTCAACTTGCCTAATTTGAATTGAGAAGTGTCACCAAATCTAATTCATTTGATTAAATTACCAACTTTATATCAACATCAGTACGTTCTCATTCTTTTTAGCCAATTAATATGTTTCTATATTTCTCTTTGAAAATAACATAAGTTTAGATGCAATAAAGTTCGACTTGCCCAATTTGTATTGAGAAGTGTCACCAAATATAATTCATTTGAATAAATTAGCGACTTTATATCAACATTATTACGTTCTCATTCTATATAGCCAATTAAAAGGTTTTCATAAACGCTTTTGGACGAAATTCATTATACATTTCGATAACGTAAGTTTAGAGGCTATAAATTCGACTTCCTTAATTTTGAATTCAAAATTGGCACCAAATATAATTTATTTGATTATATTAGCAACTTTTTATCAACTTTATTACGTTTTCATTATTTATAACTAACTAACAGGTTTTTCTAGACGCTTTTGGATGAAATTCATTGTATATTTCTCTTTAAAAATAACATAAGTTTAGATGGAATAAAGTTCGACTTGCCTAATTTGAATTGAGAAGTGTCACCAAATATAATTTATTTGATTAAATTAGCAACTTTATATCAACATTGTCACATTCTCATTCTATATAGCCAATTAAAAGGTTTTTATAGACGCTTTTGGACGAATTTCATTATACATTTCGATAACGTAAGTTTAGAGGCTATAAATTCGGCTTCCACAATTTTGAATTCAAAAGTGGCACCAAATATAGTTTATTTGATTATATTAGCAACTTTTTATCATCTTAATTACGTTGTCATTATTTATAACTAACTAACAGGTTTTGCTAGACGCTTTTGGATGAAATTCATTCTATATTTCTCTTTAAAAATAACATAAGTTTAGATGCAATAAAGTTAGACTTGCCCAATTTGAATTGAGAAGTGGCACCAAATATAATTCATTTGATTAAATTAGCAACTTTATATCAATATTATTACATTCTCATTCTATATAGCCAATTAAAAGGTTTTTATAGACGCTTTTGGACGAAATTCTTTATACATTTCGATAACGTAAGTTTAGAGGCTATAAATTCGACTTCCCCAATTTTAAATTCAAAAGTGGCAGCAAATATAATTTATTTGATTATATTAGCAACTTTTTATCAACTTTATTACGTTTTCATTATTTATATCTAACTAACAGGTTTTTCTAGACGTTTTTGGATGAAATTCATTGTATATTTCTCTTTAAAAATAACATAAGTTTAGATGCAATAATGTTCGACTTGCCCAATTAGAATTGAGAAGTGTCACCAAATATAATTCATTTGATTAAATTAGCAACTTTATATCAACATTATTACGTTCTCATTCTTTATAGCCAATTAAAAGGTTTTTATAGACGCTTTTGGACGAAATTCATTATACATTTCGAAAACGTAAGTTTAGAGGCTATATATTCGACTTCCCCAATTTTGAATTCAAAAGTGGCACCAAATATAATTTATTTGATTATATTAGCAACTTTTTATCAAATTTATTACGTTTTCATTATTTATATCTAACTAACATGTTTTTCTAGACTCTTTTGGATGAAATTCATTGTATATTTCTCTTTAAAATTAACATAAGTTTAGATACAATAAAGTTCGACTTGCCCAATTAGAATTGAGAAGTGTCACCAAATATAATTCATTTGATTAAATTAGCAACTTTATATCAACATAATTACGTTCTCCTTCTATATAGCCAATTAAAAGGTTTTTATAGACGCTTTTGGAAGAAATTCATTATACATATAACAAACGTAAGTTTAGAGGCTATAAATTTGACTTCCCCACTTTTGAATTCAAAAGTGGGACCAAATATAAATTATTTGATTATATTAACAACTTTTTATCAACTTTATTATATTGTCATTATTTATAGCTAACTAACAGGTTTTTGTAGACACTTTTGGATGAAATTCATTCTATATTTCTCTTTAAACATAACATACATTTAGATACAATAAAGTTCGACTTGCCAATTTGAATTGAGAAGTGTTACCAAATATAATTCATTTGATTAAATTAGCAAGTTTATATCAACATTATTATGTTTCTCATTCTTTATAGCCAATTAAAAGGTTTTTATAGACGCTTTTGGACGAAATTGATTATACATTTCGATAACGTAAGTTTAGAGGCTATAAATTCGACTTCCCCAACTTTGAATTCAAAAGTGGCACCAAATATAATTTATTTGATTATATTAGCAACTTTTTATCAACTTTATTACGTCTTCATTATTTATATCTAACTAACAGGGTTTTGTAGACACTTTTGGATGAAATTCATTCTATATTTCTCTTTAAAAATAACATAAGTTTAGATACAATAAAGTTCGACTTGCCCAATTTGAATTGAGAAGTGTTACCAAATATAATTCATTTGATTAAATTAGCAACTTTATATCAACATTATTATGTTTCTCATTCTATATAACCAATTAAAAGGTTTTTATAGACGCTTTTGGACGAAATTCATTATACATTTCGAAAACGTAAGTTTAGAGGCTATATATTCGACTTCCCCAATTTTGAATTCAAAAGTGGCACCAAATATAATTTATTTGATTATATTAGCAACTTTTTATCAAATTTATTACGTTTTCATTATTTATATCTAACTAACATGTTTTTCTAGACTCTTTTGGATGAAATTCATTGTATATTTCTCTTTAAAATTAACATAAGTTTAGATACAATAAAGTTCGACTTGCCCAATTAGAATTGAGAAGTGTCACCAAATATAATTCATTTGATTAAATTAGCAACTTTATATCAACATAATTACGTTCTCCTTCTATATAGCCAATTAAAAGGTTTTTATAGACGCTTTTGGAAGAAATTCATTATACATATAACAAACGTAAGTTTAGAGGCTATAAATTTGACTTCCCTAATTTTGAATTCAAAAGTGGGACCAAATATAAATTATTTGATTATATTAACAACTTTTTATCAACTTTATTATATTGTCATTATTTATAACTAACTAACAGGTTTTTGTAGACACTTTTGGATGAAATTCATTCTATATTTCTCTTTAAACATAAGATACGTTTAGATACAATAAAGTTCGACTTGACAATTTGAATTGAGAAGTGTTACCAAATATAATTCATTTGATTAAATTAGCAACTTTATATCAACATTATTATGTTTCTCATTCTATATAACCAATTAAAAGGTTTTTATAGACGCTTTTGGACGAAATTCATTATACATTTCGATAACGTAAGTTTAGAGGCTATAAATTTGACTTCCCCAATTTTGAATTCAAAACTGGCAGCAAATATAATTTATTTGATTATATTAGCAACTTTTTATCAACTTTATTACGTCTTCATTATTTATATCTAACTAACAGGTTTTTCTAGACGTTTTTGCATGAAATTCATTGTATATTTCTCTTTAAAAATAATATAAGTTTAGATGCAATAAAGTTCAACTTGCCTAATTTGAATTGAGAAGTGTCACCAAATCTAATTCATTTGATTAAATTACCAACTTTATATCAACATCATTACGTTCTCATTCTTTTTAGCCAATTAATATGTTTCTATATTTCTCTTTGAAAATAACATAAGTTTAGATGCAATAAAGTTCGACTTGCCCAATTTGAATTGAGAAGTGTCGCCAAATATAATTCATTTGAATAAATTAGCGACTTTATATCAGCATTATTACGTTCTCATTCAATATAGCCAATTAAAAGGTTTTCATAAACGCTTTTGGACGAAATTCATTATACATTTCGATAACGTAAGTTTAGAGGCTATAAATTCGACTTCCTTAATTTTGAATTCAAAAGTGGCACCAAATATAATTTATTTGAGTATATTAGCAACTTTTTATCAACTTTATTACGTTTTCATTATTTATAACTAACTAGCAGGTTTTTCTAGACGCTTTTGGATGAAATTCATTGTATATTTCTCTTTAAAAATAACATAAGTTTAGATGGAATAAAGTTCGACTTGCCTAATTTGAATTGAGAAGTGTCACCAAATATAATTTATTTGATTAAATTAGCAACTTTATATCAACATTGTCACATTCTCATTCTATATAGCCAATTAAAAGGTTTTTATAGACGCTTTTGGACGAATTTCATTATACATTTCGATAACGTAAGTTTAGAAGCTATAAATTCGGCTTCCACAATTTTGAATTCAAAAGTGGCACCAAATATAGTTTATTTGATTATATTAGCTACTTTTTATCATCTTAATTACGTTGTCATTATTTATAACTAACTAACAGGTTTTGCTAGACGCTTTTGGATGAAATTCATTCTATATTTCTCTTTAAAAATAACATAAGTTTAGATGCAATAAAGTTAGACTTGCCCAATTTGAATTGAGAAGTGGCACCAAATATAATTCATTTGATTAAATTAGCAACTTTATATCAATATTATTACATTCTCATTCTATATAGCCAATTAAAAGGTTTTTATAGACGCTTTTGGACGAAATTCTTTATACATTTCGATAACGTAAGTTTAGAGGCTATAAATTCGACTTCCCCAATTTTAAATTCAAAAGTGGCAGCAAATATAATTTATTTGATTATATTAGCAACTTTTTATCAACTTTATTACGTTTTCATTATTTATATCTAACTAACAGGTTTTTCTAGACGTTTTTGGATGAAATTCATTGTATATTTCTCTTTAAAAATAACATAAGTTTAGATGCAATAATGTTCGACTTGCCCAATTAGAATTGAGAAGTGTCACCAAATATAATTCATTTGATTAAATTAGCAACTTTATATCAACATTATTACGTTCTCATTCTTTATAGCCAATTAAAAGGTTTTTATAGACGCTTTTGGACGAAATTCATTATACATTTCGAAAACGTAAGTTTAGAGGCTATATATTCGACTTCCCCAATTTTGAATTCAAAAGTGGCAACAAATATAATTTATTTGATTATATTAGCAACTTTTTATCAAATTTATTACGTTTTCATTATTTATATCTAACTAACATGTTTTTCTAGACTCTTTTGGATGAAATTCATTGTATATTTCTCATTAAAATTAACATAAGTTTAGATACAATAAAGTTCGACTTGCCCAATTAGAATTGAGAAGTGTCACCAAATATAATTCATTTGATTAAATTAGCAACTTTATATCAACATAATTACGTTCTCCTTCTATATAGCCAATTAAAAGGTTTTTATAGACGCTTTTGGAAGAAATTCATTATACATATAACAAACGTAAGTTTAGAGGCTATAAATTTGACTTCCCCAATTTTGAATTCAAAAGTGGGACCAAATATAAATTATTTGATTATATTAACAACTTTTTATCAACTTTATTATATTTTCATTATTTATAACTAACTAACAGGTTTTTGTAGACACTTTTGGATGAAATTCATTCTATATTTCTCTTTAAAAATAACATACGTTTAGATACAATAAAGTTCGACTTGCCCAATTTGAATTGAGAAGTGTTACCAAATATAATTCATTTGATTAAATTAGCAACTTTATATCAACATTATTATGTTTCTCATTCTATATAGCCAATTAAAAGGTTTTTATAGATGCTTTTGGACGAAATTCATTATACATTTCGATAACGTAAGTTTAGAGGCTATAAATTCGACTTCCCCAATTTTGAATTCAAAAGTGGCAGCAAATATAATTTATTTGATTATATTAGCAACTTTTTATCAACTTTATCACGTCTTCATTATTTATATCTAACTAACAGGTTTTTCTAGACATTTTTGGATGAAATTCATTGTATATTTCTCTTTAAAAATAATATAAGTTTAGATGCAATAAAGTTTAACTTGCCCAATTTGAATTGAGAAGTGTCACCAAATCTAATTCATTTGATTAAATTACCAACTTTATATCAACATTATTACGTTCTCATTCTTTTTAGCCAATTAATATGTTTTTATAGACGTTTTTGGATTAATGTCATTATACATTTCGATAACGTAAGTTCAGAGGCTATAAATTCGACTTCCCCAATTTTTAATTCAAAAGTGGCACCAAATATAATTTATTTGATTATATTAGCAACTTTTTATCAACTTTATTTCGTTTTCATTATTTATAACTAACTAACAGGTTTTTCTAGACGCTTTTGGATGAAATTCATTGTATATTTCTCTTTACAAATAACATAAGTTTAGATGCAATAAAGTTCGACCTTCCCAATTTGAATTGAGAAGTGTCACCAAATATAATTCATTTGATTAAATTAGCAGCTTTATATCAACATTATTACGTTCTCATTCTATATAGCCAATTAAAAGGTTTTCATAAACGCTTTTGGACGAAATTCATTATACATTTCGATAACGTAAGTTTAGAGGCTATAAATTCAACTTTCCCAATTTTGAATTCAAAAGTGGCACCAAATATAATTTATTTGATTATATTAGCAACTTTTTATCAACTTTATTACGTTTTCATTATTTATAACTAACTAACAGGTTTTTCTAGACGCTTTTGGATGAAATTCATTGTATATTTCTCTTTAAAAATAACATAAGTTTAGATGCAATAAATGTCGACTTGCCCAATTTGAATTGAGAAGTGTCACCAAATATAATTCATTTGATTAAATTAGCAACTTTATATCAACATTATTATGTTCTCATTCTATATAGCCAATTAAAAGGTTTTCATAAACCCTTTTGGAAGAAATTCATTATACATTTCGATAACGCAAGTTTAGAGGCTATAAATTCGACTTCCCCAATTTTGATTTCAAAAGTGGCACCAAATATAATTTATTTGATTCTATTAGAAACTTTTTATCAACTTTATTACGTTTTCATTATTTATAACTAACTAACAGCTTTTTCTAAATGCTTTTGGATAAAATTCATTGTATATTTCTCTTTAAAAATAACATAAGTTTAGATGCAATAAAGTTCGACTTGCCCAATTTGAATTGAGAAGTGTCACCAAATATAATTCATTTGATTAAATTAGCAACTTTATATCAACATTATTACGTTCTCTTTCTATATAGCCAATTAAAAGGTTTTTATAGACGCTTTTGGACGAAATTGATTATACATTTCGATAACGTAAGTTTAGAGGCTATAAATTCGACTTCCCCAATTTTGAATTCAAAAGTGGCACCAAATATAATTTATTTGATTATATTAGCAACTTTTGATCAACTTTATTGCATTGTCATTATTTATAACTAACTAACAGGTTTTTGTAGACACTTTTGGATGAAATTCATTCTATATTTCTCTTTAAAAATAACATAAGTTTAGATACAATAAAGTTCGACTTGCCCAATTTGAATTGAGAAGTGTTACCAAATATAATTCATTTGATTAAATTAGCAACTTTATATCAACATTATTATGTTTCTCATTCTATATAGCCAATTAAAAGGTTTTTATAGACGCTTTTGGACGAAATTCATTATACATTTCGATAACGTAAGTTTAGAGGCTATAAATTCGACTTCCCCAATTTTGAATTCAAAAGTGGCAGCAAATAAAATTTATTTGATTATATTAGCAACTTTTTATCAACTTTATTACGTCTTCATGATTTATATCTAACTAACAGGTTTTTCTAGACGTTTTTGGATGAAATTCATTGTATATTTCTCTTTAAAAATAATATAAGTTTAGATGCAATAAAGTTCAACTTGCACAATTTGAATTGAGAAGTGTCACCAAATCTAATTCATTTGATTAAATTACCAACTTTATATCAACATTATTATGTTCTCATTCTTTTTAGCCAATTAATTTGTTTTTATAGACGTTTTTGGATGAATGTCATTATACATTTCGATAACCTAAGTTCAGAGGCTATAAATTCGACTTCCCCAATTTTTAATTCAAAAGTGGCACCAAATATAATTTATTTGATTATATTAGCAACTTTTTATCAACTTTATTACGTTTTCATTATTTATAACTAACTAACAGGTTTTTCTAGACGCTTTTGGATGAAATTCATTGTATATTTCTCTTTAAAAATAACATAAGTTTAGATGCAATAAAGTTCGACTTGCCCTATTTGAATTGAGAATTGTCACAAAATATAATTCATTTGATTAAATTATCAACTTTATATCAACATTATTACGTTCTTATTCTTTATAGCCAATTAAAAGGTTTTTATAGGCGCTTTTGGACGAAATTCATTATACATTTCGATAACGCAAGTTTAGAGGGTATAAATTCGACTTCCCCAATTTTGAATTCAAAAGTGGCACCAAATATAATTTATTTGATTCTATTAGCAACTTTTTATCAACTTTATTACGTTTTCATTATTTATAACTAACTAACAGGTTTTTCTAGACGCTTTTGGATGAAATTCATTGTATATTTCTCTTTACAAATAACATAAGTTTAGATGCAATAAAGTTCGACTTGCCCAATTTGAATTGAGAAGTGTCACCAAATATAATTCATTTGATTAAATTAGCAGCTTTATATCAACATTATTACGTTCTCATTCTATATAGCCAATTAAAAGGTTTTCATAAACGCTTTTGGACGAAATTCATTATACATTTCGATAACGTAAATTTAGAGGCTATAAATTCAACTTTCCCAATTTTGAATTCAAAAGTGGCACCAAATATAATTTATTTGATTATATTAGCAACTTTTTATCAACTTTATTATGTTTTCATTATTTATAACTAACTAACAGGTTTTTCTAGACGCTTTTGGATGAAATTCATTGTATATTTCTCTTTAAAAATAACATAAGTTTAGATGCAATAAATGTCGACTTGCCCAATTTGAATTGAGAAGTGTCACCAAATATAATTCATTTGATTAAATTAGCAACTTTATATCAACATTATTACGTTCTCATTCTATATAGCCAATTAAAAGGTTTTCATAAACGCTTTTGGAAGAAATTCATTATACATTTCGATAACGCAAGTTTAGAGGCTATAAATTCGACTTCCCCAATTTTGATTTCAAAAGTGGCACCAAATATAATTTATTTGATTCTATTAGCAACTTTTTATCAACTTTATTACGTTTTCATTATTTATAACTAACTAACAGCTTTTTCTAAATGCTTTTGGATAAAATTCATTGTATATAACATAAGTTTAGATGCAATAAAGTTCGACTTGCCCAATTTGAATTGAGAAGTGTCACCAAATATAATTCATTTGATTAAATTAGCAACTTTATATCAACATTATTACGTTCTCTTTCTATATAGCCAATTAAAAGGTTTTTATAGACGCTTTTGGACGAAATTGATTATACATTTCGATAACGTAAGTTTAGAGGCTATAAATTCGACTTCCCCAATTTTGAATTCAAAAGTGGCACCAAATATAATTTATTTGATTATATTAGCAACTTTTGATCAACTTTATTGCATTGTCATTGTTTATAACTAACTAACAGGTTTTTGTAGACACTTTTGGATGAAATTCATTCTATATTTCTCTTTAAAAATAACATAAGTTTAGATACAATAAAGTTCGACTTGCCCAATTTGAATTGAGAAGTGTTACCAAATATAATTCATTTGATTAAATTAGCAACTTTATATCAACATTATTATGTTTCTCATTCTATATAGCCAATTAAAAGGTTTTTATAGACGCTTTTGGACGAAATTCATTATACATTTCGATAACGTAAGTTTAGAGGCTATAAATTCGACTTCCCCAATTTTGAATTCAAAAGTGGCAGCAAATAAAATTTATTTGATTATATTAGCAACTTTTTATCAACTTTATTACGTCTTCATGATTTATATCTAACTAACAGGTTTTTCTAGACGTTTTTGGATGAAATTCATTGTATATTTCTCTTTAAAAATAATATAAGTTTAGATGCAATAAAGTTCGACTTGCACAATTTGAATTGAGAAGTGTCACCAAATCTAATTCATTTGATTAAATTACCAACTTTATATCAACATTATTATGTTCTCATTCTTTTTAGCCAATTAATTTGTTTTTATAGACGTTTTTGGATGAATGTCATTATACATTTCGATAACCTAAGTTCAGAGGCTATAAATTCGACTTCCCCAATTTTTAATTCAAAAGTGGCACCAAATATAATTTATTTGATTATATTAGCAACTTTTTATCAACTTTATTACGTTTTCATTATTTATAACTAACTAACAGGTTTTTCTAGACGCTTTTGGATGAAATTCATTGTATATTTCTCTTTAAAAATAACATAAGTTTAGATGCAATAAAGTTCGACTTGCCCTATTTGAATTGAGAATTGTCACAAAATATAATTCATTTGATTAAATTAGCAACTTTATATCAACATTATTACGTTCTTATTCTTTATAGCCAATTAAAAGGTTTTTATAGGCGCTTTTGGACGAAATTCATTATACATTTCGATAACGCAAGTTTAGAGGGTATAAATTCGACTTCCCCAATTTTGAATTCAAAAGTGGCACCAAATATAATTTATTTGATTCTATTAGCAACTTTTTATCAACTTTATTACGTTTTCATTATTTATAACTAACTAACAGGTTTTTCTAGACGCTTTTGGATGAAATTCATTGTATATTTCTCTTTACAAATAACATAAGTTTAGATGCAATAAAGTTCGACTTGCCCAATTTGAATTGAGAAGTGTCACCAAATATAATTCATTTGATTAAATTAGCAGCTTTATATCAACATTATTACGTTCTCATTCTATATAGCCAATTAAAAGGTTTTCATAAACGCTTTTGGACGAAATTCATTATACATTTCGATAACGTAAGTTTAGAGGCTATAAATTCAACTTTCCCAATTTTGAATTCAAAAGTGGCACCAAATATAATTTATTTGATTATATTAGCAACTTTTTATCAACTTTATTATGTTTTCATTATTTATAACTAACTAACAGGTTTTTCTAGACGCTTTTGGATGAAATTCATTGTATATTTCTCTTTAAAAATAACATAAGTTTAGATGCAATAAATGTCGACTTGCCCAATTTGAATTGAGAAGTGTCACCAAATATAATTCATTTGATTAAATTAGCAACTTTATATCAACATTATTACGTTCTCATTCTATATAGCCAATTAAAAGGTTTTCATAAACGCTTTTGGAAGAAATTCATTATACATTTCGATAACGCAAGTTTAGAGGCTATAAATTCGACTTCCCCAATTTTGATTTCAAAACTGGCACCAAATATAATTTATTTGATTCTATTAGCAACTTTTTATCAACTTTATTACGTTTTCATTATTTATAACTAACTAACAGCTTTTTCTAAATGCTTTTGGATAAAATTCATTGTATATAACATAAGTTTAGATGCAATAAAGTTCGACTTGCCCAATTTGAATTGAGAAGTGTCACCAAATATAATTCATTTGATTAAATTAGCAACTTTATATCAACATTATTACGTTCTCTTTCTATATAGCCAATTAAAAGGTTTTTATAGACGCTTTTGGACGAAATTGATTATACATTTCGATAACGTAAGTTTAGAGGCTATAAATTCGACTTCCCCAATTTTGAATTCAAAAGTGGCACCAAATATAATTTATTTGATTATATTAGCAACTTTTGATCAACTTTATTGCATTGTCATTGTTTATAACTAACTAACAGGTTTTTGTAGACACTTTTGGATGAAATTCATTCTATATTTCTCTTTAAAAATAACATAAGTTTAGATACAATAAAGTTCGACTTGCCCAATTTGAATTGAGAAGTGTTACCAAATATAATTCATTTGATTAAATTAGCAACTTTATATCAACATTATTATGTTTCTCATTCTATATAGCCAATTAAAAGGTTTTTATAGACGCTTTTGGAAGAAATTCATTATACATTTCGATAACGTAAGTTTAGAGGCTATAAATTCGACTTCCCCAATTTTGAATTCAAAAGTGGCAGCAAATAAAATTTATTTGATTATATTAGCAACTTTTTATCAACTTTATTACGTCTTCATGATTTATATCTAACTAACAGGTTTTTCTAGACGTTTTTGGATGAAATTCATTGTATATTTCTCTTTAAAAATAATATAAGTTTAGATGCAATAAAGTTCAACTTGCCCAATTTGAATTGAGAAGTGTCACCAATTCTAATTCATTTGATTAAATTACCAACTTTATATCAACATTATTATGTTCTCATTCTTTTTAGCCAATTAATTTGTTTTTATAGACGTTTTTGGATGAATGTCATTATACATTTCGATAACCTAAGTTCAGAGGCTATAAATTCGACTTCCCCAATTTTTAATTCAAAAGTGGCACCAAATATAATTTATTTGATTATATTAGCAACTTTTTATCAACTTTATTACGTTTTCATTATTTATAACTAACTAACAGGTTTTTCTAGACGCTTTTGGATGAAATTCATTGTATATTTCTCTTTAAAAATAACATAAGTTTAGATGCAATAAAGTTCGACTTGCCCTATTTGAATTGAGAATTGTCACAAAATATAATTCATTTGATTAAATTAGCAACTTTATATCAACATTATTACGTTCTTATTCTTTATAGCCAATTAAAAGGTTTTTATAGGCGCTTTTGGACGAAATTCATTATACATTTCGATAACGCAAGTTTAGAGGGTATAAATTCGACTTCCCCAATTTTGAATTCAAAAGTGGCACCAAATATAATTTATTTGATTCTATTAGCAACTTTTTATCAACTTTATTACGTTTTCATTATTTATAACTAACTAACAGGTTTTTCTAGACACTTTTGGATGAAATTCATTGTATATTTCTCTTTAAAAATAACATAAGTTTAGATGCAATAAAGTTCGACTTGCCCAATTTGAATTGAGAATTATCACAAAATATAATTCATTTTATTAAATTAGCAACTTTATATCAACATTATTACGTTCTCATTCTTTATAGCCAAATAAAAGGTTTTTATAGACGCTTTTGGACGAAATTCATTATACATTTCGATAACGTAAATTTAGAGGCTATAAATTCGACTTCCCCAATTTTAAATTCAAAAGTGGCACCAAATATAATTTATTTGATTATATTAGCAACTTTTTATCAACTTTATTATGTTTTCATTATTTATATCTAACTAACAGGTTTTTCTAGACGTTTTTGGATGAAATTCATTGTATATTTCTCTTTAAAAATAACATAAGTTTAGATGCAATAATGTTCGACTTGCCCAATTTGAATTGAGAAGTGTCACCAAATATAATTCATTTGATTAAATTAGCAACTTTATATCAACATTATTACGTTCTCAATGTTTATAGCCAATTAAAAGGTTTTTATAGACGCTTTTGGACGAAATTCATTATACATTTCGATAACGCAAGTTTAGAGGCTATAAATTCGACTTCCCCAATTTTAAATTCAAAAGTGACACCAAATATAGTTTATTTGATTATATTAGCAACTTTTTATTACATTATCATTATTTATAACCAACTAACAGGTTTTTCTAGACACTTTTGGATGAAATTCATTGTATATTTCTCTTTAAAAATAACAAAAGTTTAGATGCAATAATGTTCAACTTGCCCAAGTTGAATTGAGAAGTGTCACCAAATATAATTCATTTGATTAAATTAGCAACTTTATATCAACATTATTACGTTCTCATTCTATATAGCCAATTAAAAGGCTTTTATAGATGCTTTTGGACGAAATTCATTATACATTTCGAAAACGTAAGTTTAGAGGCTATATATTCGACTTCCCCAATTTTGAATTCAAAAGTGGCACCAAATATAATTTATTTGATTATATTAGCAACTTTTTATCAACTTTATTGCATTGTCATTATTTATAAATAACTAACAGGTTTTTGTAGACACTTTTGGATGAAATTCATTCTATATTTCTCTTTAAAAATAACATAAGTTTAGATACAATAAAGTTCGACTTGCCCAATTTGAATTGAGAAGTGTTACCAAATATAATTCATTTGATTAAATTAGCAACTTTATATCAACATTATTATGTTTCTCATTCTATATAGCCAATTAAAAGGTTTTTATAGACGCTTTTGGACGAAATTCATTATACATTTCGATAACGTAAGTTTAGAGGCTATAAATTCGACTTCCCCAATTTTGAATTCAAAAGTGGCAGCAAATAAAATTTATTTGATTATATTAGCAACTTTTTATCAACTTTATTACGTCTTCATGATTTATATCTAACTAACAGGTTTTTCTAGACGTTTTTGGATGAAATTCATTGTATATTTCTCTTTAAAAATAATATAAGTTTAGATGCAATAAAGTTCAACTTGCACAATTTGAATTGAGAAGTGTCACCAAATCTAATTCATTTGATTAAATTACCAACTTTATATCAACATTATTATGTTCTCATTCTTTTTAGCCAATTAATTTGTTTTTATAGACGTTTTTGGATGAATGTCATTATACATTTCGATAACCTAAGTTCAGAGGCTATAAATTCGACTTCCCCAATTTTTAATTCAAAAGTGGCACCAAATATAATTTATTTGATTATATTAGCAACTTTTTATCAACTTTATTACGTTTTCATTATTTATAACTAACTAACAGGTTTTTCTAGACGCTTTTGGATGAAATTCATTGTATATTTCTCTTTAAAAATAACATAAGTTTAGATGCAATAAAGTTCGACTTGCCCTATTTGAATTGAGAATTGTCACAAAATATAATTCATTTGATTAAATTAGCAACTTTATATCAACATTATTACGTTCTTATTCTTTATAGCCAATTAAAAGGTTTTTATAGGCGCTTTTGGACGAAATTCATTATACATTTCGATAACGCAAGTTTAGAGGGTATAAATTCGAGTTCCCCAATTTTGAATTCAAAAGTGGCACCAAATATAATTTATTTGATTCTATTAGCAACTTTTTATCAACTTTATTACGTTTTCATTATTTATAACTAACTAACAGGTTTTTCTAGACGCTTTTGGATGAAATTCATTGTATATTTCTCTTTAAAAATAACATAAGTTTAGATGCAATAAAGTTCGACTTGCCCAATTTGAATTGAGAATTATCACAAAATATAATTCATTTTATTAAATTAGCAACTTTATATCAACATTATTACGTTCTCATTCTTTATAGCCAAATAAAAGGTTTTTATAGACGCTTTTGGACGAAATTCATTATACATTTCGATAACGTAAATTTAGAGGCTATAAATTCGACTTCCCCAATTTTAAATTCAAAAGTGGCACCAAATATAATTTATTTGATTATATTAGCAACTTTTTATCAACTTTATTATGTTTTCATTATTTATATCTAACTAACAGGTTTTTCTAGACGTTTTTGGATGAAATTCATTGTATATTTCTCTTTAAAAATAACATAAGTTTAGATGCAATAATGTTCGACTTGCCCAATTTGAATTGAGAAGTGTCACCAAATATAATTCATTTGATTAAATTAGCAACTTTATATCAACATTATTACGTTCTCAATGTTTATAGCCAATTAAAAGGTTTTTATAGACGCTTTTGGACGAAATTCATTATACATTTCGATAACGCAAGTTTAGAGGCTATAAATTCGACTTCCCCAATTTTAAATTCAAAAGTGACACCAAATATAGTTTATTTGATTATATTAGCAACTTTTTATTACATTATCATTATTTATAACCAACTAACAGGTTTTTCTAGACACTTTTGGATGAAATTCATTGTATATTTCTCTTTAAAAATAACAAAAGTTTAGATGCAATAATGTTCAACTTGCCCAAGTTGAATTGAGAAGTGTCACCAAATATAATTCATTTGATTAAATTAGCAACTTTATATCAACATTATTACGTTCTCATTCTATATAGCCAATTAAAAGGCTTTTATAGATGCTTTTGGACGAAATTCATTATACATTTCGAAAACGTAAGTTTAGAGGCTATATATTCGACTTCCCCAATTTTGAATTCAAAAGTGGCACCAAATATAATTTATTTGGTTATATTAGCAACTTTTTATCAACTTTATTGCATTGTCATTATTTATAAATAACTAACAGGTTTTTGTAGACACTTTTGGATGAAATTCATTCTATATTTCTCTTTAAAAATAACATAAGTTTAGATACAATAAAGTTCGACTTGCCCAATTTGAATTGAGAAGTGTTACCAAATATAATTCATTTGATTAAATTAGCAACTTTATATCAACATTATTATGTTTCTCATTCTATATAGCCAATTAAAAGGTTTTTATAGACGCTTTTGGACGAAATTCATTATACATTTCGATAACGTAAGTTTAGAGGCTATAAATTCGACTTCCCCAATTTTGAATTCAAAAGTGGCAGCAAATAAAATTTATTTGATTATATTAGCAACTTTTTATCAACTTTATTACGTCTTCATGATTTATATCTAACTAACAGGTTTTTCTAGACGTTTTTGGATGAAATTCATTGTATATTTCTCTTTAAAAATAATATAAGTTTAGATGCAATAAAGTTCGACTTGCACAATTTGAATTGAGAAGTGTCACCAAATCTAATTCATTTGATTAAATTACCAACTTTATATCAACATTATTATGTTCTCATTCTTTTTAGCCAATTAATTTGTTTTTATAGACGTTTTTGGATGAATGTCATTATACATTTCGATAACCTAAGTTCAGAGGCTATAAATTCGACTTCCCCAATTTTTAATTCAAAAGTGGCACCAAATATAATTTATTTGATTATATTAGCAACTTTTTATCAACTTTATTACGTTTTCATTATTTATAACTAACTAACAGGTTTTTCTAGACGCTTTTGGATGAAATTCATTGTATATTTCTCTTTAAAAATAACATAAGTTTAGATGCAATAAAGTTCGACTTGCCCTATTTGAATTGAGAATTGTCACAAAATATAATTCATTTGATTAAATTAGCAACTTTATATCAACATTATTACGTTCTTATTCTTTATAGCCAATTAAAAGGTTTTTATAGGCGCTTTTGGACGAAATTCATTATACATTTCGATAACGCAACTTTAGAGGGTATAAATTCGAGTTCCCCAATTTTGAATTCAAAAGTGGCACCAAATATAATTTATTTGATTCTATTAGCAACTTTTTATCAACTTTATTACGTTTTCATTATTTATAACTAACTAACAGGTTTTTCTAGACGCTTTTGGATGAAATTCATTGTATATTTCTCTTTAAAAATAACATAAGTTTAGATGCAATAAAGTTCGACTTGCCCAATTTGAATTGAGAATTATCACAAAATATAATTCATTTTATTAAATTAGCAACTTTATATCAACATTATTACGTTCTCATTCTTTATAGCCAAATAAAAGGTTTTTATAGACGCTTTTGGACGAAATTCATTATACATTTCGATAACGTAAATTTAGAGGCTATAAATTCGACTTCCCCAATTTTAAATTCAAAAGTGGCACCAAATATAATTTATTTGATTATATTAGCAACTTTTTATCAACTTTATTATGTTTTCATTATTTATATCTAACTAACAGGTTTTTCTAGACGTTTTTGGATGAAATTCATTGTATATTTCTCTTTAAAAATAACATAAGTTTAGATGCAATAATGTTCGACTTGCCCAATTTGAATTGAGAAGTGTCACCAAATATAATTCATTTGATTAAATTAGCAACTTTATATCAACATTATTACGTTCTCAATGTTTATAGCCAATTAAAAGGTTTTTATAGACGCTTTTGGACGAAATTCATTATACATTTCGATAACGCAAGTTTAGAGGCTATAAATTCGACTTCCCCAATTTTAAATTCAAAAGTGACACCAAATATAGTTTATTTGATTATATTAGCAACTTTTTATTACATTATCATTATTTATAACCAACTAACAGGTTTTTCTAGACACTTTTGGATGAAATTCATTGTATATTTCTCTTTAAAAATAACAAAAGTTTAGATGCAATAATGTTCAACTTGCCCAAGTTGAATTGAGAAGTGTCACCAAATATAATTCATTTGATTAAATTAGCAACTTTATATCAACATTATTACGTTCTCATTCTATATAGCCAATTAAAAGGCTTTTATAGATGCTTTTGGACGAAATTCATTATACATTTCGAAAACGTAAGTTTAGAGGCTATATATTCGACTTCCCCAATTTTGAATTCAAAAGTGGCACCAAATATAATTTATTTGATTATATTAGCAACTTTTTATCAACTTTATTGCATTGTCATTATTTATAAATAACTAACAGGTTTTTGTAGACACTTTTGGATGAAATTCATTCTATATTTCTCTTTAAAAATAACATAAGTTTAGATACAATAAAGTTCGACTTGCCCAATTTGAATTGAGAAGTGTTACCAAATATAATTCATTTGATTAAATTAGCAACTTTATATCAACATTATTATGTTTCTCATTCTATATAGCCAATTAAAAGGTTTTTATAGACGCTTTTGGACGAAATTCATTATACATTTCGATAACGTAAGTTTAGAGGCTATAAATTCGACTTCCCCAATTTTGAATTCAAAAGTGGCAGCAAATAAAATTTATTTGATTATATTAGCAACTTTTTATCAACTTTATTACGTCTTCATGATTTATATCTAACTAACAGGTTTTTCTAGACGTTTTTGGATGAAATTCATTGTATATTTCTCTTTAAAAATAATATAAGTTTAGATGCAATAAAGTTCGACTTGCACAATTTGAATTGAGAAGTGTCACCAAATCTAATTCATTTGATTAAATTACCAACTTTATATCAACATTATTATGTTCTCATTCTTTTTAGCCAATTAATTTGTTTTTATAGACGTTTTTGGATGAATGTCATTATACATTTCGATAACCTAAGTTCAGAGGCTATAAATTCGACTTCCCCAATTTTTAATTCAAAAGTGGCACCAAATATAATTTATTTGATTATATTAGCAACTTTTTATCAACTTTATTACGTTTTCATTATTTATAACTAACTAACAGGTTTTTCTAGACGCTTTTGGATGAAATTCATTGTATATTTCTCTTTAAAAATAACATAAGTTTAGATGCAATAAAGTTCGACTTGCCCTATTTGAATTGAGAATTGTCACAAAATATAATTCATTTGATTAAATTAGCAACTTTATATCAACATTATTACGTTCTTATTCTTTATAGCCAATTAAAAGGTTTTTATAGGCGCTTTTGGACGAAATTCATTATACATTTCGATAACGCAAGTTTAGAGGGTATAAATTCGACTTCCCCAATTTTGAATTCAAAAGTGGCACCAAATATAATTTATTTGATTCTATTAGCAACTTTTTATCAACTTTATTACGTTTTCATTATTTATAACTAACTAACAGGTTTTTCTAGACGCTTTTGGATAAAATTCATTGTATATTTCTCTTTAAAAATAACATAAGTTTAGATGCAATAAAGTTCGACTTGCCCAATTTGAATTGAGAATTATCACAAAATATAATTCATTTTATTAAATTAGCACCTTTATATCAACATTATTACGTTCTCATTCTTTATAGCCAAATAAAAGGTTTTTATAGACGCTTTTGGACGAAATTCATTATACATTTCGATAACGTAAGTTTAGAGGCTATAAATTCGACTTCCACAATTTTGAATTCAAAAGTGGCACCAAATATAGTTTATTTGATTATATTAGCAACTTTTTATCATCTTTATTACGTTGTCATTATTTATAACTAACTAACAGGTTTTTCTAGACGCTTTTGGATGAAATTCATTCTATATTTCTCTTTAAAAATAACATAACTTTAGATGCAATAAAGTTAGACTTGCCCAATTTGAATTGAGAAGTGGCACCAAATATAATTCATTTTATTAAATTAGCAACTTTATATCAACATTATTACATTCTCATTCTATATAGCCAATTAAAAGGTTTTTATAGACGCTTTTGGACGAAATTCATTATACATTTCGATAACGTAAGTTTAGAGGCTATAAATTCGACTTCCCCAATTTTAAATTCAATAGTGGCACCAAATATAATTTATTTGATTGTATTAGCAACTTTTTATCAACTTTATTACGTTTTCATTATTTATATCTAACTAACAGGTTTTTCTAGACGTTTTTGGATGAAATTCATTGTATATTTCTCTTTAAAAATAACATAAGTTTAGATGCAATAATGTTCGACTTGCCCAATTTGAATTGAGAAGTGTCACCAAATATAATTTATTTGATTAAATTAGCAACTTTATATCAACATTATTACGTTCTCAATGTTTATAGCCAATTAAAAGGTTTTTATAGACGCTTTTGGACGAAATTCATTATACATTTCGATAACGCAAGTTTAGAGGCTATAAATTCGACTTCCCCAATTTTGAATTCAAAAGTGACACCAAATATAGTTTATTTGATTATATTAGCAACTTTTTATTACATTATCATTATTTATAACCAACCAACAGGTTTTTCTAGACACTTTTGGATGAAATTCATTGTATATTTCTCTTTAAAAATAACAAAAGTTTAGATGCAATAAAGTTCAACTTGCCCAAGTTGAATTGAGAAGTGTCACCAAATATAATTAATTTGATTAAATTAGCAACTTTATATCAACATTATTACGTTCTCATTCTATATAGCCAATTAAAAGGCTTTTATAGACGCTTTTGGACGAAATTCATTATACATTTCGAAAACGTAAGTTTAGAGGCTATATATTCGACTTCCCCAATTTTCAATTCAAAAGTGTCACCAAATATAATTTATTTGATTATATTAGCAACTTTTTATCAAATTTATTACGTTTTCATTATTTATATCTAACTAACATGTTTTTCTAGACGCTTTTGGATGAAATTCATTGTATATTTCTCTTTAAAATTAACATAAGTTTAGATACAATAAAGTTCGACTTGCCCAATTAGAATTGAGAAGTGTCACCAAATATAATTCATTTGATTAAATTAGCAACTTTATATCAACATTATTATGTTTCTCATTCTATATAGCCAATTAAAAGGTTTTTATAGACGCTTTTGGACGAAATTCATTATACATTTCGATAACGTAAGTTTAGAGGCTATAAATTCGACTTCCCCAATTTTGAATTCAAAAGTGGCAGCAAATATAATTTATTTGATTATATTAGCAACTTTTTATCAACTTTATTACGTCTTCATTATTTATATCTAACTAACAGGTTTTTCTAGACGTTTTTGGATGAAATTCATTGTATATTTCTCTTTAAAATTAATATAAGTTTAGATGCAATAAAGTTCAACTTGCCCAATTTGAATTGAGAAGTGTCACCAAATCTAATTCATATGATTAAATTACCAACTTTATATCAACATTATTACGTTCTCATTCTTTTTAGCCAATTAATATGTTTTTATAGACGTTTTTGGATGAATGTCATTATACATTTCGATAACGTAAGTTCAGAGGCTATAAATTCGACTTCCCCAATTTTTAATTCAAAAGTGGCACCAAATATAATTTATTTGATTATATTAGCAACTTTTTATCAACTTTATTACGTTTTCATTATTTATAACTAACTAACAGGTTTTTCTAGACGCTTTTGGATGAAATTCATTGTATATTTCTCTTTAAAAATAACATAAGTTTAGATGCAATAAAGTTCGACTTGCCCAATTTGAATTGAGAAGTGTCACCAAATATAATTCATTTGATTAAATTAGCAACTTTATATCAACATTATTACGTTCTCATTCTATATAGCCAATTAAAAGGTATTTATAAACGCTTTTGGAAGAAATTCATTATACATTTCGATAACGCAAGTTTAGAGGCTATAAATTCGACTTCCCCAATTTTGATTTCAAAAGTGGCACCAAATATAATTTACTTGATTCTATTAGAAACTTTTTATCAACTTTATTACGTTTTCATTATTTATAACTAACTAACAGCTTTTTCTAAATGCTTTTGGATAAAATTCATTGTATATTTCTCTTTAAAAATAACATAAGTTTAGATGCAATAAAGTTCGACTTGCCCAATTTGAATTGAGAAGTGTCACCAAATATAATTCATTTGATTAAATTAGCAACTTTATATCAACATTATTACGTTCTCTTTCTATATAGCCAATTAAAAGGTTTTTATAGACGCTTTTGGACGAAATTGATTATACATTTCGATAACGTAACTTTAGAGGCTATAAATTCGACTTCCCCAATTTTGAATTCAAAAGTGGCACCAAATATAATTTATTTGATTATATTAGCAACTTTTGATCAACTTTATTGCATTTTCATTATTTATAACTAACTAACAGGTTTTTGTAGACACTTTTGGATGAAATTCATTCTATATTTCTCTTTAAAAATAACATAAGTTTAGATACAATAAAGTTCGACTTGCCCAATTTGAATTGAGAAGTGTTACCAAATATAATTCATTTGATTAAATTAGCAACTTTATATCAACATTATTATGTTTCTCATTCTATATAGCCAATTAAAAGGTTTTTATAGACGCTTTTGGACGAAATTCATTATACATTTCGATAACGTAAGTTTAGAGGCTATAAATTCGATTTCCCCAATTTTGAATTCAAAAGTGGCAGCAAATAAAATTTATTTGATTATATTAGCAACTTTTTATCAACTTTATTACGTCTTCATGATTTATATCTAACTAACAGGTTTTTCTAGACGTTTTTGGATGAAATTCATTGTATATTTCTCTTTAAAAATAATATAAGTTTAGATGCAATAAAGTTCAACTTGCCCAATTTGAATTGAGAAGTGTCACCAAATCTAATTCATTTGATTAAATTACCAACTTTATATCAACATTATTAATATCTCATTCTTTTTAGCCAATTAATTTGTTTTTATAGACGTTTTTGGATGAATGTCATTATACATTTCGATAACCTAAGTTCAGAGGCTATAAATTCGACTTCCCCAATTTTTAATTCAAAAGTGGCACCAAATATAATTTATTTGATTATATTAGCAACTTTTTATCAACTTTATTACGTTTTCATTATTTATAACTAACTAACAGGTTTTTCTAGACGCTTTTGGATGAAATTCATTGTATATTTCTCTTTAAAAATAACATAAGTTTAGATGCAATAAAGTTCGACTTGCCCTATTTGAATTGAGAATTGTCACAAAATATAATTCATTTGATTAAATTAGCAACTTTATATCAACATTATTACGTTCTTATTCTTTATAGCCAATTAAAAGGTTTTTATAGGCGCTTTTGGACGAAATTCATTATACATTTCGATAACGCAAGTTTAGAGGGTATAAATTCGACTTCCCCAATTTTGAATTCAAAAGTGGCACCAAATATAATTTATTTGATTCTATTAGCAACTTTTTATCAACTTTATTACGTTTTAATTATTTATAACTAACTAACAGGTTTTTCTAGACGCTTTTGGATGAAATTCATTGTATATTTCTCTTTAAAAATAACATAAGTTTAGATGCAATAAAGTTCGACTTGCCCAATTTGAATTGAGAATTATCACAAAATATAATTCATTTTACTAAATTAGCAACTTTATATCAACATTATTACGTTCTCATTCTTTATAGCCAAATAAAAGGTTTTTATAGACGCTTTTGGATGAAATTCATTATACATTTCGATAACGTAAGTTTAGAGGCTATAAATTCGACTTCCCCAATTTTAAATTCAAAAGTGGCACCAAATATAATTTATTTGATTATATTAGCAACTTTTTATCAACTTTATTATGTTTTCATTATTTATATCTAACTAACAGGTTTTTCTAGACGTTTTTGGATGAAATTCATTGTATATTTCTCTTTAAAAATAACATAAGTTTAGATGCAATAATGTTCGACTTGCCCAATTTGAATTGAGAAGTGTCACCAAATATAATTCATTTGATTAAATTAGCAACTTTATATCAACATTATTACGTTCTCAATGTTTATAGCCAATTAAAAGGTTTTTATAGACGCTTTTGGACGAAATTCATTATACATTTCGATAACGCAAGTTTAGAGGCTATAAATTCGACTTCCCCAATTTTGAATTCAAAAGTGACACCAAATATAGTTTATTTGATTATATTAGCAACTTTTTATTACATTATCATTATTTATAACCAACTAACAGGTTTTTCTAGACACTTTTGGATGAAATTCATTGTATATTTCTCTTTAAAAATAACAAAAGTTTAGATGCAATGATGTTCAACTTGCCCAAGTTGAATTGAGAAGTGTCACCAAATATAATTCATTTCATTAAATTAGCAACTTTATATCAACATTATTACGTTCTCATTCTATATAGCCAATTAAAAGGCTTTTATAGACGCTTTTGGACGAAATTCATTATACATTTCGAAAACGTAAGTTTAGAGGCTATATATTCGACTTCCCCAATTTTGAATTCAAAAGTGGCACCAAATATAATTTATTTGATTATATTAGCAACTTTTTATCAACTTTATTGCATTGTCATTATTTATAACTAACTAACAGGTTTTTGTAGACACTTTTGGATGAAATTCATTCTATATTTCTCTTTAAAAATAACATAAGTTCAGATACAATAAAGTTCGACTTGCCCAATTTGAATTGAGAAGTGTTACCAAATATAATTCATTTGATTAAATTAGCAACTTTATATCAACATTATTATGTTTCTCATTCTATATAGCCAATTAAAAGGTTTTTATAGACGCTTTTGGACGAAATTCATTATACATTTCGATAACGTAAGTTTAGAGGCTATAAATTCGACTTCCCCAATTTTGAATTCAAAAGTGGCACCAAATATAATTTATTTGATTATATTAGCAACTTTTGATCAACTTTATTGCATTGTCATTATTTATAACTAACTAACAGGTTTTTGTAGACACTTTTGGATGAAATTCATTCTATATTTCTCTTTAAAAATAACATAAGTTTAGATACAATAAAGTTCGACTTGCCCAATTTGAATTGAGAAGTGTTACCAAATATAATTCATTTGATTAAATTAGCAACTTTATATCAACATTATTATGTTTCTCATTCTATATAGCCAATTAAAAGGTTTTTATAGACGCTTTTGGACGAAATTCATTATACATTTCGATAACGTAAGTTTAGAGGCTATAAATTCGACTTCCCCAATTTTGAATTCAAAAGTGGCAGCAAATAAAATTTATTTGATTATATTAGCAACTTTTTATCAACTTTATTACGTCTTCATGATTTATATCTAACTAACAGGTTTTTCTAGACGTTTTTGGATGAAATTCATTGTATATTTCTCTTTAAAAATAATATAAGTTTAGATGCAATAAAGTTCAACTTGCCCAATTTGAATTGAGAAGTGTCACCAAATCTAATTCATTTGATTAAATTACCAACTTTATATCAACATTATTATGTTCTCATTCTTTTTAGCCAATTAATTTGTTTTTATAGACGTTTTTGGATGAATGTCATTATACATTTCGATAACCTAAGTTCAGAGGCTATAAATTCGACTTCCCCAATTTTTAATTCAAAAGTGGCACCAAATATAATTTATTTGATTATATTAGCAACTTTTTATCAACTTTATTACGTTTTCATTATTTATAACTAACTAACAGGTTTTTCTAGACGCTTTTGGATGAAATTCATTGTATATTTCTCTTTAAAAATAACATAAGTTTAGATGCAATAAAGTTCGACTTGCCCTATTTGAATTGAGAATTGTCACAAAATATAATTCATTTGATTAAATTAGCAACTTTATATCAACATTATTACGTTCTTATTCTTTATAGCCAATTAAAAGGTTTTTATAGGCGCTTTTGGACGAAATTCATTATACATTTCGATAACGCAAGTTTAGAGGGTATAAATTCGACTTCCCCAATTTTGAATTCAAAAGTGGCACCAAATATAATTTATTTGATTCTATTAGCAACTTTTTATCAACTTTATTACGTTTTCATTATTTATAACTAACTAACAGGTTTTTCTAGACGCTTTTGGATGAAATTCATTGTATATTTCTCTTTAAAAATAACATAAGTTTAGATGCAATAAAGTTCGACTTGCCCAATTTGAATTGAGAATTATCACAAAATATAATTCATTTTATTAAATTAGCAACTTTATATCAACATTATTACGTTCTCATTCTTTATAGCCAAATAAAAGGTTTTTATAGACGCTTTTGGACGAAATTCATTATACATTTCGATAACGTAAGTTTAGAGGCTATAAATTCGACTTCCCCAATTTTAAATTCAAAAGTGGCACCAAATATAATTTATTTGATTATATTAGCAACTTTTTATCAACTTTATTATGTTTTCATTATTTATATCTAACTAACAGGTTTTTCTAGACGTTTTTGGATGAAATTCATTGTATATTTCTCTTTAAAAATAACATAAGTTTAGATGCAACAATGTTCGACTTGCCCAATTTGAATTGAGAAGTGTCACCAAATATAATTCATTTGATTAAATTAGCAACTTTATATCAACATTATTACGTTCTCATTCTATATAGCCAATTAAAAGGCTTTTATAGACGCTTTTGGACGAAATTCATTATACATTTCGAAAACGTAAGTTTAGAGGCTATATATTCGACTTCCCCAATTTTGAATTCAAAAGTGGCACCAAATATAATTTATTTGATTATATTAGCAACTTTTTATCAACTTTATTGCATTGTCATTATTTATAACTAACTAACAGGTTTTTGTAGACACTTTTGGATGAAATTCATTCTATATTTCTCTTTAAAAATAACAAAAGTTTAGATACAATAAAGTTCGACTTGCCCAATTTGAATTGAGAAGTGTTACCAAATATAATTCATTTGATTAAATTAGCAACTTTATATCAACATTATTATGTTTCTCATTCTATATAGCCAATTAAAAGGTTTTTATAGACGCTTTTGGACGAAATTCATTATACATTTCGATAACGTAAGTTTAGAGGCTATAAATTCGACTTCCCCAATTTTGAATTCAAAAGTGGCAGCAAATAAAATTTATTTGATTATATTAGCAACTTTTTATCAACTTTATTACGTCTTCATGATTTATATCTAACTAACAGGTTTTTCTAGACGTTTTTGGATGAAATTCATTGTATATTTCTCTTTAAAAATAATATAAGTTTAGATGCAATAAAGTTCAACTTGCCCAATTTGAATTGAGAAGTGTCACCAAATCTAATTCATTTGATTAAATTACCAACTTTATATCAACATTATTATGTTCTCATTCTTTTTAGCCAATTAATTTGTTTTTATAGACGTTTTTGGATGAATGTCATTATACATTTCGATAACCTAAGTTCAGAGGCTATAAATTCGACTTCCCCAATTTTTAATTCAAAAGTGGCACCAAATATAATTTATTTGATTATATTAGCAACTTTTTATCAACTTTATTACGTTTTCATTATTTATAACTAACTAACAGGTTTTTCTAGACGCTTTTGGATGAAATTCATTGTATATTTCTCTTTAAAAATAACATAAGTTTAGATGCAATAAAGTTCGACTTGCCCTATTTGAATTGAGAATTGTCACAAAATATAATTCATTTGATTAAATTAGCAACTTTATATCAACATTATTACGTTCTTATTCTTTATAGCCAATTAAAAGGTTTTTATAGGCGCTTTTGGACGAAATTCATTATACATTTCGATAACGCAAGTTTAGAGGGTATAAATTCGACTTCCCCAATTTTGAATTCAAAAGTGGCACCAAATATAATTTATTTGATTCTATTAGCAACTTTTTATCAACTTTATTACGTTTTCATTATTTATAACTAACTAACAGGTTTTTCTAGACGCTTTTGGATGAAATTCATTGTATATTTCTCTTTAAAAATAACATAAGTTTAGATGCAATAAAGTTCGACTTGCCCAATTTGAATTGAGAATTATCACAAAATATAATTCATTTTATTAAATTAGCAACTTTATATCAACATTATTACGTTCTCATTCTTTATAGCCAAATAAAAGGTTTTTATAGACGCTTTTGGACGAAATTCATTATACATTTCGATAACGTAAGTTTAGAGGCTATAAATTCGACTTCCCCAATTTTAAATTCAAAAGTGGCACCAAATATAATTTATTTGATTATATTAGCAACTTTTTATCAACTTTATTATGTTTTCATTATTTATATCTAACTAACAGGTTTTTCTAGACGTTTTTGGATGAAATTCATTGTATATTTCTCTTTAAAAATAACATAAGTTTAGATGCAACAATGTTCGACTTGCCCAATTTGAATTGAGAAGTGTCACCAAATATAATTCATTTGATTAAATTAGCAACTTTATATCAACATTATTACGTTCTCATTCTATATAGCCAATTAAAAGGCTTTTATAGACGCTTTTGGACGAAATTCATTATACATTTCGAAAACGTAAGTTTAGAGGCTATATATTCGACTTCCCCAATTTTGAATTCAAAAGTGGCACCAAATATAATTTATTTGATTATATTAGCAACTTTTTATCAACTTTATTGCATTGTCATTATTTATAACTAACTAACAGGTTTTTGTAGACACTTTTGGATGAAATTCATTCTATATTTCTCTTTAAAAATAACAAAAGTTTAGATACAATAAAGTTCGACTTGCCCAATTTGAATTGAGAAGTGTTACCAAATATAATTCATTTGATTAAATTAGCAACTTTATATCAACATTATTATGTTTCTCATTCTATATAGCCAATTAAAAGGTTTTTATAGACGCTTTTGGACGAAATTCATTATACATTTCGATAACGTAAGTTTAGAGGCTATAAATTCGACTTCCCCAATTTTGAATTCAAAAGTGGCAGCAAATAAAATTTATTTGATTATATTAGCAACTTTTTATCAACTTTATTACGTCTTCATGATTTATATCTAACTAACAGGTTTTTCTAGACGTTTTTGGATGAAATTCATTGTATATTTCTCTTTAAAAATAATATAAGTTTAGATGCAATAAAGTTCAACTTGCCCAATTTGAATTGAGAAGTGTCACCAAATCTAATTCATTTGATTAAATTACCAACTTTATATCAACATTATTATGTTCTCATTCTTTTTAGCCAATTAATTTGTTTTTATAGACGTTTTTGGATGAATGTCATTATACATTTCGATAACCTAAGTTCAGAGGCTATAAATTCGACTTCCCCAATTTTTAATTCAAAAGTGGCACCAAATATAATTTATTTGATTATATTAGCAACTTTTTATCAACTTTATTACGTTTTCATTATTTATAACTAACTAACAGGTTTTTCTAGACGCTTTTGGATGAAATTCATTGTATATTTCTCTTTAAAAATAACATAAGTTTAGATGCAATAAAGTTCGACTTGCCCTATTTGAATTGAGAATTGTCACAAAATATAATTCATTTGATTAAATTAGCAACTTTATATCAACATTATTACGTTCTTATTCTTTATAGCCAATTAAAAGGTTTTTATAGGCGCTTTTGGACGAAATTCATTATACATTTCGATAACGCAAGTTTAGAGGGTATAAATTCGACTTCCCCAATTTTGAATTCAAAAGTGGCACCAAATATAATTTATTTGATTCTATTAGCAACTTTTTATCAACTTTATTACGTTTTCATTATTTATAACTAACTAACAGGTTTTTCTAGACGCTTTTGGATGAAATTCATTGTATATTTCTCTTTAAAAATAACATAAGTTTAGATGCAATAAAGTTCGACTTGCCCAATTTGAATTGAGAATTATCACAAAATATAATTCATTTTATTAAATTAGCAACTTTATATCAACATTATTACGTTCTCATTCTTTATAGCCAAATAAAAGGTTTTTATAGACGCTTTTGGACGAAATTCATTATACATTTCGATAACGTAAGTTTAGAGGCTATAAATTCGACTTCCACAATTTTGAATTCAAAAGTGGCACCAAATATAGTTTATTTGATTATATTAGCAACTTTTTATCATCTTTATTACGTTGTCATTATTTATAACTAACTAACAGGTTTTTCTAGACGCTTTTGGATGAAATTCATTCTATATTTCTCTTTAAAAATAACATAACTTTAGATGCAATAAAGTTAGACTTGCCCAATTTGAATTGAGAAGTGGCACCAAATATAATTCATTTGATTAAATTAGCAACTTTATATCAACATTATTACATTCTCATTCTATATAGCCAATTAAAAGGTTTTTATAGACGCTTTTGGACGAAATTCATTATACATTTCGATAACGTAAGTTTAGAGGCTATAAATTCGACTTCCCCAATTTTAAATTCAGAAGTGGCACCAAAAATAATTTATTTGATTATATTAGCAAGTTTTTATCAACTTTATTACGTTTTCATTATTTATAACTAACTAATAGGTTTTTCTAGACGCTTTTGGATGAAATTCATTGTATATTTCTCTTTAAAAATAACATAAGTTTAGATGCAATAATGTTCGACTTGCCCAATTTGAATTGAGAAGTGTCACCAAATATAATTTATTTGATTAAATTAGCAACTTTATATCAACATTATTACGTTCTCAATGTCTATAGCCAATTAAAAGGTTTTTATAGACGCTTTTGGACGAAATTCATTATACATTTCGATAACGCAAGTTTAGAGGCTATAAATTCGACTTCCCCAATTTTGAATTCAAAAGTGACACCAAATATAGTTTATTTGATTATATTAGCAACTTTTTATTACATTATCATTATTTATAACCAACCAACAGATTTTTCTAGACACTTTTGGATGAAATTCATTGTATATTTCTCTTTAAAAATAACAAAAGTTTAGATGCAATAAAGTTCAACTTGCCCAAGTTGAATTGAGAAGTGTCACCAAATATAATTAATTTGATTAAATTAGCAACTTTATATCAACATTATTACGTTCTCATTCTATATAGCCAATTAAAAGGCTTTTATAGACGCTTTTGGACGAAATTCATTATACATTTCGAAAACGTAAGTTTCGAGGCTATATATTCGACTTCCCCAATTTTCAATTCAAAAGTGTCACCAAATATAATTTATTTGATTATATTAGCAACTTTTTATCAAATTTATTACGTTTTCATTATTTATATCTAACTAACATGTTTTTCTAGACGCTTTTGGATGAAATTCATTGTATATTTCTCTTTAAAATTAACATAAGTTTAGATACAATAAAGTTCGACTTGCCCAATTAGAATTGAGAAGTGTCACCAAATATAATTCATTTGATTAAATTAGCAACTTTATATCAACATTATTATGTTTCTCATTCTATATAGCCAATTAAAAGGTTTTTATAGACGCTTTTGGACGAAATTCATTATACATTTCGATAATGTAAGTTTAGAGGCTATAAATTCGACTTCCCCAATTTTGAATTCAAAAGTGGCAGCAAATATAATTTATTTGATTATATTAGCAACTTTTTATCAACTTTATTACGTCTTCATTATTTATATCTAACTAACAGGTTTTTCTAGACGTTTTTGGATGAAATTCATTGTATATTTCTCTTTAAAATTAATATAAGTTTAGATGCACTAAAGTTCAACTTGCCCAATTTGAATTGAGAAGTGTCACCAAATCTAATTCATATGATTAAATTACCAACTTTATATCAACATTATTACGTTCTCATTCTTTTTAGCCAATTAATATGTTTTTATAGACGTTTTTGGATGAATGTCATTATACATTTCGATAACGTAAGTTCAGAGGCTATAAATTCGACTTCCCCAATTTTTAATTCAAAAGTGGCACCAAATATAATTTATTTGATTATATTAGCAACTTTTTATCAACTTTATTACGTTTTCATTATTTATAACTAACTAACAGCTTTTTCTAGACGCTTTTGGATGAAATTCATTGTATATTTCTCTTTAAAAATAACATAAGTTTAGATGCAATAAAGTTCGACTTGCCCAATTTGAATTGAGAACTGTCACCAAATATAATTCATTTGATTAAATTAGCAACTTTATATCAACATTATTACGTTCTCATTATATATAGCCAATTAAAAGGTTTTCATAAACGCTTTTGGACGAAATTCGTTATACATTTCGATAACGTAAGTTTAGAGGCTATAAATTCGACTTCCCCAATTTTGAATTCAAAAGTGGCACCAAATATAAATTATTTGATTATATTAGCAACTTTTTATCAACTTTATTACATTGTCGTTGTTTATAACTAACTAACAGGTTTTTCTAGACACTTTTGGATGAAATTCATTCTATATTTCTCTTTGAAAATAACATAAGTTTAGATGCTATAAAGTTCGACTTCCCCAATTTGAATTGAGAATTTTTACCAAATATAATTCATTTGATTAAATTAGCAACTTTATATCAACATTATTACGTTCTCATTCTATATAGCCAATTAAAAGGTTTTTATAGATGCTTTTGGACGAAATTCGTTATACATTTCGATAACGTAAGTTTAGAGGCTATAAATTCAACTTCTCCAATTTTCAATTCAAAAGTGGCACCAAATAACATAATTTATTTGATTATATTAGCAACTTTTTATAAACATTATTACGTTTTCATTATTTATATCTAACTAACACGTTTTTGTAGACGTTTTTGGATGAAATTCATTCTATATTTCTCTTTAAAAATAACATAAGTTTAGATGCAATAAAATTCGACTTGCCCAATTTGAATTGAGAAGTGTCACCAAATATAATTCATTTGATTAAATTAGCAACTTTATATCAACATTATTACGTTCACGTTCTTTATAGCCAATTGAAAGGTTTTTATAGACGCTTTTGGACGAAATTCATTATACATTTCGATAACGCAAGTTTAGAGGCTATAAATTCGACTTCCCCAATTTTGATTTCAAAGTGGCATCAAATATAATTTATTTGATTCTATTAGCAACTTTTTATCAACTTTATTACGTTTTCATTATTTATAACTAACTAACAGCTTCTTCTAAATGCTTTTGGATGAAATTCATTGTATATTTCTCTTTAAAAATAACATAAGTTTAGATGCAATAAAGTTCGACTTGCCCAATTTGAATTGAGAAGTGTCACCAAATATAATTCATTTGATTAAATTAGCAACTTTATATCAACATTATTACGTTCTCATTCTTTATAGCCAATTAAAAGGTTTTTATAGACGCTTTTGGACGAAATTCATTATACATTTCGATAACGCAAGTTTAGAGGCTATAAATTCGACTTCCCCAATTTTGAATTCAAAAGTGACACCAAATATAATTTATTAGATTCTATCAGCAACTTTTTATCAACTTTATTACGTTTTCATTATTTATAACTAACTAACAGGTTTTTCTAGACGCTTTTGGATGAAATTCATTGTATATTTCTCTTTAAAAATAACATAAGTTTATATGCAATAAAGTTCGACTTGCCCAATTTGAATTGAGAAGTGTCACCAAATATAATTCATTTGATTAAATTAGCAACTTTATATCAAAATTATTACGTTCTCATTCTATATAGCCAATTAAAAGGTTTTCATAAACGCTTTTGGACTAAAATCGTTATACATTTCGATAACGTAAGTTTAGAGGCTATAAATTCGACTTCCCCAATTTTGAATTCAAAAGTCTCACCAAATATAATTTATTTGATAATATTAGTAACTTTTTATCAACTTTATTACATTCTCGTTGTTTATAACTAACTAACAGGTTTTTCTAGACACTTTTGGATGAAATTCATTCTATATTTCTCTTTGAAAATAACATAAGTTTAGATGCTATAAAGTTCGACTTCCCCAATTTGAATTGAGAATTTTTACCAAATATAATTCATTTGATTAAATTAGCAACTTTATATCAACATTATTACGTTCTCATTCTATATAGCCAATTAAAAGGCTTTTATAGACGCTTTTGGACGAAATTCATTATACATTTCGAAAACGTAAGTTTAGAGGCTATATATTCGACTTCCCCAATTTTGAATTCAAAAGTGGCACCAAATATAATTTATTTGATTATATTAGCAACTTTTTATCAACTTTATTGCATTGTCATTATTTATAACTAACTAACAGGTTTTTGTAGACACTTTTGGATGAAATTCATTCTATATTTCTCTTTAAAAATAACATAAGTTCAGATACAATAAAGTTCGACTTGCCCAATTTGAATTGAGAAGTGTTACCAAATATAATTCATTTGATTAAATTAGCAACTTTATATCAACATTATTATGTTTCTCATTCTATATAGCCAATTAAAAGGTTTTTATAGACGCTTTTGGACGAAATTCATTATACATTTCGATAACGTAAGTTTAGAGGCTATAAATTCGACTTCCCCAATTTTGAATTCAAAAGTGGCACCAAATATAATTTATTTGATTATATTAGCAACTTTTGATCAACTTTATTGCATTGTCATTATTTATAACTAACTAACAGGTTTTTGTAGACACTTTTGGATGAAATTCATTCTATATTTCTCTTTAAAAATAACATAAGTTTAGATACAATAAAGTTCGACTTGCCCAATTTGAATTGAGAAGTGTTACCAAATATAATTCATTTGATTAAATTAGCAACTTTATATCAACATTATTATGTTTCTCATTCTATATAGCCAATTAAAAGGTTTTTATAGACGCTTTTGGACGAAATTCATTATACATTTCGATAACGTAAGTTTAGAGGCTATAAATTCGACTTCCCCAATTTTGAATTCAAAAGTGGCAGCAAATAAAATTTATTTGATTATATTAGCAACTTTTTATCAACTTTATTACGTCTTCATGATTTATATCTAACTAACAGGTTTTTCTAGACGTTTTTGGATGAAATTCATTGTATATTTCTCTTTAAAAATAATATAAGTTTAGATGCAATAAAGTTCAACTTGCCCAATTTGAATTGAGAAGTGTCACCAAATCTAATTCATTTGATTAAATTACCAACTTTATATCAACATTATTATGTTCTCATTCTTTTTAGCCAATTAATTTGTTTTTATAGACGTTTTTGGATGAATGTCATTATACATTTCGATAACCTAAGTTCAGAGGCTATAAATTCGACTTCCCCAATTTTTAATTCAAAAGTGGCACCAAATATAATTTATTTGATTATATTAGCAACTTTTTATCAACTTTATTACGTTTTCATTATTTATAACTAACTAACAGGTTTTTCTAGACGCTTTTGGATGAAATTCATTGTATATTTCTCTTTAAAAATAACATAAGTTTAGATGCAATAAAGTTCGACTTGCCCTATTTGAATTGAGAATTGTCACAAAATATAATTCATTTGATTAAATTAGCAACTTTATATCAACATTATTACGTTCTTATTCTTTATAGCCAATTAAAAGGTTTTTATAGGCGCTTTTGGACGAAATTCATTATACATTTCGATAACGCAAGTTTAGAGGGTATAAATTCGACTTCCCCAATTTTGAATTCAAAAGTGGCACCAAATATAATTTATTTGATTCTATTAGCAACTTTTTATCAACTTTATTACGTTTTCATTATTTATAACTAACTAACAGGTTTTTCTAGACGCTTTTGGATGAAATTCATTGTATATTTCTCTTTAAAAATAACATAAGTTTAGATGCAATAAAGTTCGACTTGCCCAATTTGAATTGAGAATTATCACAAAATATAATTCATTTTATTAAATTAGCAACTTTATATCAACATTATTACGTTCTCATTCTTTATAGCCAAATAAAAGGTTTTTATAGACGCTTTTGGACGAAATTCATTATACATTTCGATAACGTAAGTTTAGAGGCTATAAATTCGACTTCCCCAATTTTAAATTCAAAAGTGGCACCAAATATAATTTATTTGATTATATTAGCAACTTTTTATCAACTTTATTATGTTTTCATTATTTATATCTAACTAACAGGTTTTTCTAGACGTTTTTGGATGAAATTCATTGTATATTTCTCTTTAAAAATAACATAAGTTTAGATGCAACAATGTTCGACTTGCCCAATTTGAATTGAGAAGTGTCACCAAATATAATTCATTTGATTAAATTAGCAACTTTATATCAACATTATTACGTTCTCATTCTATATAGCCAATTAAAAGGCTTTTATAGACGCTTTTGGACGAAATTCATTATACATTTCGAAAACGTAAGTTTAGAGGCTATATATTCGACTTCCCCAATTTTGAATTCAAAAGTGGCACCAAATATAATTTATTTGATTATATTAGCAACTTTTTATCAACTTTATTGCATTGTCATTATTTATAACTAACTAACAGGTTTTTGTAGACACTTTTGGATGAAATTCATTCTATATTTCTCTTTAAAAATAACAAAAGTTTAGATACAATAAAGTTCGACTTGCCCAATTTGAATTGAGAAGTGTTACCAAATATAATTCATTTGATTAAATTAGCAACTTTATATCAACATTATTATGTTTCTAATTCTATATAGCCAATTAAAAGGTTTTTATAGACGCTTTTGGACGAAATTCATTATACATTTCGATAACGTAAGTTTAGAGGCTATAAATTCGACTTCCCCAATTTTGAATTCAAAAGTGGCAGCAAATAAAATTTATTTGATTATATTAGCAACTTTTTATCAACTTTATTACGTCTTCATGATTTATATCTAACTAACAGGTTTTTCTAGACGTTTTTGGATGAAATTCATTGTATATTTCTCTTTAAAAATAATATAAGTTTAGATGCAATAAAGTTCAACTTGCCCAATTTGAATTGAGAAGTGTCACCAAATCTAATTCATTTGATTAAATTACCAACTTTATATCAACATTATTATGTTCTCATTCTTTTTAGCCAATTAATTTGTTTTTATAGACGTTTTTGGATGAATGTCATTATACATTTCGATAACCTAAGTTCAGAGGCTATAAATTCGACTTCCCCAATTTTTAATTCAAAAGTGGCACCAAATATAATTTATTTGATTATATTAGCAACTTTTTATCAACTTTATTACGTTTTCATTATTTATAACTAACTAACAGGTTTTTCTAGACGCTTTTGGATGAAATTCATTGTATATTTCTCTTTAAAAATAACATAAGTTTAGATGCAATAAAGTTCGACTTGCCCTATTTGAATTGAGAATTGTCACAAAATATAATTCATTTGATTAAATTAGCAACTTTATATCAACATTATTACGTTCTTATTCTTTATAGCCAATTAAAAGGTTTTTATAGGCGCTTTTGGACGAAATTCATTATACATTTCGATAACGCAAGTTTAGAGGGTATAAATTCGACTTCCCCAATTTTGAATTCAAAAGTGGCACCAAATATAATTTATTTGATTCTATTAGCAACTTTTTATCAACTTTATTACGTTTTCATTATTTATAACTAACTAACAGGTTTTTCTAGACGCTTTTGGATGAAATTCATTGTATATTTCTCTTTAAAAATAACATAAGTTTAGATGCAATAAAGTTCGACTTGCCCAATTTGAATTGAGAATTATCACAAAATATAATTCATTTTATTAAATTAGCAACTTTATATCAACATTATTACGTTCTCATTCTTTATAGCCAAATAAAAGGTTTTTATAGACGCTTTTGGACGAAATTCATTATACATTTCGATAACGTAAGTTTAGAGGCTATAAATTCGACTTCCACAATTTTGAATTCAAAAGTGGCACCAAATATAGTTTATTTGATTATATTAGCAACTTTTTATCATCTTTATTACGTTGTCATTATTTATAACTAACTAACAGGTTTTTCTAGACGCTTTTGGATGAAATTCATTCTATATTTCTCTTTAAAAATAACATAACTTTAGATGCAATAAAGTTAGACTTGCCCAATTTGAATTGAGAAGTGGCACCAAATATAATTCATTTGATTAAATTAGCAACTTTATATCAACATTATTACATTCTCATTCTATATAGCCAATTAAAAGGTTTTTATAGACGCTTTTGGACGAAATTCATTATACATTTCGATAACGTAAGTTTAGAGGCTATAAATTCGACTTCCCCAATTTTAAATTCAGAAGTGGCACCAAAAATAATTTATTTGATTATATTAGCAAGTTTTTATCAACTTTATTACGTTTTCATTATTTATAACTAACTAACAGGTTTTTCTAGACGCTTTTGGATGAAATTCATTGTATATTTCTCTTTAAAAATAACATAAGTTTAGATGCAATAATGTTCGACTTGCCCAATTTGAATTGAGAAGTGTCACCAAATATAATTTATTTGATTAAATTAGCAACTTTATATCAACATTATTACGTTCTCAATGTCTATAGCCAATTAAAAGGTTTTTATAGACGCTTTTGGACGAAATTCATTATACATTTCGATAACGCAAGTTTAGAGGCTATAAATTCGACTTCCCCAATTTTGAATTCAAAAGTGACACCAAATATAGTTTATTTGATTATATTAGCAACTTTTTATTACATTATCATTATTTATAACCAACCAACAGATTTTTCTAGACACTTTTGGATGAAATTCATTGTATATTTCTCTTTAAAAATAACAAAAGTTTAGATGCAATAAAGTTCAACTTGCCCAAGTTGAATTGAGAAGTGTCACCAAATATAATTAATTTGATTAAATTAGCAACTTTATATCAACATTATTACGTTCTCATTCTATATAGCCAATTAAAAGGCTTTTATAGACGCTTTTGGACGAAATTCATTATACATTTCGAAAACGTAAGTTTCGAGGCTATATATTCGACTTCCCCAATTTTCAATTCAAAAGTGTCACCAAATATAATTTATTTGATTATATTAGCAACTTTTTATCAAATTTATTACGTTTTCATTATTTATATCTAACTAACATGTTTTTCTAGACGCTTTTGGATGAAATTCATTGTATATTTCTCTTTAAAATTAACATAAGTTTAGATACAATAAAGTTCGACTTGCCCAATTAGAATTGAGAAGTGTCACCAAATATAATTCATTTGATTAAATTAGCAACTTTATATCAACATTATTATGTTTCTCATTCTATATAGCCAATTAAAAGGTTTTTATAGACGCTTTTGGACGAAATTCATTATACATTTCGATAACGTAAGTTTAGAGGCTATAAATTCGACTTCCCCAATTTTGAATTCAAAAGTGGCAGCAAATATAATTTATTTGATTATATTAGCAACTTTTTATCAACTTTATTACGTCTTCATTATTTATATCTAACTAACAGGTTTTTCTAGACGTTTTTGGATGAAATTCATTGTATATTTCTCTTTAAAATTAATATAAGTTTAGATGCAATAAAGTTCAACTTGCCCAATTTGAATTGAGAAGTGTCACCAAATCTAATTCATATGATTAAATTACCAACTTTATATCAACATTATTACGTTCTCATTCTTTTTAGCCAATTAATATGTTTTTATAGACGTTTTTGGATGAATGTCATTATACATTTCGATAACGTAAGTTCAGAGGCTATAAATTCGACTTCCCCAATTTTTAATTCAAAAGTGGCACCAAATATAATTTATTTGATTATATTAGCAACTTTTTATCAACTTTATTACGTTTTCATTATTTATAACTAACTAACAGCTTTTTCTAGACGCTTTTGGATGAAATTCATTGTATATTTCTCTTTAAAAATAACATAAGTTTAGATGCAATAAAGTTCGACTTGCCCAATTTGAATTGAGAAGTGTCACCAAATATAATTCATTTGATTAAATTAGCAACTTTATATCAACATTATTACGTTCTCATTATATATAGCCAATTAAAAGGTTTTCATAAACGCTTTTGGACGAAATTCGTTATACATTTCGATAACGTAAGTTTAGAGGCTATAAATTCGACTTCCCCAATTTTGAATTCAAAAGTGGCACCAAATATAAATTATTTGATTATATTAGCAACTTTTTATCAACTTTATTACATTGTCGTTGTTTATAACTAACTAACAGGTTTTTCTAGACACTTTTGGATGAAATTCATTCTATATTTCTCTTTGAAAATAACATAAGTTTAGATGCTATAAAGTTCGACTTCCCCAATTTGAATTGAGAATTTTTACCAAATATAATTCATTTGATTAAATTAGCAACTTTATATCAACATTATTACGTTCTCATTCTATATAGCCAATTAAAAGGTTTTTATAGATGCTTTTGGACGAAATTCGTTATACATTTCGATAACGTAAGTTTAGAGGCTATAAATTCAACTTCTCCAATTTTCAATTCAAAAGTGGCACCAAATAACATAATTTATTTGATTATATTAGCAACTTTTTATAAACATTATTACGTTTTCATTATTTATATCTAACTAACACGTTTTTGTAGACGTTTTTGGATGAAATTCATTCTATATTTCTCTTTAAAAATAACATAAGTTTAGATGCAATAAAATTCGACTTGCCCAATTTGAATTGAGAAGTGTCACCAAATATAATTCATTTGATTAAATTAGCAACTTTATATCAACATTATTACGTTCACGTTCTTTATAGCCAATTGAAAGGTTTTTATAGACGCTTTTGGACGAAATTCATTATACATTTCGATAACGCAAGTTTAGAGGCTATAAATTCGACTTCCCCAATTTTGATTTCAAAGTGGCATCAAATATAATTTATTTGATTCTATTAGCAACTTTTTATCAACTTTATTACGTTTTCATTATTTATAACTAACTAACAGCTTCTTCTAAACGCTTTTGGATGAAATTCATTGTATATTTCTCTTTAAAAATAACATAAGTTTAGATGCAATAAAGTTCGACTTGCCCAATTTGAATTGAGAAGTGTCACCAAATATAATTCATTTGATTAAATTAGCAACTTTATATCAACATTATTACGTTCTCATTCTTTATAGCCAATTAAAAGGTTTTTATAGACGCTTTTGGACGAAATTCATTATACATTTCGATAACGCAAGTTTAGAGGCTATAAATTCGACTTCCCCAATTTTGAATTCAAAAGTGACACCAAATATAATTTATTAGATTCTATCAGCAACTTTTTATCAACTTTATTACGTTTTCATTATTTATAACTAACTAACAGGTTTTTCTAGACGCTTTTGGATGAAATTCATTGTATATTTCTCTTTAAAAATAACATAAGTTTATATGCAATAAAGTTCGACTTGCCCAATTTGAATTGAGAAGTGTCACCAAATATAATTCATTTGATTAAATTAGCAACTTTATATCAACATTATTACGTTCTCATTCTATATAGCCAATTAAAAGGTTTTCATAAACGCTTTTGGACTAAAATCGTTATACATTTCGATAACGTAAGTTTAGAGGCTATAAATTCGACTTCCCCAATTTTGAATTCAAAAGTCTCACCAAATATAATTTATTTGATAATATTAGTAACTTTTTATCAACTTTATTACATTCTCGTTGTTTATAACTAACTAACAGGTTTTTCTAGACACTTTTGGATGAAATTCATTCTATATTTCTCTTTGAAAATAACATAAGTTTAGATGCTATAAAGTTCGACTTCCCCAATTTGAATTGAGAATTTTTACCAAATATAATTCATTTGATTAAATTAGCAACTTTATATCAACATTATTACGTTCTCATTCTATATAGCCAATTAAAAGGTTTTTATAGACGCTTTTGGACGAAATTCGTTATACATTTCGATAACGTAAGTTTAGAGGCTATAAATTCGACTTCCCCAATTTTGATTTCAAAAGTGGCACCAAATAACATAATTTATTTGATTATATTAGCAACTTTTTATCAACTTTATTACGTTTTCATTATTTATTACTAACTAACAGCTTTTTCTAAACGCTTTTGGATGAAATTCATTCTATATTTCTCTTTAAAAATAACATAAGTTTAGATGCAATAAAATTCGACTTGCCCAATTTGAATTGAGAAGTGTCACCAAATATAATTCATTTGATTAAATTAGCAACTTTATATCAACATTATTACGTTCTCGTTCTTTATAGCCAATTAAAAGGTTTTTATAGACGCTTCTGGAAGAAATTCATTATACATTTCGATAACGCAAGTTTAGAGGCTATAAATTCGACTTCCCCAATTTTGATTTCAAAAGTGGCTCCAAATATAATTTATTTGATTCTATTAGCAACTTTTTATCAACTTTATTACGTTTTCATTATTTATAACTAACTAACAGCTTTTTCTAAACGCTTTTGGATAAAATTCATTGTATATTTCTCTTTAAAAATAACATAAGTTTAGATGCAATAAAGTTCGACTTGCCCAATTTGAATTGAGAAGTGTCACAAAATATAATTCATTTGATTAAATTAGCAACTTTATATCAACATTATTACGTTCTCATTCTTTATAGCAATTAAAAGGTTTTTATAGACGCTTTTGGACGAAATTCATTATACATTTCGATAACGTAAGTTTAGAGGCTATAAATTCGAATTCCCCAATTTTGAATTCAAAAGTGGCACCAAATATAATTTATTAGATTCTATCAGCAACTTTTTATCAACTTTATTACGTTGTCATTATTTATAACTAACTAAAAGGTTTTTCTAGACGCTTTTGGATGAAATTCATTGTATATTTCTCTTTAAAAATAACATAAGTTTATATGCAATAAAGTTCGACTTGCCCAATTTGAATTGAGAAGTGTCACCAAATATAATTCATTTGATTAAATTAGCAACTTTATATCAACATTATTACGTTCTCATTCAATATAGCCAATTAAAAGGTTTTCATAAACGCTTTTGGACGAAATCCATTATACATTTCAATAACGTAAGTTTAGAGGCTATAAATTCGACTTCCCCAATTTTGAATTCAAAAGTCTCACCAAATATAATTTATTTGATTATATTAGCAACTTTTTATCAACTTTATTACATTCTCGTTGTTTATAACTATCTAACAGGTTTTTCTAGACACTTTTGGATGAAATTCATTCTATATTTCTCTTTAAAAATAACATAAGTTTAGATGTTATAAAGTTCGACTTCCCCAATTTGAATTGAGAATTTTTACCAAATATAATTCATTTGATTAAATTAGCAACTTTATATCAACATTATTACGTTCTCATTCTATATAGCCAATTAAAAGGTTTTTATAGACGCTTTTGGACGAAATTCATTATACATTTCAATAACGTAAGTTTAGAGGCTATAAATTCGACTTCCCCAATTTTGAATTCAAAAGTGGCAGCAAATAAAATTTATTTGATTATATTAGCAACTTTTTATCAACTTTATTACGTCTTCATGATTTATATCTAACTAACAGGTTTTTCTAGACGTTTTTGGATGAAATTCATTGTATATTTCTCTTTAAAAATAATATAAGTTTAGATGCAATAAAGTTCAACTTGCCCAATTTGAATTGAGAAGTGTCACCAAATCTAATTCATTTGATTAAATTACCAACTTTATATCAACATTATTATGTTCTCATTCTTTTTAGCCAATTAATTTGTTTTATAGACGTTTTTGGATGAATGTCATTATACATTTCGATAACCTAAGTTCAGAGGCTATAAATTCGACTTCCCCAATTTTTAATTCAAAAGTGGCACCAAATATAATTTATTTGATTATATTAGCAACTTTTTATCAACTTTATTACGTTTTCATTATTTATAACTAACTAACAGGTTTTTCTAGACGCTTTTGGATGAAATTCATTCTATATTTCTCTTTAAAAATAACATAAGTTTAGATGCAATAAAGTTCGACTTGCCCTATTTGAATTGAGAATTGTCACAAAATATAATTCATTTGATTAAATTAGCAACTTTATATCAACATTATTACGTTCTTATTCTTTATAGCCAATTAAAAGGTTTTTATAGGCGCTTTTGGACGAAATTCATTATACATTTCGATAACGCAAGTTTAGAGGGTATAAATTCGACTTCCCCAATTTTGAATTCAAAAGTGGCACCAAATATAATTTATTTGATTCTATTAGCAACTTTTTATCAACTTTATTACGTTTTCATTATTTATAACTAACTAACAGGTTTTTCTAGACGCTTTTGGATGAAATTCATTGTATATTTCTCTTTAAAAATAACATAAGTTTATATGCAATAAAGTTCGACTTGCCCAATTTGAATTGAGAATTATCACAAAATATAATTCATTTTATTAAATTAGCAACTTTATATCAACATTATTACGTTCTCATTCTTTATAGCCAAATAAAAGGTTTTTATAGACGCTTTTGGACGAAATTCATTATACATCTCGATAACGTAAGTTTAGAGGCTATAAATTCGACTTCCACAATTTTGAATTCAAAAGTGGCACCAAATATAGTTTATTTGATTATATTAGCAACTTTTTATCATCTTTATTACGTTGTCATTATTTATAACTAACTAACAGGTTTTTCTAGACGCTTTTGGATGAAATTCATTCTATATTTCTCTTTAAAAATAACATAACTTTAGATGCAATAAAGTTAGACTTGCCCAATTTGAATTGAGAAGTGGCACCAAATATAATTCATTTGATTAAATTAGCATCTTTATATCAACATTATTACATTCTCATTCTATATAGCCAATTAAAAGGTTTTTATAGACGCTTTTGGACGAAATTCATTATACATTTCGATAACGTAAGTTTAGAGGCTATAAATTCGACTTCCCCAATTTTAAATTCAAAAGTGGCACCAAATATAATTTATTTGATTGTATTAGCAACTTTTTATCAACTTTATTACGTTTTCATTATTTATATCTAACTAACAGGTTTTTCTAGACGTTTTTGGATGAAATTCATTGTATATTTCTCTTTAAAAATAACATAAGTTTAGATGCAATAATGTTCGACTTGCCCAATTTGAATTGAGAAGTGTCACCAAATATAATTTATTTGATTAAATTAGCAACTTTATATCAACATTATTACGTTCTCAATGTTTATAGCCAATTAAAAGGTTTTTATAGACGCTTTTGGACGAAATTCATTATACATTTCGATAACGCAAGTTTAGAGGCTATAAATTCGACTTCCCCAATTTTGAATTCAAAAGTGACACCAAATATAGTTTATTTGATTATATTAGCAACTTTTTATTACATTATCATTATTTATAACCAACCAACAGGTTTTTCTAGACACTTTTGGATGAAATTCATTGTATATTTCTCTTTAAAAATAACAAAAGTTTAGATGCAATAAAGTTCAACTTGCCCAAGTTGAATTGAGAAGTGTCACCAAATATAATTAATTTGATTAAATTAGCAACTTTATATCAACATTATTACGTTCTCATTCTATATAGCCAATTAAAAGGCTTTTATAGACGCTTTTGGACGAAATTCATTATACATTTCGAAAACGTAAGTTTAGAGGCTACATATTCGACTTCCCCAATTTTCAATTCAAAAGTGTCACCAAATATAATTTATTTGATTATATTAGCAACTTTTTATCAAATTTATTACGTTTTCATTATTTATATCTAACTAACATGTTTTTCTAGACGCTTTTGGATGAAATTCATTGTATATTTCTCTTTAAAATTAACATAAGTTTAGATACAATAAAGTTCGACTTGCCCAATTAGAATTGAGAAGTGTCACCAAATATAATTCATTTGATTAAATTAGCAACTTTATATCAACATTATTATGTTTCTCATTCTATATAGCCAATTAAAAGGTTTTTATAGACGCTTTTGGACGAAATTCATTATACATTTCGATAACGTAAGTTTAGAGGCTATAAATTCGACTTCCCCAATTTTGAATTCAAAAGTGGCAGCAAATATAATTTATTTGATTATATTAGCAACTTTTTATCAACTTTATTACGTCTTCATTATTTATATCTAACTAACAGGTTTTTCTAGACGTTTTTGAATGAAATTCATTGTATATTTCTCTTTAAAATTAATATAAGTTTAGATGCAATAAAGTTCAACTTGCCCAATTTGAATTGAGAAGTGTCACCAAATCTAATTCATATGATTAAATTACCAACTTTATATCAACATTATTACGTTCTCATTCTTTTTAGCCAATTAATATGTTTTTATAGACGTTTTTGGATGAATGTCATTATACATTTCGATAACGTAAGTTCAGAGGCTATAAATTCGACTTCCCCAATTTTTAATTCAAAAGTGGCACCAAATATAATTTATTTGATTATATTAGCAACTTTTTATCAACTTTATTACGTTTTCATTATTTATAACTAACTAACAGCTTTTTGTAGACGCTTTTGGATGAAATTCATTGTATATTTCTCTTTAAAAATAACATAAGTTTAGATGCAATAAAGTTCGACTTGCCCAATTTGAATTGAGAAGTGTCACCAAATATAATTCATTTGATTAAATTAGCAACTTTATATCAACATTATTACGTTCTCATTCTATATAGCCAATTAAAAGGTTTTCATAAACGCTTTTGGACGAAATTCGTTATACATTTCGATAACGTAAGTTTAGAGGCTATAAATTCGACTTCCCCAATTTTGAATTCAAAAGTGGCACCAAATATAAATTATTTGATTATATTAGCAACTTTTTATCAAGTTTATTACATTGTCGTTGTTTATAACTAACTAACAGGTTTTTCTAGACACTTTTGGATGAAATTCATTCTATATTTCTCTTTGAAAATAACATAAGTTTAGATGCTATAAAGTTCGACTTCCCCAATTTGAATTGAGAATTTTTACCAAATATAATTCATTTGATTAAATTAGCAACTTTATATCAACATTATTACGTTCTCATTCTATATAGCCAATTAAAAGGTTTTTATAGATGCTTTTGGACGAAATTCGTTATACATTTCGATAACGTAAGTTTAGAGGCTATAAATTCAACTTCTCCAATTTTCAATTCAAAAGTGGCACCAAATAACATAATTTATTTGATTATATTAGCAACTTTTTATAAACATTATTACGTTTTCATTATTTATATCTAACTAACACGTTTTTGTAGACGTTTTTGGATTAAATTCATTCTATATTTCTCTTTAAAAATAACATAAGTTTAGATGCAATAAAATTCGACTTGCCCAATTTGAATTGAGAAGTGTCACCAAATATAATTCATTTGATTAAATTAGCAACTTTATATCAACATTATTACGTTCTCGTTCTTTATAGCCAATTAAAAGGTTTTTATAGACGCTTTTGGACGAAATTCATTATACATTTCGATAACGCAAGTTTAGAGGCTATAAATTCGACTTCCCCAATTTTGATTTCAAAGTGGCACCAAATATAATTTATTTGATTCTATTAGCAACTTTTTATCAACTTTATTACGTTTTCATTATTTATAACTAACTAACAGCTTTTTCTAAACGCTATTGGATGAAATTCATTGTATATTTCTCTTTAAAAATAACATAAGTTTAGATGCAATAAAGTTCGACTTGCCCAATTTGAATTGAGAAGTGTCACCAAATATAATTCATTTGATTAAATTAGCAACTTTATATCAACATTATTACGTTCTCATTCTTTATAGCCAATTAAAAGGTTTTTATAGACGCTTTTGGACGAAATTCATTATACATTTCGATAACGCAAGTTTAGAGGCTATAAATTCGACTTCCCCAATTTTGAATTCAAAAGTGACAACAAATATAATTTATTAGATTCTATCAGCAACTTTTTATCAACTTTATTACGTTTTCATTATTTATAACTAACTAACAGGTTTTTCTAGACGCTTTTGGATGAAATTCATTGTATATTTCTCTTTAAAAATAACATAAGTTTATATGCAATAATGTTCGACTTGCCCAATTTGAATTGAGAAGTGTCACCAAATATAATTCATTTGATTAAATTAACAACTTTATATCAACATTATTACGTTCTCATTCTATATAGCCAATTAAAAGGTTTTCATAAACGCTTTTGGACTAAATTCGTTATACATTTCAATAACGTAAGTTTAGAGGCTATAAATTCGACTTCCCTAATTTTGAATTCAAAAGTCTCACCAAATATAAGGTTTTTATAATTTATTTGATAATATTAGTAACTTTTTATCAACTTTATTACATTCTCGTTGTTTATAACTAACTAACAGGTTTTTCTAGACACTTTTGGATGAAATTCATTCTATATTTCTCTTTGAAAATAACATAAGTTTAGATGCTATAAAGTTCGACTTCCCCAATTTGAATTGAGAATTTTTACCAAATATAATTCATTTGATTAAATTAGCAACTTTATATCAACATTATTACGTTCTCATTCTATATAGCCAATTAAAAGGTTTTTATAGACGCTTTTGGACGAAATTCGTTATACATTTCGATAACGTAAGTTTAGAGGCTATAAATTCGACTTCCCCAATTTTGATTTCAAAAGTGGCACCAAATAACATAATTTATTTGATTATATTAGCAACTTTTTATCAACTTTATTACGTTTTCATTATTTATAACTAACTAACAGCTTTTTCTAAACGCTTTTGGATGAAATTCATTCTATATTTCTCTTTAAAAATAACATAAGTTTAGATGCAATAAAATTCAACTTGCCCAATTTGAATTGAGAAGTGTCACCAAATATAATTCATTTGATTAAATTAGCAACTTTATATCAACATTATTACGTTCTCGTTCTTTATAGCCAATTAAAAGGTTTTTATAGACGCTTTTGGAAGAAATTCATTATACATTTCGATAACGCAAGTTTAGAGGCTATAAATTCGACTTCCCCAATTTTGATTTCAAAAGTGGCACCAAATATAATTTATTTGATTCTATTAGCAACTTTTTATCAACTTTATTACGTTTTCATTATTTATAACTAACTAAAAGCTTTTTCTAAACGCTTTTGGATAAAATTCATTGTATATTTCTCTTTAAAAATAACATAAGTTTAGATGCAATAAAGTTCGACTTGCCCAATTTGAATTGAGAAGTGTCACAAAATATAATTCATTTGATTAAATTAGCAACTTTATATCAACATTATTACATTCTCATTCTTTATAGCAATTAAAAGGTTTTTATAGACGCTTTTGGACGAAATTCATTATACATTTCGATAACGTAAGTTTAGAGGCTATAAATTCGAATTCCCCAATTTTGAATTCAAAAGTGGCACCAAATATAATTTATTAGATTCTATCAGCAACTTTTTATCAACTTTATTACGTTGTCATTATTTATAACTAACTAACAGGTTTTTCTAGACGCTTTTGGATGAAATTCATTGTATATTTCTCTTTAAAAATAACATAAGTTTATATGCAATAAAGTTCGACTTGCCCAATTTGAATTGAGAAGTGTCACCAAATATAATTCATTTGATTAAATTAGCAACTTTATATCAACATTATTACGTTCTCATTCAATATAGCCAATTAAAAGGTTTTCATAAACGCTTTTGGACGAAATCCATTATACATTTCAATAACGTAAGTTTAGAGGCTATAAATTCGACTTCCCCAATTTTGAATTCAAAAGTCTCACCAAATATAATTTATTTGATAATATTAGTAACTTTTTATCAACTTTATTACATTCTCGTTGTTTATAACTAACTAACAGGTTTTTCTAGACACTTTTGGATGAAATTCATTCTATATTTCTCTTTAAAAATAACATAAGTTTAGATGCTATAATTCATTTGATTAAATTAGCAACTTTATATCAAAATTATTACGTTCTCATTCTATATAGCCAATTAAAAGGTTTTTATAGACGCTTTTGGACGAAATTCGTTACACATTTCGATAACGTAAGTTTAGAGGCTATAAATTCAACTTCTACAATTTTAAATTCAAAAGTGGCACCAAATATAATTTATTTGATTATATTAGCAACTTTTTATCAACTTTATTACGTTTTCATTATTTATATCTAACTAACAGGTTTTTGTAGACGTTTTTGGATGAAATTCATTGTATATTTCTCTTTAAAAATAACATAAGTTTAGATGCAATAAAGTTCGACTTGCCCAATTTGAATTGAGAAGTGTCACCAAATATAATTCATTTGATTAAATTAGCAACTTTATATAAACATTATTACGTTCTCATTCTTTATAGACGCTTTTGGACGAAATTCATTATACATTTCGATAACGTAAGTTTAGAGGCTATAAATTCGAATTCCCCAATTTTGAATTCAAAAGTGGCACCAAATATAATTTATTAGATTCTATCAGCAACTTTTTATCAACTTTGTTACGTTGTCATTATTTATAACTAACTAACAGGTTTTTCTAGACGCTTTTGGATGAAATTCATTGTATATTTCTCTTTAAAAATAACATAAGTTTAGATGCAATAAAGTTCGACTTGCCCAATTTGAATTGAGAAGTGTCACCAAATATAATTCATTTGATTAAATTAGCAACTTTATATCAACATTATTACGTTCTCATTCAATATAGCCAATTAAAAGGTTTTCATAAACGCTTTTGGACGAAATCCATTATACATTTCAATAACGTAAGTTTAGAGGCTATAAATTCGACTTCCCCAATTTTGAATTCAAAAGTCTCACCAAATATAATTTATTTGATAATATTAGTAACTTTTTATCAACTTTATTACATTCTCGTTGTTTATAACTAACTAACAGGTTTTTCTAGACACTTTTGGATGAAATTCATTCTATATTTCTCTTTAAAAATAACATAAGTTTAGATGCTATAATTCATTTGATTAAATTAGCAACTTTATATCAAAATTATTACGTTCTCATTCTATATAGCCAATTAAAAGGTTTTTATAGACGCTTTTGGACGAAATTCGTTATACATTTCGATAACGTAAGTTTAGAGGCTATAAATTCAACTTCTCCAATTTTAAATTCAAAAGTGGCACCAAATATAATTTATTTGATTATATTAGCAACTTTTTATCAACTTTATTACGTTTTCATTATTTATATCTAACTAACAGGTTTTTGTAGACGTTTTTGGATGAAATTCATTGTATATTTCTCTTTAAAAATAACATAAGTTTAGATGCAATAAAGTTCGACTTGCCCAAATTGAATAGAGAAGTGTCACCAAATATAATTCATTTGATTAAATTAGCAACTTTATATCAACATTATTACGTTCTCATTCTTTATAGCCAATTAAAAGGTTTTTATAGACGCTTTTGGACGAAATTCATTATACATTTCGATAACGCAAGTTTAGAGGCTATAAATTCGACTTCCCCAATTTTGAATTCAAAAGTGGCACCAAATATAATTTATTAGATTCTATCAGCAACTTTTTATCAACTTTATTATGTTTTCATTATTTATAACTAACTAACAGGTTTTTCTAGACGCTTTTGGATGAAATTCATTGTATATTTCTCTTTAAAAATAACATAAGTTTATATGCAATAAAGTTCAACTTGCCCAATTTGAATTGAGAAGTGTCACCAAATATAATTCATTTGATTAAATTAGCAACTTTATATCAACATTATTACGTTCTCATTCTTTATAGCCAATTAAAAGGTTTTTATAGACACTTTTGGACGAAATTCATTATACATTTCGATAACGCAAGTTTAGAGGCTATAAATTCGACTTCCCCAATTTTGATTTCAAAAGTGGCACCAAATATAATTTGTTTGATTCTATCAGCAACTTTTTATCAACTTTATTACGTTTTCATTATTTATAACAAACTAACAGCTTTTTCGAAACGCTTTTGGATGAAATTCATTGTATATTTCTCTTTAAAAATAACATAAGTTTAGATGCAATAAAGTTCGACTTGCCCAATTTGAATTGAGAAGTGTCACAAAATATAATTCATTTGATTAAATTAGCAACTTTATATGAACATTATTACATTCTCATTCTATATAGCCAATTAAAAGGTTTTTATAGATGCTTTTGGACGAAATTCATTATATATTTCGATAACGTAAGTTTAGAGGCTATAAATTCGACTTCCCTAATTTTGAATTCAAAAGTGGCACCAAATATAATTTATTTGATTATATTAGCAACTTTTTATCAACTTTATTACGTTGTCATTATTTATAACTAACTAACAGGTTTTTCTAGACGCTTTCGGATGAAATTCGTTCTATATTTCTCTTTAAAAATAACATAAGTTTAGATGCAATAAAGTTCGACTTGCCCAATTTGAATTGAGAAGTGTCACCAAATATAATTCATTTGATTAAATTAGCAACTTTATATCAACATTATTACGTTCTCATTCAATATAGCCAATTAAAAGGTTTTCATAAACGCTTTTGGACGAAATCCATTATACTTTTCAATAACTTAAGTTTAGAGGCTATAAATTCGACTTCCCCAATTTTGAATTCAAAAGTCTCATATAATTTATTTGATAATATTAGTAACTTTTTATCAACTTTATTACATTCTCGTTGTTTATAACTAACTAACAGGTTTTTCTAGACACTTTTGGATGAAATTCATTCTATATTTCTCTTTAAAAATAACATAAGTTTAGATGCTATAAAGTTCGACTTCCCCAATTTGAACTGAGAATTTTTACCAAATATAATTCATTTGATTAAATTAGACACTTTATATCAAAATTATTACTTTCTCATTCTATATAGCCAATTAAAAGGTTTTTATAGACGCTTTTGGACGAAATTCGTTATACATTTCGATAACGTAAGTTTAGAGGCTATAAATTCAACTTATCCAATTTTAAATTCAAAAGTGGCACCAAATATAATTTATTTGATTATATTAGCAACTTTTTATCAACTTTATTACGTTTTCATTATTTATATCTAACTAACAGGTTTTTGTAGACGTTTTTGGATGAAATTCATTGTATATTTCTCTTTAAAAATAACATAAGTTTAGATGCAATAAAGTTCGACTTGCCCAATTTGAATTGAGAAGTGTCACCAAATATAATTCATTTGATTAAATTAGCAACTTTATATCAACATTATTACGTTCTCATTCTTTATAGCCAATTAAAAGGTTTTTATAGACGCTTTTGGACGAAATTCATTATACATTTCGATAACGCAAGTTTAGAGGCTATAAATTCGACTTCCCCAATTTTGAATTCAAAAGTGGCACCAAATATAATTTATTAGATTCTATCAGCAACTTTTTATCAACTTTATTATGTTTTCATTATTTATAACTAACTAACAGGTTTTTCTAGACGCTTTTGGATGAAATTCATTGTATATTTCTCTTTAAAACTAACATAAGTTTATATGCAATAAAGTTCGACTTGCCCAATTTGAATTGAGAAGTGTCACCAAATATAATTCATTTGATTAAATTAGCAACTTTATATCAACATTATTACGTTCTCATTCTATATAGCCAATTAAAAGGTTTTTATAGACGCTTTTGGACGAAATTCGTTATACATTTCGATAACGTAAGTTTAGAGGCTATAAATTCGACTTCCCCAATTTTGATTTCAAAAGTGGCACCAAATAACATAATTTATTTGATTATATTAGCAACTTTTTATCAACTTTATTACATTGTCGTTGTTTATAACTAACTAACAGCTTTTTCTAAACGCTTTTGGATGAAATTCATTCTATATTTCTCTTTAAAAATAACATAGGTTTAGATGCAATAAAATTCGACTTGCCCAATTTGAATTGAGAAGTGTCACCAAATATAATTCATTTGATTAAATTAGCAACTTTATATCAACATTATTACGTTCTCATTCTATATATCCAATTAAAAGGTTTTTATAGACGCTTTTGGATGAAATTCGTTATACATTTCGATAACGTAAGTTTAGAGGCTATAAATTCAACTACCCCAATTTTGATTTCAAAAGTGGCACCAAATATAATTTATTTGATTCTATTAGCAACTTTTTATCAACTTTATTACGTTTTCATTATTTATAACTAACTAAAAGCTTTTTCTAAACGCTTTTGGATAAAATTCATTGTATATTTCTCTTTAAAAATAACATAAGTTTAGATGCAATAAAGTTCGACTTGCCCAATTTGAATTGAGAAGTGTCACAAAATATAATTCATTTGATTAAATTAGCAACTTTATATGAACATTATTACGTTCTCATTCTTTATAGCCAATTAAAAGGTTTTTATAGACGCTTTTGGAAGAAATTCATTATACATTTCGATAACGTAAGTTTAGAGGCTATAAATTCGACTTCCCCAATTTTGAATTCAATAGTGGCACCAAATATAATTTATTTGATTATATTAGCAACTTTTTATCAACTTTATTACGTTTTCATTATTTATAACTAACTAACAGCTTTTTCTAAACGATTTTGGATGAAATTCATTGTATATTTCTCTTTAAAAATAACATAAGTTTAGATGCAATAAAGTTCGACTTGCCTAATTTGAAATGAGAAGTGTCACAAAATATAATTCATTTGATTAAATTAGCAACTTTATATGAACATTATTACGTTCTCATTCTATATAGCCAATTAAAAGGTTTTTATAGATGCTTTTGGACGAAATTCATTATATATTTCGATAACGTAAGTTTAGAGGCTATAAATTCGAGTTCCCTAATTTTGAATTCAAAAGTGGCACCAAATATAATTTATTTGATTATATTAGCAACTTTTTATCAACTTTATTACGTTGTCATTATTTATAACTAACTAACAGGTTTTTCTAGACGCTTTTGGATGAAATTCGTTCTATATTTCTCTTTAAAAATAACATAAGTTTAGATGCAATAAAGTTCGACTTGCCCAATTTGAATTGAGAAGTGTCACCAAATATAATTCATTTGATTAAATTAGCAACTTTATATCAACATTATTACGTTCTCATTCTTTATAGCCAATTAAAAGGTTTTTATAGACGCTTTTGGACGAAATTCATTATACATTTCGATAACGCAAGTTTAGAGGCTATAAATTCGACTTCCCCAATTTTGAATTCAAAAGTGGCACCAAATATAATTTATTAGATTGTATCAGCAACTTTTTATCAACTTTATTACGTTTTCATTATTTATAACTAACTAACAGGTTTTTCTAGACGCTTTTGGATGAAATTCATTGTATATTTCTCTTTAAAACTAACATAAGTTTATATGCAATAAAGTTCGACTTGCCCAATTTGAATTGAGAAGTGTCACCAAATATAATTCATTTGATTAAATTAGCAACTTTATATCAACATTATTACGTTCTCATTCAATATAGCCAATTAAAAGGTTTTCATAAACGCTTTTGGACGAAATCCATTATACATTTCAATAACGTAAGTTTAGAGGCTATAAATTCGACTTCCCCAATTTTGAATTCAAAAGTCTCACCAAATATAATTTATTTGATAATATTAGTAACTTTTTATCAACTTTATTACATTCTCGTTATTTATAACTAACTAACAGGTTTTTCTAGACGCTTTTGGATGAAATTCGTTCTATATTTCTCTTTAAAAATAACATAAGTTTAGATGCAATAAAGTTCGACTTGCCCAATTTGAATTGAGAAGTGTCACCAAATATAATTCATTTGATTAAATTAGCAACTTTATATCAACATTATTACGTTCTCATTCTATATAGCCAATTAAAAGGTTTTCATAAACGCTTTTGGACGAAATTCATTATATATTTCGATAACGTAAGTTTACGGGCTATAAATTCGACTTCCCCAATTTTGAATTCAAAAGTGGCACTAAATATAATTTATTTGATTATATTAGCAACTTTTTATCAACTTTATTACATTGTCGTTGTTTATAACTAACTAACAGGTTTTTCTAGACACTTTTGGATGAAATTCATTCTATATTTCTCTTTAAAAATAACATAAGTTTAGATGCTATAAAGTTCGACTTCCCCAATTTGAAATGAAAATTTTTACCAAATATAATTCATTTGTTTAAATTAGCAACTTTATATCAACATTATTACGTTCTCATTCTATATAGCCAATTAAAAGGTTTTTATAGACGCTTTTGGATGAAATTCGTTATACATTTCGATAACGTAAGTTTAGAGGCTATAAATTCAACTTCTCCAATTTTCAATTCAAAAGTGGCACCAAATATAATTTATTTGATTATATTAGCAACTTTTTATCAACTTTATTACGTTTTCATTATTTATATCTAACTAACAGGTTTTTGTAGATGTTTTTGGATGAAATTTATTGTATATTTCTCTTTAAAAATAACATAAGTTAGATGCAATAAAATCCGACTTGCCCAGTTTGAATTTAGAAGTGTCACCAAATATAATTCATTTGATTAAATTAGCAACTTTATATCAACATTATTACGTTCTCATTCTATATATCCAATTAAAAGGTTTTTATAGACACTTTTGGACGAAATTCATTATACATTTCGATAACGCAAGTTTAGAGGCTATAAATTCGACTTCCCCAATTTTGAATTCAAAAGTGGCACCAAATATAATTTATTAGATTCTATCAGCAACTTTTTATCAACTTTATTATGTTTTCATTATTTATAACTAACTAACAGGTTTTTCTAGACGCTTTTGGATGAAATTCATTGTATATTTCTCTTTAAAAATAACATAAGTTTATATGCAATAAAGTTCGACTTGCCCAATTTGAATTGAGAAGTGTCACCAAATATAATTCATTTGATTAAATTAGCAACTTTATATCAACATTATTACGTTCTCATTCTTTATAGCCAATTAAAAGGTTTTTATAGACACTTTTGGACGAAATTCATTATACATTTCGATAACGCAAGTTTAGAGGCTATAAATTCGACTTCCCCAATTTTGATATCAAAAGTGGCACCAAATATAATTTGTTTGATTCTATCAGCAACTTCTTATCAACTTTATTACGTTTTCATTATTTATAACTAACTAACAGCTTTTTCTAAACGCTTTTGGATGAAATTCATTGTATATTTCTCTTTAAAAATAACATAAGTTTAGATGCAGTAAAGTTCGACTTGCCCAATTTGAATTGAGAAGTGTCACAAAATATAATTCATTTGATTAAATTAGCAACTTTATATGAACATTATTACGTTCTCATTCTATATAGCCAATTAAAAGGTTTTTATAGACGCTTTTGGAAGAAATTCATTATACATTTCGATAACGTAAGTTTAGAGGCTATAAATTCGACTTCCCCAATTTTGAATTCAAAAGTGGCACCAAATATAATTTATTTGATTATATTAGCAACTTTTTATCAACTTTATTACGTTTTCATTATTTATAACTAACTAACAGCTTTTTCTAAACGATTTTGGATGAAATTCATTGTATATTTCTCTTTAAAAATAACATAAGTTTAGATGCAATAAAGTTCGACTTGCCCAATTTGAAATGGGAAGTGTCACAAAATATAATTCATTTGATTAAATTAGCAACTTTATATGAACATTATTACGTTCTCATTCTATATAGCCAATTACAAGGTTTTTATAGATGCTTTTGGACGAAATTCATTATATATTTCGATAACGTAAGTTTAGAGGCTATAAATTCGACTTCCCTAATTTTGAATTCAAAAGTGGCACCAAATATAATTTATTTGATTATATTAGCAACTTTTTATCAACTTTATTACGTTGTCATTATTTATAACTAATTAACAGGTTTTTCTAGACGCTTTCGGATGAAATTCGTTCTATATTTCTCTTTAAAAATAACATAAGTTTAGATGCAATAAAGTTCGACTTGCCCAATTTGAATTGAGAAGTGTCACCAAATATAATTCATTTGATTAAATTAGCAACTTTATATCAACATTATTACGTTCTCATTCAATATAGCCAATTAAAAGGTTTTCATAAACGCTTTTGGACGAAATCCATTATACATTTCAATAACGTAAGTTTAGAGGCTATAAATTCGACTTCCCCAATTTTGAATTCAAAAGTCTCACCAAATATAATTTATTTGATAATATTAGTAACTTTTTATCAACTTTATTACATTCTCGTTGTTTATAACTAACTAACAGGTTTTTCTAGACACTTTTGGATGAAATTCATTCTATATTTCTCTTTAAAAATAACATAAGTTTAGATGTTATAAAGTTCGACTTCCCCAATTTGAATTGAGAATTTTTACCAAATATAATTCATTTGATTAAATTAGCAACTTTATATCAAAATTATTACGTTCTCATTCTATATAGCCAATTAAAAGGTTTTTATAGACGCTTTTGGACGAAATTTGTTATACATTTCGATAACGTAAGTTTAGAGGCTATAAATTCAACTTCTCCAATTTTAAATTCAAAAGTGGCACCAAATATAATTTATTTGATTATATTAGCAACTTTTTATCAACTTTATTACGTTTTCATTATTTATATCTAACTAACAGGTTTTTGTAGACGTTTTTGGATGAAATTCATTGTATATTTCTCTTTAAAAATAACATAAGTTTAGATGCAATAAAGTACGACTTGCCCAATTTGAATTGAGAAGTGTCACAAAATATAATTCATTTGATTAAATTAGCAACTTTATATCAACATTATTAGGTTCTCATTCTTTATAGCCAATTAAAAGGTTTTTATAGACGCTTTTGGACGAAATTCATTATACATTTCGATAACGCAAGTTTAGAGGCTATAAATTCGACTTCCCCAATTTTGAATTCAAAAGTGGCACCAAATATAATTAATTAGATTCTATCAGCAACTTTTTATCAACTTTATTACGTTTTCATTATTTATAACTAACTAACAGGTTTTTCTAGACGCTTTTGGATGAAATTCATTGTATATTTCTCTTTACAACTAACATAAGTTTATATGTAATAAAGTTCGACTTGCCCAATTTGAATTGAGAAGTGTCACCAAATATAATTCATTTGATTAAATTAGCAACTTTATATCAACATTATTACGTTCTCATTCTATATAGCCAATTAAAAGGTTTTCATAAACGCTTTTGGACGAAATTCATTATATATTTCGATAACGTAAGTTTAGAGGCTATAAATTCGACTTCCCCAATTTTGAATTCAAAAGTGGCACCAAATATAATTTATTTGATTATATTAGCAACTTTTTATCAACTTTATTACATTGTCGTTGTTTATAACTAACTAACAGGTTTTTCTAGACACTTTTGGATGAAATTCATTCTATATTTCTCTTTAAAAATAACATAAGTTTAGATGCTATAAAGTTCGACTTCCCCAATTTGAATTGAAAATTTTTACCAAATATAATTCATTTGTTTAAATTAGCAACTTTATATCAACATTATTACGTTCTCATTCTATATAGCCAATTAAAAGGTTTTTATAGACGCTTTTGGATGATATTCGTTATACATTTCGATAACGTAAGTTTAGAGGCTATAAATTCAACTTCTCCAATTTTCAATTCAAAAGTGGCACCAAATATAATTTATTTGATTATATTAGCAACTTTTTATCAACTTTATTACGTTTTCATTATTTATATCTAACTAACAGGTTTTTGTAGATGTTTTTGGATGAAATTTATTGTATATTTCTCTTTAAAAATAACATAAGTTTAGATGCAATAAAATCCGACTTGCCCAGTTTGAATTTAGAAGTGTCACCAAATATAATTCATTTGATTAAATTAGTAACTTTATATCAACATTATTACGTTCTCATTCTTTATAGCCAATTAAAAGGTTTTTATAGACACTTTTGGACGAAATTCATTATACATTTCGATAACGCAAGTTTAGAGGCTATAAATTCGACTTCCCCAATTTTGATTTCAAAAGTGGCACCAAATATAATTTATTTGATTCTATTAGCAACTTTTTATCAACTTTATTACGTTTTCATTATTTATAACTAACTAACAGCTTTTTCTAAACGCTTTTGGATGAAATTCATTGTATATTTCTCTTTAAAAATAACATAAGTTTAGATGCAATAAAGTTCGACTTGCCCAATTTGAATTGAGAAGTGTCACAAAATATAATTCATTTGATTAAATTAGCAACTTTATATGAACATTATTACGTTCTCATTCTATATAGCCAATTAAAAGGTTTTTATAGACGCTTTTGGAAGAAATTCATTATACATTTCGATAACGTAAGTTTAGAGGCTATAAATTTGACTTCTCCAATTTTGAATTCAAAAGTGGCACGAAATATAATTTATTTGATTATATTAGCAACTTTTTATCAACTTTATTACGTTGTCATTATTTATAACTAACTAACAGGTTTTTCTAGACGCTTTTGGATGAAATTCGTTCTATATTTCTCTTTAAAAATAACATAAGTTTTGATGCAATAAAGTTCGACTTGCCCAATTTGAATTGAGAAGTGTCACCAAATATAATTGATTTGATTAAATTAGCAACTTTATATAAACATTATTACGTTCTCATTCTATATAGCCAATTAAAAGGTTTTCATAAACGCTTTTGGACGAAATCCATTATACATTTCGATAACGTAAGTTTAGAGGCTATAAATTCGACTTCCCCAATTTTGAAGTCAAAAGTGGCACCAAATATAATTTATTTGATAATATTAGTAACTTTTTATCAACTTTATTACATTGTCGTTGTTTATAACTAACTAACAGGTTTTTCTAGACACTTTTGGATGAAATTCATTCTATATTTCTCTTTAAAAATAACATAAGTTTAGATGCTATAAAGTTCGACTTCCCCAATTTGAATTGAGAATTTTTACCAAATATAATTCATTTGATTAAATTAGCAACTTTATATCAACATTATTACATTCTCATTCTATATAGCCAATTAAAAGGTTTTTATAGACGCTTTTGGACGAAATTCGTTATACATTTCGATAACGTAAGTTTAGAGGCTATAAATTCAACTTCTCCAATTTTAAATTCAAAAGTGGCACCAAATATAATTTATTTGATTATATTAGCAACTTTTTATCAACTTTATTACGTTTTCATTATTTATATCTAACTAACAGGTTTTTGTAGACGTTTTTGGATGAAATTCATTGTATATTTCTCTTTAAAAATAACATAAGTTTAGATGCAATAAAGTTCGACTTGCCCAATTTGAATTGAGAAATGTCACCAAATATAATTCATTTGATTAAATTAGCAACTTTATATCAACATTATTACGTTCTCATTCTTTATAGCCAATTAAAAGGTTTTTATAGACGCTTTTGGACGAAATTCATTATACATTTCGATAACGCAAGTTTAGAGGCTATAAATTCGACTTCCCCAATTTTGAATTCAAAAGTGGCACCAAATATAATTTATTTGATTATATTAGCAACTTTTTATCAACTGTATTACGTTTTCATTATTTATAACTAAATAACAGGTTTTTCTAGACGCTTTTGGATGAAATTCATTGTATATTTCTCTTTAAAAATAACATAAGTTTAGATGCAATAAAGTTCGACTTGCCCAATTTGAATTGAGAATTGTCACAAAATATAATTCATTTTATTAAATTAGCAACTTTATATCAACATTATTACGTTCTCATTCTATATAACCAATTAAAAGGTTTTTATAGACGCTTTTGGACGAAATTCATTATGCATTTCGATAACGTAAGTTTAGAGGCTATAAATTCGACTTCCCCAATTTTGAATTCAAAAGTGGCACCAAATATAATTTATTTGATTATATTAGCAATTTTTTATCAACTTTCTTACGTTTTCATTATTTATAACTAACTAACAGGTTTTTCTAGACGCTTTTGGATGAAATTCATTGTATATTTCTCTTTAAAAATAACATAAGTTTAGATGCAATAAAGTTCTACTTGCCAAATTTGAATTGAGAATTGTCACAAAATATAATTCATTTTATTAAATTAGCAACTTTATATCAACATTATTACGTTCTCATTCTATATAGCCAATTAAAAGGTTTTTATAGACGCTTTTGGACGAAATTCATTATACATTTCGGTAACGTAAGTTTAGAGGCTATAAATTCGACTTCCCCAATTTTGAATTCAAAAGTGGCACCAAATATAATTTATTTGATTATATTAGCAATTTTTTATCAACTTTATTACGTTTTCATTATTTATAACTAACTAACAGGTTTTTCTAGACGCTTTTGGATGAAATTCATTGTATATTTCTCTTTAAAAATAACATAAGTTTAGATGCAATAAAGTTCAACTTGCCCAATTTGAATTGAGAAGTGTCACCAAATATAATTCATTTGATTAAATTAGCAACTTTATATCAACATTATTACGTTCTCATTCTATATAGCCAATTAAAAGGTTTTTATAGACGCTTTTGGACGAAATTCATTATACATTTCGATAACGTAAGTTTAGAGGTTATATATTCGACTTCCCCAATTTTGAATTCAAAAGTGGCACCAAATATAATTTATTTGATTATATTAGCAACTTTTTATCAACTTTATTACGTTTTCATTATTTATATCTAACTAACAGGTTTTTCTAGACGCTTTTGGATGAAATTCATTGTATATTTCTCTTTAAAAATAACATAAGTTTACATGCAATAAAGTTCGACTTGCCCAATTTGAATGGAGAAGTGTCACCAAATATAATTCATTTTATTAAATTAGCAACTTTATATCAACATTATTACGTTCTCCTTCTATATAGCAAATTAAAAGGTTTTTATAGACGCTTTTGGACGAAATTCATTATATATTTCGAAAACGTAAGTTTAGCGGCTATAAATTCGACTTCCCCAATTTTGAATTCAAAAGTGGCACCAAATATAATTTATTTAGAGAATACCGGTTTTCCTTTGGAGAACCACAACTATAGCCAAAAATTTTCAAAATGTTTTTAAAATACTGAACATACTACTAGTATAACTAATTCGAGTACGCATTATCGGACTTTAATTAAGTATAGCCTGGCCAACAATGCTTAATTAAGGAAGGTTAATGTGAGGCTGGAAACGGTTATACTAGAATTATGTTCCAAACAATTTTCAAATTAAACATTTGAAAAACAAAGTTTTTTCTGTGTGCGTACGGGCATTGCATATTATAGGCATTCATCTAGATACACTTAGAAACTAAGTGCATATTTGTAACAACGCCTTTATTTAGAAATACTCTTATCCCTTATCAAGTGCTAGGTTAACCACTTAGGTTATATCACTAGCCACTCTAGGAGCAATACACTTATTACTAAGAATGGGTATTCCTCGGTAGCTATTGACTTTAGATGTAAGGTTAGTAGCTAGATATATACTAGTAATAATGTTAAGTCGAAACCTATTCCAATTATTCCTCAATACCTCTTCATCGTCTTCGTACTATAGTTACAACTAGGAAAGCGTTCCGATACCGACACGGATGAAAATTGGAGCATCACGTAAGGAGGTAGATGAGTCTCCGCCAAGTAATCACTTGGATACCATTGGCAGGCATTCCGAGTTCGACTCACGAGGAGACACGGAGGTTTAACCCATACGTGAGACTTCTCTACTATGCTACGAATTTAGCTTTAGGTCGTTTCCTCCTTGAGCTTAAAACTGAACATAGAATATCCCTTGGCCTCTATATTAAAAACGTTTTACAAACAATATTTCTTGTCCTTTATTTTGGGGAAAAGACATCGTTACTCGCCTTAGTATTTAGGTACGATCAGCTACACTAATCTACCTGTTCCTTCTTAATCTTCCATCAAAAAGATATTTCACTTCATCGGTTTTATTTAGCTCACTAAAATCTTTTGACAACTTGCTTTAACTTAACACTTTTCTTCAAAACTCAATTTAACCAATATTTGTTTTAACCTTGCTATTTTAATTTAATTTCAAATCCATTTCAATGGATAGATGTGCCTTTAAGGGCATATAAACCATTTTAAACCTTGCTTACCAATTTGACACGTTTTCGAAAAACTTAGAAACATTTTCTTTTATAAAAGTGTTTAAAGTCTATTCTATAAAACTTAGACATATGACATTGAAGTTCATATTACGTGTAAAAGCTTCATCGGATCTTTTAAACCACTTTTGTTTTTACTCTTTTGACCACTTTCTTATTTAGGCATTGTACTTTACTTAAATGTGTTTTCTTGAAACCTAACATGATTTTTTTTACAACTTTATACTCTAAGCGTGATTACAAGGCATCACTAATGCGTACATTTCAAAACACACCTTATTTGTATATTTTATTACAAATTAGTTAAATAATCTGTAAAACTTCTAAAATATAAAGCATTGCAAAACTTAGTGTTCACTTTTAAATTTCCAGTGACGCACCTTCAACAATGTATAATTACTCTTCTAAATCTATTGAGTCTTTACCTTATATGTTTTAACTATTATTGAACTCCATTCTAAAAAGTCAAATTGTCAAATTTTCAACTACCGTTTGTAGTGCTTCTTCTTTTGCACAAATGGAGTTTAACTTAATAAGATAACTCGTGATTTTTAGCAAACATTTTAAGACCCCCACATGTCTATTTAATCATCAACATACATCAAATATTGAAGTTTGAAAAATATCTCGACTTGGCTTTAAATCTACCTACACATATTATTCTTAAAATTTTAACAATAGCAATCATTGTCGCTGGTACCTTCCTTTCTATCCCCCGCACTTGATTTCTTGCTCTCCTTCTAATTTTAGATATTGCACACCCACAATAATAACATAATACATTGACTAACTTTGTTTCTGTCTATTTTGCTTCTCATGGTATCATGTTCATACACATACAGACTAGAAGTCTACCCTTTCGTTTTGAGCGATTAATACGTGTATAGTCGTGAGACATAATTTTGATTTAGTCAACTTTGATATATTCAATTACGCCTTTTATCATATACATCTTGTTTTTATTTTGAAATCTACTATAAACAAGTGATCCTTATTTACATTTGCTCTTTCGTTCTAAATTCGGAAACTTGATTTAAAATGCAAGTTTCATTATATTTTTCCTTATAATTAATACACAAGATGAAGACCCTTATGCTTATAATTTTTCTATATCCGGAAAATATATGTGAAGGATATGTTTCCTTATGTTTCTTCTTTCCTTTAAATACAACAAAAGTCTTGAATTTTACTATTATATATTCTCTAAATGATTGTTTTGTAGAAACGTTAAATTAAGAATCCATTATTTTCAATGATCGATATTTTTACACATTTCTTAAAATAGCATTCAACTTTGTAATTTTCAGTGAGCTCCTAAAATCTCAACTTTGTTTTCATAAATATTCTGACCCATAAGCTTGAATTTGTCCTGACTTAGACAATTAGACATTTTTTCAAAAGAGTAATCAAAATATTTTTGTATAAATTCCCTTATTGATGACTTAAACTTGTAACCTTAATTAATCTTTATATTATTTTACTACTTCGTTTGATTGCCAAACATGTATTTTCATTATCTTGGAATTATTACATATTTTGATAACAGTGAGATTTTTATCACTTCTAAACACTTAAAATGCTATCTACACAATGTGATTTAATCGCCTCCATTTGCAACATTGACTCTCTAAATATATATATTCTTCGAATATAGTTCTATTATTGTAAGAGTAACCGTAGTAGTAATTACAGCCTCAGAGATCCTCAATCATTTCGTAACTTATTTTGTAGACGACACTTAAATAGACTTTACATTGGAGATGTACCAAAACTTCGTTGCCTACCCTTAGTACGTATTTTTAGGAACTTACCCTCGATCGCTTCCCTTTCATTCGTGATACCCCCTTCTTATTTCGGAATATATCTTTTCCAGATATAGTAGCCAACCCGGAAGTGAACAAATTGTTCCTAATCTCTTCTTTATTAGGTGGCGAATTTACACTTAGTGCTAATTTAAAATGCGACTTGAGGATCAATGCGGATTTAACACTCAATGCAGTTGGTGCTTCAGCAAAACTTATAACGTTCTTTTTAAGTTAGATCATATCTAACTATATAATCTTTTTCAACTAGGTCGCCATGGTTGGATCATGATTTCCATGATCCTAATTTCTCGCAATCTAGACTGCAGAACTCGAATTAGGGAAACATTAATTTGATTATAGCTAAAGAGTTGGGCTCTTCCCTTGAGGAATTAACCCAAAATAATCAAAGAGCTCTTCAAGTCACCATCTCTCCAATTATACAATTGTATTCGGCTGAGTTCTAATAGAATGTGTCACGAATTGAATTTCAGGACGAAATTCTTTCAACCGGGGGAGACTGTGACAACCGTCAAAATTCGAGTCAGTTCTAGATTTGATAAACTTAGTTGCACATATAGGCACAACACATACTAGACTTAGTAACTAGAAGCTAAGTTATAACCTAGTAGAAACTTGGAAACAGATAGAAATAATAGATGGTGTACTTAGATTTCACATTGATATGTGAATTCTATAACTACTTAACTGTAGAGACTATCCATATTCGGGTCACTCTTTGACTCGAACACCCTTTTCATGAATCATATACACACATTGTGCACTTGGCTTAGTAGTAGAAATTAGGTCAAAGTCTCATAGAAACTGAAGTCAAAGTTTAATACTAGGACTAGTATACTTGATTCCTCAATTTCGCTTGAATCTCGGAATCACTACATAGAATGCCAATAAACCGGTAAAAATAAATTAGAAGCATTATTTCTAATTTGAATAAGGGTTATGAAACTCAAAAATAATTTAAAAAGTCTCAAAATTTAATTAATTTTGATATCCAAATATTTATTAAATCTCAAGACCCTAAAAGCCATAAAAACTCATATTTATAAACTTTAACCTTAAAAATTCTATAAAAATAATTATGAAACTTATAATATGATCTTATAATAATTAAAATTATGAAAATGCATTTAAGGAAAATAAAATTGAAGTCATTAACAATTACCCTAAATTTATAAGTCAAAAATCAAGGTTTCATGAGCAAAAACTTGGTTAGGGTGTATATTTTATAAAAATTTTGATACTTTTATAAAAGAGTTGAATTTTTTTATAAAATTAAAAGAGAGGGAGGGCATTTTACACCCAAAACCGTCCACTCTCTTCCCAAGACCCTTCCCCTCTTCCCAAAACACATAATCACTCATTCTCTCTCTCACTCCCTCTCCTTCACTTCTCTCTCTCTACACTCTCTCTCACACTCCACCATTTACCACACTCAAACTCTCTTTTTCTCTCTCTAAAACCACGAAATTCTCCAGCCAAGAACATCTCTTAACCTTCAAATCTTCATCTTCTATGGTTGTTCTTCAAAGGTAAACCCGAAAATCCTTCATTTTCCTTCACTTTTCTTTCTTGTTTTAAAGGTTTTTCTTGCACTTCTCATTCATCTACACCATTCTTTATGAACATTCATGAACATATCCATGAATGTTGAGTTTGATGATGATGGTGGTAGGGTTTCACCCAAGAACAACATGCATGTTGTTTAATGGTGAAATCCAAGGACCAAAACCTATGTTAAACCCTAAAATACGGATTTTTACAAGTTTTAAAGGTTCATCTACCTTGTGCATTCAAGTTTTTCCTTTGAAAACATCACTATGAACAAAATTTGTCCATGCATGGTCTTCAAACCGTGAAGCATGTGATGAACATCAAGTTAAAGAGCTTGATGATCAAAGTACATTGTTAATAGTGCATGTAAATGATTTTATTCATAAAAAATTCTACAAATCCTTTTCTGTTCAAAACAAAAAATTTCTCAGAATCCCAGTACGATAATAAGAGGTTCTGGAAAATACTAAGACATTTTATCATTTCCTTGATTTACTAAAATTGTTACAAGAAAACAAGGCCATAAATCATATAAAATACGTTCGGAAGTCTATAAATCCTAGAACAAATTGTGGATGACCCCTAAGGTAATTAATGACCTCTCATTAAGTTTCATCAATTTTTATTAGAATAAATGCACAAAAATCATAAATTTGGGTTAAACAGTTTAGAAATCCATTTTTATATTTTTCGCAGCTTAATAATGTTTAATAACAGTAATACAAAAAGTTTGGGTAATTTTGAAAACTGTTTGCTATTTATTTGAATTTTTATTAGAATAAATGCACAAAAATCATAAAATTGGGTTAAACAATTTAGAAGACCATTTTTATATTTTTCCCAGCTCAACTATGTCTAATGGAAGTATTATAAAAAGTTTGGGAATTTTTATCCTTTGAATGCTGTTTTTCATTAATTTATATTGTTATGAAGGCTTAAAATTTTGGAAAAATAGTTAATCACATCAAAAATTCAAGAGAAAATTTATGGAAAACCTTTGCTGTATTTAGAATGAAAATCCAAAGTTTGACAAATTTTGGAAACTTTTTGATAATATTTTAGATTTTTAGGAGTTTAAAACACCTTTAAATGTGTTGAAATACCCTCAATTAATATTACAAAAATCTGGAAATTTATATCCAAAATTGTTTTAATCACATGAGCTATAAAATTTAACCATTTCTGAAAAATGTCTGTAACTTAACAATATTAAATTTTGACACAATATTGGCATAATTCTATAGTAGTAGTAAGTATACTAGTGTTAGATTTTGATTAGAGACTCACTAGCGAATACCATTATTGTAGGAATCGATAGTGGTACGAGTGGAGCGTAGTCAAGGCACCATTTGCATCATCTCAATGCATTGTAAGCGTTCACCACTCCCCTATTTTCGGTTTTTAAATGTTTTGGGGTGGAAAAGCATGTTCTAAACTTTTTATGTTCGTTGTATTTATTTTGACTCGTATGAAACTTGGTTGCTATATGTCGTATGTATGTGTAGTTACTTTAATTCATGAGGACTGTATCACGGTTAAGTCCCTGGAATCTCTAGACACAACTCATTAACTCTTTTGAGCCTATGGTTATTATGGATAGCGCTATCAGGAGGTAGACAACTCCTCACTCGCACGATTCGCTTGAGTGCATTTTTACCATTTTATTCACTATGTTTGCGATACACATAATAGTCAATAGGGCACGATTCGGTCATTAGGCTTGGGTTGTGAACTCATGAATGGAAACTTGATGCACATATGAAACTTGTATTCTCATGTTAGCAACGACACTTGTATACTTATTTTTGAAATGAAACTTGTATACTTATTTTAGCAACGAAACTTTTATTCTTATTATAGCAACGAACTTTGTTTCTCATTATAGCAACGAACTTTTATTACTGAAAATTTATATAATTGTTTTAGCAATGAAATTGATTGCTCCTTGTAACAACGAATAATATTTCGATTCTTGAAAACTCATTTTAGCAATATACTTTTATTTATGGAAACTTTTATCAAAACTTTTAATTCGATTCTTGAAACCAATATTATTTTTAATCTGTGAGTACTCACCAACTATTTTTATAGTTGACGCTCGTTTTACATTCTTTTTCAGGAATCATCAAGTAAGTGGCACTTAGGGACACATCACTTTTACGAGCATTCGCATGTGTTGTATATCAATTTACATTGTGATTCTTTTAAAAGTTGTTCAATTCTATTGTAAATTTGTAATGATTTTTAATACTATGGTTGGTGTTGTCTTTTAACTTTTGCTATGAAACCCTTTGTACTGCCACGCCCCGTGTTTCCGCTTTAGCGGGGTGTGAAAAAAAGCGTCTAGAAAAACCTGTTACTTAGTTTTAAATAATGAAAACTTAATATAGTTGATAAAAAGTTGCTAATATAATGAAATAAATTATATTTGGTGCCACTTTTGAAAGCAAAATTGGCGAAGTCGAATTTATAGCATCTAAACTTACGTTATTGAAATGTATAATGAATTTCATCCAAAAGCGTCTATAAAAACCTTTTAATTGGCTATATACAATGAGAACATAATAATGTTGATATAAAGTTGCTAATTTAATCAAATGAATTATATTTGGTGACACTTCTCAATTCAAATTGGGGAAGTCGAACTTTATTGCATCTAAACTTATGTTATTTTTAAAGAGAAATATACAATGAATTTCATCCAAAAGCTTCTCGAAAAACCTGTTAGTTAGTTATAAATAATGAAAACGTAATAAAGTTGATAAAAAGTTGCTAATATAATAAAATAAATTATATTTGGTGCTACTTTTGAATTCAAAATTGGGGAAGTCGAATTTATAGCCTCTAAAATTACGTTATCGAAATGTATAATGAATTTCGTCCAAAAGCGTCTATAAAAACCTTTTAAGTGGCTATATAGAAATGAGAACGTAATAATGTTGATATAAAGTTGCTAATATAATCAAATGAATTATATTGTGTGACACTTCTCAATTCAAATTGGGCAAGTCGAACTTTATTGCATCTAAACTTATGTTATTTTCAAAGAGAAAAATAGAAAGAATTTCATCAAAACGCCTCTAGAAAAACCTGTTAGTTAGTTATAAACAATGACAACGTAATAAAGTTGATAAAAAGTTGCTAATATAATCAAATAAATTATATTTGGTACCACTTTTGAAATCAAAATTGGGGAAGTCAAATTTAAAGCATCTAAACTTACGTTATCGAAATATATAATGAATTTCGTCCAAAAGCGTCTATAAAAACCTTTTAATTGGCTATATAGAATGAGAACGTAATAATGTTGATATAAAGTTGCTAATTTAATCAAATGAATTATATTTGGTGACACTTCTCAATTCAAATTGGGCAAGTCGAACTTTATTGCATCTAAACTTATGTTATTTTTAAAGAGAAATATAGAATGAATTTAATCCAAAAGCTTCTCGAAAAACCTGTTAGTTAGTTATAAATAATGAAAACGTAATAATGTTGATAAAAAGTTGCTAATATAATCAAATAAATTATATTTGGTGCCACTTTTGAATTCAAAATTGGGGAAGTCGAATTTATAGCCTCTAAAATTACGTTATCGAAATGTATAATGAATTTCGTCCAAAATCGTCTATAAAAACGTTTTAAGTGGCTATATAGAATGAGAACGTAATAATGTTGATATAAAGTTGCTAATTTAATCAAATGAATTATATTTTGTGACACTTCTCAATTCAAATTGGGCAAGTCGAACTTTATTGCATCTAAACTTATGTTATTTTTAAAGAGAAATATAGAATGAATTTCATCCAAATGCGTCTAGAAAAACCTGTTAGTTAGTTATAAATAATGACAAAGTAAGAAAGTTGATAAAAAGTTGCTAATATAATCAAATAAATTATATTTGCTGCCACTTTTGAATTCAAAATTGGGGAAGTCGAATTTATAGCCTCTAAACTTACGTTATCGAAATGTATAATGAATTTCGTCCAAAAGCGTCTATAAAACCTTTTAATTGGCTATATAGACTGAGAACGTAATAATGTTGATATAAAGTTGCTCATTTAATCAAATGAATTATATTTGGTGACACTTCTCAATTCAAATTGGGCAAGTCGAACTTTATTGCATCTAAACTTATGTTATTTTTAAAGGGAAATATACAATGAATTTCATCCAAAAGCTTCTCGAAAAACCTGTTAGTTAGTTATAAATAATGAAAACGTAATAAAGTTGATAAAAAATTGCTAATATAATCAAATAAATTATATTTGGTGCGACTTTTGAATACAAAATTGGGGAAGCCGAATTTATAGCCTCTAAACTTACGTTATCGAAATGTATAATGAAATTCGTCCAAAAGCGTCTATAAAAACCTTTTAATTGGCTATATAGAATGAGAACGTAATAATATTGATATAAAGTTGCTAATTAAATCAAATGAGTTATATATTTGGTGACACTTCTCAATTCAAATTGGGCGAGTCGAACTTTATTGCATCTAAACTTCTATTATTTTTAAAGAGAAATATAGAATGAATTACATCCAAAAGCGTCTAGAAAAACCTGTTAGTTAGTTATAAATAATGAAAACGTAATAAAGTTGATAAAAAGTTGCAAATATAATCAAATAAATTATATTTGGTGCCACTTTTGAATTCAAAATTGGGGAAGTTGAATTTATAGCCTCTAAAATTACATTATCGAAATATATAATGAATTTCGTCCAAAAGCGTCTATAAAAACCTTTGAAGTGGCTATAATGAATGAGAACGTAATAATGTTGATATAAAGTTGCTAATTTAATCAAATGAATTATATTTTGTGACGCTTCTCAATTCAAATTGGGCAAGTCGAACTTTATTGCATCTAAACTTATGTTATTTTCAAAGAGAAATATAGAACGAATTTCATCAAAAAGCATCTAGAAAAACCTGTTAGTTAGTTATAAATAATGACAACGTAATAAAGTTGATAAAAAGTTGTTAATATAATCAAATAAATTATATTTGGTACCACTTTTGAATTCAAAATTGGGGAAGTCGAATTTAAAGCATCTAAACTTACGTTATCGAAATGTATAATGAATTTCGTCCAAAAGCGTCTATAAAAAGCTTTTAATTGGCTATATAGAATGATAACGTAATAATGTTGATATAAAGTTGCTAATTTAATCAAATGAATTATATTTGGTGACATTTCTCAATTCAAATTGAGCAAGTCGAACTTTATTGCATCTAAACTTATATTATTTTTAAAGAGAAATATACAATGAATTTCATCCAAAAGCTTCTCGAAAAACCTGTTAGTTAGTTATAAATAATGAAACCGTAATAAAGTTGATAAAAAATTGCTAATATAATCAAATAAATTATATTTGCTGCCACTTTTGAATTCAAAATTGGGGAAGTCGAATTTATAGCCTCTAAAATTACGTCATCGAAATGTATAATGAATTTCGTCCAAAAGCGTCTATAAAACCTTTTAATTTGCTATATAGAATGAGAACGTAATAATGTTGATATAAAGTTGCTCATTTAATCAAATAAATTATATTTGGTGACACTTCCCAATTCAAAGTGGGCAAGTCGAACTTTATTGCATCTAAACTTACGTTATTTTCAAAGAGAAATATATAATGAATTTAATCAAAAAGCGTCTAGAAAAACCTGTTAGTTAGTTATAAATAATGACAACTTAATAAAGTTGATAAAAAGTTGCTAATATAATCAAATAAATTATATTTGGTGCCACTTTTGAAATCAAAATTGGAGAAGTCGAATTTATAGCATCTAAACTTACGTTATCGAAATGTATAATGAATTTCATCCAAAAGCGTCTATAAAAACCTCTTAATTGGCTATATAGAATGAGAACGTAATAATGTTGATATAAAGTTGCTAATTTAATCAAATGAATTATATTTGGTGACACTTCTCAATTCAAATTGGGCAAGTCGAACTTTATTGCATCTAAACTTATGTTATTTTTAAAGAGAAATATACAATGAATTTCATCCAAAAGCTTCTCGAAAAACCTGTTAGTTAGTTATAAATAATGAAAACGTAATAATGTTGATAAAAAGTTGCTAATATAATCAAATAAATTATATTTGGTGCCACTTTTGAATCCAAAATTGGGGAAGTCGAATTTATAGCCTCTAAAATTACGTTATCGAAATGTATAATGAATTTCGTCAAAAAGCGTCCATAAAAACCTTTTAAGTGGCTATATAGAATGAGAACATAATAATGTTGATATAAAGTTGCTAATTTAATCAAATGAATTATATTTTGTGACACTTCTCAATTTAAATTTGGCAAGTCGAACTTTATTGCATCTAAACTTATGTTATTTTTAAAGAGAAATATAGAATGAATTTCATCCAAAAGCGTCTACAAAAACCTGTTAGTTAGTTATAAATAATGACAAAGTAAGAAAGTTGATAAAAAGTTGCTAATATAATCAAATAAATTATATTTTCTGCCACTTTTGAATTCAAAATTGGGGAAGTCGAATTTATAGCCTCTAAACTTACGTTATCGAAATGTATAATGAATTTCGTCCAAAAGCGTCTATAAAACCTTTTAATTGGTTATATAGACTGAGAACGTAATAATGTTGATATAAAGTTGCTCATTTAATCAAATGAATTATATTTGGTGACACTTCTCAATTCAAATTGGGCAAGTCGAACTTTATTGCATCTAAACTTACGTTATTTTCAAAGAGAAATATATAATGAATTTAATCAAAAAGTGTCTAGAAACACCTGTTAGTTAGTTATAAATAATGACAACCTAATAAAGTTGATAAAAAGTTGCTAAGATAATCAAATAAAATATATTTGGTGCCACTTTTGAAATCAAAATTGGCGAAGTCGAATTTATAGCATCTAAACTTACGTTATCGAAATGTATAATGAATTTCATCCAAAAGCGTCTATAAAAACCTTTTAATTGGCTATATAGAATGAGAACGCAATAATATTGATATAAAGTTGCTAATTTAATCAAATGAATTATATTTGGTGACACTTCTCAATTCAAATTGTGCAAGTCGAACTTTATTGCATCTAAACTTATGTTATTTTTAAAGAGAAATATACAATGAATTACATCCAAAAGCGTCTAGAAAAACCTGTTAGTTAGTTATAAATAATGACAACGTAATAAAGTTGATAAAAAGTTGCAAATATAATCAAATAAATTATATTTGGTGCCACTTTTGAATTCAAAATTGGGGAAGTTGAATTTATAGCCTCTAAAATTACGTTATCGAAATATATAATGAATTTCGTCCAAAAGCGTCTATAAAAACCTTTTAAGTGGCTATAATGAATGAGAACGTAATAATGTTGATATAAAGTTGCTAATTTAATCAAATGAATTATATTTTGTGATGCTTCTCAATTCAAATTGGGCAAATCGAACTTTATTGCATCTAAACTTATGTTATTTTCAAAGAGAAATATAGAACGAATTTCATCAAAAAGCATCTAGAAAAACCTGTTAGTTAGTTATAAATAATGACAACGTAATAAAGTTGATAAAAAGTTGTTAATATAATCAAATAAATTATATTTGGTACCACTTTTGAATTCAAAATTGGGGAAGTCGAATTTAAAGCATCTAAACTTACGTTATCGAAATGTATAATGAATTTCGTCCAAAAGCGTCTATAAAAACCTTTTAATTGGCTATATAGAATGATAACGTAATAATGTTGATATAAAGTTGCTAATTTAATCAAATGAATTATATTTGGTGACATTTCTCAATTCAAATTGAGCAAGTCGAACTTTATTGCATCTAAACTTATATTATTTTTAAAGAGAAATATACAATGAATTTCATCCAAAAGCTTCTCGAAAAACCTGTTAGTTAGTTATAAATAATGAAAACGTAATAAAGTTGATAAAAAATTGCTAATATAATCAAATAAATTATATTTGCTGCCACTTTTGAATTCAAAATTGGGGAAGTCGAATTTAAAGCATCTAAACTTACGTTATCGAAATGTATAATGAATTTCGTCCAAAAGCGTCTATAAAAACCTTTTAATTGGCTATATAGAATGATAACGTAATAATGTTGATATAAAGTTGCTAATTTAATCAAATGAATTATATTTGGTGACATTTCTCAATTCAAATTGAGCAAGTCGAACTTTATTGCATCTAAACTTATATTATTTTTAAAGAGAAATATACAATGAATTTCATCCAAAAGCTTCTCGAAAAACCTGTTAGTTAGTTATAAATAATGAAAACGTAATAAAGTTGATAAAAAATTGCTAATATAATCAAATAAATTATATTTGCTGCCACTTTTGAATTCAAAATTGGGGAAGTCGAATTTATAGCCTCTAAAATTACGTTATCGAAATGTATAATGAATTTCGTCCAAAAGCGTCTATAAAACCTTTTAATTTGCTATATAGAATGAGAACGTAATAATGTTGATATAAAGTTGCTCATTTAATCAAATGAATTATATTTGGTGACACTTCCCAATTCAAAGTGGGCAAGTCGAACTTTATTGCATCTAAACTTACGTTATTTTCAAAGAGAAATATATAATGAATTTAATCAAAAAGCGTCTAGAAAAACCTGTTAGTTAGTTATAAATAATGACAACTTAATAAAGTTGATAAAAAGTTGCTAATATAATCAAATAAATTATATTTGGTGCCACTTTTGAAATCAAAATTGGAGAAGTCGAATTTATAGCATCTAAACTTACGTTATCGAAATGTATAATGAATTTCATCCAAAAGCGTCTATAAAAACCTCTTAATTGGCTATATAGAATGAGAACGTAATAATGTTGATATAAAGTTGCTAATTTAATCAAATAAATTATATTTGGTGACACTTCTCAATTCAAATTGGGCAAGTCGAACTTTATTGCATCTAAACTTATGTTATTTTTAAAGAGAAATATACAATGAATTTCATCCAAAAGCTTCTCGAAAAACCTGTTAGTTAGTTATAAATAATGAAAACGTAATAATGTTGATAAAAAGTTGCTAATATAATCAAATAAATTATATTGGGTGCCACTTTTGAATCCAAAATTGGGGAAGTCGAATTTATAGCCTCTAAAATTACGTTATCGAAATGTATAATGAATTTCGTCAAAAAGCGTCTATAAAAACCTTTTAAGTGGCTATATAGAATGAGAACGTAATAATGTTGATATAAAGTTGCTAATTTAATCAAATGAATTATATTTTGTGACACTTCTCAATTTAAATTTGGCAAGTCGAACTTTATTGCATCTAAACTTATGTTATTTTTAAAGAGAAATATAGAATGAATTTCATCCAAAAGCGTCTAGAAAAACCTGTTAGTTAGTTATAAATAATGACAAAGTAAGAAAGTTGATAAAAAGTTGCTAATATAATCAAATAAATTATATTTTCTGCCACTTTTGAATTCAAAATTGGGGAAGTCGAATTTATAGCCTCTAAACTTACGTTATCGAAATGTATAATGAATTTCGTCCAAAAGCATCTATAAAACCTTTTAATTGGTTATATAGACTGAGAACGTAATAATGTTGATATAAAGTTGCTCATTTAATCAAATGAATTATATTTGGTGACACTTCTCAATTCAAATTGGGCAAGTCGAACTTTATTGCATCTAAACTTACGTTATTTTCAAAGAGAAATATATAATGAATTTAATCAAAAAGTGTCTAGAAACACCTGTTAGTTAGTTATAAATAATGACAACTTAATAAAGTTGATAAAAAGTTGCTAAGATAATCAAATAAAATATATTTGGTGCCACTTTTGAAATCAAAATTGGCGAAGTCGAATTTATAGCATCTAAACTTACGTTATCGAAATGTATAATGAATTTCATCCAAAAGCGTCTATAAAAACCTTTTAATTGGCTATATAGAATGAGAACGTAATAATATTGATATAAAGTTGCTAATTTAATCAAATGAATTATATTTGGTGACACTTCTCAATTCAAATTGTGCAAGTCGAACTTTATTGCATCTAAACTTATGTTATTTTTAAAGAGAAATATACAATGAATTACATCCAAAAGCGTCTAGAAAAACCTGTTAGTTAGTTATAAATAATGACAACATAATAAAGTTGATAAAAAGTTGCAAATATAATCAAATAAATTATATTTGGTGCCACTTTTGAATTCAAAATTGGGGAAGTTGAATTTATAGCCTCTAAAATTACGTTATCGAAATATATAATGAATTTCGTCCAAAAGCGTCTATAAAAACCTTTTAAGTGGCTATAATGAATGAGAACGTAATAATGTTGATATAAAGTTGCTAATTTAATCAAATGAATTATATTTTGTGACGCTTCTCAATTCAAATTGGGCAAATCGAACTTTATTGCATCTAAACTTATGTTATTTTCAAAGAGAAATATAGAACGAATTTCATCAAAAAGCATCTAGAAAAACCTGTTAGTTAGTTATAAATAATGACAACGTAATAAAGTTGATAAAAAGTTGTTAATATAATCAAATAAATTATATTTGGTACCACTTTTGAATTCAAAATTGGGGAAGTCGAATTTAAAGCATCTAAACTTACGTTATCGAAATGTATAATGAATTTCGTCCAAAAGCGTCTATAAAAACCTTTTAATTGGCTATATAGAATGATAACGTAATAATGTTGATATAAAGTTGCTAATTTAATCAAATGAATTATATTTGGTGACATTTCTCAATTCAAATTGAGCAAGTCGAACTTTATTGCATCTAAACTTATATTATTTTTAAAGAGAAATATACAATGAATTTCATCCAAAAGCTTCTCGAAAAACCTGTTAGTTAGTTATAAGTAATGAAAACGTAATAAAGTTGATAAAAAATTGCTAATATAATCAAATAAATTATATTTGCTGCCACTTTTGAATTCAAAATTGGGGAAGTCGAATTTATAGCCTCTAAAATTACGTTATCGAAATGTATAATGAATTTCGTCCAAAAGCGTCTATAAAACCTTTTAATTTGCTATATAGAATGAGAACGTAATAATGTTGATATAAAGTTGCTCATTTAATCAAATGAATTATATTTGGTGACACTTCCCAATTCAAAGTGGGCAAGTCGAACTTTATTGCATCTAAACTTACGTTATTTTCAAAGAGAAATATATAATGAATTTAATCAAAAAGCGTCTAGAAAAACCTGTTAGTTAGTTATAAATAATGACAACTTAATAAAGTTGATAAAAAGTTGCTAATATAATCAAATAAATTATATTTGGTGCCACTTTTGAAATCAAAATTGGAGAAGTCGAATTTATAGCATCTAAACTTACGTTATCGAAATGTATAATGAATTTCATCCAAAAGCGTCTATAAAAACCTCTTAATTGGCTATATAGAATGAGAACGTAATAATGTTGATATAAAGTTGCTAATTTAATCAAATGAATTATATTTGGTGACACTTCTCAATTCAAATTGGGCAAGTCGAACTTTATTGCATCTAAACTTATGTTATTTTTAAAGAGAAATATACAATGAATTTCATCCAAAAGCTTCTCGAAAAACCTGTTAGTTAGTTATAAATAATGAAAACGTAATAATGTTGATAAAAAGTTGCTAATATAATCAAATAAATTATATTTGGTGCCACTTTTGAATCCAAAATTGGGGAAGTCGAATTTATAGCCTCTAAAATTACGTTATCGAAATGTATAATGAATTTCGTCAAAAAGCGTCTATAAAAACCTTTTAAGTGGCTATATAGAATGAGAACGTAATAATGTTGATATAAAGTTGCTAATTTAATCAAATGAATTATATTTTGTGACACTTCTCAATTTAAATTTGGCAAGTCGAACTTTATTGCATCTAAACTTATGTTATTTTTAAAGAGAAATATAGAATGAATTTCATCCAAAAGCGTCTAGAAAAACCTGTTAGTTAGTTATAAATAATGACAAAGTAAGAAAGTTGATAAAAAGTTGCTAATATAATCAAATAAATTATATTTTCTGCCACTTTTGAATTCAAAATTGGGGAAGTCGAATTTATAGCCTCTAAACTTACGTTATCGAAATGTATAATGAATTTCGTCCAAAAGCATCTATAAAACCTTTTAATTGGTTATATAGACTGAGAACGTAATAATGTTGATATAAAGTTGCTCATTTAATCAAATGAATTATATTTAGTGACACTTCTCAATTCAAATTGGGCAAGTCGAACTTTATTGCATCTAAACTTACGTTATTTTCAAAGAGAAATATATAATGAATTTAATCAAAAAGTGTCTAGAAACACCTGTTAGTTAGTTATAAATAATGACAACTTAATAAAGTTGATAAAAAGTTGCTAAGATAATCAAATAAAATATATTTGGTGCCACTTTTGAAATCAAAATTGGCGAAGTCGAATTTATAGCATCTAAACTTACGTTATCGAAATGTATAATGAATTTCATCCAAAAGCGTCTATAAAAACCTTTTAATTGGCTATATAGAATGAGAACGTAATAATATTGATATAAAGTTGCTAATTTAATCAAATGAATTATATTTGGTGACACTTCTCAATTCAAATTGTGCAAGTCGAACTTTATTGCATCTAAACTTATGTTATTTTTAAAGAGAAATATACAATGAATTACATCCAAAAGCGTCTAGAAAAACCTGTTAGTTAGTTATAAATAATGACAACGTAATAAAGTTGATAAAAAGTTGCAAATATAATCAAATAAATTATATTTGGTGCCACTTTTGAATTCAAAATTGGGGAAGTTGAATTTATAGCCTCTAAAATTACGTTATCGAAATATATAATGAATTTCGTCCAAAAGCGTCTATAAAAACCTTTTAAGTGGCTATAATGAATGAGAACGTAATAATGTTGATATAAAGTTGCTAATTTAATCAAATGAATTATATTTTGTGACGCTTCTCAATTCAAATTGGGCAAATCGAACTTTATTGCATCTAAACTTATATTATTTTCAAAGAGAAATATAGAACGAATTTCATCAAAAAGCATCTAGAAAAACCTGTTAGTTAGTTATAAATAATGACAACGTAATAAAGTTGATAAAAAGTTGCTAATATAATCAAATAAATTATATTTGGTACCACTTTTGAATTCAAAATTGGGGAAGTCGAATTTAAAGCATCTAAACTTACGTTATCGAAATGTATAATGAATTTCGTCCAAAAGCGTCTATAAAAACCTTTTAATTGGCTATATAGAATGATAACGTAATAATGTTGATATAAAGTTGCTAATTTAATCAAATGAATTATATTTGGTGACATTTCTCAATTCAAATTGAACAAGTCGAACTTTATTGCATCTAAACTTATGTTATTTTTAAAGAGAAATATACAATGAATTTCATCCAAAAGCTTCTCGAAAAACCTGTTAGTTAGTTATAAATAATGAAAACGTAATAAAGTTGATAAAAAGTTGCTAATATAATCAAATAAATTATATTTGGTGCGACTTTTGAATTCAAAATTGGGGAAGTCGAATTTATAGCCTCTAAACTTACGTTATCGAAATGTATAATGAATTTCATCCAAAAGCGTCTATAAAAACCTTTTAATTGGCTATATAGAATGAGAACGTAATAATGTTGATATAAAGTTGCTAATTTAATCAAATGAATTATATTTGGTGACACTTCTCAATTCAAATTGGGCAAGTCGAACTTTATTGAATCTAAACTTATGTTATTTTCAAAGAGAAATATATTACGAATTTAATCAAAAAGTGTCTAGAAACACCTGTTAGTTAGTTATAAATAATGACAACTTAATAAAGTTGATAAAAAGTTGCTAAGATAATCAAATAAAATATATTTGGTGCCACTTTTGAAATCAAAATTGGCGAAGTCGAATTTATAGCATCTAAACTTACGTTATCGAAATGTATAATGAATTTCATCCAAAAGCGTCTATAAAAACCTTTTAATTGGCTATATAGAATGAGAACGTAATAATATTGATATAAAGTTGCTAATTTAATCAAATGAATTATATTTGGTGACACTTCTCAATTCAAATTGTGCAAGTCGAACTTTATTGCATCTAAACTTATGTTATTTTTAAAGAGAAATATACAATGAATTACATCCAAAAGCGTCTAGAAAAACCTGTTAGTTAGTTATAAATAATGACAAAGTAAGAAAGTTGATAAAAAGTTGCTAATATGATCAAATAAATTATATTTTCTGCCACTTTTGAATTCAAAATTGGGGAAGTCGAATTTATAGCCTCTAAACTTACGTTATCGAAATGTATAATGAATTTCGTCCAAAAGCATCTATAAACCTTTTAATTGGCTATATAGACTGAGAACGTAATAATGTTGATATAAAGTTGCTAATTTAATCAAATGAATTATATTTGGTGACACTTCTCAATTCAAATTGGGCAAGTCGAACTTTATTGCATCTAAACTTACGTTATTTTCAAAGAGAAATATATAATGAATTTAATCAAAAAGTGCTAGAAACACCTGTTAGTTAGTTATAAATAATGACAATTTAATAAAGTTGATAAAAAGTTGCTAAGATAATCAAATAAAATATATTTGGTGCCACTTTTGAAATCAAAATTGGCGAAGTCGAATTTATAGCATCTAAACTTACATTATCGAAATGTATAATGAATTTCATCCAAAAGCGTCTATAAAAACCTTTTAATTGGCTATATAGAATGAGAACGTAATAATATTGATATAAAGTTGCTAATTTAATCAAATGAATTATATTTTGTGACACTTCTCAATTCAAATTGTGCAAGTCGAACTTTATTGCATCTAAACTTATGTTATTTTTAAAGAGAAATATACAATGAATTACATCCAAAAGCGTCTAGAAAAACCTGTTAGTTAGTTATAAATAATGACAACGTAATAAAGTTGATAAAAAGTTGCAAATATAATCAAATAAATTATATTTGGTGCCACTTTTGAATTCAAAATTGGGGAAGTTGAATTTATAGCCTCTAAAATTACGTTATCGAAATATATAATGAATTTCGTCCAAAAGCGTCTATAAAAACCTTTTAAGTGGCTATAATGAATGAGAACGTAATAATGTTGATATAAAGTTGCTAATTTAATCAAATGAATTATATTTTGTGATGCTTCTCAATTCAAATTGGGCAAGTCGAACTTTATTGCATCTAAACTTATATTATTTTCAAAGAGAAATATAGAACGAATTTCATCAAAAAGCATCTAGAAAAACCTGTTAGTTAGTTATAAATAATGACAACGTAATAAAGTTGATAAAAAGTTGCTAATATAATCAAATAAATTATATTTGGCACCACTTTTGAATTCAAAATTGGGGAAGTCGAATTTAAAGCATCTAAACTTACGTTATCGAAATGTATAATGAATTTCGTCCAAAAGCGTCTATAAAAACCTTTTAATTGGCTATATAGAATGATAACATAATAATGTTGATATAAAGTTGCTAATTTAATCAAATGAATTATATTTGGTGACATTTCTCAATTCAAATTGAACAAGTCGAACTTTATTGCATCTAAACTTATGTTATTTTTAAAGAGAAATATACAATGAATTTCATCCAAAAGCTTCTCGAAAAACCTGTTAGTTAGTTATAAATAATGAAAACGTAATAAAGTTGATAAAAAGTTGCTAATATAATCAAATAAATTATATTTGGTGCCACTTTTGAATTCAAAATTGGGGAAGTCGAATTTATAGCCTCTAAACTTACGTTATCGAAATGTATAATGAATTTCATCCAAAAGCGTCTATAAAAACCTTTTAATTGGCTATATAGAATGAGAACGTAATAATGTTGATATAAAGTTGCTAATTTAATCAAATGAATTATATTTGGTGACACTTCTCAATTCAAATTGGGCAAGTCGAACTTTATTCAATCTAAACTTATGTTATTTTCAAAGAGAAATATATAACGAATTTAATCAAAAAGTGTCTAGAAACACCTGTTAGTTAGTTATAAATAATGACAACTTAATAAAGTTGATAAAAAGTTGCTAAGATAATCAAATAAAATATATTTGGTGCCACTTTTGAAATCAAAATTGGCGAAGTCGAATTTATAGCATCTAAACTTACGTTATCGAAATGTATAATGAATTTCATCCAAAAGCGTCTATAAAAACCTTTTAATTGGCTATATAGAATGAGAACGTAATAATATTGATATAAAGTTGCTAATTTAATCAAATGAATTATATTTGGTGACACTTCTCAATTCAAATTGTGCAAGTCGAACTTTATTGCATCTAAACTTATGTTATTTTTAAAGAGAAATATATAATGAATTACATCCAAAAGCGTCTAGAAAAACCTGTTAGTTAGTTATAAATAATGACAACGTAATAAAGTTGATAAAAAGTTGCAAATATAATCAAATAAATTATATTTGGTGCCACTTTTGAATTCAAAATTTGGGAAGTTGAATTTATAGCCTCTAAAATTACGTTATCGAAATATATAATGAATTTCGTCCAAAAGCGTCTATAAAAACCTTTTAAGTGGCTATAATGAATGAAAACGTAATAATGTTGATATAAAGTTGCTAATTTAATCAAATGAATTATATTTTGTGACGCTTCTCAATTCAAATTGGGCAAGTCGAACTTTATTGCATCTAAACTTATATTATTTTCAAAGAGAAATATAGAACGAATTTCATCAAAAAGCATCTAGAAAAACCTGTTAGTTAGTTATAAATAATGACAACGTAATAAAGTTGATAAAAAGTTGCTAATATAATCAAATAAATTATATTTGGTACCACTTTTGAATTCAAAATTGGGGAAGTCGAATTTAAAGCATCTAAACTTACGTTATCGAAATGTATAATGAATTTCGTCCAAAAGCGTCTATAAAAACCTTTTAATTGGCTATATAGAATGATAACGTAATAATGTTGATATAAAGTTGCTAATTTAATCAAATGAATTATATTTGGTGACATTTCTCAATTCAAATTGAGCAAGTCGAACTTTATTGCATCTAAACTTATGTTATTTTTAAAGAGAAATATACAATGAATTTCATCCAAAAGCTTCTCGAAAAACCTGTTAGTTAGTTATAAATAATGAAAACGTAATAAAGTTGATAAAAAGTTGCTAATATAATCAAATAAATTATATTTGGTGCCACTTTTGAATTCAAAATTGGGGAAGTCGAATTTATAGCCTCTAAACTTACGTTATCGAAATGTATAATGAATTTCGTCCAAAAGCGTCTATAAAAACCTTTTAATTGGCTATATAGAATGAGAACGTAATAATGTTGACATAAAGTTGTTAATTTAATCAAATGAATTATATTTGGTGACACTTCTCAATTCAAATTGGGCAAGTCGAACTTTATTGAATCTAAACTTATGTTATTTTCAAAGAGAAATATATAACGAATTTAATCAAAAAGTGTCTAGAAAAAACTGTTAGTTAGTTATAAATAATGACAACGTAATAAAGTTGATAAAAAGTTGCTAATATAATCAAATAAATTATATTTGCTGCCACTTTTGAATTCAAAATTGGGGAAGTCGAATTTATAGCCTCTAAACTTACGTTATCGAAATGTATAATGAATTTCGTCCAAAAGCATCTATAAAACCTTTTAATTGGCTATATAGACTGAGAACGTAATAATGTTGATATAAAGTTGCTCATTTAATCAAATGAATTATATTTGGTGACACTTCTCAATTTAAATTGGGCAAGTCGAACTTTATTGCATCTAAACTTATGTTATTTTTAAAGAGAAATATAGAATGAATTTCATCCAAAAGCGTCAAGAAAAACCTGTTAGTTAGTTATAAATAATGTCAACGTAATAAAGTTGATAAAAAGTTGCTAATATAATCAAATAAATTATATTTGCCGCCACTTTTGAATTTAAAATTGGGTAAGCTGAATTTATAGCCTCTAAACTTACGTTATCGAAATGTATCATGAATTTCGTCCAAAAGCGTCTATAAAAACCTTTTAATTGGCTATATAGAATGAGAACGTAATAATGTTGATATAAAGTTGCTAATTTAAGCAAATGAATTATATTTGGTGACACTTCTCAATTCAAATTGGGCAAGTCGAACTTTATTGCATCTAAACTTTTGTTATTTTTAAAGGGAAATATACAATGAATTTCATCCAAAAGCTTCTCGAAAAACCTGTTAGTTAGTTATAAGTAATGAAAACGTAATAAAGTTGAAAAAAAGTTGCTAATATAATCAAATAAATTATATTTGGTGCCACTTTTCAATTCAAAATTTGGGAAGTCGAATTTATAGCCTCTAAACTTACGTTATCGAAATGTATAATGAATTTCGTTCAAAAGCGTCTATAAAAACCTTTTAATTGGCTATATAGAATGAGAACGTAATAATGTTGATATAAAGTTGCTAATTTAATCAAATGAATTATATTTGGTGACACTTCTCAATTCAAATTGTGCAAGTCGAACTTTATTGCATCTAAACTTATGTTATTTTTAAAGAGAAATATACAATGAATTACATCCAAAAGCGTCTAGAAAAACCTGTTAGTTAGTTATAAATAATGACAACGTAATAAAGTTGATAAAAAGTTGCAAATATAATCAAATAAATTATATTTGGTGCCACTTTTGAATTCAAAATTGGGGAAGTTGAATTTATAGCCTCTAAAATTACGTTATCGAAATATATAATGAATTTCGTCCAAAAGCGTCTATAAAAACCTTTTAAGTGGCTATAATGAATGAGAACGTAATAATGTTGATATAAAGTTGCTAATTTAATCAAATGAATTATATTTTGTGACGCTTCTCAATTCAAATTGGGCAAGTCGAACTTTATTGCATCTAAACTTATATTATTTTCAAAGAGAAATATAGAACGAATTTCATCAAAAAGCATCTAGAAAAACCTGTTAGTTAGTTATAAATAATGACAACGTAATAAAGTTGATAAAAAGTTGCTAATATAATCAAATAAATTATATTTGGCACCACTTTTGAATTCAAAATTGGGGAAGTCGAATTTAAAGCATCTAAACTTACGTTATCGAAATGTATAATGAATTTCGTCCAAAAGCGTCTATAAAAACCTTTTAATTGGCTATATAGAATGATAACGTAATAATGTTGATATAAAGTTGCTAATTTAATCAAATGAATTATATTTGGTGACATTTCTCAATTCAAATGGAACAAGTCGAACTTTATTGCATCTAAACTTATGTTATTTTTAAAGAGAAATATACAATGAATTTCATCCAAAAGCTTCTCGAAAAACCTGTTAGTTAGTTATAAATAATGAAAACGTAATAAAGTTGATAAAAAGTTGCTAATATAATCAAATAAATTATATTTGGTGCCACTTTTGAATTCAAAATTGGGGAAGTCGAATTTATAGCCTCTAAACTTACGTTATCGAAATGTATAATGAATTTCATCCAAAAGCGTCTATAAAAACCTTTTAATTGGCTATATAGAATGAGAACGTAATAATGTTGATATAAAGTTGCTAATTTAATCAAATGAATTATATTTGGTGACACTTCTCAATTCAAATTGGGCAAGTCGAACTTTATTGAATCTAAACTTATGTTATTTTCAAAGAGAAATATATAACGAATTTAATCAAAAAGTGTCTAGAAACACCTGTTAGTTAGTTATAAATAATGACAACTTAATAAAGTTGATAAAAAGTTGCTAAGATAATCAAATAAAATATATTTGGTGCCACTTTTGAAATCAAAATTGGCGAAGTCGAATTTATAGCATCTAAACTTACGTTATCGAAATGTATAATGAATTTCATCCAAAAGCGTCTATAAAAACCTTTTAATTGGCTATATAGAATGAGAACGTAATAATATTGATATAAAGTTGCTAATTTAATCAAATGAATTATATTTGGTGACACTTCTCAATTCAAATTGTGCAAGTCGAACTTTATTGCATCTAAACTTATGTTATTTTTAAAGAGAAATATATAATGAATTACATCCAAAAGCGTCTAGAAAAACCTGTTAGTTAGTTATAAATAATGACAACGTAATAAAGTTGATAAAAAGTTGCAAATATAATCAAATAAATTATATTTGGTGCCACTTTTGAATTCAAAATTTGGGAAGTTGAATTTATAGCCTCTAAAATTACGTTATCGAAATATATAATGAATTTCGTCCAAAAGCGTCTATAAAAACCTTTTAAGTGGCTATAATGAATGAAAACGTAATAATGTTGATATAAAGTTGCTAATTTAATCAAATGAATTATATTTTGTGACGCTTCTCAATTCAAATTGGGCAAGTCGAACTTTATTGCATCTAAACTTATATTATTTTCAAAGAGAAATATAGAACGAATTTCATCAAAAAGCATCTAGAAAAACCTGTTAGTTAGTTATAAATAATGACAACGTAATAAAGTTGATAAAAAGTTGCTAATATAATCAAATAAATTATATTTGGTACCACTTTTGAATTCAAAATTGGGGAAGTCGAATTTAAAGCATCTAAACTTACGTTATCGAAATGTATAATGAATTTCGTCCAAAAGCGTCTATAAAAACCTTTTAATTGGCTATATAGAATGATAACGTAATAATGTTGATATAAAGTTGCTAATTTAATCAAATGAATTATATTTGGTGACATTTCTCAATTCAAATTGAGCAAGTCGAACTTTATTGCATCTAAACTTATGTTATTTTTAAAGAGAAATATACAATGAATTTCATCCAAAAGCTTCTCGAAAAACCTGTTAGTTAGTTATAAATAATGAAAACGTAATAAAGTTGATAAAAATTTGCTAATATAATCAAATAAATTATATTTGGTGCCACTTTTGAATTCAAAATTGGGGAAGTCGAATTTATAGCCTCTAAACTTACGTTATCGAAATGTATAATGAATTTCGTCCAAAAGCGTCTATAAAAACCTTTTAATTGGCTATATAGAATGAGAACGTAATAATGTTGACATAAAGTTGTTAATTTAATCAAATGAATTATATTTGGTGACACTTCTCAATTCAAATTGGGCAAGTCGAACTTTATTGAATCTAAACTTATGTTATTTTCAAAGAGAAATATATAACGAATTTAATCAAAAAGTGTCTAGAAAAAACTGTTAGTTAGTTATAAATAATGACAACGTAATAAAGTTGATAAAAAGTTGCTAATATAATCAAATAAATTATATTTGCTGCCACTTTTGAATTTAAAATTGGGGAAGTCGAATTTATAGCCTCTAAACTTACGTTATCGAAATGTATAATGAATTTCGTCCAAAAGCATCTATAAAACCTTTTAATTGGCTATATAGACTGAGAACGTAATAATGTTGATATAAAGTTGCTCATTTAATCAAATGAATTATATTTGGTGACACTTCTCAATTTAAATTGGGCAAGTCGAACTTTATTGCATCTAAACTTATGTTATTTTTAAAGAGAAATATAGAATGAATTTCATCCAAAAGCGTCAAGAAAAACCTGTTAGTTAGTTATAAATAATGTCAACGTAATAAAGTTGATAAAAAGTTGCTAATATAATCAAATAAATTATATTTGCCGCCACTTTTGAATTTAAAATTGGGTAAGCTGAATTTATAGCCTCTAAACTTACGTTATCGAAATGTATCATGAATTTCGTCCAAAAGCGTCTATAAAAACCTTTTAATTGGCTATATAGAATGAGAACGTAATAATGTTGATATAAAGTTGCTAATTTAAGCAAATGAATTATATTTGGTGACACTTCTCAATTCAAATTGGGCAAGTCGAACTTTATTGCATCTAAACTTTTGTTATTTTTAAAGGGAAATATACAATGAATTTCATCCAAAAGCTTCTCGAAAAACCTGTTAGTTAGTTATAAGTAATGAAAACGTAATAAAGTTGAAAAAAAGTTGCTAATATAATCAAATAAATTATATTTGGTGCCACTTTTGAATTCAAAATTTGGGAAGTCGAATTTATAGCCTCTAAACTTACGTTATCGAAATGTATAATGAATTTCGTCCAAAAGCGTCTATAAAAACCTTTTAATTGGCTATATAGAATGAGAACGTAATAATGTTGATATAAAGTTGCTAATTTAATCACATGAATTATATTTGGTGACACTTCTCAATTCAAATTGGGCAAGTCGAACTTTATTGCATCTAAACTTCTGTTATTTTTAAAGAGAAATATAGAATGAATTTCATCCAAAAGCGTCTAGAAAAACCTGTTAGTTAGTTGTAAATAATGAAAACGTAATAAAGTTGATAAAAAGTTGCAAATATAATCAAATAAATTATATTTGGTGCCACTTTTGAATTCAAAATTTGGGAAGTCGAATTTATAGCCTCTAAACTTACGTTATCGAAATGTATAATGAATTTCGTCCAAAAGCGTCTATAAAAACCTTTTAATTGGCTATATAGAATGAGAACGTAATAATGTTGATATAAAGTTGCTAATTTAATCAAATGAATTATATTTGGTGACACTTCTCAATTCAAATTGGGCAAGTCGAACTTTATTGCATCTAAACTTATGTTATTTTTAAAGAGAAATATACAATGAATTTCATCAAAAAGCTTCTCGAAAAACCTGTTAGTTAGTTATAAATAATGAAAATGTAATAAAGTTGATAAAAAGTTGCTAATATAATCAAATAAATTATATTTGGTGCCACTTTTGAATTCAAAATTGGGGAAGTCGAATTTAAAGGATCTAAACTTACGTTATCGAAATGTATAATGAATTTCGTCCAAAAGCTTCTATAAAAACCTTTTAATTGGCTATATAGAATGAGAACATAATAAGGTTGATATAAAGTTGTTAATTTAATCAAATGAATTATCTTTGGTGACACTACTCAATTGAAATTGGGCAAGTCGAACTTTATTGCATCTAAACTTATGTTATTTTCAAAGAGAAATATAGAATGAATTTCATCCAAAAGCGTCTAGAAAAACCTGTTAGTTATAAATAATTTCAACGTAATAAAGTTGATAAAAAGTTGCTAATATAATCAAATAAATTATATTTTCTGCCACTTTTGAATTTCAAAATTGGGGAAGTCGAATTTATAGCCTCTAAACTTACGTTATCGAAATGTATAATGAATTTCGTCCAAAAGCGTCTATAAAAACCTTTTAGTTGGCTATATAGATTGCTAACGTAATAATGTTGATATAAAGTTGCTAATTTAATCAAATGAATTATATTTGGTGACACTTCTCAATTCAAATTGGGCAAGTCGAACTTTATTGCATCTAAACTTATGTTATTTTTAAAGGGAATTATACAATGAATTTCATCCAAAAGCTTCTCGAAAAACCTGTTAGTTAGTTATAAATAATGAAAACGTAATAAAGTTGATAAAAAGTTGCTAATATAATCAAATAAATTATATTTGGTGCCACTTTTGAATTCAAAATTGGGGAAGTCGAATTTATAGCCTCTAAACTTACGTTATCGAAATGTATAATGAATTTCATCCAAAAGCGTCTATAAAAACCTTTTAATTGGCTATATAGACTAAGAACGTAATAATGTTGATATAAAGTTGCTAATTTAATCAAATGAATTATATTTGGTGACATTTCTCAATTCAAATTTGGTAAGTCGAACTTTATTGCATCTAAACTTATGTTATTTTTAAAGAGAAATATACAATGAATTTCATCAAAAAGCTTCTCGAAAAACCTGTTAGTTAGTTATAAATAATGAAAACGTAATAAAGTTGATAAAAAGTTGCTAATCTAATCAAATAAATTATATTTGGTGCCACTTTTGAATTCAAAATTGGGGAAGTCGAATTTAAAGCATCTAAACTTACGTTATCGAAATGTATAATGAATTTCGTCCAAAAGCGTGTATAAAAACCTTTTAATTGGCTATATAGAATGAGAACGTAATAAGGTTGATATAAAGTTGCTAGTTTAATCGAGTGAATTATATTTGGTGCCACTTCTCAATTCAAATTGGGCAAGTCGAACTTTACTGCATCTAAACTTCTGTTATTTTTAAAGGGAAATATACAATGAATTTCATCCAAACGCTTCTCGAAAAACCTATTAGTTAGTTATAAATAATGAAAACGTAATAAAGTTGATAAAAGTTGCTAATATAATCAAATAAATTATATTTGGTGCCACTTTTGAATTCAAAATTGGGGAAGTCGAATTTATAGCCTCTAAACTTACGTTATCGAAATGTATAATGAATTTCGTCCAAAAGCGTCTATAAAAACCTTTTAGTTGGCTATGTAGAATGAGAACGTAATAATGTTGATATAAAGTTTCTAATTTAATCAAATGAATTATATTTGGTGACACTTCTCAATTCAAATTTGGTAAGTCGAACTTTATTTCAACTAAACTTATGTTATTTTTAAAGAGAAATATACAATGAATTTCATCCAAAAGCTTCTCGAAAAACCTGTTAGTTAGTTATAAATAATGAAAACGTAATAAAGTTGATAAAAAGTTGCTAATCTAATCAAATAAATTATATTTGGTGCCACTTTTGAATTCAAAATTGGGGAAGTCGAATTTATTGCCTCTAAAATTACGTTATCGAAATGTATAATGAATTTCATCCAAAAGCGTCTATAAAAACCTTTTAAGTGGCTATATAGAAATGAGAACGTAATAATGTTGATATAAAGTTGCTAATTTAATCAAATGAATTATATTTTGTGACACTTCTCAATTCAAATTGGGCAAGTCGAACTTTATTGCATCTAAACTTATGTTATTTTTAAAGAGAAATATAGAATGAATTTCATTAAAACGCGTCTAGAAAAACCTGTTAGTTAGTTATAAACAATGACAACGTAATAAAGTTGATAAAAAGTTGCTAATATAATCAAATAAATTATATTTGGTGCCACTTTTGAACTCAAAATTGGGGAACTTCAATTTTTAGCCTCTAAAATTACGTTATCGAAATATATAATGAATTTCGTCCAAAAGCGTCTATAAAAACCTTTTAAGTGGCTATATAGAATGAGAACGTAATAATGTTGATATAAAGTTGCTAATTTAATCAAATGAATTATATTTGGTGACATTTCTCAATTCAAATTGAGCAAGTCGAACTTTATTGCATCTAAACTTATGTTATTTTTAAAGAGAAATATACAATGAATTTCATCCAAAAGCGTCTAGAAAAACCTGTTAGTTAGTTATAAATAATGAAAACGTAATAAAGTTGATAAAAAATTGCTAATATAATCAAATAAATTATATTTGGTGCGACTTTTGAATACAAAATTGGGGAAGCCGAATTTATAGCCTCTAAACTTACGTTATCGAAATGTATAATGAAATTCGTCCAAAAGCGTCTATAAAAACCTTTTAATTGGCTATATAGAATGAGAACGTAATAATGTTGATATAAAGTTGCTAATTTAATCAAATGAGTTATATTTGGTGACACTTCTCAATTCAAATTGGGCGAGTCAAACTTAATTGCATCTAAACTTCTGTTATTTTAAAAGAGAAATATAGAATGAATTTCATCCAAAAGCGTCTATAAAAACCTGTTAGTTAGTTATAAATAATGACAACGTAATAAAGTTGATAAAAAGTTGCTAATATAATCAAATAAATTATATTTGCTGCCACTTTTGAATTCAAAAATTGGGAAGTCGAATTTATATCCTCTAAACTTACGTTATCGAAATGTATAATGAATTTCGTCCAAAAGCGTCTATAAAAACCTTTTAATTGGCTATATAGAATGAGAACGTAATAATGTTGATATAAAGTTGCTAATTTAATCAAATGAATTATATTTGGTGACACTTCTCAATTCAAATTGGGCAAGTCGAACTTTATTGCATCTAAAGTTATGTTTTTTTTAAAGGGAAATATACAATGAATTTCATCCAAAAGCTTCTCGAAAAACCTGTTAGTTAGTTATAAATAATGAAAACGTAATAAAGTTGATAAAAAGTTGCTAATATAATCAAATAAATTATATTTGGTGCCACTTTTGAATTCAAAATTGGGGAAGTCGAATTTATAGCCTCTAAACTTACGTTATCGAAATGTATAATGAATTTCGTCCAAAAGCGTCTATAAAAACCTTTTAATTGGCTATATAGAATGAGAACGTAATAATGTTGATATAAAGTTGCTAATTTAATCAAATGACTTATATTTGGTGACACTTCTCAATTCAAATTTGGTAAGTCGAACTTTATTGCATCTAAACTTATGTTATTTTTAAAGAGAAATATACAATGAATTTCATCAAAAAGCTTCTCGAAAAACCTGTTATTTAGTTATAAATAATGAAAACGTAATAAAGTTGATAAAAAGTTGCTAATCTAATCAAATAAATTATATTTGGTGCCACTTTTGAATTCAAAATTGGGGAAGTCGAATTTAAAGCATCTAAACTTACGTTATCGAAATGTATAATGAATTTCGTCCAAAAGCGTCTAGAAAAATCTATTAGTTAGTTATAAATAATGAAAACGTAATAAAGTTGATAAAAAGTTGCTAATATAATCAAATAAATTATATTTGGTGCCAATTTTGAATTCAAAATTGGGGAAGTCGAATTTATAGCCTCTAAACTTACGTTATTGAAATGTATAATGAATTTCGTCCAAAAGCGTCTATAAAAACCTTTTAAGTGGCTATATAGAAATGAGAACGTAATAATGTTGATATAAAGTTGCTAATTTAATCAAATGAATTATATTTTGTGGCACTTCTCAATTCAAATTGGGCAAGTCGAACTTTATTGCATCTAAACTTATGTTATTTTTAAAGAGAAATATAGAATGAATTTCATCCAAAAGCGTCTAGAAAAACCTGTTAGTTAGTTATAAATAATGAAAACGTAATAAAGTTAATAAAAAGTTGCTAATATAATCAAATAAATTATATTTGGTGCCTCTTTTGAATTCAAAATTGGGGAAGTCGAATTTATAGCCTCTAAACTTACGTTATCGAAATGTATAATGAATTTCGTCCAAAAGCGTCTATAAAAAACCTTTTAATTGGCTATATAGAATGAGAACGTAATAATGTTGATATAAAGTTGCTAATTTAATCAAATGAATTATATTTGGTGACACTTCTCAATTCAAATTGGGCAAGTCGAACTTTATTGCATCTAAACTTATGTTATTTTTAAAGGGAAATATACAATGAATTTCATCCAAAAGCTTCTCGAAAAACCTGTTAGTTAGTTATATATAATGAAAACGTAATAAAGTTGATAAAAAGTTGCTAATATAATCAAATAAATTATATTTGGTGCCACTTTTGAATTCAAAATTGGGGAAGTCGAATTTATAGCCTCTAAACTTACGTTATCGAAATGTATAATGAATTTCGTCCAAAAGCGTCTATAAAAACCTTTTAATTGGCTATATAGAATGAGAACGTAATAATGTTGATATAAAGTTGCTAATTTAATCAAATGAATTATATTTGGTGACACTTCTCAATTCAAATTTGGTAAGTCGAACTTTATTGCATCTAAACTTATGTTATTTTTAAAGAGAAATATACAATGAATTTCATCAAAAAGCTTCTCGAAAAACCTGTTAGTTAGTTATAAATAATGAAAACGTAAAAAAGTTGATAAAAAGTTGGTAATCTAATCAAATAAATTATATTTGGTGCCACTTTTGAATTCAAAATTGGGGAAGTCGAATTTAAAGCATCTAAACTTACGTTATCGAAATGTATAATGAATTTCGTCCAAAAGCGTCTATAAAAACCTTTTAATTGGCTATATAGAATGAGAACGTAATAAGGTTGATATAAAGTTCCTAGTTTAATCGAATGAATTATATTTGGTGACACTTCTCAATTCAAATTGGGCAAGTCGAACTTTATTGCATCTAAAGTTATGTTATTTTTAAAGGGAAATATACAATGAATTTCATCCAAAAGCTTCTCGAAAAACCTGTTAGTTAGTTATAAATAATGAAAACGTAATAAAGTTGATAAAAAGTTGCTAATCTAATCAAATAAATTATATTTGGTGCCACTTTTGAATTCAAAATTGGGGAAGTCGAATTTAAAGCATCTAAACTTACGTTATCGAAATGTATAATGAATTTCGTCCAAAAGCGTGTATAAAAACCTTTTAATTGGCTATATAGAAATGAGAACGTAATAATGTTGATATAAAGTTGCTAATTTAATCAAATGAATTATATTTTGTGACACTTCTCAATTCAAATTGGGCAAGTCGAACTTTATTGCATCTAAACTTATGTTATTTTCAAAGAGATAAATAGAATGAATTTCATCAAAACGCGTCTAGAAAAACCTGTTAATTAGTTATAAACAATGACAACGTAATAAAGTTGATAAAAAGTTGCTAATATAATCAAATAACTTATATTTGGTACCACTTTTGAATTCAAAATTGGGGAAGTCGAATTTAAAGCATCTAAACTTACGTTATCGAAATGTATAATGAATTTCGTCCAAAAGTGTCTATAAAAACCTTTTAATTGGCTATATAGAATGAGAACGTAATAATGTTGATATAAAGTTGCTAATTTAATCAAATGAATTATACTTGGTGACACTTCTCAATTCAAATTGGGCAAGTCGAACTTTATTGCATCTAAACTTATGTTATTTTTAAAGAGAAATATAGAATGAATTTCATCCAAAAGCGTCTAGAAAAACCTATTAGTTAGTTATAAATAATGACAACGTAATAAAGTCGATAAAAAGTTGATAATATAATCAAATAAATTATATTTGCTGCCACTTTTGAATTCAAAATTGAGGAAGTCGAATTTATAGCCTCTAAAATTACGTTATCGAAATGTATAATGAATTTCGTCCAAAAGCGTCTATAAAACCTTTTAATTGGCTATATAGAATGAGAACGTAATAATGTTGATATAAAGTTGCTCATTTAATCAAATGAATTATATTTGGTGACACTTCTCAATTCAAAGTGAGCAAGTCGAACTTTATTGCATCTAAACTTACGTTATTTTCAAAGAGAAATATATAATGAATTTAATCAAAAAGCGTCTAGAAAAACCTGTTAGTTAGTTATAAATAATGACAACTTAATAAAGTTGATAAAAAGTTGCTAATATAATCAAATAAATTATATTTGGTGCCACTTTTGAAATCAAAATTGGCGAAGTCGAATTTATAGCATCTAAACTTACGTTATCGAAATGTATAATGAATTTCATCCAAAAGCGTCTATAAAAACCTTTTAATTGGCTATATAGAATGAGAACTTAATAATGTTGATATAAATTTGCTAATTTAATCAAATGAATTATATTTGGTGACACTTCTCAATTCAAATTGGGCAAGTCGAACTTTATTGCATCTAAACTTATGTTATTTTTAAAGAGAAATATAGAATGAATTTAACCAAAAGCGTCTAGAAAAACCTGTTAGTTAGTTATAAATAATGACAACGTAATAAAGTTGATAAAAAGTTGCTAATATAATCAAATAAATTATATTTGGTGACACTTTTGAATTCCAAATTGGGGAAGTTGAATTTATAGCCTCTAAAATTACGTTATCGAAATATATAATGAATTTCGTCCAAAAGCGTCTATAAAAACCTTTTAAGTGGCTATATAGAATGAGAACGTAATAATGTTGATATAAAGTTGCTAATTTAATCAAATGAATTATATTTTGTGACGCTTCTGAATTCAAATTGGGCAAGTCGAACTTTGTTGCATCTAAACTTATGTTATTTTTAAAGAGAAATATAGAACGAATTTCATCAAAAAGCGTCTAGAAAAACCTGTTAGTTAGTTATAAATAATGACAACGTAATAAAGTTGATAAAAAGTTGCTAATATAATCAAATAAATTATATTTGGTACCACTTTTGAATTCAAAATTGGGGAAGTCGAATTTAAAGCATCTAAACTTACGTTATCGAAATGTATAATGAATTTCGTCCAAAAGCGTCTATAAAAACCTTTTAATTGGCTATATAGAATGATAACGTAATAATGTTGATATAAAGTTGCTAATTTAATCAAATGAATTATATTTTGTGACACTTCTCAATTCAAATTGGGCAAGTCGAACTTTATTGCATCTAAACTTATGTTATTTTTAAAGAGAAATATAGAATGAATTTCATCCAAAAGCGTCTAGAAAAACCTGTTAGTTAGTTATAAATAATGAAAACGTAATAAAGTTAATAAAAAGTTGCTAATATAATCAAATAAATTATATTTGGTGCCTCTTTTGAATTCAAAATTGGGGAAGTCGAATTTATAGCCTCTAAACTTACGTTATCGAAATGTATAATGAATTTCGTCCAAAAGCGTCTATAAAAAACCTTTTAATTGGCTATATAGAATGAGAACGTAATAATGTTGATATAAAGTTGCTAATTTAATCAAATGAATTATATTTGGTGACACTTCTCAATTCAAATTGGGCAAGTCGAACTTTATTGCATCTAAACTTATGTTATTTTTAAAGGGAAATATACAATGAATTTCATCCAAAAGCTTCTCGAAAAACCTGTTAGTTAGTTATATATAATGAAAACGTAATAAAGTTGATAAAAAGTTGCTAATATAATCAAATAAATTATATTTGGTGCCACTTTTGAATTCAAAATTGGGGAAGTCGAATTTATAGCCTCTAAACTTACGTTATCGAAATGTATAATGAATTTCGTCCAAAAGCGTCTATAAAAACCTTTTAATTGGCTATATAGAATGAGAACGTAATAATGTTGATATAAAGTTGCTAATTTAATCAAATGAATTATATTTGGTGACACTTCTCAATTCAAATTTGGTAAGTCGAACTTTATTGCATCTAAACTTATGTTATTTTTAAAGAGAAATATACAATGAATTTCATCAAAAAGCTTCTCGAAAAACCTGTTAGTTAGTTATAAATAATGAAAACGTAAAAAAGTTGATAAAAAGTTGGTAATCTAATCAAATAAATTATATTTGGTGCCACTTTTGAATTCAAAATTGGGGAAGTCGAATTTAAAGCATCTAAACTTACGTTATCGAAATGTATAATGAATTTCGTCCAAAAGCGTCTATAAAAACCTTTTAATTGGCTATATAGAATGAGAACGTAATAAGGTTGATATAAAGTTCCTAGTTTAATCTAATGAATTATATTTGGTGACACTTCTCAATTCAAATTGGGCAAGTCGAACTTTATTGCATCTAAAGTTATGTTATTTTTAAAGGGAAATATACAATGAATTTCATCCAAAAGCTTCTCGAAAAACCTGTTAGTTAGTTATAAATAATGAAAACGTAATAAAGTTGATAAAAAGTTGCTAATCTAATCAAATAAATTATATTTGGTGCCACTTTTGAATTCAAAATTGGGGAAGTCGAATTTAAAGCATCTAAACTTACGTTATCGAAATGTATAATGAATTTCGTCCAAAAGCGTGTATAAAAACCTTTTAATTGGCTATATAGAAATGAGAACGTAATAATGTTGATATAAAGTTGCTAATTTAATCAAATGAATTATATTTTGTGACACTTCTCAATTCAAATTGGGCAAGTCGAACTTTATTGCATCTAAACTTATGTTATTTTCAAAGAGATAAATAGAATGAATTTCATCAAAACGCGTCTAGAAAAACCTGTTAGTTAGTTATAAACAATGACAACGTAATAAAGTTGATAAAAAGTTGCTAATATAATCAAATAACTTATATTTGGTACCACTTTTGAATTCAAAATTGGGGAAGTCGAATTTAAAGCATCTAAACTTACGTTATCGAAATGTATAATGAATTTCGTCCAAAAGCATCTATAAAAACCTTTTAATTGGCTATATAGAATGAGAACGTAATAATGTTGATATAAAGTTGCTAATTTAATCAAATGAATTATACTTGGTGACACTTCTCAATTCAAATTGGGCAAGTCGAACTTTATTGCATCTAAACTTATGTTATTTTTAAAGAGAAATATACAATAAATTTCATCCAAAAACGTCTAGAAAAACCTATTAGTTAGTTATAAATAATGACAACGTAATAAAGTCGATAAAAAGTTGATAATATAATCAAATAAATTATATTTGCTGCCACTTTTGAATTCAAAATTGAGGAAGTCGAATTTATAGCCTCTAAAATTACGTTATCGAAATGTATAATGAATTTCGTCCAAAAGCGTCTATAAAACCTTTTAATTGGCTATATAGAATGAGAACGTAATAATGTTGATATAAAGTTGCTCATTTAATCAAATGAATTATATTTGGTGACACTTCTCAATTCAAAGTGAGCAAGTCGAACTTTATTGCATCTAAACTTACGTTATTTTCAAAGAGAAATATATAATGAATTTAATCAAAAAGCGTCTAGAAAAACCTGTTAGTTAGTTATAAATAATGACAACTTAATAAAGTTGATAAAAAGTTGCTAATATAATCAAATAAATTATATTTGGTGCCACTTTTGAAATCAAAATTGGCGAAGTCGAATTTATAGCATCTAAACTTACGTTATCGAAATGTATAATGAATTTCATCCAAAAGCGTCTATAAAAACCTTTTAATTGGCTATATAGAATGAGAACTTAATAATGTTGATATAAATTTGCTAATTTAATCAAATGAATTATATTTGGTGACACTTCTCAATTCAAATTGGGCAAGTCGAACTTTATTGCATCTAAACTTATGTTATTTTTAAAGAGAAATATAGAATGAATTTAACCAAAAGCGTCTAGAAAAACCTGTTAGTTAGTTATAAATAATGACAACGTAATAAAGTTGATAAAAAGTTGCTAATATAATCAAATAAATTATATTTGGTGACACTTTTGAATTCCAAATTGGGGAAGTTGAATTTATAGCCTCTAAAATTACGTTATCGAAATATATAATGAATTTCGTCCAAAGGCGTCTATAAAAACCTTTTAAGTGGCTATATAGAATGAGAACGTAATAATGTTGATATAAAGTTGCTAATTTAATCAAATGAATTATATTTTGTGACGCTTCTGAATTCAAATTGGGCAAGTCGAACTTTGTTGCATCTAAACTTATGTTATTTTCAAAGAGAAATATAGAACGAATTTCATCAAAAAGCGTCTAGAAAAACCTGTTAGTTAGTTATAAATAATGACAACGTAATAAAGTTGATAAAAAGTTGCTAATATAATCAAATAAATTATATTTGGTACCACTTTTGAATTCAAAATTGGGGAAGTCGAATTTAAAGCATCTAAACTTACGTTATCGAAATGTATAATGAATTTCGTCCAAAAGCGTCTATAAAAACCTTTTAATTGGCTATATAGAATGATAACGTAATAATGTTGATATAAAGTTGCTAATTTAATCAAATGAATTATATTTTGTGACACTTCTCAATTCAAATTGGGCAAGTCGAACTTTATTGCATCTAAACTTATGTTATTTTTAAAGAGAAATATAGAATGAATTTCATCCAAAAGCGTCTAGAAAAACCTGTTAGTTAGTTATAAATAATGAAAACGTAATAAAGTTAATAAAAAGTTGCTAATATAATCAAATAAATTATATTTGGTGCCTCTTTTGAATTCAAAATTGGGGAAGTCGAATTTATAGCCTCTAAACTTACGTTATCGAAATGTATAATGAATTTCGTCCAAAAGCGTCTATAAAAAACCTTTTAATTGGCTATATAGAATGAGAACGTAATAATGTTGATATAAAGTTGCTAATTTAATCAAATGAATTATATTTGGTGACACTTCTCAATTCAAATTGGGCAAGTCGAACTTTATTGCATCTAAACTTATGTTATTTTTAAAGGGAAATATACAATGAATTTCATTCAAAAGCTTCTCGAAAAACCTGTTAGTTAGTTATATATAATGAAAACGTAATAAAGTTGATAAAAAGTTGCTAATATAATCAAATAAATTATATTTGGTGCCACTTTTGAATTCAAAATTGGGGAAGTCGAATTTATAGCCTCTAAACTTACGTTATCGAAATGTATAATGAATTTCGTCCAAAAGCGTCTATAAAAACCTTTTAATTGGCTATATAGAATGAGAACGTAATAATGTTGATATAAAGTTGCTAATTTAATCAAATGAATTATATTTGGTGACACTTCTCAATTCAAATTTGGTAAGTCGAACTTTATTGCATCTAAACTTATGTTATTTTTAAAGAGAAATATACAATGAATTTCATCAAAAAGCTTCTCGAAAAACCTGTTAGTTAGTTATAAATAATGAAAACGTAAAAAAGTTGATAAAAAGTTGGTAATCTAATCAAATAAATTATATTTGGTGCCACTTTTGAATTCAAAATTGGGGAAGTCGAATTTAAAGCATCTAAACTTACGTTATCGAAATGTATAATGAATTTCGTCCAAAAGCGTCTATAAAAACCTTTTAATTGGCTATATAGAATGAGAACGTAATAAGGTTGATATAAAGTTCCTAGTTTAATCAAATGAATTATATTTGGTGACACTTCTCAATTCAAATTGGGCAAGTCGAACTTTATTGCATCTAAAGTTATGTTATTTTTAAAGGGAAATATACAATGAATTTCATCCAAAAGCTTCTCGAAAAACCTGTTAGTTAGTTATAAATAATGAAAACGTAATAAAGTTGATAAAAAGTTGCTAATCTAATCAAATAAATTATATTTGGTGCCACTTTTGAATTCAAAATTGGGGAAGTCGAATTTAAAGCATCTAAACTTACGTTATCGAAATGTATAATGAATTTCGTCCAAAAGCGTGTATAAAAACCTTTTAATTGGCTATATAGAAATGAGAACGTAATAATGTTGATATAAAGTTGCTAATTTAATCAAATGAATTATATTTTGTGACACTTCTCAATTCAAATTGGGCAAGTCGAACTTTATTGCATCTAAACTTATGTTATTTTCAAAGAGATAAATAGAATGAATTTCATCAAAACGCGTCTAGAAAAACCTGTTAGTTAGTTATAAACAATGACAACGTAATAAAGTTGATAAAAAGTTGCTAATATAATCAAATAACTTATATTTGGTACCACTTTTGAATTCAAAATTGGGGAAGTCGAATTTAAAGCATCTAAACTTACGTTATCGAAATGTATAATGAATTTCGTCCAAAAGCGTCTATAAAAACCTTTTAATTGGCTATATAGAATGAGAACGTAATAATGTTGATATAAAGTTGCTAATTTAATCAAATGAATTATACTTGGTGACACTTCTCAATTCAAATTGGGCTAGTCGAACTTTATTGCATCTAAACTTATGTTATTTTTAAAGAGAAATATAGAATGAATTTCATCCAAAAGCGTCTAGAAAAACCTATTAGTTAGTTATAAATAATGACAACGTAATAAAGTCGATAAAAAGTTGATAATATAATCAAATAAATTATATTTGCTGCCACTTTTGAATTCAAAATTGAGGAAGTCGAATTTATAGCCTCTAAAATTACGTTATCGAAATGTATAATGAATTTCGTCCAAAAGCGTCTATAAAACCTTTTAATTGGCTATATAGAATGAGAACGTAATAATGTTGATATAAAGTTGCTCATTTAATCAAATGAATTATATTTGGTGACACTTCTCAATTCAAAGTGAGCAAGTCGAACTTTATTGCATCTAAACTTACGTTATTTTCAAAGAGAAATATATAATGAATTTAATCAAAAAGCGTCTAGAAAAACCTGTTAGTTAGTTATAAATAATGACAACTTAATAAAGTTGATAAAAAGTTGCTAATATAATCAAATAAATTATATTTGGTGCCACTTTTGAAATCAAAATTGGCGAAGTCGAATTTATAGCATCTAAACTTACGTTATCGAAATGTATAATGAATTTCATCCAAAAGCGTCTATAAAAACCTTTTAATTGGCTATATAGAATGAGAACTTAATAATGTTGATATAAATTTGCTAATTTAATCAAATGAATTATATTTGGTGACACTTCTCAATTCAAATTGGGCAAGTCGAACTTTATTGCATCTAAACTTATGTTATTTTTAAAGAGAAATATAGAATGAATTTAACCAAAAGCGTCTAGAAAAACCTGTTAGTTAGTTATAAATAATGACAACGTAATAAAGTTGATAAAAAGTTGCTAATATAATCAAATAAATAATATTTGGTGACACTTTTGAATTCCAAATTGGGGAAGTTGAATTTATAGCCTCTAAAATTACGTTATCGAAATATATAATGAATTTCGTCCAAAAGCGTCTATAAAAACCTTTTAAGTGGCTATATAGAATGAGAACGTAATAATGTTGATATAAAGTTGCTAATTTAATCAAATGAATTATATTTTGTGACGCTTCTGAATTCAAATTGGGCAAGTCGAACTTTGTTGCATCTAAACTTATGTTATTTTCAAAGAGAAATATAGAACGAATTTCATCAAAAAGCGTCTAGAAAAACCTGTTAGTTAGTTATAAATAATGACAACGTAATAAAGTTGATAAAAAGTTGCTAATATAATCAAATAAATTATATTTGGTACCACTTTTGAATTCAAAATTGGGGAAGTCGAATTTAAAGTATCTAAACTTACGTTATCGAAATGTATAATGAATTTCGTCCAAAAGCGTCTATAAAAACCTTTTAATTGGCTATATAGAATGATAACGTAATAATGTTGATATAAAGTTGCTAATTTAATCAAATGAATTATATTTGGTGACACTTCTCAATTCAAATTGGGCAAGTCGAACTTTATTGCATCTAAACTTATGTTATTTTTAAAGAGAAATATAGAATGAATTTCATCCAAAAGCGTCTAGAAAAACCTGTTAGTTAGTTATAAATAATGACAACGTAATAAAGTTGATAAAAAGTTGTTAATATAATCAAATAAATTATATTTGGTGCCACTTTTGAACTCAAAATTGGGGAAGTTGAATTTATAGCCTCTAAAATTACGTTATCGAAATATATAATGAATTTCGTCCAAAAGCGTCTATAAAAACCTTTTAAGTGGCTATATAGAATGAGAACGTAATAATGTTGATATAAAGTTGCTAATTTAATCAAATGAATTATATTTTGTGACGCTTCTGAATTCAAATTGGGCAAATCGAACTTTGTTGCATCTAAACTTATGTTATTTTCAAAGAGAAATATAGAACGAATTTCATCAAAAAGCGTCTAGAAAAACCTGTTAGTTAGTTATAAATAATGACAACGTAATAAAGTTGATAAAAAGTTGCTAATATAATCAAATAAATTATATTTTGTACCACTTTTGAATTCAAAATTGGGGAAGTCGAATTTAAAGCATCTAAACTTACGTTACCGAAATGTATAATGAATTTCGTCCAAAAGCGTCTATAAAAAACATTTAATTGGCTATATAGAATGATAACGTAATAATGTTGATATAAAGTTGCTAATTTAATCAAATGAATTATATTTGGTGACATTTCTCAATTGAAATTGAGCAAGTCGAACTTTATTGCATCTAAACTTATGTTCTTTTTAAAGAGAAATATACAATGAATTTCATCCAAAAGCTTCTCGAAAAACCTGTTAGTTAGTTATAAATAATGAAAACGTAATAAAGTTGATAAAAAGTTGCTAATATAATCAAATAAATTATATTTGGTGCCTCTTTTGAATTCAAAATTGGGGAAGTCGAATTTATAGCCTCTAAACTTACGTTATCGAAATGTATAATGAATTTCGTCCAAAAGCGTCTATAAAAACCTATTAATTGGCTATATAGAATGATAACGTAATAATGTTGATATAAAGTTGCTAATTTAATCAAATGAATTATATTTGGTGACATTTCTCAATTGAAATTAAGCAAGTCGAACTTTATTGCATCTAAACTTATGTTCTTTTTAAAGAGAAATATACAATGAATTTCATCCAAAAGCTTCTCGAAAAACCTATTAGTTAGTTATAAATAATGAAAACGTAATAAAGTTGATAAAAAGTTGCTAATATAATCAAATAAATTATATTTGGTGCCACTTTTGAATTCAAAATTGGGGAAGTCGAATTTAAAGCATCTAAACTTACGTTATCGAAATGTATAATGAATTTCGTCCAAAAGCGTCTAGAAAAATCTATTAGTTAGTTATAAATAATGAAAACGTAATAAAGTTGATATAAAGTTGCTAATATAATCAAATAAATTATATTTGGTGCCAATTTTGAATTCAAAATTGGGGAAGTCGAATTTATAGCCTCTAAACTTACGTTATCGAAATGTATAATGAATTTCGTCCAAAAGCGTCTATAAAAACCTTTTAAGTGGCTATATAGAAATGAGAACGTAATAATGTTGATATAAAGTTGCTAATTTAATCAAATGAATTATATTTTGTGACACTTCTCAATTCAAATTGGGCAAGTCGAACTTTATTGCATCTAAACTTATGTTATTTTCAAAGAGATAAATAGAATGAATTTCATCAAAACGCGTCTAGAAAAACCTGTTAGTTAGTTATAAACAATGAAAACGTAATAAAGTTGATAAAAAGTTGCTAATATAATCAAATAACTTATATTTGGTACCACTTTTGAATTCAAAATTGGGGAAGTCGAATTTAAAGCATCTAAACTTACGTTATCGAAATGTATAATGAATTTCGTCCAAAAGCGTCTATAAAAACCTTTTAATTGGCTATATAGAATGAGAACGTAATAATGTTGATATAAAGTTGCTAATTTAATCAAATGAATTATACTTGGTGACACTTCTCAATTCAAATTGGGCAAGTCGAACTTTATTGCATCTAAACTTATGTTATTTTTAAAGAGAAATATAGAATGAATTTCATCCAAAAGCGTCTAGAAAAACCTATTAGTTAGTTATAAATAATGACAACGTAATAAAGTCGATAAAAAGTTGATAATATAATCAAATAAATTATATTTGCTGCCACTTTTGAATTCAAAATTGAGGAAGTCGAATTTATAGCCTCTAAAATTACGTTATCGAAATGTATAATGAATTTCGTCCAAAAGCGTCTATAAAACCTTTTAATTGGCTATATAGAATGAGAACGTAATAATGTTGATATAAAGTTGCTCATTTAATCAAATGAATTATATTTGGTGACACTTCTCAATTCAAAGTGAGCAAGTCGAACTTTATTGCATCTAAACTTACGTTATTTTCAAAGAGAAATATATAATGAATTTAATCAAAAAGCGTCTAGAAAAACCTGTTAGTTAGTTATAAATAATGACAACTTAATAAAGTTGATAAAAAGTTGCTAATATAATCAAATAAATTATATTTGGTGCCACTTTTGAAATCAAAATTGGCGAAGTCGAATTTATAGCATCTAAACTTACGTTATCGAAATGTATAATGAATTTCATCCAAAAGCGTCTATAAAAACCTTTTAATTGGCTATATAGAATGAGAACTTAATAATGTTGATATAAACTTGCTAATTTAATCAAATGAATTATATTTGGTGACACTTCTCAATTCAAATTGGGTAAGTCGAACTTTATTGCATCTAAACTTATGTTATTTTTAAAGAGAAATATAGAATGAATTTAACCAAAAGCGTCTAGAAAAACCTGTTAGTTAGTTATAAATAATGACAACGTAATAAAGTTGATAAAAAGTTGCTAATATAATCAAATAAATTATATTTGGTGACACTTTTGAATTCAAAATTGGGGAAGTTGAATTTATAGCCTCTAAAATTACGTTATCGAAATATATAATGAATTTCGTCCAAAAGCGTCTATAAAAACCTTTTAAGTGGCTATATAGAATGAGAACGTAATAATGTTGATATAAAGTGGCTAATTTAATCAAATGAATTATATTTTGTGACGCTTCTCAATTCAAATTGGGCAAGTCGAACTTTGTTGCATCTAAACTTATGTTATTTTCAAAGAGAAATATAGAACGAATTTCATCAAAAAGCGTCTAGAAAAACCTGTTAGTTAGTTATAAATAATGACAACGTAATAAAGTTGATAAAAAGTTGCTAATATAATCAAATAAATTATATTTGGTACCAATTTTGAATTCAAAATTGGGGAAGTCGAATTTAAAGCATCTAAACTTACGTTATCGAAATGTATAATGAATTTCGTCCAAAAGCGTCTATAAAAACCTTTTAATTGGCTATATAGAATGATAACGTAATAATGTTGATATAAAGTTGCTAATTTAATCAAATGAATTATATTTGGTGACATTTCTCAATTGAAATTGAGCAAGTCGAACTTTATTGCATCTAAACTTATGTTCTTTTTAAAGAGAAATATACAATGAATTTCATCCAAAAGCTTCTCGAAAAACCTGTTAGTTAGTTATAAATAATGAAAACGTAATAAAGTTGATAAAAAGTTGCTAATATAATCAAATAAATTATATTTGGTGCCTCTTTTGAATTCAAAATTGGGGAAGTCGAATTTATAGCCTCTAAACTTACGTTATCGAAATGTATAATGAATTTCGTCCAAAAGCGTCTATAAAAACCTTTTAATTGGCTATATAGAATGATAACGTAATAATGTTGATATAAAGTTGCTAATTTAATCAAATGAATTATATTTGGTGACATTTCTCAATTGAAATTGAGCAAGTCGAACTTTATTGCATCTAAACTTATGTTCTTTTTAAAGAGAAATATACAATGAATTTCATCCAAAAGCTTCTCGAAAAACCTATTAGTTAGTTATAAATAATGAAAACGTAATAAAGTTGATAAAAAGTTGCTAATATAATCAAATAAATTATATTTGGTGCCTCTTTTGAATTCAAAATTGGGGAAGTCGAATTTATAGCCTCTAAACTTACGTTATCGAAATGTATAATGAATTTCGTCCAAAAGCATCTATAAAAACCTTTTAATTGGCTATATAGAATGAGAACGTAATAATGTTGATATAAAGCTGCTAATTTAATCAAATGAATTATATTTTGTGACACTTCTCAATTCAAATTGGGCAAGTCGAACTTTATTGCATCTAAACTTATGTTATTTTTAAAGAGAAATATACAATGAATTTCATCCAAAAGCGTCTAGAAAAACCTATTAGGTAGTTATAAATAATGAAAACATAATAAAGTTGATAAAAAATTGCTAATATAATCAAATAAATTATATTTGGTGCGACTTTTGAATACAAAATTGGGGAAGCCGAATTTATAACCTCTAAACTTACGTTATCGAAATGTATAATGAAATTCGTCCAAAAGCGTCTATAAAAACCTTTTAATTGGGTATATAGAATGAGAACGTAATAATGTTGATAAAAAGTTGATAATTTAATCAAATGAATTATATTTGGTGACACTTCTCAATTCAAATTGGGCAAGTCGAACTTAATTGCATCTAAACTTCTGTTATTTTTAAAGAGAAATATAGAATGAATTTCATCCAAAAGCGTCTAGAAAAACCTGTTAGTTAGTTATAAATAATGACAACGTAATAAAGTTGATAAAAAGTTGCTAATATAATCAAATAAATTATATTTGCTGCCACTTTTGAATTCAAAATTTGGGAAGTCGAATTTATAGCCTCTAAACTTACGTAATAAAGTTGATAATGTCAACGTAATAAAGTTGATAAAAATTTAATTGGCTATATAGAATGCTAACGTAATAATGTCGATATAAAGTTGCTAATTTAATCAAATGAATTATATTTGGTGACACTTCTCAATTCAAATTGGGCAAGTCGAACTTTATTGCATCTAAACTTATGTTATTTTTAAAGGGAAATATACAATGAATTTCATCCAAAAGCTTCTCGAAAAACCTGTTAGTTAGTTATAAATAATGAAAACCTAATAAAGTTGATAAAAAGTTGCTAATATAATCAAATAAATTATATTTGGTGCCACTTTTGAATTAAAAATTGGGGAAGTCGAATTTAAAGGATCTAAACTTACGTTATCGAAATGTATAATGAATTTCGTCCAAAAGCTTCTATAAAAACCTTTTAATTAGCTATATAGAATGAGAACGTAATAAGGTTGATATAAAGTTGTTAATTTAATCAAATTAATTATCTTTGGTGACACTACTCAATTCAAATTGGGCAAGTCGAACTTTATTGCATCTAAACTTATGTTATTTTCAAAGAGAAATATAGAATGAATATCATCCAAAAGCGTCTAGAAAAACCTGTTAGTTATAAATAATGTCAACGTAATAAAGTTGATAAAAAGATGCTAATATAATCAAATAAATTATATTTTCTGCCACTTTTGAATTTCAAAATTGGGGAAGTCGAATTTATAGCCTCTAAACTTACGTTATCGAAATGTATAATGAATTTCGTCCAAAAGCGTCTATAAATACCTTTTAATTGGCTATATAGAATGCTAACGTAATAATGTCGATATAAAGTTGCTAATTTAATCAAATGAATTTTATTTGGTGACACTTCTCAATTCAAATTGGGCAAGTCGAACTTTATTGCATCTAAACTTATGTTATTTTTAAAGGGAAATATACAATGAATTTCATCCAAAAGCTTCTCGAAAAACCTGTTAGTTAGTTATAAATAATGAAAACGTAATAAAGTTGATAAAAAGTTGCTAATATAATCAAATAAATTATATTTGGTGCCACTTTTGAATTCAAAATTGGGGAAGTCGAATTTATCTAAACTTACGTTATCGAAATGTATAATGAATTTCGTCCAAAAGCGTCTATAAAAACCTTTTAATTGGCTATATAGAATGAGAACGTAATAATGTTGATATAAAGTTGCTAATTTAATCAAATGAATTATATTTGGTGACACTTCTCAATTCAAATTTGGTAAGTCGAACTTTATTGCATCTAAACTTATATTATTTTTAAAGAGAAATATACAATGAATTTCATCAAAAAGCTTCTCGAAAAACCTGTTAGTTAGTTATAAATAATGAAAATGTAATAAAGTTGATAAAAAGTTGCTAATCTAATCAAATAAATTATATTTGGTGCCACTTTTGAATTCAAAATTGGGGAAGTCGAATTTAAAGCATCTAAACTTACGTTATCGAAATGTATAATGAATTTCGTCCAAAAGCGTCTATAAAAACCTTTTAATTGGCTATATAGAATGAGAACGTAATAAGGTTGATATAAAGTTGCTAGTTTAATCGAATGAATTATATTTGGTGACACTTCTCAATTCAAATTGGGCAAGCCGAACTTTATTGCATCTAAACTTATGTTATTTTTAAAGAGAAATATAGAATGAATTTCATCCAAGAGCGTCTAGAAAAACTTGTTAGTTACTTATAAATAATGAAAACGTAATAAAGTTGATAAAAAGTTGCTAATATAATTAAATAAATTATATTTGCTGCCACTTTTGAATTCAAAATTGGGGAAGTCGAATTTATAGCCTCTAAACTTACGTTATGGAAATGTATAATGAACTTCGTCCAAAAGCGTCTATAAAAACCTTTTAATTGGCTATATAGAATGCTAACGTAATAATGTTGATATAAAGTTGCTAATTTAATCAAATGAATTATATTTGGTGACACTTCTCAATTCAAATTGGGCAAGTCGAACTTTATTGCATCTAAACTTATGTTATTTTTAAAGGGAAATATACAATGAATTTCATCCAAAAGCTTCTCGAAAAACCTGTTAGTTAGTTATAAATAATGAAAACCTAATAAAGTTGATAAAAAGTTGCTAATATAATCAAATAAATTATATTTGGTGCCACTTTTGAATTCAAAATTGGGGAAGTCGAATTTAAAGGATCTAAACTTACGTTATCGAAATGTATAATGAATTTCGTCCAAAAGCTTCTATAAAAACCTTTTAATTGGCTATATAGAATGAGAACGTAATAAGGTTGATATAAAGTTGTTAATTTAATCAAATTAATTATCTTTGGTGACACTACTCAATTCAAATTGGGCAAGTCGAACTTTATTGCATCTAAACTTATGTTATTTTCAAAGAGAAATATAGAATGAATATCATCCAAAAGCGTCTAGAAAAACCTGTTAGTTATAAATAATGTCAACGTAATAAAGTTGATAAAAAGTTGCTAATATAATCAAATAAACTATATTTTCTGCCACTTTTGAATTTCAAAATTGGGGAAGTCGAATTTATAGCCTCTAAACTTACGTTATCGAAATGTATAATGAATTTCGTCCAAAAGCGTCTATAAATACCTTTTAATTGGCTATATAGAATGCTAACGTAATAATGTCGATATGAAGTTGCTAATTTAATCAAATGAATTATATTTGGTGACACTTCTCAATTCAAATTGGGCAAGTCGAACTTTATTGCATCTAAACTTATGTTATTTTTAAAGGGAAATATACAATGAATTTCATCCAAAAGCTTCTCGAAAAACCTGTTGGTTAGTTATAAATAATGAAAACCTAATAAAGTTGATAAAAAGTTGCTAATATAATCAAATAAATTATATTTGGTGCCACTTTTGAATTCAAAATTGGGGAAGTCGAATTTAAAGGATCTAAACTTACGTTATCGAAATGTATAATGAATTTCGTCCAAAAGCTTCTATAAAAACCTTTTAATTAGCTATATAGAATGAGAACGTAATAAGGTTGATATAAAGTTGTTAATTTAATCAAATTAATTATCTTTGGTGACACTACTCAATTCAAATTGGGCAAGTCGAACTTTATTGCGTCTAAACTTATGTTATTTTCAAAGAGAAATATAGAATGAATATCATCCAAAAGCGTCTAGAAAAACCTGTTAGTTATAAATAATGTCAACGTAATAAAGTTGATAAAAAGTTGCTAATATAATCAAATAAATTATATTTTCTGCCACTTTTGAATTTCAAAATTGGGGAAGTCGAATTTATAGCCTCCAAACTTACGTTATCGAAATGTATAATGAATTTCGTACAAAAGCGTCTATAAATACCTTTTAATTGGCTATATAGAATGCTAACGTAATAATGTCGATATAAAGTTGCTAATTTAATCAAATGAATTATATTTGGTGACACTTCTCAATTCAAATTGGGCAAGTCGAACTTTATTGCATCTAAACTTATGTTATTTTTAAAGGGAAATATACAATGAATTTCATCCAAAAGCTTCTCGAAAAACCTGTTAGTTAGTTATAAATAATGAAAACGTAATAAAGTTGATAAAAAGTTGCTAATATAATCAAATAAATTATATTTGGTGCCACTTTTGAATTCAAAATTGGGGAAGTCGAATTTATCTAAACTTACGTTATCGAAATGTATAATGAATTTCGTCCAAAAGCGTCTATAAAAACCTTTTAATTGGCTATATAGAATGAGAACGTAATAATGTTGATATAAAGTTGCTAATTTAATCAAATGAATTATATTTGGTGACACTTCTCAATTCAAATTTGGTAAGTCGAACTTTATTGCATCTAAACTTATGTTATTTTTAAAGAGAAATATACAATGAATTTCATCAAAAAGCTTCTCGAAAAACCTGTTAGTTAGTTATAAATAATGAAAATGTAATAAAGTTGATAAAAAGTTGCTAATCTAATCAAATAAATTATATTTGGTGCCACTTTTGAATTAAAAGTTGGGGAAGTCGAATTTAAAGCATCTAAACTTACGTTATCGAAATGTATAATGAATTTCGTCCAAAAGCGTCTATAAAAACCTTTTAATTGGCTATATAGAATGAGAACGTAATAAGGTTGATATAAAGTTGCTAGTTTAATCGAATGAATTATATTTGGTGACACTTCTCAATTCAAATTGGGCAAGCCGAACTTTATTGCATCTAAACTTATGTTATTTTTAAAGAGAAATATAGAATGAATTTCATCCAAAAGCGTCTAGAAAAACCTGTTAGTTAGTTATAAATAATGAAAACGTAATAAAGTTGATAAAAAGTTGCTAATATAATTAAATAAATTATATTTGCTGCCACTTTTGAATTCAAAATTGGTGAAGTCGAATTTATAGCCTCTAAACTTACGTTATGGAAATGTATAATGAATTTCGTCCAAAAGAGTCTATAAAAACCTTTTAATTGGCTATATAGAATGCTAACGTAATAATGTTGATATAAAGTTGCTAATTTAATCAAATGAATTATATTTGGTGACACTTCTCAATTCAAATTGGGCAAGTCGAACTTTATTGCATCTAAACTTATGTTATTTTTAAAGGGAAATATACAATGAATTTCATCCAAAAGCTTCTCGAAAAACCTGTTAGTTAGTTATAAATAATGAAAACCTAATAAAGTTGATAAAAAGTTGCTAATATAATCAAATAAATTATATTTGGTGCCACTTTTGAATTCAAAATTGGGGAAGTCGAATTTAAAGGATCTAAACTTACGTTATCGAAATGTATAATGAATTTCGTCCAAAAGCTTCTATAAAAACCTTTTAATTGGCTATATAGAATGAGAACGTAATAAGGTTGATATAAAGTTGTTAATTTAATCAAATTAATTATCTTTGGTGACACTACTCAATTCAAATTGGGCAAGTCGAACTTTATTGCATCTAAACTTATGTTATTTTTAAAGAGAAATATAGAATGAATATCATCCAAAAGCGTCTAGAAAAACCTGCTAGTTAAAAATAATGTCAACGTAATAAAGTTGATAAAAAGTTGCTAATATAATCAAATAAATTATATTTTCTGCCACTTTTGAATTTCAAAATTGGGGAAGTCGAATTTATAGCCTCTAAACTTACGTTATCGAAATGTATAATGAATTTCGTCCAAAAGCGTCTATAAGTACCTTTTAATTGGCTATATAGAATGCTAACGTAATAATGTCGATATAAAGTTGCTAATTTAATCAAATGAATTATATTTGGTGACACTTCTCAATTCAAATTGGGCAAGTCGAACTTTGTTGCATCTAAACTTATGTTATTTTTAAAGGGAAATATACAATGAATTTCATCCAAAAGCTTCTCGAAAAACCTGTTAGTTAGTTATAAATAATGAAAACGTAATAAAGTTGATAAAAAGTTGCTAATATAATCAAATAAATTATATTTGGTGCCACTTTTGAATTCAAAATTGGGGAAGTCGAATTTATCTAAACTTACGTTATCGAAATGTATAATGAATTTCGTCCAAAAGCGTCTATAAAAACCTTTTAATTGGCTATATAGAATGAGAACGTAATAATGTTGATATAAAGTTGCTAATTTAATCAAATGAATTATCTTTGGTGACACTTCTCAATTCAAATTTGGTAAGTCGAACTTTATTGCATCTAAACTTATGTTATTTTTAAAGAGAAATATACAATGAATTTCATCAAAAAGCTTCTCGAAAAACCTGTTAGTTAGTTATAAATAATGAAAATGTAATAAAGTTGATAAAAAGTTGCTAATCTAATCAAATAAATTATATTTGGTGCCACTTTTGAATTAAAAGTTGGGGAAGTCGAATTTAAAGCATCTAAACTTACGTTATCGAAATGTATAATGAATTTCGTCCAAAAGCGTCTATAAAAACCTTTTAATTGGCTATATAGAATGAGAACGTAATAAGGTTGATATAAAGTTGCTAGTTTAATCGAATGAATTATATTTGGTGACACTTCTCAATTCAAATTGGGCAAGCCGAACTTTATTGCATCTAAACTTATGTTATTTTTAAAGAGAAATATAGAATGAATTTCATCCAAAAGCGTCTAGAAAAACCTGTTAGTTAGTTATAAATAATGAAAACGTAATAAAGTTGATAAAAAGTTGCTAATATAATTAAATAAATTATATTTGCTGCCACTTTTGAATTCAAAATTGGTGAAGTCGAATTTATAGCCTCTAAACTTACGTTATGGAAATGTATAATGAATTTCGTCCAAAAGAGTCTATAAAAACCTTTTAATTGGCTATATAGAATGCTAACGTAATAATGTTGATATAAAGTTGCTAATTTAATCAAATGAATTATATTTGGTGACACTTCTCAATTCAAATTGGGCAAGTCGAACTTTATTGCATCTAAACTTATGTTATTTTTAAAGGGAAATATACAATGAATTTCATCCAAAAGCTTCTCGAAAAACCTGTTAGTTAGTTATAAATAATGAAAACCTAATAAAGTTGATAAAAAGTTGCTAATATAATCAAATAAATTATATTTGGTGCCACTTTTGAATTCAAAATTGGGGAAGTCGAATTTAAAGGATCTAAACTTACGTTATCGAAATGTATAATGAATTTCGTCCAAAAGCTTCTATAAAAACCTTTTAATTGGCTATATAGAATGAGAACGTAATAAGGTTGATATAAAGTTGTTAATTTAATCAAATTAATTATCTTTGGTGACACTACTCAATTCAAATTGGGCAAGTCGAACTTTATTGCATCTAAACTTATGTTATTTTTAAAGAGAAATATAGAATGAATATCATCCAAAAGCGTCTAGAAAAACCTGCTAGTTAAAAATAATGTCAACGTAATAAAGTTGATAAAAAGTTGCTAATATAATCAAATAAATTATATTTTCTGCCACTTTTGAATTTCAAAATTGGGGAAGTCGAATTTATAGCCTCTAAACTTACGTTATCGAAATGTATAATGAATTTCGTCCAAAAGCGTCTATAAGTACCTTTTAATTGGCTATATAGAATGCTAACGTAATAATGTCGATATAAAGTTGCTAATTTAATCAAATGAATTATATTTGGTGACACTTCTCAATTCAAATTGGGCAAGTCGAACTTTGTTGCATCTAAACTTATGTTATTTTTAAAGGGAAATATACAATGAATTTCATCCAAAAGCTTCTCGAAAAACCTGTTAGTTAGTTATAAATAATGAAAACGTAATAAAGTTGATAAAAAGTTGCTAATATAATCAAATAAATTATATTTGGTGCCACTTTTGAATTCAAAATTGGGGAAGTCGAATTTATCTAAACTTACGTTATCGAAATGTATAATGAATTTCGTCCAAAAGCGTCTATAAAAACCTTTTAATTGGCTATATAGAATGAGAACGTAATAATGTTGATATAAAGTTGCTAATTTAATCAAATGAATTATCTTTGGTGACACTTCTCAATTCAAATTTGGTAAGTCGAACTTTATTGCATCTAAACTTATGTTATTTTTAAAGAGAAATATACAATGAATTTCATCCAAAAGCTTCTCAAAAAACCTGTTAGTTAGTTATAAATAATGAAAACGTAATAAAGTTGATAAAAAGTTGCTAATCTAATCAAATAAATTATATTTGGTGCCACTTTTGAATTCAAAATTGGGGAAGTCGAATTTAAAGCATCTAAAGTTACGTTATCGAAATGTATAATGAATTTCGTCCAAAAGCGTCTATAAAAACCTTTTAATTGGCTATATAGAATGAGAACGTAATAAGGTTGATATAAAGTTGCTAGTTTAATCGAATGAATTATATTTGGTGACACTTCTCAATTCAAATTGGGCAAGCTGAACTTTATTGCATCTAAACTTATGTTATTTTTAAAGAGAAATATAGAATGAATTTCATCCAAAAGCGTCTAGAAAAACCTGTTAGTTAGTTATAAATAATGAAAACGTAATAAAGTTGATAAAAAGTTGCTAATATAATTAAATAAATTATATTTGCTGCCACTTTTGAATTCAAAATTGGGGAAGTCGAATTTATAGCCCCTAAACTTTTCGTTATGGAAATGTATAATGAATTTCGTCCAAAAGCGTCTATAAAAACCTTTTAATTGGCTATATAGAATGCTAACGTAATAATGTTGATATAAAGTTGCTAATTTAATCAAATGAATTATATTTGGTGACACTTCTCAATTCAAATTGGGCAAGTCGAACTTTATTGCATCTAAACTTATGTTATTTTTAAAGGGAAATATACAATGAATTTCATCCAAAAGCTTCTCGAAAAACCTGTTAGTTAGTTATAAATAATGAAAACGTAATAAAGTTGATAAAAAGTTGCTAATCTAATCAAATAAATTATATTTGGTGCCCCTTTTGAAATCAAAATTGGGGAAGTCGAATTTAAAGCATCTAAACTTACGTGATCGAAATGTATAATGAATTTCGTCCAAAAGCGTCTATAAAAACCTTTTAATTGGCTATATAGAATGAGAACGTAATAAGGTTAATATAAAGTTGCTAATTTAATCGAATGAATTATATTTGGTGACACTTCTCAATTCAAATTGGGCAAGTCGAACTTTATTGCATCTAAACTTATGTTATTTTTAAAGAGAAATATAGAATGAATTTCATCCAAAAACGTCTAGAAAAACATGTTAGTTAGTTATAAATAATGAAAACGTAATAAAGTTGATAAAAAGTTGCTAATATAATTAAATAAATTATATTTGCTGCCACTTTTGAATTCAAAATTGGGGAAGTCGAATTTATAGCCTCTAAACTTACGTTATGGAAATGTATAATGAATTTTGTCCAAAAGCGACTATAAAAACCTTTTAATTGGCTATATAGAATGCTAACGTAATAATGTTGATATAAAGTTTCTAATTTAATCAAATGAATTATATTTGGTGACACTTCTCAATTCAAATTGGGCAAGTCGAACTTTATTGCATCTAAACTTATGTTATTTTTAAAGGGAAATATACAATGAATTTCATCCAAAAGCTTCTCGAAAAACCTGTTAGTTAGTTATAAATAGTGAAAACCTAATAAAGTTGATAAAAAGTTGCTAATATAATCAAATAAATTATATTTGGTGCCACTTTTGAATTCAAAATTGGGGAAGTCGAATTTAAAGGATCTAAACTTACGTTATCGAAATGTATAATGAATTTCGTCCAAAAGCTTCTATAAAAACCTTTTAATTGGCTATATAGAATGAGAACGTAATAAGGTTGATATAAAGTTGTTAATTTAATCAAATTAATTATCTTTGGTGACACTACTCAATTCAAATTGGGCAAGTCGAACTTTATTGCATCTAAACTTATGTTATTTTCAAAGAGAAATATAGAATGAATTTCATCCAAAAGCGTCTAGAAAAACCTGTTAGTTATAAATAATGTCAACGTAATAAAGTTGATAAAAAGTTGCTAATATAATCAAATAAATTATATTTTCTGCCACTTTTGAATTTCAAAATTGGGGAAGTCGAATTTATAGCCTCTAAACTTCCGTTATCGAAATGTATAATGAATTTCGTCCAAAAGCGTCTATAAATACCTTTTAATTGGCTATATAGAATGCTAACGTAATAATGTCGATATAAAGTTGCTAATTTAATCAAATGAATTATATTTGGTGACACTTCTCAATTCAAATTGGGCAAGTCGAACTTTATTGCATCTAAACTTATGTTATTTTTAAAGGTAAATATACAATGAATTTCATCCAAAAGCTTCTCGAAAAACCTGTTAGTTAGTTATAAATAATGAAAACGTAATAAAGTTGATAAAAAGTTGCTACTATAATCAAATAATTTATATTTGGTGCCACTTTTGAATTCAAAATTGGGGAAGTCGAATTTATAGCCTCTAAACTTACGTTATCGAAATGTATAATGAATTTCGTCCAAAAGCGTCTATAAAAACCTTTTAATTGGCTATATAGAACGAGAACGTAATAATGTTGATATAAAGTTGCTAATTTAATCAAATGAATTATATTTGGTGACACTTCTCAATTCAAATTTGGTAAGTCGAACTTTATTGCATCTAAACTTATGTTATTTTTAAAGAGAAATATACAATGAATTTCATCAAAAAGCTTCTCGAAAAACCTGTTAGTTAGTTATAAATAATGAAAACGTAATAAAGTTGATAAAAAGTTGCTAATCTAATCAAATAAATTATATTTGGTGCCACTTTTGAATTCAAAATTGGAGAAGTCGAATTTAAAGCATCTAAACTTACGTTATCGAAAGGTATAATGAATTTCGTCCAAAAGCGTCTATAAAAACCTTTTAATTGGCTATATAGAATGAGAACGTAATAAGGTTGATATAAAGTTGCTAGTTTAATCGAATGAATTATATTTGGTGACACTTCTCAATTCAAATTGGGCAAGTCGAACTTTATTGCATCTAAACTTATGTTATTTTTAAAGAGAAATATAGAATGAATTTCATCCAAAAGCGTCTAGAAAAACATGTTAGTTAGTTATAAAAAATGAAAACGTAATAAAGTTGATAAAAAGTTGCTAATATAATTAAATAAATTATATTTGCTGCCACTTTTGAATTCAAAATTGGGGAAGTCGAATTTATAGCCTCTAAACATACGTTATGGAAATGTATAATGAATTTCGTCCAAAAGCGTCTATAAAAACCTTTTAATTGGCTATATAGAATGCTAACGTAATAATGTTGATATAAAGTTGCTAATTTAATCAAATGAATTATATTTGGTGACACTTCTCAATTCAAATTGGGCAAATCGAACTTTATTGCATCTAAACTTACGTTATTTTTAAAGGGAAATATACAATGAATTTCATCCAAAAGCTTCTCAAAAAACCTGTTAGTTAGTTATAAATAATGAAAACGTAATAAAGTTGATAAAAAGTTGCTAATATAATCAAATAAATAGTATTTGGTGCCACTTTTGAATTCAAAATTGGGGAAGTCGAATTTATAGCCTCTAAACTTACGTTATCGAAATGTATAATGAATTTCGTCCAAAAGCGTCTATAAAAACCTTTTAATTGACTATATAGAATGAGAACGTAATAATGTTGATATAAAGTTGCTAATTTAATCAAATGAATTATATTTGGTGACACTTCTCAATTCAAATTGGGCAAGTCGAACTTTATTGCATCTAAACTTATGTTATTTTTAAAGAGAAATATACAATGAATTTCATCAAAAAGCTTCTCGAAAAACCTGTTAGTTAGTTATAAATAATGAAAACGAAATAAAGTGGATAAAAAGTTGCTAATCTAATCAAATAAATTATATTTGGTGCCACTTTTGAAATCAAAATTGGGGAAGTCGAATTTAAAGCATCTAAACTTACGTTATCGAAATGTATAATGAATTTCGTCCAAAAGCGTCTATAAAATCCTTTTAATTGGCTATATAGAATGAGAACGTAATAAGGTTAATATAAAGTTGCTAATTTAATCGAATGAATTATATTTGGTGACACTTCTCAATTCAAATCGGGCAAGTCGAACTTTATTGCATCTAAACTTATGTTATTTTTAAAGAGAAATATAGAATGAATTTCATCCAAAAGCGTCTAGAAAAACCTGTTAGTTAGTTATAAATAATGAAAACGTAATAAAGTTGATAAAAAGTTGCTAATATAATTAAATAAATTATATTTGCTGCCACTTTTGAATTCAAAATTGGGGAAGTCGAATTTATAGCCTCTAAACTTACGTTATGGAAATGTATAATGAATTTTGTCCAAAAGCGTCTATAAAAACCTTTTAATTGGCTATATAGAATGCTAACGTAATAATGTTGATATAAAGTTGCTAATTTAATCAAATGAATTATATTTGGTGACACTTCTCAATTCAAATTGGGCAAGTCGAACTTTATTGCATCTAAACTTATGTTATTTTTAAAGGGAAATATACAATGAATTTCATCCAAAAGCTTCTCGAAAAACCTGTTAGTTAGTTATAAATAATGAAAACGTAATAAAGTTGATAAAAAGTCGCTAATATAATCAAATAAATTATATTTGGTGCCACTTTTGAATTCAAAATTGGGGAAGTCGAATTTAAAGCATCTAAACTTACGTTATCGAAATGTATAATGAATTTCGTCCAAAAGCGTCTATAAAAACCTTTTAATTGGCTATATAGAATGAGAACGTAATAAGGTTGAAATAAAGTTGCTAGTTTAATCGAATGAATTATATTTGGTGACACTTCTCAATTCAAATTGGGCAAGTCGAACTTTATTGCATCTAAACTTATGTTATTTTTAAAGAGAAATATAGAATGAATTTCATCCAAAAGCGTCTAGAAAAACCTGTTAGTTAGTTATAAATAATGAAAACGTAATAAAGTTGATAAAAAGTTGCTAATATAATTAAATAAATTATATTTGCTGCCACTTTTGAATTCAAAATTGGGGAAGTCGAATTTATAGCATCTAAACTTACGTTATCGAAATGTATAATGAATTTCATCCAAAAGCGTCGATAAAAACCTTTTAATTGGCTATATAGAATGAGAACGTAATAATATTGATATAAAGTTGCTAATTTAATCAAATGAATTATATTTCGTGACACTTCTCAATTCAAATTGTGCAAGTCGAACTTTATTGCATTTAAACTTATGTTATTTTTAAAGAGAAATATACAATGAATTTCATCCAAAAGCGTCTAGAAAAACCTGTTAGTTAGTTATAAATAATGACAACGTAATATAGTTGATAAAAAGTTGCTAATATAATCAAATAAATTATATTTGGTGCCACTTTTGAATTCAAAATTGGGGAAGTTGAATTTATAGCCTCTAAACTTACGTTATCGAAATGTATAATGAATTTCGTCCAAAAGCGTCTATAAAAACCTTTTAAGTGGCTATATAGAATGAGAAAGTAATAATGTTGATATAAAGTTGCTAATTTAATCAAATGAATTATATTTTGTGACACTTCTCAAGTCAAATTGGGCAAGTCGAACTTTATTGCATCAACCTTATTACGTTCTCATTCTATATATCCAATTAAAAGGTTTTTATAGACGCTTTTGGACGAAATTCATTATACATTTCGATAACGTAAGTTTAGAGGCTATAAATTCGACTTCCCCAATTTTGAATTCAAAAGTGGCACCAAATATAATTTATTTGATTATATTAGAAACTTTTTAGACGCTTTTGGATGAAATTTATTCAATATTTCTCTTTAAAAATAACATAAGTTTAGATGCAATAAAGTTCGACTTGCCCAATTTGAATTGAGAAGTGTCACCAAATATAATTCATTCGATTAAATTAGCAACTTTATTTCAACCTTATTACATTCTCATTCTATATAGCCAATTAAAAGGTTTTTATAGACGCTTTTGGACGAAATTCATTATACATTTAGATAACGTAAGTTTACATTCTTTAAATTCGATTTCCCCAATTTTGAATTCAAAAGAGGCACCAAATATAACTTATTTGATTAGATTAGCAACTCTTTATCAACTTTATTACGTTGTCATTATTTATAACTAACTAACAGGTTTTTCTAGACGCTTTTGGATTAAATTCATTCTATATTTCTCTTTAAAAATAACAGAAGTTTAGATGCAATAAAGTTCGACTTGCCCAATTTGAATTGAGAAGTGTCACCAAATATAATTCATTTGATTAAATTAGCAACTTTATATCAACATTATTACGTTCTCATTCTATATAGCCAATTAAAAGGTTTTTATAGACGCTTTTGGACGAAATTCATTATACATTTCGATAACATAAGTTTAGATGCTTTAAATTCGACTTCCCCAATTTTGAATTCAAAAGTGGCAGCAAAGTTCGATTTGCCCAATTTGAATTGAGAAGTGTCACCAAATATAATTCATTTGATTAAATTAGCAACTTTATATCAACCTTATTACATTCTCATTCTATATAGCCAATTAAAAACTTTTTATAGACGCTTTTGGACGAAATTCATTATACATTTCGATAACGTAAGTTCAGAGGCTATAAATTCGACTTCCCCAATTTTGAATTCAAAAGTGGCACCAAATATAAAGTTGCTAATTTAATCAAATGAATTATATTTGGTGACACTTCTCAATTCAAATTGGGCAAATCGAACTTTATTGCATCTAAACTTATGTTATTTGCAAAGAGAAATATAGAATGAATTTCATCAAAAACCGTCTAGAAAAACCTGTTAGTTAGTTATAAATAATGACAACGTAATAAAGTTTATAAAAAGTTTCTAATATAATCAAATAAATTATATTTGGTGCCACTTTTAAATTCAAAATTGGGGAAGTCGAATTTAAAACATCTAAACTTATGTTATCGAAATGCATAATGAATTTCGTCCAAAAGCGTCTATAAAAACCTTTTAATTGGCTATATAGAATGAGAACGTAATAATGTTGATATAAAGTTGCTAATTTAATCAAATGAATTATATTTGGTGACACTTCTCAATTCAAATTGGGCAAGTCGAACTTTATTGCATCTAAACTTCTGTTATTTTTAAAGGGAAATATACAATGAATTTCATCCAAAAGCTTCTCGAAAAACCTGTTAGTTAGTTATAAATATTGAAAACATAATAAAGTTGATAAAAAGTTGCTAATATAATCAAATAAATTATATTTGGTGCCACTTTTGAATTCAAAATTGGGGAAGTCGAATTTATAGCCTCTAAACTTACGTTATCGAAATGTATAATGAATTTCATCCAAAAGCGTTTATAAAAACCTTTTAATTGGCTATATAGAATGAGAACGTAATAATGTTGATATAAAGTTGCTAATTTAATCAAATGAATTATATTTGGTGACACTTCTCAATTCAAATTGGGCAAGTCGAACTTTATTGCATCTAAACTTATGTTAGTTTTAAAGAGAAATATACAATGAATTTCATCAAAAAGCTTCTCGAAAAACCTGTTAGTTAGTTATAAATAATGAAAACGTAATAAAGTTGATAAAAAGTTGCTACTCTAATCAAATAAATTATATTTGGTGCCACTTTTGAATTCAAAATTGGGGAAGTCGAATTTAAAGCATCTAAACTTACGTTATCGAAATGTGTAATGAATTTCGTCCAAAAGCGTCTATAAAAACCTTTTAATTGGCTATATAGAATGCTAACGTAATAATATTGATATAAAGTTGCTAATTTAATCAAATGAATTATATTTGGTGACACTTCTCAATTCAAATTGGGCAAGTCGAACTTTATTGCATCTAAACTTATGTTATTTTTAAAGGGAAATATACAATGAATTTCATCCAAAAGCTTCTCGAAAAACCTATTAGTTAGTTATAAATAATGAAAACGTAATAAAGTTGATAAAAAGTTGCTAATATAATCAAATGAATTATATTTGGTGCCACTTTTGAATTCAAAATTGGGGAAGTCGAATTTAAAGGATCTAAACTTACGTTATCAAAATGTATAATGAATTTCGTCCAAAAGCTTCTATAAAAACCTTTTAATTGGCTATATAGAATGAGAGCATAATAAGGTTGATATAAAGTTGTTAATTTAATCAAATGAATTATATTTTGTGACACTACTCAATTTAAATTGGGCAACTCGAACTTTATTGCATCTAAACTTATGTTATTTTCAAAGAGAAATATAGAATGAATTTCATCCAAAAGCGTCTAGAAAAACCTGTTAGTTATAAATAATGACAACTTAATAAAGTTGATAAAAGTTGCTAATATAATCAAATAAATTATATTTGGTGCCACTTTTGAATTCAAAATTGGGGAAGTCGAATTTATAGCCTCTAAACTTACGTTATCGAAATGTATAATGAATTTCGTCCAAAAGCGTCTATAAAAACCTTTTAATTGGCTATATAGAATGCTAAAGTAATAATGTTGATATAAAGTTGCTAATTTAATCAAATGAATTAAATTTGGTGACACTTCTCAATTCAAATTGGGCAAGTCGAACTTTATTGCATCTAAACTTATGTTATTTTTAAAGGGAAATATACAATTAATTTCATCCAAAAGCTTCTCGAAAAACCTGTTAGTTAGTTATAAACAATGAAAATGTAATAAAGTTGATAAAAAGTTGCTAATATAATCAAATAAATTATATTTGGTGCCACTTTTTAATTCAAAATTGGGGAAGTCGAATTTATAGCCTCTAAACTTACGTTATAGAAATGTATAATGAATCTCGTCCAAAACGTCTATAAAAACCTTTTAATTTGCTATATAGAATGAGAACGTAATAATGTTGATATAAAGTTGCTAATTTAATCAAATGAATTATATTTGGTGACACTTCTCAATTCAAATTGGGCAAGTCGAACTTTATTGCATCTAAACTTATGTTATTTTCAAAGAGAAATATAGAATGAATTTCATCAAAAAGCGTCCTGTTAGTTATAAATTATGACCACGTAATAAAGTTGATAAAAAGTTGCTAATATAATCAAATAAATTATATTTGCTGCTACTTTTGAATTCAAAATTGGGGAAGTCGAATTTATAGCCTCTAAACTTACGTTATCGAAATGTATAATGAATTTCGTCCAAAAGCGTCTATAAAAGCCTTTTAATTGGCTATATAGAATGCTAACGTAATAATGTTGATATAAAGTTGCTAATTTAATCAAATGAGTTATATTTGGTGACACTTCTCAATTCAAATTGGGCAAGTCGAACTTTATTGCATCTAAACTTATGTTATTTTCAAAGAGAAATATAGAATGAATTTAATCCAAAAGCGTCTAGAAAAACCTGTTAGTTATAAATAATGACAACGTAATAAAGTTGATAAAAAGTTGCTAATATAATCAAATAAATTATATTTGCTGCTACTTTTGAATTCAAAATTGGGGAAGTCGAATTTATAGCCTCTAAACTTACGTTATCGAAATGTATAATGAATTTCGTCCAAAAGCGTCTATAAAAACCTTTTAATTGGCTATATAGAATGAGAACGTAATAATGTTGATATAAAGTTGCTAATTTAATCAAATGAATTATATTTGGTGACACTTCTCAATTTAAATTGGGCAAGTCGAACTTTATTGCATCTAAACTTATGTTATTTTTAAAGAGAAATATATAATGAATTTCATCAAAAAGCTTCTCGAAAAACATGTTAGTTAGTTATAAATAATGAAAACGTAATAAAGTTGATAAAAAGTTGCTAATATAATCAAATAGATTATATTTGGTGCCACTTTTGAATTCAAAATTGGGGAAGTCGAATTTTAAGGATCTAAACTTACGTTATCGAAATGTATAATGAATTTCGTCCAAAAGAATCTATAAAAACCTTTTAATTGGCTATATAGAATGAGAACGTAATAAGGTTGATATAAAGTTGTTAATTTAATCAAATGAGTTATATTTGGTGACACTACTCAATTCAAATTGGGCAAGTCGAACTTTATTGCATCTAAACTTATGTTATTTTCAAAGAGAAATATAGAATGAATTTCATCCAAAAGCGTCTAGAAAAAACTGTTAGTTATAAATAATGACAACGTAATAAAGTTGATAAAAAGTTGCTAATATAATCAAATAAATTATATTTGGTGCCACTTTTGAATTCAAAATTGGGGAAGTCGAATTTATAGCCTCTAAACTTACGTTATCGAAATATATAATGAATTTCGTCCAAAAGCGTCTATAAAAACCTTTTAATTGGCTATATAGAATGCTAAAGTAATAATGTTGATATAAAGTTGCTAATTTAATCAAATGAATTATATTTGGTGACACTTCTCAATTCAAATTGGGCAAGTCGAACTTTATTGCATCTAAACTTATGTTATTTTTAAAGGGAAATATACAATGAATTTCATCCAAAAGCTTCTCGAAAAACCTGTTAGTTAGTTATAAATAATGAAAACGTAATAAAGTTGATAAAAAGTTGGTAATATAATCAAATAAATTATATTTGGTGCCACTTTTGAATTCAAAATTGGGGAAGTCGAATTTATAGCCTCTAAACTTACGTTATCGAAATGTATAATGAATTTCGTCCAAAAGCATCTATAAAAACCTTTTAATTGGCTATATAGAATGAGAACGTAATAATGTTGATATAAAGTTGCTAATTTAATCAAATGAATTATATTTGGTGACACTTCTCAATTCAAATTGAGCAAGTCGAACTTTATTGCATCTGGACTTATGTTATTTTTAAAGAGAAATATACAATGAATTTCATAAAAAAGCTTCTCGAAAAACCTGTTAGTTAGTAATAAATATTGATAACGTAATAAAGTTGATAAAAAGTTGCTAATCTAATCAAATAAATTATATTTGGTGCCACTTTTGATCTCAAAATTGGGGAAGTCGAATTTAAAGCATCTAAACTTACGTTATCGAAATGTATAATGAATTTCGTCCAAAAGCTTCTATAAAAACCTTTTAATTGGCTATATAAAATGAGAACGTAATAAGGTTGATATAAAGTTGCTAATTTAATCAAATGAATTATATTTGGTGACACTTCTCAATTCAAATTGGGCAAGTCGAACTTTATTGCATCTAAACTTATGTTATTTTCAAAGAGAAATATAGAATAAATTTCATCAAAAAGCGTCTAGAAAAACCTGTTAGTTATAAATAATGACCACATAATAAAGTTGATAAAAAGTTACTAATATAATCAAATAAATTATATTTGCTGCCACTTTTGAATTGAAAATTGGGGAATTCGAATTTATAGCCTCTAAACTTACGTTATCGAAATGTATAATGAATTTCGTCCAAAAGCGTCTATAAAAGCCTTTTAATTGGCTATATAGAATGCTAACGTAATAATGTTGATATAAAGTTGCTAATTTAATCAAATGAATTATATTTGGTGACACTTCTCAATTCAAATTGGGCAAGTCGAACTTTATTGTATCTAAACTTATGTTATTTTCAAAGAGAAATATAGAATGAATTTCATCCAAAAGCGTCTAGAAAAACCTGATAGTTATAAATAATGACAACGTAATAAAGTTGATAAAAAGTTGCTAATATAATCAAATAAGTTATATTTGCTGCCACTTTTGAATTCAAAATTGGGGAAGTCGAATTTATAGCCTCTAAACTTACGTTATCGAAATGTATAATGAATTTCATCCAAAAGCGTTTATAAAAACCTTTTAATTGGCTATATAGAATGAGAACGTAATAATGTTGATATAAAGTTGCTAATTTAATCAAATGAATTATATTTGGTGACACTTCTCAATTCAAATTGGGCAAGTCGAACTTTATTGCATCTAAACTTATGTTAGTTTTAAAGAGAAATATACAATGAATTTCATCAAAAAGCTTCTCGAAAAACCTGTTAGTTAGTTATAAATAATGAAAACGTAATAAAGTTGATAAAAAGTTGCTACTCTAATCAAATAAATTATATTTGGTGCCACTTTTGAATTCAAAATTGGGGAAGTCGAATTTAAAGCATCTAAACTTACGTTATCGAAATGTGTAATGAATTTCGTCCAAAAGCGTCTATAAAAACCTTTTAATTGGCTATATAGAATGCTAACGTAATAATATTGATATAAAGTTGCTAATTTAATCAAATGAATTATATTTGGTGACACTTCTCAATTCAAATTGGGCAAGTCGAACTTTATTGCATCTAAACTTATGTTATTTTTAAAGGGAAATATACAATGAATTTCATCCAAAAGCTTCTCGAAAAACCTATTAGTTAGTTATAAATAATGAAAACGTAATAAAGTTGATAAAAAGTTGCTAATATAATCAAATGAATTATATTTGGTGCCACTTTTGAATTCAAAATTGGGGAAGTCGAATTTAAAGGATCTAAACTTACGTTATCAAAATGTATAATGAATTTCGTCCAAAAGCTTCTATAAAAACCTTTTAATTGGCTATATAGAATGAGAGCATAATAAGGTTGATATAAAGTTGTTAATTTAATCAAATGAATTATATTTTGTGACACTACTCAATTTAAATTGGGCAACTCGAACTTTATTGCATCTAAACTTATGTTATTTTCAAAGAGAAATATAGAATGAATTTCATCCAAAAGCGTCTAGAAAAACCTGTTAGTTATAAATAATGACAACTTAATAAAGTTGATAAAAGTTGCTAATATAATCAAATAAATTATATTTGGTGCCACTTTTGAATTCAAAATTGGGGAAGTCGAATTTATAGCCTCTAAACTTACGTTATCGAAATGTATAATGAATTTCGTCCAAAAGCGTCTATAAAAACCTTTTAATTGGCTATATAGAATGCTAAAGTAATAATGTTGATATAAAGTTGCTAATTTAATCAAATGAATTAAATTTGGTGACACTTCTCAATTCAAATTGGGCAAGTCGAACTTTATTGCATCTAAACTTATGTTATTTTTAAAGGGAAATATACAATTAATTTCATCCAAAAGCTTCTCGAAAAACCTGTTAGTTAGTTATAAACAATGAAAATGTAATAAAGTTGATAAAAAGTTGCTAATATAATCAAATAAATTATATTTGGTGCCACTTTTTAATTCAAAATTGGGGAAGTCGAATTTATAGCCTCTAAACTTACGTTATAGAAATGTATAATGAATCTCGTCCAAAACGTCTATAAAAACCTTTTAATTTGCTATATAGAATGAGAACGTAATAATGTTGATATAAAGTTGCTAATTTAATCAAATGAATTATATTTGGTGACACTTCTCAATTCAAATTGGGCAAGTCGAACTTTATTGCATCTAAACTTATGTTATTTTCAAAGAGAAATATAGAATGAATTTCATCAAAAAGCGTCCTGTTAGTTATAAATTATGACCACGTAATAAAGTTGATAAAAAGTTGCTAATATAATCAAATAAATTATATTTGCTGCTACTTTTGAATTCAAAATTGGGGAAGTCGAATTTATAGCCTCTAAACTTACGTTATCGAAATGTATAATGAATTTCGTCCAAAAGCGTCTATAAAAGCCTTTTAATTGGCTATATAGAATGCTAACGTAATAATGTTGATATAAAGTTGCTAATTTAATCAAATGAGTTATATTTGGTGACACTTCTCAATTCAAATTGGGCAAGTCGAACTTTATTGCATCTAAACTTATGTTATTTTCAAAGAGAAATATAGAATGAATTTAATCCAAAAGCGTCTAGAAAAACCTGTTAGTTATAAATAATGACAACGTAATAAAGTTGATAAAAAGTTGCTAATATAATCAAATAAATTATATTTGCTGCTACTTTTGAATTCAAAATTGGGGAAGTCGAATTTATAGCCTCTAAACTTACGTTATCGAAATGTATAATGAATTTCGTCCAAAAGCGTCTATAAAAACCTTTTAATTGGCTATATAGAATGAGAACGTAATAATGTTGATATAAAGTTGCTAATTTAATCAAATGAATTATATTTGGTGACACTTCTCAATTTAAATTGGGCAAGTCGAACTTTATTGCATCTAAACTTATGTTATTTTTAAAGAGAAATATATAATGAATTTCATCAAAAAGCTTCTCGAAAAACATGTTAGTTAGTTATAAATAATGAAAACGTAATAAAGTTGATAAAAAGTTGCTAATATAATCAAATAGATTATATTTGGTGCCACTTTTGAATTCAAAATTGGGGAAGTCGAATTTTAAGGATCTAAACTTACGTTATCGAAATGTATAATGAATTTCGTCCAAAAGAATCTATAAAAACCTTTTAATTGGCTATATAGAATGAGAACGTAATAAGGTTGATATAAAGTTGTTAATTTAATCAAATGAGTTATATTTGGTGACACTACTCAATTCAAATTGGGCAAGTCGAACTTTATTGCATCTAAACTTATGTTATTTTCAAAGAGAAATATAGAATGAATTTCATCCAAAAGCGTCTAGAAAAAACTGTTAGTTATAAATAATGACAACGTAATAAAGTTGATAAAAAGTTGCTAATATAATCAAATAAATTATATTTGGTGCCACTTTTGAATTCAAAATTGGGGAAGTCGAATTTATAGCCTCTAAACTTACGTTATCGAAATATATAATGAATTTCGTCCAAAAGCGTCTATAAAAACCTTTTAATTGGCTATATAGAATGCTAAAGTAATAATGTTGATATAAAGTTGCTAATTTAATCAAATGAATTATATTTGGTGACACTTCTCAATTCAAATTGGGCAAGTCGAACTTTATTGCATCTAAACTTATGTTATTTTTAAAGGGAAATATACAATGAATTTCATCCAAAAGCTTCTCGAAAAACCTGTTAGTTAGTTATAAATAATGAAAACGTAATAAAGTTGATAAAAAGTTGGTAATATAATCAAATAAATTATATTTGGTGCCACTTTTGAATTCAAAATTGGGGAAGTCGAATTTATAGCCTCTAAACTTACGTTATCGAAATGTATAATGAATTTCGTCCAAAAGCATCTATAAAAACCTTTTAATTGGCTATATAGAATGAGAACGTAATAATGTTGATATAAAGTTGCTAATTTAATCAAATGAATTATATTTGGTGACACTTCTCAATTCAAATTGAGCAAGTCGAACTTTATTGCATCTGGACTTATGTTATTTTTAAAGAGAAATATACAATGAATTTCATAAAAAAGCTTCTCGAAAAACCTGTTAGTTAGTAATAAATATTGATAACGTAATAAAGTTGATAAAAAGTTGCTAATCTAATCAAATAAATTATATTTGGTGCCACTTTTGATCTCAAAATTGGGGAAGTCGAATTTAAAGCATCTAAACTTACGTTATCGAAATGTATAATGAATTTCGTCCAAAAGCTTCTATAAAAACCTTTTAATTGGCTATATAAAATGAGAACGTAATAAGGTTGATATAAAGTTGCTAATTTAATCAAATGAATTATATTTGGTGACACTTCTCAATTCAAATTGGGCAAGTCGAACTTTATTGCATCTAAACTTATGTTATTTTCAAAGAGAAATATAGAATAAATTTCATCAAAAAGCGTCTAGAAAAACCTGTTAGTTATAAATAATGACCACATAATAAAGTTGATAAAAAGTTACTAATATAATCAAATAAATTATATTTGCTGCCACTTTTGAATTGAAAATTGGGGAATTCGAATTTATAGCCTCTAAACTTACGTTATCGAAATGTATAATGAATTTCGTCCAAAAGCGTCTATAAAAGCCTTTTAATTGGCTATATAGAATGCTAACGTAATAATGTTGATATAAAGTTGCTAATTTAATCAAATGAATTATATTTGGTGACACTTCTCAATTCAAATTGGGCAAGTCGAACTTTATTGTATCTAAACTTATGTTATTTTCAAAGAGAAATATAGAATGAATTTCATCCAAAAGCGTCTAGAAAAACCTGATAGTTATAAATAATGACAACGTAATAAAGTTGATAAAAAGTTGCTAATATAATCAAATAAGTTATATTTGCTGCCACTTTTGAATTCAAAATTGGGGAAGTCGAATTTATAGCCTCTAAACTTACGTTATCGAAATGTATAATGAATTTTGTCCAAAAGCATCTATAAAAACCTTTTAATTGGCTATATAGATTGCTAACGTAATAATGTTGATATAAAGTTGCTAATTTAATCAAATGAATTATATTTGGTGACACTTCTCAATTCAAATTGGGCAAGTCGAACTTTATTGCATCTAAACTTATGTTATTTTTAAAGGGAAATATACAATGAATTTCATCCAAAAGCTTCTCGAAAAACCTGTTAGTTAGTTATAAATAATGAAAACGTAATAACGTTGATAAAAAGTTGCTAATATAATCAAATAAATTATATTTGGTGCCACTTTTGAATTCAAAATTGGGGAAGTCGAATTTAAAGCATCTAAACTTACGTTATCGAAATGTATAATGAATTTCGTCCAAAAGCGTCTATAAAAACCTTTTAATTGGCTATATAGAATGAGAACGTAATAATGTTGATATAGAGTTGCTAATATAATCAAATGAATTATATTTGGTGACACTTCTCAATTCAAATTGGGCAAGTCGAACTTTATTGCATCTAAACTTATGTTATTTTTAAAGAGAAATATACAATGAATTTCATAAAAAAGCTTCTCGAAAAACCTGTTAGTTAGTAATAAATATTGAAAACGTAATAAAGTTGATAAAAAGTTGCTAATCTAATCAAATAAATTATATTTGGTGCCACTTTTGAATTTAAAATTGGGGAAGTCGAATTTAAAGCATCTAAACTTACGTTATCGAAATGTATAATGAATTTCGTCCAAAAGCGTCTATAAAAACCTTTTAATTGGCTATATAGAATGAGAACGTAATAAGGTTGATATAAAGTTGCTAATTTAATCAAATGAATTATATTTGGTGACACTTCTCAATTCAAATTGGGCAAGTCGAACTTTATTGCATCCAAACTTATGTTATTTTCAAAGAGAAATATAGAATGAATTTCATCAAAAAGCGTCTAGAAAAACATGTTAGTTATAAATAATGACCACGTAATAACGTTGATAAAAATTTGCTAATATAATCAAATAAATTATAATTGCTGCCACTTTTGAATTCAAAATTGGGGAAGTCGAATTTATAGCCTCTAAACTTACGTTATCGAAATGTGTAATGAATTTCGTCAAAAAGCGTCTATAAAACCCTTTTAATTGGCTATATAGAATGCTAACGTAATAATGTTGATATAAAGTTGCTAATTTAATCAAATGAATTATATTTGGTGACACTTCTCAATTCAAATTGGGCAAGTCGAACTTTATTACATCTAAACTTATGTTATTTTCAAAGAGAAATATAGAATGAATTTCATCCAAAAGCGTCTAGAAAAACCTGTTAGTTATAAATAATGACAACGTAATAAAGTTGATAAAAAGTTGCTAATATAATCAAATAAATTATATTTGCTGCCACTTTTGAATTCAAAATTGGGGAAGTCGAATTTATAGCCTCTAAACTTACGTTATCGAAATGTATAATGAATTTCGTCCAAAAGCGTCTATAAAAACCTTTTAATTGGCTATATAGATTGCTAACGTAATAATGTTGATATAAAGTTGCTAATTTAATCAAATGAATTATATTTGGTGACACTTCTCAATTCAAATTGGGCAAGTCGAACTTTATTGCATCTAAACTTATGTTATTTTTAAAGGGAAATATACAATGAATTTCATCCAAAAGCTTCTCGAAAAACCTGTTAGTTAGTTATAAATAATGAAAACGTAATAAAGTTGATAAAAAGTTGCTAATATAATCAAATAAATTATATTTGCTGCCACTTTTGAATTCAAAAATGGGGAAGTCGAATTTATAGCCTCTAAACTTACGTTATCGAAATGTATAATGAATTTCGTCCAAAAGCGTCTATAAAAACCTTTTAATTGGCTATATAGAATGAGAACGTAATAATGTTGATATAAAGTTGCTAATTTAATTAAATGAATTATATTTGGTGACACTTCTCAATTCAAATTGGGCAAGTCGAACTTTATTGCATCTAAACTTATGTTATTTTTAAAGGGAAATATACAATGAATTTCATCCAAAAGCTTCTCGAAAAACCTGTTAGTTAGTTATAAATAATGAAAACGTAATAAAGTTGATAAAAAGTTGGTAATATAATCAAATAACTTATATTTCCCACTTTTGAATTCAAAATTGGGGAAGTCGAATTTATAGCCTCTAAACTTATGTTATCGAAATGTATAATGAATTTCGTCCAAAAGCATCTATAAAAACCTTTTAATTGGCTATATAGAATGAGAACGTAATAATGTTGATATAAAGTTGCTAATTTAATCAAATGAATTATATTTGGTGACACTTCTCAATTCAAATTGGGCAAGTCGAAATTTATTGCATCTGAACTTATGATATTTTTAAAGAGAAATATACAATGAATTTCATAAAAAAGCTTCTCGAAAAACCTGTTAGTTAGTAATAAATATGGAAAACGTAATAAAGTTGATAAAAAGTTGCTAATCTAATCAAATAAATTATATTTGGTGCCACTTTTGGTCTCAAAATTGGGGAAGTCGAATTTAAAGCATCTAAACTTACGTTATCGAAATGTATAATGAATTTCATCCAAAAGCGTCTATAAAAACCTTTTAATTGGCAATATAAAATGAGAACGTAATAAGGTTGATATAAAGTTGCTAATTTAATCAAATGAATTATATTTGGTGACACTTCTCAATTCAAATTGGGCAAGTCGAACTTTATTGCATCTAAACTTATGTTATTTTCAAAGAGAAATATAGAATAAATTTCATCAAAAAGCGTCTAGAAAAACCTGTTAGTTATAAATAATGACCACGTAATAAAGTTGATAAAGAGTTGCTAATATAATCAAATAAATTATATTTGCTGCCACTTTTGAATTCAAAATTGGGGAAGTTGAATTTATAGCCTCTAAACTTACGTTATCGAAATGTATAATGAATTTCGTCCAAAAGCGTCTATAAAAGCCTTTTAATTGGCTATATAGAATGCTAACGTAATAATGTTGATATAAAGTTGCTAATTTAATCAAATGAATTATATTTGGTGACACTTCTCAATTCAAATTGGGCAAGTCGAAATTTATTGCATCTAAACTTATGTTATTTTTAAAGGGAAATATACAATGAATTTCATCCAAAAGCTTCTCGAAAAACCTGTTAGTTAGTTATAAATAATGAAAACGTAATAACGTTGATAAAAAGTTGCTAATATAATCAAATAAATTATATTTGGTGCCACTTTTGAATTCAAAATTGGGGAAGTCGAATTTAAAGCATCTAAACTTACGTTATCGAAATGTATAATGAATTTCGTCCAAAAGCGTCTATAAAAACCTTTTAATTGGCTATATAGAATGAGAACGTAATAATGTTGATATAGAGTTGCTAATATAATCAAATGAATTATATTTGGTGACACTTCTCAATTCAAATTGGGCAAGTCGAACTTTATTGCATCTAAACTTATGTTATTTTTAAAGAGAAATATACAATGAATTTCATAAAAAAGCTTCTCGAAAAACCTGTTAGTTAGTAATAAATATTGAAAACGTAATAAAGTTGATAAAAAGTTGCTAATCTAATCAAATAAATTATATTTGGTGCCACTTTTGAATTCAAAATTGGGGAAGTCGAATTTAAAGCATCTAAACTTACGTTATCGAAATGTATAATGAATTTCGTCCAAAAGCGTCTATAAAAACCTTTTAATTGGCTATATAGAATGAGAACGTAATAAGGTTGATATAAAGTTGCTAATTTAATCAAATGAATTATATTTGGTGACACTTCTCAATTCAAATTGGGCAAGTCGAACTTTATTGCATCCAAACTTATGTTATTTTCAATGAGAAATATAGAATGAATTTCATCAAAAAGCGTCTAGAAAAACATGTTAGTTATAAATAATGACCACGTAATAACGTTGATAAAAATTTGCTAATATAATCAAATAAATTATAATTGCTGCCACTTTTGAATTCAAAATTGGGGAAGTCGAATTTATAGCCTCTAAACTTACGTTATCGAAATGTATAATGAATTTCGTCAAAAAGCGTCTATAAAACCCTTTTAATTGGCTATATAGAATGCTAACGTAATAATGTTGATATAAAGTTGCTAATTTAATCAAATGAATTATATTTGGTGACACTTCTCAATTCAAATTGGGCAAGTCGAACTTTATTACATCTAAACTTATGTTATTTTCTCGAAAAACCTGTTAGTTAGTTATAAATAATGAAAACGTAATAAAGTTGATAAAAAGTTGCTAATATAATCAAATAAATTATATTTGCTGCCACTTTTGAATTCAAAAATGGGGAAGTCGAATTTATAGCCTCTAAACTTACGTTATCGAAATGTATAATGAATTTCGTCGAAAAGCGTCTATAAAAACCTTTTAATTGGCTATATAGAATGAGAACGTAATAATGTTGATATAAAGTTGCTAATTTAATTAAATGAATTATATTTGGTGACACTTCTCAATTCAAATTGGGCAAGTCGAACTTTATTGCATCTAAACTTATGTTATTTTTAAAGGGAAATATACAATGAATTTCATCCAAAAGCTTCTCGAAAAACCTGTTAGTTAGTTATAAATAATGAAAACGTAATAAAGTTGATAAAAAGTTGGTAATATAATCAAATAACTTATATTTGGTGCCACTTTTGAATTCAAAATTGGGGAAGTCGAATTTATAGCCTCTAAACTTACGTTATCGAAATGTATAATGAATTTCGTCCAAAAGCATCTATAAAAACCTTTTAATTGGCTATATAGAATGAGAACGTAATAATGTTGATATAAAGTTGCTAATTTAATCAAATGAATTATATTTGGTGACACTTCTCAATTCAAATTGGGCAAGTCGAAATTTATTGCATCTGAACTTATGATATTTTTAAAGAGAAATATACAATGAATTTCATAAAAAAGCTTCTCGAAAAACCTGTTAGTTAGTAATAAATATGGAAAACGTAATAAAGTTGATAAAAAGTTGCTAATCTAATCAAATAAATTATATTTGGTGCCACTTTTGATCTCAAAATTGGGGAAGTCGAATTTAAAGCATCTAAACTTACGTTATCGAAATGTATAATGAATTTCATCCAAAAGCGTCTATAAAAACCTTTTAATTGGCAATATAAAATGAGAACGTAATAAGGTTGATATAAAGTTGCTAATTTAATCAAATGAATTATATTTGGTGACACTTCTCAATTCAAATTGGGCAAGTCGAACTTTATTGCATCTAAACTTATGTTATTTTCAAAGAGAAATATAGAATAAATTTCATCAAAAAGCGTCTAGAAAAACCTGTTAGTTATAAATAATGACCACGTAATAAAGTTGATAAAGAGTTGCTAATATAATCAAATAAATTATATTTGCTGCCACTTTTGAATTCAAAATTGGGGAAGTCGAATTTATAGCCTCTAAACTTACGTTATCGAAATGTATAATGAATTTCGTCCAAAAGCGTCTATAAAAGCCTTTTAATTGGCTATATAGAATGCTAACGTAATAATGTTGATATAAAGTTGCTAATTTAATCAAATGAATTATATTTGGTGACACTTCTCAATTCAAATTGGGCAAGTCGAAATTTATTGCATCTAAACTTATGTTATTTTTAAAGGGAAATATACAATGAATTTCATCCAAAAGCTTCTCGAAAAACCTGTTAGTTAGTTATAAATAACGAAAACGTAATAACGTTGATAAAAAGTTGCTAATATAATCAAATAAATTATATTTGGTGCCACTTTTGAATTCAAAATTGGGGAAGTCGAATTTAAAGCATCTAAACTTACGTTATCGAAATGTATAATGAATTTCGTCCAAAAGCGTCTATAAAAACCTTTTAATTGGCTATATAGAATGAGAACGTAATAATGTTGATATAGAGTTGCTAATATAATCAAATGAATTATATTTGGTGACACTTCTCAATTCAAATTGGGCAAGTCGAACTTTATTGCATCTAAAATTATGTTATTTTTAAAGAGAAATATACAATGAATTTCATAAAAAAGCTTCTCGAAAAACCTGTTAGTTAGTAATAAATATTGAAAACGTAATAAAGTTGATAAAAAGTTGCTAATCTAATCAAATAAATTATATTTGGTGCCACTTTTGAATTCAAAATTGGGGAAGTCGAATTTAAAGCATCTAAACTTACGTTATCGAAATGTATAATGAATTTCGTCCAAAAGCGTCTATAAAAACCTTTTAATTGGCTATATAGAATGAGAACGTAATAAGGTTGATATAAAGTTGCTAATTTAATCAAATGAATTATATTTGGTGACACTTCTTAATTCAAATTGGGCAAGTCGAACTTTATTGCATCCAAACTTATGTTATTTTCAATGAGAAATATAGAATGAATTTCATCAAAAAGCGTCTAGAAAAACATGTTAGTTATAAATAATGACCACGTAATAACGTTGATAAAAATTTGCTAATATAATCAAATAAATTATAATTGCTGCCACTTTTGAATTCAAAATTGGGGAAGTCGAATTTATAGCCTCTAAACTTACGTTATCGAAATGTATAATAAATTTCGTCAAAAAGCGTCTATAAAACCCTTTTAATTGGCTATATAGAATGCTAACGTAATAATGTTGATATAAAGTTGCTAATTTAATTAAATGAATTATATTTGGTGACACTTCTCAATTCAAATTGGGCAAGTCGAACTTTATTGCATCTAAACTTATGTTATTTTTAAAGGGAAATATACAATGAATTTCATCCAAAAGCTTCTCGAAAAACCTGTTAGTTAGTTATAAATAATGAAAACGTAATAAAGTTGATAAAAAGTTGGTAATATAATCAAATAACTTATATTTCCCACTTTTGAATTCAAAATTGGGGAAGTCGAATTTATAGCCTCTAAACTTACGTTATCGAAATGTATAATTTATTTCGTCCAAAAGCATCTATAAAAACCTTTTAATTGGCTATATAGAATGAGAACGTAATAATGTTGATATAAAATTGCTAATTTAATCAAATGAATTATATTTGGTGACACTTCTCAATTCAAATTGGGCAAGTCGAAATTTATTGCATCTGAACTTATGATATTTTTAAAGAGAAATATACAATGAATTTCATAAAAAAGCTTCTCGAAAAACCTGTTAGTTAGTAATAAATATGGAAAACGTAATAAAGTTGATAAAAAGTTGCTAATCTAATCAAATAAATTATATTTGGTGCCACTTTTGGTCTCAAAATTGGGGAAGTCGAATTTAAAGCATCTAAACTTACGTTATCGAAATGTATAATGAATTTCATCCAAAAGCGTCTATAAAAACCTTTTAATTGGCAATATAAAATGAGAACGTAATAAGGTTGATATAAAGTTGCTAATTTAATCAAATGAATTATATTTGGTGACACTTCTCAATTCAAATTGGGCAAGTCGAACTTTATTGCGTCTAAACTTATGTTATTTTCAAAGAGAAATATAGAATAAATTTCATCAAAAAGCGTCTAGAAAAACCTGTTAGTTATAAATAATGACCACGTAATAAAGTTGATAAAGAGTTGCTAATATAATCAAATAAATTATATTTGCTGCCACTTTTGAATTCAAAATTGGGGAAGTTGAATTTATAGCCTCTAAACTTACGTTATCGAAATGTATAATGAATTTCGTCCAAAAGCGTCTATAAAAGCCTTTTAATTGGCTATATAGAATGCTAACGTAATAATGTTGATATAAAGTTGCTAATTTAATCAAATGAATTATATTTGGTGACACTTCTCAATTCAAATTGGGCAAGTCGAAATTTATTGCATCTAAACTTATGTTATTTTTAAAGGGAAATATACAATGAATTTCATCCAAAAGCTTCTCGAAAAACCTGTTAGTTAGTTATAAATAATGAAAACGTAATAACATTGATAAAAAGTTGCTAATATAATCAAATAAATTATATTTGGTGCCACTTTTGAATTCAAAATTGGGGAAGTCGAATTTAAAGCATCTAAACTTACGTTATCGAAATGTATAATGAATTTCGTCCAAAAGCGTCTATAAAAACCTTTTAATTGGCTATATAGAATGAGAACGTAATAATGTTGATATAGAGTTGCTAATATAATCAAATGAATTATATTTGGTGACACTTCTCAATTCAAATTGGGCAAGTCGAACTTTATTGCATCTAAACTTATGTTATTTTTAAAGAGAAATATACAATGAATTTCATAAAAAAGCTTCTCGAAAAACCTGTTAGTTAGTAATAAATATTGAAAACGTAATAAAGTTGATAAAAAGTTGCTAATCTAATCAAATAAATTATATTTGGTGCCACTTTTGAATTCAAAATTGGGGAAGTCGAATTTAAAGCATCTAAACTTACGTTATCGAAATGTATAATGAATTTCGTCCAAAAGCGTCTATAAAAACCTTTTAATTGGCTATATAGAATGAGAACGTAATAAGGTTGATATAAAGTTGCTAATTTAATCAAATGAATTATATTTGGTGACACTTCTCAATTCAAATTGGGCAAGTCGAACTTTATTGCATCCAAACTTATGTTATTTTCAATGAGAAATATAGAATGAATTTCATCAAAAAGCGTCTAGAAAAACATGTTAGTTATAAATAATGACCACGTAATAACGTTGATAAAAATTTGCTAATATAATCAAATAAATTATAATTGCTGCCACTTTTGAATTCAAAATTGGGGAAGTCGAATTTATAGCCTCTAAACTTACGTTATCGAAATGTATAATGAATTTCGTCAAAAAGCGTCTATAAAACCCTTTTAATTGGCTATATAGAATGCTAACGTAATAATGTTGATATAAAGTTGCTAATTTAATCAAATGAATTATATTTGGTGACACTTCTCAATTCAAATTGGGCAAGTCGAACTTTATTACATCTAAACTTATGTTATTTTCTCGAAAAACCTGTTAGTTAGTTATAAATAATGAAAACGTAATAAAGTTGATAAAAAGTTGCTAATATAATCAAATAAATTATATTTGCTGCCACTTTTGAATTCAAAAATGGGGAAGTCGAATTTATAGCCTCTAAACTTACGTTATCGAAATGTATAATGAATTTCGTCCAAAAGTGTCTATAAAAACCTTTTAATTGGCTATATAGAATGAGAACGTAATAATGTTGATATAAAGTTGCTAATTTAATTAAATGAATTATATTTGGTGACACTTCTCAATTCAAATTGGGCAAGTCGAACTTTATTGCATCTAAACTTATGTTATTTTTAAAGGGAAATATACAATGAATTTCATCCAAAAGCTTCTCGAAAAACCTGTTAGTTAGTTATAAATAATGAAAACGTAATAAAGTTGATAAAAAGTTGGTAATATAATCAAATAACTTATATTTGGTGCCACTTTTGAATTCAAAATTGGGGAAGTCGAATTTATAGCCTCTAAACTTACGTTATCGAAATGTATAATGAATTTCGTCCAAAAGCATCTATAAAAACCTTTTAATTGGCTATATAGAATGAGAACGTAATAATGTTGATATAAAGTTGCTAATTTAATCAAATGAATTATATTTGGTGACACTTCTCAATTCAAATTGGGCAAGTCGAAATTTATTGCATCTGAACTTATGATATTTTTAAAGAGAAATATACAATGAATTTCATAAAAAAGCTTCTCGAAAAACCTGTTAGTTAGTAATAAATATGGAAAACGTAATAAAGTTGATAAAAAGTTGCTAATCTAATCAAATAAATTATATTTGGTGCCACTTTTGATCTCAAAATTGGGGAAGTCGAATTTAAAGCATCTAAACTTACGTTATCGAAATGTATAATGAATTTCATCCAAAAGCGTCTATAAAAACCTTTTAATTGGCAATATAAAATGAGAACGTAATAAGGTTGATATAAAGTTGCTAATTTAATCAAATGAATTATATTTGGTGACACTTCTCAATTCAAATTGGGCAAGTCGAACTTTATTGCATCTAAACTTATGTTATTTTCAAAGAGAAATATAGAATAAATTTCATCAAAAAGCGTCTAGAAAAACCTGTTAGTTATAAATAATGACCACGTAATAAAGTTGATAAAGAGTTGCTAATATAATCAAATAAATTATATTTGCTGCCACTTTTGAATTCAAAATTGGGGAAGTCGAATTTATAGCCTCTAAACTTACGTTATCGAAATGTATAATGAATTTCGTCCAAAAGCGTCTATAAAAGCCTTTTAATTGGCTATATAGAATGCTAACGTAATAATGTTGATATAAAGTTGCTAATTTAATCAAATGAATTATATTTGGTGACACTTCTCAATTCAAATTGGGCAAGTCGAAATTTATTGCATCTAAACTTATGTTATTTTTAAAGGGAAATATACAATGAATTTCATCCAAAAGCTTCTCGAAAAACCTGTTAGTTAGTTATAAATAATGAAAACGTAATAACGTTGATAAAAAGTTGCTAATATAATCAAATAAATTATATTTGGTGCCACTTTTGAATTCAAAATTGGGGAAGTCGAATTTAAAGCATCTAAACTTACGTTATCGAAATGTATAATGAATTTCGTCCAAAAGCGTCTATAAAAACCTTTTAATTGGCTATATAGAATGAGAACGTAATAATGTTGATATAGAGTTGCTAATATAATCAAATGAATTATATTTGGTGACACTTCTCAATTCAAATTGGGCAAGTCGAACTTTATTGCATCTAAAATTATGTTATTTTTAAAGAGAAATATACAATGAATTTCATAAAAAAGCTTCTCGAAAAACCTGTAAGTTAGTAATAAATATTGAAAACGTAATAAAGTTGATAAAAAGTTGCTAATCTAATCAAATAAATTATATTTGGTGCCACTTTTGAATTCAAAATTGGGGAAGTCGAATTTATAGCCTCTAAACTTACGTTATCGAAATGTATAATTTATTTCGTCCAAAAGCATCTATAAAAACCTTTTAATTGGCTATATAGAATGAGAACGTAATAATGTTGATATAAAGTTGCTAATTTAATCAAATGAATTATATTTGGTGACACTTCTCAATTCAAATTGGGCAAGTCGAAATTTATTGCATCTGAACTTATGATATTTTTAAAGAGAAATATACAATGAATTTCATAAAAAAGCTTCTCGAAAAACCTGTTAGTTAGTAATAAATATGGAAAACGTAATAAAGTTGATAAAAAGTTGCTAATCTAATCAAATAAATTATATTTGGTGCCACTTTTGATCTCAAAATTGGGGAAGTCGAATTTAAAGCATCTAAACTTACGTTATCGAAATGTATAATGAATTTCATCCAAAAGCGTCTATAAAAACCTTTTAATTGGCAATATAAAATGAGAACGTAATAAGGTTGATATAAAGTTGCTAATTTAATCAAATGAATTATATTTGGTGACACTTCTCAATTCAAATTGGGCAAGTCGAACTTTATTGCATCTAAACTTATGTTATTTTCAAAGAGAAATATAGAATAAATTTCATCAAAAAGCGTCTAGAAAAACCTGTTAGTTATAAATAATGACCACGTAATAAAGTTGATAAAGAGTTGCTAATATAATCAAATAAATTATATTTGCTGCCACTTTTGAATTCAAAATTGGGGAAGTCGAATTTATAGCCTCTAAACTTACGTTATCGAAATGTATAATGAATTTCGTCCAAAAGCGTCTATAAAAGCCTTTTAATTGGCTATATAGAATGCTAACGTAATAATGTTGATATAAAGTTGCTAATTTAATCAAATGAATTATATTTGGTGACACTTCTCAATTCAAATTGGGCAAGTCGAAATTTATTGCATCTAAACTTATGTTATTTTTAAAGGGAAATATACAATGAATTTCATCCAAAAGCTTCTCGAAAAACCTGTTAGTTAGTTATAAATAATGAAAACGTAATAACGTTGATAAAAAGTTGCTAATATAATCAAATAAATTATATTTGGTGCCACTTTTGAATTCAAAATTGGGGAAGTCGAATTTAAAGCATCTAAACTTACGTTATCGAAATGTATAATGAATTTCGTCCAAAAGCGTCTATAAAAACCTTTTAATTGGCTATATAGAATGAGAACGTAATAATGTTGATATAGAGTTGCTAATATAATCAAATGAATTATATTTGGTGACACTTCTCAATTCAAATTGGGCAAGTCGAACTTTATTGCATCTAAACTTATGTTATTTTTAAAGAGAAATATACAATGAATTTCATAAAAAAGCTTCTCGAAAAACCTGTTAGTTAGTAATAAATATTGAAAACGTAATAAAGTTGATAAAAAGTTGCTAATCTAATCAAATAAATTATATTTGGTGCCACTTTTGAATTCAAAATTGGGGAAGTCGAATTTAAAGCATCTAAACTTACGTTATCGAAATGTATAATGAATTTCGTCCAAAAGCGTCTATAAAAACCTTTTAATTGGCTATATAGAATGAGAACGTAATAAGGTTGATATAAAGTTGCTAATTTAATCAAATGAATTATATTTGGTGACACTTCTCAATTCAAATTGGGCAAGTCGAACTTTATTGCATCCAAACTTATGTTATTTTCAATGAGAAATATAGAATGAATTTCATCAAAAAGCGTCTAGAAAAACATGTTAGTTATAAATAATGACCACGTAATAACGTTGATAAAAATTTGCTAATATAATCAAATAAATTATAATTGCTGCCACTTTTGAATTCAAAATTGGGGAAGTCGAATTTATAGCCTCTAAACTTACGTTATCGAAATGTATAATGAATTTCGTCAAAAAGCGTCTATAAAACCCTTTTAATTGGCTATATAGAATGCTAACGTAATAATGTTGATATAAAGTTGCTAATTTAATCAAATGAATTATATTTGGTGACACTTCTCAATTCAAATTGGGCAAGTCGAACTTTATTACATCTAAACTTATGTTATTTTCTCGAAAAACCTGTTAGTTAGTTATAAATAATGAAAACGTAATAAAGTTGATAAAAAGTTGCTAATATAATCAAATAAATTATATTTGCTGCCACTTTTGAATTCAAAAATGGGGAAGTCGAATTTATAGCCTCTAAACTTACGTTATCGAAATGTATAATGAATTTCGTCGAAAAGCGTCTATAAAAACCTTTTAATTGGCTATATAGAATGAGAACGTAATAATGTTGATATAAAGTTGCTAATTTAATTAAATGAATTATATTTGGTGACACTTCTCAATTCAAATTGGGCAAGTCGAACTTTATTGCATCTAAACTTATGTTATTTTTAAAGGGAAATATACAATGAATTTCATCCAAAAGCTTCTCGAAAAACCTGTTAGTTAGTTATAAATAATGAAAACGTAATAAAGTTGATAAAAAGTTGGTAATATAATCAAATAACTTATATTTGGTGCCACTTTTGAATTCAAAATTGGGGAAGTCGAATTTATAGCCTCTAAACTTACGTTATCGAAATGTATAATGAATTTCGTCCAAAAGCATCTATAAAAACCTTTTAATTGGCTATATAGAATGAGAACGTAATAATGTTGATATAAAGTTGCTAATTTAATCAAATGAATTATATTTGGTGACACTTCTCAATTCAAATTGGGCAAGTCGAAATTTATTGCATCTGAACTTATGATATTTTTAAAGAGAAATATACAATGAATTTCATAAAAAAGCTTCTCGAAAAACCTGTTAGTTAGTAATAAATATGGAAAACGTAATAAAGTTGATAAAAAGTTGCTAATCTAATCAAATAAATTATATTTGGTGCCACTTTTGATCTCAAAATTGGGGAAGTCGAATTTAAAGCATCTAAACTTACGTTATCGAAATGTATAATGAATTTCATCCAAAAGCGTCTATAAAAACCTTTTAATTGGCAATATAAAATGAGAACGTAATAAGGTTGATATAAAGTTGCTAATTTAATCAAATGAATTATATTTGGTGACACTTCTCAATTCAAATTGGGCAAGTCGAACTTTATTGCATCTAAACTTATGTTATTTTCAAAGAGAAATATAGAATAAATTTCATCAAAAAGCGTCTAGAAAAACCTGTTAGTTATAAATAATGACCACGTAATAAAGTTGATAAAGAGTTGCTAATATAATCAAATAAATTATATTTGCTGCCACTTTTGAATTCAAAATTGGGGAAGTCGAATTTATAGCCTCTAAACTTACGTTATCGAAATGTATAATGAATTTCGTCCAAAAGCGTCTATAAAAGCCTTTTAATTGGCTATATAGAATGCTAACGTAATAATGTTGATATAAAGTTGCTAATTTAATCAAATGAATTATATTTGGTGACACTTCTCAATTCAAATTGGGCAAGTCGAAATTTATTGCATCTAAACTTATGTTATTTTTAAAGGGAAATATACAATGAATTTCATCCAAAAGCTTCTCGAAAAACCTGTTAGTTAGTTATAAATAACGAAAACGTAATAACGTTGATAAAAAGTTGCTAATATAATCAAATAAATTATATTTGGTGCCACTTTTGAATTCAAAATTGGGGAAGTCGAATTTAAAGCATCTAAACTTACGTTATCGAAATGTATAATGAATTTCGTCCAAAAGCGTCTATAAAAACCTTTTAATTGGCTATATAGAATGAGAACGTAATAATGTTGATATAGAGTTGCTAATATAATCAAATGAATTATATTTGGTGACACTTCTCAATTCAAATTGGGCAAGTCGAACTTTATTGCATCTAAAATTATGTTATTTTTAAAGAGAAATATACAATGAATTTCATAAAAAAGCTTCTCGAAAAACCTGTTAGTTAGTAATAAATATTGAAAACGTAATAAAGTTGATAAAAAGTTGCTAATCTAATCAAATAAATTATATTTGGTGCCACTTTTGAATTCAAAATTGGGGAAGTCGAATTTAAAGCATCTAAACTTACGTTATCGAAATGTATAATGAATTTCGTCCAAAAGCGTCTATAAAAACCTTTTAATTGGCTATATAGAATGAGAACGTAATAAGGTTGATATAAAGTTGCTAATTTAATCAAATGAATTATATTTGGTGACACTTCTTAATTCAAATTGGGCAAGTCGAACTTTATTGCATCCAAACTTATGTTATTTTCAATGAGAAATATAGAATGAATTTCATCAAAAAGCGTCTACAAAAACATGTTAGTTATAAATAATGACCACGTAATAACGTTGATAAAAATTTGCTAATATAATCAAATAAATTATAATTGCTGCCACTTTTGAATTCAAAATTGGGGAAGTCGAATTTATAGCCTCTAAACTTACGTTATCGAAATGTATAATGAATTTCGTCAAAAAGCGTCTATAAAACCCTTTTAATTGGCTATATAGAATGCTAACGTAATAATGTTGATATAAAGTTGCTAATTTAATTAAATGAATTATATTTGGTGACACTTCTCAATTCAAATTGGGCAAGTCGAACTTTATTGCATCTAAACTTATGTTATTTTTAAAGGGAAATATACAATGAATTTCATCCAAAAGCTTCTCGAAAAACCTGTTAGTTAGTTATAAATAATGAAAACGTAATAAAGTTGATAAAAAGTTGGTAATATAATCAAATAACTTATATTTCCCACTTTTGAATTCAAAATTGGGGAAGTCGAATTTATAGCCTCTAAACTTACGTTATCGAAATGTATAATTTATTTCGTCCAAAAGCATCTATAAAAACCTTTTAATTGGCTATATAGAATGAGAACGTAATAATGTTGATATAAAGTTGCTAATTTAATCAAATGAATTATATTTGGTGACACTTCTCAATTCAAATTGGGCAAGTCGAAATTTATTGCATCTGAACTTATGATATTTTTAAAGAGAAATATACAATGAATTTCATAAAAAAGCTTCTCGAAAAACCTGTTAGTTAGTAATAAATATGGAAAACGTAATAAAGTTGATAAAAAGTTGCTAATCTAATCAAATAAATTATATTTGGTGCCACTTTTGGTCTCAAAATTGGGGAAGTCGAATTTAAAGCATCTAAACTTACGTTATCGAAATGTATAATGAATTTCATCCAAAAGCGTCTATAAAAACCTTTTAATTGGCAATATAAAATGAGAACGTAATAAGGTTGATATAAAGTTGCTAATTTAATCAAATGAATTATATTTGGTGACACTTCTCAATTCAAATTGGGCAAGTCGAACTTTATTGCGTCTAAACTTATGTTATTTTCAAAGAGAAATATAGAATAAATTTCATCAAAAAGCGTCTAGAAAAACCTGTTAGTTATAAATAATGACCACGTAATAAAGTTGATAAAGAGTTGCTAATATAATCAAATAAATTATATTTGCTGCCACTTTTGAATTCAAAATTGGGGAAGTTGAATTTATAGCCTCTAAACTTACGTTATCGAAATGTATAATGAATTTCGTCCAAAAGCGTCTATAAAAGCCTTTTAATTGGCTATATAGAATGCTAACGTAATAATGTTGATATAAAGTTGCTAATTTAATCAAATGAATTATATTTGGTGACACTTCTCAATTCAAATTGGGCAAGTCGAAATTTATTGCATCTAAACTTATGTTATTTTTAAAGGGAAATATACAATGAATTTCATCCAAAAGCTTCTCGAAAAACCTGTTAGTTAGTTATAAATAATGAAAACGTAATAACATTGATAAAAAGTTGCTAATATAATCAAATAAATTATATTTGGTGCCACTTTTGAATTCAAAATTGGGGAAGTCGAATTTAAAGCATCTAAACTTACGTTATCGAAATGTATAATGAATTTCGTCCAAAAGCGTCTATAAAAACCTTTTAATTGGCTATATAGAATGAGAACGTAATAATGTTGATATAGAGTTGCTAATATAATCAAATGAATTATATTTGGTGACACTTCTCAATTCAAATTGGGCAAGTCGAACTTTATTGCATCTAAACTTATGTTATTTTTAAAGAGAAATATACAATGAATTTCATAAAAAAGCTTCTCGAAAAACCTGTTAGTTAGTAATAAATATTGAAAACGTAATAAAGTTGATAAAAAGTTGCTAATCTAATCAAATAAATTATATTTGGTGCCACTTTTGAATTCAAAATTGGGGAAGTCGAATTTAAAGCATCTAAACTTACGTTATCGAAATGTATAATGAATTTCGTCCAAAAGCGTCTATAAAAACCTTTTAATTGGCTATATAGAATGAGAACGTAATAAGGTTGATATAAAGTTGCTAATTTAATCAAATGAATTATATTTGGTGACACTTCTCAATTCAAATTGGGCAAGTCGAACTTTATTGCATCCAAACTTATGTTATTTTCAATGAGAAATATAGAATGAATTTCATCAAAAAGCGTCTAGAAAAACATGTTAGTTATAAATAATGACCACGTAATAACGTTGATAAAAATTTGCTAATATAATCAAATAAATTATAATTGCTGCCACTTTTGAATTCAAAATTGGGGAAGTCGAATTTATAGCCTCTAAACTTACGTTATCGAAATGTATAATGAATTTCGTCAAAAAGCGTCTATAAAACCCTTTTAATTGGCTATATAGAATGCTAACGTAATAATGTTGATATAAAGTTGCTAATTTAATCAAATGAATTATATTTGGTGACACTTCTCAATTCAAATTGGGCAAGTCGAACTTTATTACATCTAAACTTATGTTATTTTCTCGAAAAACCTGTTAGTTAGTTATAAATAATGAAAACGTAATAAAGTTGATAAAAAGTTGCTAATATAATCAAATAAATTATATTTGCTGCCACTTTTGAATTCAAAAATGGGGAAGTCGAATTTATAGCCTCTAAACTTACGTTATCGAAATGTATAATGAATTTCGTCCAAAAGTGTCTATAAAAACCTTTTAATTGGCTATATAGAATGAGAACGTAATAATGTTGATATAAAGTTGCTAATTTAATTAAATGAATTATATTTGGTGACACTTCTCAATTCAAATTGGGCAAGTCGAACTTTATTGCATCTAAACTTATGTTATTTTTAAAGGGAAATATACAATGAATTTCATCCAAAAGCTTCTCGAAAAACCTGTTAGTTAGTTATAAATAATGAAAACGTAATAAAGTTGATAAAAAGTTGGTAATATAATCAAATAACTTATATTTGGTGCCACTTTTGAATTCAAAATTGGGGAAGTCGAATTTATAGCCTCTAAACTTACGTTATCGAAATGTATAATGAATTTCGTCCAAAAGCATCTATAAAAACCTTTTAATTGGCTATATAGAATGAGAACGTAATAATGTTGATATAAAGTTGCTAATTTAATCAAATGAATTATATTTGGTGACACTTCTCAATTCAAATTGGGCAAGTCGAAATTTATTGCATCTGAACTTATGATATTTTTAAAGAGAAATATACAATGAATTTCATAAAAAAGCTTCTCGAAAAACCTGTTAGTTAGTAATAAATATGGAAAACGTAATAAAGTTGATAAAAAGTTGCTAATCTAATCAAATAAATTATATTTGGTGCCACTTTTGATCTCAAAATTGGGGAAGTCGAATTTAAAGCATCTAAACTTACGTTATCGAAATGTATAATGAATTTCATCCAAAAGCGTCTATAAAAACCTTTTAATTGGCAATATAAAATGAGAACGTAATAAGGTTGATATAAAGTTGCTAATTTAATCAAATGAATTATATTTGGTGACACTTCTCAATTCAAATTGGGCAAGTCGAACTTTATTGCATCTAAACTTATGTTATTTTCAAAGAGAAATATAGAATAAATTTCATCAAAAAGCGTCTAGAAAAACCTGTTAGTTATAAATAATGACCACGTAATAAAGTTGATAAAGAGTTGCTAATATAATCAAATAAATTATATTTGCTGCCACTTTTGAATTCAAAATTGGGGAAGTCGAATTTATAGCCTCTAAACTTACGTTATCGAAATGTATAATGAATTTCGTCCAAAAGCGTCTATAAAAGCCTTTTAATTGGCTATATAGAATGCTAACGTAATAATGTTGATATAAAGTTGCTAATTTAATCAAATGAATTATATTTGGTGACACTTCTCAATTCAAATTGGGCAAGTCGAAATTTATTGCATCTAAACTTATGTTATTTTTAAAGGGAAATATACAATGAATTTCATCCAAAAGCTTCTCGAAAAACCTGTTAGTTAGTTATAAATAATGAAAACGTAATAACGTTGATAAAAAGTTGCTAATATAATCAAATAAATTATATTTGGTGCCACTTTTGAATTCAAAATTGGGGAAGTCGAATTTAAAGCATCTAAACTTACGTTATCGAAATGTATAATGAATTTCGTCCAAAAGCGTCTATAAAAACCTTTTAATTGGCTATATAGAATGAGAACGTAATAATGTTGATATAGAGTTGCTAATATAATCAAATGAATTATATTTGGTGACACTTCTCAATTCAAATTGGGCAAGTCGAACTTTATTGCATCTAAAATTATGTTATTTTTAAAGAGAAATATACAATGAATTTCATAAAAAAGCTTCTCGAAAAACCTGTAAGTTAGTAATAAATATTGAAAACGTAATAAAGTTGATAAAAAGTTGCTAATCTAATCAAATAAATTATATTTGGTGCCACTTTTGAATTCAAAATTGGGGAAGTCGAATTTATAGCCTCTAAACTTACGTTATCGAAATGTATAATTTATTTCGTCCAAAAGCATCTATAAAAACCTTTTAATTGGCTATATAGAATGAGAACGTAATAATGTTGATATAAAGTTGCTAATTTAATCAAATGAATTATATTTGGTGACACTTCTCAATTCAAATTGGGCAAGTCGAAATTTATTGCATCTGAACTTATGATATTTTTAAAGAGAAATATACAATGAATTTCATAAAAAAGCTTCTCGAAAAACCTGTTAGTTAGTAATAAATATGGAAAACGTAATAAAGTTGATAAAAAGTTGCTAATCTAATCAAATAAATTATATTTGGTGCCACTTTTGATCTCAAAATTGGGGAAGTCGAATTTAAAGCATCTAAACTTACGTTATCGAAATGTATAATGAATTTCATCCAAAAGCGTCTATAAAAACCTTTTAATTGGCAATATAAAATGAGAACGTAATAAGGTTGATATAAAGTTGCTAATTTAATCAAATGAATTATATTTGGTGACACTTCTCAATTCAAATTGGGCAAGTCGAACTTTATTGCATCTAAACTTATGTTATTTTCAAAGAGAAATATAGAATAAATTTCATCAAAAAGCGTCTAGAAAAACCTGTTAGTTATAAATAATGACCACGTAATAAAGTTGATAAAGAGTTGCTAATATAATCAAATAAATTATATTTGCTGCCACTTTTGAATTCAAAATTGGGGAAGTCGAATTTATAGCCTCTAAACTTACGTTATCGAAATGTATAATGAATTTCGTCCAAAAGCGTCTATAAAAGCCTTTTAATTGGCTATATAGAATGCTAACGTAATAATGTTGATATAAAGTTGCTAATTTAATCAAATGAATTATATTTGGTGACACTTCTCAATTCAAATTGGGCAAGTCGAAATTTATTGCATCTAAACTTATGTTATTTTTAAAGGGAAATATACAATGAATTTCATCCAAAAGCTTCTCGAAAAACCTGTTAGTTAGTTATAAATAATGAAAACGTAATAACGTTGATAAAAAGTTGCTAATATAATCAAATAAATTATATTTGGTGCCACTTTTGAATTCAAAATTGGGGAAGTCGAATTTAAAGCATCTAAACTTACGTTATCGAAATGTATAATGAATTTCGTCCAAAAGCGTCTATAAAAACCTTTTAATTGGCTATATAGAATGAGAACGTAATAATGTTGATATAGAGTTGCTAATATAATCAAATGAATTATATTTGGTGACACTTCTCAATTCAAATTGGGCAAGTCGAACTTTATTGCATCTAAAATTATGTTATTTTTAAAGAGAAATATACAATGAATTTCATAAAAAAGCTTCTCGAAAAACCTGTAAGTTAGTAATAAATATTGAAAACGTAATAAAGTTGATAAAAAGTTGCTAATCTAATCAAATAAATTATATTTGGTGCCACTTTTGAATTCAAAATTGGGGAAGTCGAATTTATAGCCTCTAAACTTACGTTATCGAAATGTATAATGAATTTCGTCAAAAAGCGTCTATAAAACCCTTTTAATTGGCTATATAGAATGCTAACGTAATAATGTTGATATAAAGTTGCTAATTTAATCAAATGAATTATATTTGGTGACACTTCTCAATTCAAATTGAGCAAGTCGAACTTTATTACATCTAAACTTATGTTATTTTCAAAGAGAAATATAGAATGAATTTCATCCAAAAGCGTCTAGAAAAACCTGTTAGTTATAAATAATGACAACGTAATAAAGTTGATAAAAAGTTGCTAATATAATCAAATAAATTATATTTGCTGCCACTTTTGAATTCAAAATTGGGGAAGTCGAATTTATAGCCTCTAAACTTACGTTATCGAAATGTATAATGAATTTCGTCCAAAAGCGTCTATAAAAACCTTTTAATTGGCTATATAGATTGCTAACGTAATAATGTTGATATAAAGTTGCTAATTTAATCAAATGAATTATATTTGGTGACACTTCTCAATTCAAATTGGGCAAGTCGAACTTTATTGCATCTAAACTTATGTTATTTTTAAAGGGAAATATACAATGAATTTCATCCAAAAGCTTCTCGAAAAACCTGTTAGTTAGTTATAAATAATGAAAACGTAATAAAGTTGATAAAAAGTTGCTAATATAATCAAATAAATTATATTTGCTGCCACTTTTGAATTCAAAAATGGGGAAGTCGAATTTATAGCCTCTAAACTTACGTTATCGAAATGTATAATGAATTTCGTCCAAAAGCGTCTATAAAAACCTTTTAATTGGCTATATAGAATGAGAACGTAATAATGTTGATATAAAGTTGCTAATTTAATTAAATGAATTATATTTGGTGACACTTCTCAATTCAAATTGGGCAAGTCGAACTTTATTGCATCTAAACTTATGTTATTTTTAAAGGGAAATATACAATGAATTTCATCCAAAAGCTTCTCGAAAAACCTGTTAGTTAGTTATAAATAATGAAAACGTAATAAAGTTGATAAAAAGTTGGTAATATAATCAAATAACTTATATTTGGTGCCACTTTTGAATTCAAAATTGGGGAAGTCGAATTTATAGCCTCTAAACTTACGTTATCGAAATATATAATGAATTTCGTCCAAAAGCATCTATAAAAACCTTTTAATTGGCTATATAGAATGAGAACGTAATAATGTTGATATAAAGTTGCTAATTTAATCAAATGAATTATATTTGGTGACACTTCTCAATTCAAATTGGGCAAGTCGAAATTTATTGCATCTGAACTTATGATATTTTTAAAGAGAAATATACAATGAATTTCATAAAAAAGCTTCTCGAAAAACCTGTTAGTTAGTAATAAATATGGAAAACGTAATAAAGTTGATAAAAAGTTGCTAATCTAATCAAATAAATTATATTTGGTGCCACTTTTGATCTCAAAATTGGGGAAGTCGAATTTAAAGCATCTAAACTTACGTTATCGAAATGTATAATGAATTTCATCCAAAAGCGTCTATAAAAACCTTTTAATTGGCAATATAAAATGAGAACGTAATAAGGTTGATATAAAGTTGCTAATTTAATCAAATGAATTATATTTGGTGACACTTCTCAATTCAAATTGGGCAAGTCGAACTTTATTGCATCTAAACTTATGTTATTTTCAAAGAGAAATATAGAATAAATTTCATCAAAAAGCGTCTAGAAAAACCTGTTAGTTATAAATAATGACCACGTAATAAAGTTGATAAAGAGTTGCTAATATAATCAAATAAATTATATTTGCTGCCACTTTTGAATTCAAAATTGGGGAAGTCGAATTTATAGCCTCTAAACTTACGTTATCAAAATGTATAATGAATTTCGTCCAAAAGCGTCTATAAAAGCCTTTTAATTGGCTATATAGAATGCTAACGTAATAATGTTGATATAAAGTTGCTAATTTAATCAAATGAATTATATTTGGTGACACTTCTCAATTCAAATTGGGCAAGTCGAACTTTATTACATCTAAACTTATGTTATTTTCAAAGAGAAATATAGAATGAATTTCATCCAAAAGCGTCTAGAAAAACCTGTTAGTTATAAATAATGACAACGTAATAAAGTTGATAAAAAGTTGCTAATATAATCAAATAAATTATATTTGCTGCCACTTTTGAATTCAAAAATGGGGAAGTCGAATTTATAGCCTCTAAACTTACGTTATCGAAATGTATAATGAATTTCGTCCAAAAGCGTCTATAAAAACCTTTTAATTGGCTATATAGAATGAGAACGTAATAATGTTGATATAAAGTTGCTAATTTAATCAAATGAATTATATTTGGTGACACTTCTCAATTCAAATTGGGCAAGTCGAACTTTATTGCATCTAAACTTATGTTATTTTTAAAGGGAAATATACAATGAATTTCATCCAAAAGCTTCTCGAAAAACCTGTTAGTTAGTTATAAATAATGAAAACATAATAAAGTTGATAAAAACTTGGTAATATAATCAAATAACTTATATTTGGTGCCACTTTTGAATTCAAAATTGGGGAAGTCGAATTTATAGCCTCTAAACTTACGTTATCGAAATGTATAATGAATTTTGTCCAAAAGCATCTATAAAAACCTTTTAATTGGCTATATAGAATGAGAACGTAATAATGTTGATATAAAGTTGCTAATTTAATCAAATGAATTATATTTGGTGACACTTCTCAATTCAAATTGGGCAAGTCGAAATTTATTGCATCTGAACTTATGATATTTTTAAAGAGAAATATACAATGAATTTCATAAAAAAGCTTTTCGAAAAACCTGTTAGTTAGTAATAAATATGGAAAACGTAATAAAGTTGATAAAAAGTTGCTAATCTAATCAAATAAATTATATTTGGTGCCACTTTTGATCTCAAAATTGGGGAAGTCGAATTTAAAGCATCTAAACTTACGTTATCGAAATGTATAATGAATTTCGTCCAAAAGCGTCTATAAAAACCTTTTAATTGGCTATATAGAATGAGAACGTAATAATGTTGATATAAAGTTGCTAATTTAATCAAATGAATTATATTTGGTGACACTTCTCAATTCAAATTGGGCAAGTCGAACTTTATTGCATCTAAACTTATGTTATTTTTAAAGGGAAATATACAATGAATTTCATCCAAAAGCTTATATTTGGTGCCACTTTTGAATTCAAAATTGGGGAAGTCGAATTTATAGCCTCTAAACTTACGTTATCGAAATGTATAATGAATTTTGTCCAAAAGCATCTATAAAAACCTTTTAATTGGCTATATAGAATGAGAACGTAATAATGTTGATATAAAGTTGCTAATTTAATCAAATGAATTATATTTGGTGACACTTCTCAATTCAAATTGGGCAAGTCGAACTTTATTGCATCTACACTTATGTTATTTTCAAAGAGAAATATAGAATAAATTTCATCAAAAAGCGTCTAGAAAAACCTGTTAGTTATAAATAATGACCACGTAATAAAGTTGATAAAGAGTTGCTAATATAATCAAATAAATTATATTTGCTGCCACTTTTGAATTCAAAATTGGGGAAGTCGAATTTATAGCCTCTAAACTTACGTTATCGAAATGTATAATGAATTTCGTCCAAAAGCGTCTATAAAAGCCTTTTAATTGGCTATATAGAATGCTAACGTAATAATGTTGATATAAAGTTGCTAATTTAATCAAATGAATTATATTTGGTGACACTTCGCAATTCAAATTGGGCAAGTCGAAAAACCTGTTAGTTAGTTATAAATAATGAAAACGTAATAACGTTGATAAAAAGTTGCTAATATAATCAAATAAATTATATTTGGTGCCACTTTTGAATTCAAAATTGGGGAAGTCGAATTTAAAGCATCTAAACTTACGTTATCGAAATGTATAATGAATTTCATCCAAAAGCGTCTATAAAAACCTTTTAATTGGCAATATAAAATGAGAACGTAATAAGGTTGATATAAAGTTGCTAATTTAATCAAATGAATTATATTTGGTGACACTTCTCAATTCAAATTGGGCAAGTCGAACTTTATTGCATCTACACTTATGTTATTTTCAAAGAGAAATATAGAATAAATTTCATCAAAAAGCGTCTAGAAAAACCTGTTAGTTATAAATAATGACCACGTAATAAAGTTGATAAAGAGTTGCTAATATAATCAAATAAATTATATTTGCTGCCACTTTTGAATTCAAAATTGGGGAAGTCGAATTTATAGCCTCTAAACTTACGTTATCGAAATGTATAATGAATTTCGTCCAAAAGCGTCTATAAAAGCCTTTTAATTGGCTATATAGAATGCTAACGTAATAATGTTGATATAAAGTTGCTAATTTAATCAAATGAATTATATTTGGTGACACTTCGCAATTCAAATTGGGCAAGTCGAACTTTATTACATCTAAACTTATGTTATTTTCAAAGAGAAATATAGAATGAATTTCATCCAAAAACGTCTAGAAAAACCTGTTAGTTATAAATAATGACAACGTAATAAAGTTGATAAAAAGTTGCTAATATAATCAAATAAATTATATTTGCTGCCACTTTTGAATTCAAAATTGGGGAAGTCGAATTTATAGCCTCTAAACTTACGTTATCGAAATGTATAATGAATTTCGTCCAAAAGCGTCTATAAAAACCTTTTAATTGGCTATATAGATTGCTAACGTAATAATGTTGATATAAAGTTGCTAATTTAATCAAATGAATTATATTTGGTGACACTTCTCAATTCAAATTGGGCAAGTCGAACTTTATTGCATCTAAACTTATGTTATTTTTAAAGGGAAATATACAATGAATTTCATCCAAAAGCTTCTCGAAAAACCTGTTAGTTAGTTATAAATAATGAAAACGTAATAAAGTTGATAAAACGTTGCTAATATAATCAAATAAATTATATTTGGTGCCTCTTTTGAATTCAAAATTGGGGAAGTCGAATTTATAGCCTCTAAACTTACGTTATCGAAATGTATAATGAATTTCGTCCAAAAGCGTCTATAAAAACCTTTTAATTGGCTATATAGAATGATAACGTAATAATGTTGATATAAAGTTGCTAATTTAATCAAATGAATTATATTTGGTGACATTTCTCAATTGAAATTGAGCAAGTCGAACTTTATTGCATCTAAACTTATGTTCTTTTTAAAGAGAAATATACAATGAATTTCATCCAAAAGCTTCTCGAAAAACCTGTTAGTTAGTTATAAATAATGAAAACGTAATAACGTTGATAAAAAGTTGCTAATATAATCAAATAAATTATATTTGGTGCCACTTTTGAATTCAAAATTGGGGAAGTCGAATTTAAAGCATCTAAACTTACGTTATCGAAATGTATAATGAATTTCATCCAAAAGCGTCTATAAAAACCTTTTAATTGGCAATATAAAATGAGAACGTAATAAGGTTGATATAAAGTTGCTAATTTAATCAAATGAATTATATTTGGTGACACTTCTCAATTCAAATTGGGCAAGTCGAACTTTATTGCATCTAAACTTATGTTATTTTCAAAGAGAAATATAGAATAAATTTCATCAAAAAGCGTCTAGAAAAACCTGTTAGTTATAAATAATGACCACGTAATAAAGTTGATAAAGAGTTGTTAATATAATCAAATAAATTATATTTGCTGCCACTTTTGAATTCAAAATTGGGGAAGTCGAATTTATAGCCTCTAAACTTACGTTATCGAAATGTATAATGAATTTCGTCCAAAAGCGTCTATAAAAGCCTTTTAATTGGCTATATAGAATGCTAACGTAATAATGTTGATATAAAGTTGCTAATTTAATCAAATGAATTATATTTGGTGACACTTCTCAATTCAAATTGGGCAAGTCGAACTTTATTACATCTAAACTTATGTTATTTTCAAAGAGAAATATAGAATGAATTTCATCCAAAAGCGTCTAGAAAAACCTGTTAGTTATAAATAATGACAACGTAATAAAGTTGATAAAAAGTTGCTAATATAATCAAATAAATTATATTTGCTGCCACTTTTGAATTCAAAAATGGGGAAGTCGAATTTATAGCCTCTAAACTTACGTTATCGAAATGTATAATGAATTTCGTCCAAAAGCGTCTATAAAAACCTTTTAATTGGCTATATAGAATGAGAACGTAATAATGTTGATATAAAGTTGCTAATTTAATCAAATGAATTATATTTGGTGACACTTCTCAATTCAAATTGGGCAAGTCGAACTTTATTGCATCTAAACTTATGTTATTTTTAAAGGGAAATATACAATGAATTTCATCCAAAAGCTTCTCGAAAAACCTGTTAGTTAGTTATAAATAATGAAAACATAATAAAGTTGATAAAAACTTGGTAATATAATCAAATAACTTATATTTGGTGCCACTTTTGAATTCAAAATTGGGGAAGTCGAATTTATAGCCTCTAAACTTACGTTATCGAAATGTATAATGAATTTTGTCCAAAAGCATCTATAAAAACCTTTTAATTGGCTATATAGAATGAGAACGTAATAATGTTGATATAAAGTTGCTAATTTAATCAAATGAATTATATTTGGTGACACTTCTCAATTCAAATTGGGCAAGTCGAACTTTATTGCATCTACACTTATGTTATTTTCAAAGAGAAATATAGAATAAATTTCATCAAAAAGCGTCTAGAAAAACCTGTTAGTTATAAATAATGACCACGTAATAAAGTTGATAAAGAGTTGCTAATATAATCAAATAAATTATATTTGCTGCCACTTTTGAATTCAAAATTGGGGAAGTCGAATTTATAGCCTCTAAACTTACGTTATCGAAATGTATAATGAATTTCGTCCAAAAGCGTCTATAAAAGCCTTTTAATTGGCTATATAGAATGCTAACGTAATAATGTTGATATAAAGTTGCTAATTTAATCAAATGAATTATATTTGGTGACACTTCGCAATTCAAATTGGGCAAGTCGAACTTTATTACATCTAAACTTATGTTATTTTCAAAGAGAAATATAGAATGAATTTCATCCAAAAACGTCTAGAAAAACCTGTTAGTTATAAATAATGACAACGTAATAAAGTTGATAAAAAGTTGCTAATATAATCAAATAAATTATATTTGCTGCCACTTTTGAATTCAAAATTGGGGAAGTCGAATTTATAGCCTCTAAACTTACGTTATCGAAATGTATAATGAATTTCGTCCAAAAGCGTCTATAAAAACCTTTTAATTGGCTATATAGATTGCTAACGTAATAATGTTGATATAAAGTTGCTAATTTAATCAAATGAATTATATTTGGTGACACTTCTCAATTCAAATTGGGCAAGTCGAACTTTATTGCATCTAAACTTATGTTATTTTTAAAGGGAAATATACAATGAATTTCATCCAAAAGCTTCTCGAAAAACCTGTTAGTTAGTTATAAATAATGAAAACGTAATAAAGTTGATAAAACGTTGCTAATATAATCAAATAAATTATATTTGGTGCCTCTTTTGAATTCAAAATTGGGGAAGTCGAATTTATAGCCTCTAAACTTACGTTATCGAAATGTATAATGAATTTCGTCCAAAAGCGTCTATAAAAACCTTTTAATTGGCTATATAGAATGATAACGTAATAATGTTGATATAAAGTTGCTAATTTAATCAAATGAATTATATTTGGTGACATTTCTCAATTGAAATTGAGCAAGTCGAACTTTATTGCATCTAAACTTATGTTCTTTTTAAAGAGAAATATACAATGAATTTCATCCAAAAGCTTCTCGAAAAACCTGTTAGTTAGTTATAAATAATGAAAACGTAATAACGTTGATAAAAAGTTGCTAATATAATCAAATAAATTATATTTGGTGCCACTTTTGAATTCAAAATTGGGGAAGTCGAATTTAAAGCATCTAAACTTACGTTATCGAAATGTATAATGAATTTCATCCAAAAGCGTCTATAAAAACCTTTTAATTGGCAATATAAAATGAGAACGTAATAAGGTTGATATAAAGTTGCTAATTTAATCAAATGAATTATATTTGGTGACACTTCTCAATTCAAATTGGGCAAGTCGAACTTTATTGCATCTAAACTTATGTTATTTTCAAAGAGAAATATAGAATAAATTTCATCAAAAAGCGTCTAGAAAAACCTGTTAGTTATAAATAATGACCACGTAATAAAGTTGATAAAGAGTTGTTAATATAATCAAATAAATTATATTTGCTGCCACTTTTGAATTCAAAATTGGGGAAGTCGAATTTATAGCCTCTAAACTTACGTTATCGAAATGTATAATGAATTTCGTCCAAAAGCGTCTATAAAAGCCTTTTAATTGGCTATATAGAATGCTAACGTAATAATGTTGATATAAAGTTGCTAATTTAATCAAATGAATTATATTTGGTGACACTTCTCAATTCAAATTGGGCAAGTCGAACTTTATTACATCTAAACTTATGTTATTTTCAAAGAGAAATATAGAATGAATTTCATCCAAAAGCGTCTAGAAAAACCTGTTAGTTATAAATAATGACAACGTAATAAAGTTGATAAAAAGTTGCTAATATAATCAAATAAATTATATTTGCTGCCACTTTTGAATTCAAAAATGGGGAAGTCGAATTTATAGCCTCTAAACTTACGTTATCGAAATGTATAATGAATTTCGTCCAAAAGCGTCTATAAAAACCTTTTAATTGGCTATATAGAATGAGAACGTAATAATGTTGATATAAAGTTGCTAATTTAATCAAATGAATTATATTTGGTGACACTTCTCAATTCAAATTGGGCAAGTCGAACTTTATTGCATCTAAACTTATGTTATTTTTAAAGGGAAATATACAATGAATTTCATCCAAAAGCTTCTCGAAAAACCTGTTAGTTAGTTATAAATAATGAAAACATAATAAAGTTGATAAAAACTTGGTAATATAATCAAATAACTTATATTTGGTGCCACTTTTGAATTCAAAATTGGGGAAGTCGAATTTATAGCCTCTAAACTTACGTTATCGAAATGTATAATGAATTTCGTCCAAAAGCGTCTATAAAAACCTTTTAATTGGCTATATAGAATGAGAACGTAATAATGTTGATATAAAGTTGCTAATTTAATCAAATGAATTATATTTGGTGACACTTCTCAATTCAAATTGGGCAAGTCGAACTTTATTGCATCTAAACTTATGTTATTTTTAAAGGGAAATATACAATGAATTTCATCCAAAAGCTTCTCGAAAAACCTGTTAGTTAGTTATAAATAATGAAAACATAATAAAGTTGATAAAAACTTGGTAATATAATCAAATAACTTATATTTGGTGCCACTTTTGAATTCAAAATTGGGGAAGTCGAATTTATAGCCTCTAAACTTACGTTATCGAAATGTATAATGAATTTTGTCCAAAAGCATCTATAAAAACCTTTTAATTGGCTATATAGAATGAGAACGTAATAATGTTGATATAAAGTTGCTAATTTAATCAAATGAATTATATTTGGTGACACTTCTCAATTCAAATTGGGCAAGTCGAAATTTATTGCATCTGAACTTATGATATTTTTAAAGAGAAATATACAATGAATTTCATAAAAAAGCTTCTCGAAAAACCTGTTAGTTAGTAATAAATATGGAAAACGTAATAAAGTTGATAAAAAGTTGCTAATCTAATCAAATAAATTATATTTGGTGCCAATTTTGATCTCAAAATTGGGGAAGTCGAATTTAAAGCATCTAAACTTACGTTATCGAAATGTATAATGAATTTCATCCAAAAGCGTCTATAAAAACCTTTTAATTGGCAATATAAAATGAGAACGTAATAAGGTTGATATAAAGTTGCTAATTTAATCAAATGAATTATATTTGGTGACACTTCTCAATTCAAATTGGGCAAGTCGAACTTTATTGCATCTACACTTATGTTATTTTCAAAGAGAAATATAGAATAAATTTCATCAAAAAGCGTCTAGAAAAACCTGTTAGTTATAAATAATGACCACGTAATAAAGTTGATAAAGAGTTGCTAATATAATCAAATAAATTATATTTGCTGCCACTTTTGAATTCAAAATTGGGGAAGTCGAATTTATAGCCTCTAAACTTACGTTATCGAAATGTATAATGAATTTCGTCCAAAAGCGTCTATAAAAGCCTTTTAATTGGCTATATAGAATGCTAACGTAATAATGTTGATATAAAGTTGCTAATTTAATCAAATGAATTATATTTGGTGACACTTCTCAATTCAAATTGGGCAAGTCGAACTTTATTACATCTAAACTTATGTTATTTTCAAAGAGAAATATAGAATGAATTTCATCCAAAAACGTCTAGAAAAACCTGTTAGTTATAAATAATGACAACGTAATAAAGTTGATAAAAAGTTGCTAATATAATCAAATAAATTATATTTGCTGCCACTTTTGAATTCAAAATTGGGGAAGTCGAATTTATAGCCTCTAAACTTACGTTATCGAAATGTATAATGAATTTCGTCCAAAAGCGTCTATAAAAACCTTTTAATTGGCTATATAGATTGCTAACGTCATAATGTTGATATAAAGTTGCTAATTTAATCAAATGAATTATATTTGGTGACACTTCTCAATTCAAATTGGGCAAGTCGAACTTTATTGCATCTAAACTTATGTTATTTTTAAAGGGAAATATACAATGAATTTCATCCAAAAGCTTCTCGAAAAACCTGTTAGTTAGTTATAAATAATGAAAACGTAATAAAGTTGATAAAACGTTGCTAATATAATCAAATAAATTATATTTGGTGCCTCTTTTGAATTCAAAATTGGGGAAGTCGAATTTATAGCCTCTAAACTTACGTTATCGAAATGTATAATGAATTTCGTCCAAAAGCGTCTATAAAAACCTTTTAATTGGCTATATAGAATGATAACGTAATAATGTTGATATAAAGTTGCTAATTTAATCAAATGAATTATATTTGGTGACATTTCTCAATTGAAATTGAGCAAGTCGAACTTTATTGCATCTAAACTCATGTTCTTTTTAAAGAGAAATATACAATGAATTTCATCCAAAAGCTTCTCGAAAAACCTGTTAGTTAGTTATAAATAATGAAAACGTAATAACGTTGATAAAAAGTTGCTAATATAATCAAATAAATTATATTTGGTGCCACTTTTGAATTCAAAATTGGGGAAGTCAAATTTAAAGCATCTAAACTTACGTTATCGAAATGTATAATGAATTTCATCCAAAAGCGTCTATAAAAACCTTTTAATTGGCAATATAAAATGAGAACGTAATAAGGTTGATATAAAGTTGCTAATTTAATCAAATGAATTATATTTGGTGACACTTCTCAATTCAAATTGGGCAAGTCGAACTTTATTGCATCTAAACTTATGTTATTTTCAAAGAGAAATATAGAATAAATTTCATCAAAAAGCGTCTAGAAAAACCTGTTAGTTATAAATAATGACCACGTAATAAAGTTGATAAAGAGTTGTTAATATAATCAAATAAATTATATTTGCTGCCACTTTTGAATTCAAAATTGGGGAAGTCGAATTTATAGCCTCTAAACTTACGTTATCGAAATGTATAATGAATTTCGTCCAAAAGCGTCTATAAAAGCCTTTTAATTGGCTATATAGAATGCTAACGTAATAATGTTGATATAAAGTTGCTAATTTAATCAAATGAATTATATTTGGTGACACTTCTCAATTCAAATTGGGCAAGTCGAACTTTATTACATCTAAACTTATGTTATTTTCAAAGAGAAATATAGAATGAATTTCATCCAAAAGCGTCTAGAAAAACCTGTTAGTTATAAATAATGACAACGTAATAAAGTTGATAAAAAGTTGCTAATATAATCAAATAAATTATATTTGCTGCCACTTTTGAATTCAAAATTGGGGAAGTCGAATTTATAGCCTCTAAACTTACGTTATCGAAATGTATAATGAATTTCGTCCAAAAGCGTCTATAAAAACCTTTTAATTGGCTATATAGAATGATAACGTAATAATGTTGATATAAAGTTGCTAATTTAATCAAATGAATTATATTTGGTGACATTTCTCAATTGAAATTGAGCAAGTCGAACTTTATTGCATCTAAACTCATGTTCTTTTTAAAGAGAAATATACAATGAATTTCATCCAAAAGCTTCTCGAAAAACCTGTTAGTTAGTTATAAATAATGAAAACGTAATAACGTTGATAAAAAGTTGCTAATATAATCAAATAAATTATATTTGGTGCCACTTTTGAATTCAAAATTGGGGAAGTCAAATTTAAAGCATCTAAACTTACGTTATCGAAATGTATAATGAATTTCATCCAAAAGCGTCTATAAAAACCTTTTAATTGGCAATATAAAATGAGAACGTAATAAGGTTGATATAAAGTTGCTAATTTAATCAAATGAATTATATTTGGTGACACTTCTGAATTCAAATTGGGCAAGTCGAACTTTATTGCATCTAAACTTATGTTATTTTCAAAGAGAAATATAGAATAAATTTCATCAAAAAGCGTCTAGAAAAACCTGTTAGTTATAAATAATGACCACGTAATAAAGTTGATAAAGAGTTGTTAATATAATCAAATAAATTATATTTGCTGCCACTTTTGAATTCAAAATTGGGGAAGTCGAATTTATAGCCTCTAAACTTACGTTATCGAAATGTATAATGAATTTCGTCCAAAAGCGTCTATAAAAGCCTTTTAATTGGCTATATAGAATGCTAACGTAATAATGTTGATATAAAGTTGCTAATTTAATCAAATGAATTATATTTGGTGACACTTCTCAATTCAAATTGGGCAAGTCGAACTTTATTACATCTAAACTTATGTTATTTTCAAAGAGAAATATAGAATGAATTTCATCCAAAAGCGTCTAGAAAAACCTGTTAGTTATAAATAATGACAACGTAATAAAGTTGATAAAAAGTTGCTAATATAATCAAATAAATTATATTTGCTGCCACTTTTGAATTCAAAAATGGGGAAGTCGAATTTATAGCCTCTAAACTTACGTTATCGAAATGTATAATGAATTTCGTCCAAAAGCGTCTATAAAAACCTTTTAATTGGCTATATAGAATGAGAACGTAATAATGTTGATATAAAGTTGCTAATTTAATCAAATGAATTATATTTGGTGACACTTCTCAATTCAAATTGGGCAAGTCGAACTTTATTGCATCTAAACTTATGTTATTTTTAAAGGGAAATATACAATGAATTTCATCCAAAAGCTTCTCGAAAAACCTGTTAGTTAGTTATAAATAATGAAAACATAATAAAGTTGATAAAAACTTGGTAATATAATCAAATAACTTATATGTGGTGCCACTTTTGAATTCAAAATTGGGGAAGTCGAATTTATAGCCTCTAAACTTACGTTATCGAAATGTATAATGAATTTCGTCCAAAAGCGTCTATAAAAACCTTTTAATTGGCTATATAGAATGAGAACGTAATAATGTTGATATAAAGTTGCTAATTTAATCAAATGAATTATATTTGGTGACACTTCTCAATTCAAATTGGGCAAGTCGAAATTTATTGCATCTAAACTTATGTTATTTTTAAAGGGAAATATACAATGAATTTCATCCAAAAGCTTCTCGAAAAACCTGTTAGTTAGTTATAAATAATGAAAACATAATAAAGTTGATAAAAACTTGGTAATATAATCAAATAACTTATATTTGGTGCCACTTTTGATCTCAAAATTGGGGAAGTCGAATTTATAGCCTCTAAACTTACGTTATCGAAATGTATAATGAATTTCATCCAAAAGCATCTATAAAAACCTTTTAATTGGCTATATAGAATGAGAACGTAATAATGTTGATATAAAGTTGCTAATTTAATCAAATGAATTATATTTGGCAACACTTCTCAATTCAAATTGGGCAAGTCGAACTTTATTGCATCTAAACTTATGTTATTTTCAAAGAGAAATATAGAATAAATTTCATCAAAAAGCGTCTAGAAAAACCTGTTAGTTATAAATAATGACCACGTAATAAAGTTGATAAAGAGTTGCTAATATAATCAAATAAATTATATTTGCTGCCACTTTTGAATTCAAAATTGGGGAAGTCGAATTTATAGCCTCTAAACTTACGTTATCGAAATGTATAATGAATTTCGTCCAAAAGCGTCTATAAAAGCCTTTTAATTTGCTATATAGAATGCTAACGTAATAATGTTGATATAAAGTTGCTAATTTAATCAAATGAATTATATTTGGTGACACTTCTCAATTCAAATTGGGCAAGTCGAACTTTATTACATCTAAACTTATGTTATTTTCAAAGAGAAATATAGAATGAATTTCATCCAAAAACGTCTAGAAAAACCTGTTAGTTATAAATAATGACAACGTAATAAAGTTGATAAAAAGTTGCTAATATAATCAAATAAATTATATTTGCTGCCACTTTTGAATTCAAAATTGGGGAAGTCGAATTTATAGCCTCTAAACTTACGTTATCGAAATGTATAATGAATTTCGTCCAAAAGCGTCTATAAAAACCTTTTAATTGGCTATATAGATTGCTAACGTAATAATGTTGATATAAAGTTGCTAATTTAATCAAATGAATTATATTTGGTGACACTTCTCAATTCAAATTGGGCAAGTCGAACTTTATTGCATCTAAACTTATGTTATTTTTAAAGGGAAATATACAATGAATTTCATCCAAAAGCTTCTCGAAAAACCTGTTAGTTAGTTATAAATAATGAAAACGTAATAAAGTTGATAAAACGTTGCTAATATAATCAAATAAATTATATTTGGTGCCTCTTTTGAATTCAAAATTGGGGAAGTCGAATTTATAGCCTCTAAACTTACGTTATCGAAATGTATAATGAATTTCGTCCAAAAGCGTCTATAAAAACCTTTTAATTGGCTATATAGAATGATAACGTAATAATGTTGATATAAAGTTGCTAATTTAATCAAATGAATTATATTTGGTGACATTTCTCAATTGAAATTGAGCAAGTCGAACTTTATTGCATCTAAACTTATGTTCTTTTTAAAGAGAAATATACAATGAATTTCATCCAAAAGCTTCTCGAAAAACCTGTTAGTTAGTTATAAATATTGAAAACGTAATAACGTTGATAAAAAGTTGCTAATATAATCAAATAAATTATATTTGGTGCCACTTTTGAATTCAAAATTGGGGAAGTCGAATTTAAAGAATCTAAACTTACGTTATCGAAATGTATAATGAATTTCATCCAAAAGCGTCTATAAAAACCTTTTAATTGGCAATATAAAATGAGAACGTAATAAGGTTGATATAAAGTTGCTAATTTAATTAAATGAATTATATTTGGTGACACTTCTCAATTCAAATTGGGCAAGTCGAACTTTATTGCATCTAAACTTATGTTATTTTCAAAGAGAAATATAGAATAAATTTCATCAAAAAGCGTCTAGAAAAACCTGTTAGTTATAAATAATGACCACGTAATAAAGTTGATAAAGAGTTGCTAATATAATCAAATAATTTATATTTGCTGCCACTTTTGAATTCAAAATTGGGGAAGTCGAATTTATAGCCTCTAAACTTACGTTATCGAAATGTATAATGAATTTCGTCCAAAAGCGTCTATAAAAGCCTTTTAATTGGCTATATAGAATGCTAACGTAATAATGTTGATATAAAGTTGCTAATTTAATCAAATGAATTATATTTGGTGACACTTCTCAATTCAAATTGGGCAAGTCGAACTTTATTACATCTAAACTTATGTTATTTTCAAAGAGAAATATAGAATGAATTTCATCCAAAAGCGTCTAGAAAAACCTGTTAGTTATAAATAATGACAACGTAATAAAGTTGATAAAAAGTTGCTAATATAATCAAATAAATTATATTTGCTGCCACTTTTGAATTCAAAAATGGGGAAGTCGAATTTATAGCCTCTAAACTTACGTTATCGAAATGTATAATGAATTTCGTCCAAAAGCGTCTATAAAAACCTTTTAATTGGCTATATAGAATGAGAACGTAATAATGTTGATATAAAGTTGCTAATTTAATCAAATGAATTATATTTGGTGACACTTCTCAATTCAAATTGGGCAAGTCGAACTTTATTGCATCTAAACTTATGTTATTTTTAAAGGGAAATATACAATGAATTTCATCCAAAAGCTTCTCGAAAAACCTGTTAGTTAGTTATAAATAATGAAAACGTAATAAAGTTGATAAAAAGTTGCTAATATAATCAAATAAATTATATTTGCTGCCACTTTTGAATTCAAAATTGGGGAAGTCGAATTTATAGCCTCTAAACTTGCGTTATCGAAATGTATAATGAATTTTGTCCAAAAGCATCTATAAAAACCTTTTAATTGGCTATATAGAATGAGAACGTAATAATGTTGATATAAAGTTGCTAATTTAATCAAATGAATTATATTTGGTGACACTTCTCAATTCAAATTGGGCAAGTCGAACTTTATTGCATCTAAACTTATGTTATTTTTAAAGGGAAATATACAATGAATTTCATCCAAAAGCTTCTCGAAAAACCTGTTAGTTAGTAATAAATAATGAAAACGTAATAACGTTGATAAAAAGTTGCTAATATAATCAAATAAATTATATTTGGTGCCACTTTTGAATTCAAAATTGGGGAAGTCGAATTTAAAGCATCTAAACTTACGTTATCGAAATGTATAATGAATTTCGTCCAAAAGCGTCTATAAAAACCTTTTAATTGGCTATATAGAATGAGAACGTAATAATGTTGATATAGAGTTGCTAATATAATCAAATGAATTATATTTGGTGACACTTCTCAATTCAAATTGGGCAAGTCGAACTTTATTGCATCTAAACTTATGTTATTTTTAAAGAGAAATATACAATGAATTTCATAAAAAAGCTTCTCGAAAAACCTGTTAGTTAGTAATAAATATTGAAAACGAAATAAAGTTGATAAAAAGTTGCTAATCTAATCAAATAAATTATATTTGGTGCCACTTTTGAATTCAAAATTGGGGAAGTCGAATTTAAAGCATCTAAACTTACGTTATCGAAATGTGTAATGAATTTCGTCCAAAAGCGTCTATAAAAACCTTTTAATTGGCTATATAGAATGAGAACGTAATAAGGTTGATATAAAGTTGCTAATTTAATCAAATGAATTATATTTGGTGACACTTCTCAATTCAAATTGGGCAAGTCGAACTTTATTGCATCCAAACTTATGTTATTTTCAAAGAGAAATATAGAATGAATTTCATCAAAAAGCGTCTAGAAAAACATGTTAGTTATAAATAATGACCACGTAATAACTTTGATAAAAATTTGCTAATATAATCAAATAAATTATAATTGCTGCCACTTTTGAATTCAAAATTGGGGAAGTCGAATTTATAGCCTCTAAACTTACGTTATCGAAATGTATAATGAATTCCGTCAAAAAGCGTCTATAAAACCCTTTTAATTGGCTATATAGAATGCTAACGTAATAATGTTGATATAAAGTTGCTAATTTAATCAAATGAATTATATTTGGTGACACTTCTCAATTCAAATTGGGCAAGTCGAACTTTATTACATCTAAACATATGTTATTTTCAAAGAGAAATATAGAATGAATTTCATCCAAAAGCGTCTAGAAAAACCTGTTAGTTATAAATAATGACAACGTAATAAAGTTGATAAAAAGTTGCTAATATAATCAAATAAATTATATTTGCTGCCACTTTTGAATTCAAAATTGGGGAAATCGAATTTATAGCCTCTAAACTTACGTTATCGAAATGTATAATGAATTTCGTCCAAAAGCGTCTATAAAAACCTTTTAATTGGCTATATAGATTGCTAACGTAATAATGTTGATATAAAGTTGCTAATTTAATCAAATGAATTATATTTGGTGACACTTCTCAATTCAAATTGGGCAAGTCGAACTTTATTGCATCTAAACTTATGTTATTTTTAAAGGGAAATATACAATGAATTTCATCCAAAAGCTTCTTGAAAAACCTGTTAGTTAGTTATAAATAATGAAAACGTAATAAAGTTGATAAAAAGTTGCTAATGTAATCAAATAAATTATATTTGGTGCCTCTTTTGAATTCAAAATTGGGGAAGTCGAATTTATAGCCTCTAAACTTACGTTATCGAAATGTATAATGAATTTCGTCCAAAAGCGTCTATAAAAACCTTTTAATTGGCTATATAGAATGATAACGTAATAATGTTGATATAAAGTTGCTAATTTAATCAAATGAATTATATTTGGTGACATTTCTCAATTGAAATTGAGCAAGTCGAACTTTATTGCATCTAAACTTATGTTCTTTTTAAAGAGAAATATACAATGAATTTCATCCAAAAGCTTCTCGAAAAACCTGTTAGTTAGTTATAAATAATGAAAACGTAATAACGTTGATAAAAAGTTGCAAATGTAATCAAATAAATTATATTTGGTGCCACTTTTGAATTCAAAATTGGGGAAGTCGAATTTAAAGCATCTAAACTTACGTTATCGAAATGTATAATGAATTTCATCCAAAAGCGTCTATAAAAACCTTTTAATTGGCAATATAAAATGAGAACGTAATAAGGTTGATATAAAGTTGCTAATTTAATCAAATGAATTATATTTGGTGACACTTCTCAATTCAAATTGGGGAAGTCGAACTTTATTGCATCCAAACTTATGTTATTTTCAAAGAGAAATATAGAATGAATTTCATCAAAAAGCGTCTAGAAAAACATGTTAGTTATAAATAATGACCACGTAATAACGTTGATAAAAATTTGCTAATATAATCAAATAAATTATAATTGCTGCCACTTTTGAATTCAAAATTGGGGAAGTCGAATTTATAGCCTCTAAACTTACGTTATCGAAATGTATAATGAATTTCGTCAAAAAGCGTCTATAAAAGCCTTTTAATTGGCTATATAGAATGCTAACGTAATAATGTTGATATAAAGTTGCTAATTTAATCAAATGAATTATATTTGGTGACACTTCTCAATTCAAATTGGGCAAGTCGAACTTTATTACATCTAAACATATGTTATTTTCAAAGAGAAATATAGAATGAATTTCATCCAAAAGCGTCTAGAAAAACCTGTTAGTTATAAATAATGACAACGTAATAAAGTTGATAAGAAGTTGCTAATATAATCAAATAAATTATATTTGCTGCCACTTTTGAATTCAAAATTGGGGAAGTCGAATTTATAGCCTCTAAACTTACGTTATCGAAATGTATAATGAATTTCGTCCAAAAGCGTCTATAAAAGCCTTTTAATTGGCTATATAGAATGCTAACGTAATAATGTTGATATAAAGTTGCTAATTTAATCAAATGAATTATATTTGGTGACACTTCTCAATTCAAATTGGGCAAGTCGAACTTTATTGCATCTAAACTTATGTTATTTTTAAAGAGAAATATAGAATGAATTTCATCCAAAAGCGTCTAGAAAAACCTGTTAGTTATAAATAATGACAACGTAATAAAGTTGATAAAAAGTTGCTAATATAATCAAATAAATTATATTTGCTGCCACTTTTGAATTCAAAAATGGGGAAGTCGAATTTATAGCCTCTAAACTTACGTTATCGAAATGTATAATGAATTTCGTCCAAAAGCGTCTATAAAAACCTTTTAATTGGCTATATAGAATGAGAACGTAATAATATTGATATAAAGTTGCTAATTTAATCAAATGAATTATATTTGGTGACACTTCTCAATTCAAATTGGGCAAGTCGAACTTTATTGCATCTAAACTTATGTTATTTTTAAAGGGAAATATACAATGAATTTCATCCAAAAGCTTCTCGAAAAACCTGTTAGTTAGTTATAAATAATGAAAACGTAATAAAGTTGATAAAAACTTGGTAATATAATCAAATAACTTATATTTAGTGCCACTTTTGAATTCAAAATTGGGGAAGTCGAATTTATAGCCTCTAAACTTACGTTATCGAAATGTATAATGAATTTTGTCCAAAAGCATCTATAAAAACCTTTTAATTGGCTATATAGAATGAGAACGTAATAATGTTGATATAAAGTTGCTAATTTAATCAAATGAATTATATTTGGTGACACTTCTCAATTCAAATTGGGCAAGTCAAAATTTATTGCATCTGAACTTATGATATTTTTAAAGAGAAATATACAATGAATTTCATAAAAAAGCTTCTCGAAAAACCTGTTAGTTAGTAATAAATATGGAAAACGTAATAAAGTTGATAAAAAGTTGCTAATCTAATCAAATAAATTATATTTGGTGCCACTTTTGATCTCAAAATTGGGGAAGTCGAATTTAAAGCATCTAAACTTACGTTATCGAAATGTATAATGAATTTCATCCAAAAGCGTCTATAAAAACCTTTTAATTGGCAATATAAAATGAGAACGTAATAAGGTTGATATAAAGTTGCTAATTTAATCAAATGAATTATATTTGGCAACACTTCTCAATTCAAATTGGGCAAGTCGAACTTTATTGCATCTAAACTTATGTTATTTTCAAAGAGAAATATAGAATAAATTTCATCAAAAAGCGTCTAGAAAAACCTGTTAGTTATAAATAATGACCACGTAATAAAGTTGATAAAGAGTTGCTAATATAATCAAATAAATTATATTTGCTGCCACTTTTGAATTCAAAATTGGGGAAGTCGAATTTATAGCCTCTAAACTTACGTTATCGAAATGTATAATGAAATTCGTCCAAAAGCGTCTATAAAAGCCTTTTAATTGGCTATATAGAATGCTAACGTAATAATGTTGATATAAAGTTGCTAATTTAATCAAATGAATTATATTTGGTGACACTTCTCAATTCAAATTGGGCAAGTCGAACTTTATTACATCTAAACTTATGTTATTTTCAAAGAGAAATATAGAATGAATTTCATCCAAAAACGTCTAGAAAAACCTGTTAGTTATAAATAATGACCACATAATAAAGTTGATAAAAAGTTGCTAATATAATCAAATAAATTATATTTGCTGCCACTTTTGAATTCAAAATTGGGGAATTCGAATTTATAGCCTCTAAACTTACGTTATCGAAATGTATAATGAATTTCGTCCAAAAGCGTCTATAAAAGCCTTTTAATTGGCTATATAGAATGCTAACGTAATAATGTTGATATAAAGTTGCTAATTTAATCAAATGAATTATATTTGGTGACACTTCTCAATTCAAATTGGGCAAGTCGAACTTTATTGTATCTAAACTTATGTTATTTTCAAAGAGAAATATAGAATGAATTTCATCCAAAAGCGTCTAGAAAAACCTGATAGTTATAAATAATGACAACGTAATAAAGTTGATAAAAAGTTGCTAATATAATCAAATAAATTATATTTGCTGCCACTTTTGAATTCAAAATTGGGGAAGTCGAATTTATAGCCTCTAAACTTACGTTATCGAAATGTATAATGAATTTTGTCCAAAAGCATCTATAAAAACCTTTTAATTGGCTATATAGATTGCTAACGTAATAATGTTGATATAAAGTTGCTAATTTAATCAAATGAATTATATTTGGTGACACTTCTCAATTCAAATTGGGCAAGTCGAACTTTATTGCATCTAAACTTATGTTATTTTTAAAGGGAAATATACAATGAATTTCATCCAAAAGCTTCTCGAAAAACCTGTTAGTTAGTTATAAATAATGAAAACGTAATAACGTTGATAAAAAGTTGCTAATATAATCAAATAAATTATATTTGGTGCCACTTTTGAATTCAAAATTGGGGAAGTCGAATTTAAAGCATCTAAACTTACGTTATCGAAATGTATAATGAATTTCGTCCAAAAGCGTCTATAAAAACCTTTTAATTGGCTATATAGAATGAGAACGTAATAATGTTGATATAGAGTTGCTAATATAATCAAATGAATTATATTTGGTGACACTTCTCAATTCAAATTGGGCAAGTCGAACTTTATTGCATCTAAACTTATGTTATTTTTAAAAGAGAAATATACAATGAATTTCATAAAAAAGCTTCTCGAAAAACCTGTTAGTTAGTAATAAATATTGAAAACGTAATAAAGTTGATAAAAAGTTGCTAATCTAATCAAATAAATTATATTTGGTGCCACTTTTGAATTCAAAATTGGGGAAGTCGAATTTAAAGCATCTAAACTTACGTTATCGAAATGTGTAATGAATTTCGTCCAAAAGCGTCTATAAAAACCTTTTAATTGGCTATATAGAATGAGAACGTAATAAGGTTGATATAAAGTTGCTAATTTAATCAAATGAATTATATTTGGTGACACTTCTCAATTCAAATTGGGCAAGTCGAACTTTATTGCATCCAAACTTATGTTATTTTCAAAGAGAAATATAGAATGAATTTCATCAAAAAGCGTCTAGAAAAACATGTTAGTTATAAATAATGACCACGTAATAACTTTGATAAAAATTTGCTAATATAATCAAATAAATTATAATTGCTGCCACTTTTGAATTCAAAATTGGGGAAGTCGAATTTATAGCCTCTAAACTTACGTTATCGAAATGTATAATGAATTCCGTCAAAAAGCGTCTATAAAACCCTTTTAATTGGCTATATAGAATGCTAACGTAATAATGTTGATATAAAGTTGCTAATTTAATCAAATGAATTATATTTGGTGACACTTCTCAATTCAAATTGGGCAAGTCGAACTTTATTACATCTAAACATATGTTATTTTCAAAGAGAAATATAGAATGAATTTCATCCAAAAGCGTCTAGAAAAACCTGTTAGTTATAAATAATGACAACGTAATAAAGTTGATAAGAAGTTGCTAATATAATCAAATAAATTATATTTGCTGCCACTTTTGAATTCAAAATTGGGGAAGTCGAATTTATAGCCTCTAAACTTACGTTATCGAAATGTATAATGAATTTCGTCCACAAGCGTCTATAAAAACCTTTTAATTGGCTATATAGATTGCTAACGTAATAATGTTGATATAAAGTTGCTAATTTAATCAAAAGAATTATATTTGGTGACACTTCTCAATTCAAATTGGGCAAGTCGAACTTTATTGCATCTAAACTTATGTTATTTTTAAAGGGAAATTTACAATGAATTTCATCCAAAAGCTTCTCGAAAAACCTGTTAGTTAGTTATAAATAATGAAAACGTAATAAAGTTGATAAAAAGTTGCTAATATAATCAAATAAATTATATTTGGTGCCTCTTTTGAATTCAAAATTGGGGAAGTCGAATTTATAGCCTCTAAACTTACGTTATCGAAATGTATAATGAATTTCGTCCAAAAGCGTCTATAAAAACCTTTTAATTGGCTATATAGAATGATAACGTAATAATGTTGATATAAAGTTGCTAATTTAATCAAATGAATTATATTTGGTGACATTTCTCAATTGAAATTGAGCAAGTCGAACTTTATTGCATCTAAACTTATGTTCTTTTTAAAGAGAAATATACAATGAATTTCATCCAAAAGCTTCTCGAAAAACCTGTTAGTTAGTTATAAATAATGAAAACGTAATAACGTTGATAAAAAGTTGCAAATATAATCAAATAAATTATATTTGGTGCCACTTTTGAATTCAAAATTGGGGAAGTCGAATTTAAAGCATCTAAACTTACGTTATCGAAATGTATAATGAATTTCATCCAAAAGCGTCTATAAAAACCTTTTAATTGGCAATATAAAATGAGAACGTAATAAGGTTGATATAAAGTTGCTAATTTAATCAAATGAATTATATTTGGTGACACTTCTCAATTCAAATTGGGCAAGTCGAACTTTATTGCATCTAAACTTATGTTATTTTCAAAGAGAAATATAGAATAAATTTCATCAAAAAGCGTCTAGAAAAACCTGTTAGTTATAAATAATGACCACGTAATAAAGTTGATAAAGAGTTGCTAATATAATCAAATAAATTATATTTGCTGCCACTTTTGAATTCAAAATTGGGGAAGTCGAATTTATAGCCTCTAAACTTACGTTATCGAAATGTATAATGAATTTCGTCCAAAAGCGTCTATAAAAGCCTTTTAATTGGCTATATAGAATGCTAACGTAATAATGTTGATATAAAGTTGCTAATTTAATCAAATGAATTATATTTGGTGACACTTCTCAATTCAAATTGGGCAAGTCGAACTTTATTGCATCTAAACTTATGTTATTTTTAAAGAGAAATATAGAATGAATTTCATCCAAAAGCGTCTAGAAAAACCTGTTAGTTATAAATAATGACAACGTAATAAAGTTGATAAAAAGTTGCTAATATAATCAAATAAATTATATTTGCTGCCACTTTTGAATTCAAAAATGGGGAAGTCGAATTTATAGCCTCTAAACTTACGTTATCGAAATGTATAATGAATTTCGTCCAAAAGCGTCTATAAAAACCTTTTAATTGGCTATATAGAATGAGAACGTAATAATATTGATATAAAGTTGCTAATTTAATCAAATGAATTATATTTGGTGACACTTCTCAATTCAAATTGGGCAAGTCGAACTTTATTGCATCTAAACTTATGTTATTTTTAAAGGGAAATATACAATGAATTTCATCCAAAAGCTTCTCGAAAAACCTGTTAGTTAGTTATAAATAATGAAAACGTAATAAAGTTGATAAAAACTTGGTAATATAATCAAATAACTTATATTTAGTGCCACTTTTGAATTCAAAATTGGGGAAGTCGAATTTATAGCCTCTAAACTTACGTTATCGAAATGTATAATGAATTTTGTCCAAAAGCATCTATAAAAACCTTTTAATTGGCTATATAGAATGAGAACGTAATAATGTTGATATAAAGTTGCTAATTTAATCAAATGAATTATATTTGGTGACACTTCTCAATTCAAATTGGGCAAGTCAAAATTTATTGCATCTGAACTTATGATATTTTTAAAGAGAAATATACAATGAATTTCATAAAAAAGCTTCTCGAAAAACCTGTTAGTTAGTAATAAATATGGAAAACGTAATAAAGTTGATAAAAAGTTGCTAATCTAATCAAATAAATTATATTTGGTGCCACTTTTGATCTCAAAATTGGGGAAGTCGAATTTAAAGCATCTAAACTTACGTTATCGAAATGTATAATGAATTTCATCCAAAAGCGTCTATAAAAACCTTTTAATTGGCAATATAAAATGAGAACGTAATAAGGTTGATATAAAGTTGCTAATTTAATCAAATGAATTATATTTGGCAACACTTCTCAATTCAAATTGGGCAAGTCGAACTTTATTGCATCTAAACTTATGTTATTTTCAAAGAGAAATATAGAATAAATTTCATCAAAAAGCGTCTAGAAAAACCTGTTAGTTATAAATAATGACCACGTAATAAAGTTGATAAAGAGTTGCTAATATAATCAAATAAATTATATTTGCTGCCACTTTTGAATTCAAAATTGGGGAAGTCGAATTTATAGCCTCTAAACTTACGTTATCGAAATGTATAATGAAATTCGTCCAAAAGCGTCTATAAAAGCCTTTTAATTGGCTATATAGAATGCTAACGTAATAATGTTGATATAAAGTTGCTAATTTAATCAAATGAATTATATTTGGTGACACTTCTCAATTCAAATTGGGCAAGTCGAACTTTATTACATCTAAACTTATGTTATTTTCAAAGAGAAATATAGAATGAATTTCATCCAAAAACGTCTAGAAAAACCTGTTAGTTATAAATAATGACCACATAATAAAGTTGATAAAAAGTTGCTAATATAATCAAATAAATTATATTTGCTGCCACTTTTGAATTCAAAATTGGGGAATTCGAATTTATAGCCTCTAAACTTACGTTATCGAAATGTATAATGAATTTCGTCCAAAAGCGTCTATAAAAGCCTTTTAATTGGCTATATAGAATGCTAACGTAATAATGTTGATATAAAGTTGCTAATTTAATCAAATGAATTATATTTGGTGACACTTCTCAATTCAAATTGGGCAAGTCGAACTTTATTGTATCTAAACTTATGTTATTTTCAAAGAGAAATATAGAATGAATTTCATCCAAAAGCGTCTAGAAAAACCTGATAGTTATAAATAATGACAACGTAATAAAGTTGATAAAAAGTTGCTAATATAATCAAATAAATTATATTTGCTGCCACTTTTGAATTCAAAATTGGGGAAGTCGAATTTATAGCCTCTAAACTTACGTTATCGAAATGTATAATGAATTTTGTCCAAAAGCATCTATAAAAACCTTTTAATTGGCTATATAGATTGCTAACGTAATAATGTTGATATAAAGTTGCTAATTTAATCAAATGAATTATATTTGGTGACACTTCTCAATTCAAATTGGGCAAGTCGAACTTTATTGCATCTAAACTTATGTTATTTTTAAAGGGAAATATACAATGAATTTCATCCAAAAGCTTCTCGAAAAACCTGTTAGTTAGTTATAAATAATGAAAACGTAATAACGTTGATAAAAAGTTGCTAATATAATCAAATAAATTATATTTGGTGCCACTTTTGAATTCAAAATTGGGGAAGTCGAATTTAAAGCATCTAAACTTACGTTATCGAAATGTATAATGAATTTCGTCCAAAAGCGTCTATAAAAACCTTTTAATTGGCTATATAGAATGAGAACGTAATAATGTTGATATAGAGTTGCTAATATAATCAAATGAATTATATTTGGTGACACTTCTCAATTCAAATTGGGCAAGTCGAACTTTATTGCATCTAAACTTATGTTATTTTTAAAGAGAAATATACAATGAATTTCATAAAAAAGCTTCTCGAAAAACCTGTTAGTTAGTAATAAATATTGAAAACGTAATAAAGTTGATAAAAAGTTGCTAATCTAATCAAATAAATTATATTTGGTGCCACTTTTGAATTCAAAATTGGGGAAGTCGAATTTAAAGCATCTAAACTTACGTTATCGAAATGTGTAATGAATTTCGTCCAAAAGCGTCTATAAAAACCTTTTAATTGGCTATATAGAATGAGAACGTAATAAGGTTGATATAAAGTTGCTAATTTAATCAAATGAATTATATTTGGTGACACTTCTCAATTCAAATTGGGCAAGTCGAACTTTATTGCATCCAAACTTATGTTATTTTCAAAGAGAAATATAGAATGAATTTCATCAAAAAGCGTCTAGAAAAACATGTTAGTTATAAATAATGACCACGTAATAACTTTGATAAAAATTTGCTAATATAATCAAATAAATTATAATTGCTGCCACTTTTGAATTCAAAATTGGGGAAGTCGAATTTATAGCCTCTAAACTTACGTTATCGAAATGTATAATGAATTTCGTCAAAAAGCGTCTATAAAACCCTTTTAATTGGCTATATAGAATGCTAACGTAATAATGTTGATATAAAGTTGCTAATTTAATCAAATGAATTATATTTGGTGACACTTCTCAATTCAAATTGGGCAAGTCGAACTTTATTACATCTAAACATATGTTATTTTCAAAGAGAAATATAGAATGAATTTCATCCAAAAGCGTCTAGAAAAACCTGTTAGTTATAAATAATGACAACGTAATAAAGTTGATAAGAAGTTGCTAATATAATCAAATAAATTATATTTGCTGCCACTTTTGAATTCAAAATTGGGGAAGTCGAATTTATAGCCTCTAAACTTACGTTATCGAAATGTATAATGAATTTCGTCCAAAAGCGTCTATAAAAACCTTTTAATTGGCTATATAGATTGCTAACGTAATAATGTTGATATAAAGTTGCTAATTTAATCAAATGAATTATATTTGGTGACACTTCTCAATTCAAATTGGGCAAGTCGAACTTTATTGCATCTAAACTTATGTTATTTTTAAAGGGAAATATACAATGAATTTCATCCAAAAGCTTCTCGAAAAACCTGTTAGTTAGTTATAAATAATGAAAACGTAATAAAGTTGATAAAAAGTTGCTAATATAATCAAATAAATTATATTTGGTGCCTCTTTTGAATTCAAAATTGGGGAAGTCGAATTTATAGCCTCTAAACTTACGTTATCGAAATGTATAATGAATTTCGTCCAAAAGCGTCTATAAAAACCTTTTAATTGGCTATATAGAATGATAACGTAATAATGTTGATATAAAGTTGCTAATTTAATCAAATGAATTATATTTGGTGACATTTCTGAATTGAAATTGAGCAAGTCGAACTTTATTGCATCTAAACTTATGTTCTTTTTAAAGAGAAATATACAATGAATTTCATCCAAAAGCTTCTCGAAAAACCTGTTAGTTAGTTATAAATAATGAAAACGTAATAACGTTGATAAAAAGTTGCAAATATAATCAAATAAATTATATTTGGTGCCACTTTTGAATTCAAAATTGGGGAAGTCGAATTTAAAGCATCTAAACTTACGTTATCGAAATGTATAATGAATTTCATCCAAAAGCGTCTATAAAAACCTTTTAATTGGCAATATAAAATGAGAACGTAATAAGGTTGATATAAAGTTGCTAATTTAATCAAATGAATTATATTTGGTGACACTTCTCAATTCAAATTGGGCAAGTCGAACTTTATTGCATCCAAACTTATGTTATTTTCAAAGAGAAATATAGAATGAATTTCATCAAAAAGCGTCTAGAAAAACATGTTAGTTATAAATAATGACCACGTAATAACGTTGATAAAAATTTGCTAATATAATCAAATAAATTATAATTGCTGCCACTTTTGAATTCAAAATTGGTGAAGTCGAATTTATAGCCTCTAAACTTACGTTATCGAAATGTATAATGAATTTCGTCAAAAAGCGTCTATAAAACCCTTTTAATTGGCTATATAGAATGCTAACGTAATAATGTTGATATAAAGTTGCTAATTTAATCAAATGAATTATATTTGGTGACACTTCTCAATTCAAATTGGGCAAGTCGAACTTTATTACATCTAAACATATGTTATTTTCAAAGAGAAATATAGAATGAATTTCATCCAAAAGCGTCTAGAAAAACCTGTTAGTTATAAATAATGACAACGTAATAAAGTTGATAAAAAGTTGCTAATATAATCAAATAAATTATATTTGCTGCCACTTTTGAATTCAAAATTGGGGAAGTCGAATTTATAGCCTCTAAACTTACGTTATCGAAATGTATAATGAATTTCGTCCAAAAGCGTCTATAAAAACCTTTTAATTGGCTATATAGATTGCTAACGTAATAATGTTGATATAAAGTTGCTAATTTAATCAAATGAATTATATTTGGTGACACTTCTCAATTCAAATTGGGCAAGTCGAACTTTATTGCATCTAAACTTATGTTATTTTTAAAGGGAAATATACAATGAATTTCATCCAAAAGCTTCTCGAAAAACCTGTTAGTTAGTTATAAATAATGAAAACGTAATAAAGTTGATAAAAAGTTGCTAATATAATCAAATAAATTATATTTGGTGCCTCTTTTGAATTCAAAATTGGGGAAGTCGAATTTATAGCCTCTAATCTTACGTTATCGAAATGTATAATGAATTTCGTCCAAAAGCGTCTATAAAAACCTTTTAATTGGCTATATAGAATGATAACGTAATAATGTTGATATAAAGTTGCTAATTTAATCAAATGAATTATATTTGGTGACATTTCTCAATTGAAATTGAGCAAGTCGAACTTTAGTGCATCTAAACTTATGTTCATTTTAAAGAGAAATATACAATGAATTTCATCCAAAAGCTTCTCGAAAAACCTGTTAGTTAGTTATAAATAATGAAAACGTAATAACGTTGATAAAAAGTTGCAAATATAATAAAATAAATTATATTTGGTGCCACTTTTGAATTCAAAATTGGGGAAGTCGAATTTAAAGCATCTAAACTTACGTTATCGAAATGTATAATGAATTTCATCCAAAAGCGTCTATAAAAACCTTTTAATTGGCAATATAAAATGAGAACGTAGTAAGGTTGATATAAAGTTGCTAATTTAATCAAATGAATTATATTTGGTGACACTTCTCAATTCAAATTGGGCAAGTCGAACTTTATTGCATCTAAACTTATGTTATTTTCAAAGAGAAATATAGAATGAATTTCATCCAAAAGCGTCTAGAAAAACCTGTTAGTTATAAATAATGACAACGTAATAAAGTTGATAAAAAGTTGCTAATATAATCAAATAAATTATATTTGCTGCCACTTTTGAATTCAAAAATGGGGAAGTCGAATTTATAGCCTCTAAACTTACGTTATCGAAATGTATAATGAATTTCGTCCAAAAGCGTCTATAAAAACCTTTTAATTGGCTATATAGAATGAGAACGTAATAATGTTGATATAAAGTTGCTAATTTAATCAAATGAATTATATTTGGTGACACTTCTCAATTCAAATTGGGCAAGTCGAACTTTATTGCATCTAAACTTATGTTATTTTTAAAGGGAAATTTACAATGAATTTCATCCAAAAGCTTCTCGAAAAACCTGTTAGTTAGTTATAAATAATGAAAACGTAATAAAGTTGATAAAAAGTTGCTAATATAATCAAATAAATTATATTTGGTGCCTCTTTTGAATTCAAAATTGGGGAAGTCGAATTTATAGCCTCTAAACTTACGTTATCGAAATGTATAATGAATTTCGTCCAAAAGCGTCTATAAAAACCTTTTAATTGGCTATATAGAATGATAACGTAATAATGTTGATATAAAGTTGCTAATTTAATCAAATGAATTATATTTGGTGACATTTCTCAATTGAAATTGAGCAAGTCGAACTTTATTGCATCTAAACTTATGTTCTTTTTAAAGAGAAATATACAATGAATTTCATCCAAAAGCTTCTCGAAAAACCTGTTAGTTAGTTATAAATAATGAAAACGTAATAACGTTGATAAAAAGTTGCAAATATAATCAAATAAATTATATTTGGTGCCACTTTTGAATTCAAAATTGGGGAAGTCGAATTTAAAGCATCTAAACTTACGTTATCGAAATGTATAATGAATTTCATCCAAAAGCGTCTATAAAAACCTTTTAATTGGCAATATAAAATGAGAACGTAATAAGGTTGATATAAAGTTGCTAATTTAATCAAATGAATTATATTTGGTGACACTTCTCAATTCAAATTGGGCAAGTCGAACTTTATTGCATCTAAACTTATGTTATTTTCAAAGAGAAATATAGAATAAATTTCATCAAAAAGCGTCTAGAAAAACCTGTTAGTTATAAATAATGACCACGTAATAAAGTTGATAAAGAGTTGCTAATATAATCAAATAAATTATATTTGCTGCCACTTTTGAATTCAAAATTGGGGAAGTCGAATTTATAGCCTCTAAACTTACGTTATCGAAATGTATAATGAATTTCGTCCAAAAGCGTCTATAAAAGCCTTTTAATTGGCTATATAGAATGCTAACGTAATAATGTTGATATAAAGTTGCTAATTTAATCAAATGAATTATATTTGGTGACACTTCTCAATTCAAATTGGGCAAGTCGAACTTTATTGCATCTAAACTTATGTTATTTTTAAAGAGAAATATAGAATGAATTTCATCCAAAAGCGTCTAGAAAAACCTGTTAGTTATAAATAATGACAACGTAATAAAGTTGATAAAAAGTTGCTAATATAATCAAATAAATTATATTTGCTGCCACTTTTGAATTCAAAAATGGGGAAGTCGAATTTATAGCCTCTAAACTTACGTTATCGAAATGTATAATGAATTTCGTCCAAAAGCGTCTATAAAAACCTTTTAATTGGCTATATAGAATGAGAACGTAATAATATTGATATAAAGTTGCTAATTTAATCAAATGAATTATATTTGGTGACACTTCTCAATTCAAATTGGGCAAGTCGAACTTTATTGCATCTAAACTTATGTTATTTTTAAAGGGAAATATACAATGAATTTCATCCAAAAGCTTCTCGAAAAACCTGTTAGTTAGTTATAAATAATGAAAACGTAATAAAGTTGATAAAAACTTGGTAATATAATCAAATAACTTATATTTAGTGCCACTTTTGAATTCAAAATTGGGGAAGTCGAATTTATAGCCTCTAAACTTACGTTATCGAAATGTATAATGAATTTTGTCCAAAAGCATCTATAAAAACCTTTTAATTGGCTATATAGAATGAGAACGTAATAATGTTGATATAAAGTTGCTAATTTAATCAAATGAATTATATTTGGTGACACTTCTCAATTCAAATTGGGCAAGTCAAAATTTATTGCATCTGAACTTATGATATTTTTAAAGAGAAATATACAATGAATTTCATAAAAAAGCTTCTCGAAAAACCTGTTAGTTAGTAATAAATATGGAAAACGTAATAAAGTTGATAAAAAGTTGCTAATCTAATCAAATAAATTATATTTGGTGCCACTTTTGATCTCAAAATTGGGGAAGTCGAATTTAAAGCATCTAAACTTACGTTATCGAAATGTATAATGAATTTCATCCAAAAGCGTCTATAAAAACCTTTTAATTGGCAATATAAAATGAGAACGTAATAAGGTTGATATAAAGTTGCTAATTTAATCAAATGAATTATATTTGGCAACACTTCTCAATTCAAATTGGGCAAGTCGAACTTTATTGCATCTAAACTTATGTTATTTTCAAAGAGAAATATAGAATAAATTTCATCAAAAAGCGTCTAGAAAAACCTGTTAGTTATAAATAATGACCACGTAATAAAGTTGATAAAGAGTTGCTAATATAATCAAATAAATTATATTTGCTGCCACTTTTGAATTCAAAATTGGGGAAGTCGAATTTATAGCCTCTAAACTTACGTTATCGAAATGTATAATGAAATTCGTCCAAAAGCGTCTATAAAAGCCTTTTAATTGGCTATATAGAATGCTAACGTAATAATGTTGATATAAAGTTGCTAATTTAATCAAATGAATTATATTTGGTGACACTTCTCAATTCAAATTGGGCAAGTCGAACTTTATTACATCTAAACTTATGTTATTTTCAAAGAGAAATATAGAATGAATTTCATCCAAAAACGTCTAGAAAAACCTGTTAGTTATAAATAATGACCACATAATAAAGTTGATAAAAAGTTGCTAATATAATCAAATAAATTATATTTGCTGCCACTTTTGAATTCAAAATTGGGGAATTCGAATTTATAGCCTCTAAACTTACGTTATCGAAATGTATAATGAATTTCGTCCAAAAGCGTCTATAAAAGCCTTTTAATTGGCTATATAGAATGCTAACGTAATAATGTTGATATAAAGTTGCTAATTTAATCAAATGAATTATATTTGGTGACACTTCTCAATTCAAATTGGGCAAGTCGAACTTTATTGTATCTAAACTTATGTTATTTTCAAAGAGAAATATAGAATGAATTTCATCCAAAAGCGTCTAGAAAAACCTGATAGTTATAAATAATGACAACGTAATAAAGTTGATAAAAAGTTGCTAATATAATCAAATAAATTATATTTGCTGCCACTTTTGAATTCAAAATTGGGGAAGTCGAATTTATAGCCTCTAAACTTACGTTATCGAAATGTATAATGAATTTTGTCCAAAAGCATCTATAAAAACCTTTTAATTGGCTATATAGATTGCTAACGTAATAATGTTGATATAAAGTTGCTAATTTAATCAAATGAATTATATTTGGTGACACTTCTCAATTCAAATTGGGCAAGTCGAACTTTATTGCATCTAAACTTATGTTATTTTTAAAGGGAAATATACAATGAATTTCATCCAAAAGCTTCTCGAAAAACCTGTTAGTTAGTTATAAATAATGAAAACGTAATAACGTTGATAAAAAGTTGCTAATATAATCAAATAAATTATATTTGGTGCCACTTTTGAATTCAAAATTGGGGAAGTCGAATTTAAAGCATCTAAACTTACGTTATCGAAATGTATAATGAATTTCGTCCAAAAGCGTCTATAAAAACCTTTTAATTGGCTATATAGAATGAGAACGTAATAATGTTGATATAGAGTTGCTAATATAATCAAATGAATTATATTTGGTGACACTTCTCAATTCAAATTGGGCAAGTCGAACTTTATTGCATCTAAACTTATGTTATTTTTAAAGAGAAATATACAATGAATTTCATAAAAAAGCTTCTCGAAAAACCTGTTAGTTAGTAATAAATATTGAAAACGTAATAAAGTTGATAAAAAGTTGCTAATCTAATCAAATAAATTATATTTGGTGCCACTTTTGAATTCAAAATTGGGGAAGTCGAATTTAAAGCATCTAAACTTACGTTATCGAAATGTGTAATGAATTTCGTCCAAAAGCGTCTATAAAAACCTTTTAATTGGCTATATAGAATGAGAACGTAATAAGGTTGATATAAAGTTGCTAATTTAATCAAATGAATTATATTTGGTGACACTTCTCAATTCAAATTGGGCAAGTCGAACTTTATTGCATCCAAACTTATGTTATTTTCAAAGAGAAATATAGAATGAATTTCATCAAAAAGCGTCTAGAAAAACATGTTAGTTATAAATAATGACCACGTAATAACTTTGATAAAAATTTGCTAATATAATCAAATAAATTATAATTGCTGCCACTTTTGAATTCAAAATTGGGGAAGTCGAATTTATAGCCTCTAAACTTACGTTATCGAAATGTATAATGAATTTCGTCAAAAAGCGTCTATAAAACCCTTTTAATTGGCTATATAGAATGCTAACGTAATAATGTTGATATAAAGTTGCTAATTTAATCAAATGAATTATATTTGGTGACACTTCTCAATTCAAATTGGGCAAGTCGAACTTTATTACATCTAAACATATGTTATTTTCAAAGAGAAATATAGAATGAATTTCATCCAAAAGCGTCTAGAAAAACCTGTTAGTTATAAATAATGACAACGTAATAAAGTTGATAAGAAGTTGCTAATATAATCAAATAAATTATATTTGCTGCCACTTTTGAATTCAAAATTGGGGAAGTCGAATTTATAGCCTCTAAACTTACGTTATCGAAATGTATAATGAATTTCGTCCAAAAGCGTCTATAAAAACCTTTTAATTGGCTATATAGATTGCTAACGTAATAATGTTGATATAAAGTTGCTAATTTAATCAAATGAATTATATTTGGTGACACTTCTCAATTCAAATTGGGCAAGTCGAACTTTATTGCATCTAAACTTATGTTATTTTTAAAGGGAAATATACAATGAATTTCATCCAAAAGCTTCTCGAAAAACCTGTTAGTTAGTTATAAATAATGAAAACGTAATAAAGTTGATAAAAAGTTGCTAATATAATCAAATAAATTATATTTGGTGCCTCTTTTGAATTCAAAATTGGGGAAGTCGAATTTATAGCCTCTAAACTTACGTTATCGAAATGTATAATGAATTTCGTCCAAAAGCGTCTATAAAAACCTTTTAATTGGCTATATAGAATGATAACGTAATAATGTTGATATAAAGTTGCTAATTTAATCAAATGAATTATATTTGGTGACATTTCTGAATTGAAATTGAGCAAGTCGAACTTTATTGCATCTAAACTTATGTTCTTTTTAAAGAGAAATATACAATGAATTTCATCCAAAAGCTTCTCGAAAAACCTGTTAGTTAGTTATAAATAATGAAAACGTAATAACGTTGATAAAAAGTTGCAAATATAATCAAATAAATTATATTTGGTGCCACTTTTGAATTCAAAATTGGGGAAGTCGAATTTAAAGCATCTAAACTTACGTTATCGAAATGTATAATGAATTTCATCCAAAAGCGTCTATAAAAACCTTTTAATTGGCAATATAAAATGAGAACGTAATAAGGTTGATATAAAGTTGCTAATTTAATCAAATGAATTATATTTGGTGACACTTCTCAATTCAAATTGGGCAAGTCGAACTTTATTGCATCCAAACTTATGTTATTTTCAAAGAGAAATATAGAATGAATTTCATCAAAAAGCGTCTAGAAAAACATGTTAGTTATAAATAATGACCACGTAATAACGTTGATAAAAATTTGCTAATATAATCAAATAAATTATAATTGCTGCCACTTTTGAATTCAAAATTGGTGAAGTCGAATTTATAGCCTCTAAACTTACGTTATCGAAATGTATAATGAATTTCGTCAAAAAGCGTCTATAAAACCCTTTTAATTGGCTATATAGAATGCTAACGTAATAATGTTGATATAAAGTTGCTAATTTAATCAAATGAATTATATTTGGTGACACTTCTCAATTCAAATTGGGCAAGTCGAACTTTATTACATCTAAACATATGTTATTTTCAAAGAGAAATATAGAATGAATTTCATCCAAAAGCGTCTAGAAAAACCTGTTAGTTATAAATAATGACAACGTAATAAAGTTGATAAAAAGTTGCTAATATAATCAAATAAATTATATTTGCTGCCACTTTTGAATTCAAAATTGGGGAAGTCGAATTTATAGCCTCTAAACTTACGTTATCGAAATGTATAATGAATTTCGTCCAAAAGCGTCTATAAAAACCTTTTAATTGGCTATATAGATTGCTAACGTAATAATGTTGATATAAAGTTGCTAATTTAATCAAATGAATTATATTTGGTGACACTTCTCAATTCAAATTGGGCAAGTCGAACTTTATTGCATCTAAACTTATGTTATTTTTAAAGGGAAATATACAATGAATTTCATCCAAAAGCTTCTCGAAAAACCTGTTAGTTAGTTATAAATAATGAAAACGTAATAAAGTTGATAAAAAGTTGCTAATATAATCAAATAAATTATATTTGGTGCCTCTTTTGAATTCAAAATTGGGGAAGTCGAATTTATAGCCTCTAATCTTACGTTATCGAAATGTATAATGAATTTCGTCCAAAAGCGTCTATAAAAACCTTTTAATTGGCTATATAGAATGATAACGTAATAATGTTGATATAAAGTTGCTAATTTAATCAAATGAATTATATTTGGTGACATTTCTCAATTGAAATTGAGCAAGTCGAACTTTAGTGCATCTAAACTTATGTTCATTTTAAAGAGAAATATACAATGAATTTCATCCAAAAGCTTCTCGAAAAACCTGTTAGTTAGTTATAAATAATGAAAACGTAATAACGTTGATAAAAAGTTGCAAATATAATAAAATAAATTATATTTGGTGCCACTTTTGAATTCAAAATTGGGGAAGTCGAATTTAAAGCATCTAAACTTACGTTATCGAAATGTATAATGAATTTCATCCAAAAGCGTCTATAAAAACCTTTTAATTGGCAATATAAAATGAGAACGTAGTAAGGTTGATATAAAGTTGCTAATTTAATCAAATGAATTATATTTGGTGACACTTCTCAATTCAAATTGGGCAAGTCGAACTTTATTGCATCTAAACTTATGTTATTTTCAAAGAGAAATATAGAATGAATTTCATCCAAAAGCGTCTAGAAAAACCTGTTAGTTATAAATAATGACAACGTAATAAAGTTGATAAAAAGTTGCTAATATAATCAAATAAATTATATTTGCTGCCACTTTTGAATTCAAAAATGGGGAAGTCGAATTTATAGCCTCTAAACTTACGTTATCGAAATGTATAATGAATTTCGTCCAAAAGCGTCTATAAAAACCTTTTAATTGGCTATATAGAATGAGAACGTAATAATGTTGATATAAAGTTGCTAATTTAATCAAATGAATTATATTTGGTGACACTTCTCAATTCAAATTGGGCAAGTCGAACTTTATTGCATCTAAACTTATGTTATTTTTAAAGGGAAATATACAATGAATTTCATCCAAAAGCTTCTCGAAAAACCTGTTAGTTAGTTATAAATAATGAAAACGTAATAAAGTTGATAAAAACTTGGTAATATAATCAAATAACTTATATTTAGTGCCACTTTTGAATTCAAAATTGGGGAAGTCGAATTTATAGCCTCTAAACTTACGTTATCGAAATGTATAATGAATTTTGTCCAAAAGCATCTATAAAAACCTTTTAATTGGCTATATAGAATGAGAACGTAGTAATGTTGATATAAAGTTGCTAATTTAATCAAATGAATTATATTTGGTGACACTTCTCAATTCAAATTGGGCAAGTCGAAATTTATTGCATCTGAACTTATGATATTTTTAAAGAGAAATATACAATGAATTTCATAAAAAAGCTTCTCGAAAAACCTGTTAGTTAGTAATAAATATGGAAAACGTAATAAAGTTGATAAAAAGTTGCTAATCTAATCAAATAAATTATATTTGGTGCCACTTTTGATCTCAAAATTAGGGAAGTCGAATTTAAAGCATCTAAACTTACGTTATCGAAATGTATAATGAATTTCATCCAAAAGCGTCTATAAAAACCTTTTAATTGGCAATATAAAATGAGAACGTAATAAGGTTGATATAAAGTTGCTAATTTAATCAAATGAATTATATTTGGTGACACTTCTCAATTCAAATTGGGCAAGTCGAACTTTATTGCATCTAAACTTATGTTATTTTCAAAGAGAAATATAGAATAAATTTCATCAAAAAGCGTCTAGAAAAACCTGTTAGTTATAAATAATGACCACGTAATAAAGTTGATAAAGAGTTGCTAATATAATCAAATAAATTATATTTGCTGCCACTTTTGAATTCAAAATTGGGGAAGTAGAATTTATAGCCTCTAAACTTACGTTATCGAAATGTATAATGAATTTCGTCCAAAAGCGTCTATAAAAGCCTTTTAATTGGCTATATAGAATGCTAACGTAATAATGTTGATATAAAGTTGCTAATTTAATCAAATGAATTATATTTGGTGACACTTCTCATTCCAAATTGGGCAAGTCGAACTTTATTACATCTAAACTTATGTTATTTTCAAAGAGAAATATAGAATGAATTTCATCCAAAAGCGTCTAGAAAAACCTGTTAGTTATAAATAATGACAACGTAATAAAGTTGATAAAAAGTTGCTAATATAATCAAATAAATTATATTTGCTGCCACTTTTGAATTCAAAAATGGGGAAGTCGAATTTATAGCCTCTAAACTTACGTTATCGAAATGTATAATGAATTTCGTCCAAAAGCGTCTATAAAAACCTTTTAATTGGCTATATAGAATGAGAACGTAATAATGTTCATATAAAGTTGCTAATTTAATCAAATGAATTATATTTGGTGACACTTCTCAATTCAAATTGGGCAAGTCGAACTTTATTGCATCTAAACTTATGTTATTTTTAAAGGGAAATATACAATGAATTTCATCCAAAAGCTTCTCGAAAAACCTGTTAGTTAGTTATAAATAATGAAAACGTAATAAAGTTGATAAAAACTTGGTAATATAATCAAATAACTTATATTTGGTGCCACTTTTGAATTCAAAATTGGGGAAGTCGAATTTATAGCCTCTAAACTTACGTTATCGAAATGTATAATGAATTTTGTCCAAAAGCATCTATAAAAACCTTTTAATTGGCTATATAGAATGAGAACGTAATAATGTTGATATAAAGTTGCTAATTTAATCAAATGAATTATATTTGGTGACACTTCTCAATTCAAATTGGGCAAGTCGAAATTTATTGCATCTGAACTTATGATATTTTTAAAGAGAAATATACAATGAATTTCATAAAAAAGCTTCTCGAAAAACCTGTTAGTTAGTAATAAATATGGAAAACGTAATAAAGTTGATAAAAAGTTGCTAATATAATCAAATAAATTATATTTGCTGCCACTTTTGAATTCAAAATTGGGGAAGTCGAATTTATAGCCTCTAAACTTACGTTATCGAAATGTATAATGAATTTTGTCCAAAAGCATCTATAAAAACCTTTTAATTGGCTATATAGATTGCTAACGTAATAATGTTGATATAAAGTTGCTAATTTAATCAAATGAATTATATTTGGTGACACTTCTCAATTCAAATTGGGCAAGTCGAACTTTATTGCATCTAAACTTATGTTATTTTTAAAGGGAAATATACAATGAATTTCATCCAAAAGCTTCTCGAAAAACCTGTTAGTTAGTTATAAATAATGAAAACGTAATAAAGTTGATAAAAAGTTGCTAATATAATCAAATAAATTATATTTGCTGCCACTTTTGAATTCAAAATTGGGGAAGTCGAATTTATAGCCTCTAAACTTACGTTATCGAAATGTATAATGAATTTCGTCCAAAAGCGTCTATAAAAGCCTTTTAATTGGCTATATAGAATGCTAACGTAATAATGTTGATATAAAGTTGCTAATTTAATCAAATGAATTATATTTGGTGACACTTCTCAATTCAAATTGGGCAAGTCGAACTTTATTACATCTAAACTTATGTTATTTTCAAAGAGAAATATAGAATGAATTTCATCCAAAAACGTCTAGAAAAACCTGTTAGTTATAAATAATGACAACGTAATAAAGTTGATAAAAAGTTGCTAATATACTCAAATAAATTATATTTGCTGCCACTTTTGAATTCAAAATTGGGGAAGTCGAATTTATAGCCTCTAAACTTACGTTATCGAAATGTATAATGAATTTCGTCCAAAAGCGTCTATAAAAACCTTTTAATTGGCTATATAGATTGCTAACGTAATAATGTTGATATAAAGTTGCTAATTTAATCAAATGAATTATATTTGGTGACACTTCTCAATTCAAATTGGGCAAGTCGAACTTTATTGCATCTAAACTTATGTTATTTTCAAAGAGAAATATAGAATAAATTTCATCAAAAAGCGTCTAGAAAAACCTGTTAGTTATAAATAATGACCACATAATAAAGTTGATAAAAAGTTGCTAATATAATCAAATAAATTATATTTGCTGCCACTTTTGAATTCAAAATTGGGGAATTCGAATTTATAGCCTCTAAACTTACGTTATCGAAATGTATAATGAATTTCGTCCAAAAGCGTCTATAAAAGCCTTTTAATTGGCTATATAGAATGCTAACGTAATAATGTTGATATAAAGTTGCTAATTTAATCAAATGAATTATATTTGGTGACACTTCTCAATTCAAATTGGGCAAGTCGAACTTTATTGTATCTAAACTTATGTTATTTTCAAAGAGAAATATAGAATGAATTTCATCCAAAAGCGTCTAGAAAAACCTGATAGTTATAAATAATGACAACGTAATAAAGTTGATAAAAAGTTGCTAATATAATCAAATAAATTATATTTGCTGCCACTTTTGAATTCAAAATTGGGGAAGTCGAATTTATAGCCTCTAAACTTACGTTATCGAAATGTATAATGAATTTTGTCCAAAAGCATCTATAAAAACCTTTTAATTGGCTATATAGATTGCTAACGTAATAATGTTGATATAAAGTTGCTAATTTAATCAAATGAATTATATTTGGTGACACTTCTCAATTCAAATTGGGCAAGTCGAACTTTATTGCATCTAAACTTATGTTATTTTTAAAGGGAAATATACAATGAATTTCATCTAAAAGCTTCTCGAAAAACCTGTTAGTTAGTTATAAATAATGAAAACGTAATAACGTTGATAAAAAGTTGCTAATATAATCAAATAAATTATATTTGGTGCCACTTTTGAATTCAAAATTGGGGAAGTCGAATTTAAAGCATCTAAACTTACGTTATCGAAATGTATATTGAATTTCGTCCAAAAGCGTCTATAAAAACCTTTTAATTGGCTATATAGAATGAGAACGTAATAATGTTGATATAGAGTTGCTAATATAATCAAATGAATTATATTTGGTGACACTTCTCAATTCAAATTGGGCAAGTCGAACTTTATTGCATCTAAACTTATGTTATTTTTAAAGAGAAATATACAATGAATTTCATAAAAAAGCTTCTCGAAAAACCTGTTAGTTAGTAATAAATATTGAAAACGTAATAAAGTTGATAAAAAGTTGCTAATCTAATCAAATAAATTATATTTGGTGCCACTTTTGAATTCAAAATTGGGGAAGTCGAATTTAAAGCATCTAAACTTACGTTATCGAAATGTATAATGAATTTCGTCCAAAAGCGTCTATAAAAACCTTTTAATTGGCTATATAGAATGAGAACGTAATAAGGTTGATATAAAGTTGCTAATTTAATCAAATGAATTATATTTGGTGACACTTCTCAATTCAAATTGGGCAAGTCGAACTTTATTGCATCCAAACTTATGTTATTTTCAAAGAGAAATATAGAATGAATTTCATCAAAAAGCGTCTAGAAAAACATGTTAGTTATAAATAATGACCACGTAATAACGTTGATAAAAATTTGCTAATATAATCAAATAAATTATAATTGCTGCCACTTTTGAATTCAAAATTGGGGAAGTCGAATTTATAGCCTCTAAACTTACGTTATCGACATGTATAATGAATTTCGTCAAAAAGCGTCTATAAAACCCTTTTAATTGGCTATATAGAATGCTAACGTAATAATGTTGATATAAAGTTGCTAATTTAATCAAATGAATTATATTTGGTGACACTTCTCAATTCAAATTGGGCAAGTCGAACTTTATTACATCTAAACTTATGTTATTTTCAAAGAGAAATATAGAATGAATTTCATCCAAAAGCGTCTAGAAAAACCTGTTAGTTATAAATAATGACAACGTAATAAAGTTGATAAAAAGTTGCTAATATAATCAAATAAATTATATTTGCTGCCACTTTTGAATTCAAAATTGGGGAAGTCGAATTTATAGCCTCTAAACTTACGTTATCGAAATGTATAATGAATTTTGTCCAAAAGCATCTATAAAAACCTTTTAATTGGCTATATAGATTGCTAACGTAATAATGTTGATATAAAGTTGCTAATTTAATCAAATGAATTATATTTGGTGACACTTCTCAATTCAAATTGGGCAAGTCGAACTTTATTGCATCTAAACTTATGTTATTTTTAAAGGGAAATATACAATGAATTTCATCCAAAAGCTTCTCGAAAAACCTGTTAGTTAGTTATAAATAATGAAAACGTAATAAAGTTGATAAAAAGTTGCTAATATAATCAAATAAATTATATTTGCTGCCACTTTTGAATTCAAAAATGGGGAAGTCGAATTTATAGCCTCTAAACTTACGTTATCGAAATGTATAATGAATTTCGTCCAAAAGCGTCTATAAAAACCTTTTAATTGGCTATATAGAATGAGAACGTAATAATGTTGATATAAAGTTGCTAATTTAATTAAATGAATTATATTTGGTGACACTTCTCAATTCAAATTGGGCAAGTCGAACTTTATTGCATCTAAACTTATGTTATTTTTAAAGGGAAATATACAATGAATTTCATCCAAAAGCTTCTCGAAAAACCTGTTAGTTAGTTATAAATAATGAAAACGTAATAAAGTTGATAAAAAGTTGGTAATATAATCAAATAACTTATATTTGGTACCACTTTTGAATTCAAAATTGGGGAAGTCGAATTTATAGCCTCTAAACTTACGTTATCGAAATGTATAATGAATTTCGTCCAAAAGCATCTATAAAAACCTTTTAATTGGCTATATAGAATGAGAACGTAATAATGTTGATATAAAGTTGCTAATTTAATCAAATGAATTATATTTGGTGACACTTCTCAATTCAAATTGGGCAAGTCGAAATTTATTGCATCTGAACTTATGATATTTTTAAAGAGAAATATACAATGAATTTTATAAAAAAGCTTCTCGAAAAACCTGTTAGTTAGTAATAAATATGGAAAACGTAATAAAGTTGATAAAAAGTTGCTAATATAATCAAATAAATTATATTTGCTGCCACTTTTGAATTCAAAATTGGGGAAGTCGAATTTATAGCCTCTAAACTTACGTTATCGAAATGTATAATGAATTTTGTCCAAAAGCATCTATAAAAACCTTTTAATTGGCTATATAGATTGCTAACGTAATAATGTTGATATAAAGTTGCTAATTTAATCAAATGAATTATATTTGGTGACACTTCTCAATTCAAATTGGGCAAGTCGAACTTTATTGCATCTAAACTTATGTTATTTTTAAAGGGAAATATACAATGAATTTCATCCAAAAGCTTCTCGAAAAACCTGTTAGTTAGTTATAAATAATGAAAACGTAATAAAGTTGATAAAAAGTTGCTAATATAATCAAATAAATTATATTTGCTGCCACTTTTGAATTCAAAATTGGGGAAGTCGAATTTATAGCCTCTAAACTTACGTTATCGAAATGTATAATGAATTTCGTCCAAAAGCGTCTATAAAAGCCTTTTAATTGGCTATATAGAATGCTAACGTAATAATGTTGATATAAAGTTGCTAATTTAATCAAATGAATTATATTTGGTGACACTTCTCAATTCAAATTGGGCAAGTCGAACTTTATTACATCTAAACTTATGTTATTTTCAACGAGAAATATAGAATGAATTTCATCCAAAAACGTCTAGAAAAACCTGTTAGTTATAAATAATGACAACGTAATAAAGTTGATAAAAAGTTGCTAATATACTCAAATAAATTATATTTGCTGCCACTTTTGAATTCAAAATTGGGGAAGTCGAATTTATAGCCTCTAAACTTACGTTATCGAAATGTATAATGAATTTCGTCCAAAAGCGTCTATAAAAACCTTTTAATTGGCTATATAGATTGCTAACGTAATAATGTTGATATAAAGTTGCTAATTTAATCAAATGAATTATATTTGGTGACACTTCTCAATTCAAATTGGGCAAGTCGAACTTTATTGCATCTAAACTTATGTTATTTTCAAAGAGAAATATAGAATAAATTTCATCAAAAAGCGTCTAGAAAAACCTGTTAGTTATAAATAATGACCACATAATAAAGTTGATAAAAAGTTGCTAATATAATCAAATAAATTATATTTGCTGCCACTTTTGAATTCAAAATTGGGGAATTCGAATTTATAGCCTCTAAACTTACGTTATCGAAATGTATAATGAATTTCGTCCAAAAGCGTCTATAAAAGCCTTTTAATTGGCTATATAGAATGCTAACGTAATAATGTTGATATAAAGTTGCTAATTTAATCAAATGAATTATATTTGGTGACACTTCTCAATTCAAATTGGGCAAGTCGAACTTTATTGTATCTAAACTTATGTTATTTTTAAAGGGAAATATACAATGAATTTCATCCAAAAGCTTCTCGAAAAACCTGTTAGTTAGTTATAAATAATGAAAACGTAATAACGTTGATAAAAAGTTGCTAATATAATCAAATAAATTATATTTGGTGCCACTTTTGAATTCAAAATTGGGGAAGTCGAATTTAAAGCATCTAAACTTACGTTATCGAAATGTATAATGAATTTCGTCCAAAAGCGTCTATAAAAACCTTTTAATTGGCTATATAGAATGAGAACGTAATAATGTTGATATAGAGTTGCTAATATAATCAAATGAATTATATTTGGTGACACTTCTCAATTCAAATTGGGCAAGTCGAACTTTATTGCATCTAAACTTATGTTATTTTTAAAGAGAAATATACAATGAATTTCATAAAAAAGCTTCTCGAAAAACCTGTTAGTTAGTAATAAATATTGAAAACGTAATAAAGTTGATAAAAAGTTGCTAATCTAATCAAATAAATTATATTTGGTGCCACTTTTGAATTCAAAATTGGGGAAGTCGAATTTAAAGCATCTAAACTTACGTTATCGAAATGTATAATGAATTTCGTCCAAAAGCGTCTATAAAAACCTTTTAATTGGCTATATAGAATGAGAACGTAATAAGGTTGATATAAAGTTGCTAATTTAATCAAATGAATTATATTTGGTGACACTTCTCAATTCAAATTGGGCAAGTCGAACTTTATTGCATCCAAACTTATGTTATTTTCAAAGAGAAATATAGAATGAATTTCATCAAAAAGCGTCTAGAAAAACATGTTAGTTATAAATAATGACCACGTAATAACGTTGATAAAAATTTGCTAATATAATCAAATAAATTATAATTGCTGCCACTTTTGAATTCAAAATTGGGGAAGTCGAATTTATAGCCTCTAAACTTACGTTATCGACATGTATAATGAATTTCGTCAAAAAGCGTCTATAAAACCCTTTTAATTGGCTATATAGAATGCTAACGTAATAATGTTGATATAAAGTTGCTAATTTAATCAAATGAATTATATTTGGTGACACTTCTCAATTCAAATTGGGCAAGTCGAACTTTATTACATCTAAACTTATGTTATTTTCAAAGAGAAATATAGAATGAATTTCATCCAAAAGCGTCTAGAAAAACCTGTTAGTTATAAATAATGACAACGTAATAAAGTTGATAAAAAGTTGCTAATATAATCAAATAAATTATATTTGCTGCCACTTTTGAATTCAAAATTGGGGAAGTCGAATTTATAGCCTCTAAACTTACGTTATCGAAATGTATAATGAATTTCGTCCAAAAGCGTCTATAAAAACCTTTTAATTGGCTATATAGATTGCTAACGTAATAATGTTGATATAAAGTTGCTAATTTAATCAAATGAATTATATTTGGTGACACTTCTCAATTCAAATTGGGCAAGTCGAACTTTATTGCATCTAAACTTATGTTATTTTTAAAGGGAAATATACAATGAATTTCATCCAAAAGCTTCTCGAAAAACCTGTTAGTTAGTTATAAATAATGAAAACGTAATAAAGTTGATAAAAAGTTGCTAATATAATCAAATAAATTATATTTGCTGCCACTTTTGAATTCAAAAATGGGGAAGTCGAATTTATAGCCTCTAAACTTACGTTATCGAAATGTATAATGAATTTCGTCCAAAAGCGTCTATAAAAACCTTTTAATTGGCTATATAGAATGAGAACGTAATAATGTTGATATAAAGTTGCTAATTTAATTAAATGAATTATATTTGGTGACACTTCTCAATTCAAATTGGGCAAGTCGAACTTTATTGCATCTAAACTTATGTTATTTTTAAAGGGAAATATACAATGAATTTCATCCAAAAGCTTCTCGAAAAACCTGTTAGTTAGTTATAAATAATGAAAACGTAATAAAGTTGATAAAAAGTTGGTAATATAATCAAATAACTTATATTTGGTACCACTTTTGAATTCAAAATTGGGGAAGTCGAATTTATAGCCTCTAAACTTACGTTATCGAAATGTATAATGAATTTCGTCCAAAAGCATCTATAAAAACCTTTTAATTGGCTATATAGAATGAGAACGTAATAATGTTGATATAAAGTTGCTAATTTAATCAAATGAATTATATTTGGTGACACTTCTCAATTCAAATTGGGCAAGTCGAAATTTATTGCATCTGAACTTATGATATTTTTAAAGAGAAATATACAATGAATTTCATAAAAAAGTTTCTCGAAAAACCTGTTAGTTAGTAATAAATATGGAAAACGTAATAAAGTTGATAAAAAGTTGCTAATCTAATCAAATAAGTTATATTTGGTGCCACTTTTGATCTCAAAATTGGGGAAGTCGAATTTAAAGCATCTAAACTTACGTTATCGAAATGTATAATGAATTTCATCCAAAAGCGTCTATAAAAACCTTTTAATTGGCAATATAAAATGAGAACGTAATAAGGTTGATATAAAGTTGCTAATTTAATCAAATGAATTATATTTGGTGACACTTCTCAATTCAAATTGGGCAAGTCGAACTTTATTGCATCTAAACTTATGTTATTTTTAAAGGGAAATATACAATGAATTTCATCCAAAAGCTTCTCGAAAAACCTGTTAGTTAGTTATAAATAATGAAAACGTAATAAAGTTGATAAAAAGTTGCTAATATAATCAAATAAATTATATTTGCTGCCACTTTTGAATTCAAAATTGGGGAAGTCGAATTTATAGCCTCTAAACTTACGTTATCGAAATGTATAATGAATTTCGTCCAAAAGCGTCTATAAAAGCCTTTTAATTGGCTATATAGAATGCTAACGTAATAATGTTGATATAAAGTTGCTAATTTAATCAAATGAATTATATTTGGTGACACTTCTCAATTCAAATTGGGCAAGTCGAACTTTATTACATCTAAACTTATGTTATTTTCAAAGAGAAATATAGAATGAATTTCATCCAAAAACGTCTAGAAAAACCTGTTAGTTATAAATAATGACAACATAATAAAGTTGATAAAAAGTTGCTAATATACTCAAATAAATTATATTTGCTGCCACTTTTGAATTCAAAATTGGGGAAGTCGAATTTATAGCCTCTAAACTTACGTTATCGAAATGTATAATGAATTTCGTCCAAAAGCGTCTATAAAAACCTTTTAATTGGCTATATAGATTGCTAACGTAATAATGTTGATATAAAGTTGCTAATTTAATCAAATGAATTATATTTGGTGACACTTCTCAATTCAAATTGGGCAAGTCGAACTTTATTGCATCTAAACTTATGTTATTTTCAAAGAGAAATATAGAATAAATTTCATCAAAAAGCGTCTAGAAAAACCTGTTAGTTATAAATAATGACCACATAATAAAGTTGATAAAAAGTTGCTAATATAATCAAATAAATTATATTTGCTGCCACTTTTGAATTCAAAATTGGGGAATTCGAATTTATAGCCTCTAAACTTACGTTATCGAAATGTATAATGAATTTCGTCCAAAAGCGTCTATAAAAGCCTTTTAATTGGCTATATAGAATGCTAACGTAATAATGTTGATATAAAGTTGCTAATTTAATCAAATGAATTATATTTGGTGACACTTCTCAATTCAAATTGGGCAAGTCGAACTTTATTGTATCTAAACTTATGTTATTTTCAAAGAGAAATATAGAATGAATTTCATCCAAAAGCGTCTAGAAAAACCTGATAGTTATAAATAATGACAACGTAATAAAGTTGATAAAAAGTTGCTAATATAATCAAATAAATTATATTTGCTGCCACTTTTGAATTCAAAATTGGGGAAGTCGAATTTATAGCCTCTAAACTTACGTTATCGAAATGTATAATGAATTTTGTCCAAAAGCATCTATAAAAACCTTTTAATTGGCTATATAGATTGCTAACGTAATAATGTTGATATAAAGTTGCTAATTTAATCAAATGAATTATATTTGGTGACACTTCTCAATTCAAATTGGGCAAGTCGAACTTTATTGCATCTAAACTTATGTTATTTTTAAAGGGAAATATACAATGAATTTCATCCAAAAGCTTCTCGAAAAACCTGTTAGTTAGTTATAAATAATGAAAACGTAATAACGTTGATAAAAAGTTGCTAATATAATCAAATAAATTATATTTGGTGCCACTTTTGAATTCAAAATTGGGGAAGTCGAATTTAAAGCATCTAAACTTACGTTATCGAAATGTATAATGAATTTCGTCCAAAAGCGTCTATAAAAACCTTTTAATTGGCTATATAGAATGAGAACGTAATAATGTTGATATAGAGTTGCTAATATAATCAAATGAATTATATTTGGTGACACTTCTCAATTCAAATTGGGCAAGTCGAACTTTATTGCATCTAAACTTATGTTATTTTTAAAGAGAAATATACAATGAATTTCATAAAAAAGCTTCTCGAAAAACCTGTTAGTTAGTAATAAATATTGAAAACGTAATAAAGTTGATAAAAAGTTGCTAATCTAATCAAATAAATTATATTTGGTGCCACTTTTGAATTCAAAATTGGGGAAGTCGAATTTAAAGCATCTAAACTTACGTTATCGAAATGTATAATGAATTTCGTCCAAAAGCGTCTATAAAAACCTTTTAATTGGCTATATAGAATGAGAACGTAATAAGGTTGATATAAAGTTGCTAATTTAATCAAATGAATTATATTTGGTGACACTTCTCAATTCAAATTGGGCAAGTCGAACTTTATTCCATCCAAACTTATGTTATTTTCAAAGAGAAATATAGAATGAATTTCATCAAAAAGCGTCTAGAAAAACATGTTAGTTATAAATAATGACCACGTAATAACGTTGATAAAAATTTGCTAATCTAATCAAATAAATTATATTTGGTGCCACTTTTGATCTCAAAATTGGGGAAGTCGAATTTATAGCCTCTAAACTTACGTTATCGACATGTATAATGAATTTCGTCAAAAAGCGTCTATAAAACCCTTTTAATTGGCTATATAGAATGCTAACGTAATAATGTTGATATAAAGTTGCTAATTTAATCAAATGAATTATATTTGGTGACACTTCTCAATTCAAATTGGGCAAGTCGAACTTTATTACATCTAAACTCATGTTATTTTCAAAGAGAAATATAGAATGAATTTCATCCAAAAGCGTCTAGAAAAACCTGTTAGTTATAAATAATGACAACGTAATAAAGTTGATAAAAAGTTGCTAATATAATCAAATAAATTATATTTGCTGCCACTTTTGAATTCAAAATTGGGGAAGTCGAATTTATAGCCTCTAAACTTACGTTATCGAAATGTATAATGAATTTCGTCCAAAAGCGTCTATAAAAACCTTTTAATTGGCTATATAGATTGCTAACGTAATAATGTTGATATAAAGTTGGTAATTTAATCAAATGAATTATATTTGGTGACACTTCTCAATTCAAATTGGGCAAGTCGAACTTTATTGCATCTAAACTTATGTTATTTTTAAAGGGAAATATACAATGAATTTCATCCAAAAGCTTCTCGAAAAACCTGTTAGTTAGTTATAAATAATGAAAACGTAATAAAGTTGATAAAAAGTTGCTAATATAATCAAATAAATTATATTTGCTGCCACTTTTGAATTCAAAAATGGGGAAGTCGAATTTATAGCCTCTAAACTTACGTTATCGAAATGTATAATGAATTTCGTCCAAAAGCGTCTATAAAAACCTTTTAATTGGCTATATAGAATGAGAACGTAATAATGTTGATATAAAGTTGCTAATTTAATTAAATGAATTATATTTGGTGACACTTCTCAATTCAAATTGGGCAAGTCGAACTTTATTGCATCTAAACTTATGTTATTTTTAAAGGGAAATATACAATGAATTTCATCCAAAAGCTTCTCGAAAAACCTGTTAGTTAGTTATAAATAATGAAAACGTAATAAAGTTGATAAAAAGTTGGTAATATAATCAAATAACTTATATTTGGTGCCACTTTTGAATTCAAAATTGGGGAAGTCGAATTTATAGCCTCTAAACTTACGTTATCGAAATGTATAATGAATTTCGTCCAAAAGCATCTATAAAAACCTTTTAATTGGCTATATAGAATGAGAACGTAATAATGTTGATATAAAGTTGCTAATTTAATCAAATGAATTATATTTGGTGACACTTCTCAATTCAAATTGGGCAAGTCGAAATTTATTGCATCTGAACTTATGATATTTTTAAAGAGAAATATACAATGAATTTCATAAAAAAGCTTCTCGAAAAACCTGTTAGTTAGTAATAAATATGGAAAACGTAATAAAGTTGATAAAAAGTTGCTAATCTAATCAAATAAATTATATTTGGTGCCACTTTTGATCTCAAAATTGGGGAAGTCGAATTTAAAGCATCTAAACTTACGTTATCGAAATGTATAATGAATTTCATCCAAAAGCGTCTATAAAAACCTTTTAATTGGCAATATAAAATGAGAACGTAATAAGGTTGATATAAAGTTGCTAATTTAATCAAATGAATTATATTTGGTGACACTTCTCAATTCAAATTGGGCAAGTCGAACTTTATTGCATCTAAACTTATGTTATTTTCAAAGAGAAATATAGAATAAATTTCATCAAAAAGCGTCTAGAAAAACCTGTTAGTTATAAATAATGACCACGTAATAAAGTTGATAAAGAGTTGCTAATATAATCAAATAAATTATAGTTGCTGCCACTTTTGAATTCAAAATTGGGGAAGTCGAATTTATAGCCTCTAAACTTACGTTATCGAAATGTATAATGAATTTCGTCCAAAAGCGTCTATAAAAACCTTTTAATTGGCTATATAGATTGCTAACGTAATAATGTTGATATAAAGTTGGTAATTTAATCAAATGAATTATATTTGGTGACACTTCTCAATTCAAATTGGGCAAGTCGAACTTTATTGCATCTAAACTTATGTTATTTTTAAAGGGAAATATACAATGAATTTCATCCAAAAGCTTCTCGAAAAACCTGTTAGTTAGTTATAAATAATGAAAACGTAATAAAGTTGATAAAAAGTTGCTAATATAATCAAATAAATTATATTTGCTGCCACTTTTGAATTCAAAAATGGGGAAGTCGAATTTATAGCCTCTAAACTTACGTTATCGAAATGTATAATGAATTTCGTCCAAAAGCGTCTATAAAAACCTTTTAATTGGCTATATAGAATGAGAACGTAATAATGTTGATATAAAGTTGCTAATTTAATTAAATGAATTATATTTGGTGACACTTCTCAATTCAAATTGGGCAAGTCGAACTTTATTGCATCTAAACTTATGTTATTTTTAAAGGGAAATATACAATGAATTTCATCCAAAAGCTTCTCGAAAAACCTGTTAGTTAGTTATAAATAATGAAAACGTAATAAAGTTGATAAAAAGTTGGTAATATAATCAAATAACTTATATTTGGTGCCACTTTTGAATTCAAAATTGGGGAAGTCGAATTTATAGCCTCTAAACTTACGTTATCGAAATGTATAATGAATTTCGTCCAAAAGCATCTATAAAAACCTTTTAATTGGCTATATAGAATGAGAACGTAATAATGTTGATATAAAGTTGCTAATTTAATCAAATGAATTATATTTGGTGACACTTCTCAATTCAAATTGGGCAAGTCGAAATTTATTGCATCTGAACTTATGATATTTTTAAAGAGAAATATACAATGAATTTCATAAAAAAGCTTCTCGAAAAACCTGTTAGTTAGTAATAAATATGGAAAACGTAATAAAGTTGATAAAAAGTTGCTAATCTAATCAAATAAATTATATTTGGTGCCACTTTTGATCTCAAAATTGGGGAAGTCGAATTTAAAGCATCTAAACTTACGTTATCGAAATGTATAATGAATTTCATCCAAAAGCGTCTATAAAAACCTTTTAATTGGCAATATAAAATGAGAACGTAATAAGGTTGATATAAAGTTGCTAATTTAATCAAATGAATTATATTTGGTGACACTTCTCAATTCAAATTGGGCAAGTCGAACTTTATTGCATCTAAACTTATGTTATTTTCAAAGAGAAATATAGAATAAATTTCATCAAAAAGCGTCTAGAAAAACCTGTTAGTTATAAATAATGACCACGTAATAAAGTTGATAAAGAGTTGCTAATATAATCAAATAAATTATATTTGCTGCCACTTTTGAATTCAAAATTAGGGAAGTCGAATTTATAGCCTCTAAACTTACGTTATCGAAATGTATAATGAATTTCGTCCAAAAGCGTCTATAAAAGCCTTTTAATTGGCTATATAGAATGCTAACGTAATAATGTTGATATAAAGTTGCTAATTTAATCAAATGAATTATATTTGGTGACACTTCTCAATTCAAATTGGGCAAGTCGAACTTTATTACATCTAAACTTATGTTATTTTCAAAGAGAAATATAGAATGAATTTCATCCAAAAACGTCTAGAAAAACCTGTTAGTTATAAATAATGACAACGTAATAAAGTTGATAAAAAGTTGCTAATATAATCAAATAAATTATATTTGCTGCCACTTTTGAATTCAAAATTGGGGAAGTCGAATTTATAGCCTCTAAACTTACGTTATCGAAATGTATAATGAATTTCGTCCAAAAGCGTCTATAAAAACCTTTTAATTGGCTATATAGATTGCTAACGTAATAATGTTGATATAAAGTTGCTAATTTAATCAAATGAATTATATTTGGTGACACTTCTCAATTCAAATTGGGCAAGTCGAACTTTATTGCATCTAAACTTATGTTATTTTTAAAGGGAAATATACAATGGATTTCATCCAAAAGCTTCTCGAAAAATCTGTTCGTTAGTTATAAATAATGAAAACGTAATAAAGTTGATAAAAAGTTGCTAATATAATCAAATAAATTATATTTGCTGCCACTTTTGAATTCAAAAATGGGGAAGTCGAATTTATAGCCTCTAAACTTACGTTATCGAAATGTATAATGAATTTCGTCCAAAAGCGTCTATAAAAACCTTTTAATTGGCTATATAGAATGAGAACGTAATAATGTTGATATAAAGTTGCTAATTTAATCAAATGAATTATATTTGGTGACACTTCTCAATTCAAATTGGGCAAGTCGAACTTTATTGCATCTAAACTTATGTTATTTTCAAAGAGAAATATAGAATAAATTTCATCAAAAAGCGTCTAGAAAAACCTGTTAGTTATAAATAATGACCACATAATAAAGTTGATAAAAAGTTGCTAATATAATCAAATAAATTATATTTGCTGCCACTTTTGAATTCAAAATTGGGGAATTCGAATTTATAGCCTCTAAACTTACGTTATCGAAATGTATAATGAATTTCGTCCAAAAGCGTCTATAAAAGCCTTTTAATTGGCTATATAGAATGCTAACGTAATAATGTTGATATAAAGTTGCTAATTTAATCAAATGAATTATATTTGGTGACACTTCTCAATTCAAATTGGGCAAGTCGAACTTTATTGTATCTAAACTTATGTTATTTTTAAAGGGAAATATACAATGAATTTCATCCAAAAGCTTCTCGAAAAACCTGTTAGTTAGTTATAAATAATGAAAACGTAATAACGTTGATAAAAAGTTGCTAATATAATCAAATAAATTATATTTGGTGCCACTTTTGAATTCAAAATTGGGGAAGTCGAATTTAAAGCATCTAAACTTACGTTATCGAAATGTATAATGAATTTCGTCCAAAAGCGTCTATAAAAACCTTTTAATTGGCTATATAGAATGAGAACGTAATAATGTTGATATAGAGTTGCTAATATAATCAAATGAATTATATTTGGTGACACTTCTCAATTCAAATTGGGCAAGTCGAACTTTATTGCATCTAAACTTATGTTATTTTTAAAGAGAAATATACAATGAATTTCATAAAAAAGCTTCTCGAAAAACCTGTTAGTTAGTAATAAATATTGAAAACGTAATAAAGTTGATAAAAAGTTGCTAATCTAATCAAATAAATTATATTTGGTGCCACTTTTGAATTCAAAATTGGGGAAGTCGAATTTAAAGCATCTAAACTTACGTTATCGAAATGTATAATGAATTTCGTCCAAAAGCGTCTATAAAAACCTTTTAATTGGCTATATAGAATGAGAACGTAATAAGGTTGATATAAAGTTGCTAATTTAATCAAATGAATTATATTTGGTGACACTTCTCAATTCAAATTGGGCAAGTCGAACTTTATTGCATCCAAACTTATGTTATTTTCAAAGAGAAATATAGAATGAATTTCATCAAAAAGCGTCTAGAAAAACATGTTAGTTATAAATAATGACCACGTAATAACGTTGATAAAAATTTGCTAATATAATCAAATAAATTATAATTGCTGCCACTTTTGAATTCAAAATTGGGGAAGTCGAATTTATAGCCTCTAAACTTACGTTATCGACATGTATAATGAATTTCGTCAAAAAGCGTCTATAAAACCCTTTTAATTGGCTATATAGAATGCTAACGTAATAATGTTGATATAAAGTTGCTAATTTAATCAAATGAATTATATTTGGTGACACTTCTCAATTCAAATTGGGCAAGTCGAACTTTATTACATCTAAACTTATGTTATTTTCAAAGAGAAATATAGAATGAATTTCATCCAAAAGCGTCTAGAAAAACCTGTTAGTTATAAATAATGACAACGTAATAAAGTTGATAAAAAGTTGCTAATATAATCAAATAAATTATATTTGCTGCCACTTTTGAATTCAAAATTGGGGAAGTCGAATTTATAGCCTCTAAACTTACGTTATCGAAATGTATAATGAATTTCGTCCAAAAGCGTCTATAAAAACCTTTTAATTGGCTATATAGATTGCTAACGTAATAATGTTGATATAAAGTTGCTAATTTAATCAAATGAATTATATTTGGTGACACTTCTCAATTCAAATTGGGCAAGTCGAACTTTATTGCATCTAAACTTATGTTATTTTTAAAGGGAAATATACAATGAATTTCATCCAAAAGCTTCTCGAAAAACCTGTTAGTTAGTTATAAATAATGAAAACGTAATAAAGTTGATAAAAAGTTGCTAATATAATCAAATAAATTATATTTGCTGCCACTTTTGAATTCAAAAATGGGGAAGTCGAATTTATAGCCTCTAAACTTACGTTATCGAAATGTATAATGAATTTCGTCCAAAAGCGTCTATAAAAACCTTTTAATTGGCTATATAGAATGAGAACGTAATAATGTTGATATAAAGTTGCTAATTTAATTAAATGAATTATATTTGGTGACACTTCTCAATTCAAATTGGGCAAGTCGAACTTTATTGCATCTAAACTTATGTTATTTTTAAAGGGAAATATACAATGAATTTCATCCAAAAGCTTCTCGAAAAACCTGTTAGTTAGTTATAAATAATGAAAACGTAATAAAGTTGATAAAAAGTTGGTAATATAATCAAATAACTTATATTTGGTACCACTTTTGAATTCAAAATTGGGGAAGTCGAATTTATAGCCTCTAAACTTACGTTATCGAAATGTATAATGAATTTCGTCCAAAAGCATCTATAAAAACCTTTTAATTGGCTATATAGAATGAGAACGTAATAATGTTGATATAAAGTTGCTAATTTAATCAAATGAATTATATTTGGTGACACTTCTCAATTCAAATTGGGCAAGTCGAAATTTATTGCATCTGAACTTATGATATTTTTAAAGAGAAATATACAATGAATTTCATAAAAAAGTTTCTCGAAAAACCTGTTAGTTAGTAATAAATATGGAAAACGTAATAAAGTTGATAAAAAGTTGCTAATCTAATCAAATAAGTTATATTTGGTGCCACTTTTGATCTCAAAATTGGGGAAGTCGAATTTAAAGCATCTAAACTTACGTTATCGAAATGTATAATGAATTTCATCCAAAAGCGTCTATAAAAACCTTTTAATTGGCAATATAAAATGAGAACGTAATAAGGTTGATATAAAGTTGCTAATTTAATCAAATGAATTATATTTGGTGACACTTCTCAATTCAAATTGGGCAAGTCGAACTTTATTGCATCTAAACTTATGTTATTTTTAAAGGGAAATATACAATGAATTTCATCCAAAAGCTTCTCGAAAAACCTGTTAGTTAGTTATAAATAATGAAAACGTAATAAAGTTGATAAAAAGTTGCTAATATAATCAAATAAATTATATTTGCTGCCACTTTTGAATTCAAAATTGGGGAAGTCGAATTTATAGCCTCTAAACTTACGTTATCGAAATGTATAATGAATTTCGTCCAAAAGCGTCTATAAAAGCCTTTTAATTGGCTATATAGAATGCTAACGTAATAATGTTGATATAAAGTTGCTAATTTAATCAAATGAATTATATTTGGTGACACTTCTCAATTCAAATTGGGCAAGTCGAACTTTATTACATCTAAACTTATGTTATTTTCAAAGAGAAATATAGAATGAATTTCATCCAAAAACGTCTAGAAAAACCTGTTAGTTATAAATAATGACAACATAATAAAGTTGATAAAAAGTTGCTAATATACTCAAATAAATTATATTTGCTGCCACTTTTGAATTCAAAATTGGGGAAGTCGAATTTATAGCCTCTAAACTTACGTTATCGAAATGTATAATGAATTTCGTCCAAAAGCGTCTATAAAAACCTTTTAATTGGCTATATAGATTGCTAACGTAATAATGTTGATATAAAGTTGCTAATTTAATCAAATGAATTATATTTGGTGACACTTCTCAATTCAAATTGGGCAAGTCGAACTTTATTGCATCTAAACTTATGTTATTTTCAAAGAGAAATATAGAATAAATTTCATCAAAAAGCGTCTAGAAAAACCTGTTAGTTATAAATAATGACCACATAATAAAGTTGATAAAAAGTTGCTAATATAATCAAATAAATTATATTTGCTGCCACTTTTGAATTCAAAATTGGGGAATTCGAATTTATAGCCTCTAAACTTACGTTATCGAAATGTATAATGAATTTCGTCCAAAAGCGTCTATAAAAGCCTTTTAATTGGCTATATAGAATGCTAACGTAATAATGTTGATATAAAGTTGCTAATTTAATCAAATGAATTATATTTGGTGACACTTCTCAATTCAAATTGGGCAAGTCGAACTTTATTGTATCTAAACTTATGTTATTTTCAAAGAGAAATATAGAATGAATTTCATCCAAAAGCGTCTAGAAAAACCTGATAGTTATAAATAATGACAACGTAATAAAGTTGATAAAAAGTTGCTAATATAATCAAATAAATTATATTTGCTGCCACTTTTGAATTCAAAATTGGGGAAGTCGAATTTATAGCCTCTAAACTTACGTTATCGAAATGTATAATGAATTTTGTCCAAAAGCATCTATAAAAACCTTTTAATTGGCTATATAGATTGCTAACGTAATAATGTTGATATAAAGTTGCTAATTTAATCAAATGAATTATATTTGGTGACACTTCTCAATTCAAATTGGGCAAGTCGAACTTTATTGCATCTAAACTTATGTTATTTTTAAAGGGAAATATACAATGAATTTCATCCAAAAGCTTCTCGAAAAACCTGTTAGTTAGTTATAAATAATGAAAACGTAATAACGTTGATAAAAAGTTGCTAATATAATCAAATAAATTATATTTGGTGCCACTTTTGAATTCAAAATTGGGGAAGTCGAATTTAAAGCATCTAAACTTACGTTATCGAAATGTATAATGAATTTCGTCCAAAAGCGTCTATAAAAACCTTTTAATTGGCTATATAGAATGAGAACGTAATAATGTTGATATAGAGTTGCTAATATAATCAAATGAATTATATTTGGTGACACTTCTCAATTCAAATTGGGCAAGTCGAACTTTATTGCATCTAAACTTATGTTATTTTTAAAGAGAAATATACAATGAATTTCATAAAAAAGCTTCTCGAAAAACCTGTTAGTTAGTAATAAATATTGAAAACGTAATAAAGTTGATAAAAAGTTGCTAATCTAATCAAATAAATTATATTTGGTGCCACTTTTGAATTCAAAATTGGGGAAGTCGAATTTAAAGCATCTAAACTTACGTTATCGAAATGTATAATGAATTTCGTCCAAAAGCGTCTATAAAAACCTTTTAATTGGCTATATAGAATGAGAACGTAATAAGGTTGATATAAAGTTGCTAATTTAATCAAATGAATTATATTTGGTGACACTTCTCAATTCAAATTGGGCAAGTCGAACTTTATTCCATCCAAACTTATGTTATTTTCAAAGAGAAATATAGAATGAATTTCATCAAAAAGCGTCTAGAAAAACATGTTAGTTATAAATAATGACCACGTAATAACGTTGATAAAAATTTGCTAATCTAATCAAATAAATTATATTTGGTGCCACTTTTGATCTCAAAATTGGGGAAGTCGAATTTATAGCCTCTAAACTTACGTTATCGACATGTATAATGAATTTCGTCAAAAAGCGTCTATAAAACCCTTTTAATTGGCTATATAGAATGCTAACGTAATAATGTTGATATAAAGTTGCTAATTTAATCAAATGAATTATATTTGGTGACACTTCTCAATTCAAATTGGGCAAGTCGAACTTTATTACATCTAAACTCATGTTATTTTCAAAGAGAAATATAGAATGAATTTCATCCAAAAGCGTCTAGAAAAACCTGTTAGTTATAAATAATGACAACGTAATAAAGTTGATAAAAAGTTGCTAATATAATCAAATAAATTATATTTGCTGCCACTTTTGAATTCAAAATTGGGGAAGTCGAATTTATAGCCTCTAAACTTACGTTATCGAAATGTATAATGAATTTCGTCCAAAAGCGTCTATAAAAACCTTTTAATTGGCTATATAGATTGCTAACGTAATAATGTTGATATAAAGTTGGTAATTTAATCAAATGAATTATATTTGGTGACACTTCTCAATTCAAATTGGGCAAGTCGAACTTTATTGCATCTAAACTTATGTTATTTTTAAAGGGAAATATACAATGAATTTCATCCAAAAGCTTCTCGAAAAACCTGTTAGTTAGTTATAAATAATGAAAACGTAATAAAGTTGATAAAAAGTTGCTAATATAATCAAATAAATTATATTTGCTGCCACTTTTGAATTCAAAAATGGGGAAGTCGAATTTATAGCCTCTAAACTTACGTTATCGAAATGTATAATGAATTTCGTCCAAAAGCGTCTATAAAAACCTTTTAATTGGCTATATAGAATGAGAACGTAATAATGTTGATATAAAGTTGCTAATTTAATTAAATGAATTATATTTGGTGACACTTCTCAATTCAAATTGGGCAAGTCGAACTTTATTGCATCTAAACTTATGTTATTTTTAAAGGGAAATATACAATGAATTTCATCCAAAAGCTTCTCGAAAAACCTGTTAGTTAGTTATAAATAATGAAAACGTAATAAAGTTGATAAAAAGTTGGTAATATAATCAAATAACTTATATTTGGTGCCACTTTTGAATTCAAAATTGGGGAAGTCGAATTTATAGCCTCTAAACTTACGTTATCGAAATGTATAATGAATTTCGTCCAAAAGCATCTATAAAAACCTTTTAATTGGCTATATAGAATGAGAACGTAATAATGTTGATATAAAGTTGCTAATTTAATCAAATGAATTATATTTGGTGACACTTCTCAATTCAAATTGGGCAAGTCGAAATTTATTGCATCTGAACTTATGATATTTTTAAAGAGAAATATACAATGAATTTCATAAAAAAGCTTCTCGAAAAACCTGTTAGTTAGTAATAAATATGGAAAACGTAATAAAGTTGATAAAAAGTTGCTAATCTAATCAAATAAATTATATTTGGTGCCACTTTTGATCTCAAAATTGGGGAAGTCGAATTTAAAGCATCTAAACTTACGTTATCGAAATGTATAATGAATTTCATCCAAAAGCGTCTATAAAAACCTTTTAATTGGCAATATAAAATGAGAACGTAATAAGGTTGATATAAAGTTGCTAATTTAATCAAATGAATTATATTTGGTGACACTTCTCAATTCAAATTGGGCAAGTCGAACTTTATTGCATCTAAACTTATGTTATTTTCAAAGAGAAATATAGAATAAATTTCATCAAAAAGCGTCTAGAAAAACCTGTTAGTTATAAATAATGACCACGTAATAAAGTTGATAAAGAGTTGCTAATATAATCAAATAAATTATAGTTGCTGCCACTTTTGAATTCAAAATTGGGGAAGTCGAATTTATAGCCTCTAAACTTACGTTATCGAAATGTATAATGAATTTCGTCCAAAAGCGTCTATAAAAACCTTTTAATTGGCTATATAGATTGCTAACGTAATAATGTTGATATAAAGTTGGTAATTTAATCAAATGAATTATATTTGGTGACACTTCTCAATTCAAATTGGGCAAGTCGAACTTTATTGCATCTAAACTTATGTTATTTTTAAAGGGAAATATACAATGAATTTCATCCAAAAGCTTCTCGAAAAACCTGTTAGTTAGTTATAAATAATGAAAACGTAATAAAGTTGATAAAAAGTTGCTAATATAATCAAATAAATTATATTTGCTGCCACTTTTGAATTCAAAAATGGGGAAGTCGAATTTATAGCCTCTAAACTTACGTTATCGAAATGTATAATGAATTTCGTCCAAAAGCGTCTATAAAAACCTTTTAATTGGCTATATAGAATGAGAACGTAATAATGTTGATATAAAGTTGCTAATTTAATTAAATGAATTATATTTGGTGACACTTCTCAATTCAAATTGGGCAAGTCGAACTTTATTGCATCTAAACTTATGTTATTTTTAAAGGGAAATATACAATGAATTTCATCCAAAAGCTTCTCGAAAAACCTGTTAGTTAGTTATAAATAATGAAAACGTAATAAAGTTGATAAAAAGTTGGTAATATAATCAAATAACTTATATTTGGTGCCACTTTTGAATTCAAAATTGGGGAAGTCGAATTTATAGCCTCTAAACTTACGTTATCGAAATGTATAATGAATTTCGTCCAAAAGCATCTATAAAAACCTTTTAATTGGCTATATAGAATGAGAACGTAATAATGTTGATATAAAGTTGCTAATTTAATCAAATGAATTATATTTGGTGACACTTCTCAATTCAAATTGGGCAAGTCGAAATTTATTGCATCTGAACTTATGATATTTTTAAAGAGAAATATACAATGAATTTCATAAAAAAGCTTCTCGAAAAACCTGTTAGTTAGTAATAAATATGGAAAACGTAATAAAGTTGATAAAAAGTTGCTAATCTAATCAAATAAATTATATTTGGTGCCACTTTTGATCTCAAAATTGGGGAAGTCGAATTTAAAGCATCTAAACTTACGTTATCGAAATGTATAATGAATTTCATCCAAAAGCGTCTATAAAAACCTTTTAATTGGCAATATAAAATGAGAACGTAATAAGGTTGATATAAAGTTGCTAATTTAATCAAATGAATTATATTTGGTGACACTTCTCAATTCAAATTGGGCAAGTCGAACTTTATTGCATCTAAACTTATGTTATTTTCAAAGAGAAATATAGAATAAATTTCATCAAAAAGCGTCTAGAAAAACCTGTTAGTTATAAATAATGACCACGTAATAAAGTTGATAAAGAGTTGCTAATATAATCAAATAAATTATAGTTGCTTCCACTTTTGAATTCAAAATTGGGGAAGTCGAATTTATAGCCTCTAAACTTACGTTATCGAAATGTATAATGAATTTCGTCCAAAAGCGTCTATAAAAGCCTTTTAATTGGCTATATAGAATGCTAACGTAATTATGTTGATATAAAGTTGCTAATTTAATCAAATGAATTATATTTGGTGACACTTCTCAATTCAAATTGGGCAAGTCGAACTTTATTTCATCTAAACTTATGTTATTTTCAAAGAGAAATATAGAATGAATTTCATCCAAAAGCGTCTAGAAAAACCTGTTAGTTATAAATAATGACAACGTAATAAAGTTGATAAAAAGTTGCTAATATAATCAAATAAATTATATTTGCTGCCACTTTTGAATTCAAAAATGGGGAAGTCGAATTTATAGCCTCTAAACTTACGTTATCGAAATGTATAATGAATTTCGTCCAAAAGCGTCTATAAAAACCTTTTAATTGGCTATATAGAATGAGAACGTAATAATGTTGATATAAAGTTGCTAATTTAATCAAATGAATTATATTTGGTGACACTTCTCAATTCAAATTGGGCAAGTCGAACTTTATTGCATCTAAACTTATGTTATTTTTAAAGGGAAATATACAATGAATTTCATCCAAAAGCTTCTCGAAAAACCTGTTAGTTAGTTATAAATAATGAAAACGTAATAAAGTTGATAAAAACTTGGTAATATAATCAAATAACTTATATTTGGTGCCACTTTTGAATTCAAAATTGGGGAAGTCGAATTTATAGCCTCTAAACTTACGTTATCGAAATGTATAATGAATTTTGTCCAAAAGCATCTATAAAAACCTTTTAATTGGCTATATAGAATGAGAACGTAATAATGTTGATATAAAGTTGCTAATTTAATCAAATGAATTATATTTGGTGACACTTCTCAATTCAAATTGGGCAAGTCGAAATTTATTGCATCTGAACTTATGATATTTTTAAAGAGAAATATACAATGAATTTCATAAAAAAGCTTCTCGAAAAACCTGTTAGTTAGTAATAAATATGGAAAACGTAATAAAGTTGATAAAAAGTTGCTAATCTAATCAAATAAATTATATTTGGTGCCACTTTTGATCTCAAAATTGGGGAAGTCGAATTTATAGCCTCTAAACTTACGTTATCGACATGTATAATGAATTTCGTCAAAAAGCGTCTATAAAAACCTTTTAATTGGCTATATAGAATGAGAACGTAATAAGGTTGATATAAAGTTGCTAATTTAATCAAATGAATTATATTTGGTGACACTTCTCAATTCAAATTGGGCAAGTCGAACTTTATTACATCTAAACTCATGTTATTTTCAAAGAGAAATATAGAATGAATTTCATCCAAAAGCGTCTAGAAAAACCTGTTAGTTATAAATAATGACAACGTAATAAAGTTGATAAAAAGTTGCTAATATAATCAAATAAATTATATTTGCTGCCACTTTTGAATTCAAAATTGGGGAAGTCGAATTTATAGCCTCTAAACTTACGTTCTCGAAATGTATAATGAATTTCGTCCAAAAGCGTCTATAAAAACCTTTTAATTGGCTATATAGATTGCTAACGTAATAATGTTGATATAAAGTTGCTAATTTAATCAAATGAATTATATTTGGTGACACTTCTCAATTCAAATTGGGCAAGTCGAACTTTATTGCATCTAAACTTATGTTATTTTTAAAGGGAAATATACAATGAATTTCATCCAAAAGCTTCTCGAAAAACCTGTTAGTTAGTTATAAATAATGAAAACGTAATAAAGTTGATAAAAAGTTGCTAATATAATCAAATAAATTATATTTGCTGCCACTTTTGAATTTAAAAATGGGGAAGTCGAATTTATAGCCTCTAAACTTACGTTATCGAAATGTATAATGAATTTCGTCCAAAAGCGTCTATAAAAACCTTTTAATTGGCTATATAGAATGAGAACGTAATAATGTTGATATAAAGTTGCGTATTTAATTAAATGAATTATATTTGGTGACACTTCTCAATTCAAATTGGGCAAGTCGAACTTTATTGCATCTAAACTTATGTTATTTTTAAAGGGAAATATACAATGAATTTCATCCAAAAGCTTCTCGAAAAACCTGTTAGTTAGTTATAAATAATGAAAACGTAATAAAGTTGATAAAAAGTTGGTAATATAATCAAATAACTTATATTTGGTGCCACTTTTGAATTTTCAATTTGGGGAAGTCGAATTTATAGCCTCTAAACTTACGTTATCGAAATGTATAATGAATTTCGTCCAAAAGCATCTATAAAAACCTTTTAATTGGCTATATAGAATGAGAACGTAATAATGTTGATATAAAGTTGCTAATTTAATCAAATGAATTATATTTGGTGACACTTCTCAATTCAAATTGGGCAAGTCGAAATTTATTGCATCTGAACTTATGATATTGTTAAAGAGAAATATACAATGAATTTCATAAAAAAGCTTCTCGAAAAACCTGTTAGTTAGTAATAAATATGGAAAACGTAATAAAGTTGATAAAAAGTTGCTAATCTAATCAAATAAATTATATTTGGTGCCACTTTTGATCTCAAAATTGGGGAAGTCGAATTTAAAGCATCTAAACTTACGTTATCGAAATGTATAATGAATTTCATCCAAAAGCGTCTATAAAAACCTTTTAATTGGCAATATAAAATGAGAACGTAATAAGGTTGATATAAAGTTGCTAATTTAATCAAATGAATTATATTTGGTGACACTTCTCAATTCAAATTGGGCAAGTCGAACTTTATTGCATCTAAACTTATGTTATTTTCAAAGAGAAATATAGAATAAATTTCATCAAAAAGCGTCTAGAAAAACCTGTTAGTTATAAATAATGACCACGTAATAAAGTTGATAAAGAGTTGCTAATATAATCAAATAAATTATAGTTGCTGCCACTTTTGAATTGAAAATTGGGGAAGTCGAATTTATAGCCTCTAAACTTACGTTATCGAAATGTATAATGAATTTCGTCCAAAAGCGTCTATAAAAGCCTTTTAATTGGCTATATAGAATGCTAACGTAATTATGTTGATATAAAGTTGCTAATTTAATCAAATGAATTATATTTGGTGACACTTCTCAATTCAAATTGGGCAAGTCGAACTTTATTACATCTAAACTTATGTTATTTTCAAAGAGAAATATAGAATGAATTTCATCCAAAAGCGTCTAGAAAAACCTGTTAGTTATAAATAATGACAACGTAATAAAGTTGATAAAAAGTTGCTAATATAATCAAATAAATTATATTTGCTGCCACTTTTGAATTCAAAAATGGGGAAGTCGAATTTATAGCCTCTAAACTTACGTTATCGAAATGTATAATGAATTTCGTCCAAAAGCGTCTATAAAAACCTTTTAATTGGCTATATAGAATGAGAACGTAATAATGTTGATATAAAGTTGCTAATTTAATCAAATGAATTATATTTGGTGACACTTCTCAATTCAAATTGGGCAAGTCGAACTTTATTGCATCTAAACTTATGTTATTTTTAAAGGGAAATATACAATGAATTTCATCCAAAAGCTTCTCGAAAAACCTGTTAGTTAGTTATAAATAATGAAAACGTAATAAAGTTGATAAAGACTTGGTAATATAATCAAATAACTTATATTTGGTGCCACTTTTGAATTCAAAATTGGGGAAGTCGAATTTATAGCCTCTAAACTTACGTTATCGAAATGTATAATGAATTTTGTCCAAAAGCATCTATAAAAACCTTTTAATTGGCTATATAGAATGAGAACGTAATAATGTTGATATAAAGTTGCTAATTTAATCAAATGAATTATATTTGGTGACACTTCTCAATTCAAATTGGGCAAGTCGAAATTTATTGCATCTGAACTTATGATATTTTTAAAGAGAAATATACAATGAATTTCATAAAAAAGCTTCTCGAAAAACCTGTTAGTTAGTAATAAATATGGAAAACGTAATAAAGTTGATAAAAAGTTGCTAATCTAATCAAATAAATTATATTTGGTGCCACTTTTGATCTCAAAATTGGGGAAGTCGAATTTAAAGCATCTAAACTTACGTTATCGAAATGTATAATGAATTTCATCCAAAAGCGTCTATAAAAACCTTTTAATTGGCAATATAAAATGAGAACGTAATAAGGTTGATATAAAGTTGCCAATTTAATCAAATGAATTATATTTGGTGACACTTCTCAATTCAAATTGGGCAAGTCGAACTTTATTGCATCTAAACTTACGTTATTTTCAAAGAGAAATATAGAATAAATTTCATCAAAAAGCGTCTAGAAAAACCTGTTAGTTATAAATAATGACCACGTAATAAAGTTGATAAACAGTTGCTAATATAATCAAATAAATTATATTTGCTGCCACTTTTGAATTCAAAATTGGGGAAGTCGAATTTATAGCCTCTAAACTTACGTTATCGAAATGTATAATGAATTTCGTCCAAAAGCGTCTATAAAAGCCTTTTAATTGGCTATATAGAATGCTAACTTAATAATGTTGATATAAAGTTGCTAATTTAATCAAATGAATTATATTTGGTGACACTTCTCAATTCAAATTGGGCAAGTCGAACTTTATTACATCTAAACTTATGTTATTTTCAAAGAGAAATATAGAATGAATTTCATCCAAAAGCGTCTAGAAAAACCTGTTAGTTATAAATAATGACAACGTAATAAAGTTGATAAAAAGTTGCTAATATAATCAAATAAATTATATTTGCTGCCACTTTTGAATTCAAAAATGTGGAAGTCGAATTTATAGCCTCTAAACTTACGTTATCGAAATGTATAATGAATTTCGTCCAAAAGCGTCTATAAAAACCTTTTAATTGGCTATATAGAATGAGAACGTAATAATGTTGATATAAAGTTGCTAATTTAATCAAATGAATTATATTTGGTGACACTTCTCAATTCAAATTGGGCAAGTCGAACTTTATTGCATCTAAACTTATGTTATTTTTAAAGGGAAATATACAATGAATTTCATCCAAAAGCTTCTCGAAAAACCTGTTAGTTAGTTATAAATAATGAAAACGTAATAAAGTTGATAAAAACCTGGTAATATAATCAAATAACTTATATTTGGTGCCACTTTTGAATTCAAAATTGGGGAAGTCGAATTTATAGCCTCTAAACTTACGTTATCGAAATGTATAATGAATTTTGTCCAAAAGCATCTATAAAAACCTTTTAATTGGCTATATAGAATGAGAACGTAATAATGTTGATATAAAGTTGCTAATTTAATCAAATGAATTATATTTGGTGACACTTCTCAATTCAAATTGGGCAAGTCGAAATTTATTGCATCTGAACTTATGATATTTTTAAAGAGAAATATACAATGAATTTCATAAAAAAGCTTCTCGAAAAACATGTTAGTTAGTAATAAATATGGAAAACGTAATAAAGTTGATAAAAAGTTGCTAATCTAATCAAATAAGTTATATTTGGTGCCACTTTTGATCTCAAAATTGGGGAAGTCGAATTTAAAGCATCTAAACTTACGTTATCGAAATTTATAATGAATTTCATCCAAAAGCGTCTATAAAAACCTTTTAATTGGCAATATAAAATGAGAACGTAATAAGGTTGATATAAAGTTGCTAATTTAATCAAATGAATTATATTTGGTGACACTTCTCAATTCAAATTGGGCAAGTCGAACTTTATTGCATCTAAACTTATGTTATTTTCAAAGAGAAATATAGAATAAATTTCATCAAAAAGCGTCTAGAAAAACCTGTTAGTTATAAATAATGACCACGTAATAAAGTTGATAAAGAGTTGCTAATATAATCAAATAAATTATATTTGCTGCCACTTTTGAATTCAAAATTAGGGAAGTCGAATTTATAGCCTCTAAACTTACGTTATCGAAATGTATAATGAATTTCGTCCAAAAGCGTCTATAAAAGCCTTTTAATTGGCTATATAGAATGCTAACGTAATAATGTTGATATAAAGTTGCTAATTTAATCAAATGAATTATATTTGGTGACACTTCTCAATTCAAATTGGGCAAGTCGAACTTTATTACATCTAAACTTATGTTATTTTCAAAGAGAAATATAGAATGAATTTCATCCAAAAACGTCTAGAAAAACCTGTTAGTTATAAATAATGACAACGTAATAAAGTTGATAAAAAGTTGCTAATATAATCAAATAAATTATATTTGCTGCCACTTTTGAATTCAAAATTGGGGAAGTCGAATTTATAGCCTCTAAACTTACGTTATCGAAATGTATAATGAATTTCGTCCAAAAGCGTCTATAAAAACCTTTTAATTGGCTATATAGATTGCTAACGTAATAATGTTGATATAAAGTTGCTAATTTAATCAAATGAATTATATTTGGTGACACTTCTCAATTCAAATTGGGCAAGTCGAACTTTGTTGCATCTAAACTAATGTTATTTTTAAAGGGAAATATACAATGAATTTCATCCAAAAGCTTCTCGAAAAACCTGTTAGTTAGTTATAAATAATGAAAACGTAATAAAGTTGATAAAAAGTTGTTAATATAATCAAATAAATTATATTTGCTGCCACTTTTGAATTCAAAAATGGGGAAGTCGAATTTATAGCCTCTAAACTTACGTTATCGAAATGTATAATGAATTTCGTCCAAAAGCGTCTATAAAAACCTTTTAATTGGCTATATAGAATGAGAACGTAATAATGTTGATATAAAGTTGCTAATTTAATTAAATGAATTATATTTGGTGACACTTCTCAATTCAAATTGGGCAAGTCGAACTTTATTGCATCTAAACTTATGTTATTTTTAAAGGGAAATATACAATGAATTTCATCCAAAAGCTTCTCGAAAAACCTGTTAGTTAGTTATAAATAATGAAAACGTAATAAAGTTGATAAAAAGTTGGTAATATAATCAAATAAATTATATTTGGTGCCACTTTTGAATTCAAAATTGGGGAAGTCGAATTTAAAGCATCTAAACTAACGTTATCGAAATGTATAATGAATTTTGTCCAAAAGCATCTATAAAAACCTTTTAATTGGCTATATAGAATGAGAACGTAATAATGTTGATATAAAGTTGCTAATTTAATCAAATGAATTATATTTGGTGACACTTCTCAATTCAAATTGGGCAAGTCGAAATTTATTGCATCTGAACTTATGATATTTTTAAAGAGAAATATACAATGAATTTCATAAAAAAGCTTCTCGAAAAACCTGTTAGTTAGTAATAAATATGGAAAACGTAATAAAGTTGATAAAAAGTTGCTAATCTAATCAAATAAATTATATTTGGTGCCACTTTTGATCTCAAAATTGGGGAAGTCGAATTTATAGCCTCTAAACTTACGTTATCGACATGTATAATGAATTTCGTCAAAAAGCGTCTATAAAAACCTTTTAATTGGCTATATAGAATGAGAACGTAATAAGGTTGATATAAAGTTGCTAATTTAATCAAATGACTTATATTTGGTGACACTTCTCAATTCAAATTGGGCAAGTCGAACTTTATTACATCTAAACTCATGTTATTTTCAAAGAGAAATATAGAATGAATTTCATCCAAAAGCGTCTAGAAAAACCTGTTAGTTATAAATAATGACAACGTAATAAAGTTGATAAAAAGTTGCTAATATAATCAAATAAATTATATTTGCTGCCACTTTTGAATTCAAAATTGGGGAAGTCGAATTTATAGCCTCTAAACTTACGTTATCGAAATGTATAATGAATTTCGTCCAAAAGCGTCTATAAAAACCTTTTAATTGGCTATATAGAATGAGAACGTAATAATGTTGATATAAAGTTGCTAATTTAATTAAATGAATTATATTTGGTGACACTTCTCAATTCAAATTGGGCAAGTCGAACTTTATTGCATCTAAACTTATGTTATTTTTAAAGGGAAATATACAATGAATTTCATCCAAAAGCTTCTCGAAAAACCTGTTAGTTAGTTATAAATAATGAAAATGTAATAAAGTTGATAAAAAGTTGGTAATATAATCAAATAACTTATATTTGGTGCCACTTTTGAATTCAAAATTGGGGAAGTCGAATTTATAGCCTCTAAACTTACGTTATCGAAATGTATAATGAATTTCGTCCAAAAGCATCTATAAAAACCTTTTAATTGGCTATATAGAATGAGAACGTAATAATGTTGATATAAAGTTGCTAATTTAATCAAATGAATTATATTTGGTGACACTTCTCAATTCAAATTGGGCAAGTCGAAATTTATTGCATCTGAACTTATGATATTTTTAAAGAGAAATATACAATGAATTTCATAAAAAAGCTTCTCGAAAAACCTGTTAGTTAGTAATAAATATGGAAAACGTAATAAAGTTGATAAAAAGTTGCTAATCTAATCAAATAAATTATATTTGGTGCCACTTTTGATCTCAAAATTGGGGAAGTCGAATTTAAAGCATCTAAACTTACGTTATCGAAATGTATAATGAATTTCATCCAAAAGCGTCTATAAAAACCTTTTAATTGGCAATATAATATGAGAACGTAATAAGGTTGATATAAAGTTGCTAATTTAATCAAATGAATTATATTTGGTGACACTTCTCAATTCAAATTGGGCAAGTCGAACTTTATTGCATCTAAACTTATGTTATTTTCAAAGAGAAATATAGAATAAATTTCATCAAAAAGCGTCTAGAAAAACCTGTTAGTTATAAATAATGACCACGTAATAAAGTTGATAAAGAGTTGCTAATATAATCAAATAAATTATAGTTGCTGCCACTTTTGAATTCAAAATTGGGGAAGTCGAATTTATAGCCTCTAAACTTACGTTATCGAAATGTATAATGAATTTCGTCCAAAAGCGTCTATAAAAGCCTTTTAATTGGCTATATAGAATGCTAACGTAATTATGTTGATATAAAGTTGCTAATTTAATCAAATGAATTATATTTGGTGACACTTCTCAATTCAAATTGGGCAAGTCGAACTTTATTACATCTAAACTTATGTTATTTTCAAAGAGAAATATAGAATGAATTTCATCCAAAAGCGTCTAGAAAAACCTGTTAGTTATAAATAATGACAACGTAATAAAGTTGATAAAAAGTTGCTAATATAATCAAATAAATTATATTTGCTGCCACTTTTGAATTCAAAAATGGGGAAGTCGAATTTATAGCCTCTAAACTTACGTTATCGAAATGTATAATGAATTTCGTCCAAAAGCGTCTATAAAAACCTTTTAATTGGCTATATAGAATGAGAACGTAATAATGTTGATATAAAGTTGCTAATTTAATCAAATGAATTATATTTGGTGACACTTCTCAATTCAAATTGGGCAAGTCGAACTTTATTGCATCTAAACTTATGTTATTTTTAAAGGGAAATATACAATGAATTTCATCCAAAAGCTTCTCGAAAAACCTGTTAGTTAGTTATAAATAATGAAAACGTAATAAAGTTGATAAAAACTTGGTAATATAATCAAATAACTTATATTTGGTGCCACTTTTGAATTCAAAATTGGGGAAGTCGAATTTATAGCCTCTAAACTTACGTTATCGAAATGTATAATGAATTTTGTCCAAAAGCATCTATAAAAACCTTTTAATTGGCTATATAGAATGAGAACGTAATAATGTTGATATAAAGTTGCTAATTTAATCAAATGAATTATATTTGGTGACACTTCTCAATTCAAATTGGGCAAGTCGAAATTTATTGCATCTGAACTTATGATATTTTTAAAGAGAAATATACAATGAATATCATAAAAAAGCTTCTCGAAAAACCTGTTAGTTAGTAATAAATATGGAAAACGTAATAAAGTTGATAAAAAGTTGCTAATCTAATCAAATAAATTATATTTGGTGCCACTTTTGATCTCAAAATTGGGGAAGTCGAATTTAAAGCATCTAAACTTACGTTATCGAAATTTATAATGAATTTCATCCAAAAGCGTCTATAAAAACCTTTTAATTGGCAATATAAAATGAGAACGTAATAAGGTTGATATAAAGTTGCTAATTTAATCAAATGAATTATATTTGGTGACACTTCTCAATTCAAATTGGGCAAGTCGAACTTTATTGCATCTAAACTTATGTTATTTTCAAAGAGAAATATAGAATAAATTTCATCAAAAAGCGTCTAGAAAAACCTGTTAGTTATAAATAATGACCACGTAATAAAGTTGATAAAGAGTTGCTAATATAATCAAATAAATTATATTTGCTGCCACTTTTGAATTCAAAATTAGGGAAGTCGAATTTATAGCCTCTAAACTTACGTTATCGAAATGTATAATGAATTTCGTCCAAAAGCGTCTATAAAAGCCTTTTAATTGGCTATATAGAATGCTAACGTAATAATGTTGATATAAAGTTGCTAATTTAATCAAATGAATTATATTTGGTGACACTTCTCAATTCAAATTGGGCAAGTCGAACTTTATTACATCTAAACTTATGTTATTTTCAAAGAGAAATATAGAATGAATTTCATCCAAAAACGTCTAGAAAAACCTGTTAGTTATAAATAATGACAACGTAATAAAGTTGATAAAAAGTTGCTAATATAATCAAATAAATTATATTTGCTGCCACTTTTGAATTCAAAATTGGGGAAGTCGAATTTATAGCCTCTAAACTTACGTTATCGAAATGTATAATGAATTTCGTCCAAAAGCGTCTATAAAAACCTTTTAATTGGCTATATAGATTGCTAACGTAATAATGTTGATATAAAGTTGCTAATTTAATCAAATGAATTATATTTGGTGACACTTCTCAATTCAAATTGGGCAAGTCGAACTTTATTGCATCTAAACTTATGTTATTTTTAAAGGGAAATATACAATGGATTTCATCCAAAAGCTTCTCGAAAAATCTGTTCGTTAGTTATAAATAATGAAAACGTAATAAAGTTGATAAAAAGTTGCTAATATAATCAAATAAATTATATTTGCTGCCACTTTTGAATTCAAAAATGGGGAAGTCGAATTTATAGCCTCTAAACTTACGTTATCGAAATGTATAATGAATTTCGTCCAAAAGCGTCTATAAAAACCTTTTAATTGGCTATATAGAATGAGAACGTAATAATGTTGATATAAAGTTGGTAATTTAATCAAATGAATTATATTTGGTGACACTTCTCAATTCAAATTGGGCAAGTCGAACTTTATTGCATCTAAACTTATGTTATTTTTAAAGGGAAATATACAATGAATTTCATCCAAAAGCTTCTCGAAAAACCTGTTAGTTAGTTATAAATAATGAAAACGTAATAAAGTTGATAAAAAGTTGCTAATATAATCAAATAAATTATATTTGCTGCCACTTTTGAATTCAAAAATGGGGAAGTCGAATTTATAGCCTCTAAACTTACGTTATCGAAATGTATAATGAATTTCGTCCAAAAGCGTCTATAAAAACCTTTTAATTGGCTATATAGAATGAGAACGTAATAATGTTGATATAAAGTTGCTAATTTAATTAAATGAATTATATTTGGTGACACTTCTCAATTCAAATTGGGCAAGTCGAACTTTATTGCATCTAAACTTATGTTATTTTTAAAGGGAAATATACAATGAATTTCATCCAAAAGCTTCTCGAAAAACCTGTTAGTTAGTTATAAATAATGAAAACGTAATAAAGTTGATAAAAAGTTGGTAATATAATCAAATAACTTATATTTGGTGCCACTTTTGAATTCAAAATTGGGGAAGTCGAATTTATAGCCTCTAAACTTACGTTATCGAAATGTATAATGAATTTCGTCCAAAAGCATCTATAAAAACCTTTTAATTGGCTATATAGAATGAGAACGTAATAATGTTGATATAAAGTTGCTAATTTAATCAAATGAATTATATTTGGTGACACTTCTCAATTCAAATTGGGCAAGTCGAAATTTATTGCATCTGAACTTATGATATTTTTAAAGAGAAATATACAATGAATTTCATAAAAAAGCTTCTCGAAAAACCTGTTAGTTAGTAATAAATATGGAAAACGTAATAAAGTTGATAAAAAGTTGCTAATCTAATCAAATAAATTATATTTGGTGCCACTTTTGATCTCAAAATTGGGGAAGTCGAATTTAAAGCATCTAAACTTACGTTATCGAAATGTATAATGAATTTCATCCAAAAGCGTCTATAAAAACCTTTTAATTGGCAATATAATATGAGAACGTAATAAGGTTGATATAAAGTTGCTAATTTAATCAAATGAATTATATTTGGTGACACTTCTCAATTCAAATTGGGCAAGTCGAACTTTATTGCATCTAAACTTATGTTATTTTCAAAGAGAAATATAGAATAAATTTCATCAAAAAGCGTCTAGAAAAACCTGTTAGTTATAAATAATGACCACGTAATAAAGTTGATAAAGAGTTGCTAATATAATCAAATAAATTATAGTTGCTGCCACTTTTGAATTCAAAATTGGGGAAGTCGAATTTATAGCCTCTAAACTTACGTTATCGAAATGTATAATGAATTTCGTCCAAAAGCGTCTATAAAAGCCTTTTAATTGGCTATATAGAATGCTAACGTAATTATGTTGATATAAAGTTGCTAATTTAATCAAATGAATTATATTTGGTGACACTTCTCAATTCAAATTGGGCAAGTCGAACTTTATTACATCTAAACTTATGTTATTTTCAAAGAGAAATATAGAATGAATTTCATCCAAAAGCGTCTAGAAAAACCTGTTAGTTATAAATAATGACAACGTAATAAAGTTGATAAAAAGTTGCTAATATAATCAAATAAATTATATTTGCTGCCACTTTTGAATTCAAAAATGGGGAAGTCGAATTTATAGCCTCTAAACTTACGTTATCGAAATGTATAATGAATTTCGTCCAAAAGCGTCTATAAAAACCTTTTAATTGGCTATATAGAATGAGAACGTAATAATGTTGATATAAAGTTGCTAATTTAATCAAATGAATTATATTTGGTGACACTTCTCAATTCAAATTGGGCAAGTCGAACTTTATTGCATCTAAACTTATGTTATTTTTAAAGGGAAATATACAATGAATTTCATCCAAAAGCTTCTCGAAAAACCTGTTAGTTAGTTATAAATAATGAAAACGTAATAAAGTTGATAAAAACTTGGTAATATAATCAAATAACTTATATTTGGTGCCACTTTTGAATTCAAAATTGGGGAAGTCGAATTTATAGCCTCTAAACTTACGTTATCGAAATGTATAATGAATTTTGTCCAAAAGCATCTATAAAAACCTTTTAATTGGCTATATAGAATGAGAACGTAATAATGTTGATATAAAGTTGCTAATTTAATCAAATGAATTATATTTGGTGACACTTCTCAATTCAAATTGGGCAAGTCGAAATTTATTGCATCTGAACTTATGATATTTTTAAAGAGAAATATACAATGAATATCATAAAAAAGCTTCTCGAAAAACCTGTTAGTTAGTAATAAATATGGAAAACGTAATAAAGTTGATAAAAAGTTGCTAATCTAATCAAATAAATTATATTTGGTGCCACTTTTGATCTCAAAATTGGGGAAGTCGAATTTAAAGCATCTAAACTTACGTTATCGAAATTTATAATGAATTTCATCCAAAAGCGTCTATAAAAACCTTTTAATTGGCAATATAAAATGAGAACGTAATAAGGTTGATATAAAGTTGCTAATTTAATCAAATGAATTATATTTGGTGACACTTCTCAATTCAAATTGGGCAAGTCGAAGTTTATTGCATCTAAACTTATGTTATTTTCAAAGAGAAATATAGAATAAATTTCATCAAAAAGCGTCTAGAAAAACCTGTTAGTTATAAATAATGACCACGTAATAAAGTTGATAAAGAGTTGCTAATATAATCAAATAAATTATATTTGCTGCCACTTTTGAATTCAAAATTAGGGAAGTCGAATTTATAGCCTCTAAACTTACGTTATCGAAATGTATAATGAATTTCGTCCAAAAGCGTCTATAAAAGCCTTTTAATTGGCTATATAGAATGCTAACGTAATAATGTTGATATAAAGTTGCTAATTTAATCAAATGAATTATATTTGGTGACACTTCTCAATTCAAATTGGGCAAGTCGAACTTTATTACATCTAAACTTATGTTATTTTCAAAGAGAAATATAGAATGAATTTCATCCAAAAACGTCTAGAAAAACCTGTTAGTTATAAATAATGACAACGTAATAAAGTTGATAAAAAGTTGCTAATATAATCAAATAAATTATATTTGCTGCCACTTTTGAATTCAAAATTGGGGAAGTCGAATTTATAGCCTCTAAACTTACGTTATCGAAATGTATAATGAATTTCGTCCAAAAGCGTCTATAAAAACCTTTTAATTGGCTATATAGATTGCTAACGTAATAATGTTGATATAAAGTTGCTAATTTAATCAAATGAATTATATTTGGTGACACTTCTCAATTCAAATTGGGCAAGTCGAACTTTATTGCATCTAAACTTATGTTATTTTTAAAGGGAAATATACAATGGATTTCATCCAAAAGCTTCTCGAAAAATCTGTTCGTTAGTTATAAATAATGAAAACGTAATAAAGTTGATAAAAAGTTGCTAATATAATCAAATAAATTATATTTGCTGCCACTTTTGAATTCAAAAATGGGGAAGTCGAATTTATAGCCTCTAAACTTACGTTATCGAAATGTATAATGAATTTCGTCCAAAAGCGTCTATAAAAACCTTTTAATTGGCTATATAGAATGAGAACGTAATAATGTTGATATAAAGTTGGTAATTTAATCAAATGAATTATATTTGGTGACACTTCTCAATTCAAATTGGGCAAGTCGAACTTTATTGCATCTAAACTTATGTTATTTTTAAAGGGAAATATACAATGAATTTCATCCAAAAGCTTCTCGAAAAACCTGTTAGTTAGTTATAAATAATGAAAACGTAATAAAGTTGATAAAAAGTTGCTAATATAATCAAATAAATTATATTTGCTGCCACTTTTGAATTCAAAAATGGGGAAGTCGAATTTATAGCCTCTAAACTTACGTTATCGAAATGTATAATGAATTTCGTCCAAAAGCGTCTATAAAAACCTTTTAATTGGCTATATAGAATGAGAACGTAATAATGTTGATATAAAGTTGCTAATTTAATTAAATGAATTATATTTGGTGACACTTCTCAATTCAAATTGGGCAAGTCGAACTTTATTGCATCTAAACTTATGTTATTTTTAAAGGGAAATATACAATGAATTTCATCCAAAAGCTTCTCGAAAAACCTGTTAGTTAGTTATAAATAATGAAAACGTAATAAAGTTGATAAAAAGTTGGTAATATAATCAAATAACTTATATTTGGTGCCACTTTTGAATTCAAAATTGGGGAAGTCGAATTTATAGCCTCTAAACTTACGTTATCGAAATGTATAATGAATTTTGTCCAAAAGCATCTATAAAAACCTTTTAATTGGCTATATAGAATGAGAACGTAATAATGTTGATATAAAGTTGCTAATTTAATCAAATGAATTATATTTGGTGACACTTCTCAATTCAAATTGGGCAAGTCGAAATTTATTGCATCTGAACTTATGATATTTTTAAAGAGAAATATACAATGAATTTCATAAAAAAGCTTCTCGAAAAACCTGTTAGTTAGTAATAAATATGGAAAACGTAATAAAGTTGATAAAAAGTTGCTAATCTAATCAAATAAATTATATTTGGTGCCACTTTTGATCTCAAAATTGGGGAAGTCGAATTTAAAGCATCTAAACTTACGTTATCGAAATGTATAATGAATTTCATCCAAAAGCGTCTATAAAAACCTTTTAATTGGCAATATAAAATGAGAACGTAATAAGGTTGATATAAAGTTGCTAATTTAATCAAATGAATTATATTTGGTGACACTTCTCAATTCAAATTGGGCAAGTCGAACTTTATTGCATCTAAACTTATGTTATTTTCAAAGAGAAATATAGAATAAATTTCATCAAAAAGCGTCTAGAAAAACCTGTTAGTTATAAATAATGACCACGTAATAAAGTTGATAAAGAGTTGCTAATATAATCAAATAAATTATAGTTGCTGCCACTTTTGAATTCAAAATTGGGGAAGTCGAATTTATAGCCTCTAAACTTACGTTATCGAAATGTATAATGAATTTCGTCCAAAAGCGTCTATAAAAGCCTTTTAATTGGCTATATAGAATGCTAACGTAATAATGTCGATATAAAGTTGCTAATTTAATCAAATGAATTATATTTGGTGACACTTCTCAATTCAAATTGGGCAAGTCGAACTTTATTACATCTAAACTTATGTTATTTTCAAAGAGAAATATAGAATGAATTTCATCCAAAAGCGTCTAGAAAAACCTGTTAGTTATAAATAATGACAACGTAATAAAGTTGATAAAAAGTTGCTAATATAATCAAATAAATTATATTTGCTGCCACTTTTGAATTCAAAAATGGGGAAGTCGAATTTATAGCCTCTAAACTTACGTTATCGAAATGTATAATGAATTTCGTCCAAAAGCGTCTATAAAAACCTTTTAATTGGCTATATAGAATGAGAACGTAATAATGTTGATATAAAGTTGCTAATTTAATCAAATGAATTATATTTGGTGACACTTCTCAATTCAAATTGGGCAAGTCGAACTTTATTGCATCTAAACTTATGTTATTTTTAAAGGGAAATATACAATGAATTTCATCCAAAAGCTTCTCGAAAAACCTGTTAGTTAGTTATAAATAATGAAAACGTAATAAAGTTGATAAAAACTTGGTAATATAATCAAATAACTTATATTTGGTGCCACTTTTGAATTCAAAATTGGGGAAGTCGAATTTATAGCCTCTAAACTTACGTTATCGAAATGTATAATGAATTTCGTCCAAAAGCGTCTATAAAAACCTTTTAATTGGCTATATAGAATGAGAACGTAATAATGTTGATATAAAGTTGCTAATTTAATCAAATGAATTATATTTGGTGACACTTCTCAATTCAAATTGGGCAAGTCGAAATTTATTGCATCTGAACTTATGATATTTTTAAAGAGAAATATACAATGAATTTCATAAAAAAGCTTCTCGAAAAACCTGTTAGTTAGTAATAAATATGGAAAACGTAATAAAGTTGATAAAAAGTTGCTAATCTAATCAAATAAATTATATTTGGTGCCACTTTTGATCTCAAAATTGGGGAAGTCGAATTTAAAGCATCTAAACTTACGTTATCGAAATGTATAATGAATTTCATCCAAAAGCGTCTATAAAAACCTTTTAATTGGCAATATAAAATGAGAACGTAATAAGGTTGATATAAAGTTGCCAATTTAATCAAATGAATTATATTTGGTGACACTTCTCAATTCAAATTGGGCAAGTCGAACTTTATTGCATCTAAACTTACGTTATTTTCAAAGAGAAATATAGAATAAATTTCATCAAAAAGCGTCTAGAAAAACCTGTTAGTTATAAATAATGACCACGTAATAAAGTTGATAAACAGTTGCTAATATAATCAAATAAATTATATTTGCTGCCACTTTTGAATTCAAAATTGGGGAAGTCGAATTTATAGCCTCTAAACTTACGTTATCGAAATGTATAATGAATTTCGTCCAAAAGCGTCTATAAAAGCCTTTTAATTGGCTATATAGAATGCTAACTTAATAATGTTGATATAAAGTTGCTAATTTAATCAAATGAATTATATTTGGTGACACTTCTCAATTCAAATTGGGCAAGTCGAACTTTATTACATCTAAACTTATGTTATTTTCAAAGAGAAATATAGAATGAATTTCATCCAAAAGCGTCTAGAAAAACCTGTTAGTTATAAATAATGACAACGTAATAAAGTTGATAAAAAGTTGCTAATATAATCAAATAAATTATATTTGCTGCCACTTTTGAATTCAAAAATGGGGAAGTCGAATTTATAGCCTCTAAACTTACGTTATCGAAATGTATAATGAATTTCGTCCAAAAGCGTCTATAAAAACCTTTTAATTGGCTATATAGAATGAGAACGTAATAATGTTGATATAAAGTTGCTAATTTAATCAAATGAATTATATTTGGTGACACTTCTCAATTCAAATTGGGCAAGTCGAAATTTATTGCATCTGAACTTATGATATTTTTAAAGAGAAATATACAATGAATTTCATAAAAAAGCTTCTCGAAAAACCTGTTAGTTAGTTATAAATAATGAAAACGTAATAAAGTTGATAAAAACTTGGTAATATAATCAAATAACTTATATTTGGTGCCACTTTTGAATTCAAAATTGGGGAAGTCGAATTTATAGCCTCTAAACTTACGTTATCGAAATGTATAATGAATTTTGTCCAAAAGCATCTATAAAAACCTTTTAATTGGCTATATAGAATGAGAACGTAATAATGTTGATATAAAGTTGCTAATTTAATCAAATGAATTATATTTGGTGACACTTCTCAATTCAAATTGGGCAAGTCGAAATTTATTGCATCTGAACTTATGATATTTTTAAAGAGAAATATACAATGAATTTCATAAAAAAGCTTCTCGAAAAACCTGTTAGTTAGTAATAAATATGGAAAACGTAATAAAGTTGATAAAAAGTTGCTAATCTAATCAAATAAATTATATTTGGTGCCACTTTTGATCTCAAAATTGGGGAAGTCGAATTTAAAGCATCTAAACTTACGTTATCGAAATGTATAATGAATTTCATCCAAAAGCGTCTATAAAAACCTTTTAATTGGCAATATAAAATGAGAACGTAATAAGGTTGATATAAAGTTGCCAATTTAATCAAATGAATTATATTTGGTGACACTTCTCAATTCAAATTGGGCAAGTCGAACTTTATTGCATCTAAACTTACGTTATTTTCAAAGAGAAATATAGAATAAATTTCATCAAAAAGCGTCTAGAAAAACCTGTTAGTTATAAATAATGACCACGTAATAAAGTTGATAAACAGTTGCTAATATAATCAAATAAATTATATTTGCTGCCACTTTTGAATTCAAAATTGGGGAAGTCGAATTTATAGCCTCTAAACTTACGTTATCGAAATGTATAATGAATTTCGTCCAAAAGCGTCTATAAAAGCCTTTTAATTGGCTATATAGAATGCTAACTTAATAATGTTGATATAAAGTTGCTAATTTAATCAAATGAATTATATTTGGTGACACTTCTCAATTCAAATTGGGCAAGTCGAACTTTATTACATCTAAACTTATGTTATTTTCAAAGAGAAATATAGAATGAATTTCATCCAAAAGCGTCTAGAAAAACCTGTTAGTTATAAATAATGACAACGTAATAAAGTTGATAAAAAGTTGCTAATATAATCAAATAAATTACATTTGCTGCCACTTTTGAATTCAAAAATGGGGAAGTCGAATTTATAGCCTCTAAACTTACGTTATCGAAATGTATAATGAATTTCGTCCAAAAGCGTCTATAAAAACCTTTTAATTGGCTATATAGAATGAGAACGTAATAATGTTGATACAAAGTTGCTAATTTAATCAAATGAATTATATTTGGTGACACTTCTCAATTCAAATTGGGCAAGTCGAACTTTATTGCATCTAAACTTATGTTATTTTTAAAGGGAAATATACAATGAATTTCATCCAAAAGCTTCTCGAAAAACCTGTTAGTTAGTTATAAATAATGAAAACGTAATAAAGTTGATAAAAAGTTGGTAATATAATCAAATAACTTATATTTGGTGCCACTTTTGAATTCAAAATTGGGGAAGTCGAATTTATAGCCTCTAAACTTACGTTATCGAAATGTATAATGAATTTCGTCCGAAAGCATCTATAAAAACCTTTTAATTGGCTATATAGAATGAGAACGTAATAATGTTGATATAAAGTTGCTAATTTAATCAAATGAATTATATTTGGTGACACTTCTCAATTCAAATTGGGCAAGTCGAACTTTATTGCATCTGAACTTATGTTATTTTTAAAGAGAAATATACAATGAATTTCATAAAAAAGCTTCTCGAAAAACCTGTTAGTTAGTAATAAATATGGAAAACGTAATAAAGTTGATAAAAAGTTGCTAATCTAATCAAATAAATTATATTTGGTGCCACTTTTGATCTCAAAATTGGGGAAGTCGAATTTAAAGCATCTAAACTTACGTTATCGAAATGTATAATGAATTTCGTCCAAAAGCGTCTATAAAAACCTTTTAATTGGCAATATAAAATGAGAACGTAATAAGGTTGATATAAAGTTGCTAATTTAATCAAATGAATTATATTTGGTGACACTTCTCAATTCAAATTGGGCAAGTCGAACTTTATTGCATCTAAACTTATGTTATTTTCAAAGAGAAATATAGAATAAATTTCATCAAAAAGCGTCTAGAAAAACATGTTAGTTATAAATAATGACCACGTAATAAAGTTGATAAAGAGTTGCTAATATAATCAAATAAATTATATTTGCTGCCACTTTTGAATTCAAAATTGGGGAAGTCGAATTTATAGCCTCTAAACTTACGTTATCGAAATGTATAATGAATTTCGTCCAAAAGCGCCTATAAAAGCCTTTTAATTGGCTATATAGAATGCTAACGTAATAATGTTGATATAAAGTTGCTAATTTAATCAAATGAATTATATTTGGTGACACTTCTCAATTCAAATTGGGCAAGTCGAACTTTATTACATCTAAACTTATGTTATTTTCAAAGAGAAATATAGAATGAATTTCATCCAAAAGCGTCTAGAAAAACCTGTTAGTTATAAATAATGACAACGTAATAAAGTTGATAAAAAGTTGCTAATATAATCAAATAAATTATATTTGCTGCCACTTTTGAATTCAAAATTGGGGAAGTCGAATTTATAGCCTCTAAACTTACGTTATAGAAATGTATAATGAATTTCGTCCAAAAGCGTCTATAAAAACCTTTTAATTGGCTATATAGATTGCTAACGTAATAATGTTGATATAAAGTTGCTAATTTAATCAAATGAATTATATTTGGTGACACTTCTCAATTCAAATTGGGCAAGTCGAACTTTGTTGCATCTAAACTAATGTTATTTTTAAAGGGAAATATACAATGAATTTCATCCAAAAGCTTCTCGAAAAACCTGTTAGTTAGTTATAAATAATGAAAACGTAATAAAGTTGATAAAAAGTTGCTAATATAATCAAATAAATTATATTTGGTGCCACTTTTGAATTCAAAATTGGAGAAGTCGAATTTAAACCATCTAAACTTACGTTATCGAAATGTATATAATGAATTTCGTCCAAAAGCGTCTATAAAAACCTTTAATTGGCTATATAGAATGAGAACGTAATAATGTTGATATAAAGTTGCTAATTTAATCAAATGAATTATATTTGGTGACACTTCTCAATTCAAATTGGGCAAGTCGAACTTTATTGCATCTAAACTTATGTTATTTTTAAAGAGAAATATACCATGAATTTCATAAAAAAGCTTCTCGAAAAACCTGTTAGTTAGTAATAAATATTGAAAACGTAATAAAGTTGATAAAAAGTTGCTAAGCTAATCAAATAAATTATATTTGGTGCCACTTTTGATCTCAAAATTGGGGAAGTCGAATTTAAAGCATCTAAACTTACGTTATCGAAATGTATAATGAATTTCGTCCAAAAGCGTCTATAAAAACCTTTTAATTGGCAATATAAAATGAGAACGTAATAAGGTTGATATAAAGTTGCTAATTTAATCAAATGAATTATATTTTGTGACACTTCTCAATTCAAATTGGGCAAGTCGAACTTTATTGCATCTAAACTTATGTTATTTTCAAAGAGAAATATAGAATAAATTTCATCAAAAAGCGTCTAGAAAAACATGTTAGTTATAAATAATGACCACGTAATAAAGTTGATAAAGAGTTGCTAATATAATCAAATAAATTATATTTGCTGCCACTTTTGAATTCAAAATTAGGGAAGTCGAATTTATAGCCTCTAAACTTACGTTATCGAAATGTATAATGAATTTCGTCCAAAAGCGCCTATAAAAGCCTTTTAATTGGCTATATAGAATGCTAACGTAATAATGTTGATATAAAGTTGCTAATTTAATCAAATGAATTATATTTGGTGACACTTCTCAATTCAAATTGGGCAAGTCGAACTTTATTACATCTAAACTTATGTTATTTTCAAAGAGAAATATAGAATGAATTTCATCCAAAAGCGTCTAGAAAAACCTGTTAGTTATAAATAATGACAACGTAATAAAGTTGATAAAAAGTTGCTAATATAATCAAATAAATTATATTTGCTGCCACTTTTGAATTCAAAATTGGGGAAGTCGAATTTATAGCCTCTAAACTTACGTTATAGAAATGTATAATGAATTTCGTCCAAAAGCGTCTATAAAAACCTTTTAATTGGCTATATAGATTGCTAACGTAATAATGTTGATATAAAGTTGCTAATTTAATCAAATGAATTATATTTGGTGACACTTCTCAATTCAAATTGGGCAAGTCGAACTTTGTTGCATCTAAACTAATGTTATTTTTAAAGGGAAATATACAATGAATTTCATACAAAAGCTTCTCGAAAAACCTGTTAGTTAGTTATAAATAATGAAAACGTAATAAAGTTGATAAAAAGTTGCTAATATAATCAAATAAATTATATTTGGTGCCACTTTTGAATTCAAAATTGGAGAAGTCGAATTTAAACCATCTAAACTTACGTTATCGAAATGTATAATGAATTTCGTCCAAAAGCGTCTATAAAAACCTTTAATTGGCTATATAGAATGAGAACGTAATAATGTTGATATAAAGTTGCTAATTTAATCAAATGAATTATATTTGGTGACACTTCTCAATTCAAATTGGGCAAGTCGAACTTTATTGCATCTAAACTTATGTTATTTTTAAAGAGAAATATACCATGAATTTCATAAAAAAGCTTCTCGAAAAACCTGTTAGTTAGTAATAAATATTGAAAACGTAATAAAGTTGATAAAAAGTTGCTAAGCTAATCAAATAAATTATATTTGGTGCCACTTTTGAATTCAAAATTGGGGAAGTCGAATTTAAAGCATCTAAACTTACGTTATCGAAATGTATAATGAATTTCGTCCAAAAGCGTCTATAAAAACCTTTTAATTGGCTATATAGAATGAGAACGTAATAAGGTTGATATAAAGTTGCTAATTTAATCAAATGAATTATATTTGGTGACATTTCTGAATTCAAATTGGGCAAGTCGAACTTTATTGCATCCAAACTTATGTTATTTTCAAAGAGAAATATACAATGAATTTCATCAAAAAGAGTCTAGAAAAACCTATTAGTTATAAATAATGACCACGTAATAACGTTGATAAAAATTTGCTAATATAATCAAATAAATTATATTTGCTGCCACTTTTGAATTCAAAATTGGGGAAGTCGAATTTATAGCCTCTAAACTTACGTTATCGAAATGTATAATGAATTTCGTCCAAAAGCGTCTATAAAACCCTTTTAATTGGCTATATAGAATGCTAACGTAATAATGTTGATATAAAGTTGCTAATTTAATCAAATGAATTATATTTGGTGACACTTCTCAATTCAAATTAGGCAAGTCGAACTTTATTGCATCTAAACTTATGTTATTTTTAAAGGGAAATATACAATGAATTTCATCAAAAAGCTTCTCGAAAAACCTGTTAGTTAGTTATAAATAATGAAAACGTAATAAAGTTGATAAAAAGTTGCTAATATAATCAAATAAATTATATTTGGTGCCACTTTTGAATTCAAAATTGGGGAAGTCGAATTTATAGCCTCTAAACTTACGTTATCGAAATGTATAATGAATTTCGTCCAAAAGCGTCTATAAAAACCTTTTAATTGGCTATATAGAATGAGAACGTAATAATGTTGATATAAAGTTGCTAATTTAATCAAATGAATTATATTTGGTGACACTTCTCAATTCAAATTGGGCAAGTCGAACTTTATTGCATCTAAACTTATGTTATTTTTAAAGAGAAATATACAATGAATTTCATCAAAAAGCTTCTCAAAAAACATGTTAGTTAGTTATAAATAATGAAAACGTAATAAAGTTGATAAAAAGTTGCTAATATAATCAAATAGATTATATTTGGTGCCACTTTTGAATTCAAAATTGGGGAAGTCGAATTTAAAGGATCTAAACTTACGTTATCGAAATGTATAATGAATTTCGTCCAAAAGAATCTATAAAAACTTTTTAATTGGCTATATAGAATGAGAACGTAATAAGGTTGATATAAAGTTGTTAATTTAATCAAATGAATTATATTTGGTGACACTACTCAATTCAAATTGGGCAAGTCGAACTTTATTGCATCTAAACTTATGTTATTTTCAAAGAGAAATATAGAATGACTTTAATCCAAAAGCGTCTAGAAAAACCTGTTAGTTATAAATAATGACAACGTAATAAAGTTGATAAAAAGTTGCTAATATAATCAAATAAATTATATTTGCTGCCACTTTTGAATTCAAAATTGGGGAAGTCGAATTTATAGCCTCTAAACTTACGTTATCGAAATGTATAATGAATTTCGTCATAAAGCGTCTATAAAAACCTTTTAATTGGCTATATAGAATGAGAACGTAATAATGTTGATATAAAGTTGCTAATTTAATCAAATGAATTATATTTGGTGACACTTCTCAATTCAAATTGGGCAAGTCGAACTTTATTGCATCTAAACTTATGTTATTTTTAAAGAGAAATATACAATGAATTTCATCAAAAAGCTTCTCAAAAAACATGTTAGTTAGTTATAAATAATGAAAACGTAATAAAGTTGATAAAAAGTTGCTAATATAATCAAATAGATTATATTTGGTGCCATTTTGAATTCAAAATTGGGGAAGTCGAATTTAAAGGATCTAAACTTACGTTATCGAAATGTATAATGAATTTCGTCCAAAAGAATCTATAAAAACTTTTTAATTGGCTATATAGAATGAGAACGTAATAAGGTTGATATAAAGTTGTTAATTTAATCAAATGAATTATATTTGGTGACACTACTCAATTCAAATTTGGCAAGTCGAACTTTATTGCATCTAAACTTATATTATTTTCAAAGAGAAATATAGAATGACTTTAATCCAAAAGTGTCTAGAAAAACCTGTTAGTTATAAATAATGACAACGTAATAAAGTTGATAAAAAGTTGCTAATATAATCAAATAAATTATATTTGCTGCCACTTTTGAATTCAAAATTGGGGAAGTCGAATTTATAGCCTCTCAACTTACGTTATCGAAATGTATAATGAATTTCGTCCAAAAGCGTCTATAAAAACCTTTTAATTGGCTATATAGAATGAGAACGTAATAATGTTGATATAAAGTTGCTAATTTAATCAAATGAATTATATTTGGTGACACTTCTCAATTCAAATTGGGCAAGTCGAACTTTATTGCATCTAAACTTATGTTATTTTTAAAGAGAAATATATAATGAATTTCATCAAAAAGCTTCTCGAAAAAGATGTTAGTTATTATAAATAATGAAAACGTAATAAAGTTGATAAAAAGTTGCTAATATAATCAAATAGATTATATTTGGTGCCACTTTTGAATTCAAAATTGGGGAAGTCGAATTTAAAGGATCTAAACTTACGTTATCGAAATGTATAATGAATTTCGTCCAAAAGAATCTATAAAAACCTTTTAATTGGCTATATAGAATGAGAACGTAATAATGTTGATATAAAGTTGCTAATTTAATCAAATGAATTATATTTGGTGACACTACTCAATTCAAATTGGGCAAGTCGAACTTTATTGTATCTAAACTTGTGTTATTTTCAAAGAGAAATATAGAATGAATTTCATCCAAAAGCGTCTAGAAAAACCTATTAGTTATAAATAATGACAACGTAATAAAGTTGATAAAAAGTTGCTAATATAATCAAATAAATTATATTTGGTGCCACTTTTGAATTCAAAATTGGGGAAGTCGAATTTATAGCCTCTAAACTTACGTTATCGAAATGTATAATGAATTTCGTCCAAAAGCGTCTATAAAAACCTTTTAATTGGCTATATAGAATGCTAAAGTAATAATGTTGATATAAAGTTGCTAATTTAATCAAATGAATTATATTTGGTGACACTTCTCAATTCAAATTGGGCAAGTCGAACTTTATTGCATCTAAACTTATGTTATTTTTAAAGGGAAATATACAATGAATTTCATCCAAAAGCTTCTCGAAAAACCTGTTAGTTAGTTCTAAATAATGAAAACGTAATAAAGTTGATAAAAAGTTGGTAATATAATCAAATAAATTATATTTGGTGCCACTTTTGAATTCAAAATTGGGGAAGTCGAATTTATAGCCTCTAAACTTACGTTATCGAAATGTATAATGAATTTCATCCAAAAGCATCTATAAAAACCTTTTAATTGGCTATATAGAATGAGAACGTAATAATGTTGATATAAAGTTGCTAATTTAATCAAATGAATTATATTTGGTGACACTTCTCAATTCAAATTGGGCAAGTCGAACTTTATTGCATCTGAACTTATGTTATTTTTAAAGAGAAATATACAATGAATTTCATAAAAAAGCTTCTCGAAAAACCTATTAGTTAGTAATAAATATTGAAAACGTAATAAAGTTGATAAAAAGTTGCTAATCTAATCAAATAAATTATATTTGGTGCCACTTTTGATCTGAAAATTGGGGAAGTCGAATTTAAAGCATCTAAACTTACGTTATCGAAATGTATAATGAATTTCGTCCAAAAGCGTCTATAAAAACCTTTTAATTGGCTATATAAAATGAGAACATAATAAGGTTGATATAAAGTTGCTAATTTAATCAAATGAATTATATTTGGTGACACTTCTCAATTCAAATTGGGCAAGTCGAACTTTATTGCATCTAAACTTATGTTATTTTCAAAGAGAAATATAGAATAAATTTCATCAAAAAGCGTCTAGAAAGACCTGTTAGTTATAAATAATGACCACGTAATAAAGTTGATAAAAAGTTGCTAATATAATCAAATAAATTATATTTGCTGCCACTTTTGAATTCAAAATTGGGGAAGTCGAATTTATAGCCTCTAAACTTACGTTATCGGAATGTATAATGAATTTCGTCCAAAAGCGTCTATAAAAGCCTTTTAATTGGCTATATAGAATGCTAACGTAATAATGTTGATATAAAGTTGCTAATTTAATCAAATGAATTATATTTGGTGACACTTCTCAATTCAAATTGGGCAAGTCGAACCTTATTGCATCTAAACTTATGTTATTTTCAAAGAGAAATATAGAATGAATTTCATCCAAAAGCGTCTAGAAAAACCTGATAGTTATAAATAATGACAACGTAATCAAGTTGATAAAAAGTTGCTAATATAATCAAATAAATTATATTTGCTGCCACTTTTGAATTCAAAATTGGGGAAGTCGAATTTATAGCCTCTAAACTTACGTTATCGAAATGTATAATGAATTTTGTCCAAAAGCGTCTATAAAAACCTTTTAATTGGCTATATAGATTGCTAACGTAATAATGTTGATATAAAGTTGCTAATTTAATGAAATGAATTATATTTGGTGACACTTCTCAATTCAAATTGGGCAAGTCGAACTTTATTGCATCTAAACTTATGTTATTTTTAAAGGGAAATATACAATGAATTTCATCCAAAAGCTTCTCGAAAAACCTGTTAGTTAGTTATAAATAATGAAAACGTAATAAAGTTGATAAAAAGTTGCTAATATAATCAAATAAATTATATTTGCTGCCACTTTTGAATTCAAAATTGGGGAAGTCGAATTTAAAGCATCTAAACTTACGTTATCGAAATGTATAATGAATTTCGTCCAAAAGCGTCTATAAAAACCTTTTCATTGGCTATATAGAATGAGAACGTAATAATGTTGATATAAAGTTGCTAATTTAATCAAATGAATTATATTTGGTGACACTTCTCAATTCAAATTGGGCAAGTCGAACTTTATTGCATCTAAACTTATGTTATTTTTAAAGAGAAATATACAATGAATTTCATAAAAAAGCTTCTCGAAAAACCTGTTAGTTAGTAATAAATATTGAAAACGTAATAAAGTTGATAAAAAGTTGCTAATCTAATCAAATAAATTATATTTGGTGCCACTTTTGAATTCAAAATTGGGGAAGTCGAATTTAAAGCATCTAAACTTACGTTATCGAAATGTATAATGAATTTCGTCCAAAAGCGTCTATAAAAACCTTTTAATTGGCTATATAGAATGAGAACGTAATAAGGTTGATATAAAGTTGCTAATTTAATCAAATGAATTATATTTGGTGACACTTCTCAATTCAAATTGGGCAAGTCGAACTTTATTGCATCCAAACTTTTGTTATTTTCAAAGAGAAATATAGAATGAATTTCATCAAAAAGCGTCTAGAAAAACCTGTTAGTTATAAATAATGACCACGTAATAACGTTGATAAAAATTTGCTAATATAATCAAATAAATTATATTTGCTGCCACTTTTGAATTCAAAATTGGGGAAGTCGAATTTATAGCCTCTAAACTTACGTTATCGAAATGTATAATGAATTTCGTCCAAAAGCGTCTATAAAACCCTTTTAATTGGCTATATAGAATGCTAACGTAATAATGTTGATATAAAGTTGCCAATTTAATCAAATGAATTATATTTGGTGACACTTCTCAATTCAAATTGGGCAAGTCGAACTTTATTACATTTAAACTTATGTTATTTTCAAAGAGAAATATAGAATGAATTTCATCCAAAAGCGTCTAGAAAAAACCTGTTAGTTATAAATAATGACAACGTAATAAAGTTGATAAAAAGTTGCTAATATAATCAAATAAATTATATTTGCTGCCACTTTTGAATTCAAAATTGGGGAAGTCGAATTTATAGCCTCTAAACTTACGTTATCGAAATTTATAATGAATTTCGTCCAAAAGCGTCTATAAAAACCTTTTAATTGGCTATATAGATTGCTAACGTAATAATGTTGATATAAAGTTGCTAATTTAATCAAATGAATTATATTTGGTGACCCTTCTCAATTCAAATTGGGCAAGTCGAACTTTATTGCATCTAAACTTATGTTATTTTTAAAGGGAAATATACAATGAATTTCATCGAAAAGCTTCTCGAAAAACCTGTTAGTTAGTAATAAATATTGAAAACGTAATAAAGTTGATAAAAAGTTGCTAATCTAATCAAATAAATTATATTTGGTGCCACTTTTGATCTCAAAATTGGGGAAGTCGAATTTAAAGCATCTAAACTTACGTTATCGAAATGTATAATGAATTTCGTCCAAAAGCGTCTATAAAAACCTTTTAATTGGCTATATAGAATGAGAACGTAATAATGTTGATATAAAGTTGCTAATTTAATCAAATGAATTATATTTGGTGACACTTCTCAATTCAAATTGGGCAAGTCGAACTTTATTGCATCTAAACTTATGTTATTTTTAAAGGGAAATATACAATGAATTTCATCCAAAAGCTTCTAGAAAAACCTGTTAGTTAGTTATAAATAATGAAAACGTAATAAAGTTGATAAAAAGTTGGGAATATAATCAAATAAATAATATTTGGTGCCACTTTTGAATTCAAAATTGGGGAAGTCGAATTTATAGCCTCTAAACTTACGTTATCGAAATGTATAATGAATTTCGTCCAAAAGCATCTATAAAAACCTTTTAATTGGCTATATAGAATGAGAACGTAATAATGTTGATATAAAGTTGCTAATTTAATCAAATGAATTATATTTGGTGACACTTCTCAATTCAAATTGGGCAAGTCGAACTTTATTGCATCTGAACTTATGTTATTTTTAAAGAGAAATATACAATGAATTTCATAAAAAACCTTCTCGAAAAACCTGTTAGTTAGTAATAATATGGAAAACGTAATAAAGTTGATAAAAAGTTGCTAATCTAATCAAATAAATTATATTTGGTGCCACTTTTGATCTCAAAATTGGGGAAGTCGAATTTAAAGCATCTAAACTTACGTTATCGAAATGTATAATGAATTTCGTCCAAAAGCGTCTATAAAAACCTTTTAATTGGCAATATAAAATGAGAACGTAATAAGGTTGATATAAAGTTGCTAATTTAATCAAATGAATTATATTTGGTGACACTTCTCAATTCAAATTGGGCAAGTCGAACTTTATTGCATCCAAACTTATGTTATTTTCAAAGAGAAATATAGAATGAATTTCATCAAAAAGCGTCTAGAAAAACCTATTAAATATAAATAATGACCACGTAATAACGTTGATAAAAATTTGCTAATATAATCAAATAAATTATATTTGCTGCCACTTTTGAATTTAAAATTGGGGAAGTCGAATTTATAGCCTCTAAACTTACGTTATCGAAATGTATAATGAATTTCGTCCAAAAGCGTCTATAAAACCCTTTTAATTGGCTATATAGAATGCTAACGTAATAATGTTGATATAAAGTTGCTAATTTAATCAAATGAATTATATTTGGTGACACTTCTCAATTCAAATTGGGCAAGTCGAACTTTATTGCATCTAAACTTATGTTATTTTTAAAGGGAAATATACAATGAATTTCATCCAAAAGCTTCTCGAAAAACATGTTAGTTAGTTATAAATAATGAAAACGTAATAAAGTTGATAAAATGTTGCTAATATAATCAAATAAATTATATTTGGTGCCACTTTTGAATTCAAAATTGGGGAAGTCGAATTTATAGCCTCTAAACTTATGTTATCGAAATGTATAATGAATTTCGTCCAAAAGCGTCTATAAAAACCTTTTAATTGGCTATATAGAATGAGAACGTAATAATGTTGATATAAAGTTGCTAATTTAATCAAATGAATTATATTTGGTTACACTTCTCAATTCAAATTGGGCAAATCGAACTTTATTGCATCTAAACTTATGTTATTTTCAAAGAGAAATATAGAATGAATTTCATCAAAAAGCGTCTAGAAATACCTGTTAGTTAGTTATAAATAATGACAACGTAATAAAGTTGATAAAAAGTTTCTAATATAATCAAATAAATTATATTTGGTGCCACTTTTGAATTCAAAGTTGGGGAAATCGAATTTAAAGCATCTAAACTTACGTTATCGAAATGTATAATGAATTTTGTCCAAAAGCGTCTATAAATACCTTTTAATTGGCTATATTGAATGAGAACGTAATAATGTTGATATAAAGTTGCTAATTTAATCAAATGAATTATATTAGGTGACACTTCTCAATTCAAATTGGGCAAGTCGAACTTTATTGCATCTAAACTCATGTTATTTTAAAAGAGAAATATATAATGAATTTCATCCAAAAGCGTTTAGAAAAACCTGTTAGTTAGTTATAAATAATGACAACCTAATAAAGTGGACAAAAAGTTGCTAATATAATCAAATAAATTATATTTGCTGCCACTTTTGAATTCAAAATTGGGGAAGTCGAATTTATAGCCTCTAAACTTACGTTATCGAAATGTATAATGAATTTCGTCCAAAAGCGTCTATAAAAACCTTTTAATTGGCTATATAGAATGAGAACGTAATAAGGTTGATATAAAGTTGCTAATTTAATCAAATGAATTATATTTGGTTACACTTCTCAATTCAAATTGGGCAAATCGAACTTTATTGCATCTAAACTTATGATATTTTCAAAGAGAAATATAGAATGAATTTCATCCAAAAGCATCTAGAAAAACCTATTACTTAGTTATAAATAATAAAAACGTAATAAAGTTGATAAAAAGTTTCTAATATAATCAAATAAATTATATTTGGTGCCACTTTTGAATGCAAAGTTGGGGAAATCGAATTTAAAGCATCTAAACTTATGTTATCGAAATGTATAATGAATTTCGTCCAAAAGCGTCTATAAATACCTTTTAATTGGCTATATTGAATGAGAACGTAATAATGTTGATATAAAGTTGCTAATTTAATCAAATGAATTATATTAAGGGACAATTCTCGATTCAAATTGGGCAAGTCGAACTTTATTGCATCTAAACTCATGTTATTTTAAAAGAGAAATATAGAATGAATTTCATCCAAAAGCGTCTAGAAAAACCTGTTAGTTAGTTATAAATAATGACAACGTAATAAAGTTGATAAAAAGTTGCTAATATAATCAAATAAATTATATTTGGTGCCACTTTTGAATTCAAAATTGGGGAAGTCGAATTTATAGCCTCTAAATTTACGTTATCGAAATGTATAATGAATTTCGTCCAAAAGCGTCTATAAAAACCTTTTAATTGGCTATATAGAATGAGCACGTAATAAGGTTGATATAAAGTTGCTAATTTAATCAAATGAATTATATTTGGTGACACTTCTCAATTCAAATTGGGCAAGTCGAACTTTATTGCATCTAAACTTATGTTATTTTCAAAGAGAAATATAGAATGAATTTCATCCAAAAGCGTCTAGAAAAACCTTTTAGTTATAAATAATGACAACGTAATAAAGTTGATAAAAAGTTGCTAATATAATCAAATAAATTATATTTGCTGCCACTTTTGAATTCAAAATAGGGGAAGTCGAATTTATAGCCTCTAAACTTATGTTATCGAAATGTATAATGAATTTCGTCCAAAAGCGTCTATAAAAGCCTTTTAATTGGCTATATAGAATGAGAACGTAATAAGGTTGATATAAAGTTGCTAATTTAATCAAATGAATTATATTTGGTGACACTTCTCAATTCAAATTAGGCAAGTCGAACTTTATTGCGTCTAAACTTATGTTATTTTCAAAGAGAAATATAGAATGAATTTCATCCAAAAGCGTCTAGAAAAACCTGTTAGTTATAAATAATGACAACGTAATAAAGTTGATAAAAAGTTGCTAATATAATCAAATAAATTATATTTGCTGCCACTTTTGAATTCAAAATTGGGGAAGTCGAATTTATAGCCTCTAAACTTACGTTATCGAAATGTATAATGAATTTCGTCCAAAAGCATCTATAAAAACCTTTTAATTGGCTATATAGAATGAGAAGGTAATAAGGTTGATATAAAGTTGCTAATTTAATCAAATGAATTATATTTGGTTACACTTCTCAATTCAAATTGGGCAAATCGAACTTTATTACATCTAAACTTATGATATTTTCAAAGAGAAATATAGAATGAATTTCATCAAAAAGCATCTAGAAAAACCTATTAGTTAGTTATAAATAATAAAAACGTAATAAAGTTGATAAAAAGTTTCTAATATAATCAAATAAATTATATTTGCTGCCACTTTTGAATTCAAAAATGGGGAAGTCGAATTTATAGCCTCTAAACTTACGTTATCGAAATGTATAATGAATTTCGTCCAAAAGCGTCTATAAAAACCTTTTAATTGGCTATATAGAATGAGAACGTAATAATGTTGATATAAAGTTGGTAATTTAATCAAATGATTTATATTTGGTGACACTTCTCAATTCAAATTGGGCAAGTCGAACTTTATTGCATCTAAACTTATGTTATTTTTAAAGGGAAATATACAATGAATTTCATCCAAAAGCTTCTCGAAAAACCTGTTAGTTAGTTATAAATAATGAAAACGTAATAAAGTTGATAAAAAGTTGGAAATATAATCAAATAACTTATATTTGGTGCCACTTTTGAATTCAAAATTGGGGAAGTCGAATTTATAGCCTCTAAACTTACGTTATCGAAATGTATAATGAATTTCGTCCGAAAGCATCTATAAAAACCTTTTAATTGGCTATATAGAATGAGAACGTAATAATGTTGATATAAAGTTGCTAATTTAATCAAATGAATTATATTTGGTGACACTTCTCAATTCAAATTGGGCAAGTCGAACTTTATTGCATCTGAACTTATGTTATTTTTAAAGAGAAATATACAATGAATTTCATAAAAAAGCTTCTCGAAAAACCTGTTAGTTAGTAATAAATATGGAAAACGTAATAAAGTTGATAAAAAGTTGCTAATCTAATCAAATAAATTATATTTGGTGCCACTTTTGATCTCAAAATTGGGGAAGTCGAATTTAAAGCATCTAAACTTACGTTATCGAAATGTATAATGAATTTCGTCCAAAAGCGTCTATAAAAACCTTTTAATTGGCAATATAAAATGAGAACGTAATAAGGTTGATATAAAGTTGCTAATTTAATCAAATGAATTATATTTGGTGACACTTCTCAATTCAAATTGGGCAAGTCGAACTTTATTGCATCTAAACTTATGTTATTTTCAAAGAGAAATATAGAATAAATTTCATCAAAAAGCGTCTAGAAAAACATGTTAGTTATAAATAATGACCACGTAATAAAGTTGATAAAGAGTTGCTAATATAATCAAATAAATTATATTTGCTGCCACTTTTGAATTCAAAATTGGGGAAGTCGAATTTATAGCCTCTAAACTTACGTTATCGAAATATATAATGAATTTCGTCCAAAAGCGCCTATAAAAGCCTTTTAATTGGCTATATAGAATGCTAACGTAATAATGTTGATATAAAGTTGCTAATTTAATCAAATGAATTATATTTGGTGACACTTCTCAATTCAAATTGGGCAAGTCGAACTTTATTACATCTAAACTTATGTTATTTTCAAAGAGAAATATAGAATGAATTTCATCCAAAAGCGTCTAGAAAAACCTGTTAGTTATAAATAATGACAACGTAATAAAGTTGATAAAAAGTTGCTAATATAATCAAATAAATTATATTTGCTGCCACTTTTGAATTCAAAATTGGGGAAGTCGAATTTATAGCCTCTAAACTTACGTTATAGAAATGTATAATGAATTTCGTCCAAAAGCGTCTATAAAAACCTTTTAATTGGCTATATAGATTGCTAACGTAATAATGTTGATATAAAGTTGCTAATTTAATCAAATGAATTATATTTGGTGACACTTCTCAATTCAAATTGGGCAAGTCGAACTTTGTTGCATCTAAACTAATGTTATTTTTAAAGGGAAATATACAATGAATTTCATCCAAAAGCTTCTTGAAAAACCTGTTAGTTAGTTATAAATAATGAAAACGTAATAAAGTTGATAAAAAGTTGCTAATATAATCAAATAAATTATATTTGGTGCCACTTTTGAATTCAAAATTGGAGAAGTCGAATTTAAACCATCTAAACTTACGTTATCGAAATGTATAATGAATTTCGTCCAAAAGCGTCTATAAAAACCTTTAATTGGCTATATAGAATGAGAACGTAATAATGTTGATATAAAGTTGCTAATTTAATCAAATGAATTATATTTGGTGACACTTCTCAATTCAAATTGGGCAAGTCGAACTTTATTGCATCTAAACTTATGTTATTTTTAAAGAGAAATATACCATGAATTTCATAAAAAAGCTTCTCGAAAAACCTGTTAGTTAGTAATAAATATTGAAAACGTAATAAAGTTGATAAAAAGTTGCTAAGCTAATCAAATAAATTATATTTGGTGCCACTTTTGAATTCAAAATTGGGGAAGTCGAATTTAAAGCATCTAAACTTACGTTATCGAAATGTATAATGAATTTCGTCCAAAAGCGTCTATAAAAACCTTTTAATTGGCTATATAGAATGAGAACGTAATAAGGTTGATATAAAGTTGCTAATTTAATCAAATGAATTATATTTGGTGACATTTCTGAATTCAAATTGGGCAAGTCGAACTTTATTGCATCCAAACTTATGTTATTTTCAAAGAGAAATATACAATGAATTTCATCAAAAAGAGTCTAGAAAAACCTATTAGTTATAAATAATGACCACGTAATAACGTTGATAAAAATTTGCTAATATAATCAAATAAATTATATTTGCTGCCACTTTTGAATTCAAAATTGGGGAAGTCGAATTTATAGCCTCTAAACTTACGTTATCGAAATGTATAATGAATTTCGTCCAAAAGCGTCTATAAAACCCTTTTAATTGGCTATATAGAATGCTAACGTAATAATGTTGATATAAAGTTGCTAATTTAATCAAATGAATTATATTTGGTGACACTTCTCAATTCAAATTGGGCAAGTCGAACTTTATTGCATCTAAACTTATGTTATTTTTAAAGGGAAATATACAATGAATTTCATCAAAAAGCTTCTCGAAAAACCTGTTAGTTAGTTATAAATAATGAAAACGTAATAAAGTTGATAAAAAGTTGCTAATATAATCAAATATATTATATTTGGTGCCACTTTTGAATTCAAAATTGGGGAAGTCGAATTTATAGCCTCTAAACTTACGTTATCGAAATGTATAATGAATTTCGTCCAAAAGCGTCTATAAAAACCTTTTAATTGGCTATATAGAATGAGAACGTAATAATGTTGATATAAAGTTGCTAATTTAATCAAATGAATTATATTTGGTGACACTTCTCAATTCAAATTGGGCAAGTCGAACTTTATTGCATCTAAACTTATGTTATTTTTAAAGAGAAATATACAATGAATTTCATCAAAAAGCTTCTCAAAAAACATGTTAGTTAGTTATAAATAATGAAAACGTAATAAAGTTGATAAAAAGTTGCTAATATAATCAAATAGATTATATTTGGTGCCACTTTTGAATTCAAAATTGGGGAAGTCGAATTTAAAGGATCTAAACTTACGTTATCGAAATGTATAATGAATTTCGTCCAAAAGAATCTATAAAAACTTTTTAATTGGCTATATAGAATGAGAACGTAATAAGGTTGATATAAAGTTGTTAATTTAATCAAATGAATTATATTTGGTGACACTACTCAATTCAAATTGGGCAAGTCGAACTTTATTGCATCTAAACTTATGTTATTTTCAAAGAGAAATATAGAATGACTTTAATCCAAAAGCGTCTAGAAAAACCTGTTAGTTATAAATAATGACAACGTAATAAAGTTGATAAAAAGTTGCTAATATAATCAAATAAATTATATTTGCTGCCACTTTTGAATTCAAAATTGGGGAAGTCGAATTTATAGCCTCTAAACTTACGTTATCGAAATGTATAATGAATTTCGTCCAAAAGCGTCTATAAAAACCTTTTAATTGGCTATATAGAATGAGAACGTAATAATGTTGATATAAAGTTGCTAATTTAATCAAATGAATTATATTTGGTGACACTTCTCAATTCAAATTGGGCAAGTCGAACTTTATTGCATCTAAACTTATGTTATTTTTAAAGAGAAATATACAATGAATTTCATCAAAAAGCTTCTCAAAAAACATGTTAGTTAGTTATAAATAATGAAAACGTAATAAAGTTGATAAAAAGTTGCTAATATAATCAAATAGATTATATTTGGTGCCATTTTGAATTCAAAATTGGGGAAGTCGAATTTAAAGGATCTAAACTTACGTTATCGAAATGTATAATGAATTTCGTCCAAAAGAATCTATAAAAACTTTTTAATTGGCTATATAGAATGAGAACGTAATAAGGTTGATATAAAGTTGTTAATTTAATCAAATGAATTATATTTGGTGACACTACTCAATTCAAATTGGGCAAGTCGAACTTTATTGCATCTAAACTTATATTATTTTCAAAGAGAAATATAGAATGACTTTAATCCAAAAGCGTCTAGAAAAACCTGTTAGTTATAAATAATGACAACGTAATAAAGTTGATAAAAAGTTGCTAATATAATCAAATAAATTATATTTGCTGCCACTTTTGAATTCAAAATTGGGGAAGTCGAATTTATAGCCTCTCAACTTACGTTATCGAAATGTATAATGAATTTCGTCCAAAAGCGTCTATAAAAACCTTTTAATTGGCTATATAGAATGAGAACGTAATAATGTTGATATAAAGTTGCTAATTTAATCAAATGAATTATATTTGGTGACACTTCTCAATTCAAATTGGGCAAGTCGAACTTTATTGCATCTAAACTTATGTTATTTTTAAAGAGAAATATACAATGAATTTCATCAAAAAGCTTCTCGAAAAACATGTTAGTTATTATAAATAATGAAAACGTAATAAAGTTGATAAAAAGTTGCTAATATAATCAAATAGATTATATTTGGTGCCACTTTTGAATTCAAAATTGGGGAAGTCGAATTTAAAGGATCTAAACTTACGTTATCGAAATGTATAATGAATTTCGTCCAAAAGAATCTATAAAAACCTTTTAATTGGCTATATAGAATGAGAACGTAATAATGTTGATATAAAGTTGCTAATTTAATCAAATGAATTATATTTGGTGACACTACTCAATTCAAATTGGGCAAGTCGAACTTTATTGTATCTAAACTTGTGTTATTTTCAAAGAGAAATATAGAATGAATTTCATCCAAAAGCGTCTAGAAAAACCTGTTAGTTATAAATAATGACAACGTAATAAAGTTGATAAAAAGTTGCTAATATAATCAAATAAATTATATTTGCTGCCACTTTTGAATTCAAAATTGGGGAAGTCGAATTTATAGCCTCTAAACTTACGTTATCGAAATGTATAATGAATTTCGTCCAAAAGCGTCTATAAAAACCTTTTAATTGGCTATATAGAATGCTAAAGTAATAATGTTGATATAAAGTTGCTAATTTAATCAAATGAATTATATTTGGTGACACTTCTCAATTCAAATTGGGCAAGTCGAACTTTATTGCATCTAAACTTATGTTATTTTTAAAGGGAAATATACAATGAATTTCATCCAAAAGCTTCTCGAAAAACCTGTTAGTTAGTTCTAAATAATGAAAACGTAATAAAGTTGATAAAAAGTTGGTAATATAATCAAATAAATTATATTTGGTGCCACTTTTGAATTCAAAATTGGGGAAGTCGAATTTATAGCCTCTAAACTTACGTTATCGAAATGTATAATGAATTTCGTCCAAAAGCATCTATAAAAACCTTTTAATTGGCTATATAGAATGAGAACGTAATAATGTTGATATAAAGTTGCTAATTTAATCAAATGAATTATATTTGGTGACACTTCTCAATTCAAATTGGGCAAGTCGAACTTTATTGCATCTGAACTTATGTTATTTTTAAAGAGAAATATACAATGAATTTCATAAAAAAGCTTCTCGAAAAACCTATTAGTTAGTAATAAATATTGAAAACGTAATAAAGTTGATAAAAAGTTGCTAATCTAATCAAATAAATTATATTTGGTGCCACTTTTGATCTGAAAATTGGGGAAGTCGAATTTAAAGCATCTAAACTTACGTTATCGAAATGTATAATGAATTTCGTCCAAAAGCGTCTATAAAAACCTTTTAATTGGCTATATAAAATGAGAACATAATAAGGTTGATATAAAGTTGCTAATTTAATCAAATGAATTATATTTGGTGACACTTCTCAATTCAAATTGGGCAAGTCGAACTTTATTGCATCTAAACTTATGTTATTTTCAAAGAGAAATATAGAATAAATTTCATCAAAAAGCGTCTAGAAAGACCTGTTAGTTATAAATAATGACCACGTAATAAAGTTGATAAAAAGTTGCTAATATAATCAAATAAATTATATTTGCTGCCACTTTTGAATTCAAAATTGGGGAAGTCGAATTTATAGCCTCTAAACTTACGTTATCGAAATGTATAATGAATTTTGTCCAAAAGCGTCTATAAAAACCTTTTAATTGGCTATATAGATTGCTAACGTAATAATGTTGATATAAAGTTGCTAATTTAATCAAATGAATTATATTTGGTGACACTTCTCAATTCAAATTGGGCAAGTCGAACTTTATTGCATCTAAACTTATGTTATTTTTAAAGGGAAATATACAATGAATTTCATCCAAAAGCTGTTAGTTAGTTATAAATAATGAAAACGTAATAAAGTTGATAAAAAGTTGCTAATATAATCAAATAAATTATATTTGCTGCCACTTTTGAATTCAAAATTGGGGAAGTCGAATTTAAAGCATCTAAACTTACGTTATCGAAATGTATAATGAATTTCGTCCAAAAGCGTCTATAAAAACCTTTTCATTGGCTATATAGAATGAGAACGTAATAATGTTGATATAAAGTTGCTAATTTAATCAAATGAATTATATTTGGTGACACTTCTCAATTCAAATTGGGCAAGTCGAACTTTATTGCATCTAAACTTATGTTATTTTTAAAGAGAAATATACAATGAATTTCATAAAAAAGCTTCTCGAAAAACCTGTTAGTTAGTAATAAATATTGAAAACGTAATAAAGTTGATAAAAAGTTGCTAATCTAATCAAATAAATTATATTTGGTGCCACTTTTGAATTCAAAATTGGGGAAGTCGAATTTAAAGCATCTAAACTTACGTTATCGAAATGTATAATGAATTTCGTCCAAAAGCGTCTATAAAAACCTTTTAATTGGCTATATAGAATGAGAACGTAATAAGGTTGATATAAAGTTGCTAATTTAATCAAATGAATTATATTTGGTGACACTTCTCAATTCAAATTGGGCAAGTCGAACTTTATTGCATCCAAACTTATGTTATTTTCAAAGAGAAATATAGAATGAATTTCATCAAAAAGCGTCTAGAAAAACCTGTTAGTTATAAATAATGACCACGTAATAACGTTGATAAAAATTTGCTAATATAATCAAATAAATTATATTTGCTGCCACTTTTGAATTCAAAATTGGGGAAGTCGAATTTATAGCCTCTAAACTTACGTTATCGAAATGTATAATGAATTTCGTCCAAAAGCGTCTATAAAACCCTTTTAATTGGCTATATAGAATGCTAACGTAATAATGTTGATATAAAGTTGCCAATTTAATCAAATGAATTATATTTGGTGACACTTCTCAATTCAAATTGGGCAAGTCGAACTTTATTACATTTAAACTTATGTTATTTTCAAAGAGAAATATAGAATGAATTTCATCCAAAAGCGTCTAGAAAAAACCTGTTAGTTATAAATAATGACAACGTAATAAAGTTGATAAAAAGTTGCTAATATAATCAAATAAATTATATTTGCTGCCACTTTTGAATTCAAAATTGGGGAAGTCGAATTTATAGCCTCTAAACTTACGTTATCGAAATTTATAATGAATTTCGTCCAAAAGCGTCTATAAAAACCTTTTAATTGGCTATATAGATTGCTAACGTAATAATGTTGATATAAAGTTGCTAATTTAATCAAATGAATTATATTTGGTGACCCTTCTCAATTCAAATTGGGCAAGTCGAACTTTATTGCATCTAAACTTATGTTATTTTTAAAGGGAAATATACAATGAATTTCATCGAAAAGCTTCTCGAAAAACCTGTTAGTTAGTAATAAATATTGAAAACGTAATAAAGTTGATAAAAAGTTGCTAATCTAATCAAATAAATTATATTTGGTGCCACTTTTGATCTCAAAATTGGGGAAGTCGAATTTAAAGCATCTAAACTTACGTTATCGAAATGTATAATGAATTTCGTCCAAAAGCGTCTATAAAAACCTTTTAATTGGCTATATAGAATGAGAACGTAATAATGTTGATATAAAGTTGCTAATTTAATCAAATGAATTATATTTGGTGACACTTCTCAATTCAAATTGGGCAAGTCGAACTTTATTGCATCTAAACTTATGTTATTTTTAAAGGGAAATATACAATGAATTTCATCCAAAAGCTTCTAGAAAAACCTGTTAGTTAGTTATAAATAATGAAAACGTAATAAAGTTGATAAAAAGTTGGGAATATAATCAAATAAATAATATTTGGTGCCACTTTTGAATTCAAAATTGGGGAAGTCGAATTTATAGCCTCTAAACTTACGTTATCGAAATGTATAATGAATTTCGTCCAAAAGCATCTATAAAAACCTTTTAATTGGCTATATAGAATGAGAACGTAATAATGTTGATATAAAGTTGCTAATTTAATCAAATGAATTATATTTGGTGACACTTCTCAATTCAAATTGGGCAAGTCGAACTTTATTGCATCTGAACTTATGTTATTTTTAAAGAGAAATATACAATGAATTTCATAAAAAAGCTTCTCGAAAAACCTGTTAGTTAGTAATAATATGGAAAACGTAATAAAGTTGATAAAAAGTTGCTAATCTAATCAAATAAATTATATTTGGTGCCACTTTTGATCTCAAAATTGGGGAAGTCGAATTTAAAGCATCTAAACTTACGTTATCGAAATGTATAATGAATTTCGTCCAAAAGCGTCTATAAAAACCTTTTAATTGGCAATATAAAATGAGAACGTAATAAGGTTGATATAAAGTTGCTAATTTAATCAAATGAATTATATTTGGTGACACTTCTCAATTCAAATTGGGCAAGTCGAACTTTATTGCATCTAAACTTATGTTATTTTCAAAGAGAAACATAGAATAAATTTCATCAAAAAGGGTCTAGAAAAACCTGTTAGTTATAAATAATGACCACGTAATAAAGTTGATAAAAAGTTGCTAATATAATCAAATAAATTATATTTGCTGCCACTTTTGAATTCAAAATTGGGGAAGTCGAATTTATAGCCTCTAAACTTACGTTATCGAAATGTATAATGAATTTCATCCAAAAGCGTCTATAAAAGCCTTTTAATTGGCTATATAGAATGCTAACGTAATAATGTTGATATAAAGTTGCTAATTTAATCCAATGAATTATATTTGGTGACACTTCTTAATTCAAATTGGGCAAGTCGAACTTTATTGCATCTAAACTTATGTTATTTTCAAAGAGAAATATAGAATGAATTTCATCCAAAAGCGTCTAGAAAAACCTGTTAGTTATAAATAATGACAACGTAATAAAGTTGATAAAAAGTTGCTAATATAATCAAATAAATTATATTTGCTGCCACTTTTGAATTCAAAATTGGGGAAGTCGAATTTATAGCCTCTAAACTTACGTTATCGAAATGTATAATGAATTTCGTCCAAAAGCGTCTATAAAAACCTTTTAATTGGCTATATAGATTGCTAACGTAATAATTTTGATATAAATTTGCTAATTTAATCAAATGAATTATATTTGGTGACACTTCTCAATTCAAATTGGGCAAGTCGAACTTTATTGCATCTAAACTAATGTTATTTTTAAAGGGAAATATACAATGAATTTCATCCAAAAGCTTCTCGAAAAACCTGTTAGTTAGTTATAAATAATGAAAACGTAATAAAGTTGATAAAATGTTGCTAATATAATCAAATAAATTATATTTGGTGCCACTTTTGAATTCAAAATTGGGGAAGTCGAATTTAAACCATCTAAACTTACGTTATCGAAATGTATAATGAATTTCGTCCAAAAGCGTCTATAAAAACCTTTTAATTGGCTATATAGAATGAGAACGTAATAATGTTGATATAAAGTTGCTAATTTAATCAAATGAATTATATTTCGTGACACTTCTCAATTCAAATTGGGCAAGTCGAACTTTATTGCATCTAAACTTATGTTATTTTTAAAGAGAAATATACAATTAATTTCATAAAAAAGCTTCTCGAAAAACCTGTTAGTTAGTAATAAATATTGAAAACGTAATAAAGTTGATAAAAAGTTGCTAAGCTAATCAAATAAATTATATTTGGTGCCACTTTTGAATTCAAAATTGGGGAAGTCGAATTTAAAGCATCTAAACTTACGTTATCGAAATGTATAATGAATTTCGTCCAAAAGCGTCTATAAAAACCTTTTAATTGTCTATATAGAATGAGAACGTAATAAGGTTGATATAAAGTTGCTAATTTAATCAAATGAATTATATTTGGTGACACTTCTCAATTCAAATTGGGCAAGTCGAACTTTATTGCATCCAAACTTATGTTATTTTCAAAGAGAAATATAGAATGAATTTCATCAAAAAGCGTCTAGAAAAACCTATTAAATATAAATAATGACCACGTAATAACGTTGATAAAAATTTGCTAATATAATCAAATAAATTATATTTGCTGCCACTTTTGAATTTAAAATTGGGGAAGTCGAATTTATAGCCTCTAAACTTACGTTATCGAAATGTATAATGAATTTCGTCCAAAAGCGTCTATAAAACCCTTTTAATTGGCTATATAGAATGCTAACGTAATAATGTTGATATAAAGTTGCTAATTTAATCAAATGAATTATATTTGGTGACACTTCTCAATTCAAATTGGGCAAGTCGAACTTTATTGCATCTAAACTTATGTTATTTTTAAAGGGAAATATACAATGAATTTCATCCAAAAGCTTCTCGAAAAACCTGTTAGTTAGTTATAAATAATGAAAATGTAATAAAGTTGATAAAATGTTGCTAATATAATCAAATAAATTATATTTGGGGCCACTTTTGAATTCAAAATTGGGGAAGTCGAATTTATAGCCTCTAAACTTATGTTATCGAAATGTATAATGAATTTCGTCCAAAAGCGTCTATAAAAACCTTTTAATTGGCTATATAGAATGAGAACGTAATAATGTTGATATAAAGTTGCTAATTTAATCAAATGAATTATATTTGGTTACACTTCTCAATTCAAATTGGGCAAATCGAACTTTATTGCATCTAAACTTATGTTATTTTCAAAGAGAAATATAGAATGAATTTCATCAAAAAGCGTCTAGAAATACCTGTTAGTTAGTTATAAATAATGACAACGTAATAAAGTTGATAAAAAGTTTCTAATATAATCAAATAAATTATATTTGGTGCCACTTTTGAATTCAAAGTTGGGGAAATCGAATTTAAAGCATCTAAACTTACGTTATCGAAATGTATAATGAATTTTGTCCAAAAGCGTCTATAAATACCTTTTAATTGGCTATATTGAATGAGAACGTAATAATGTTGATATAAAGTTGCTAATTTAATCAAATGAATTATATTAGGTGACACTTCTCAATTCAAATTGGGCAAGTCGAACTTTATTGCATCTAAACTCATGTTATTTTAAAAGAGAAATATATAATGAATTTCATCCAAAAGCGTTTAGAAAAACCTGTTAGTTAGTTATAAATAATGACAACCTAATAAAGTGGACAAAAAGTTGCTAATATAATCAAATAAATTATATTTGCTGCCACTTTTGAATTCAAAATTGGGGAAGTCGAATTTATAGCCTCTAAACTTACGTTATCGAAATGTATAATGAATTTCGTCCAAAAGCGTCTATAAAAACCTTTTAATTGGCTATATAGAATGAGAACGTAATAAGGTTGATATAAAGTTGCTAATTTAATCAAATGAATTATATTTGGTTACACTTCTCAATTCAAATTGGGCAAATCGAACTTTATTGCATCTAAACTTATGATATTTTCAAAGAGAAATATAGAATGAATTTCATCCAAAAGCATCTAGAAAAACCTATTAGTTAGTTATAAATAATAAAAACGTAATAAAGTTGATAAAAAGTTTCTAATATAATCAAATAAATTATATTTGGTGCCACTTTTGAATGCAAAGTTGGGGAAATCGAATTTAAAGCATCTAAACTTACGTTATCGAAATGTATAATGAATTTCGTCCAAAAGCGTCTATAAATACCTTTTAATTGGCTATATTGAATGAGAACGTAATAATGTTGATATAAAGTTGCTAATTTAATCAAATGAATTATATTAAGGGACAATTCTCGATTCAAATTGGGCAAGTCGAACTTTATTGCATCTAAACTCATGTTATTTTAAAAGAGAAATATAGAATGAATTTCATCCAAAAGCGTCTAGAAAAACCTGTTAGTTAGTTATAAATAATGACAACGTAATAAAGTTGATAAAAAGTTGCTAATATAATCAAATAAATTATATTTGGTGCCACTTTTGAATTCAAAATTGGGGAAGTCGAATTTATAGCCTCTAAATTTACGTTATCGAAATGTATAATGAATTTCGTCCAAAAGCGTCTATAAAAACCTTTTAATTGGCTATATAGAATGAGCACGTAATAAGGTTGATATAAAGTTGCTAATTTAATCAAATGAATTATATTTGGTGACACTTCTCAATTCAAATTGGGCAAGTCGAACTTTATTGCATCTAAACTTATGTTATTTTCAAAGAGAAATATAGAATGAATTTCATCCAAAAGCGTCTAGAAAAACCTTTTAGTTATAAATAATGACAACGTAATAAAGTTGATAAAAAGTTGCTAATATAATCAAATAAATTATATTTGCTGCCACTTTTGAATTCAAAATAGGGGAAGTCGAATTTATAGCCTCTAAACTTATGTTATCGAAATGTATAATGAATTTCGTCCAAAAGCGTCTATAAAAGCCTTTTAATTGGCTATATAGAATGAGAACGTAATAAGGTTGATATAAAGTTGCTAATTTAATCAAATGAATTATATTTGGTGACACTTCTCAATTCAAATTAGGCAAGTCGAACTTTATTGCATCTAAACTTATGTTATTTTCAAAGAGAAATATAGAATGAATTTCATCCAAAAGCGTCTAGAAAAACCTGTTAGTTATAAATAATGACAACGTAATAAAGTTGATAAAAAGTTGCTAATATAATCAAATAAATTATATTTGCTGCCACTTTTGAATTCAAAATTGGGGAAGTCGAATTTATAGCCTCTAAACTTACGTTATCGAAATGTATAATGAATTTCGTCCAAAAGCATCTATAAAAACCTTTTAATTGGCTATATAGAATGAGAAGGTAATAAGGTTGATATAAAGTTGCTAATTTAATCAAATGAATTATATTTGGTTACACTTCTCAATTCAAATTGGGCAAATCGAACTTTATTACATCTAAACTTATGATATTTTCAAAGAGAAATATAGAATGAATTTCATCAAAAAGCATCTAGAAAAACCTATTAGTTAGTTATAAATAATAAAAACGTAATAAAGTTGATAAAAAGTTTCTAATATAATCAAATAAATTATATTTGGTGCCACTTTTAAATTCAAAGTTGGGGAAATCGAATTTAAAGCATCTAAACTTATGTTATCGAAATGTATAATGAATTTCGTCCAAAAGCGTCTATAAATACCTTTTAATTGGCTATATTGAATGATAACGTAATAATGTTGATATAAAGTTGCTAATTTAATCAAATGAATTATATTAAGGGACAATTCTCGATTCAAATTGGGCAAGTCGAACTTTATTGCATCTAAACTCATGTTATTTTAAAAGAGAAATATAGACTGAATTTCATCCAAAAGCGTCTAGAAAAACCTGTTAGTTAGTAATAAATAATGACAACGTAATAAAGTTGATAAAAAGTTGCTAATATAATCAAATAAATTATATTTGGTGCCACTTTTGAATTCAAAATTGGGGAAGTCGAATTTATAGCCTCTATATTTACGTTATCGAAATGTATAATGAATTTCGTTCAAAAGCATCTATAAAAACCTTTTAATTGGCTATATAGAATGAGAACGTAATAAGGTTGATATAAAGTTGCTAATTTAATCAAATGAATTATATTTGGTGACACTTCTCAATTCAAATTGGGCAAGTCGAACTTTATTGCATCTAAACTTATGTTATTTTCAAAGAGACATATAGAATGAATTTCATCCAAAAGCGTCTAGAAAAACCTGTTAGTTATAAATAATGACAACGTAATAAAGTTGATAAAAAGTTGCTAATATAATCAAATAAGTTATATTTGCTGCCACTTTTGAATTCAAAATAGGGGAAGTCGAATTTATAGCCTCTAAACTTACGTTATCGAAATGTATAATGAATTTCATCCAAAAGCGTCTATAAAAGCCTTTTAATTGGCTATATAGAATGAGAACGTAATAAGGTTGATATAAAGTTGCTAATTTAATCAAATGAATTATATTTGGTGACACTTCTCAATTCAAATTAGGCAAGTCGAACTTTATTGCATCTAAACTTATGTTATTTTCAAAGAGAAATATAGAATGAATTTCATCCAAAAGCGTCTAGAAAAACCTGTTAGTTATAAATAATGACAACGTAATAAAGTTGATAAAAAGTTGCTAATATAATCAAATAAATTATATTTGCTGCCACTTTCGAATTCAAAATTGGGGAAGTCGAATTTATAGCCTCTAAACTTACGTTATCGAAATGTATAATGAATTTCGTCCAAAAGCATCTATAAAAACCTTTTAATTGGCTATATAGAATGAGAACGTAATAAGGTTGATATAAAGTTGCTAATTTAATCAAATGAATTATATTTGGTTACACTTCTCAATTCAAATTGGGCAAATCGAACTTTATTACATCTAAACTTATGATATTTTCAAAGAGAAATATAGAATGAATTTCATCAAAAAGCATCTAGAAAAACCTATTAGTTAGTTATAAATAATAAACACGTAATAAAGTTGATAAAAAGTTTCTAATATAATCAAATAAATTATATTTGGTGCCACTTTTAAATTCAAAGTTGGGGAAATCGAATTTAAAGCGTCTAAACTTATGTTATCGAAATGTATAATGAATTTCGTCCAAAAGCGTCTATAAATACCTTTTAATTGGCTATATTGAATGAGAACGTAATAATGTTGATATAAAGTTGCTAATTTAATCAAATGAATTATACTAGGTGACACTTCTCAATTCAAATTGGGCAAGTCGAACTTTATTGCATCTAAACTCATGTTATTTTAAAAGAGAAATATAGACTGAATTTCATCCAAAAGCGTCTAGAAAAATCTGTTAGTTAGTAATAAATAATGACAACGTAATAAAGTTGATAAAAAGTTGCTAATATAATCAAATAAATTATATTTGGTGCCACTTTTGAATTCAAAATTGGGGAAGTCGAATTTATAGCCTCTAAATTTACGTTATCGAAATGTATAATGAATTTCGTCCAAAAGCATCTATAAAAACCTTTTAATTGGCTATATAGAATGAGAACGTAATAAGGTTGATATAAAGTTGCTAATTTAATCAAATGAATTATATTTGGTGACACTTCTCAATTCAAATTGGGCAAGTCGAACTTTATTGCATCTAAACTTATGTTATTTTCAAAGAGAAATATAGAATGAATTTCATCCAAAAGCGTCTAGAAAAACCTGTTAGTTATAAATAATGACAACGTAATAAAGTTGATAAAAAGTTGCTAATATAATCAAATAAATTATATTTGCTGCCACTTTTGAATTCAAAATAGGGGAAGTCGAATTTATAGCCTCTAAACTTACGTTATCGAAATGTATAATGAATTTCGTCCAAAAGCGTCTATAAAAGCCTTTTAATTGGCTATATAGAATGAGAATGTAATAAGGTTGATATAAAGTTGCTAATTTAATCAAATGAATTATATTTGGTGACACTTCTCAATTCAAATTAGGCAAGTCGAACTTTATTGCATCTAAACTTATGTTATTTTCAAAGAGAAATATAGAATGAATTTCATCCAAAAGCGTCTAGAAAAACCTGTTTGTTATAAATAATGACAACGTAATAAAGTTGATAAAAAGTTGCTAATATAATCAAATAAATTATATTTGCTGCCACTTTTGAATTCAAAATTGGGGAAGTCGAATTTATAGCCTCTAAACTTACGTTATCGAAATGTATAATGACTTTCGTCCAAAAGCGTCTATAAAACCCTTTTAATTGGCTATATAGAATGCTAACGTAATAATGTTGATATAAAGTTGCTAATTTAATCAAATGAATTATATTTGGTGACACTTCTCAATTCAAATTGGGCAAGTCGAACTTTATTGCATCTAAACTTATGTTATTTTGAAAGGGAAATATACAATGAATTTCATCCAAAAGCTTCTCGAAAAACCTGTTAGTTAGTTATAAATAATGAAAACGTAATAAAGTTGATAAAAAGTTGCTAATATAATCAAATAAATTATATTTGGTGCCACTTTTGAATTCAAAATTGGGGAAGTCGAATTTATAGCCTCTAAACTTACGTTGTCGAAATGTATAATGAATTTCGTCCAAAAGCGTCTATAAAAACCTTTTAATTGGCTATATAGAATGAGAACGTAATAATGTTGATATAAAGTTGCTAATTTAATCAAATGAATTATATTTGGTTACACTTCTCAATTCAAATTGGGCAAATCGAACTTTATTGCATCTAAACTTATGTTATTTTCAAAGAGAAATATAGAATGAATTTCATCAAAAAGCGTCTAGAAATACCTGTTAGTTAGTTATAAATAATGACAACGTAATAAAGTTGATAAAAAGTTTCTAATATAATCAAATAAATTATATTTGGTGCCACTTTTGAATTCAAAGTTGGGGAAATCGAATTTAAAGCATCTAAACTTACGTTATCGAAATGTATAATGAATTTCGTCCAAAAGCGTCTATAAAAGCCTTTTAATTGGCTATATATAATGCTAACGTAATAATGTTGATATAAAGTTGCTAATTTAATCAAATGAATTATATTTGGTGACACTTCTCAATTCAAATTGGGCAAGTCGAACTTTATTGCATCTAAACTTATGTTATTTTTAAAGGGAAATATACAATGAATTTCATCCAAAAGCTTCTCGAAAAACTTGTTAGTTAGTTATAAATAATGAAAACGTAATAAAGTGGATAAAAAGTTGCTAATATAATCAAATAAATTATATTTTCTGCCACTTTTGAATTCAAAATTGGGGAAGTCGAATTTATAGCCTCTAAATTTACGTTATCGAAATGTATAATGAATTTCGTCCTAAAGCGTCTATAAAAACCTTTTAATTGGCTATATAGAATGAGCACGTAATAAGGTTGATATAAAGTTGCTAATTTAATCAAATGAATTATATTTGGTGACACTTCTCAATTCAAATTGGGCAAGTCGAACTTTATTGCATCTAAACTTATGTTATTTTCAAAGAGAAATATAGAATGAATTTCATCCAAAAGCGTCTAGAAAAACCTTTTAGTTATAAATAATGACAACGTAATAAAGTTGATAAAAAGTTGCTAATATAATCAAATAAATTATATTTGCTGCCACTTTTGAATTCAAAATAGGGGAAGTCGAATTTATAGCCTCTAAACTTCTGTTATCGAAATGTATAATGAATTTCGTCCAAAAGCGTCTATAAAAGCCTTTTAATTGGATATATAGAATGAGAACGTAATAAGGTTGATATAAAGTTGCTAATTTAATCAAATGAATTATATTTGGTGACACTTCTCAATTCAAATTAGGCAAGTCGAACTTTATTGCATCTAAACTTATGTTATTTTCAAAGAGAAATATAGAATGAATTTCATCCAAAAGCGTCTAGAAAAACCTGTTAGTTATAAATAATGACAACGTAATAAAGTTGATAAAAAGTTGCTAATATAATCAAATAAATTATATTTGCTGCCACTTTTGAATTCAAAATTGGGGAAGTCGAATTTATAGCCTCTAAACTTACGTTATCGAAATGTATAATGAATTTCGTCCAAAAGCATCTATAAAAACCTTTTAATTGGCTATATAGAATGAGAACGTAATAAGGTTGATATAAAGTTGCTAATTTAATCAAATGAATTATATTTGGTTACACTTCTCAATTCAAATTGGGCAAATCGAACTTTATTACATCTAAACTTATGATATTTTCAAAGAGAAATATAAAATGAATTTCATCAAAAAGCATCTAGAAAAACCTATTAGTTAGTTATAAATAATAAAAACGTAATAAAGTTGATAAAAAGTTTCTAATATAATCAAATAAATTATATTTGGTGCCACTTTTAAATTCAAAGTTGGGGAAATCGAATTTAAAGCATCTAAACTTATGTTATCGAAATGTATAATCAATTTCGTCCAAAAGCGTCTACAAATACCTTTTAATTGGCTATATTGAATGAGAATGTAATAATGTTGATATAAAGTTGCTAATTTAATCAAATGAATTATATTAAGGGACAATTCTCGATTCAAATTGGGCAAGTCGAACTTTATTGCATCTAAACTCATGTTATTTTAAAAGAGAAATATAGACTGAATTTCATCCAAAAGCGTCTAGAAAAACCTGTTAGTTAGTAATAAATAATGACAACGTAATAAAGTTGATAAAAAGTTGCTAATATAATCAAATAAATTATATTTGGTGCCACTTTTGAATTCAAAATTGGGGAAGTCGAATTTATAGCCTCTAAATTTACGTTATCGAAATGTATAATGAATTTCGTCCAAAAGCATCTATAAAAACCTTTTAATTGGCTATATAGAATGAGAACGTAATAAGGTTGATATAAAGTTGCTAATTTAATCAAATGAATTATATTTGGTGACACTTCTCAATTCAAATTGGGCAAGTCGAACTTTATTGCATCTAAACTTATGTTATTTTCAAAGAGAAATATAGAATGAATTTCATCCAAAAGCGTCTAGAAAAACCTGTTAGTTATAAATAATGACAACGTAATAAAGTTGATAAAAAGTTGCTAATATAATCAAATAAATTATATTTGCTGCCACTTTTGAATTCAAAATAGGGGAAGTCGAATTTATAGCCTCTAAACTTACGTTATCGAAATGTATAATGAATTTCATCCAAAAGCGTCTATAAAAGCCTTTTAATTGGCTATATAGAATGAGAACGTAATAAGGTTGATATAAAGTTGCTAATTTAATCAAATGAATTATATTTGGTGACACTTCTCAATTCAAATTAGGCAAGTCGAACTTTATTGCATCTAAACTTATGTTATTTTCAAAGAGAAATATAGAATGAATTTCATCCAAAAGCGTCTAGAAAAACCTGTTAGTTATAAATAATGACAACGTAATAAAGTTGATAAAAAGTTGCTAATATAATCAAATAAATTATATTTGCTGCCACTTTTGAATTCAAAATTGGGGAAGTCGAATTTATAGCCTCTAAACTTACGTTATCGAAATGTATAATGAATTTCGTCCAAAAGCATCTATAAAAACCTTTTAATTGGCTATATAGAATGAGAACGTAATAAGGTTGATATAAAGTTGCTAATTTAATCAAATGAATTATATTTGGTTACACTTCTCAATTCAAATTGGGCAAATCGAACTTTATTACATCTAAACTTATGATATTTTCAAAGAGAAATATAGAATGAATTTCATCAAAAAGCATCTAGAAAAACCTATTAGTTAGTTATAAATAATAAACACGTAATAAAGTTGATAAAAAGTTTCTAATATAATCAAATAAATTATATTTGGTGCCACTTTTAAATTCAAAGTTGGGGAAATCGAATTTAAAGCGTCTAAACTTATGTTATCGAAATGTATAATGAATTTCGTCCAAAAGCGTCTATAAATACCTTTTAATTGGCTATATTGAATGAGAACGTAATAATGTTGATATAAAGTTGCTAATTTAATCAAATGAATTATACTAGGTGACACTTCTCAATTCAAATTGGGCAAGTCGAACTTTATTGCATCTAAACTCATGTTATTTTAAAAGAGAAATATAGACTGAATTTCATCCAAAAGCGTCTAGAAAAATCTGTTAGTTAGTAATAAATAATGACAACGTAATAAAGTTGATAAAAAGTTGCTAATATAATCAAATAAATTATATTTGGTGCCACTTTTGAATTCAAAATTGGGGAAGTCGAATTTATAGCCTCTAAATTTACGTTATCGAAATGTATAATGAATTTCGTCCAAAAGCATCTATAAAAACCTTTTAATTGGCTATATAGAATGAGAACGTAATAAGGTTGATATAAAGTTGCTAATTTAATCAAATGAATTATATTTGGTGACACTTCTCAATTCAAATTGGGCAAGTCGAACTTTATTGCATCTAAACTTATGTTATTTTCAAAGAGAAATATAGAATGAATTTCATCCAAAAGCGTCTAGAAAAACCTGTTAGTTATAAATAATGACAACGTAATAAAGTTGATAAAAAGTTGCTAATATAATCAAATAAATTATATTTGCTGCCACTTTTGAATTCAAAATAGGGGAAGTCGAATTTATAGCCTCTAAACTTACGTTATCGAAATGTATAATGAATTTCGTCCAAAAGCGTCTATAAAAGCCTTTTAATTGGCTATATAGAATGAGAACGTAATAAGGTTGATATAAAGTTGCTAATTTAATCAAATGAATTATATTTGGTGACACTTCTCAATTCAAATTAGGCAAGTCGAACTTTATTGCATCTAAACTTATGTTATTTTCAAAGAGAAATATAGAATGAATTTCATCCAAAAGCGTCTAGAAAAACCTGTTTGTTATAAATAATGACAACGTAATAAAGTTGATAAAAAGTTGCTAATATAATCAAATAAATTATATTTGCTGCCACTTTTGAATTCAAAATTGGGGAAGTCGAATTTATAGCCTCTAAACTTACGTTATCGAAATGTATAATGACTTTCGTCCAAAAGCGTCTATAAAACCCTTTTAATTGGCTATATAGAATGCTAACGTAATAATGTTGATATAAAGTTGCTAATTTAATCAAATGAATTATATTTGGTGACACTTCTCAATTCAAATTGGGCAAGTCGAACTTTATTGCATCTAAACTTATGTTATTTTGAAAGGGAAATATACAATGAATTTCATCCAAAAGCTTCTCGAAAAACCTGTTAGTTAGTTATAAATAATGAAAACGTAATAAAGTTGATAAAAAGTTGCTAATATAATCAAATAAATTATATTTGGTGCCACTTTTGAATTCAAAATTGGGGAAGTCGAATTTATAGCCTCTAAACTTGCGTTGTCGAAATGTATAATGAATTTCGTCCAAAAGCGTCTATAAAAACCTTTTAATTGGCTATATAGAATGAGAACGTAATAATGTTGATATAAAGTTGCTAATTTAATCAAATGAATTATATTTGGTTACACTTCTCAATTCAAATTGGGCAAATCGAACTTTATTGCATCTAAACTTATGTTATTTTCAAAGAGAAATATAGAATGAATTTCATCAAAAAGCGTCTAGAAATACCTGTTATTTAGTTATAAATAATGACAACGTAATAAAGTTGATAAAAAGTTTCTAATATAATCAAATAAATTATATTTGGTGCCACTTTTGAATTCAAAGTTGGGGAAATCGAATTTAAAGCATCTAAACTTACGTTATCGAAATGTATAATGAATTTCGTCCAAAAGCGTCTATAAAAGCCTTTTAATTGGCTATATATAATGCTAACGTAATAATGTTGATATAAAGTTGCTAATTTAATCAAATGAATTATATTTGGTGACACTTCTCAATTCAAATTGGGCAAGTCGAACTTTATTGCATCTAAACTTATGTTATTTTTAAAGGGAAATATACAATGAATTTCATCCAAAAGCTTCTCGAAAAACTTGTTAGTTAGTTATAAATAATGAAAACGTAATAAAGTGGATAAAAAGTTGCTAATATAATCAAATAAATTATATTTTCTGCCACTTTTGAATTCAAAATTGGGGAAGTCGAATTTATAGCCTCTAAATTTACGTTATCGAAATGTATAATGAATTTCGTCCTAAAGCGTCTATAAAAACCTTTTAATTGGCTATATAGAATGAGCACGTAATAAGGTTGATATAAAGTTGCTAATTTAATCAAATGAATTATATTTGGTGACACTTCTCAATTCAAATTGGGCAAGTCGAACTTTATTGCATCTAAACTTATGTTATTTTCAAAGAGAAATATAGAATGAATTTCATCCAAAAGCGTCTAGAAAAACCTTTTAGTTATAAATAATGACAACGTAATAAAGTTGATAAAAAGTTGCTAATATAATCAAATAAATTATATTTGCTGCCACTTTTGAATTCAAAATAGGGGAAGTCGAATTTATAGCCTCTAAACTTCTGTTATCGAAATGTATAATGAATTTCGTCCAAAAGCGTCTATAAAAGCCTTTTAATTGGATATATAGAATGAGAACGTAATAAGGTTGATATAAAGTTGCTAATTTAATCGAATGAATTATATTTGGTGACACTTCTCAATTCAAATTAGGCAAGTCGAACTTTATTGCATCTAAACTTATGTTATTTTCAAAGAGAAATATAGAATGAATTTCATCCAAAAGCGTCTAGAAAAACCTGTTAGTTATAAATAATGACAACGTAATAAAGTTGATAAAAAGTTGCTAATATAATCAAATAAATTATATTTGCTGCCACTTTTGAATTCAAAATTGGGGAAGTCGAATTTATAGCCTCTAAACTTACGTTATCGAAATGTATAATGAATTTCGTCCAAAAGCATCTATAAAAACCTTTTAATTGGCTATATAGAATGAGAACGTAATAAGGTTGATATAAAGTTGCTAATTTAATCAAATGAATTATATTTGGTTACACTTCTCAATTCAAATTGGGCAAATCGAACTTTATTACATCTAAACTTATGATATTTTCAAAGAGAAATATAGAATGAATTTCATCAAAAAGCATCTAGAAAAACCTATTAGTTAGTTATAAATAATAAAAACGTAATAAAGTTGATAAAAAGTTTCTAATATAATCAAATAAATTATATTTGGTGCCACTTTTAAATTCAAAGTTGGGGAAATCGAATTTAAAGCATCTAAACTTATGTTATCGAAATGTATAATCAATTTCGTCCAAAAGCGTCTACAAATACCTTTTAATTGGCTATATTGAATGAGAACGTAATAATGTTGATATAAAGTTGCTAATTTAATCAAATGAATTATATTAAGGGACAATTCTCGATTCAAATTGGGCAAGTCGAACTTTATTGCATCTAAACTCATGTTATTTTAAAAGAGAAATATAGACTGAATTTCATCCAAAAGCGTCTAGAAAAACCTGTTAGTTAGTAATAAATAATGACAACGTAATAAAGTTGATAAAAAGTTGCTAATATAATCAAATAAATTATATTTGGTGCCACTTTTGAATTCAAAATTGGGGAAGTCGAATTTATAGCCTCTAAATTTACGTTATCGAAATGTATAATGAATTTCATCCAAAAGCATCTATAAAAACCTTTTAATTGGCTATATAGAATGAGAACGTAATAAGGTTGATATAAAGTTGCTAATTTAATCAAATGAATTATATTTGGTGACACTTCTCAATTCAAATTGGGCAAGTCGAACTTTATTGCATCTAAACTTATGTTATTTTCAAAGAGAAATATAGAATGAATTTCATCCAAAAGCGTCTAGAAAAACCTGTTAGTTATAAATAATGACAACGTAATAAAGTTGATAAAAAGTTGCTAATATAATCAAATAAATTATATTTGCTGCCACTTTTGAATTCAAAATAGGGGAAGTCGAATTTATAGCCTCTAAACTTACGTTATCGAAATGTATAATGAATTTCGTCCAAAAGCGTCTATAAAAGCCTTTTAATTGGCTATATAGAATGAGAACGTAATAAGGTTGATATAAAGTTGCTAATTTAATCAAATGAATTATATTTGGTGACACTTCTCAATTCAAATTAGGCAAGTCGAACTTTATTGCATCTAAACTTATGTTATTTTCAAAGAGAAATATAGAATGAATTTCATCCAAAAGCGTCTAGAAAAACCTGTTTGTTATAAATAATGACAACGTAATAAAGTTGATAAAAAGTTGCTAATATAATCAAATAAATTATATTTGCTGCCACTTTTGAATTCAAAATTGGGGAAGTCGAATTTATAGCCTCTAAACTTACGTTATCGAAATGTATAATGACTTTCGTCCAAAAGCGTCTATAAAACCCTTTTAATTGGCTATATAGAATGCTAACGTAATAATGTTGATATAAAGTTGCTAATTTAATCAAATGAATTATATTTGGTGACACTTCTCAATTCAAATTGGGCAAGTCGAACTTTATTGCATCTAAACTTATGTTATTTTGAAAGGGAAATATACAATGAATTTCATCCAAAAGCTTCTCGAAAAACCTGTTAGTTAGTTATAAATAATGAAAACGTAATAAAGTTGATAAAAAGTTGCTAATATAATCAAATAAATTATATTTGGTGCCACTTTTGAATTCAAAATTGGGGAAGTCGAATTTATAGCCTCTAAACTTACGTTGTCGAAATGTATAATGAATTTCGTCCAAAAGCGTCTATAAAAACCTTTTAATTGGCTATATAGAATGAGAACGTAATAATGTTGATATAAAGTTGCTAATTTAATCAAATGAATTATATTTGGTTACACTTCTCAATTCAAATTGGGCAAATCGAACTTTATTGCATCTAAACTTATGTTATTTTCAAAGAGAAATATAGAATGAATTTCATCAAAAAGCGTCTAGAAATACCTGTTAGTTAGTTATAAATAATGACAACGTAATAAAGTTGATAAAAAGTTTCTAATATAATCAAATAAATTATATTTGGTGCCACTTTTGAATTCAAAGTTGGGGAAATCGAATTTAAAGCATCTAAACTTACGTTATCGAAATGTATAATGAATTTCGTCCAAAAGCGTCTATAAAAGCCTTTTAATTGGCTATATATAATGCTAACGTAATAATGTTGATATAAAGTTGCTAATTTAATCAAATGAATTATATTTGGTGACACTTCTCAATTCAAATTGGGCAAGTCGAACTTTATTGCATCTAAACTTATGTTATTTTTAAAGGGAAATATACAATGAATTTCATCCAAAAGCTTCTCGAAAAACCTGTTAGTTAGTTATAAATAATGAAAACGTAATAAAGTGGATAAAAAGTTGCTAATATAATCAAATAAATTATATTTTCTGCCACTTTTGAATTCAAAATTGGGGAAGTCGAATTTATAGCCTCTAAATTTACGTTACCGAAATGTATAATGAATTTCGTCCTAAAGCGTCTATAAAACCTTTTAATTGGCTATATAGAATGAGCACGTAATAAGGTTGATATAAAGTTGCTAATTTAATCAAATGAATTATATTTGGTGACACTTCTCAATTCAAATTGGGCAAGTCGAACTTTATTGCATCTAAACTTATGTTATTTTCAAAGAGAAATATAGAATGAATTTCATCCAAAAGCGTCTAGAAAAACCTTTTAGTTATAAATAATGACAACGTAATAAAGTTGATAAAAAGTTGCTAATATAATCAAATAAATTATATTTGCTGCCACTTTTGAATTCAAAATAGGGGAAGTCGAATTTATAGCCTCTAAACTTCTGTTATCGAAATGTATAATGAATTTCGTCCAAAAGCGTCTATAAAAGCCTTTTAATTGGATATATAGAATGAGAACGTAATAAGGTTGATATAAAGTTGCTAATTTAATCAAATGAATTATATTTGGTGACACTTCTCAATTCAAATTAGGCAAGTCGAACTTTATTGCATCTAAACTTATGTTATTTTCAAAGAGAAATATAGAATGAATTTCATCCAAAAGCGTCTAGAAAAACCTGTTAGTTATAAATAATGACAACGTAATAAAGTTGATAAAAAGTTGCTAATATAATCAAATAAATTATATTTGCTGCCACTTTTGAATTCAAAATTGGGGAAGTCGAATTTATAGCCTCTAAACTTACGTTATCGAAATGTATAATGAATTTCGTCCAAAAGCATCTATAAAAACCTTTTAATTGGCTATATAGAATGAGAACGTAATAAGGTTGATATAAAGTTGCTAATTTAATCAAATGAATTATATTTGGTTACACTTCTCAATTCAAATTGGGCAAATCGAACTTTATTACATCTAAATTTATGATATTTTCAAAGAGAAATATAGAATGAATTTCATCAAAAAGCATCTAGAAAAACCTATTAGTTAGTTATAAATAATAAAAACGTAATAAAGTTGATAAAAAGTTTCTAATATAATCAAATAAATTATATTTGGTGCCACTTTTAAATTCAAAGTTGGGGAAATCGAATTTAAAGCATCTAAACTTATGTTATCGAAATGTATAATGAATTTCGTCCAAAAGCGTCTATAAATACCTTTTAATTGGCTATATTGAATGAGAACGTAATAATGTTGATATAAAGTTGCTAATTTAATCAAATGAATTATACTAGGTGACACTTCTCAATTCAAATTGGGCAAGTCGAACTTTATTGCATCTAAACTCATGTTATTTTAAAAGAGAAATATAGACTGAATTTCATCCAAAAGCGTCTAGAAAAATCTGTTAGTTAGTAATAAATAATGACAACGTAATAAAGTTGATAAAAAGTTGCTAATATAATCAAATAAATTATATTTGGTGCCACTTTTGAATTCAAAATTGGGGAAGTCGAATTTATAGCCTCTAAATTTACGTTATCGAAATGTATAATGAATTTCGTCCAAAAGCATCTATAAAAACCTTTTAATTGGCTATATAGAATGAGAACGTAATAAGGTTGATATAAAGTTGCTAATTTAATCAAATGAATTATATTTGGTGACACTTCTCAATTCAAATTGGGCAAGTCGAACTTTATTGCATCTAAACTTATGTTATTTTCAAAGAGAAATATAGAATGAATTTCATCCAAAAGCGTCTAGAAAAACCTGTTAGTTATAAATAATGACAACGTAATAAAGTTGATAAAAAGTTGCTAATATAATCAAATAAATTATATTTGCTGCCACTTTTGAATTCAAAATAGGGGAAGTCGAATTTATAGCCTCTAAACTTACGTTATCGAAATGTATAATGAATTTCGTCCAAAAGCGTCTATAAAAGCCTTTTAATTGGCTATATAGAATGAGAACGTAATAAGGTTGATATAAAGTTGCTAATTTAATCAAATGAATTATATTTGGTGACACTTCTCAATTCAAATTAGGCAAGTCGAACTTTATTGCATCTAAACTTATGTTATTTTCAAAGAGAAATATAGAATGAATTTCATCCAAAAGCGTCTAGAAAAACCTGTTTGTTATAAATAATGACAACGTAATAAAGTTGATAAAAAGTTGCTAATATAATCAAATAAATTATATTTGCTGCCACTTTTGAATTCAAAATTGGGGAAGTCGAATTTATAGCCTCTAAACTTACGTTATCGAAATGTATAATGACTTTCGTCCAAAAGCGTCTATAAAACCCTTTTAATTGGCTATATAGAATGCAAACGTAATAATGTTGATATAAAGTTGCTAATTTAATCAAATGAATTATATTTGGTGACACTTCTCAATTCAAATTGGGCAAGTCGAACTTTATTGCATCTAAACTTATGTTATTTTGAAAGGGAAATATACAATGAATTTCATCCAAAAGCTTCTCGAAAAACCTGTTAGTTAGTTATAAATAATGAAAACGTAATAAAGTTGATAAAAAGTTGCTAATATAATCAAATAAGTTATATTTGGTGCCACTTTTGAATTCAAAATTGGGGAAGTCGAATTTATAGCCTCTAAACTTGCGTTGTCGAAATGTATAATGAATTTCGTCCAAAAGCGTCTATAAAAACCTTTTAATTGGCTATATAGAATGAGAACGTAATAATGTTGATATAAAGTTGCTAATTTAATCAAATGAATTATATTTGGTTACACTTCTCAATTCAAATTGGGCAAATCGAACTTTATTGCATCTAAACTTATGTTATTTTCAAAGAGAAATATAGAATGAATTTCATCAAAAAGCGTCTAGAAATACCTGTTATTTAGTTATAAATAATGACAACGTAATAAAGTTGATAAAAAGTTTCTAATATAATCAAATAAATTATATTTGGTGCCACTTTTGAATTCAAAGTTGGGGAAATCGAATTTAAAGCATCTAAACTTACGTTATCGAAATGTATAATGAATTTCGTCCAAAAGCGTCTATAAAAGCCTTTTAATTGGCTATATATAATGCTAACGTAATAATGTTGATATAAAGTTGCTAATTTAATCAAATGAATTATATTTGGTGACACTTCTCAATTCAAATTGGGCAAGTCGAACTTTATTGCATCTAAACTTATGTTATTTTTAAAGGGAAATATACAATGAATTTCATCCAAAAGCTTCTCGAAAAACTTGTTAGTTAGTTATAAATAACGAAAACGTAATAAAGTGGATAAAAAGTTGCTAATATAATCAAATAAATTATATTTTCTGCCACTTTTGAATTCAAAATTGGGGAAGTCGAATTTATAGCCTCTAAATTTACGTTATCGAAATGTATAATGAATTTCGTCCTAAAGCGTCTATAAAAACCTTTTAATTGGCTATATAGAATGAGCACGTAATAAGGTTGATATAAAGTTGCTAATTTAATCAAATGAATTATATTTGGTGACACTTCTCAATTCAAATTGGGCAAGTCGAACTTTATTGCATCTAAACTTATGTTATTTTCAAAGAGAAATATAGAATGAATTTCATCCAAAAGCGTCTAGAAAAACCTTTTAGTTATAAATAATGACAACGTAATAAAGTTGATAAAAAGTTGCTAATATAATCAAATAAATTATATTTGCTGCCACTTTTGAATTCAAAATAGGGGAAGTCGAATTTATAGCCTCTAAACTTCTGTTATCGAAATGTATAATGAATTTCGTCCAAAAGCGTCTATAAAAGCCTTTTAATTGGATATATAGAATGAGAACGTAATAAGGTTGATATAAAGTTGCTAATTTAATCGAATGAATTATATTTGGTGACACTTCTCAATTCAAATTAGGCAAGTCGAACTTTATTGCATCTAAACTTATGTTATTTTCAAAGAGAAATATAGAATGAATTTCATCCAAAAGCGTCTAGAAAAACCTGTTAGTTATAAATAATGACAACGTAATAAAGTTGATAAAAAGTTGCTAATATAATCAAATAAATTATATTTGCTGCCACTTTTGAATTCAAAATTGGGGAAGTCGAATTTATAGCCTCTAAACTTACGTTATCGAAATGTATAATGAATTTCGTCCAAAAGCATCTATAAAAACCTTTTAATTGGCTATATAGAATGAGAACGTAATAAGGTTGATATAAAGTTGCTAATTTAATCAAATGAATTATATTTGGTTACACTTCTCAATTCAAATTGGGCAAATCGAACTTTATTACATCTAAACTTATGATATTTTCAAAGAGAAATATAGAATGAATTTCATCAAAAAGCATCTAGAAAAACCTATTAGTTAGTTATAAATAATAAAAACGTAATAAAGTTGATAAAAAGTTTCTAATATAATCAAATAAATTATATTTGGTGCCACTTTTAAATTCAAAGTTGGGGAAATCGAATTTAAAGCATCTAAACTTATGTTATCGAAATGTATAATCAATTTCGTCCAAAAGCGTCTACAAATACCTTTTAATTGGCTATATTGAATGAGAACGTAATAATGTTGATATAAAGTTGCTAATTTAATCAAATGAATTATATTAAGGGACAATTCTCGATTCAAATTGGGCAAGTCGAACTTTATTGCATCTAAACTCATGTTATTTTAAAAGAGAAATATAGACTGAATTTCATCCAAAAGCGTCTAGAAAAACCTGTTAGTTAGTAATAAATAATGACAACGTAATAAAGTTGATAAAAAGTTGCTAATATAATCAAATAAATTATATTTGGTGCCACTTTTGAATTCAAAATTGGGGAAGTCGAATTTATAGCCTCTAAATTTACGTTATCGAAATGTATAATGAATTTCGTCCAAAAGCATCTATAAAAACCTTTTAATTGGCTATATAGAATGAGAACGTAATAAGGTTGATATAAAGTTGCTAATTTAATCAAATGAATTATATTTGGTGACACTTCTCAATTCAAATTGGGCAAGTCGAACTTTATTGCATCTAAACTTATGTTATTTTCAAAGAGAAATATAGAATGAATTTCATCCAAAAGCGTCTAGAAAAACCTGTTAGTTATAAATAATGACAACGTAATAAAGTTGATAAAAAGTTGCTAATATAATCAAATAAATTATATTTGCTGCCACTTTTGAATTCAAAATAGGGGAAGTCGAATTTATAGCCTCTAAACTTACGTTATCGAAATGTATAATGAATTTCGTCCAAAAGCGTCTATAAAAGCCTTTTAATTGGCTATATAGAATGAGAACGTAATAAGGTTGATATAAAGTTGCTAATTTAATCAAATGAATTATATTTGGTGACACTTCTCAATTCAAATTAGGCAAGTCGAACTTTATTGCATCTAAACTTATGTTATTTTCAAAGAGAAATATAGAATGAATTTCATCCAAAAGCGTCTAGAAAAACCTGTTTGTTATAAATAATGACAACGTAATAAAGTTGATAAAAAGTTGCTAATATAATCAAATAAATTATATTTGCTGCCACTTTTGAATTCAAAATTGGGGAAGTCGAATTTATAGCCTCTAAACTTACGTTATCGAAATGTATAATGACTTTCGTCCAAAAGCGTCTATAAAACCCTTTTAATTGGCTATATAGAATGCTAACGTAATAATGTTGATATAAAGTTGCTAATTTAATCAAATGAATTATATTTGGTGACACTTCTCAATTCAAATTGGGCAAGTCGAACTTTATTGCATCTAAACTTATGTTATTTTGAAAGGGAAATATACAATGAATTTCATCCAAAAGCTTCTCGAAAAACCTGTTAGTTAGTTATAAATAATGAAAACGTAATAAAGTTGATAAAAAGTTGCTAATATAATCAAATAAATTATATTTGGTGCCACTTTTGAATTCAAAATTGGGGAAGTCGAATTTATAGCCTCTAAACTTACGTTGTCGAAATGTATAATGAATTTCGTCCAAAAGCGTCTATAAAAACCTTTTAATTGGCTATATAGAATGAGAACGTAATAATGTTGATATAAAGTTGCTAATTTAATCAAATGAATTATATTTGGTTACACTTCTCAATTCAAATTGGGCAAATCGAACTTTATTGCATCTAAACTTATGTTATTTTCAAAGAGAAATATAGAATGAATTTCATCAAAAAGCGTCTAGAAATACCTGTTAGTTAGTTATAAATAATGACAACGTAATAAAGTTGATAAAAAGTTTCTAATATAATCAAATAAATTATATTTGGTGCCACTTTTGAGTTCAAAGTTGGGGAAATCGAATTTAAAGCATCTAAACTTACGTTATCGAAATGTATAATGAATTTCGTCCAAAAGCGTCTATAAAAGCCTTTTAATTGGCTATATATAATGCTAACGTAATAATGTTGATATAAAGTTGCTAATTTAATCAAATGAATTATATTTGGTGACACTTCTCAATTCAAATTGGGCAAGTCGAACTTTATTGCATCTAAACTTATGTTATTTTTAAAGGGAAATATACAATGAATTTCATCCAAAAGCTTCTCGAAAAACCTGTTAGTTAGTTATAAATAATGAAAACGTAATAAAGTGGATAAAAAGTTGCTAATATAATCAAATAAATTATATTTTCTGCCACTTTTGAATTCAAAATTGGGGAAGTCGAATTTATAGCCTCTAAATTTACGTTACCGAAATGTATAATGAATTTCGTCCTAAAGCGTCTATAAAACCTTTTAATTGGCTATATAGAATGAGCACGTAATAAGGTTGATATAAAGTTGCTAATTTAATCAAATGAATTATATTTGGTGACACTTCTCAATTCAAATTGGGCAAGTCGAACTTTATTGCATCTAAACTTATGTTATTTTCAAAGAGAAATATAGAATGAATTTCATCCAAAAGCGTCTAGAAAAACCTTTTAGTTATAAATAATGACAACGTAATAAAGTTGATAAAAAGTTGCTAATATAATCAAATAAATTATATTTGCTGCCACTTTTGAATTCAAAATAGGGGAAGTCGAATTTATAGCCTCTAAACTTATGTTATCGAAATGTATAATGAATTTCGTCCAAAAGCGTCTATAAAAGCCTTTTAATTGGATATATAGAATGAGAACGTAATAAGGTTGATATAAAGTTGCTAATTTAATCAAATGAATTATATTTGGTGACACTTCTCAATTCAAATTAGGCAAGTCGAACTTTATTGCATCTAAACTTATGTTATTTTCAAAGAGAAATATAGAATGAATTTCATCCAAAAGCGTCTAGAAAAACCTGTTAGTTATAAATAATGACAACGTAATAAAGTTGATAAAAAGTTGCTAATATAATCAAATAAATTATATTTGCTGCCACTTTTGAATTCAAAATTGGGGAAGTCGAATTTATAGCCTCTAAACTTACGTTATCGAAATGTATAATGAATTTCGTCCAAAAGCATCTATAAAAACCTTTTAATTGGCTATATAGAATGAGAACGTAATAAGGTTGATATAAAGTTGCTAATTTAATCAAATGAATTATATTTGGTTACACTTCTCAATTCAAATTGGGCAAATCGAACTTTATTACATCTAAATTTATGATATTTTCAAAGAGAAATATAGAATGAATTTCATCAAAAAGCATCTAGAAAAACCTATTAGTTAGTTATAAATAATAAAAACGTAATAAAGTTGATAAAAAGTTTCTAATATAATCAAATAAATTATATTTGGTGCCACTTTTAAATTCAAAGTTGGGGAAATCGAATTTAAAGCATCTAAACTTATGTTATCGAAATGTATAATCAATTTCGTCCAAAAGCGTCTACAAATACCTTTTAATTGGCTATATTGAATGAGAACGTAATAATGTTGATATAAAGTTGCTAATTTAATCAAATGAATTATATTAAGGGACAATTCTCGATTCAAATTGGGCAAGTCGAACTTTATTGCATCTAAACTCATGTTATTTTAAAAGAGAAATATAGACTGAATTTCATCCAAAAGCGTCTAGAAAAACCTGTTAGTTAGTAATAAATAATGACAACGTAATAAAGTTGATAAAAAGTTGCTAATATAATCAAATAAATTATATTTGGTGCCACTTTTGAATTCAAAATTGGGGAAGTCGAATTTATAGCCTCTAAATTTACGTTATCGAAATGTATAATGAATTTCGTCCAAAAGCATCTATAAAAACCTTTTAATTGGCTATATAGAATGAGAACGTAATAAGGTTGATATAAAGTTGCTAATTTAATCAAATGAATTATATTTGGTGACACTTCTCAATTCAAATTGGGCAAGTCGAACTTTATTGCATCTAAACTTATGTTATTTTCAAAGAGAAATATAGAATGAATTTCATCCAAAAGCGTCTAGAAAAACCTGTTAGTTATAAATAATGACAACGTAATAAAGTTGATAAAAAGTTGCTAATATAATCAAATAAATTATATTTGCTGCCACTTTTGAATTCAAAATAGGGGAAGTCGAATTTATAGCCTCTAAACTTACGTTATCGAAATGTATAATGAATTTCGTCCAAAAGCGTCTATAAAAGCCTTTTAATTGGCTATATAGAATGAGAACGTAATAAGGTTGATATAAAGTTGCTAATTTAATCAAATGAATTATATTTGGTGACACTTCTCAATTCAAATTAGGCAAGTCGAACTTTATTGCATCTAAACTTATGTTATTTTCAAAGAGAAATATAGAATGAATTTCATCCAAAAGCGTCTAGAAAAACCTGTTAGTTATAAATAATGACAACGTAATAAAGTTGATAAAAAGTTGCTAATATAATCAAATAAATTATATTTGCTGCCACTTTTGAATTCAAAATTGAGGAAGTCGAATTTATAGCCTCTAAACTTACGTTATCGAAATGTATAATGAATTTCGTCCAAAAGCATCTATAAAAACCTTTTAATTGGCTATATAGAATGAGAACGTAATAAGGTTGATATAAAGTTGCTAATTTAATCAAATGAATTATATTTGGTTACACTTCTCAATTCAAATTGGGCAAATCGAACTTTATTACATCTAAACTTATGATATTTTCAAAGAGAAATATAGAATGAATTTCATCAAAAATCATCTAGAAAAACCTATTAGTTAGTTAGAAATAATAAAAACGTAATAAAGTTGATAAAAAGTTTCTAATATAATCAAATAAATTATATTTGGTGCCACTTTTAAATTCAAAGTTGGGGAAATCGAATTTAAAGCATCTAAACTTATGTTATCGAAATGTATAATGAATTTCGTCCAAAAGCGTCTATAAATACCTTTTAATTGGCTATATTGAATGAGAACGTAATAATGTTGATATAAAGTTGCTAATTTAATCAAATGAATTATATTAGGTGACACTTCTCCATTCAAATTGGGCAAGTCGAACTTTATTGCATCTAAACTCATGTTATTTTAAAAGAGAAATATAGACTGAATTTCATCCAAAAGCGTCTAGAAAAACCTGTTAGTTAGTAATAAATAATGACAACGTAATAAAGTTGATAAAAAGTTGCTAATATAATCAAATAAATTATATTTGGTGCCACTTTTGAATTCAAAATTGGGGAAGTCGAATTTATAGCCTCTAAATTTACGTTATCGAAATGTATAATGAATTTCGTCCAAAAGCATCTATAAAAACCTTTTAATTGGCTATATAGAATGAGAACGTAATAAGGTTGATATAAAGTTGCTAATTTAATCAAATGAATTATATTTGGTGACACTTCTCAATTCAAATTGGGCAAGTCGAACTTTATTGCATCTAAACTTATGTTATTTTCAAAGAGAAATATAGAATGAATTTCATCCAAAAGCGTCTAGAAAAACCTGTTAGTTATAAATAATGACAACGTAATAAAGTTGATAAAAAGTTGCTAATATAATCAAATAAATTATATTTGCTGCCACTTTTGAATTCAAAATAGGGGAAGTCGAATTTATAGCCTCTAAACTTACGTTATCGAAATGTATAATGAATTTCGTCCAAAAGCGTCTATAAAAGCCTTTTAATTGGCTATATAGAATGAGAACGTAATAAGGTTGATATAAAGTTGCTAATTTAATCAAATGAATTATATTTGGTGACACTTCTCAATTCAAATTAGGCAAGTCGAACTTTATTGCATCTAAACTTATGTTATTTTCAAAGAGAAATATAGAATGAATTTCATCCAAAAGCGTCTAGAAAAACCTGTTAGTTATAAATAATGACAACGTAATAAAGTTGATAAAAAGTTGCTAATATAATCAAATAAATTATATTTGCTGCCACTTTTGAATTCAAAATTGGGGAAGTCGAATTTATAGCCTCTAAACTTACGTTATCGAAATGTATAATGAATTTCGTCCAAAAGCATCTATAAAAACCTTTTAATTGGCTATATAGAATGAGAACGTAATAAGGTTGATATAAAGTTGCTAATTTAATCAAATGAATTATATTTGGTTACACTTCTCAATTCAAATTGGGCAAATCGAACTTTATTACATCTAAACTTATGATATTTTCAAAGAGAAATATAGAATGAATTTCATCAAAAATCATCTAGAAAAACCTATTAGTTAGTTAGAAATAATAAAAACGTAATAAAGTTGATAAAAAGTTTCTAATATAATCAAATAAATTATATTTGGTGCCACTTTTAAATTCAAAGTTGGGGAAATCGAATTTAAAGCATCTAAACTTATGTTATCGAAATGTATAATGAATTTCGTCCAAAAGCGTCTATAAATACCTTTTAATTGGCTATATTGAATGAGAACGTAATAATGTTGATATAAAGTTGCTAATTTAATCAAATGAATTATATTAGGTGACACTTCTCCATTCAAATTGGGCAAGTCGAACTTTATTGCATCTAAACTCATGTTATTTTAAAAGAGAAATATAGACTGAATTTCATCCAAAAGCGTCTAGAAAAACCTGTTAGTTAGTAATAAATAATGACAACGTAATAAAGTTGATAAAAAGTTGCTAATATAATCAAATAAATTATATTTGGTGCCACTTTTGAATTCAAAATTGGGGAAGTCGAATTTATAGCCTCTAAATTTACGTTATCGAAATGTATAATGAATTTCGTCCAAAAGCATCTATAAAAACCTTTTAATTGGCTATATAGAATGAGAACGTAATAAGGTTGATATAAAGTTGCTAATTTAATCAAATGAATTATATTTGGTGACACTTCTCAATTCAAATTGGGCAAGTCGAACTTTATTGCATCTAAACTTATGTTATTTTCAAAGAGAAATATAGAATGAATTTCATCCAAAAGCGTCTAGAAAAACCTGTTAGTTATAAATAATGACAACGTAATAAAGTTGATAAAAAGTTGCTAATATAATCAAATAAATTATATTTGCTGCCACTTTTGAATTCAAAATAGGGGAAGTCGAATTTATAGCCTCTAAACTTACGTTATCGAAATGTATAATGAATTTCGTCCAAAAGCGTCTATAAATGCCTTTTAATTGGCTATATAGAATGAGAACGTAATAAGGTTGATATAAAGTTGCTAATTTAATCAAATGAATTATATTTGGTGACACTTCTCAATTCAAATTAGGCAAGTCGAACTTTATTGCATCTAAACTTATGTTATTTTCAAAGAGAAATATAGAATGAATTTTATCCAAAAGCGTCTAGAAAAACCTGTTAGTTATAAATAATGACAACGTAATAAAGTTGATAAAAAGTTGCTAATATAATCAAATAAATTATATTTGCTGCCACTTTTGAATTCAAAATTGGGGAAGTCGAATTTATAGCCTCTAAACTTACGTTATCGAAATGTATAATGAATTTAGTCCAAAAGCGTCTATAAAACCCTTTTAATTGGCTTTATAGAATGCTAACGTAATAATGTTGATATAAAGTTGCTAATTTAATCAAATGAATTATATTTGGTGACACTTCTCAATTCAAATTGGGCAAGTCGAACTTTATTGCATCTAAACTTATGTTATTTTGAAAGGGAAATATACAATGAATTTCATCCAAAAGCTTCTCGAAAAACCTGTTAGTTAGTTATAAATAATGAAAACGTAATAAAGTTGATAAAAAGTTGCTAATATAATCAAATAAATTATATTTGGTGCCACTTTTGAATTCAAAATTGGGGAAGTCGAATTTATAGCCTCTAAACTTACGTTATCGAAATGTATAATGAATTTCGTCCAAAAGCGTCTATAAAAACCTTTTAATTGGCTATATAGAATGAGAACGTAATAATGTTGATATAAAGTTGCTAATTTAATCAAATGAATTATATTTGGTTACACTTCTCAATTCAAATTGGGCAAATCGAACTTTATTGCATCTAAACTTATGTTATTTTCAAAGAGAAATATAGAATGAATTTCGTCAAAAAGCGTCTAGAAATACCTGTTAGTTAGTTATAAATAATGACAACGTAATAAAGTTGATAAAAAGTTTCTAATATAATCAAATAAATTATATTTGGTGCCACTTTTGAATTCAAAGTTGGGGAAATCGAATTTAAAGCATCTAAACTTACGTTATCGAAATATATAATGAATTTCGTCCAAAAGCGTCTATAAAAGCCTTTTAATTGGCTATATATAATGCTAACGTAATAATGTTGATATAAAGTTGCTAATTTAATCAAATGAATTATATTTGGTGACACTTCTCAATTCAAATTGGGCAAGTCGAACTTTATTGCATCTAAACTTATGTTATTTTTAAAGGGAAATATACAATGAATTTCATCCAAAAGCTTCTCGAAAAACCTGTTAGTTAGTTATAAATAATGAAAACGTAATAAAGTGGATAAAAAGTTGCTAATATAATCAAATAAATTATATTTTCTGCCACTTTTGAATTCAAAATTGGGAAGTCGAATTTATAGCCTCTAAACTTACGTTATCGAAATATATAATGAATTTCGTCCAAAAGCGTCTATAAAAACCTTTTAATTGGCTATATAGACTGAGAACGTAATAAGGTTGATATAAAGTTGCTAATTTAATCAAATGAATTATATTTGGTTACACTTCTCAATTCAAATTGGGCAAATCGAACTTTATTGCATCTAAACTTATGATATTTTCAAAGAGAAATATAGAATGAATTTCATCAAAAAGCATCTAGAAAAACCTATTAGTTAGTTATAAATAATAAAAACGTAAAAAAGTTGATAAAAAGTTTCTAATATAATCAAATAAATTATATTTGGTGCCACTTTTGAATTCAAAGTTGGGGAAATCGAATTTAAAGCATCTAAACTTACGTTATCGAAATGTATAATGAATTTCGTCCAAAAGTGTCTATAAACACTTTTTAATTGGCTATATTGAATGAGAACGTAATAATGTTGATATAAAGTTGCTAATTTAATCAAATAAATTATATTAAGGGACAATTCTCGATTCAAATTGGGCAAGTCGAACTTTATTGCATCTAAACTCATGTTATTTTAAAAGAGAAATATAGAATGAATTTCATCCAAAAGCGTCTAGAAAAACCTGTTAGTTAGTTATAAATAATGACAACGTAATAAAGTTGATAAAAAGTTGCTAATATAATCAAATAAATTATATTTGGTGCCACTTTTGAATTCAAAATTGGGGAAGTCGAATTTATAGCCTGTAAATTTACGTTATCGAAATGTATAATGAATTTCGTCCAAAAGCGTCTATAAAAACCTTTTAATTGGCTATATAGAATGAGAACGTAATAATGTTTATATTGTTAGAAATTATAATATAAGATCTAATCACCACGAATAACGGCTCGGATACAGTTACTGTGTGACAGATATTTATATTAATTAGATATAAAATGCGGAATATAAACAATAATAGTTGCGGAAATAAATATGAGATTATTAGTCACCACTAGAAAGCAATAAATGACTGAAAGCTATAAATAAAGTAAATAACTGTATTTAAATAACTTTAAGCTGTAAATAATATAAATGACTGTATATAAATGTTAGAAGTTAAATAATATGTATAAATATATATAACGGGTTTAGAATTGGACGGATGAAGCGACTGGTCTTTCAAGTAAGTTCGCCAATAAATTGACTGAACAGGCTTAGGGTTGGACGGGTAACCTAAAAGACTTTGTCACTATTTGTTCAATAGTTCAATCCGGAATATGATAAGTAACACAAAATTCTTTTTGTTTCAAATTTTATGTAAAACAATTTGTTTACATAAGGGTTTGAAGGTTTTCTTAATTTTTGGATATATTTCTCTGGATACCCGATTTTCTCTGGCGTCTCTCTGGAGTTTCCCTTGGTCAAAATCGACCACGAAACTTCCTAGATGTAGGTAAGGTTCTGAATAATTTGTGGTAAAAATCTCTCCAGGGTTTGTTGGATGTATTGTACCCAGTTAGCTTTGTTTCTGACTTGAAGATTCTGATCTGGTGAACCGAAATCTATCTGGATACCCAATTTTGTATATCGTCTCTCTGGGGTTTCCCTTGGTCAAAATCGTCCAGAAAACTTCCTAGATGTAGGTAAGGTTCTGAATAATTTGTGGTAAAAATCTCTCCAGGGTTTGTTGGATGTATTGTACCCAGTTAGCTTTGTTTCTGACTTAAAGATTCTGATCTGGTGAACCGAAATCTATCTGGATACCCAATTTTGTATATCGTCTCTCTGAGGTTTCCCTTGGTCAAAATCGTCCAGAAAACTTCCTAGTTGTAGGTAAGGTTCTGAATAATTTGTGGTAAAAATCTCTCCCTTATTATCTTGTTGAGTTGTGCTCGGTGATTTTTTTCTTAACTTCGAAATTCTGATGTCGAAAAAACAGCAAGGTGGAGATTTTGTGGTGGTTTAAAGGATGTTTGGAGGAGGTTTAAGGAGGGTATTTGGAGGATGTTTGGAGGGTATTTGTAGGATGTTTGGAGGGTATTTGTAGGTTGTTTGGAGTTGTTCTTGGTGTTCTTGGTGTTCTTGGTGTTCTTGGTGTTCTTGGTGTTCTTGATGTTCTTGGTGTTCTTGGTGTTCTTGATGTTCTTGGTGTTCTTGGTGTTCTTGGTGTTCTTGCTTCAAGGATGAAGATGAAGATGATGTTGAAGAACTTCTTGAAGATGCAGGAGATGTTCTTGGTTGAGAGGTTTTGGTGTATGGAGAGGTTTTTCAAAGTTTATAAGAGGTTATGAACGAAAGAGCACACAACTCTCTTATATACTAACTTACATATACATACACTTTCCATACATACATACAAGTATACATACACACACATAAATATCTAAGATGTATGGATTATTGGCTGTCAAATAAAAAGGTGGAGTAGTAGAAGTCAATTTGGCTTTTGCTTCTTTGATTTGCAAGAGAAGTATTTGGTATAAATACTAGGTATTTGGTATAAATACTTGTATTTTGGAGATGTATCTTTTCTTCACTAGGTATTTGCAAATGAAATACAAATAAATTAATATACATAAATTCAATTAAGATTAATTGAATTTACATAATTAATCCAAATTGTTTTGAAGTTTGACACTTTTAGCCCTTGATTGGTTTTTGTCTTCAAACGTGGTTGACTTTCCGTCTTTGCGTATTTCGCCTTTGTGTATTTTTGTTTAATTACGAATCCATGAAACCTGAAATAACTGATAATATTTGTCAGATTAAATAAATACAGTTCATCTTATTTCAGTGATGGTCACATACAAAAACATTTTTCAACAATTTCCCCCTATGTGATCATTGCTAGAATAAGGACATGTATGTTTTTAAAAGACCGATTATCAATTAACAATTTATCTTTAAGATTTTAGATAAAAGTTTTGTCAATCGATAAGATATATATAAAACCATAGTGATCGATTTGAAAGTTTATGACTTGGTTTGACATATCTTATGTAAAAGATTTTTAGAAATTTGATTCCGAATCAAAGTCTCGGGTTCGGTTATCAAAGAGTAGCCATATATGTATCTAAAGAAATTTCCTTAGATTTTATAGCATTATTAACGACGACAAGTGGTCTAACAGGTCGATTCAGATGAACGCTCATAGGTATAGCTCACACTTCACTTGGGTGTTTGGTTGTTCTGGCAGCAGAACAAGTTAATGATCACTAAAAATGAGTGATATCTCTCTCTGACGACTCACACTCATATTGGAGGTGTTCAGCTATGCTTTTCCTGAAAGGTCACTTAGTCTCATTATTAGATAATCAATCACGTAAGACTGGTTTCGGCATTACTCAGCGGGTTTCTTCATTCATGCCATTAAAGTTCACTCTCTCTCCGTCGGGAAATACATGTAGAGGGGTTTAGCAATTTTCATAGTGCAGTTTGCAACTAAGATTCTTCAGTGATGAAGGCTACAGTATCCCGGGAAATCCATTGTTGTTGCAGCTTCTTCTTTGATAGTATCCTGTTTGTTGATCAATATCGATTTATTGTAAAAAGATATTTTGTTTTAGCATTGAGAATTTGCTACATTTGAGACCTTTTTAAGAGTATTTGACTTGAGTGATTGAGATATCTTCTTTTGTGAAAAATGGTTAAAACAAATCGCGGGATTTTATGATTTTTGTTTTGAAATAACCATTTGGTTGAAAGTTTGTTTGAAAATATCAAATATAGAATAATTTTTTTTTGTTTTGTTTGGTATATCTTTATTGAATCCATTTGTTTTCTTGTTGATTTGTCTTTGAGGATTAGATGTTGATAGATATTTGTTTCTCCTTTGGTTTTCTTGTAAAGATATGTCGTTGTTTGCTTGATGGATCATGGGATCGCAAGTCTTCATTTTTGGTTGGCTTTTATCTAGGTAGGGATAGGTGGCATAAAAGACAGTTTGTCTAGTATGTAAGAAATGAATGTATCGTCCCTGGTCATTTTGATATCTAAGCAAAAATGAGACCGTGACAAGGTATAATTGGGTATACCTTATAAGCAATAGTGACACACCTAAGCTCACAAGAAATGATTTCCACAATGATTTAGATCGACGAGGCACAAATTCTCACATGGGTTTTTGTTTTCATCTGAACCTCCTAACCTTATGTCCCTTGATTGTTTAAAATCGTCAATAATGAAATAAAATCGAAGGAAATAAAGTTATATACATTATGAAAAGTAGGATATTTGAACCTTCACTCCAATTGAGAATCAATATGACTTAAAATCTTCATCGAGCATAAGCATCTGAAAATTAAGTCAAGAGAAGATTAATCACAAGGTTCTATAAAAGCTTATTATGGCAAGTCTTTTATTAATTTTTTTGAAGATTTGTTTTTCTGAATGTTTTTGGAAATATTGGTTATTTGAATGTCTTTTATTAAAAGTTTAAGGATAGATGTTATCTGGATTTAACATTCCTAGACGGCCTAGGAAGTATTGAAACTTTGTTTCATCGAGAGCCTTAGTGAAGACATCGGCAATCTATTCTTCGGTGTTGATGAAGTGCAATTCGATATGACCCTTTTGAATGTTGTCTTTGATGAAATGATATCGAATGTCGATGTCCTTTGTCATGGAATGGTGAACGGGATTGTGAGAAATGGCAATTGCACTGGTTGAGTCACAAAATATGAGAATTTGTGAAATTTTGAAGCCATAGTCTCGCAGTTGAGTTTGCATCCATATGACTTGCGAACAACAGCTGGCGGCAGCGACGTATTCAGCTTCTGCTGTTGATGTGGATACACAAGTCTGTTTCTTTGAAGTCCAACTCACTAGTCTACTTCCTAGGAATTGACAGCTACCAGATGTACTCTTTCTATCTAACTTGCATCCTCCATAGTCTGAGTCGGTGAAAGCGTTCAGCTGAAAATCGGATTTAGCTGGATACCAAAGGCCAAGTTTGGGAGTGCCTTTTAGGTATTTGAAGATGCGTTTCACAGCAACTACATGGGATTCCATAGGATTTGCTTAGTATCTGGCACAGACACATGTAGAAAACATGATGTCAGGTCTGCTGGCAGTGAGGTATAAGAGTGATCCGATCATTCCACGATATCTTTTCTGATCAACAGGTTTGCCATTTAAGTCTGCATCGATTTTGTATCCAAAAGCCATTGGGGTTTTTGCGGTATTGGATTTGTCCATTGAAAAGCGAGTGAGTAGGTTTTTGACATAATTCTCTTGGTTGATGAAAATACCATCAGTTGACTGTTTGATTTGAAGTCCGAGAAAAGTAGTCATCTCCCCGATCATGCTCATTTCAAATTTGCTCTTCATTAGATCTGCAAACTTAATACTCAAAGATTCATCAGTAGAACCGAAAATAATGTCATCAACATATATTTGTACGATTAAAAGATGTTTATTATAGATTTTACGAAAGAGGGTTTGATCGATTGAACCTCTTTTAAAACCTGATTCTTCGAGAAAGGTTGTCAATGTGGCATACCAGGCTCGGGGTGCTTGTTTCAAGCCACAGACAGCTTTCTGTAATTTGAAGCTGTGATCAGGAAATTTGGGATCTTCGAAACCTGGTGGTTGTTGGATGTATACATCGCGATCTAACTCTCCATGTAGGAATGCACATTTAACATCCATTTGGAATACTTTGAAGTTCTTATGTGCAGCATATGCAAGAAAGATGCGAATTGCTTCAATTCTGGCAACTGGAGCATATGTTTCATCGTAGTCGATTCCTTCTTGTTGTGAATATCCTTTGACTACGAGACGTGCCTTGTTTCGACAAACGATTCCTTGATCGTCAGTTTTGTTTCTGAACACCCATCTTGAACCTATAACAGAAACATCGGGTGGGGTAGGGACAAGATTCCATACGTCATTTCTTTCAAATTCTTCTAGCTCTTCTTGCATAGCTTTTACCCAGTCTGGATCTTTGAGAGCAGAATGTATGGTTTTGGGTTCAGTCATGGATAAGAAGGCTCCAAATAAACAATCATTAGAAGTTGCGGCTCTAGTTTGGATGCCTGAGTTTGGATCTCCGATGACTTGGTCAGTTGGGTGGTTTCTGGTCCATTTTATTAAGCGATTCTCTTCCGCTATAATAATTGGAATTTCAGTATCCCATTGTTCTTCTCCGGGAGTTTCATCTTGGAATAGGTTTGAAGGTTCCCCCATAAATGATGCATCGGGATTGTTTTGGATATTTGGGGATGGGGTATTTAAAGGAAGATTTGGTGTTTGTTCCAATGAAGAAGTATGTGTAGGTGGTTCCCCCTCGAATTGATCTGCATCATTTCGGTTTGTTTGTGGAGTTCCTTCAGTGGTTATTCCTGTAGAATCAATAGAAGTAGTTAGAAGTTCAGAATTGTAAGCGGTTTTGGGTTGTTCAAAAAGTAAATCAAGATCGATTTCAATATCTCTGTCAGGAGAAGGTGTTTGTTGAATTGGATTTTGAAAAATATTATCGATCATTTTTGAACCAAAATGTTCACGATCCAGTTTCCTGACATAAAATTTATCGAAATGAACATTGGTACTTTCTTCAATTACTCTGGTACGTTTGTTCAGTACTCGATAAGCAGCTGAAGAAAATGACTAACCAAGGAAAATTCCTTCGTCCGACCTTGATTCAAATTTTGAGAGGTGATCTTTATTGTTCTTTATGAAGCATCGACAACCAAAAATATGGAAAAATTTGATGTTTGGTTTTCGGTTGTTAATGACTTCATATGGTGTTTTATGAAGATGTTTATGGATTAAGGAACGATTTTGAGTGTAGCAAGCTGTGGCTATTGCTTCTGCCCAGAAGTATTGTGGCAGATCAGCGAAGATAAGCATTGATCTTGCAGCATCACATAGAGTTCTGTTCCTTCTTTCGACAACTCCGTTCTGTTGTGGAGTGTATGGGGCTGAGAAGTTATGTTCAATTCCTTTGTCTTTGAGAAATGAATCTAGAGTCTTGTTTTTGAACTCTAAACCAGTATCACTTCGGATTCTTCGAACAGGTCGTTTGAGCTTCAGTTCGATTTGTTTGATGAAGTTGATCATCTCTTCAGGTGCTTCTGATTTTAGTCTTAAGAAAAAGACCCATGTAAAGCGTGAGAATCCATCAACGACAACGAGAATGTACTTCTTCCCTTGTATGGTTTGGGTTTTGGCAGGGCCACAAAGGTCTATGTGCAACAATTCTAGTGGTTCAGATACACTAGAATTTGGGATGCTTTTGTGAGTTGATTTGGAAATTTTTCCTCCTTCACAAGCAGCACAAAGAGTTTCGTTGTCAAGTTTTAGAAGTGGTAGCCCTCGAACAAGATCATCGCCTATGAGTTTGTTGATGTACCCAAAGTTTAGATGGGAAAGGCGGCGGTGCCATAACCAACTAATATCTGTTGGGGCTTTGGATAGCAGACAAATATCGGGTTTACCATAAATAAGATCCATGTCAAGTGGATACATATTTCCGGCACGGTCAGAGTCAATAATAACATCTTTGGTTTTGGCGTCCATGATCAAGCTTCGTTGTTTTGTGAACATAACTTCAAGATTGTTGTCACACAACTGAGAAACACTGATGAGGTTGTGTTTCAGGTCATCAACATAAGCAACTTTCTTGATGGTAAAGTTACCATTTGTTATGTTTCCATAACCCATGATTTTTGCTGTCATGTTGTTGCCAAAGGTAACATCTTGATTGGTGTCGGTTGGTTTGAAGTCACGTAAGAAATTCCTCTTTCCTGTCATATGCTTAGAGCAGCCGCTATCGATATACCATGTATCATCCTTGGGCTCTCCAGCATTAAGTACCTGCAATTAGACAGAACGTTTAGGTACCCAAATCTGAATGGGTCCTGGTTTGTCAGTTGTTAACTTAGGTACTTTGTTTGATGAATTTCTTTTGTTGTAGGGACTTGGTTTATTATGACGGAATTGTTGTGGTTTGATCTGACTTATCAAGTTTTCCAAAAAAGTGATTTGTTTTTGAAAACCCGTGGGTTGATAAGATCTGTGTTTTGGTGTAGGATATCCTAGATGTGATGTTTTGTTAGAAATTGTTTTCTCATATCTAGGATGTGAAGTATGGTTTTGAAAAGCATTATAACGATGGTTTTGAACTTTCTGATATGATGGTTTTTGAAAGTTCCCTGACTGTTTGAAATTGATATCCTGAAAGTAATTTTCAACAGTCTTTCGCAAAGGTTTTGGTTTAGAGTTGAAAACTTGTTTTTGTGGCACAAAGTCAGGTTTCAAAAGTTTCCTTGGTTTTGTGGACTGAGCGTGGACAGCCTGAATGGGTTGCTTATTTTTTTGTTGTTTCTTTGAATACTTTTGTCCCAAACTGTTCTTTCCAACTATGGTAGAATTCAAAGAAGGGAAGACATTTGGAGCAGAAGTATTTCCATGCTCATGAGTAGATTTTTGTCCATTTAGGAAAATCTCAGGTTTGATTGTGCCATCATTCTTTGTTAGTTCATTAGATCTCAATTGATGAGTTATTGAACTAATAGAGTCTGATTCAGAATTCACAACTCTTTTGTATGACTTTTTGGAAATAAAGAAATCAGTATCATCTGGGCTACAGTTGATAACTGTTTCGTCAACTGAATCTTCCTCGTTGGCAGATGTGAAGAGATCTGGTAGAGTGGATTCAGAGTTTTCACAAATTGTCATGTTTTCAATTTGTTCCTTTTCAAATGCTTCTCTACCAATTCCTGGTTTATAACTTGTATTAACTGTGCCAGATCCTAAGGTTTTTGCCTTAGTGAAAATATCATCACTTAATTTTCTAGCAATATTAATAGAATCCAATTTTCCTTGTAGTCTTTTGTTTTCGGATTCAAGAAATATGATTTTGTTTGAAAAATCAGTCAGTTTTTGAGTTAAAACATAATTTTCATCAGTTGAAGATTGAAATTTTTGTTTCAACTTAATGATTTCCATTTCTAAAATATCTTTAATTTCAGAAGAAATAACTGACTGGTTTTTCAATTCCAAATCCCTCTTTTGAATTAGGGCTTGATTTAATTGTTCCAAGACGTGAACATTATCTTCAGATTTTCGTTCAACGTCTCTTTCCAATTTCAAAATCGTTCTTGTATTTTCTCCGAGTTTGAATTGCATCGTTTGTGATTCAGACTTGACAATGTCCATTTTAACCATGTTGTTATGATATGTATTGAGATCAACTTGCAGGCTATTCTCAATCTTGGTTATATGGGATTCAAAAATTGTTTTAGAATAACCAAGTTCTACAACCATGTTCCATACCTGTTCAATGACGTTTGGAGCCCTTGAAGGTATTTCTTCACCAGCCATGAAGCAGAAATTTGACTGTGCTGGTTCAGAGTCTGCTTCATCATCTGAAGTTGGCCAGTATTCGACATTGGGTTCGTGGATTGCCATTAAAGCTTTATCTTTCTTTTCTTGTTTCTTCAGTTCTTCAGCTTTTTGAACGTAGTATGCTGAGTCTTTGACTTTGGATTTGCTTTTAGCACGACATTCTCGAGCATAGTGATTTGTTCCTTTACAATTGTGACAAATGATCACATCATCATTATCACTGTCAGCCTTTTGACTTTGAATTGGTGGTCTTTCAGGTGCCTGGGCTTGGTTCTTTTGTTGAGATTGCTGAAATCCAAAATTTTGATTGTTGTTAGAACCTTGATTTGAGTTGTTATTAAAAATTGGATTGGGATTGTTTTGAAATCCCCGGTTTTGGAAACCTTGGTTTGGGTAGTTTTGGAAAGATGGTCTTTGAGAACTTTGTCCAAAAGATGGTCTTTGTTGAAAACCTAGATTGTTTTGTCCAAAGTATGGTCTTGGTTGAAAACCTGAATTGTTTGGTCCAAAAGATGGCCTGTTTTGATAATTTGGTCTGAAATTTGATTGACCAGAATTTGGCAAAAATCTTTGTAGGTTTGTGTTTGCTACCAAGGCGCATAGTTGTTGATAATCCGCTTCATCATTTGAATCAAAAGAATTATAACAATTTCCCAAAAATGCTTGGTTTTGATTTTGATCGAAAAAGGGTGTTTGGTGTTGAGAAGATGTGGACAAAAGAGCTAATGGTCCACCAAAAGTTGTAGTGGTTGGTGATTCAATAGAGGATTCATACGATTGAAGTTCTCCATACAAATTGTATAAAGATTCAGTATGAATTGCTGGATTTCCCTGAATAATGAGTTTTACCATTTTCCAGCTTTCAAAAAGATTATTCAAAAATTTGAGATTTATCTCATGTTGTGACTTTTTGATACCCAAATTGTTCATTTTAATAACAATAAAATTGAACCTGTCGTGAGCATCATGAATGGTTTCTGATGAAAACATTTTGAAATTGTCAAATTCATTCAAAATGGATGTTTTCTTGTTTCCGATTATTCTTTCGTTTCCACAAAAACGATTTTTTAAACTTTCCCAAATTTGATTTGCGGTTAACAGTATAATGTCATCCATTTGACTTAGAATACTGTGTGAGATTCCAGAAACTAGTTCCTTTTTAGCTTGGAGTTCAAGCTTTCTGTTGTTTTCGGCTATTGTGATTTGATTTGTAGCAAGAGTGGCCATATCTTTTGTAGAGATTCCAGTATACGTTCCTTCCACGCATTTCCAGACATTTTCACCTAAAGTATTTAGATGAAGGTTCATACGGCCAACCCACGAATTATACTCTTCAGGTATAAGTATGGGTGCCCGTGAACCTGAACCCAAACTGTTAGCAATAGAAACAGAATTCATGTTTGAGTAATTTGTTGAAGACATAAAATAATTTTTTTTAAAATTTTTTGATTAAGGATTTGAACAAGTGATATTAAAATGAAACTTTTAAAGAAAATCTTATGGAAGGTTTATATAAACGCTAACCAAAAGTTTTCGACAAAAATTTCAGAATGAATCACACGGGCTCTGATACCAATTGTTAGAAATTATAATATAAGATCTAATCACCACGAATAACGGCTCGGATACAGTTACTGTGTGATAGATATTTATATTAATTAGATATAAAATGCGGAATATAAACAATAATAGTTGCGGAAATAAATATGGGATTATTAGTCACCACTAGAAAGCAGTAAATGACTGAAAGCTATAAATAAAGTAAATAACTGTATTTAAATAACGTTAAGCTGTAAATAATATAAATGACTGTATATAAATGTTAGAAGTTAAATAATATGTATAAATATATATAACGGGTTTAGAATTGGACGGATGAAGCGACTGGTCTTTCAAGTAAGTTCGCCAATAAATTGACTGAACAGGCTTAGGGTTGGACTGGTAACCTAAAAGACTTTGTCACTATTTGTTCAATAGTTCAATCCGGAATATGATAAGTAACACAAAATTCTTTTTGTTTCAAATTTTATGTAAAACAATTTGTTTACATAAGGGTTTGAAGGTTTTCTTAATTTTTGGATATATTTCTCTGGATACCCGATTTTCTCTGGCGTCTCTCTGGAGTTTCCCTTGGTCAAAATTGACCACGAAACTTCCTAGATGTAGGTAAGGTTCTGAATAATTTGTGGTAAAAATCTCTCCAGGGTTTGTTGGATGTATTGTACCCAGTTAGCTTTGTTTCTGACTTGAAGATTCTGATCTGGTGAACCAAAATCTATCTGGATACCCAATTTTGTATATCGTCTCTCTGGGGTTTCCCTTGGTCAAAATCATCCAGAAAACTTCCTAGATGTAGGTAAGGTTCTGAATAATTTGTGGTAAAAATCTCTCCAGGGTTTGTTGGATGTATTGTACCCAGTTAGCTTTGTTTCTGACTTGAAGATTCTGATCTGGTGAACCGAAATCTATCTGGATACCCAATTTTGTATATCGTCTCTCTGGGGTTTCCCTTGGTCAAAATCGTCCAGAAAAGTTCCTAGATGTAGGTAAGGTTCTGAATAATTTGTGGTAAAAATCTCTCCAAGGTTTGTTGGATGTATTATACCCAGTTACGTTTATTTTGGACTTGAAGATTCTGATCTGGTCAACAGAAATCTATCTGGATACCCGATTTTGTATATCGTCTCTCTGGGGTTTCCCTTGGTCAAAATCGTCCAGAAAACTTCCTAGATGTAGGTAAGGTTCTGAATAATTTGTGGTAAAAGTCTCTCCCTTATTATCTTGTTGAGTTGTGCTCGGTGGTTTTTTTCTTAACTTCGAAATTCTGATGTCGAAAAAACAGCAAGGTGGAGATTTTGTGGTGGTTTAAAGGATGTTTGGAGGAGGTTTAAGGAGGGTATTTGGAGGATGTTTGGAGGGTATTTGTAGGATGTTTGGAGGGTATTTGTAGGTTGTTTGGAGTTGTTCTTGGTGTTCTTGGTGTTCTTGGTGTTCTTGGTGTTCTTGGTGTTCTTGGTGTTCTTGGTGTTCTTGATGTTCTTGGTGTTCTTGGTGTTCTTGGTGTTCTTGGTGTTCTTGCTTCAAGGATGAAGATGAAGATGATGTTGAAGAACTTCTTGAAGATGCAGGAGATGTTCTTGGTTGATAGGTTTTGGTGTATGGAGAGGTTTTTCAAAGTTTATAAGAGGTTATGAATGAAAGAGCACACAACTCTCTTATATACTAACTTACATATACATACACTTTCCATACATACATACAAGTATACATACACACACATAAATATCTAAGATGTATGGATTATTGGCTGTCAAATAAAAAGGTGGAGTAGTAGAAGTCAATTTGGCTTTTGCTTCTTTGATTTGCAAGAGAAGTATTTGGTATAAATACTAGGTATTTGGTATAAATACTTGTATTTTGGAGATGTATCTTTTCTTCACTAGGTATTTGCAAATGAAATACAAATAAATTAATATACATAAATTCAATTAAGATTAATTGAATTTACATAATTAATCCAAATTGTTTTGAAGTTTGACACTTTTAGCCCTTGATTGGTTTTTGTCTTCAAACGTGGTTGACTTTCCGTCTTTGCGTATTTCGCCTTTGCGTATTTTTGTTTAATTACGAATCCATGAAACCTGAAATAACTGATAATATTTGTCAGATTAAATAAATACAGTTCATCTTATTTCAGTGATGGTCACATACAAAAACATTTTTCAACATATATAAAGTTGCTAATTTAATCAAATGAATTATATTTGGTGACACTTCTTAATTCAAATTGGGCAAGTCGAACTTTATTGCATCTAAACTTATGTTATTTTTAAAGAGAAATATACAATGAATTTCATCCAAAAGCTTCTCGAAAAACCTGTTAGTTAGTTATAAATAATGAAAACGTAATAAAGTTGATAAAAAGTTGCTAATATGATTAAAAGTTATAAATAATGAAAACTTATGTTATTTATCGAAATGTATAATGAAATTCCTCCAAAAGCGTCTATAAAAACCTTTTAATTGGCTATATAGAATGAGAACGTAATAATGTTGATATAAAGTTGCTAATTTAATCAAATGAATTATATTTGGTGACACTTCTCAATTCAAATTGGGCAAGTCGATAAAAGGTTTCTAATATAATCAAATAAATTATATTTGCTGCCACTTTTGAATTCAAAATTGGGGAAATCGAATTTAGAGCCTCTAAAATTACATTATCGAAATGTATAATGAATTTCGTCCAAAAGCGTCTATAAAAGCCTTTTAATTGGCTATATAGAATGCTAACGTAATAATGTTGATATAAAGTTGCTAATTTAATCAAATGAATTATATTTGGTGACACTTCTCAATTCAAATTGGGCAAGTCGAACTTTATTGCATCTAAACTTATGTTATTTTTAAAGGGAAATATACAATGAATTTCATCCAAAAGCTTCTCGAAAAACCTGTTAGTTAGTTATAAATAATGAAAACGTAATAAAGTTGATAAAAAGTTGCTAATATAAACAAATAAATTATATTTGGTGCCACTTTTGAATTCAAAATTGGGGAAGTCGAATTTATAGCCTCTAAACTTATGTTATCGAAATGTATAATGAATTTCCTCCAAAAGCGTCTATAAAAACCTTTTAATTGGCTATATAGAATGAGAACGTAATAAGGTTGATATAAAGTTGCTAATTTAATCAAATGAATTATATTTGGTTACACTTCTCAATTCAAATTGGGCAAATCGAAATTTATTGTATCTAAACTTATGATATTTTCAAAGAGAAATATAGAATGAATTTCATCAAAAAGCGTCTAGAAAAACATGTTAGTTAGTTATAAATAATGACAACGTAATAAGGTTGATAAAAAGTTTCTAATATAATCAAATAAATTATATTTGGTGCCACTTTTGAATTCAAAGTTGGGGAAATCGAATTTAAAGCATCTAAACTTACGTTATCGAAATGTATAATGAATTTTGTCCAAAAGCGTCTATAAATACCTTTTAATTGGCTATATTGAATGAGAACGTAATAATGTTGATATAAAGTTGCTAATTTAATCAAATGAATTATATTAGGTGACACTTCTCAATTCAAATTGGGCAAGTCGAACTTTATTGCATCTAAACTCATGTTATTTTAAAAGAGAAATATATAATGAATTTCATCCAAAAGCGTTTAGAAAAACCTGTTAGTTAGTTATAAATAATGACAACCTAATAAAGTGGACAAAAAGTTGCTAATATAATCAAATAAATTATATTTGCTGCCACTTTTGAATTCAAAATTGGGGAAGTCGAATTTATAGCCTCTAAACTTACGTTATCGAAATGTATAATGAATTTCGTCCAAAAGCGTCTATAAAAACCTTTTAATTGGCTATATAGAATGAGAACGTAATAAGGTTGATATAAAGTTGCTAATTTAATCAAATGAATTATATTTGGTTACACTTCTCAATTCAAATTGGGCAAATCGAACTTTATTGCATCTAAACTTATGATATTTTCAAAGAGAAATATAGAATGAATTTCATCCAAAAGCATCTAGAAAAACCTATTAGTTAGTTATAAATAATAAAAACGTAATAAAGTTGATAAAAAGTTTCTAATATAATCAAATAAATTATATTTGGTGCCACTTTTGAATGCAAAGTTGGGGAAATCGAATTTAACGCATCTAAACTTACGTTATCGAAATGTATAATGAATTTCGTCCAAAAGCGTCTATAAATACCTTTTAATTGGCTATATTGAATGAGAACGTAATAATGTTGATATAAAGTTGCTAATTTAATCAAATGAATTATATTAAGGGACAATTCTCGATTCAAATTGGGCAAGTCGAACTTTATTGCATCTAAACTCATGTTATTTTAAAAGAGAAATATAGAATGAATTTCATCCAAAAGCGTCTAGAAAAACCTGTTAGTTAGTTATAAATAATGACAACGTAATAAAGTTGATAAAAAGTTGCTAATATAATCAAATAAATTATATTTGGTGCCACTTTTGAATTCAAAATTGGGGAAGTCGAATTTATAGCCTCTAAATTTACGTTATCGAAATGTATAATGAATTTCGTCCAAAAGCGTCTATAAAAGCCTTTTAATTGGCTATATATAATGCTAACGTAATAATGTTGATATAAAGTTGCTAATTTAATCAAATGAATTATATTTGGTGACACTTCTCAATTCAAATTGGGCAAGTCGAACTTTATTGCATCTAAACTTATGTTATTTTTAAAGGGAAATATACAATGAATTTCATCCAAAAGCTTCTCGAAAAACCTGTTAGTTAGTTATAAATAATGAAAACGTAATAAAGTGGATAAAAAGTTGCTAATATAATCAAATAAATTATATTTGCTGCCACTTTTGAATTCAAAATAGGGGAAGTCGAATTTATAGCCTCTAAACTTATGTTATCGAAATGTATAATGAATTTCGTCCAAAAGCGTCTATAAAAGCCTTTTAATTGGCTATATAGAATGAGAACGTAATAAGGTTGATATAAAGTTGCTAATTTAATCAAATGAATTATATTTGGTGACACTTCTCAATTCAAATTAGGCAAGTCGAACTTTATTGCATCTAAACTTATGTTATTTTCAAAGAGAAATATAGAATGAATTTCATCCAAAAGCGTCTAGAAAAACCTGTTAGTTATAAATAATGACAACGTAATAAAGTTGATAAAAAGTTGCTAATATAATCAAATAAATTATATTTGCTGCCACTTTTGAATTCAAAATTGGGGAAGTCGAATTTATAGCCTCTAAACTTACGTTATCGAAATGTATAATGAATTTCGTCCAAAAGCATCTATAAAAACCTTTTAATTGGCTATATAGAATGAGAAGGTAATAAGGTTGATATAAAGTTGCTAATTTAATCAAATGAATTATATTTGGTTACACTTCTCAATTCAAATTGGGCAAATCGAACTTTATTACATCTAAACTTATGATATTTTCAAAGAGAAATATAGAATGAATTTCATCAAAAAGCATCTAGAAAAACCTATTAGTTAGTTATAAATAATAAAAACGTAATAAAGTTGATAAAAAGTTTCTAATATAATCAAATAAATTATATTTGGTGCCACTTTTAAATTCAAAGTTGGGGAAATCGAATTTAAAGCATCTAAACTTATGTTATCGAAATGTATAATGAATTTCGTCCAAAAGCGTCTATAAATACCTTTTAATTGGCTATATTGAATGAGAACGTAATAATGTTGATATAAAGTTGCTAATTTAATCAAATGAATTATATTAAGGGACAATTCTCGATTCAAATTGGGCAAGTCGAACTTTATTGCATCTAAACTCATGTTATTTTAAAAGAGAAATATAGACTGAATTTCATCCAAAAGCGTCTAGAAAAACCTGTTAGTTAGTAATAAATAATGACAACGTAATAAAGTTGATAAAAAGTTGCTAATATAATCAAATAAATTATATTTGGTGCCACTTTTGAATTCAAAATTGGGGAAGTCGAATTTATAGCCTCTATATTTATGTTATCGAAATGTATAATGAATTTCGTCCAAAAGCATCTATAAAAACCTTTTAATTGGCTATATAGAATGAGAACGTAATAAGGTTGATATAAAGTTGCTAATTTAATCAAATGAATTATATTTGGTGACACTTCTCAATTCAAATTGGGCAAGTCGAACTATATTGCATCTAAACTTATGTTATTTTCAAAGAGAAATATAGAATGAATTTCATCCAAAAGCGTCTAGAAAAACCTGTTAGTTATAAATAATGACAACGTAATAAAGTTGATAAAAAGTTGCTAATATAATCAAATAAGTTATATTTGCTGCCACTTTTGAATTCAAAATAGGGGAAGTCGAATTTATAGCCTCTAAACTTACGTTATCGAAATGTATAATGAATTTCATCCAAAAGCGTCTATAAAAGCCTATTAATTGGCTATATAGAATGAGAACGTAATAAGGTTGATATAAAGTTGCTAATTTAATCAAATGAATTATATTTGGTGACACTTCTCAATTCAAATTAGGCAAGTCGAACTTTATTGCATCTAAACTTATGTTATTTTCAAAGAGAAATATAGAATGAATTTCATCCAAAAGCGTCTAGAAAAACCTGTTAGTTATAAATAATGACAACGTAATAAAGTTGATAAAAAGTTGCTAATATAATCAAATAAATTATATTTGCTGCCACTTTTGAATTCAAAATTGGGGAAGTCGAATTTATAGCCTCTAAACTTACGTTATCGAAATGTATAATGAATTTCGTCCAAAAGCATCTATAAAAACCTTTTAATTGGCTATATAGAATGAGAACGTAATAAGGTTGATATAAAGTTGCTAATTTAATCAAATGAATTATATTTGGTTACACTTCTCAATTCAAATTGGGCAAATCGAACTTTATTACATCTAAACTTATGATATTTTCAAAGAGAAATATAGAATGAATTTCATCAAAAAGCATCTAGAAAAACCTATTAGTTAGTTATAAATAATAAACACGTAATAAAGTTGATAAAAAGTTTCTAATATAATCAAATAAATTATATTTGGTGCCACTTTTAAATTCAAAGTTGGGGAAATCGAATTTAAAGCGTCTAAACTTATGTTATCGAAATGTATAATGAATTTCGTCCAAAAGCGTCTATAAATACCTTTTAATTGGCTATATTGAATGAGAACGTAATAATGTTGATATAAAGTTGCTAATTTAATCAAATAAATTATACTAGGTGACACTTCTCAATTCTAATTGGGCAAGTCGAACTTTATTGCATCTAAACTCATGTTATTTTAAAAGAGAAATATAGACTGAATTTCATCCAAAAGCGTCTAGAAAAATCTGTTAGTTAGTAATAAATAATGACAACGTAATAAAGTTGATAAAAAGTTGCTAATATAATCAAATAAATTATATTTGGTGCCACTTTTGAATTCAAAATTGGGGATGTCGAATTTATAGCCTCTAAATTTACGTTATCGAAATGTATAATGAATTTCGTCCAAAAGCATCTATAAAAACCTTTTAATTGGCTATATAGAATGAGAACGTAATAAGGTTGATATAAAGTTGCTAATTTAATCAAATGAATTATATTTGGTGACACTTCTCAATTCAAATTGGGCAAGTCGAACTTTATTGCATCTAAACTTATGTTATTTTCAAAGAGAAATATAGAATGAATTTCATCCAAAAGCGTCTAGAAAACCTGTTAGTTATAAATAATGACAACGTAATAAAGTTGATAAAAAGTTGCTAATATAATCAAATAAATTATATTTGCTGCCACTTTTGAATTCAAAATAGGGGAAGTCGAATTTATAGCCTCTAAACTTACGTTATCGAAATGTATAATGAATTTCGTCCAAAAGCGTCTATAAAAGCCTTTTAATTGGCTATATAGAATGAGAACGTAATAAGGTTGATATAAAGTTGCTAATTTAATCAAATGAATTATATTTGGTGACACTTCTCAATTCAAATTAGGCAAGTCAAACTTTATTGCATCTAAACTTATGTTATTTTCAAAGAGAAATATAGAATGAATTTCATCCAAAAGCGTCTAGAAAAACCTGTTTGTTATAAATAATGACAACGTAATAAAGTTGATAAAAAGTTGCTAATATAATCAAATAAATTATATTTGCTGCCACTTTTGAATTCAAAATTGGGGAAGTCGAATTTATAGCCTCTAAACTTACGTTATCGAAATGTATAATGACTTTCGTCCAAAAGCGTCTATAAAACCCTTTTAATTGGCTATATAGAATGCTAACGTAATAATGTTGATATAAAGTTGCTAATTTAATCAAATGAATTATATTTGGTGACACTTCTCAATTCAAATTGGGCAAGTCGAACTTTATTGCAACTAAACTTATGTTATTTTGAAAGGGAAATATACAATGAATTTCATCCAAAAGCTTCTCGAAAAACCTGTTAGTTAGTTATAAATAATGAAAACGTAATAAAGTTGATAAAAAGTTGCTAATATAATCAAATAAATTATATTTGGTGCCACTTTTGAATTCAAAATTGGGGAAGTCGAATTTATAGCCTCTAAACTTACGTTGTCGAAATGTATAATGAATTTCGTCCAAAAGCGTCTATAAAAACCTTTTAATTGGCTATATAGAATGAGAACGTAATAATGTTGATATAAAGTTGCTAATTTAATCAAATGAATTATATTTGGTTACACTTCTCAATTCAAATTGGGCAAATCGAACTTTATTGCATCTAAACTTATGTTATTTTCAAAGAGAAATATAGAATGAATTTCATCAAAAAGCGTCTAGAAATACCTGTTAGTTAGTTATAAATAATGACAACGTAATAAAGTTGATAAAAAGTTTCTAATATAATCAAATAAATTATATTTGGTGCCACTTTTGAATTCAAAGTTGGGGAAATCGAATTTAAAGCATCTAAACTTACGTTATCGAAATGTATAATGAATTTCGTCCAAAAGCGTCTATAAAAGCCTTTTAATTGACTATATATAATGCTAACGTAATAATGTTGATATAAAGTTGCTAATTTAATCAAATGAATTATATTTGGTGACACTTCTCAATTCAAATTGGGCAAGTCGAACTTTATTGCATCTAAACTTATGTTATTTTTAAAGGGAAATATACAATGAATTTCATCCAAAAGCTTCTCGAAAAACTTGTTAGTTAGTTATAAATAATGAAAACGTAATAAAGTGGATAAAAAGTTGCTAATATAATCAAATAAATTATATTTTCTGCCACTTTTGAATTCAAAATTGGGGAAGTCGAATTTATAGCCTCTAAATTTACGTTATCGAAATGTATAATGAATTTCGTCCTAAAGCGTCTATAAAAACCTTTTAATTGGCTATATAGAATGAGCACGTAATAAGGTTGATATAAAGTTGCTAATTTAATCAAATGAATTATATTTGGTGACACTTCTCAATTCAAATTGGGCAAGTCGAACTTTATTGCATCTAAACTTATGTTATTTTCAAAGAGAAATATAGAATGAATTTCATCCAAAAGCGTCTAGAAAAACCTTTTAGTTATAAATAATGACAACGTAATAAAGTTGATAAAAAGTTGCTAATATAATCAAATAAATTATATTTGCTGCCACTTTTGAATTCAAAATAGGGGAAGTCGAATTTATAGCCTCTAAACTTCTGTTATCGAAATGTATAATGAATTTCGTCCAAAAGCGTCTATAAAAGCCTTTTGATTGGATATATAGAATGAGAACGTAATAAGGTTGATATAAAGTTGCTAATTTAATCAAATGAATTATATTTGGTGACACTTCTCAATTCAAATTAGACAAGTCGAACTTTATTGCATCTAAACTTATGTTATTTTCAAAGAGAAATATAGAATGAATTTCATCCAAAAGCGTCTAGAAAAACCTGTTAGTTATAAATAATGACAACGTAATAAAGTTGATAAAAAGTTGCTAATATAATCAAATAAATTATATTTGCTGCCACTTTTGAATTCAAAATTGGGGAAGTCGAATTTATAGCCTCTAAACTTACGTTATCGAAATGTATAATGAATTTCGTCCAAAAGCATCTATAAAAACCTTTTAATTGGCTATATAGAATGAGAACGTAATAAGGTTGATATAAAGTTGCTAATTTAATCAAATGAATTATATTTGGTTACACTTCTCAATTCAAATTGGGCAAATCGAACTTTATTACATCTAAACTTATGATATTTTCAAAGAGAAATATAGAATGAATTTCATCAAAAAGCATCTAGAAAAACCTATTAGTTAGTTATAAATAATAAAAACGTAATAAAGTTGATAAAAAGTTTCTAATATAATCAAATAAATTATATTTGGTGCCACTTTTAAATTCAAAGTTGGGGAAATCGAATTTCAAGCATCTAAACTTATGTTATCGAAATGTATAATCAATTTCGTCCAAAAGCGTCTACAAATACCTTTTAATTGGCTATATTGAATGAGAACGTAATAATGTTGATATAAAGTTGCTAATTTAATCAAATGAATTATATTAAGGGACAATTCTCGATTCAAATTGGGCAAGTCGAACTTTATTGCATCTAAACTCATGTTATTTTAAAAGAGAAATATAGACTGAATTTCATCCAAAAGCGTCTAGAAAAACCTGTTAGTTAGTAATAAATAATGACAACGTAATAAAGTTGATAAAAAGTTGCTAATATAATCAAATAAATTATATTTGGTGCCACTTTTGAATTCAAAATTGGGGAAGTCGAATTTATAGCCTCTAAATTTACGTTGTCGAAATGTATAATGAATTTCGTCCAAAAGCATCTATAAAAACCTTTTAATTGGCTATATAGAATGAGAACGTAATAAGGTTGATATAAAGTTGCTAATTTAATCAAATGAATTATATTTGGTGACACTTCTCAATTCAAATTGGGCAAGTCGAACTTTATTGCATCTAAACTTATGTTATTTTCAAAGAGAAATATAGAATGAATTTCATCCAAAAGCGTCTAGAAAAACCTGTTAGTTATAAATAATGACAACGTAATAAAGTTGATAAAAAGTTGCTAATATAATCAAATAAGTTATATTTGCTGCCACTTTTGAATTCAAAATAGGGGAAGTCGAATTTATAGCCTCTAAACTTACGTTATCGAAATGTATAATGAATTTCATCCAAAAGCGTCTATAAAAGCCTTTTAATTGGCTATATAGAATGAGAACGTAATAAGGTTGATATAAAGTTGCTAATTTAATCAAATGAATTATATTTGGTGACACTTCTCAATTCAAATTAGGCAAGTCGAACTTTATTGCATCTAAACTTATGTTATTTTCAAAGAGAAATATAGAATGAATTTCATCCAAAAGCGTCTAGAAAAACCTGTTAGTTATAAATAATGACAACGTAATAAAGTTGATAAAAAGTTGCTAATATAATCAAATAAATTATATTTGCTGCCACTTTTGAATTCAAAATTGGGGAAGTCGAATTTATAGCCTCTAAACTTACGTTATCGAAATGTATAATGAATTTCGTCCAAAAGCATCTATAAAAACCTTTTAATTGGCTATATAGAATGAGAACGTAATAAGGTTGATATAAAGTTGCTAATTTAATCAAATGAATTATATTTGGTTACACTTCTCAATTCAAATTGGGCAAATCGAACTTTATTACATCTAAACTTATGATATTTTCAAAGAGAAATATAGAATGAATTTCATCAAAAAGCATCTAGAAAAACCTATTAGTTAGTTATAAATAATAAAAACGTAATAAAGTTGATAAAAAGTTTCTAATATAATCAAATAAATTATATTTGGTGCCACTTTTAAATTCAAAGTTGGGGAAATCGAATTTAAAGCATCTAAACTTATGTTATCGAAATGTATAATCAATTTCGTCCAAAAGCGTCTACAAATACCTTTTAATTGGCTATATTGAATGAGAACGTAATAATGTTGATATAAAGTTGCTAATTTAATCAAATGAATTATATTAAGGGACAATTCTCGATTCAAATTGGGCAAGTCGAACTTTATTGCATCTAAACTCATGTTATTTTAAAAGAGAAATATAGACTGAATTTCATCCAAAAGCGTCTAGAAAAACCTGTTAGTTAGTAATAAATAATGACAACGTAATAAAGTTGATAAAAAGTTGCTAATATAATCAAATAAATTATATTTGGTGCCACTTTTGAATTCAAAATTGGGGAAGTCGAATTTATAGCCTCTATATTTACGTTATCGAAATGTATAATGAATTTCGTCCAAAAGCATCTATAAAAACCTTTTAATTGGCTATATAGAATGAGAACGTAATAAGGTTGATATAAAGTTGCTAATTTAATCAAATGAATTATATTTGGTGACACTTCTCAATTCAAATTGGGCAAGTCGAACTTTATTGCATCTAAACTTATGTTATTTTCAAAGAGAAATATAGAATGAATTTCATCCAAAAGCGTCTAGAAAAACCTGTTAGTTATAAATAATGACAACGTAATAAAGTTGATAAAAAGTTGCTAATATAATCAAATAAGTTATATTTGCTGCCACTTTTGAATTCAAAATAGGGGAAGTCGAATTTATAGCCTCTAAACTTACGTTATCGAAATGTATAATGAATTTCATCCAAAAGCGTCTATAAAAGCCTTTTAATTGGCTATATAGAATGAGAACGTAATAAGGTTGATATAAAGTTGCTAATTTAATCAAATGAATTATATTTGGTGACACTTCTCAATTCAAATTAGGCAAGTCGAACTTTATTGCATCTAAACTTATGTTATTTTCAAAGAGAAATATAGAATGAATTTCATCCAAAAGCGTCTAGAAAAACCTGTTAGTTATAAATAATGACAACGTAATAAAGTTGATAAAAAGTTGCTAATATAATCAAATAAATTATATTTGCTGCCACTTTTGAATTCAAAATTGGGGAAGTCGAATTTATAGCCTCTAAACTTACGTTATCGAAATGTATAATGAATTTCGTCCAAAAGCATCTATAAAAACCTTTTAATTGGCTATATAGAATGAGAACGTAATAAGGTTGATATAAAGTTGCTAATTTAATCAAATGAATTATATTTGGTTACACTTCTCAATTCAAATTGGGCAAATCGAACTTTATTACATCTAAACTTATGATATTTTCAAAGAGAAATATAGAATGAATTTCATCAAAAAGCATCTAGAAAAACCTATTAGTTAGTTATAAATAATAAACACGTAATAAAGTTGATAAAAAGTTTCTAATATAATCAAATAAATTATATTTGGTGCCACTTTTAAATTCAAAGTTGGGGAAATCGAATTTAAAGCGTCTAAACTTATGTTATCGAAATGTATAATGAATTTCGTCCAAAAGCGTCTATAAATACCTTTTAATTGGCTATATTGAATGAGAACGTAATAATGTTGATATAAAGTTGCTAATTTAATCAAATAAATTATACTAGGTGACACTTCTCAATTCAAATTGGGCAAGTCGAACTTTATTGCATCTAAAGTCATGTTATTTTAAAAGAGAAATATAGACTGAATTTCATCCAAAAGCGTCTAGAAAAATCTGTTAGTTAGTAATAAATAATGACAACGTAATAAAGTTGATAAAAAGTTGCTAATATAATCAAATAAATTATATTTGGTGCCACTTTTGAATTCAAAATTGGGGAAGTCGAATTTATAGCCTCTAAATTTACGTTATCGAAATGTATAATGAATTTCGTCCAAAAGCATCTATAAAAACCTTTTAATTGGCTATATAGAATGAGAACGTAATAAGGTTGATATAAAGTTGCTAATTTAATCAAATGAATTATATTTGGTGACACTTCTCAATTCAAATTGGGCAAGTCGAACTTTATTGCATCTAAACTTATGTTATTTTCAAAGAGAAATATAGAATGAATTTCATCCAAAAGCGTCTAGAAAACCTGTTAGTTATAAATAATGACAACGTAATAAAGTTGATAAAAAGTTGCTAATATAATCAAATAAATTATATTTGCTGCCACTTTTGAATTCAAAATAGGGGAAGTCGAATTTATAGCCTCTAAACTTACGTTATCGAAATGTATAATGAATTTCGTCCAAAAGCGTCTATAAAAGCCTTTTAATTGGCTATATAGAATGAGAACGTAATAAGGTTGATATAAAGTTGCTAATTTAATCAAATGAATTATATTTGGTGACACTTCTCAATTCAAATTAGGCAAGTCGAACTTTATTGCATCTAAACTTATGTTATTTTCAAAGAGAAATATAGAATGAATTTCATCCAAAAGCGTCTAGAAAAACCTGTTTGTTATAAATAATGACAACGTAATAAAGTTGATAAAAAGTTGCTAATATAATCAAATAAATTATATTTGCTGCCACTTTTGAATTCAAAATTGGGGAAGTCGAATTTATAGCCTCTAAACTTACGTTATCGAAATGTATAATGACTTTCGTCCAAAAGCGTCTATAAAACCCTTTTAATTGGCTATATAGAATGCTAACGTAATAATGTTGATATAAAGTTGCTAATTTAATCAAATGAATTATATTTGGTGACACTTCTCAATTCAAATTGGGCAAGTCGAACTTTATTGCAACTAAACTTATGTTATTTTGAAAGGGAAATATACAATGAATTTCATCCAAAAGCTTCTCGAAAAACCTGTTAGTTAGTTATAAATAATGAAAACGTAATAAAGTTGATAAAAAGTTGCTAATATAATCAAATAAATTATATTTGGTGCCACTTTTGAATTCAAAATTGGGGAAGTCGAATTTATAGCCTCTAAACTTACGTTGTCGAAATGTATAATGAATTTCGTCCAAAAGCGTCTATAAAAACCTTTTAATTGGCTATATAGAATGAGAACGTAATAATTTTGATATAAAGTTGCTAATTTAATCAAATGAATTATATTTGGTTACACTTCTCAATTCAAATTGGGCAAATCGAACTTTATTGCATCTAAACTTATGTTATTTTCAAAGAGAAATATAGAATGAATTTCATCAAAAAGCGTCTAGAAATACCTGTTAGTTAGTTATAAATAATGACAACGTAATAAAGTTGATAAAAAGTTTCTAATATAATCAAATAAATTATATTTGGTGCCACTTTTGAATTCAAAGTTGGGGAAATCGAATTTAAAGCATCTAAACTTACGTTATCGAAATGTATAATGAATTTCGTCCAAAAGCGTCTATAAAAGCCTTTTAATTGGCTATATATAATGCTAACGTAATAATGTTGATATAAAGTTGCTAATTTAATCAAATGAATTATATTTGGTGACACTTCTCAATTCAAATTGGGCAAGTCGAACTTTATTGCATCTAAACTTATGTTATTTTTAAAGGGAAATATACAATGAATTTCATCCAAAAGCTTCTCGAAAAACTTGTTAGTTAGTTATAAATAATGAAAACGTAATAAAGTGGATAAAAAGTTGCTAATATAATCAAATAAATTATATTTTCTGCCACTTTTGAATTCAAAATTGGGGAAGTCGAATTTATAGCCTCTAAATTTACGTTATCGAAATGTATAATGAATTTCGTCCTAAAGCGTCTATAAAAACCTTTTAATTGGCTATATAGAATGAGCACGTAATAAGGTTGATATAAAGTTGCTAATTTAATCAAATGAATTATATTTGGTGACACTTCTCAATTCAAATTGGGCAAGTCGAACTTTATTGCATCTAAACTTATGTTATTTTCAAAGAGAAATATAGAATGAATTTCATCCAAAAGCGTCTAGAAAAACCTTTTAGTTATAAATAATGACAACGTAATAAAGTTGATAAAAAGTTGCTAATATAATCAAATAAATTATATTTGCTGCCACTTTTGAATTCAAAATAGGGGAAGTCGAATTTATAGCCTCTAAACTTCTGTTATCGAAATGTATAATGAATTTCGTCCAAAAGCGTCTATAAAAGCCTTTTGATTGGATATATAGAATGAGAACGTAATAAGGTTGATATAAAGTTGCTAATTTAATCAAATGAATTATATTTGGTGACACTTCTCAATTCAAATTAGGCAAGTCGAACTTTATTGCATCTAAACTTATGTTATTTTCAAAGAGAAATATAGAATGAATTTCATCCAAAAGCGTCTAGAAAAACCTGTTAGTTATAAATAATGACAACGTAATAAAGTTGATAAAAAGTTGCTAATATAATCAAATAAATTATATTTGCTGCCACTTTTGAATTCAAAATTGGGGAAGTCGAATTTATAGCCTCTAAACTTACGTTATCGAAATGTATAATGAATTTCGTCCAAAAGCATCTATAAAAACCTTTTAATTGGCTATATAGAATGAGAACGTAATAAGGTTGATATAAAGTTGATAATTTAATCAAATGAGTTATATTTGGTTACACTTCTCAATTCAAATTGGGCAAATCGAACTTTATTACATCTAAACTTATGATATTTTCAAAGAGAAATATAGAATGAATTTCATCAAAAAGCATCTAGAAAAACCTATTAGTTAGTTATAAATAATAAAAACGTAATAAAGTTGATAAAAAGTTTCTAATATAATCAAATAAATTATATTTGGTGCCACTTTTAAATTCAAAGTTGGGGAAATCGAATTTAAAGCATCTAAACTTATGTTATCGAAATGTATAATCAATTTCGTCCAAAAGCGTCTACAAATACCTTTTAATTGGCTATATTGAATGAGAACGTAATAATGTTGATATAAAGTTGCTAATTTAATCAAATGAATTATATTAAGGGACAATTCTCGATTCAAATTGGGCAAGTCGAACTTTATTGCATCTAAACTCATGTTATTTTAAAAGAGAAATATAGACTGAATTTCATCCAAAAGCGTCTAGAAAAACCTGTTAGTTAGTAATAAATAATGACAACGTAATAAAGTTGATAAAAAGTTGCTAATATAATCAAATAAATTATATTTGGTGCCACTTTTGAATTCAAAATTGGGGAAGTCGAATTTATAGCCTCTAAATTTACGTTATCGAAATGTATAATGAATTTCGTCCAAAAGCATCTATAAAAACCTTTTAATTGGCTATATAGAATGAGAACGTAATAAGGTTGATATAAAGTTGCTAATTTAATCAAATGAATTATATTTGGTGACACTTCTCAATTCAAATTGGGCAAGTCGAAATTTATTGCATCTAAACTTATGTTATTTTCAAAGAGAAATATAGAATGAATTTCATCCAAAAGCGTCTAGAAAAACCTGTTAGTTATAAATAATGACAACGTAATAAAGTTGATAAAAAGTTGCTAATATAATCAAATAAATTATATTTGCTGCCACTTTTGAATTCAAAATTGGGGAAGTCGAATTTATAGCCTCTAAACTTACGTTATCGAAATGTATAATGAATTTCGTCCAAAAGCATCTATAAAAACCTCTTAATTGGCTATATAGAATGAGAACGTAATAAGGTTGATATAAAGTTGCTAATTTAATCAAATGAATTATATTTGGTTACACTTCTCAATTCAAATTGGGCAAATCGAACTTTATTACATCTAAACTTATGATATTTTCAAAGAGAAATATAGAATGAATTTCATCAAAAAGCGTCTAGAAAAACCTGTTAGTTAGTTATAAATAATGACAACGTAATAAAGTTGATAAAAAGTTTCTAATATAATCAAATAAATTATATTTGGTGCCACTTTTAAATTCAAAGTTGGGGAAATCGAATTTAAAGCGTCTAAACTTATGTTATCGAAATGTATAATGAATTTCGTCCAAAAGCGTCTATAAATACCTTTTAATTGGCTATATTGAATGAGAACGTAATAATGTTGATATAAAGTTGCTAATTTAATCAAATGAATTATACTAGGTGACACTTCTCAATTCAAATTGGGCAAGTCGAACTTTATTGCATCTAAACTCATGTTATTTTAAAAGAGAAATATAGACTGAATTTCATCCAAAAGCGTCTAGAAAAATCTGTTAGTTAGTAATAAATAATGACAACGTAATAAAGTTGATAAAAAGTTGCTAATATAATCAAATAAATTATATTTGGTGCCACTTTTGAATTCAAAATTGGGGAAGTCGAATTTATAGCCTCTAAATTTACGTTATCGAAATGTATAATGAATTTCGTCCAAAAGCATCTATAAAAACCTTTTAATTGGCTATATAGAATGAGAACGTAATAAGGTTGATATAAAGTTGCTAATTTAATCAAATGAATTATATTTGGTGACACTTCTCAATTCAAATTGGGCAAGTCGAACTTTATTGCATCTAAACTTATGTTATTTTCAAAGAGAAATATAGAATGAATTTCATCCAAAAGCGTCTAGAAAAACCTGTTAGTTATAAATAATGACAACGTAATAAAGTTGATAAAAAGTTGCTAATATAATCAAATAAATTATATTTGCTGCCACTTTTGAATTCAAAATAGGGGAAGTCGAATTTATAGCCTCTAAACTTACGTTATCGAAATGTATAATGAATTTCGTCCAAAAGCGTCTATAAAAGCCTTTTAATTGGCTATATAGAATGAGAACGTAATAAGGTTGATATAAAGTTGCTAATTTAATCAAATGAATTATATTTGGTGACACTTCTCAATTCAAATTAGGCAAGTCGAACTTTATTGCATCTAAACTTATGTTATTTTCAAAGAGAAATATAGAATGAATTTCATCCAAAAGCGTCTAGAAAAACCTGTTTGTTATAAATAATGACAACGTAATAAAGTTGATAAAAAGTTGCTAATATAATCAAATAAATTATATTTGCTGCCACTTTTGAATTCAAAATTGGGGAAGTCGAATTTATAGCCTCTAAACTTACGTTATCGAAATGTATAATGACTTTCGTCCAAAAGCGTCTATAAAACCCTTTTAATTGGCTATATACAATGCTAACGTAATAATGTTGATATAAAATTGCTAATTTAATCAAATGAATTATATTTGGTGACACTTCTCAATTCAAATTGGGCAAGTCGAACTTTATTGCATCTAAACTTATGTTATTTTGAAAGGGAAATATACAATGAATTTCATCCAAAAGCTTCTCGAAAAACCTGTTAGTTAGTTATAAATAATGAAAACGTAATAAAGTTGATAAAAAGTTGCTAATATAATCAAATAAATTATATTTGGTGCCACTTTTGAATTCAAAATTGGGGAAGTCGAATTTATAGCCTCTAAACTTACGTTGTCGAAATGTATAATGAATTTCGTCCAAAAGCGTCTATAAAAACCTTTTAATTGGCTATATAGAATGAGAACGTAATAATGTTGATATAAAGTTGCTAATTTAATCAAATGAATTATATTTGGTTACACTTCTCAATTCAAATTGGGCAAATCGAACTTTATTGCATCTAAACTTATGTTATTTTCAAAGAGAAATATAGAATGAATTTCATCAAAAAGCGTCTAGAAATACCTGTTAGTTAGTTATAAATAATGACAACGTAATAAAGTTGATAAAAAGTTTCTAATATAATCAAATAAATTATATTTGGTGCCACTTTTGAATTCAAAGTTGGGGAAATCGAATTTAAAGCATCTAAACTTACGTTATCGAAATGTATAATGAATTTCGTGCAAAAGCGTCTATAAAAGCCTTTTAATTGGCTATATATAATGCTAACGTAATAATGTTGATATAAAGTTGCTAATTTAATCAAATGAATTATATTTGGTGACACTTCTCAATTCAAATTGGGCAAGTCGAACTTTATTGCATCTAAACTTATGTTATTTTTAAAGGGAAATATACAATGAATTTCATCCAAAAGCTTCTCGAAAAACTTGTTAGTTAGTTATAAATAATGAAAACGTAATAAAGTGGATAAAAAGTTGCTAATATAATCAAATAAATTATATTTTCTGCCACTTTTGAATTCAAAATTGGGGAAGTCGAATTTATAGCCTCTAAATTTACGTTATCGAAATGTATAATGAATTTCGTCCTAAAGCGTCTATAAAAACCTTTTAATTGGCTATATAGAATGAGCACGTAATAAGGTTGATATAAAGTTGCTAATTTAATCAAATGAATTATATTTGGTGACACTTCTCAATTCAAATTGGGCAAGTCGAACTTTATTGCATCTAAACTTATGTTATTTTCAAAGAGAAATATAGAATGAATTTCATCCAAAAGCGTCTAGAAAAACCTTTTAGTTATAAATAATGACAACGTAATAAAGTTGATAAAAAGTTGCTAATATAATCAAATAAATTATATTTGCTGCCACTTTTGAATTCAAAATAGGGGAAGTCGAATTTATAGCCTCTAAACTTCTGTTATCGAAATGTATAATGAATTTCGTCCAAAAGCGTCTATAAAAGCCTTTTAATTGGATATATAGAATGAGAACGTAATAAGGTTGATATAAAGTTGCTAATTTAATCGAATGAATTATATTTGGTGACACTTCTCAATTCAAATTAGGCAAGTCGAACTTTATTGCATCTAAACTTATGTTATTTTCAAAGAGAAATATAGAATGAATTTCATCCAAAAGCGTCTAGAAAAACCTGTTAGTTATAAATAATGACAACGTAATAAAGTTGATAAAAAGTTGCTAATATAATCAAATAAATTATATTTGCTGCCACTTTTGAATTCAAAATTGGGGAAGTCGAATTTATAGCCTCTAAACTTACGTTATCGAAATGTATAATGAATTTCGTCCAAAAGCATCTATAAAAACCTTTTAATTGGCTATATAGAATGAGAACGTAATAAGGTTGATATAAAGTTGCTAATTTAATCAAATGAATTATATTTGGTTACACTTCTCAATTCAAATTGGGCAAATTGAACTTTATTACATCTAAACTTATGATATTTTCAAAGAGAAATATAGAATGAATTTCATCAAAAAGCATCTAGAAAAACCTATTAGTTAGTTATAAATAATAAAAACGTAATAAAGTTGATAAAAAGTTTCTAATATAATCAAATAAATTATATTTGGTGCCACTTTTAAATTCAAAGTTGGGGAAATCGAATTTAAAGCATCTAAACTTATGTTATCGAAATGTATAATCAATTTCGTCCAAAAGCGTCTACAAATACCTTTTAATTGGCTATATTGAATGAGAACGTAATAATGTTGATATAAAGTTGCTAATTTAATCAAATGAATTATATTAAGGGACAATTCTCTATTCAAATTGGGCAAGTCGAACTTTATTGCATCTAAACTCATGTTATTTTAAAAGAGAAATATAGACTGAATTTCATCCAAAAGCGTCTAGAAAAACCTGTTAGTTAGTAATAAATAATGACAACGTAATAAAGTTGATAAAAAGTTGCTAATATAATCAAATAAATTATATTTGGTGCCACTTTTGAATTCAAAATTGGGGAAGTCGAATTTATAGCCTCTAAATTTACGTTATCGAAATGTATAATGAATTTCGTCCAAAAGCATCTATAAAAACCTTTTAATTGGCTATATAGAATGAGAACGTAATAAGGTTGATATAAAGTTGCTAATTTAATCAAATGAATTATATTTGGTGACACTTCTCAATTCAAATTGGGCAAGTCGAACTTTATTGCATCTAAACTTATGTTATTTTCAAAGAGAAATATAGAATGAATTTCATCCAAAAGCGTCTAGAAAAACCTGTTAGTTATAAATAATGACAACGTAATAAAGTTGATAAAAAGTTGCTAATATAATCAAATAAATTATATTTGCTGCCACTTTTGAATTCAAAATAGGGGAAGTCGAATTTATAGCCTCTAAACTTACGTTATCGAAATGTATAATGAATATCGTCCAAAAGCGTCTATAAAAGCCTTTTAATTGGCTATATAGAATGAGAACGTAATAAGGTTGATATAAAGTTGCTAATTTAATCAAATGAATTATATTTGGTGACACTTCTCAATTCAAATTAGGCAAGTCGAACTTTATTGCATCTAAACTTATGTTATTTTCAAAGAGAAATATAGAATGAATTTCATCCAAAAGCGTCTAGAAAAACCTGTTTGTTATAAATAATGACAACGTAATAAAGTTGATAAAAAGTTGCTAATATAATCAAATAAATTATATTTGCTGCCACTTTTGAATTCAAAATTGGGGAAGTCGAATTTATAGCCTCTAAACTTACGTTATCGAAATGTATAATGAATTTCGTCCAAAAGCGTCTATAAAAGCCTTTTAATTGGCTATATAGAATGAGAACGTAATAAGGTTGATATAAAGTTGCTAATTTAATCAAATGAATTATATTTGGTGACACTTCTCAATTCAAATTAGGCAAGTCGAACTTTATTGCATCTAAACTTATGTTATTTTCAAAGAGAAATATAGAATGAATTTCATCCAAAAGCGTCTAGAAAAACCTGTTTGTTATAAATAATGACAACGTAATAAAGTTGATAAAAAGTTGCTAATATAATCAAATAAATTATATTTGCTGCCACTTTTGAATTCAAAATTGGGGAAGTCGAATTTATAGCCTCTAAACTTACGTTATCGAAATGTATAATGAATTTCGTCCAAAAGCATCTATAAAAACCTTTTAATTGGCTATATAGAATGAGAACGTAATAAGGTTGATATAAAGTTGCTAATTTAATCAAATGAATTATATTTGGTTACACTTCTCAATTCAAATTGGGCAAATCGAACTTTATTACATCTAAACTTATGATATTTTCAAAGAGAAATATAGAATGAATTTCATCAAAAAGCGTCTAGAAAAACCTGTTAGTTAGTTATAAATAATGACAACGTAATAAAGTTGATAAAAAGTTTCTAATATAATCAAATAAATTATATTTGGTGCCACTTTTAAATTCAAAGTTGGGGAAATCGAATTTAAAGCGTCTAAACTTATGTTATCGAAATGTATAATGAATTTCGTCCAAAAGCGTCTATAAATACCTTTTAATTGGCTATATTGAATGAGAACGTAATAATGTTGATATAAAGTTGCTAATTTAATCAAATGAATTATACTAGGTGACACTTCTCAATTCAAATTGGGCAAGTCGAACTTTATTGCATCTAAACTCATGTTATTTTAAAAGAGAAATATAGACTGAATTTCATCCAAAAGCGTCTAGAAAAATCTGTTAGTTAGTAATAAATAATGACAACGTAATAAAGTTGATAAAAAGTTGCTAATATAATCAAATAAATTATATTTGGTGCCACTTTTGAATTCAAAATTGGGGAAGTCGAATTTATAGCCTCTAAATTTACGTTATCGAAATGTATAATGAATTTCGTCCAAAAGCATCTATAAAAACCTTTTAATTGGCTATATAGAATGAGAACGTAATAAGGTTGATATAAAGTTGCTAATTTAATCAAATGAATTATATTTGGTGACACTTCTCAATTCAAATTGGGCAAGTCGAACTTTATTGCATCTAAACTTATGTTATTTTCAAAGAGAAATATAGAATGAATTTCATCCAAAAGCGTCTAGAAAAACCTGTTAGTTATAAATAATGACAACGTAATAAAGTTGATAAAAAGTTGCTAATATAATCAAATAAATTATATTTGCTGCCACTTTTGAATTCAAAATAGGGGAAGTCGAATTTATAGCCTCTAAACTTACGTTATCGAAATGTATAATGAATTTCGTCCAAAAGCGTCTATAAAAGCCTTTTAATTGGCTATATAGAATGAGAACGTAATAAGGTTGATATAAAGTTGCTAATTTAATCAAATGAATTATATTTGGTGACACTTCTCAATTCAAATTAGGCAAGTCGAACTTTATTGCATCTAAACTTATGTTATTTTCAAAGAGAAATATAGAATGAATTTCATCCAAAAGCGTCTAGAAAAACCTGTTTGTTATAAATAATGACAACGTAATAAAGTTGATAAAAAGTTGCTAATATAATCAAATAAATTATATTTGCTGCCACTTTTGAATTCAAAATTGGGGAAGTCGAATTTATAGCCTCTAAACTTACGTTATCGAAATGTATAATGAATTTCGTCCAAAAGCGTCTATAAAAGCCTTTTAATTGGCTATATAGAATGAGAACGTAATAAGGTTGATATAAAGTTGCTAATTTAATCAAATGAATTATATTTGGTGACACTTCTCAATTCAAATTAGGCAAGTCGAACTTTATTGCATCTAAACTTATGTTATTTTCAAAGAGAAATATAGAATGAATTTCATCCAAAAGCGTCTAGAAAAACCTGTTTGTTATAAATAATGACAACGTAATAAAGTTGATAAAAAGTTGCTAATATAATCAAATAAATTATATTTGCTGCCACTTTTGAATTCAAAATTGGGGAAGTCGAATTTATAGCCTCTAAACTTACGTTATCGAAATGTATAATGAATTTCGTCCAAAAGCATCTATAAAAACCTATTAATTGGCTATATAGAATGAGAACGTAATAAGGTTGATATAAAGTTGCTAATTTAATCAAATGAATTATATTTGGTTACACTTCTCAATTCAAATTGGGCAAATCGAACTTTATTACATCTAAACTTATGATATTTTCAAAGAGAAATATAGAATGAATTTCATCAAAAAGCGTCTAGAAAAACCTGTTAGTTAGTTATAAATAATGACAACGTAATAAAGTTGATAAAAAGTTTCTAATATAATCAAATAAATTATATTTGGTGCCACTTTTAAATTCAAAGTTGGGGAAATCGAATTTAAAGCGTCTAAACTTATGTTATCGAAATGTATAATGAATTTCGTCCAAAAGCGTCTATAAATACCTTTTAATTGGCTATATTGAATGAGAACGTAATAATGTTGATATAAAGTTGCTAATTTAATCAAATGAATTATACTAGGTGACACTTCTCAATTCAAATTGGGCAAGTCGAACTTTATTGCATCTAAACTCATGTTATTTTAAAAGAGAAATATAGACTGAATTTCATCCAAAAGCGTCTAGAAAAATCTGTTAGTTAGTAATAAATAATGACAACGTAATAAAGTTGATAAAAAGTTGCTAATATAATCAAATAAATTATATTTGGTGCCACTTTTGAATTCAAAATTGGGGAAGTCGAATTTATAGCCTCTAAATTTACGTTATCGAAATGTATAATGAATTTCGTCCAAAAGCATCTATAAAAACCTTTTAATTGGCTATATAGAATGAGAACGTAATAAGGTTGATATAAAGTTGCTAATTTAATCAAATGAATTATATTTGGTGACACTTCTCAATTCAAATTGGGCAAGTCGAACTTTATTGCATCTAAACTTATGTTATTTTCAAAGAGAAATATAGAATGAATTTCATCCAAAAGCGTCTAGAAAAACCTGTTAGTTATAAATAATGACAACGTAATAAAGTTGATAAAAAGTTGCTAATATAATCAAATAAATTATATTTGCTGCCACTTTTGAATTCAAAATAGGGGAAGTCGAATTTATAGCCTCTAAACTTACGTTATCGAAATGTATAATGAATTTCGTCCAAAAGCGTCTATAAAAGCCTTTTAATTGGCTATATAGAATGAGAACGTAATAAGGTTGATATAAAGTTGCTAATTTAATCAAATGAATTATATTTGGTGACACTTCTCAATTCAAATTAGGCAAGTCGAACTTTATTGCATCTAAACTTATGTTATTTTCAAAGAGAAATATAGAATGAATTTCATCCAAAAGCGTCTAGAAAAACCTGTTTGTTATAAATAATGACAACGTAATAAAGTTGATAAAAAGTTGCTAATATAATCAAATAAATTATATTTGCTGCCACTTTTGAATTCAAAATTGGGGAAGTCGAATTTATAGCCTCTAAACTTACGTTATCGAAATGTATAATGAATTTCGTCCAAAAGCGTCTATAAAAGCCTTTTAATTGGCTATATAGAATGAGAACGTAATAAGGTTGATATAAAGTTGCTAATTTAATCAAATGAATTATATTTGGTGACACTTCTCAATTCAAATTAGGCAAGTCGAACTTTATTGCATCTAAACTTATGTTATTTTCAAAGAGAAATATAGAATGAATTTCATCCAAAAGCGTCTAGAAAAACCTGTTTGTTATAAATAATGACAACGTAATAAAGTTGATAAAAAGTTGCTAATATAATCAAATAAATTATATTTGCTGCCACTTTTGAATTCAAAATTGGGGAAGTCGAATTTATAGCCTCTAAACTTACGTTATCGAAATGTATAATGAATTTCGTCCAAAAGCATCTATAAAAACCTTTTAATTGGCTATATAGAATGAGAACGTAATAAGGTTGATATAAAGTTGCTAATTTAATCAAATGAATTATATTTGGTTACACTTCTCAATTCAAATTGGGCAAATCGAACTTTATTACATCTAAACTTATGATATTTTCAAAGAGAAATATAGAATGAATTTCATCAAAAAGCGTCTAGAAAAACCTGTTAGTTAGTTATAAATAATGACAACGTAATAAAGTTGATAAAAAGTTTCTAATATAATCAAATAAATTATATTTGGTGCCACTTTTAAATTCAAAGTTGGGGAAATCGAATTTAAAGCGTCTAAACTTATGTTATCGAAATGTATAATGAATTTCGTCCAAAAGCGTCTATAAATACCTTTTAATTGGCTATATTGAATGAGAACGTAATAATGTTGATATAAAGTTGCTAATTTAATCAAATGAATTATACTAGGTGACACTTCTCAATTCAAATTGGGCAAGTCGAACTTTATTGCATCTAAACTCATGTTATTTTAAAAGAGAAATATAGACTGAATTTCATCCAAAAGCGTCTAGAAAAATCTGTTAGTTAGTAATAAATAATGACAACGTAATAAAGTTGATAAAAAGTTGCTAATATAATCAAATAAATTATATTTGGTGCCACTTTTGAATTCAAAATTGGGGAAGTCGAATTTATAGCCTCTAAATTTACGTTATCGAAATGTATAATGAATTTCGTCCAAAAGCATCTATAAAAACCTTTTAATTGGCTATATAGAATGAGAACGTAATAAGGTTGATATAAAGTTGCTAATTTAATCAAATGAATTATATTTGGTGACACTTCTCAATTCAAATTGGGCAAGTCGAACTTTATTGCATCTAAACTTATGTTATTTTCAAAGAGAAATATAGAATGAATTTCATCCAAAAGCGTCTAGAAAAACCTGTTAGTTATAAATAATGACAACGTAATAAAGTTGATAAAAAGTTGCAAATATAATCAAATAAATTATATTTGCTGCCACTTTTGAATTCAAAATAGGGGAAGTCGAATTTATAGCCTCTAAACTTACGTTATCGAAATGTATAATGAATTTCGTCCAAAAGCGTCTATAAAAGCCTTTTAATTGGCTATATAGAATGAGAACGTAATAAGGTTGATATAAAGTTGCTAATTTAATCAAATGAATTATATTTGGTGACACTTCTCAATTCAAATTAGGCAAGTCGAACTTTATTGCATCTAAACTTATGTTATTTTCAAAGAGAAATATAGAATGAATTTCATCCAAAAGCGTCTAGAAAAACCTGTTTGTTATAAATAATGACAACGTAATAAAGTTGATAAAAAGTTGCTAATATAATCAAATAAATTATATTTGCTGCCACTTTTGAATTCAAAATTGGGGAAGTCGAATTTATAGCCTCTAAACTTACGTTATCGAAATGTATAATGAATTTCGTCCAAAAGCGTCTATAAAAGCCTTTTAATTGGCCATATAGAATGAGAACGTAATAAGGTTGATATAAAGTTGCTAATTTAATCAAATGAATTATATTTGGTGACACTTCTCAATTCAAATTAGGCAAGTCGAACTTTATTGCATCTAAACTTATGTTATTTTCAAAGAGAAATATAGAATGAATTTCATCCAAAAGCGTCTAGAAAAACCTGTTTGTTATAAATAATGACAACGTAATAAAGTTGATAAAAAGTTGCTAATATAATCAAATAAATTATATTTGCTGCCACTTTTGAATTCAAAATTGGGGAAGTCGAATTTATAGCCTCTAAACTTACGTTATCGAAATGTATAATGAATTTCGTCCAAAAGCATCTATAAAAACCTATTAATTGGCTATATAGAATGAGAACGTAATAAGGTTGATATAAAGTTGCTAATTTAATCAAATGAATTATATTTGGTTACACTTCTCAATTCAAATTGGGCAAATCGAACTTTATTACATCTAAACTTATGATATTTTCAAAGAGAAATATAGAATGAATTTCATCAAAAAGCGTCTAGAAAAACCTGTTAGTTAGTTATAAATAATGACAACGTAATAAAGTTGATAAAAAGTTTCTAATATAATCAAATAAATTATATTTGGTGCCACTTTTAAATTCAAAGTTGGGGAAATCGAATTTAAAGCGTCTAAACTTATGTTATCGAAATGTATAATGAATTTCGTCCAAAAGCGTCTATAAATACCTTTTAATTGGCTATATTGAATGAGAACGTAATAATGTTGATATAAAGTTGCTAATTTAATCAAATGAATTATACTAGGTGACACTTCTCAATTCAAATTGGGCAAGTCGAACTTTATTGCATCTAAACTCATGTTATTTTAAAAGAGAAATATAGACTGAATTTCATCCAAAAGCGTCTAGAAAAATCTGTTAGTTAGTAATAAATAATGACAACGTAATAAAGTTGATAAAAAGTTGCTAATATAATCAAATAAATTATATTTGGTGCCACTTTTGAATTCAAAATTGGGGAAGTCGAATTTATAGCCTCTAAATTTACGTTATCGAAATGTATAATGAATTTCGTCCAAAAGCATCTATAAAAACCTTTTAATTGGCTATATAGAATGAGAACGTAATAAGGTTGATATAAAGTTGCTAATTTAATCAAATGAATTATATTTGGTGACACTTCTCAATTCAAATTGGGCAAGTCGAACTTTATTGCATCTAAACTTATGTTATTTTCAAAGAGAAATATAGAATGAATTTCATCCAAAAGCGTCTAGAAAAACCTGTTAGTTATAAATAATGACAACGTAATAAAGTTGATAAAAAGTTGCTAATATAATCAAATAAATTATATTTGCTGCCACTTTTGAATTCAAAATAGGGGAAGTCGAATTTATAGCCTCTAAACTTACGTTATCGAAATGTATAATGAATTTCGTCCAAAAGCGTCTATAAAAGCCTTTTAATTGGCTATATAGAATGAGAACGTAATAAGGTTGATATAAAGTTGCTAATTTAATCAAATGAATTATATTTGGTGACACTTCTCAATTCAAATTAGGCAAGTCGAACTTTATTGCATCTAAACTTATGTTATTTTCAAAGAGAAATATAGAATGAATTTCATCCAAAAGCGTCTAGAAAAACCTGTTTGTTATAAATAATGACAACGTAATAAAGTTGATAAAAAGTTGCTAATATAATCAAATAAATTATATTTGCTGCCACTTTTGAATTCAAAATTGGGGAAGTCGAATTTATAGCCTCTAAACTTACGTTATCGAAATGTATAATGACTTTCGTCCAAAAGCGTCTATAAAACCCTTTTAATTGGCTATATAGAATGCTAACGTAATAATGTTGATATAAAGTTGCTAATTTAATCAAATGAATTATATTTGGTGACACTTCTCAATTCAAATTGGGCAAGTCGAACTTTATTGCATCTAAACTTATGTTATTTTGAAAGGGAAATATACAATGAATTTCATCCAAAAGCTTCTCGAAAAACCTGTTAGTTAGTTATAAATAATGAAAACGTAATAAAGTTGATAAAAAGTTGCTAATATAATCAAATAAATTATATTTGGTGCCACTTTTGAATTCAAAATTGGGGAAGTCGAATTTATAGCCTCTAAACTTACGTTGTCGAAATGTATAATGAATTTCGTCCAAAAGCGTCTATAAAAACCTTTTAATTGGCTATATAGAATGAGAACGTAATAATGTTGATATAAAGTTGCTAATTTAATCAAATGAATTATATTTGGTTACACTTCTCAATTCAAATTGGGCAAATCGAACTTTATTGCATCTAAACTTATGTTATTTTCAAAGAGAAATATAGAATGAATTTCATCAAAAAGCGTCTAGAAATACCTGTTAGTTAGTTATAAATAATGACAACATAATAAAGTTGATAAAAAGTTTCTAATATAATCAAATAAATTATATTTGGTGCCACTTTTGAATTCAAAGTTGGGGAAATCGAATTTAAAGCATCTAAACTTACGTTATCGAAATGTATAATGAATTTCGTGCAAAAGCGTCTATAAAAGCCTTTTAATTGGCTATATATAATGCTAACGTAATAATGTTGATATAAAGTTGCTAATTTAATCAAATGAATTATATTTGGTGACACTTCTCAATTCAAATTGGGCAAGTCGAACTTTATTGCATCTAAACTTATGTTATTTTTAAAGGGAAATATACAATGAATTTCATCCAAAAGCTTCTCGAAAAACTTGTTAGTTAGTTATAAATAATGAAAACGTAATAAAGTGGATAAAAAGTTGCTAATATAATCAAATAAATTATATTTTCTGCCACTTTTGAATTCAAAATTGGGGAAGTCGAATTTATAGCCTCTAAATTTACGTTATCGAAATGTATAATGAATTTCGTCCTAAAGCGTCTGTAAAAACCTTTTAATTGGCTATATAGAATGAGCACGTAATAAGGTTGATATAAAGTTGCTAATTTAATCAAATGAATTATATTTGGTGACACTTCTCAATTCAAATTGGGCAAGTCGAACTTTATTGCATCTAAACTTATGTTATTTTCAAAGAGAAATATAGAATGAATTTCATCCAAAAGCGTCTAGAAAAACCTTTTAGTTATAAATAATGACAACGTAATAAAGTTGATAAAAAGTTGCTAATATAATCAAATAAATTATATTTGCTGCCACTTTTGAATTCAAAATAGGGGAAGTCGAATTTATAGCCTCTAAACTTCTGTTATCGAAATGTATAATGAATTTCGTCCAAAAGCGTCTATAAAAGCCTTTTAATTGGATATATAGAATGAGAACGTAATAAGGTTGATATAAAGTTGCTAATTTAATCGAATGAATTATATTTGGTGACACTTCTCAATTCAAATTAGGCAAGTCGAACTTTATTGCATCTAAACTTATGTTATTTTCAAAGAGAAATATAGAATGAATTTCATCCAAAAGCGTCTAGAAAAACCTGTTAGTTATAAATAATGACAACGTAATAAAGTTGATAAAAAGTTGCTAATATAATCAAATAAATTATATTTGCTGCCACTTTTGAATTCAAAATTGGGGAAGTCGAATTTATAGCCTCTAAACTTACGTTATCGAAATGTATAATGAATTTCGTCCAAAAGCATCTATAAAAACCTTTTAATTGGCTATATAGAATGAGAACGTAATAAGGTTGATATAAAGTTGCTAATTTAATCAAATGAATTATATTTGGTTACACTTCTCAATTCAAATTGGGCAAATTGAACTTTATTACATCTAAACTTATGATATTTTCAAAGAGAAATATAGAATGAATTTCATCAAAAAGCATCTAGAAAAACCTATTAGTTAGTTATAAATAATAAAAACGTAATAAAGTTGATAAAAAGTTTCTAATATAATCAAATAAATTATATTTGGTGCCACTTTTAAATTCAAAGTTGGGGAAATCGAATTTAAAGCATCTAAACTTATGTTATCGAAATGTATAATCAATTTCGTCCAAAAGCGTCTACAAATACCTTTTAATTGGCTATATTGAATGAGAACGTAATAATGTTGATATAAAGTTGCTAATTTAATCAAATTAATTATATTAAGGGACAATTCTCGATTCAAATTGGGCAAGTCGAACTTTATTGCATCTAAACTCATGTTATTTTAAAAGAGAAATATAGACTGAATTTCATCCAAAAGCGTCTAGAAAAACCTGTTAGTTAGTAATAAATAATGACAACGTAATAAAGTTGATAAAAAGTTGCTAATATAATCAAATAAATTATATTTGGTGCCACTTTTGAATTCAAAATTGGGGAAGTCGAATTTATAGCCTCTAAATTTACGTTATCGAAATGTATAATGAATTTCGTCCAAAAGCATCTATAAAAACCTTTTAATTGGCTATATAGAATGAGAACGTAATAAGGTTGATATAAAGTTGCTAATTTAATCAAATGAATTATATTTGGTGACACTTCTCAATTCAAATTGGGCAAGTCGAACTTTATTGCATCTAAACTTATGTTATTTTCAAAGAGAAATATAGAATGAATTTCATCCAAAAGCGTCTAGAAAAACCTGTTAGTTATAAATAATGACAACGTAATAAAGTTGATAAAAAGTTGCTAATATAATCAAATAAATTATATTTGCTGCCACTTTTGAATTCAAAATAGGGGAAGTCGAATTTATAGCCTCTAAACTTACGTTATCGAAATGTATAATGAATTTCGTCCAAAAGCGTCTATAAAAGCCTTTTAATTGGCTATATAGAATGAGAACGTAATAAGGTTGATATAAAGTTGCTAATTTAATCAAATGAATTATATTTGGTGACACTTCTCAATTCAAATTAGGCAAGTCGAACTTTATTGCATCTAAACTTATGTTATTTTCAAAGAGAAATATAGAATGAATTTCATCCAAAAGCGTCTAGAAAAACCTGTTTGTTATAAATAATGACAACGTAATAAAGTTGATAAAAAGTTGCTAATATAATCAAATAAATTATATTTGCTGCCACTTTTGAATTCAAAATTGGGGAAGTCGAATTTATAGCCTCTAAACTTACGTTATCGAAATGTATAATGACTTTCGTCCAAATGCGTCTATAAAACCCTTTTAATTGGCTATATAGAATGCTAACGTAATAATGTTGATATAAAGTTGCTAATTTAATCAAATGAATTATATTTGGTGACACTTCTCAATTCAAATTGGGCAAGTCGAACTTTATTGCATCTAAACTTATGTTATTTTGAAAGGGAAATATACAATGAATTTCATCCAAAAGCTTCTCGAAAAACCTGTTAGTTAGTTATAAATAATGAAAACGTAATAAAGTTGATAAAAAGTTGCTAATATAATCAAATAAATTATATTTGGTGCCACTTTTGAATTCAAAATTGGGGAAGTCGAATTTATAGCCTCTAAACTTACGTTGTCGAAATGTATAATGAATTTCGTCCAAAAGCGTCTATAAAAACCTTTTAATTGGCTATATAGAATGAGAACGTAATAATGTTGATATAAAGTTGCTAATTTAATCAAATGAATTATATTTGGTTACACTTCTCAATTCAAATTGGGCAAATCGAACTTTATTGCATCTAAACTTATGTTATTTTCAAAGAGAAATATAGAATGAATTTCATCAAAAAGCGTCTAGAAATACCTGTTAGTTAGTTATAAATAATGACAACGTAATAAAGTTGATAAAAAGTTTCTAATATAATCAAATAAATTATATTTGGTGCCACTTTTGAATTCAAAGTTGGGGAAATCGAATTTAAAGCATCTAAACTTACGTTATCGAAATGTATAATGAATTTCGTGCAAAAGCGTCTATAAAAGCCTTTTAATTGGCTATATATAATGCTAACGTAATAATGTTGATATAAAGTTGCTAATTTAATCAAATGAATTATATTTGGTGACACTTCTCAATTCAAATTGGGCAAGTCGAACTTTATTGCATCTAAACTTATGTTATTTTTAAAGGGAAATATACAATGAATTTCATCCAAAAGCTTCTCGAAAAACTTGTTAGTTAGTTATAAATAATGAAAACGTAATAAAGTGGATAAAAAGTTGCTAATATAATCAAATAAATTATATTTTCTGCCACTTTTGAATTCAAAATTGGGGAAGTCGAATTTATAGCCTCTAAATTTACGTTATCGAAATGTATAATGAATTTCGTCCTAAAGCGTCTATAAAAACCTTTTAATTGGCTATATAGAATGAGCACGTAATAAGGTTGATATAAAGTTGCTAATTTAATCAAATGAATTATATTTGGTGACACTTCTCAATTCAAATTGGGCAAGTCGAACTTTATTGCATCTAAACTTATGTTATTTTCAAAGAGAAATATAGAATGAATTTCATCCAAAAGCGTCTAGAAAAACCTTTTAGTTATAAATAATGACAACGTAATAAAGTTGATAAAAAGTTGCTAATATAATCAAATAAATTATATTTGCTGCCACTTTTGAATTCAAAATAGGGGAAGTCGAATTTATAGCCTCTAAACTTCTGTTATCGAAATGTATAATGAATTTCGTCCAAAAGCGTCTATAAAAGCCTTTTAATTGGATATATAGAATGAGAACGTAATAAGGTTGATATAAAGTTGCTAATTTAATCGAATGAATTATATTTGGTGACACTTCTCAATTCAAATTAGGCAAGTCGAACTTTATTGCATCTAAACTTATGTTATTTTCAAAGAGAAATATAGAATGAATTTCATCCAAAAGCGTCTAGAAAAACCTGTTAGTTATAAATAATGACAACGTAATAAAGTTGATAAAAAGTTGCTAATATAATCAAATAAATTATATTTGCTGCCACTTTTGAATTCAAAATTGGGGAAGTCGAATTTATAGCCTCTAAACTTACGTTATCGAAATGTATAATGAATTTCGTCCAAAAGCATCTATAAAAACCTTTTAATTGGCTATATAGAATGAGAACGTAATAAGGTTGATATAAAGTTGCTAATTTAATCAAATGAATTATATTTGGTTACACTTCTCAATTCAAATTGGGCAAATCGAACTTTATTACATCTAAACTTATGATATTTTCAAAGAGAAATATAGAATGAATTTCATCAAAAAGCATCTAGAAAAACCTATTAGTTAGTTATAAATAATAAAAACGTAATAAAGTTGATAAAAAGTTTCTAATATAATCAAATAAATTATATTTGGTGCCACTTTTAAATTCAAAGTTGGGGAAATCGAATTTAAAGCATCTAAACATATGTTATCGAAATGTATAATCAATTTCGTCCAAAAGCGTCTACAAATACCTTTTAATTGGCTATATTGAATGAGAACGTAATAATGTTGATATAAAGTTGCTAATTTAATCAAATGAATTATATTAAGGGACAATTCTCGATTCAAATTGGGCAAGTCGAACTTTATTGCATCTAAACTCATGTTATTTTAAAAGAGAAATATAGACTGAATTTCATCCAAAAGCGTCTAGAAAAACCTGTTAGTTAGTAATAAATAATGACAACGTAATAAAGTTGATAAAAAGTTGCTAATATAATCAAATAAATTATATTTGGTGCCACTTTTGAATTCAAAATTGGGGAAGTCGAATTTATAGCCTCTAAATTTACGTTATCGAAATGTATAATGAATTTCGTCCAAAAGCATCTATAAAAACCTTTTAATTGGCTATATAGAATGAGAACGTAATAAGGTTGATATAAAGTTGCTAATTTAATCAAATGAATTATATTTGGTGACACTTCTCAATTCAAATTGGGCAAGTCGAACTTTATTGCATCTAAACTTATGTTATTTTCAAAGAGAAATATAGAATGAATTTCATCCAAAAGCGTCTAGAAAAACCTGTTAGTTATAAATAATGACAACGTAATAAAGTTGATAAAAAGTTGCTAATATAATCAAATAAATTATATTTGCTGCCACTTTTGAATTCAAAATAGGGGAAGTCGAATTTATAGCCTCTAAACTTACGTTATCGAAATGTATAATGAATTTCGTCCAAAAGCGTCTATAAAAGCCTTTTAATTGGCTATATAGAATGAGAACGTAATAAGGTTGATATAAAGTTGCTAATTTAATCAAATGAATTATATTTGGTGACACTTCTCAATTCAAATTAGGCAAGTCGAACTTTATTGCATCTAAACTTATGTTATTTTCAAAGAGAAATATAGAATGAATTTCATCCAAAAGCGTCTAGAAAAACCTGTTTGTTATAAATAATGACAACGTAATAAAGTTGATAAAAAGTTGCTAATATAATCAAATAAATTATATTTGCTGCCACTTTTGAATTCAAAATTGGGGAAGTCGAATTTATAGCCTCTAAACTTACGTTATCGAAATGTATAATGACTTTCGTCCAAAAGCGTCTATAAAACCCTTTTAATTGGCTATATAGAATGCTAACGTAATAATGTTGATATAAAGTTGCTAATTTAATCAAATGAATTATATTTGGTGACACTTCTCAATTCAAATTGGGCAAGTCGAACTTTATTGCATCTAAACTTATGTTATTTTGAAAGGGAAATATACAATGAATTTCATCCAAAAGCTTCTCGAAAAACCTGTTAGTTAGTTATAAATAATGAAAATGTAATAAAGTTGATAAAAAGTTGCTAATATAATCAAATAAATTATATTTGGTGCCACTTTTGAATTCAAAATTGGGGAAGTCGAATTTATAGCCTCTAAACTTACGTTGTCGAAATGTATAATGAATTTCGTCCAAAAGCGTCTATAAAAACCTTTTAATTGGCTATATAGAATGAGAACGTAATAATGTTGATATAAAGTTGCTAATTTAATCAAATGAATTATATTTGGTTACACTTCTCAATTCAAATTGGGCAAATCGAACTTTATTGCATCTAAACTTATGTTATTTTCAAAGAGAAATATAGAATGAATTTCATCAAAAAGCGTCTAGAAATACCTGTTAGTTAGTTATAAATAATGACAACGTAATAAAGTTGATAAAAAGTTTCTAATATAATCAAATAAATTATATTTGGTGCCACTTTTGAATTCAAAGTTGGGGAAATCGAATTTAAAGCATCTAAACTTACGTTATCGAAATGTATAATGAATTTCGTCCAAAAGCGTCTATAAAAGCCTTTTAATTGGCTATATATAATGCTAACGTAATAATGTTGATATAAAGTTGCTAATTTAATCAAATGAATTATATTTGGTGACACTTCTCAATTCAAATTGGGCAAGTCGAACTTTATTGCATCTAAACTTATGTTATTTTTAAAGGGAAATATACAATGAATTTCATCCAAAAGCTTCTCGAAAAACCTGTTAGTTAGTTATAAATAATGAAAACGTAATAAAGTGGATAAAAAGTTGCTAATATAATCAAATAAATTATATTTTCTGCCACTTTTGAATTCAAAATTGGGGAAGTCGAATTTATAGCCTCTAAATTTACGTTATCGAAATGTATAATGAATTTCGTCCTAAAGCGTCTATAAAAACCTTTTAATTGGCTATATAGAATGAGCACGTAATAAGGTTGATATAAAGTTGCTAATTTAATCAAATGAATTATATTTGGTGACACTTCTCAATTCAAATTGGGCAAGTCGAACTTTATTGCATCTAAACTTATGTTATTTTCAAAGAGAAATATAGAATGAATTTCATCCAAAAGCGTCTAGAAAAACCTTTTAGTTATAAATAATGACAACGTAATAAAGTTGATAAAAAGTTGCTAATATAATCAAATAAATTATATTTGCTGCCACTTTTGAATTCAAAATAGGGGAAGTCGAATTTATAGCCTCTAAACTTCTGTTATCGAAATGTATAATGAATTTCGTCCAAAAGCGTCTATAAAAGCCTTTTAATTGGCTATATAGAATGAGAACGTAATAAGGTTGATATAAAGTTGCTAATTTAATCGAATGAATTATATTTGGTGACACTTCTCAATTCAAATTAGGCAAGTCGAACTTTATTGCATCTAAACTTATGTTATTTTCAAAGAGAAATATAGAATGAATTTCATCCAAAAGCGTCTAGAAAAACCTGTTTGTTATAAATAATGACAACGTAATAAAGTTGATAAAAAGTTGCTAATATAATCAAATAAATTATATTTGCTGCCACTTTTGAATTCAAAATTGGGGAAGTCGAATTTATAGCCTCTAAACTTACGTTATCGAAATGTATAATGACTTTCGTCCAAAAGCGTCTATAAAACCCTTTTAATTGGCTATATAGAATGCTAACGTAATAATGTTGATATAAAGTTGCTAATTTAATCAAATGAATTATATTTGGTGACACTTCTCAATTCAAATTGGGCAAGTCGAACTTTATTGCATCTAAACTTATGTTATTTTGAAAGGGAAATATACAATGAATTTCATCCAAAAGCTTCTCGAAAAACCTGTTAGTTAGTTATAAATAATGAAAACGTAATAAAGTTGATAAAAAGTTGCTAATATAATCAAATAAATTATATTTGGTGCCACTTTTGAATTCAAAATTGGGGAAGTCGAATTTATAGCCTCTAAACTTACGTTGTCGAAATGTATAATGAATTTCGTCCAAAAGCGTCTATAAAAACCTTTTAATTGGCTATATAGAATGAGAACGTAATAATGTTGATATAAAGTTGCTAATTTAATCAAATGAATTATATTTGGTTACACTTCTCAATTCAAATTGGGCAAATCGAACTTTATTGCATCTAAACTTATGTTATTTTCAAAGAGAAATATAGAATGAATTTCATCAAAAAGCGTCTAGAAATACCTGTTAGTTAGTTATAAATAATGACAACGTAATAAAGTTGATAAAAAGTTTCTAATATAATCAAATAAATTATATTTGGTTCCACTTTTGAATTCAAAGTTGGGGAAATCGAATTTAAAGCATCTAAACTTACGTTATCGAAATGTATAATGAATTTCGTGCAAAAGCGTCTATAAAAGCCTTTTAATTGGCTATATATAATGCTAACGTAATAATGTTGATATAAAGTTGCTAATTTAATCAAATGAATTATATTTGGTGACACTTCTCAATTCAAATTGGGCAAGTCGAACTTTATTGCATCTAAACTTATGTTATTTTTAAAGGGAAATATACAATGAATTTCATCCAAAAGCTTCTCGAAAAACTTGTTAGTTAGTTATAAATAATGAAAACGTAATAAAGTGGATAAAAAGTTGCTAATATAATCAAATAAATTATATTTTCTGCCACTTTTGAATTCAAAATTGGGGAAGTCGAATTTATAGCCTCTAAATTTACGTTATCGAAATGTATAATGAATTTCGTCCTAAAGCGTCTAAATAAACCTTTTAATTGGCTATATAGAATGAGCACGTAATAAGGTTGATATAAAGTTGCTAATTTAATCAAATGAATTATATTTGGTGACACTTCTCAATTCAAATTGGGCAAGTCGAACTTTATTGCATCTAAACTTATGTTATTTTCAAAGAGAAATATAGAATGAATTTCATCCAAAAGCGTCTAGAAAAACCTTTTAGTTATAAATAATGACAACGTAATAAAGTTGATAAAAAGTTGCTAATATAATCAAATAAATTATATTTGCTGCCGCTTTTGAATTCAAAATAGGGGAAGTCGAATTTATAGCCTCTAAACTTCTGTTATCGAAATGTATAATGAATTTCGTCCAAAAGCGTCTATAAAAGCCTTTTAATTGGATATATAGAATGAGAACGTAATAAGGTTGATATAAAGTTGCTAATTTAATCGAATGAATTATATTTGGTGACACTTCTCAATTCAAATTAGGCAAGTCGAACTTTATTGCATCTAAACTTATGTTATTTTCAAAGAGAAATATAGAATGAATTTCATCCAAAAGCGTCTAGAAAAACCTGTTAGTTATAAATAATGACAACGTAATAAAGTTGATAAAAAGTTGCTAATATAATCAAATAAATTATATTTGCTGCCACTTTTGAATTCAAAATTGGGGAAGTCGAATTTATAGCCTCTAAACTTACGTTATCGAAATGTATAATGAATTTCGTCCAAAAGCATCTATAAAAACCTTTTAATTGGCTATATAGAATGAGAACGTAATAAGGTTGATATAAAGTTGCTAATTTAATCAAATGAATTATATTTGGTTACACTTCTCAATTCAAATTGGGCAAATCGAACTTTATTACATCTAAACTTATGATATTTTCAAAGAGAAATATAGAATGAATTTCATCAAAAAGCATCTAGAAAAACCTATTAGTTAGTTATAAATAATAAAAACGTAATAAAGTTGATAAAAAGTTTCTAATATAATCAAATAAATTATATTTGGTGCCACTTTTAAATTCAAAGTTGGGGAAATCGAATTTAAAGCTTCTAAACTTATGTTATCGAAATGTATAATCAATTTCGTCCAAAAGCGTCTACAAATACCTTTTAATTGGCTATATTGAATGAGAACGTAATAATGTTGATATAAAGTTGCTAATTTAATCAAATGAATTATATTAAGGGACAATTCTCGATTCAAATTGGGCAAGTCGAACTTTATTGCATCTAAACTCATGTTATTTTAAAAGAGAAATATAGACTGAATTTCATCCAAAAGCGTCTAGAAAAACCTGTTAGTTAGTAATAAATAATGACAACGTAATAAAGTTGATAAAAAGTTGCTAATATAATCAAATAAATTATATTTGGTGCCACTTTTGAATTCAAAATTGGGGAAGTCGAATTTATAGCCTCTAAATTTACGTTATCGAAATGTATAATGAATTTCGTCCAAAAGCATCTATAAAAACCTTTTAATTGGCTATATAGAATGAGAACGTAATAAGGTTGATATAAAGTTGCTAATTTAATCAAATGAATTATATTTGGTGACACTTCTCAATTCAAATTGGGCAAGTCGAACTTTATTGCATCTAAACTTATGTTATTTTCAAAGAGAAATATAGAATGAATTTCATCCAAAAGCGTCTAGAAAAACCTATTAGTTATAAATAATGACAACGTAATAAAATTGATAAAAAGTTGCTAATATAATCAAATAAATTATATTTGCTGCCACTTTTGAATTCAAAATAGGGGAAGTCGAATTTATAGCCTCTAAACTTACGTTATCGAAATGTATAATGAATTTCGTCCAAAAGCGTCTATAAAAGCCTTTTAATTGGCTATATAGAATGAGAATGTAATAAGGTTGATATAAAGTTGCTAATTTAATCAAATGAATTATATTTGGTGACACTTCTCAATTCAAATTAGGCAAGTCGAACTTTATTGCATCTAAACTTATGTTATTTTCAAAGAGAAATATAGAATGAATTTCATCCAAAAGCGTCTAGAAAAACCTGTTTGTTATAAATAATGACAACGTAATAAAGTTGATAAAAAGTTGCTAATATAATCAAATAAATTATATTTGCTGCCACTTTTGAATTCAAAATTGGGGAAGTCGAATTTATAGCCTCTAAACTTACGTTATCGAAATGTATAATGACTTTCGTCCAAAAGCGTCTATAAAACCCTTTTAATTGGCTATATAGAATGCTAACGTAATAATGTTGATATAAAGTTGCTAATTTAATCAAATGAATTATATTTGGTGACACTTCTCAATTCAAATTGGGCAAGTCGAACTTTATTGCATCTAAACTTATGTTATTTTGAAAGGGAAATATACAATGAATTTCATCCAAAAGCTTCTCGAAAAACCTGTTAGTTAGTTATAAATAATGAAAACGTAATAAAGTTGATAAAAAGTTGCTAATATAATCAAATAAATTATATTTGGTGCCACTTTTGAATTCAAAATTGGGGAAGTCGAATTTATAGCCTCTAAACTTACGTTGTCGAAATGTATAATGAATTTCGTCCAAAAGCGTCTATAAAAACCTTTTAATTGGCTATATAGAATGAGAACGTAATAATGTTGATATAAAGTTGCTAATTTAATCAAATGAATTATATTTGGTTACACTTCTCAATTCAAATTGGGCAAATCGAACTTTATTGCATCTAAACTTATGTTATTTTCAAAGAGAAATATAGAATGAATTTCATCAAAAAGCGTCTAGAAATACCTGTTAGTTAGTTATAAATAATGACAACGTAATAAAGTTGATAAAAAGTTTCTAATATAATCAAATAAATTATATTTGGTGCCACTTTTGAATTCAAAGTTGGGGAAATCGAATTTAAAGCATCTAAACTTACGTTATCGAAATGTATAATGAATTTCGTCCAAAAGCGTCTATAAAAGCCTTTTAATTGGCTATATATAATGCTAACGTAATAATGTTGATATAAAGTTGCTAATTTAATCAAATGAATTATATTTGGTGACACTTCTCAATTCAAATTGGGCAAGTCGAACTTTATTGCATCTAAACTTATGTTATTTTCAAAGAGAAATATAGAATGAATTTCATCCAAAAGCGTCTAGAAAAACCTGTTTGTTATAAATAATGACAACGTAATAAAGTTGATAAAAAGTTGCTAATATAATCAAATAAATTATATTTGCTGCCACTTTTGAATTCAAAATTGGGGAAGTCGAATTTATAGCCTCTAAACTTACGTTATCGAAATGTATAATGACTTTCGTCCAAAAGCGTCTATAAAACCCTTTTAATTGGCTATATAGAATGCTAACGTAATAATGTTGATATAAAGTTGCTAATTTAATCAAATGAATTATATTTGGTGACACTTCTCAATTCAAATTGGGCAAGTCGAACTTTATTGCATCTAAACTTATGTTATTTTGAAAGGGAAATATACAATGAATTTCATCCAAAAGCTTCTCGAAAAACCTGTTAGTTAGTTATAAATAATGAAAACGTAATAAAGTTGATAAAAAGTTGCTAATATAATCAAATAAATTATATTTGGTGCCACTTTTGAATTCAAAATTGGGGAAGTCGAATTTATAGCCTCTAAACTTACGTTGTCGAAATGTATAATGAATTTCGTCCAAAAGCGTCTATAAAAACCTTTTAATTGGCTATATAGAATGAGAACGTAATAATGTTGATATAAAGTTGCTAATTTAATCAAATGAATTATATTTGGTTACACTTCTCAATTCAAATTGGGCAAATCGAACTTTATTGCATCTAAACTTATGTTATTTTCAAAGAGAAATATAGAATGAATTTCATCAAAAAGCGTCTAGAAATACCTGTTAGTTAGTTATAAATAATGACAACGTAATAAAGTTGATAAAAAGTTTCTAATATAATCAAATAAATTATATTTGGTTCCACTTTTGAATTCAAAGTTGGGGAAATCGAATTTAAAGCATCTAAACTTACGTTATCGAAATGTATAATGAATTTCGTGCAAAAGCGTCTATAAAAGCCTTTTAATTGGCTATATATAATGCTAACGTAATAATGTTGATATAAAGTTGCTAATTTAATCAAATGAATTATATTTGGTGACACTTCTCAATTCAAATTGGGCAAGTCGAACTTTATTGCATCTAAACTTATGTTATTTTTAAAGGGAAATATACAATGAATTTCATCCAAAAGCTTCTCGAAAAACTTGTTAGTTAGTTATAAATAATGAAAACGTAATAAAGTGGATAAAAAGTTGCTAATATAATCAAATAAATTATATTTTCTGCCACTTTTGAATTCAAAATTGGGGAAGTCGAATTTATAGCCTCTAAATTTACGTTATCGAAATGTATAATGAATTTCGTCCTAAAGCGTCTAAATAAACCTTTTAATTGGCTATATAGAATGAGCACGTAATAAGGTTGATATAAAGTTGCTAATTTAATCAAATGAATTATATTTGGTGACACTTCTCAATTCAAATTGGGCAAGTCGAACTTTATTGCATCTAAACTTATGTTATTTTCAAAGAGAAATATAGAATGAATTTCATCCAAAAGCGTCTAGAAAAACCTTTTAGTTATAAATAATGACAACGTAATAAAGTTGATAAAAAGTTGCTAATATAATCAAATAAATTATATTTGCTGCCGCTTTTGAATTCAAAATAGGGGAAGTCGAATTTATAGCCTCTAAACTTCTGTTATCGAAATGTATAATGAATTTCGTCCAAAAGCGTCTATAAAAGCCTTTTAATTGGATATATAGAATGAGAACGTAATAAGGTTGATATAAAGTTGCTAATTTAATCGAATGAATTATATTTGGTGACACTTCTCAATTCAAATTAGGCAAGTCGAACTTTATTGCATCTAAACTTATGTTATTTTCAAAGAGAAATATAGAATGAATTTCATCCAAAAGCGTCTAGAAAAACCTGTTAGTTATAAATAATGACAACGTAATAAAGTTGATAAAAAGTTGCTAATATAATCAAATAAATTATATTTGCTGCCACTTTTGAATTCAAAATTGGGGAAGTCGAATTTATAGCCTCTAAACTTACGTTATCGAAATGTATAATGAATTTCGTCCAAAAGCATCTATAAAAACCTTTTAATTGGCTATATAGAATGAGAACGTAATAAGGTTGATATAAAGTTGCTAATTTAATCAAATGAATTATATTTGGTTACACTTCTCAATTCAAATTGGGCAAATCGAACTTTATTACATCTAAACTTATGATATTTTCAAAGAGAAATATAGAATGAATTTCATCAAAAAGCATCTAGAAAAACCTATTAGTTAGTTATAAATAATAAAAACGTAATAAAGTTGATAAAAAGTTTCTAATATAATCAAATAAATTATATTTGGTGCCACTTTTAAATTCAAAGTTGGGGAAATCGAATTTAAAGCTTCTAAACTTATGTTATCGAAATGTATAATCAATTTCGTCCAAAAGCGTCTACAAATACCTTTTAATTGGCTATATTGAATGAGAACGTAATAATGTTGATATAAAGTTGCTAATTTAATCAAATGAATTATATTAAGGGACAATTCTCGATTCAAATTGGGCAAGTCGAACTTTATTGCATCTAAACTCATGTTATTTTAAAAGAGAAATATAGACTGAATTTCATCCAAAAGCGTCTAGAAAAACCTGTTAGTTAGTAATAAATAATGACAACGTAATAAAGTTGATAAAAAGTTGCTAATATAATCAAATAAATTATATTTGGTGCCACTTTTGAATTCAAAATTGGGGAAGTCGAATTTATAGCCTCTAAATTTACGTTATCGAAATGTATAATGAATTTCGTCCAAAAGCATCTATAAAAACCTTTTAATTGGCTATATAGAATGAGAACGTAATAAGGTTGATATAAAGTTGCTAATTTAATCAAATGAATTATATTTGGTGACACTTCTCAATTCAAATTGGGCAAGTCGAACTTTATTGCATCTAAACTTATGTTATTTTCAAAGAGAAATATAGAATGAATTTCATCCAAAAGCGTCTAGAAAAACCTATTAGTTATAAATAATGACAACGTAATAAAGTTGATAAAAAGTTGCTAATATAATCAAATAAATTATATTTGCTGCCACTTTTGAATTCAAAATAGGGGAAGTCGAATTTATAGCCTCTAAACTTACGTTATCGAAATGTATAATGAATTTCGTCCAAAAGCGTCTATAAAAGCCTTTTAATTGGCTATATAGAATGAGAATGTAATAAGGTTGATATAAAGTTGCTAATTTAATCAAATGAATTATATTTGGTGACACTTCTCAATTCAAATTAGGCAAGTCGAACTTTATTGCATCTAAACTTATGTTATTTTCAAAGAGAAATATAGAATGAATTTCATCCAAAAGCGTCTAGAAAAACCTGTTTGTTATAAATAATGACAACGTAATAAAGTTGATAAAAAGTTGCTAATATAATCAAATAAATTATATTTGCTGCCACTTTTGAATTCAAAATTGGGGAAGTCGAATTTATAGCCTCTAAACTTACGTTATCGAAATGTATAATGACTTTCGTCCAAAAGCGTCTATAAAACCCTTTTAATTGGCTATATAGAATGCTAACGTAATAATGTTGATATAAAGTTGCTAATTTAATCAAATGAATTATATTTGGTGACACTTCTCAATTCAAATTGGGCAAGTCGAACTTTATTGCATCTAAACTTATGTTATTTTGAAAGGGAAATATACAATGAATTTCATCCAAAAGCTTCTCGAAAAACCTGTTAGTTAGTTATAAATAATGAAAACGTAATAAAGTTGATAAAAAGTTGCTAATATAATCAAATAAATTATATTTGGTGCCACTTTTGAATTCAAAATTGGGGAAGTCGAATTTATAGCCTCTAAACTTACGTTGTCGAAATGTATAATGAATTTCGTCCAAAAGCGTCTATAAAAACCTTTTAATTGGCTATATAGAATGAGAACGTAATAATGTTGATATAAAGTTGCTAATTTAATCAAATGAATTATATTTGGTTACACTTCTCAATTCAAATTGGGCAAATCGAACTTTATTGCATCTAAACTTATGTTATTTTCAAAGAGAAATATAGAATGAATTTCATCAAAAAGCGTCTAGAAATACCTGTTAGTTAGTTATAAATAATGACAACGTAATAAAGTTGATAAAAAGTTTCTAATATAATCAAATAAATTATATTTGGTGCCACTTTTGAATTCAAAGTTGGGGAAATCGAATTTAAAGCATCTAAACTTACGTTATCGAAATGTATAATGAATTTCGTCCAAAAGCGTCTATAAAAGCCTTTTAATTGGCTATATATAATGCTAACGTAATAATGTTGATATAAAGTTGCTAATTTAATCAAATGAATTATATTTGGTGACACTTCTCAATTCAAATTGGGCAAGTCGAACTTTATTGCATCTAAACTTATGTTATTTTTAAAGGGAAATATACAATGAATTTCATCCAAAAGCTTCTCGAAAAACCTGTTAGTTAGTTATAAATAATGAAAACGTAATAAAGCGGATAAAAAGTTGCTAATATAATCAAATAAATTATATTTTCTGCCACTTTTGAATTCAAAATTGGGGAAGTCGAATTTATAGCCTCTAAATTTACGTTATCGAAATGTATAATGAATTTCGTCCTAAAGCGTCTATAAAAACCTTTTAATTGGCTATATAGAATGAGCACGTAATAAGGTTGATATAAAGTTGCTAATTTAATCAAATGAATTATATTTGGTGACACTTCTCAATTCAAATTGGGCAAGTCGAACTTTATTGCATCTAAACTTATGTTATTTTCAAAGAGAAATATAGAATGAATTTCATCCAAAAGCGTCTAGAAAAACCTTTTAGTTATAAATAATGACAACGTAATAAAGTTGATAAAAAGTTGCTAATATAATCAAATAAATTATATTTGCTGCCACTTTTGAATTCAAAATAGGGGAAGTCGAATTTATAGCCTCTAAACTTCTGTTATCGAAATGTATAATGAATTTCGTCCAAAAGCGTCTATAAAAGCCTTTTAATTGGATATATAGAATGAGAACGTAATAAGGTTGATATAAAGTTGCTAATTTAATCGAATGAATTATATTTGGTGACACTTCTCAATTCAAATTAGGCAAGTCGAACTTTATTGCATCTAAACTTATGTTATTTTCAAAGAGAAATATAGAATGAATTTCATCCAAAAGCGTCTAGAAAAACCTGTTAGTTATAAATAATGACAACGTAATAAAGTTGATAAAAAGTTGCTAATATAATCAAATAAATTATATTTGCTGCCACTTTTGAATTCAAAATAGGGGAAGTCGAATTTATAGCCTCTAAACTTCTGTTATCGAAATGTATAATGAATTTCGTCCAAAAGCGTCTATAAAAGCCTTTTAATTGGATATATAGAATGAGAACGTAATAAGGTTGATATAAAGTTGCTAATTTAATCGAATGAATTATATTTGGTGACACTTCTCAATTCAAATTAGGCAAGTCGAACTTTATTGCATCTAAACTTATGTTATTTTCAAAGAGAAATATAGAATGAATTTCATCCAAAAGCGTCTAGAAAAACCTGTTTGTTATAAATAATGACAACGTAATAAAGTTGATAAAAAGTTGCTAATATAATCAAATAAATTATATTTGCTGCCACTTTTGAATTCAAAATTGGGGAAGTCGAATTTATAGCCTCTAAACTTACGTTATCGAAATGTATAATGAATTTCGTCCAAAAGCATCTATAAAAACCTTTTAATTGGCTATATAGAATGAGAACGTAATAAGGTTGATATAAAGTTGCTAATTTAATCAAATGAATTATATTTGGTTACACTTCTCAATTCAAATTGGGCAAATCGAACTTTATTACATCTAAACTTATGATATTTTCAAAGAGAAATATAGAATGAATTTCATCAAAAAGCATCTAGAAAAACCTATTAGTTAGTTATAAATAATAAAAACGTAATAAAGTTGATAAAAAGTTTCTAATATAATCAAATAAATTATATTTGGTGCCACTTTTAAATTCAAAGTTGGGGAAATCGAATTTAAAGCATCTAAACTTATGTTATCGAAATGTATAATCAATTTCGTCCAAAAGCGTCTACAAATACCTTTTAATTGGCTATATTGAATGAGAACGTAATAATGTTGATATAAAGTTGCTAATTTAATCAAATGAATTATATTAAGGGACAATTCTCGATTCAAATTGGGCAAGTCGAACTTTATTGCATCTAAACTCATGTTATTTTAAAAGAGAAATATAGACTGAATTTCATCCAAAAGCGTCTAGAAAAACCTGTTAGTTAGTAATAAATAATGACAACGTAATACAGTTGATAAAAAGTTGCTAATATAATCAAATAAATTATATTTGGTGCCACTTTTGAATTCAAAATTGGGGAAGTCGAATTTATAGCCTCTAAATTTACGTTATCGAAATGTATAATGAATTTCGTCCAAAAGCATCTATAAAAACCTTTTAATTGGCTATATAGAATGAGAACGTAATAAGGTTGATATAAAGTTGCTAATTTAATCAAATGAATTATATTTGGTGACACTTCTCAATTCAAATTGGGCAAGTCGAACTTTATTGCATCTAAACTTATGTTATTTTCAAAGAGAAATATAGAATGAATTTCATCCAAAAGCGTCTAGAAAAACCTGTTAGTTATAAATAATGACAACGTAATAAAGTTGATAAAAAGTTGCTAATATAATCAAATAAATTATATTTGCTGCCACTTTTGAATTCAAAATAGGGGAAGTCGAATTTATAGCCTCTAAACTTACGTTATCGAAATGTATAATGAATTTCGTCCAAAAGCGTCTATAAAAGCCTTTTAATTGGCTATATAGAATGAGAACGTAATAAGGTTGATATAAAGTTGCTAATTTAATCAAATGAATTATATTTGGTGACACTTCTCAATTCAAATTAGGCAAGTCGAACTTTATTGCATCTAAACTTATGTTATTTTCAAAGAGAAATATAGAATGAATTTCATCCAAAAGCGTCTAGAAAAACCTGTTTGTTATAAATAATGACAACGTAATAAAGTTAATAAAAAGTTGCTAATATAATCAAATAAATTATATTTGCTGCCACTTTTGAATTCAAAATTGGGGAAGTCGAATTTATAGCCTCTAAACTTACGTTATCGAAATGTATAATGACTTTCGTCCAAAAGCGTCTATAAAACCCTTTTAATTGGCTATATAGAATGCTAACGTAATAATGTTGATATAAAGTTGCTAATTTAATCAAATGAATTATATTTGGTGACACTTCTCAATTCAAATTGGGCAAGTCGAACTTTATTGCATCTAAACTTATGTTATTTTGAAAGGGAAATATACAATGAATTTCATCCAAAAGCTTCTCGAAAAACCTGTTAGTTAGTTATAAATAATGAAAACGTAATAAAGTTGATAAAAAGTTGCTAATATAATCAAATAAATTATATTTGGTGCCACTTTTGAATTCAAAATTGGGGAAGTCGAATTTATAGCCTCTAAACTTACGTTGTCGAAATGTATAATGAATTTCGTCCAAAAGCGTCTATAAAAACCTTTTAATTGGCTATATAGAATGAGAACGTAATAATGTTGATATAAAGTTGCTAATTTAATCAAATGAATTATATTTGGTTACACTTCTCAATTCAAATTGGGCAAATCGAACTTTATTGCATCTAAACTTATGTTATTTTCAAAGAGAAATATAGAATGAATTTCATCAAAAAGCGTCTAGAAATACCTGTTAGTTAGTTATAAATAATGACAACGTAATAAAGTTGATAAAAAGTTTCTAATATAATCAAATAAATTATATTTGGTGCCACTTTTGAATTCAAAGTTGGGGAAATCGAATTTAAAGCATCTAAACTTACGTTATCGAAATGTATAATGAATTTCGTCCAAAAGCGTCTATAAAAGCCTTTTAATTGGCTATATATAATGCTAACGTAATAATGTTGATATAAAGTTGCTAATTTAATCAAATGAATTATATTTGGTGACACTTCTCAATTCAAATTGGGCAAGTCGAACTTTATTGCATCTAAACTTATGTTATTTTTAAAGGGAAATATACAATGAATTTCATCCAAAAGCTTCTCGAAAAACCTGTTAGTTAGTTATAAATAATGAAAACGTAATAAAGTGGATAAAAAGTTGCTAATATAATCAAATAAATTATATTTTCTGCCACTTTTGAATTCAAAATTGGGGAAGTCGAATTTATAGCCTCTAAATTTACGTTATCGAAATGTATAATGAATTTCGTCCTAAAGCGTCTATAAAAACCTTTTAATTGGCTATATAGAATGAGCACGTAATAAGGTTGATATAAAGTTGCTAATTTAATCAAATGAATTATATTTGGTGACACTTCTCAATTCAAATTGGGCAAGTCGAGCTTTATTGCATCTAAACTTATGTTATTTTCAAAGAGAAATATAGAATGAATTTCATCCAAAAGCGTCTAGAAAAACCTTTTAGTTATAAATAATGACAACGTAATAAAGTTGATAAAAAGTTGCTAATATAATCAAATAAATTATATTTGCTGCCACTTTTGAATTCAAAATAGGGGAAGTCGAATTTATAGCCTCTAAACTTCTGTTATCGAAATGTATAATGAATTTCGTCCAAAAGCGTCTATAAAAGCCTTTTAATTAGATATATAGAATGAGAACGTAATAAGGTTGATATAAAGTTGCTAATTTAATCAAATGAATTATATTTGGTGACACTTCTCAATTCAAATTAGGCAAGTCGAACTTTATTGCATCTAAACTTATGTTATTTTCAAAGAGAAATATAGAATGAATTTCATCCAAAAGCGTCTAGAAAAACCTGTTAGTTATAAATAATGACAACGTAATAAAGTTGATAAAAAGTTGCTAATATAATCAAATAAATTATATTTGCTGCCACTTTTGAATTCAAAATTGGGGAAGTCGAATTTATAGCCTCTAAACTTACGTTATCGAAATGTATAATGAATTTCGTCCAAAAGCATCTATAAAAACCTTTTAATTGGCTATATAGAATGAGAACGTAATAAGGTTGATATAAAGTTGCTAATTTAATCAAATGAATTATATTTGGTTACACTTCTCAATTCAAATTGGGCAAATCGAACTTTATTACATCTAAATTTATGATATTTTCAAAGAGAAATATAGAATGAATTTCATCAAAAAGCATCTAGAAAAACCTATTAGTTAGTTATAAATAATAAAAACGTAATAAAGTTGATAAAAAGTTTCTAATATAATCAAATAAATTATATTTGGTGCCACTTTTAAATTCAAAGTTGGGGAAATCGAATTTAAAGCATCTAAACTTATGTTATCGAAATGTATAATCAATTTCGTCCAAAAGCGTCTACAAATACCTTTTAATTGGCTATATTGAATGAGAACGTAATAATGTTGATATAAAGTTGCTAATTTAATCAAATGAATTATATTAAGGGACAATTCTCGATTCAAATTGGGCAAGTCGAACTTTATTGCATCTAAACTCATGTTATTTTAAAAGAGAAATATAGACTGAATTTCATCCAAAAGCGTCTAGAAAAACCTGTTAGTTAGTAATAAATAATGACAACGTAATAAAGTTGATAAAAAGTTGCTAATATAATCAAATAAATTATATTTGGTGCCACTTTTGAATTCAAAATTGGGGAACTCGAATTTATAGCCTCTAAATTTACGTTATCGAAATGTATAATGAATTTCGTCCAAAAGCATCTATAAAAACCTTTTAATTGGCTATATAGAATGAGAACGTAATAAGGTTGATATAAAGTTGCTAATTTAATCAAATGAATTATATTTGGTGACACTTCTCAATTCAAATTGGGCAAGTCGAACTTTATTGCATCTAAACTTATGTTATTTTCAAAGAGAAATATAGAATGAATTTCATCCAAAAGCGTCTAGAAAAACCTGTTAGTTATAAATAATGACAACGTAATAAAGTTGATAAAAAGTTGCTAATATAATCAAATAAATTATATTTGCTGCCACTTTTGAATTCAAAATAGGGGAAGTCGAATTTATAGCCTCTAAACTTACGTTATCGAAATGTATAATGAATTTCGTCCAAAAGCGTCTATAAATGCCTTTTAATTGGCTATATAGAATGAGAACGTAATAAGGTTGATATAAAGTTGCTAATTTAATCAAATGAATTATATTTGGTGACACTTCTCAATTCAAATTAGGCAAGTCGAACTTTATTGCATCTAAACTTATGTTATTTTCAAAGAGAAATATAGAATGAATTTTATCCAAAAGCGTCTAGAAAAACCTGTTAGTTATAAATAATGACAACGTAATAAAGTTGATAAAAAGTTGCTAATATAATCAAATAAATTATATTTGCTGCCACTTTTGAATTCAAAATTGGCGAAGTCGAATTTATAGCCTCTAAACTTACGTTATCGAAATGTATAATGAATTTAGTCCAAAAGCGTCTATAAAACCCTTTTAATTGGCTTTATAGAATGCTAACGTAATAATGTTGATATAAAGTTGCTAATTTAATCAAATGAATTATATTTGGTGACACTTCTCAATTCAAATTGGGCAAGTCGAACTTTATTGCATCTAAACTTATGTTATTTTGAAAGGGAAATATACAATGAATTTCATCCAAAAGCTTCTCGAAAAACCTGTTAGTTAGTTATAAATAATGAAAACGTAATAAAGTTGATAAAAAGTTGCTAATATAATCAAATAAATTATATTTGGTGCCACTTTTGAATTCAAAATTGGGGAAGTCGAATTTATAGCCTCTAAACTTACGTTATCGAAATGTATAATGAATTTCGTCCAAAAGCGTCTATAAAAACCTTTTAATTGGCTATATAGAATGAGAACGTAATAATGTTGATATAAAGTTGCTAATTTAATCAAATGAATTATATTTGGTTACACTTCTCAATTCAAATTGGGCAAATCGAACTTTATTGCATCTAAACTTATGTTATTTTCAAAGAGAAATATAGAATGAATTTCATCAAAAAGCGTCTAGAAATACCTGTTAGTTAGTTATAAATAATGACAACGTAATAAAGTTGATAAAAAGTTTCTAATATAATCAAATAAATTATATTTGGTGCCACTTTTGAATTCAAAGTTGGGGAAATCGAATTTAAAGCATCTAAACTTACGTTATCGAAATGTATAATGAATTTCGTCCAAAAGCGTCTATAAAAGCCTTTTAATTGGCTATATATAATGCTAACGTAATAATGTTGATATAAAGTTGCTAATTTAATCAAATGAATTATATTTGGTGACACTTCTCAATTCAAATTGGGCAAGTCGAACTTTATTGCATCTAAACTTATGTTATTTTTAAAGGGAAATATACAATGAATTTCATCCAAAAGCTTCTCGAAAAACCTGTTAGTTAGTTATAAATAATGAAAACGTAATAAAGTGGATAAAAAGTTGCTAATATAATCAAATAAATTATATTTTCTGCCACTTTTGAATTCAAAATTGGGAAGTCGAATTTATAGCCTCTAAACTTACGTTATCGAAATATATAATGAATTTCGTCCAAAAGCGTCTATAAAAACCTTTTAATTGGCTATATAGACTGAGAACGTAATAAGGTTGATATAAAGTTGCTAATTTAATCAAATGAATTATATTTGGTTACACTTCTCAATTCAAATTGGGCAAATCGAACTTTATTGCATCTAAACTTATGATATTTTCAAAGAGAAATGTAGAATGAATTTCATCAAAAAGCATCTAGAAAAACCTATTAGTTAGTTATAAATAATAAAAACGTAAAAAAGTTGATAAAAAGTTTCTAATATAATCAAATAAATTATATTTGGTGCCACTTTTGAATTCAAAGTTGGGGAAATCGAATTTAAAGCATCTAAACTTACGTTATCGAAATGTATAATGAATTTCGTCCAAAAGCGTCTATAAACACTTTTTAATTGGCTATATTGAATGAGAACGTAATAATGTTGATATAAAGTTGCTAATTTAATCAAATAAATTATATTAAGGGACAATTCTCGATTCAAATTGGGCAAGTCGAACTTTATTGCATCTAAACTCATGTTATTTTAAAAGAGAAATATAGAATGAATTTCATCCAAAAGCGTCTAGAAAAACCTGTTAGTTAGTTATAAATAATGACAACGTAATAAAGTTGATAAAAAGTTGCTAATATAATCAAATAAATTATATTTGGTGCCACTTTTGAATTCAAAATTGGGGAAGTCGAATTTATAGCCTGTAAATTTACGTTATCGAAATGTATAATGAATTTCGTCCAAAAGCGTCTATAAAAACCTTTTAATTGGCTATATAGAATGAGAACGTAATAATGTTTATATTGTTAGAAATTATAATATAAGATCTAATCACCACGAATAACGGCTCGGATACAGTTACTGTGTGACAGATATTTATATTAATTAGATATAAAATGCGGAATATAAACAATAATAGTTGCGGAAATAAATATGAGATTATTAGTCACCACTAGAAAGCAATAAATGACTGAAAGCTATAAATAAAGTAAATAATTGTATTTAAATAACGTTAAGCTGTAAATAATATAAATGACTGTATATAAATGTTAGAAGTTAAATAATATGTATAAATATATATAACGGGTTTAGAATTGGACGGATGAAGCGACTGGTCTTTCAAGTAAGTTCGCCAATAAATTGACTGAACAGGCTTAGGGTTGGACGGGTAACCTAAAAGACTTTGTCACTATTTGTTCAATAGTTCAATCCGGAATATGATAAGTAACACAAAATTCTTTTTGTTTCAAATTTTATGTAAAACAATTTGTTTACATAAGGGTTTGAAGGTTTTCTTAATTTTTGGATATATTTCTCTGGATACCCGATTTTCTCTGGCGTCTCTCTGGAGTTTCCCTTGGTCAAAATCGACCACGAAACTTCCTAGATGTAGGTAAGGTTCTGAATAATTTGTGGTAAAAATCTCTCCAGGGTTTGTTGGATGTATTGTACCCAGTTAGCTTTGTTTCTGACTTGAAGATTCTGATCTGGTGAACCGAAATCTATCTGGATACCCAATTTTGTATATCGTCTCTCTGGGGTTTCCCTTGGTCAAAATCGTCCAGAAAACTTCCTAGATGTAGGTAAGGTTCTGAATAATTTGTGGTAAAAATCTCTCCAGGGTTTGTTGGATGTATTGTACCCAGTTAGCTTTGTTTCTGACTTGAAGATTCTGATCTGGTGAACCGAAATCTATCTGGATACCCAATTTTGTATATCGTCTCTCTGAGGTTTCCCTTGGTCAAAATCGTCCAGAAAACTTCCTAGATGTAGGTAAGGTTCTGAATAATTTGTGGTAAAAATCTCTCCCTTATTATCTTGTTAAGTTGTGCTCGGTGATTTTTTTCTTAACTTCGAAATTCTGATGTCGAAAAAACAGCAAGGTGGAGATTTTGTGGTGGTTTAAAGGATGTTTGGAGGAGGTTTAAGGAGGGTATTTGGAGGATGTTTGGAGGGTATTTGTAGGATGTTTGGAGGGTATTTGTAGGTTGTTTGGAGTTGTTCTTGGTGTTCTTGGTGTTCTTGGTGTTCTTGGTGTTCTTGATGTTCTTGGTGTTCTTGGTGTTCTTGATGTTCTTGGTGTTCTTGGTGTTCTTGGTGTTCTTGGTGTTCTTGCTTCAAGGATGAAGATGAAGATGATGTTGAAGAACTTCTTAAAGATGCAGGAGATGTTCTTGGTTGAGAGGTTTTGGTGTATGGAGAGGTTTTTCAAAGTTTATAAGAGGTTATGAACGAAAGAGCACACAACTCTCTTATATACTAACTTACATATACATACACTTTCCATACATACATACAAGTATACATACACACACATAAATATCTAAGATGTATGGATTATTGGCTGTCAAATAAAAAGGTGGAGTAGTAGAAGTCAATTTGGCTTTTGCTTCTTTGATTTGCAAGAGAAGTATTTGGTATAAATACTAGGTATTTGGTATAAATACTTGTATTTTGGAGATGTATCTTTTCTTCACTAGGTATTTGCAAATGAAATACAAATAAATTAATATACATAAATTCAATTAAGATTAATTGAATTTACATAATTAATCCAAATTGTTTTGAAGTTTGACACTTTTAGCCCTTGATTGGTTTTTGTCTTCAAACGTGGTTGACTTTCCGTCTTTGCGTATTTCGCCTTTGTGTATTTTTGTTTAATTACGAATCTATGAAACCTGAAATAACTGATAATATTTGTCAGATTAAATAAATACAGTTCATCTTATTTTAGTGATGGTCACATACAAAAACATTTTTCAACAATTTCCCCCTATGTGATCATTGCTGGAATAAGGACATGTATGTTTTTAAAAGACCGATTATCAATTAACAATTTATCTTTAAGATTTTAGATAAAAGTTTTGTCAATCGATAAGATATATATAAAACCATAGTGATCGATTTGAAAGTTTATGACTTGGTTTGACATATCTTATGTAAAAGATTTTTAGAAATTTGATTCCGAATCAAAGTCTCGGGTTCGGTTATCAAAGAGTAGCCATATATGTATCTAAAGAAATTTCCTTAGATTTTATAGCATTATTAACGACGACAAGTGGTCTAACAGGTCGATTCAGATGAACGCTCATAGGTATAGCTCACACTTCACTTGGGTGTTTGGTTGTTCTGGCAGCAGAACAAGTTAATGATCACTAAAAATGAGTGATATCTCTCTCTGACGACTCACACTCATATTGGAGGTGTTCAGCTATGCTTTTCCTGAAAGGTCACTTAGTCTCATTATTAGATAATCAATCACGTAAGACTGGTTTCGGCATTACTCAGCGGGTTTCTTCATTCATGCCATTAAAGTTCACTCTCTCTCCGTCGGGAAATACATGTAGAGGGGTTTAGCAATTTTCATAGTGCAGTTTGCAACTAAGATTCTTCAGTGATGAAGGCTACAGTATCCCGAGAAATCCATTGTTGTTGCAGCTTCTTCTTTGATAGTATCCTGTTTGTTGATCAATATCGATTTATTGTAAAAAGATATTTTGTTTTAGCATTGAGAATTTGCTACATTTGAGACCTTTTTAAGAGTATTTGACTTGAGTGATTGAGATATCTTCTTTTGTGAAAAATGGTTAAAACAAATCGCGGGATTTTATGATTTTTGTTTTGAAATAACCATTTGGTTGAAAGTTTGTTTGAAAATATCAAATATAGAATAATTTTTTTTTGTTTTGTTTGGTATATCTTTATTGAATCCATTTGTTTTCTTGTTGATTTGTCTTTGAGGATTAGATGTTGATAGATATTTGTTTCTCCTTTGGTTTTCTTGTAAAGATATGTCGTTGTTTGCTTGATGGATCATGGGATCGCAAGTCTTCATTTTTGGTTGGCTTTTATCTAGGTAGGGATAGGTGGCATAAAAGACAGTTTGTCTAGTATGTAAGAAATGAATGTATCGTCCCTGGTCATTTTGATATCTAAGCAAAAATGAGACCGTGACAAGGTATAATTGGGTATACCTTATAAGCAATAGTGACACACCTAAGCTCACAAGAAATGATTTCCACAATGATTTAGATCGACGAGGCACAAATTCTCACATGGGTTTTTGTTTTCATCTGAACCTCCTAACCTTATGTCCCTTGATTGTTTAAAATCGTCAATAATGAAATAAAATCGAAGGAAATAAAGTTATATACATTATGAAAAGTAGGATATTTGAACCTTCACTCCAATTGAGAATCAATATGACTTAAAATCTTCATCGAGCATAAGCATCTGAAAATTAAGTCAAGAGAAGATTAATCACAAGGTTCTATAAAAGCTTATTATGGCAAGTCTTTTATTAATTTTTTTGAAGATTTGTTTTTCTGAATGTTTTTGGAAATATTGGTTATTTGAATGTTTTTGGTAATTTTTAAAAGGAAAGCAATTTTTAATTGTTTTTGAATTTTCCTTTTGAATGAAAGTAAACACACTTTTGTACAAACAAAAAGTAAAAGTTTAAGGATAGATGTTATCTGGATTTAACATTCCTAGACGGCCTAGGAAGTATTGAAACTTTGTTTCATCGAGAGCCTTAGTGAAGACATCGGCAATCTGATCTTCGGTGTTGATGAAGTGCAATTCGATATGACCCTTTTGAATGTTGTCTTTGATGAAATGATATCGAATGTCGATGTCCTTTGTCATGGAATGGTGAACGGGATTGTGAGAAATGGCAATTGCACTGGTTGAGTCACAAAATATGAGAATTTGTGAAATTTTGAAGCCATAGTCTCGCAGTTGAGTTTGCATCCATATGACTTGCGAACAACAGCTGGCGGCAGCGACGTATTCAGCTTCTGCTGTTGATGTGGATACACAAGTCTGTTTCTTTGAAGTCCAACTCACTAGTCTACTTCCTAGGAATTGACAGCTACCAGATGTACTCTTTCTATCTAACTTGCATCCTCCATAGTCTGAGTCGGTGAAAGCGTTCAGCTGAAAATCGGATTTAGCTGGATACCAAAGGCCAAGTTTGGGAGTGCCTTTTAGGTATTTGAAGATGCATTTCACAGCAACTACATGGGATTCCATAGGATTTGCTTAGTATCTGGCACAGACACATGTAGAAAACATGATGTCAGGTCTGCTGGCAGTGAGGTATAAGAGTGATCCGATCATTCCACGATATCTTTTCTGATCAACAGGTTTGCCATTTAAGTCTGCATCGATTTTGTATCCAAAAGCCATTGGGGTTTTTGCGGTATTGGATTTGTCCATTGAAAAGCGAGTGAGTAGGTTTTTGACATAATTCTCTTGGTTGATGAAAATACCATCAGTTGACTGTTTGATTTGAAGTCCGAGAAAAGTAGTCATCTCCCCGATCATGCTCATTTCAAATTTGCTCTTCATTAGATCTGCAAACTTAATACTCAAAGATTCATCAGTAGAACCGAAAATAATGTCATCAACATATATTTGTACGATTAAAAGATGTTTATTATAGATTTTACGAAAGAGGGTTTGATCGATTGAACCTCTTTTAAAACCTGATTCTTCGAGAAAGGTTGTCAATGTGGCATACCAGGCTCGGGGTGCTTGTTTCAAGCCATAGACAGCTTTCTGTAATTTGAAGCTGTGATCAGGAAATTTGGGATCTTCGAAACCTGGTGGTTGTTGGATGTATACATCGCGATCTAACTCTCCATGTAGGAATGCACATTTAACATCCATTTGGAATACTTTGAAGTTCTTATGTGCAGCATATGCAAGAAAGATGCGAATTGCTTCAATTCTGGCAACTGGAGCATATGTTTCATCGTAGTCGATTCCTTCTTGTTGTGAATATCCTTTGACTACGAGACGTGCCTTGTTTCGACAAACGATTCCTTGATCGTCAGTTTTGTTTCTGAACACCCATCTTGAACCTATAACAGAAACATCGGGTGGGGTAGGGACAAGATTCCATACGTCATTTCTTTCAAATTCTTCTAGCTCTTCTTTCATAGCTTTTACCCAGTCTGGATCTTTGAGAGCAGAATGTATGGTTTTGGGTTCAGTCATGGATAAGAAGGCTCCAAATAAACAATCATTAGAAGTTGCGGCTCTAGTTTGGATGCCTGAGTTTGGATCTCCGATGATTTGGTCAGTTGGGTGGTTTCTGGTCCATTTTATTAAGCGATTCTCTTCCGCTATAATAATTGGAATTTCAGTATCCCATTGTTCTTCTCCGGGAGTTTCATCTTGGAATAGGTTTGAAGGTTCCCCCATAAATGATGCATCGGGATTGTTTTGGATATTTGGGGATGGGGTATTTAAAGGAAGATTTGGTGTTTGTTCCAATGAAGAAGTATGTGTAGGTGGTTCCCCCTCGAATTGATCTGCATCATTTCGGTTTGTTTGTGGAGTTCCTTCAGTGGTTATTCCTGTAGAATCAATAGAAGTAGTTAGAAGTTCAGAATTGTAAGCGGTTTTGGGTTGTTCAAAAAGTAAATCAAGATCGATTTCAATATCTCTGTCAGGAGAAGGTGTTTGTTGAATTGGATTTTGAAAAATATTATCGATCATTTTTGAACCAAAATGTTCACGATCCAGTTTCCTGACATAAAATTTATCGAAATGAACATTGGTACTTTCTTCAATTACTCTGGTACGTTTGTTCAGTACTCGATAAGCAGCTGAAGAAAATGAGTAACCAAGGAAAATTCCTTCGTCCGACCTTGATTCAAATTTTGAGAGGTGATCTTTATTGTTCTTTATGAAGCATCGACAACCAAAAATATGGAAAAATTTGATGTTTGGTTTTCGGTTGTTAATGACTTCATATGGTGTTTTATGAAGATGTTTATGGATTAAGGAACGATTTTGAGTGTAGCAAGCTGTGGCTATTGCTTCTGCCCAGAAGTATTGTGGCAGATCAGCGAAGATAAGCATTGATCTTGCAGCATCACATAGAGTTCTGTTCCTTCTTTCGACAACTCCGTTCTGTTGTGGAGTGTATGGGGCTGAGAAGTTATGTTCAATTCCTTTGTCTTTGAGAAATGAATCTAGAGTCTTGTTTTTGAACTCTAAACCAGTATCACTTCGGATTCTTCGAACAGGTCGTTTGAGCTTCAGTTCGATTTGTTTGATGAAGTTGATCATCTCTTCAGGTGCTTCTGATTTTAGTCTTAAGAAAAAGACCCATGTAAAGCGTGAGAATCCATCAACGACAACGAGAATGTACTTCTTCCCTTGTATGGTTTGGGTTTTGGCAGGGCCACAAAGGTCTATGTGCAACAATTCTAGTGGTTCAGATACACTAGAATTTGGGATGCTTTTGTGAGTTGATTTGGAAATTTTTCCTCCTTCACAAGCAGCACAAAGAGTTTCGTTGTCAAGTTTTAGAAGTGGTAGCCCTCGAACAAGATCATCGCCTATGAGTTTGTTGATGTACCCAAAGTTTAGATGGGAAAGGCGGCGGTGCCATAACCAACTAATATCTGTTGGGGCTTTGGATAGCAGACAAATATCGGGTTTACCATAAATAAGATCCATGTCAAGTGGATACATATTTCCGGCACGGTCAGAGTCAATAATAACATCTTTGGTTTTGGCGTCCATGATCAAGCTTCGTTGTTTTGTGAACATAACTTCAAGATTGTTGTCACACAACTGAGAAACACTGATGAGGTTGTGTTTCAGGTCATCAACATAAGCAACTTTCTTGATGGTAAAGTTACCATTTGTTATGTTTCCATAACCCATGATTTTTGCTGTCATGTTGTTGCCAAAGGTAACATCTTGATTGGTGTCGGTTGGTTTGAAGTCACGTAAGAAATTCCTCTTTCCTGTCATATGCTTAGAGCAGCCGCTATCGATATACCATGTATCATCCTTGGGCTCTCCAGCATTAAGTACCTGCAATTAGACAGAACGTTTAGGTACCCAAATCTGAATGGGTCCTGGTTTGTCAGTTGTTAACTTAGGTACTTTGTTTGATGAATTTCTTTTGTTGTAGGGACTTGGTTTATTATGACGGAATTGTTGTGGTTTTATCTGACTTATCAAGTTTTCCAAAAAAGTGATTTGTTTTTGAAAACCCGTGGGTTGATAAGATCTGTGTTTTGGTGTAGGATATCCTAGATGTGATGTTTTGTTAGAAATTGTTTTCTCATATCTAGGATGTGAAGTATGGTTTTGAAAAGCATTATAACGATGGTTTTGAACTTTCTGATATGATGGTTTTTGAAAGTTCCCTGACTGTTTGAAATTGATATCCTGAAAGTAATTTTCAACAGTCTTTCGCAAAGGTTTTGGTTTAGAGTTGAAAACTTGTTTTTGTGGCACAAAGTCAGGTTTCAAAAGTTTCCTTGGTTTTGTGGACTGAGCGTGGACAGCCTGAATGGGTTGCTTATTTTTTTGTTGTTTCTTTGAATACTTTTGTCCCAAACTGTTCTTTCCAACTATGGTAGAATTCAAAGAAGGGAAGACATTTGGAGCAGAAGTATTTCCATGCTCATGAGTAGATTTTTGTCCATTTAGGAAAATCTCAGGTTTGATTGTGCCATCATTCTTTGTTAGTTCATTAGATCTCAATTGATGAGTTATTGAACTAACAGAGTCTGATTCAGAATTCACAACTCTTTTGTATGACTTTTTGGAAATAAAGAAATCAGTATCATCTGGGCTACAGTTGATAACTGTTTCGTCAACTGAATCTTCCTCGTTGGCAGATGTGAAGAGATCTGGTAGAGTGGATTCAGAGTTTTCACAAATTGTCATGTTTTCAATTTGTTCCTTTTCAAATGCTTCTCTACCAATTCCTGGTTTATAACTTGTATTAACTGTGCCAGATCCTAAGGTTTTTGCCTTAGTGAAAATATCATCACTTAATTTTCTAGCAATATTAATAGAATCCAATTTTCCTTGTAGTCTTTTGTTTTCGGATTCAAGAAATATGATTTTGTTTGAAAAATCAGTCAGTTTTTGAGTTAAAACATAATTTTCATCAGTTGAAGATTGAAATTTTTGTTTCAACTTAATGATTTCCATTTCTAAAATATCTTTAATTTCAGAAGAAATAACTGACTGGTTTTTCAATTCCAAATCCCTCTTTTGAATTAGGGCTTGATTTAATTGTTCCAAGACGTGAACATTATCTTCAGATTTTCGTTCAACGTCTCTTTCCAATTTCAAAATCGTTCTTGTATTTTCTCCGAGTTTGAATTGCATCGTTTGTGATTCAGACTTGACAATGTCCATTTTAACCATGTTGTTATGATATGTATTGAGATCAACTTGCAGGCTATTCTCAATCTTGGTTATATGGGATTCAAAAATTGTTTTAGAATAACCAAGTTCTACAACCATGTTCCATACCTGTTCAATGACGTTTGGAGCCCTTGAAGGTATTTCTTCACCAGCCATGAAGCAGAAATTTGACTGTGCTGGTTCAGAGTCTGCTTCATCATCTGAAGTTGGCCAGTATTCGACATTGGGTTCGTGGATTGCCATTAAAGCTTTATCTTTCTTTTCTTGTTTCTTCAGTTCTTTAGCTTTTTGAACGTAGTATGCTGAGTCTTTGACTTTGGATTTGCTTTTAGCACGACATTCTCGAGCATAGTGATTTGTTCCTTTACAATTGTGACAAATGATCACATCATCATTATCACTGTCAGCCTTTTGACTTTGAATTGGTGGTCTTTCAGGTGCTTGGGCTTGGTTCTTTTGTTGAGATTGCTGAAATCCAAAATTTTGATTGTTGTTAGAACCTTGATTTGAGTTGTTATTAAAAATTGGATTGGGATTGTTTTGAAATCCCCGGTTTTGGAAACCTTGGTTTGGGTAGTTTTGGAAAGATGGTCTTTGAGAACTTTGTCCAAAAGATGGTCTTTGTTGAAAACCTAGATTGTTTTGTCCAAAGTATGGTCTTGGTTGAAAACCTGAATTGTTTGGTCCAAAAGATGGCCTGTTTTGATAATTTGGTCTGAAATTTGATTGACCAGAATTTGGCAAAAATCTTTGTAGGTTTGTGTTTGCTACCAAGGCGCATAGTTGTTGATAATCCGCTTCATCATTTGAATCAAAAGAATTATAACAATTTCCCAAAAATGCTTGGTTTTGATTTTGATCGAAAAAGGGTGTTTGGTGTTGAGAAGATGTGGACAAAAGAGCTAATGGTCCACCAAAAGTTGTAGTGGTTGGTGATTCAATAGAGGATTCATACGATTGAAGTTCTCCATACAAATTGTATAAAGATTCAGTATGAATTGCTGGATTTCCCTGAATAATGAGTTTTACCATTTTCCAGCTTTCAAAAAGATTATTCAAAAATTTGAGATTTATCTCATGTTGTGACTTTTTGATACCCAAATTGTTCATTTTAATAACAATAAAATTGAACCTGTCGTGAGCATCATGAATGGTTTCTGATGAAAACATTTTGAAATTGTCAAATTCATTCAAAATGGATGTTTTCTTGTTTCCGATTATTCTTTCGTTTCCACAAAAACGATTTTTTAAACTTTCCCAAATTTGATTTGCGGTTAACAGTATAATGTCATCCATTTGACTTAGAATACTGTGTGAGATTCCAGAAACTAGTTCCTTTTTAGCTTGGAGTTCAAGCTTTCTGTTGTTTTCGGCTATTGTGATTTGATTTGTAGCAAGAGTGGCCATATCTTTTGTAGAGATTCCAGTATACGTTCCTTCCACGCATTTCCAGACATTTTCACCTAAAGTATTTAGATGAAGGTTCATACGGCCAACCCACGAATTATACTCTTCAGGTATAAGTATGGGTGCCCGTGAACCTGAACCCAAACTGTTAGCAATAGAAACAGAATTCATGTTTGAGTAATTTGTTGAAGACATAAAATAATTTTTTTCAAAATTTTTTGATTAAGGATTTGAACAAGTGATATTAAAATGAAACTTTTAAAGAAAATCTTATGGAAGGTTTATATAAACGCTAACCAAAAGTTTTCGACAAAAATTTCAGAATGAATCACACGGGCTCTGATACCAATTGTTAGAAATTATAATATAAGATCTAATCACCACGAATAACGGCTCAGATACAGTTACTGTGTGATAGATATTTATATTAATTAGATATAAAATGCGGAATATAAACAATAATAGTTGCGGAAATAAATATGGGATTATTAGTCACCACTAGAAAGCAGTAAATGACTGAAAGCTATAAATAAAGTAAATAACTGTATTTAAATAACGTTAAGCTGTAAATAATATAAATGACTGTATATAAATGTTAGAAGTTAAATAATATGTATAAATATATATAACGGGTTTAGAATTGGACGGATGAAGCGACTGGTCTTTCAAGTAAGTTCGCCAATAAATTGACTGAACAGGCTTAGGGTTGGACTGGTAACCTAAAAGACTTTGTCACTATTTGTTCAATAGTTCAATCCGGAATATGATAAGTAACACAAAATTCTTTTTGTTTCAAATTTTATGTAAAACAATTTGTTTACATAAGGGTTTGAAGGTTTTCTTAATTTTTGGATATATTTCTCTGGATACCCGATTTTCTCTGGCGTCTCTCTGGAGATTCCCTTGGTCAAAATCGACCACGAAACTTCCTAGATGTAGGTAAGGTTCTGAATAATTTGTGGTAAAAATCTCTCCAGGGTTTGTTGGATGTATTGTACCCAGTTAGCTTTGTTTCTGACTTGAAGATTCTGATCTGGTGAACCAAAATCTATCTGGATACCCAATTTTGTATATCGTCTCTCTGGGGTTTCCCTTGGTCAAAATCGTCCAGAAAACTTCCTAGATGTAGGTAAGGTTCTGAATAATTTGTGGTAAAAATCTCTCCAGGGTTTGTTGGATGTATTGTACCCAGTTAGCTTTGTTTCTGACTTGAAGATTCTGATCTGGTGAACCGAAATCTATCTGGATACCCAATTTTGTATATCGTCTCTCTGGGGTTTCCCTTGGTCAAAATCGTCCAGAAAACTTCCTAGATGTAGGTAAGGTTCTGAATAATTTGTGGTAAAAATCTCTCCAAGGTTTGTTGGATGTATTATACCCAGTTACGTTTATTTTGGACTTGAAGATTCTGATCTGGTCAACAGAAATCTATCTGGATACCCGATTTTGTATATCGTCTCTCTGGGGTTTCCCTTGGTCAAAATCGTCCAGAAAACTTCCTAGATGTAGGTAAGGTTCTGAATAATTTGTGGTAAAAATCTCTCCCTTATTATCTTGTTGAGTTGTGCTCGGTGATTTTTTTCTTAACTTCGAAATTCTGATGTCGAAAAAACAGCAAGGTGGAGATTTTGTGGTGGTTTAAAGGATGTTTGGAGGAGGTTTAAGGAGGGTATTTGGAGGATGTTTGGAGGGTATTTGTAGGATGTTTGGAGGGTATTTGTAGGTTGTTTGGAGTTGTTCTTGGTGTTCTTGGTGTTCTTGGTGTTCTTGATGTTCTTGGTGTTCTTGGTGTTCTTGGTGTTCTTGATGTTCTTGGTGTTCTTGGTGTTCTTGGTGTTCTTGGTGTTCTTGCTTCAAGGATGAAGATGAAGATGATGTTGAAGAACTTCTTGAAGATGCAGGAGATGTTCTTGGTTGAGAGGTTTTGGTGTATGGAGAGGTTTTTCAAAGTTTATAAGAGGTTATGAATGAAAGAGCACACAACTCTCTTATATACTAACTTACATATACATACACTTTCCATACATACATACAAGTATACATACACACACATAAATATCTAAGATGTATGGATTATTGGCTGTCAAATAAAAAGGTGGAGTAGTAGAAGTCAATTTGGCTTTTGCTTCTTTGATTTGCAAGAGAAGTATTTGGTATAAATACTAGGTATTTGGTATAAATACTTGTATTTTGGAGATGTATCTTTTCTTCACTAGGTATTTGCAAATGAAATACAAATAAATTAATATACATAAATTCAATTAAGATTAATTGAATTTACATAATTAATCCAAATTGTTTTGAAGTTTGACACTTTTAGCCCTTGATTCGTTTTTGTCTTCAAACGTGGTTGACTTTCCGTCTTTGCGTATTTCGCCTTTGCGTATTTTTGTTTAATTACGAATCCATGAAACCTGAAATAACTGATAATATTTGTCAGATTAAATAAATACAGTTCATCTTATTTCAGTGATGGTCACATACAAAAACATTTTTCAACATATATAAAGTTGCTAATTTAATCAAATGAATTATATTTGGTGACACTTCTCAATTCAAATTGGGCAAGTCGAACTTTATTGCATCTAAACTTATGTTATTTTTAAAGAGAAATATACAATGAATTTCATCCAAAAGCTTCTCGAAAAACCTGTTAGTTAGTTATAAATAATGAAAACGTAATAAAGTTGATAAAAAGTTGCTAATATGATTAAAAGTTATAAATAATGAAAACTTATGTTATTTATCGAAATGTATAATGAATTTCCTCCAAAAGCGTCTATAAAAACCTTTTAATTGGCTATATAGAATGAGAAAGTAATAATGTTGATATAAAGTTGCTAATTTAATCAAATGAATTATATTTGGTGACACTTCTCAATTCAAATTGGGCAAGTCGATAAAAGGTTTCTAATATAATCAAATAAATTATATTTGCTGCCACTTTTGAATTCAAAATTGGGGAAATCGAATTTAGAGCCTCTAAAATTACATTATCGAAATGTATAATGAATTTCATCCAAAAGCGTCTATAAAAGCCTTTTAATTGGCTATATAGAATGCTAACGTAATAATGTTGATATAAAGTTGCTAATTTAATCAAATGAATTATATTTGGTGACACTTCTCAATTCAAATTGGGCAAGTCGAACTTTATTGCATCTAAACTTATGTTATTTTTAAAGGGAAATATACAATGAATTTCATCCAAAAGCTTCTCGAAAAACCTGTTAGTTCGTTATAAATAATGAAAACGTAATAAAGTTGATAAAAAGTTGCTAATATAAACAAATAAATTATATTTGGTGCCACTTTTGAATTCAAAATTGGGGAAGTCGAATTTATAGCCTCTAAACTTATGTTATCGAAATGTATAATGAATTTCATCCAAAAGCGTCTATAAAAACCTTTTAATTGGCTATATAGAATGAGAACGTAATAAGGTTGATATAAAGTTGCTAATTTAATCAAATGAATTATATTTGGTTACACTTCTCAATTCAAATTGGGCAAATCGAAATTTATTGTATCTAAACTTATGATATTTTCAAAGAGAAATATAGAATGAATTTCATCAAAAAGCGTCTAGAAAAACATGTTAGTTAGTTATAAATAATGACAACGTAATAAGGTTGATAAAAAGTTTCTAATATAATCAAATAAATTATATTTGGTGCCACTTTTGAATTCAAAGTTGGGGAAATCGAATTTAAAGCATCTAAACTTATGTTATCGAAATGTATAATGAATTTCGTCCAAAAGCGTCTATAAATACCTTTTACATGGCTATATTGAATGAGAACGTAATAATGTTGATATAAAGTTGCTAATTTAATCAAATGAATGATATTAGGGGACACTTCTCGATTCAAATTGGGCAAGTCGAACTTTATTGCATCTAAACTCATGTGATTTTAAAAGAGAAATATAGAATGAATTTCATCCAAAAGCGTCTACAAAAACCTGTTAGTTAGTTATAAATAATGACAACGTAATAAAGTTGATAAAAAGTTGCTAATATAATCAAATAAATTATATTTTGTGCCACTTTTGAATTCAAAATTGGGGAAATCGAATTTAAAGCATCTAAACTTACGTTATCGAAATGTATAATGAATTTCGTCCAAAAGCGTCTATAAAAACCTTTTAATTTGCTATATAGAATGAGAACGTAATAATGTTGATATAAACTTGCTAATTTAATCAAATGAATTATATTTGGTGATACTTCTCAATTCAAATTGGGCAAGTCAAACTTTATTGCATCTAAACTTATGTTATTTTTAAAGAGAAATATAGAATGAATTTCATCCAAAAACGTCTAGAAAAACCTGTTAGTTATAAATAGTGACAACGTAATAAAGTTGATAAAAAGTTGCTAAGATAATCAAATAAGTTATATTTGCTGCCACTTTTGAATTCAAATTTGGGGAAGTCGAATTTATAGCCTCTAAACTTACGTTATCGAAATGTATAATGAATATCGTCAAATAGCGTCTATAAAAACCTTTTAATTGGCTCTATAGAATACTAACGTAATAATGTTGATATAAACTTGCTAATTTAATCAAATGAATTATATTTGGTGACACTTCTCAATTCAAATTGGGCAAGTCGAACTTTATTGCATCTAAACTTATGTTATTTTTAAAGGGAAATATACAATGAATTTCATCCAAAAGCTTCTCGAAAAACCTGTTAGTTAGTTATAAATAATGAAAACATAATAAAGTTGATAAAAAGTTGCTAATATAAACAAATAAATTATATTTGGTGCCACTTTTGAATTCAAAATTGGGGAAGTCGAATTTATAGCCTCTAAACTTATGTTATCGAAATGTATAATGAATTTCATCCAAAAGCGTCTATAAAAACCTTTTAATTGGCTATATAGAATGAGAACGTAATAAGGTTGATATAAAGTTGCTAATTTAATCAAATGAATTATATTTGGTTACACTTCTCAATTCAAATTGGGCAAATCGAAAGTTATTGTATCTAAACTTATGATATTTTCAAAGAGAAATATAGAATGAATTTCATCAAAAAAGCGTCTAGAAAAACATGTTAGTTAGTTATAAATAATGACAACGTAATAAGGTTGATAAAAAGTTTCTAATATAATCAAATAAATTATATTTGGTGCCACTTTTGAATTCAAAGTTGGGGAAATCGAATTTAAAGCATCTAAACTTACGTTATCGAAATGTATAATGAATTTCGTCCAAAAGCGTCTATAAATACCTTTTAATTGGCTATATTGAATGAGAACGTAATAATGTTGATATAAAGTTCCTAATTTAATCAAATGAATGATATTAGGGGACACTTCTCGATTCAAATTGGGCAAGTCGAACTTTATTGCATCTAAACTCATGTGATTTTAAAAGAGAAATATAGAATGAATTTCATCCAAAAGCGTCTACAAAAACCTGTTAGTTAGTTATAAATAATGACAACGTAATAAAGTTGATAAAAAGTTGCTAATATAATCAAATAAATTATATTTTGTGCCACTTTTGAATTCAAAATTGGGGAAATCGAATTTAAAGCATCTAAACTTACGTTATCGAAATGTATAATGAATTTCGTCCAAAAGCGTCTATAAAAACCTTTTAATTTGCTATATAGAATGAGAACGTAATAATGTTGATATAAACTTGCTAATTTAATCAAATGAATTATATTTGGTGATACTTCTCAATTCAAATTGGGCAAGTCAAACTTTATTGCATCTAAACTTATGTTATTTTTAAAGAGAAATATAGAATGAATTTCATCCAAAAACGTCTAGAAAAACCTGTTAGTTATAAATAGTGACAACGTAATAAAGTTGATAAAAAGTTGCTAAGATAATCAAATAAGTTATATTTGCTGCCACTTTTGAATTCAAATTTGGGGAAGTCGAATTTATAGCCTCTAAACTTACGTTATCGAAATGTATAATGAATATCGTCAAATAGCGTCTATAAAAACCTTTTAATTGGCTCTATAGAATACTAACGTAATAATGTTGATATAAACTTGCTAATTTAATCAAATGAATTATATTTGGTGACACTTCTCAATTCAAATTGGGCAAGTCGAACTTTATTGCATCTAAACTTATGTTATTTTTAAAGAGAAATATACAATGAATTTCATCCAAAAGCTTCTCGAAAAACCTGTTAGTTAGTTATAAATAATGAAGACGTAATAAAGTTGATAAAAAGTTGCTAATATGATAAAATAAATTATATTTGGTACCACTTTTGAATTCAAAATTGGGGAAGGTGAATTTAAAGCATCTAAACTTACGTTATCGAAATGTATAATGAATTTCCTCCAAAAGCGTCTATAAAAACCTTTTAATTGGCTATATAGAATGAGAAAGTAATAATGTTGATATAAAGTTGCTAATTTAATCAAATGAATTATATTTGGTGACACTTCTCAATTCAAATTGGGCAAGTCGATAAAAGGTTTCTAATATAATCAAATAAATTATATTTGCTGCCACTTTTGAATTCAAAATTGGGGAAATCGAATTTAGAGCCTCTAAACTTACATTATCGAAATGTATAATGAATTTCGTCCAAAAGCGTCTATAAAAGCCTTTTAATTGGCTATATAGAATGCTAACGTAATAATGTTGATATAAAGTTGCTAATTTAATCAAATGAATTATATTTGGTGACACTTCTCAATTCAAATTGGGCAAGTCGAACTTTATTGCATCTAAACTTATGTTATTTTTAAAGGGAAATATACAATGAATTTCATCCAAAAGCTTCTCGAAAAACCTGTTAGTTAGTTATAAATAATGAAAACGTAATAAAGTTGATAAAAAGTTGCTAATATAAACAAATAAATTATATTTGGTGCCACTTTTGAATTCAAAATTGGGGAAGTCGAATTTATAGCCTCTAAACTTATGTTATCGAAATGTATAATGAATTTCATCCAAAAGCGTCTATAAAAACCTTTTAATTGGCTATATAGAATGAGAACGTAATAAGGTTGATATAAAGTTGCTAATTTAATCAAATGAATTATATTTGGTTACACTTCTCAATTCAAATTGGGCAAATCGAAATTTATTGTATCTAAACTTATGATATTTTCAAAGAGAAATATAGAATGAATTTCATCAAAAAGCGTCTAGAAAAACATGTTAGTTAGTTATAAATAATGACAACATAATAAGGTTGATAAAAAGTTTCTAATATAATCAAATAAATTATATTTGGTGCCACTTTTGAATTCAAAGTTGGGGAAATCGAATTTAAAGCATCTAAACTTACGTTATCGAAATGTATAATGAATTTCGTCCAAAAGCGTCTATAAATACCTTTTAATTGGCTATATTGAATGAGAACGTAATAATGTTGATATAAAGTTGCTAATTTAATCAAATGAATGATATTAGGGGACACTTCTCGATTCAAATTGGGCAAGTCGAACTTTATTGCATCTAAACTCATGTGATTTTAAAAGAGAAATATAGAATGAATTTCATCCAAAAGCGTCTACAAAAACCTGTTAGTTAGTTATAAATAATGACAACGTAATAAAGTTGATAAAAAGTTGTTAATATAATCAAATAAATTATATTTTGTGCCACTTTTGAATTCAAAATTGGGGAAATCGAATTTAAAGCATCTAAACTTACGTTATCGAAATGTATAATGAATTTCGTCCAAAAGCGTCTATAAATACCTTTTAGTTGGCTATATTGAATGAGAACGTAATAATGTTGATATAAAGTTGCTAATTTAATCAAATGAATTATATTTGGTGATACTTCTCAATCCAAATTGGGCAAGTCAAACTTTATTGCATCTAAACTTATGTTATTTTTAAAGAGAAATATAGAATGAATTTCATCCAAAAACGTCTAGAAAAACCTGTTAGTTATAAATAATGACAACGTAATAAAGTTGATAAAAAGTTGCGAAGATAATCAAATAAGTTATATTTGCTGCCACTTTTGAATTCAAAATTGGGGAAGTCGAATTTATAGCCTCTAAACTTACGTTATCGAAATGTATAATGAATATCGTCAAATAGCGTCTATAAAAACCTTTTAATTGGCTATATAGAATACTAACGTAATAATGTTGATATAAAGTTGCTAATTTAATCAAATGAATTATATTTGGTGACACTTCTCAATTCAAATTGGGCAAGTCGAACTTTATTGCATCTAAACTTATGTTATTTTTAAAGAGAAATATACAATGAATTTCATCCAAAAGCTTCTCGAAAAACCTGTTAGTTAGTAATAAATAATGAAAACGTAATAAAGTTGATAAAAAGTTGCTAATATGATAAAATAAATTATATTTGGTACCACTTTTGAATTCAAAATTGGGGAAGGTGAATTTAAAGCATCTAAACTTACGTTATCGAAATGTATAATGAATTTCCTCCAAAAGCGTCTATAAAAACCTTTTAATTGGCTATATAGAATGAGAAAGTAATAATGTTGATATAAAGTTGCTAATTTAATCAAATGAATTATATTTGGTGACACTTCTCAATTCAAATTGGGCAAGTCGATAAAAGGTTTCTAATATAATCAAATAAATTATATTTGCTGCCACTTTTGAATTCAAAATTGGGGAAATCGAATTTAGAGCCTCTAAACTTACATTATCGAAATGTATAATGAATTTCGTCCAAAAGCGTCTATAAAAGCCTTTTAATTGGCTATATAGAATGCTAACGTAATAATGTTGATATAAAGTTGCTAATTTAATCAAATGAATTATATTTGGTGACACTTCTCAATTCAAATTGGGCAAGTCGAACTTTATTGCATCTAAACTTATGTTATTTTTAAAGGGAAATATACAATGAATTTCATCCAAAAGCTTCTCGAAAAACCTGTTAGTTAGTTATAAATAATGAAAACGTAATAAAGTTGATAAAAAGTTGCTAATATAAACAAATAAATTATATTTGGTGCCACTTTTGAATTCAAAATTGGGGAAGTCGAATTTATAGCCTCTAAACTTATGTTATCGAAATGTATAATGAATTTCATCCAAAAGCGTCTATAAAAACCTTTTAATTGGCTATATAGAATGAGAACGTAATAAGGTTGATATAAAGTTGCTAATTTAATCAAATGAATTATATTTGGTTACACTTCTCAATTCAAATTGGGCAAATCGAAATTTATTGTATCTAAACTTATGATATTTTCAAAGAGAAATATAGAATGAATTTCATCAAAAAGCGTCTAGAAAAACATGTTAGTTAGTTATAAATAATGACAACATAATAAGGTTGATAAAAAGTTTCTAATATAATCAAATAAATTATATTTGGTGCCACTTTTGAATTCAAAGTTGGGGAAATCGAATTTAAAGCATCTAAACTTACGTTATCGAAATGTATAATGAATTTCGTCCAAAAGCGTCTATAAATACCTTTTAATTGGCTATATTGAATGAGAACGTAATAATGTTGATATAAAGTTGCTAATTTAATCAAATGAATGATATTAGGGGACACTTCTCGATTCAAATTGGGCAAGTCGAACTTTATTGCATCTAAACTCATGTGATTTTAAAAGAGAAATATAGAATGAATTTCATCCAAAAGCGTCTACAAAAACCTGTTAGTTAGTTATAAATAATGACAACGTAATAAAGTTGATAAAAAGTTGTTAATATAATCAAATAAATTATATTTTGTGCCACTTTTGAATTCAAAATTGGGGAAATCGAATTTAAAGCATCTAAACTTACGTTATCGAAATGTATAATGAATTTCGTCCAAAAGCGTCTATAAATACCTTTTAGTTGGCTATATTGAATGAGAACGTAATAATGTTGATATAAAGTTGCTAATTTAATCAAATGAATTATATTTGGTGATACTTCTCAATCCAAATTGGGCAAGTCAAACTTTATTGCATCTAAACTTATGTTATTTTTAAAGAGAAATATAGAATGAATTTCATCCAAAAACGTCTAGAAAAACCTGTTAGTTATAAATAATGACAACGTAATAAAGTTGATAAAAAGTTGCGAAGATAATCAAATAAGTTATATTTGCTGCCACTTTTGAATTCAAAATTGTGGAAGTCGAATTTATAGCCTCTAAACTTACGTTATCGAAATGTATAATGAATATCGTCAAATAGCGTCTATAAAAACCTTTTAATTGGCTATATAGAATACTAACGTAATAATGTTGATATAAAGTTGCTAATTTAATCAAATGAATTATATTTGGTGACACTTCTCAATTCAAATTGGGCAAGTCGAACTTTATTGCATCTAAACTTATGTTATTTTTAAAGAGAAATATACAATGAATTTCATCCAAAAGCTTCTCGAAAAACCTGTTAGTTAGTTATAAATAATGAAAACGTAATAAAGTTGATAAAAAGTTGCTAATATGATAAAATAAATTATATTTGGTACCACTTTTGAATTCAAAATTGGGGAAGGTGAATTTAAAGCATCTAAACTTACGTTATCGAAATGTATAATGAATTTCCTCCAAAAGCGTCTATAAAAACCTTTTAATTGGCTATATAGAATGAGAAAGTAATAATGTTGATATAAAGTTGCTAATTTAATCAAATGAATTATATTTGGTGACACTTCTCAATTCAAATTGGGCAAGTCGATAAAAGGTTTCTAATATAATCAAATAAATTATATTTGCTGCCACTTTTGAATTCAAAATTGGGGAAATCGAATTTAGAGCCTCTAAACTTACATTATCGAAATGTATAATGAATTTCGTCCAAAAGCGTCTATAAAAGCCTTTTAATTGGCTATATAGAATGCTAACGTAATAATGTTGATATAAAGTTGCTAATTTAATCAAATGAATTATATTTGGTGACACTTCTCAATTCAAATTGGGCAAGTCGAACTTTATTGCATCTAAACTTATGTTATTTTTAAAGGGAAATATACAATGAATTTCATCCAAAAGCTTCTCGAAAAACCTGTTAGTTAGTTATAAATAATGAAAACGTAATAAAGTTGATAAAAAGTTGCTAATATAAACAAATAAATTATATTTGGTGCCACTTTTGAATTCAAAATTGGGGAAGTCGAATTTATAGCCTCTAAACTTATGTTATCGAAATGTATAATGAATTTCATCCAAAAGCGTCTATAAAAACCTTTTAATTGGCTATATAGAATGAGAACGTAATAAGGTTGATATAAAGTTGCTAATTTAATCAAATGAATTATATTTGGTTACACTTCTCAATTCAAATTGGGCAAATCGAAATTTATTGTATCTAAACTTATGATATTTTCAAAGAGAAATATAGAATGAATTTCATCAAAAAGCGTCTAGAAAAACATGTTAGTTAGTTATAAATAATGACAACATAATAAGGTTGATAAAAAGTTTCTAATATAATCAAATAAATTATATTTGGTGCCACTTTTGAATTCAAAGTTGGGGAAATCGAATTTAAAGCATCTAAACTTACGTTATCGAAATGTATAATGAATTTCGTCCAAAAGCGTCTATAAATACCTTTTAATTGGCTATATTGAATGAGAACGTAATAATGTTGATATAAAGTTGCTAATTTAATCAAATGAATGATATTAGGGGACACTTCTCGATTCAAATTGGGCAAGTCGAACTTTATTGCATCTAAACTCATGTGATTTTAAAAGAGAAATATAGAATGAATTTCATCCAAAAGCGTCTACAAAAACCTGTTAGTTAGTTATAAATAATGACAACGTAATAAAGTTGATAAAAAGTTGTTAATATAATCAAATAAATTATATTTTGTGCCACTTTTGAATTCAAAATTGGGGAAATCGAATTTAAAGCATCTAAACTTACGTTATCGAAATGTATAATGAATTTCGTCCAAAAGCGTCTATAAATACCTTTTAGTTGGCTATATTGAATGAGAACGTAATAATGTTGATATAAAGTTGCTAATTTAATCAAATGAATTATATTTGGTGATACTTCTCAATCCAAATTGGGCAAGTCAAACTTTATTGCATCTAAACTTATGTTATTTTTAAAGAGAAATATAGAATGAATTTCATCCAAAAACGTCTAGAAAAACCTGTTAGTTATAAATAATGACAACGTAATAAAGTTGATAAAAAGTTGCGAAGATAATCAAATAAGTTATATTTGCTGCCACTTTTGAATTCAAAATTGGGGAAGTCGAATTTATAGCCTCTAAACTTACGTTATCGAAATGTATAATGAATATCGTCAAATAGCGTCTATAAAAACCTTTTAATTGGCTATATAGAATACTAACGTAATAATGTTGATATAAAGTTGCTAATTTAATCAAATGAATTATATTTGGTGACACTTCTCAATTCAAATTGGGCAAGTCGAACTTTATTGCATCTAAACTTATGTTATTTTTAAAGAGAAATATACAATGAATTTCATCCAAAAGCTTCTCGAAAAACCTGTTAGTTAGTTATAAATAATGAAAACGTAATAAAGTTGATAAAAAGTTGCTAATATGATAAAATAAATTATATTTGGTACCACTTTTGAATTCAAAATTGGGGAAGGTGAATTTAAAGCATCTAAACTTACGTTATCGAAATGTATAATGAATTTCCTCCAAAAGCGTCTATAAAAACCTTTTAATTGGCTATATAGAATGAGAAAGTAATAATGTTGATATAAAGTTGCTAATTTAATCAAATGAATTATATTTGGTGACACTTCTCAATTCAAATTGGGCAAGTCGATAAAAGGTTTCTAATATAATCAAATAAATTATATTTGCTGCCACTTTTGAATTCAAAATTGGGGAAATCGAATTTAGAGCCTCTAAACTTACATTATCGAAATGTATAATGAATTTCGTCCAAAAGCGTCTATAAAAGCCTTTTAATTGGCTATATAGAATGCTAACGTAATAATGTTGATATAAAGTTGCTAATTTAATCAAATGAATTATATTTGGTGACACTTCTCAATTCAAATTGGGCAAGTCGAACTTTATTGCATCTAAACTTATGTTATTTTTAAAGGGAAATATACAATGAATTTCATCCAAAAGCTTCTCGAAAAACCTGTTAGTTAGTTATAAATAATGAAAACGTAATAAAGTTGATAAAAAGTTGCTAATATAAACAAATAAATTATATTTGGTGCCACTTTTGAATTCAAAATTGGGGAAGTCGAATTTATAGCCTCTAAACTTATGTTATCGAAATGTATAATGAATTTCATCCAAAAGCGTCTATAAAAACCTTTTAATTGGCTATATAGAATGAGAACGTAATAAGGTTGATATAAAGTTGCTAATTTAATCAAATGAATTATATTTGGTTACACTTCTCAATTCAAATTGGGCAAATCGAAATTTATTGTATCTAAACTTATGATATTTTCAAAGAGAAATATAGAATGAATTTCATCAAAAAGCGTCTAGAAAAACATGTTAGTTAGTTATAAATAATGACAACATAATAAGGTTGATAAAAAGTTTCTAATATAATCAAATAAATTATATTTGGTGCCACTTTTGAATTCAAAGTTGGGGAAATCGAATTTAAAGCATCTAAACTTACGTTATCGAAATGTATAATGAATTTCGTCCAAAAGCGTCTATAAATACCTTTTAATTGGCTATATCGAATGAGAACGTAATAATGTTGATATAAAGTTGCTAATTTAATCAAATGAATGATATTAGGGGACACTTCTCGATTCAAATTGGGCAAGTCGAACTTTATTGCATCTAAACTCATGTGATTTTAAAAGAGAAATATAGAATGAATTTCATCCAAAAGCGTCTACAAAAACCTGTTAGTTAGTTATAAATAATGACAACGTAATAAAGTTGATAAAAAGTTGCTAATATAATCAAATAAATTATATTTTGTGCCACTTTTGAATTCAAAATTGGGGAAATCGAATTTAAAGCATCTAAACTTACGTTATCGAAATGTATAATGAATTTCGTCCAAAAGCGTCTATAAATACCTTTTAATTGGCTATATTGAATGAGAACGTAATAATGTTGATATAAAGTTGCTAATTTAATCAAATGAATTATATTTGGTGATACTTCTCAATCCAAATTGGGCAAGTCAAACTTTATTGCATCTAAACTTATGTTATTTTTAAAGAGAAATATAGAATGAATTTCATCCAAAAACGTCTAGAAAAACCTGTTAGTTATAAATAATGACAACGTAATAAAGTTGATAAAAAGTTGCGAAGATAATCAAATAAGTTATATTTGCTGCCACTTTTGAATTCAAAATTGGGGAAGTCGAATTTATAGCCTCTAAACTTACGTTATCGAAATGTATAATGAATATCGTCAAATAGCGTCTATAAAAACCTTTTAATTGGCTATATAGAATACTAACGTAATAATGTTGATATAAAGTTGCTAATTTAATCAAATGAATTATATTTGGTGACACTTCTCAATTCAAATTGGGCAAGTCGAACTTTATTGCATCTAAACTTATGTTATTTTTAAAGAGAAATATACAATGAATTTCATCCAAAAGCTTCTCGAAAAACCTGTTAGTTAGTTATAAATAATGAAAACGTAATAAAGTTGATAAAAAGTTGCTAATATGATAAAATAAATTATATTTGGTACCACTTTTGAATTCAAAATTGGGGAAGGTGAATTTAAAGCATCTAAACTTACGTTATCGAAATGTATAATGAATTTCCTCCAAAAGCGTCTATAAAAACCTTTTAATTGGCTATATAGAATGAGAAAGTAATAATGTTGATATAAAGTTGCTAATTTAATCAAATGAATTATATTTGGTGACACTTCTCAATTCAAATTGGGCAAGTCGATAAAAGGTTTCTAATATAATCAAATAAATTATATTTGCTGTCACTTTTGAATTCAAAATTGGGGAAATCGAATTTAGAGCCTCTAAACTTACATTATCGAAATGTATAATGAATTTCGTCCAAAAGCGTCTATAAAAGCCTTTTAATTGGCTATATAGAATGCTAACGTAATAATGTTGATATAAAGTTGCTAATTTAATCAAATGAATTATATTTGGTGACACTTCTCAATTCAAATTGGGCAAGTCGAACTTTATTACATCTAAACTTATGTTATTTTTAAAGGGAAATATACAATGAATTTCATCCAAAAGCTTCTCGAAAAACCTGTTAGTTAGTTATAAATAATGAAAACGTAATAAAGTTGATAAAAAGTTGCTAATATAAACAAATAAATTATATTTGGTGCCACTTTTGAATTCAAAATTGGGGAAGTCGAATTTATAGCCTCTAAACTTATGTTATCGAAATGTATAATGAATTTCATCCAAAAGCGTCTATAAAAACCTTTTAATTGGCTATATAGAATGAGAACGTAATAAGGTTGATATAAAGTTGCTAATTTAATCAAATGAATTATATTTGGTTACACTTCTCAATTCAAATTGGGCAAATCGAAATTTATTGTATCTAAACTTATGATATTTTCAAAGAGAAATATAGAATGAATTTCATCAAAAAGCGTCTAGAAAAACATGTTAGTTAGTTATAAATAATGACAACATAATAAGGTTGATAAAAAGTTTCTAATATAATCAAATAAATTATATTTGGTGCCACTTTTGAATTCAAAGTTGGGGAAATCGAATTTAAAGCATCTAAACTTACGTTATCGAAATGTATAATGAATTTCGTCCAAAAGCGTCTATAAATACCTTTTAATTGGCTATATTGAATGAGAACGTAATAATGTTGATATAAAGTTGCTAATTTAATCAAATGAATGATATTAGGGGACACTTCTCGATTCAAATTGGGCAAGTCGAACTTTATTGCATCTAAACTCATGTGATTTTAAAAGAGAAATATAGAATGAATTTCATCCAAAAGCGTCTACAAAAACCTGTTAGTTAGTTATAAATAATGACAACGTAATAAAGTTGATAAAAAGTTGCTAATATAATCAAATAAATTATATTTTGTGCCACTTCTGAATTCAAAATTGGGGAAATCGAATTTAAAGCATCTAAACTTACGTTATCGAAATGTATAATGAATTTCGTCCAAAAGCGTCTATAAATACCTTTTAGTTGGCTATATTGAATGAGAACGTAATAATGTTGATATAAAGTTGCTAATTTAATCAAATGAATTATATTTGGTGATACTTCTCAATCCAAATTGGGCAAGTCAAACTTTATTGCATCTAAACTTATGTTATTTTTAAAGAGAAATATAGAATGAATTTCATCCAAAAACGTCTAGAAAAACCTGTTAGTTATAAATAATGACAACGTAATAAAGTTGATAAAAAGTTGCGAAGATAATCAAATAAGTTATATTTGCTGCCACTTTTGAATTCAAAATTGGGGAAGTCGAATTTATAGCCTCTAAACTTACGTTATCGAAATGTATAATGAATATCGTCAAATAGCGTCTATAAAAACCTTTTAATTGGCTATATAGAATACTAACGTAATAATGTTGATATAAAGTTGCTAATTTAATCAAATGAATTATATTTGGTGACACTTCTCAATTCAAATTGGGCAAGTCGAACTTTATTGCATCTAAACTTATGTTATTTTTAAAGAGAAATATACAATGAATTTCATCCAAAAGCTTCTCGAAAAACCTGTTAGTTAGTTATAAATAATGAAAACGTAATAAAGTTGATAAAAAGTTGCTAATATGATAAAATAAATTATATTTGGTACCACTTTTGAATTCAAAATTGGGGAAGGTGAATTTAAAGCATCTAAACTTACGTTATCGAAATGTATAATGAATTTCCTCCAAAAGCGTCTATAAAAACCTTTTAATTGGCTATATAGAATGAGAAAGTAATAATGTTGATATAAAGTTGCTAATTTAATCAAATGAATTATATTTGGTGACACTTCTCAATTCAAATTGGGCAAGTCGATAAAAGGTTTCTAATATAATCAAATAAATTATATTTGCTGCCACTTTTGAATTCAAAATTGGGGAAATCGAATTTAGAGCCTCTAAACTTACATTATCGAAATGTATAATGAATTTCGTCCAAAAGCGTCTATAAAAGCCTTTTAATTGGCTATATAGAATGCTAACGTAATAATGTTGATATAAAGTTGCTAATTTAATCAAATGAATTATATTTGGTGACACTTCTCAATTCAAATTGGGCAAGTCGAACTTTATTGCATCTAAACTTATGTTATTTTTAAAGGGAAATATACAATGAATTTCATCCAAAAGCTTCTCGAAAAACCTGTTAGTTAGTTATAAATAATGAAAACGTAATAAAGTTGATAAAAAGTTGCTAATATAAACAAATAAATTATATTTGGTGCCACTTTTGAATTCAAAATTGGGGAAGTCGAATTTATAGCCTCTAAACTTATGTTATCGAAATGTATAATGAATTTCATCCAAAAGCGTCTATAAAAACCTTTTAATTGGCTATATAGAATGAGAACGTAATAAGGTTGATATAAAGTTGCTAATTTAATCAAATGAATTATATTTGGTTACACTTCTCAATTCAAATTGGGCAAATCGAAATTTATTGTATCTAAACTTATGATATTTTCAAAGAGAAATATAGAATGAATTTCATCAAAAAGCATCTAGAAAAACATGTTAGTTAGTTATAAATAATGACAACATAATAAGGTTGATAAAAAGTTTCTAATATAATCAAATAAATTATATTTGGTGCCACTTTTGAATTCAAAGTTGGGGAAATCGAATTTAAAGCATCTAAACTTACGTTATCGAAATGTATAATGAATTTCGTCCAAAAGCGTCTATAAATACCTTTTAATTGGCTATATCGAATGAGAACGTAATAATGTTGATATAAAGTTGCTAATTTAATCAAATGAATGATATTAGGGGACACTTCTCGATTCAAATTGGGCAAGTCGAACTTTATTGCATCTAAACTCATGTGATTTTAAAAGAGAAATATAGAATGAATTTCATCCAAAAGCGTCTACAAAAACCTGTTAGTTAGTTATAAATAATGACAACGTAATAAAGTTGATAAAAAGTTGCTAATATAATCAAATAAATTATATTTTGTGCCACTTTTGAATTCAAAATTGGGGAAATCGAATTTAAAGCATCTAAACTTACGTTATCGAAATGTATAATGAATTTCGTCCAAAAGCGTCTATAAATACCTTTTAATTGGCTATATTGAATGAGAACGTAATAATGTTGATATAAAGTTGCTAATTTAATCAAATGAATTATATTTGGTGATACTTCTCAATCCAAATTGGGCAAGTCAAACTTTATTGCATCTAAACTTATGTTATTTTTAAAGAGAAATATAGAATGAATTTCATCCAAAAACGTCTAGAAAAACCTGTTAGTTATAAATAATGACAACGTAATAAAGTTGATAAAAAGTTGCGAAGATAATCAAATAAGTTATATTTGCTGCCACTTTTGAATTCAAAATTGGGGAAGTCGAATTTATAGCCTCTAAACTTACGTTATCGAAATGTATAATGAATATCGTCAAATAGCGTCTATAAAAACCTTTTAATTGGCTATATAGAATACTAACGTAATAATGTTGATATAAAGTTGCTAATTTAATCAAATGAATTATATTTGGTGACACTTCTCAATTCAAATTGGGCAAGTCGAACTTTATTGCATCTAAACTTATGTTATTTTTAAAGAGAAATATACAATGAATTTCATCCAAAAGCTTCTCGAAAAACCTGTTAGTTAGTTATAAATAATGAAAACGTAATAAAGTTGATAAAAAGTTGCTAATATGATAAAATAAATTATATTTGGTACCACTTTTGAATTCAAAATTGGGGAAGGTGAATTTAAAGCATCTAAACTTACGTTATCGAAATGTATAATGAATTTCCTCCAAAAGCGTCTATAAAAACCTTTTAATTGGCTATATAGAATGAGAAAGTAATAATGTTGATATAAAGTTGCTAATTTAATCAAATGAATTATATTTGGTGACACTTCTCAATTCAAATTGGGCAAGTCGATAAAAGGTTTCTAATATAATCAAATAAATTATATTTGCTGTCACTTTTGAATTCAAAATTGGGGAAATCGAATTTAGAGCCTCTAAACTTACATTATCGAAATGTATAATGAATTTCGTCCAAAAGCGTCTATAAAAGCCTTTTAATTGGCTATATAGAATGCTAACGTAATAATGTTGATATAAAGTTGCTAATTTAATCAAATGAATTATATTTGGTGACACTTCTCAATTCAAATTGGGCAAGTCGAACTTTATTACATCTAAACTTATGTTATTTTTAAAGGGAAATATACAATGAATTTCATCCAAAAGCTTCTCGAAAAACCTGTTAGTTAGTTATAAATAATGAAAACGTAATAAAGTTGATAAAAAGTTGCTAATATAAACAAATAAATTATATTTGGTACCACTTTTGAATTCAAAATTGGGGAAGTCGAATTTATAGCCTCTAAACTTATGTTATCGAAATGTATAATGAATTTCATCCAAAAGCGTCTATAAAAACCTTTTAATTGGCTATATAGAATGAGAACGTAATAAGGTTGATATAAAGTTGCTAATTTAATCAAATGAATTATATTTGGTTACACTTCTAAATTCAAATTGGGCAAATCGAAATTTATTGTATCTAAACTTATGATATTTTCAAAGAGAAATATAGAATGAATTTCATCAAAAAGCGTCTAGAAAAACATGTTAGTTAGTTATAAATAATGACAACATAATAAGGTTGATAAAAAGTTTCTAATATAATCAAATAAATTATATTTGGTGCCACTTTTGAATTCAAAGTTGGGGAAATCGAATTTAAAGCATCTAAACTTACGTTATCGAAATGTATAATGAATTTCGTCCAAAAGCGTCTATAAATACCTTTTAATTGGCTATATCGAATGAGAACGTAATAATGTTGATATAAAGTTGCTAATTTAATCAAATGAATGATATTAGGGGACACTTCTCGATTCAAATTGGGCAAGTCGAACTTTATTGCATCTAAACTCATGTGATTTTAAAAGAGAAATATAGAATGAATTTCATCCAAAAGCGTCTACAAAAACCTGTTAGTTAGTTATAAATAATGACAACGTAATAAAGTTGATAAAAAGTTGCTAATATAATCAAATAAATTATATTTTGTGCCACTTTTGAATTCAAAATTGGGGAAATCGAATTTAAAGCATCTAAACTTACGTTATCGAAATGTATAATGAATTTCGTCCAAAAGCGTCTATAAATACCTTTTAATTGGCTATATTGAATGAGAACGTAATAATGTTGATATAAAGTTGCTAATTTAATCAAATGAATTATATTTGGTGATACTTCTCAATCCAAATTGGGCAAGTCAAACTTTATTGCATCTAAACTTATGTTATTTTTAAAGAGAAATATAGAATGAATTTCATCCAAAAACGTCTAGAAAAACCTGTTAGTTATAAATAATGACAACGTAATAAAGTTGATAAAAAGTTGCGAAGATAATCAAATAAGTTATATTTGCTGCCACTTTTGAATTCAAAATTGGGGAAGTCGAATTTATAGCCTCTAAACTTACGTTATCGAAATGTATAATGAATATCGTCAAATAGCGTCTATAAAAACCTTTTAATTGGCTATATAGAATACTAACGTAATAATGTTGATATAAAGTTGCTAATTTAATCAAATGAATTATATTTGGTGACACTTCTCAATTCAAATTGGGCAAGTCGAACTTTATTGCATCTAAACTTATGTTATTTTTAAAGAGAAATATACAATGAATTTCATCCAAAAGCTTCTCGAAAAACCTGTTAGTTAGTTATAAATAATGAAAACGTAATAAAGTTGATAAAAAGTTGCTAATATGATAAAATAAATTATATTTGGTACCACTTTTGAATTCAAAATTGGGGAAGGTGAATTTAAAGCATCTAAACTTACGTTATCGAAATGTATAATGAATTTCCTCCAAAAGCGTCTATAAAAACCTTTTAATTGGCTATATAGAATGAGAAAGTAATAATGTTGATATAAAGTTGCTAATTTAATCAAATGAATTATATTTGGTGACACTTCTCAATTCAAATTGGGCAAGTCGATAAAAGGTTTCTAATATAATCAAATAAATTATATTTGCTGCCACTTTTGAATTCAAAATTGGGGAAATCGAATTTAGAGCCTCTAAACTTACATTATCGAAATGTATAATGAATTTCGTCCAAAAGCGTCTATAAAAGCCTTTTAATTGGCTATATAGAATGCTAACGTAATAATGTTGATATAAAGTTGCTAATTTAATCAAATGAATTATATTTGGTGACACTTCTCAATTCAAATTGGGCAAGTCGAACTTTATTGCATCTAAACTTATGTTATTTTTAAAGGGAAATATACAATGAATTTCATCCAAAAGCTTCTCGAAAAACCTGTTAGTTAGTTATAAATAATGAAAACGTAATAAAGTTGATAGAAAGTTGCTAATATAAACAAATAAATTATATTTGGTGCCACTTTTGAATTCAAAATTGGGGAAGTCGAATTTATAGCCTCTAAACTTATGTTATCGAAATGTATAATGAATTTCATCCAAAAGCGTCTATAAAAACCTTTTAATTGGCTATATAGAATGAGAACGTAATAAGGTTGATATAAAGTTGCTAATTTAATCAAATGAATTATATTTGGTTACACTTCTCAATTCAAATTGGGCAAATCGAAATTTATTGTATCTAAACTTATGATATTTTCAAAGAGAAATATAGAATGAATTTCATCAAAAAGCGTCTAGAAAAACATGTTAGTTAGTTATAAATAATGACAACATAATAAGGTTGATAAAAAGTTTCTAATATAATCAAATAAATTATATTTGGTGCCACTTTTGAATTCAAAGTTGGGGAAATCGAATTTAAAGCATCTAAACTTACGTTATCGAAATGTATAATGAATTTCGTCCAAAAGCGTCTATAAATACCTTTTAATTGGCTATATTGAATGAGAACGTAATAATGTTGATATAAAGTTGCTAATTTAATCAAATGAATGATATTAGGGGACACTTCTCGATTCAAATTGGGCAAGTCGAACTTTATTGCATCTAAACTCATGTGATTTTAAAAGAGAAATATAGAATGAATTTCATCCAAAAGCGTCTACAAAAACCTGTTAGTTAGTTATAAATAATGACAACGTAATAAAGTTGATAAAAAGTTGCTAATATAATCAAATAAATTATATTTTGTGCCACTTTTGAATTCAAAATTGGGGAAATCGAATTTAAAGCATCTAAACTTACGTTATCGAAATGTATAATGAATTTCGTCCAAAAGCGTCTATAAATACCTTTTAGTTGGCTATATTGAATGAGAACGTAATAATGTTGATATAAAGTTGCTAATTTAATCAAATGAATTATATTTGGTGATACTTCTCAATCCAAATTGGGCAAGTCAAACTTTATTGCATCTAAACTTATGTTATTTTTAAAGAGAAATATAGAATGAATTTCATCCAAAAACGTCTAGAAAAACCTGTTAGTTATAAATAATGACAACGTAATAAAGTTGATAAAAAGTTGCGAAGATAATCAAATAAGTTATATTTGCTGCCACTTTTGAATTCAAAATTGGGGAAGTCGAATTTATAGCCTCTAAACTTACGTTATCGAAATGTATAATGAATATCGTCAAATAGCGTCTATAAAAACCTTTTAATTGGCTATATAGAATACTAACGTAATAATGTTGATATAAAGTTGCTAATTTCATCAAATGAATTATATTTGGTGACACTTCTCAATTCAAATTGGGCAAGTCGAACTTTATTGCATCTAAACTTATGTTATTTTTAAAGAGAAATATACAATGAATTTCATCCAAAAGCTTCTCGAAAAACCTGTTAGTTAGTTATAAATAATGAAAACGTAATAAAGTTGATAAAAAGTTGCTAATATGATAAAATAAATTATATTTGGTACCACTTTTGAATTCAAAATTGGGGAAGGTGAATTTAAAGCATCTAAACTTACGTTATCGAAATGTATAATGAATTTCCTCCAAAAGCGTCTATAAAAACCTTTTAATTGGCTATATAGAATGAGAAAGTAATAATGTTGATATAAAGTTGCTAATTTAATCAAATGAATTATATTTGGTGACACTTCTCAATTCAAATTGGGCAAGTCGATAAAAGGTTTCTAATATAATCAAATAAATTATATTTGTTGCCACTTTTGAATTCAAAATTGGGGAAATCGAATTTAGAGCCTCTAAACTTACATTATCGAAATGTATAATGAATTTCGTCCAAAAGCGTCTATAAAAGCCTTTTAATTGGCTATATAGAATGCTAACGTAATAATGTTGATATAAAGTTGCTAATTTAATCAAATGAATTATATTTGGTGACACTTCTCAATTCAAATTGGGCAAGTCGAACTTTATTGCATCTAAACTTATGTTATTTTTAAAGGGAAATATACAATGAATTTCATCCAAAAGCTTCTCGAAAAACCTGTTAGTTAGTTATAAATAATGAAAACGTAATAAAGTTGATAAAAAGTTGCTAATATAAACAAATAAATTATATTTGGTGCCACTTTTGAATTCAAAATTGGGGAAGTCGAATTTATAGCCTCTAAACTTATGTTATCGAAATGTATAATGAATTTCATCCAAAAGCGTCTATAAAAACCTTTTAATTGGCTATATAGAATGAGAACGTAATAAGGTTGATATAAAGTTGCTAATTTAATCAAATGAATTATATTTGGTTACACTTCTCAATTCAAATTGGGCAAATCGAAATTTATTGTATCTAAACTTATGATATTTTCAAAGAGAAATATAGAATGAATTTCATCAAAAAGCGTCTAGAAAAACATGTTAGTTAGTTATAAATAATGACAACATAATAAGGTTGATAAAAAGTTTCTAATATAATCAAATAAATTATATTTGGTGCCACTTTTGAATTCAAAGTTGGGGAAATCGAATTTAAAGCATCTAAACTTACGTTATCGAAATGTATAATGAATTTCGTCCAAAAGCGTCTATAAATACCTTTTAATTGGCTATATTGAATGAGAACGTAATAATGTTGATATAAAGTTGCTAATTTAATCAAATGAATGATATTAGGGGACACTTCTCGATTCAAATTGGGCAAGTCGAACTTTATTGCATCTAAACTCATGTGATTTTAAAAGAGAAATATAGAATGAATTTCATCCAAAAGCGTCTACAAAAACCTGTTAGTTAGTTATAAATAATGACAACGTAATAAAGTTGATAAAAAGTTGCTAATATAATCAAATAAATTATATTTTGTGCCACTTTTGAATTCAAAATTGGGGAAATCGAATTTAAAGCATCTAAACTTACGTTATCGAAATGTATAATGAATTTCGTCCAAAAGCGTCTATAAATACCTTTTAGTTGGCTATATTGAATGAGAACGTAATAATGTTGATATAAAGTTGCTAATTTAATCAAATGAATTATATTTGGTGATACTTCTCAATCCAAATTGGGCAAGTCAAACTTTATTGCATCTAAACTTATGTTATTTTTAAAGAGAAATATAGAATGAATTTCATCCAAAAACGTCTAGAAAAACCTGTTAGTTATAAATAATGACAACGTAATAAAGTTGATAAAAAGTTGCGAAGATAATCAAATAAGTTATATTTGCTGCCACTTTTGAATTCAAAATTGGGGAAGTCGAATTTATAGCCTCTAAACTTACGTTATCGAAATGTATAATGAATATCGTCAAATAACGTCTATAAAAACCTTTTAATTGACTATATAGAATACTAACGTAATAATGTTGATATAAAGTTGCTAATTTAATCAAATGAATTATATTTGGTGACACTTCTCAATTCAAATTGGGCAAGTCGAACTTTATTGCATCTAAACTTATGTTATTTTTAAAGAGAAATATACAATGAATTTCATCCAAAAGCTTCTCGAAAAACCTGTTAGTTAGTTATAAATAATGAAAACGTAATAAAGTTGATAAAAAGTTGCTAATATGATAAAATAAATTATATTTGGTACCACTTTTGAATTCAAAATTGGGAAGGTGAATTTAAAGCATCTAAACTTACGTTATCGAAATATATAATGAATTTCCTCCAAAAGCGTCTATAAAAACCTTTTAATTGGCTATATAGAATGAGAAAGTAATAATGTTGATATAAAGTTGCTAATTTAATCAAATGAATTATATTTGGTGACACTTCTCAATTCAAATTGGGCAAGTCGATAAAAGATTTCTAATATAATCAAATAAATTATATTTGCTGCCACTTTTGAATTCAAAATTGGGGAAATCGAATTTAGAGCCTCTAAACTTACATTATCGAAATGTATAATGAATTTCGTCCACAAGCGTCTATAAAAGCCTTTTAATTGGCTATATAGAATGCTAACGTAATAATGTTGATATAAAGTTGCTAATTTAATCAAATGAATTATATTTGGTGACACTTCTCAATTCAAATTGGGCAAGTCGAACTTTATTACATCTAAACTTATGTTATTTTTAATGGGAAATATACAATGAATTTCATCCAAAAGCTTCTCGAAAAACCTGTTAGTTAGTTATAAATAATGAAAACGTAATAAAGTTGATAAAAAGTTGCTAATATAAACAAATAAATTATATTTGGTGCCACTTTTGAATTCAAAATTGGGGAAGTCGAATTTATAGCCTCTAAACTTATGTTATCGAAATGTATAATGAATTTCATCCAAAAGCGTCTATAAAAACCTTTTAATTGGCTATATAGAATGAGAACGTAATAAGGTTGATATAAAGTTGCTAATTTAATCAAATGAATTATATTTGGTTACACTTCTCAATTCAAATTGGGCAAATCGAAATTTATTGTATCTAAACTTATGATATTTTCAAAGAGAAATATAGAATGAATTTCATCAAAAAGCGTCTAGAAAAACATGTTAGTTAGTTATAAATAATGACAACATAATAAGGTTGATAAAAAGTTTCTAATATAATCAAATAAATTATATTTGGTGCCACTTTTGAATTCAAAGTTGGGGAAATCGAATTTAAAGCATCTAAACTTACGTTATCGAAATGTATAATGAATTTCGTCCAAAAGCGTCTATAAATACCTTTTAATTGGCTATATTGAATGAGAACGTAATAATGTTGATATAAAGTTGCTAATTTAATCAAATGAATGATATTAGGGGACACTTCTCGATTCAAATTGGGCAAGTCGAACTTTATTGCATCTAAACTCATGTGATTTTAAAAGAGAAATATAGAATGAATTTCATCCAAAAGCATCTACAAAAACCTGTTAGTTAGTTATAAATAATGACAACGTAATAAAGTTGATAAAAAGTTGCTAATATAATCAAATAAATTATATTTTGTGCCACTTTTGAATTCAAAATTGGGGAAATCGAATTTAAAGCATCTAAACTTACGTTATCGAAATGTATAATGAATTTCGTCCAAAAGCGTCTATAAATACCTTTTAGTTGGCTATATTGAATGAGAACGTAATAATGTTGATATAAAGTTGCTAATTTAATCAAATGAATTATATTTGGTGATACTTCTCAATCCAAATTGGGCAAGTCAAACTTTATTGCATCTAAACTTATGTTATTTTTAAAGAGAAATATAGAATGAATTTCATCCAAAAACGTCTAGAAAAACCTGTTAGTTATAAATAATGACAACGTAATAAAGTTGATAAAAAGTTGCGAAGATAATCAAATAAGTTATATTTGCTGCCACTTTTGAATTCAAAATTGGGGAAGTCGAATTTATAGCCTCTAAACTTACGTTATCGAAATGTATAATGAATATCGTCAAATAGCGTCTATAAAAACCTTTTAATTGGCTATATAGAATACTAACGTAATAATGTTGATATAAAGTTGCTAATTTAATCAAATAAATTATATTTGGTGACACTTCTCAATTCAAATTGGGCAAGTCGAACTTTATTGCATCTAAACTTATGTTATTTTTAAAGAGAAATATACAATGAATTTCATCCAAAAGCTTCTCGAAAAACCTGTTAGTTAGTTATAAATAATGAAAACGTAATAAAGTTGATAAAAAGTTGCTAATATGATAAAATAAATTATATTTGGTACCACTTTTGAATTCAAAATTGGGGAAGGTGAATTTAAAGCATCTAAACTTACGTTATCGAAATGTATAATGAATTTCCTCCAAAAGCGTCTATAAAAACCTTTTAATTGGCTATATAGAATGAGAAAGTAATAATGTTGATATAAAGTTGCTAATTTAATCAAATGAATTATATTTGGTGACACTTCTCAATTCAAATTGGGCAAGTCGATAAAAGGTTTCTAATATAATCAAATAAATTATATTTGCTGCCACTTTTGAATTCAAAATTGGGGAAATCGAATTTAGAGCCTCTAAACTTACATTATCGAAATGTATAATGCATTTCGTCCAAAAGCGTCTATAAAAGCCTTTTAATTGGCTATATAGAATGCTAACGTAATAATGTTGATATAAAGTTGATAATTTAATCAAATGAATTATATTTGGTGACACTTCTCAATTCAAATTGGGCAAGTCGAACTTTATTACATCTAAACTTATGTTATTTTTAAAGGGAAATATACAATGAATTTCATCCAAAAGCTTCTCGAAAAACCTGTTAGTTAGTTATAAATAATGAAAACGTAATAAAGTTGATAAAAAGTTGCTAATATAAACAAATAAATTATATTTGGTGCCACTTTTGAATTCAAAATTGGGGAAGTCGAATTTATAGCCTCTAAACTTATGTTATCGAAATGTATAATGAATTTCATCCAAAAGCGTCTATAAAAACCTTTTAATTGGCTATATAGAATGAGAACGTAATAAGGTTGATATAAACTTGCTAATTTAATCAAATGAATTATATTTGGTTACACTTCTCAATTCAAATTGGGCAAATCGAAATTTATTGTATCTAAACTTATGATATTTTCAAAGAGAAATATAGAATGAATTTCATCAAAAAGCGTCTAGAAAAACATGTTAGTTAGTTATAAATAATGACAACATAATAAGGTTGATAAAAAGTTTCTAATATAATCAAATAAATTATATTTGGTGCCACTTTTGAATTCAAAGTTGGGGAAATCGAATTTAAAGCATCTAAACTTACGTTATCGAAATGTATAATGAATTTCGTCCAAAAGCGTCTATAAATACCTTTTAATTGGCTATATCGAATGAGAACGTAATAATGTTGATATAAAGTTGCTAATTTAATCAAATGAATGATATTAGGGGACACTTCTCGATTCAAATTGGGCAAGTCGAGCTTTATTGCATCTAAACTCATGTGATTTTAAAAGAGAAATATAGAATGAATTTCATCCAAAAGCGTCTACAAAAACCTGTTAGTTAGTTATAAATAATGACAACGTAATAAAGTTGATAAAAAGTTGCTAATATAATCAAATAAATTATATTTTGTGCCACTTTTGAATTCAAAATTGGGGAAATCGAATTTAAAGCATCTAAACTTACGTTATCGAAATGTATAATGAATTTCGTCCAAAAGCGTCTATAAATACCTTTTAATTGGCTATATTGAATGAGAACGTAATAATGTTGATATAAAGTTGCTAATTTAATCAAATGAATTATATTTGGTGATACTTCTCAATCCAAATTGGGCAAGTCAAACTTTATTGCATCTAAACTTATGTTATTTTTAAAGAGAAATATAGAATGAATTTCATCCAAAAACGTCTAGAAAAACCTGTTAGTTATAAATAATGACAACGTAATAAAGTTAATAAAAAGTTGCGAAGATAATCAAATAAGTTATATTTGCTGCCACTTTTGAATTCAAAATTGGGGAAGTCGAATTTATAGCCTCTAAACTTACGTTTTCGAAATGTATAATGAATATCGTCAAATAGCGTCTATAAAAACCTTTTAATTGGCTATATAGAATACTAACGTAATAATGTTGATATAAAGTTGCTAATTTAATCAAATGAATTATATTTGGTGACACTTCTCAATTCAAATTGGGCAAGTCGAACTTTATTGCATCTAAACTTATGTTATTTTTAAAGAGAAATATACAATGAATTTCATCCAAAACCTTCTCGAAAAACCTGTTAGTTAGTTATAAATAATGAAAACGTAATAAAGTTGATAAAAAGTTGCTAATATGATAAAATAAATTATATTTGGTACCACTTTTGAATTCAAAATTGGGGAAGGTGAATTTAAAGCATCTAAACTTACGTTATCGAAATGTATAATGAATTTCCTCCAAAAGCGTCTATAAAAACCTTTTAATTGGCTATATAGAATGAGAAAGTAATAATGTTGATATAAAGTTGCTAATTTAATCAAATGAATTATATTTGGTGACACTTCTCAATTCAAATTGGGCAAGTCGATAAAAGGTTTCTAATATAATCAAATAAATTATATTTGCTGCCACTTTTGAATTCAAAATTGGGGAAATCGAATTTAGAGCCTCTAAACTTACATTATCGAAATGTATAATGAATTTCGTCCAAAAGCGTCTATAAAAGCCTTTTAATTGGCTATATAGAATGCTAACGTAATAATGTTGATATAAAGTTGCTAATTTAATCAAATGAATTATATTTGGTGACACTTCTCAATTCAAATTGGGCAAGTCGAACTTTATTGCATCTAAACTTATGTTATTTTTAAAGGGAAATATACAATGAATTTCATCCAAAAGCTTCTCGAAAAACCTGTTAGTTAGTTATAAATAATGAAAACGTAATAAAGTTGATAAAAAGTTGCTAATATAAACAAATAAATTATATTTGGTGCCACTTTTGAATTCAAAATTGGGGAAGTCGAATTTATAGCCTCTAAACTTATGTTATCGAAATGTATAATGAATTTCATCCAAAAGCGTCTATAAAAACCTTTTAATTGGCTATATAGAATGACAACGTAATAAGGTTGATATAAAGTTGCTAATTTAATCAAATGAATTATATTTGGTTACACTTCTCAATTCAAATTGGGCAAATCGAAATTTATTGTATCTAAACTTATGATATTTTCAAAGAGAAATATAGAATGAATTTCATCAAAAAGCGTCTAGAAAAACATGTTAGTTAGTTATAAATAATGACAACATAATAAGGTTGATAAAAAGTTTCTAATATAATCAAATAAATTATATTTGGTGCCACTTTTGAATTCAAAGTTGGGGAAATCGAATTTAAAGCATCTAAACTTACGTTATCGAAATGTATAATGAATTTCGTCCAAAAGCGTCTATAAATACCTTTTAATTGGCTATATTGAATGAGAACGTAATAATGTTGATATAAAGTTGCTAATTTAATCAAATGAATGATATTAGGGGACACTTCTCGATTCAAATTGGGCAAGTCGAACTTTATTACATCTAAACTCATATGATTTTAAAAGAGAAATATAGAATGAATTTCATCCAAAAGCATCTACAAAAACCTGTTAGTTAGTTATAAATAATGACAACGTAATAAAGTTGATAAAAAGTTGCTAATATAATCAAATAAATTATATTTTGTGCCACTTTTGAATTCAAAATTGGGGAAATCGAATTTAAAGCATCTAAACTTACGTTATCGAAATGTATAATGAATTTCGTCCAAAAGCGTCTATAAATACCTTTTAGTTGGCTATATTGAATGAGAACGTAATAATGTTGATATAAAGTTGCTAATTTAATCAAATGAATTATATTTGGTGATACTTCTCAATCCAAATTGGGCAAGTCAAACTTTATTGCATCTAAACTTATGTTATTTTTAAAGAGAAATATAGAATGAATTTCATCCAAAAACGTCTAGAAAAACCTGTTAGTTATAAATAATGACAACGTAATAAAGTTGATAAAAAGTTGCGAAGATAATCAAATAAGTTATATTTGCTGCCACTTTTGAATTCAAAATTGGGGAAGTCGAATTTATAGCCTCTAAACTTACGTTATCGAAATGTATAATGAATATCGTCAAATAGCGTCTATAAAAACCTTTTAATTGGCTATATAGAATACTAACGTAATAATGTTGATATAAAGTTGCTAATTTAATCAAATGAATTATATTTGGTGACACTTCTCAATTCAAATTGGGCAAGTCGAACTTTATTGCATCTAAACTTATGTTATTTTTAAAGAGAAATATACAATGAATTTCATCCAAAAGCTTCTCGAAAAACCTGTTAGTTAGTTATAAATAATGAAAACGTAATAAAGTTGATAAAAAGTTGCTAATATGATAAAATAAATTATATTTGGTACCACTTTTGAATTCAAAATTGGGGAAGGTGAATTTAAAGCATCTAAACTTACGTTATCGAAATGTATAATGAATTTCCTCCAAAAGCGTCTATAAAAACCTTTTAATTGGCTATATAGAATGAGAACGTAATAATGTTGATATAAAGTTGCTAATTTAATCAAATGAATTATATTTGGTGACACTTCTCAATTCAAATTGGGCAAGTCGATAAAAGGTTTCTAATATAATCAAATAAATTATATTTGCTGCCACTTTTGAATTCAAAATTGGGGAAATCGAATTTAGAGCCTCTAAACTTACATTATCGAAATGTATAATGAATTTCGTCCACAAGCGTCTATAAAAGCCTTTTAATTGGCTATATAGAATGCTAACGTAATAATGTTGATATAAAGTTGCTAATTTAATCAAATGATTTATATTTGGTGACACTTCTCAATTCAAATTGGGCAAGTCGAACTTTATTGCATCTAAACTTATGTTATTTTTAAAGGGAAATATACAATGAATTTCATCCAAAAGCTTCTCGAAAAACCTGTTAGTTAGTTATAAATAATGAAAACGTAATAAAGTTGATAAAAAGTTGCTAATATAAACAAATAAATTATATTTGGTGCCACTTATGAATTCAAAATTGGGGAAGTCGAATTTATAGCCTCTAAACTTATGTTATCGAAATGTATAATGAATCTCATCCAAAACGTCTATAAAAACCTTTTAATTGGCTATATAGAATGAGAACGTAATAAGGTTGATATAAAGTTGCTAATTTAATCAAATGAATTATATTTGGTTACACTTCTCAATTCAAATTGGGCAAATCGAAATTTATTGTATCTAAACTTATGATATTGTCAAAGAGAAATAAAGAATGAATTTCATCAAAAAGCGTCTAGAAAAACATGTTAGTTAGTTATAAATAATGACAACGTAATAAGGTTGATAAAAAGTTTCTAATATAATCAAATAAATTATATTTGGTGCCACTTTTGAATTCAAAGTTGGGGAAATCGAATTTAAAGCATCCAAACTTACGTTATCGAAATGTATAATGAATTTCGTCCAAAAGCGTCTATAAATACCTTTTAATTGGCTATATTGAATGAGAACGTAATAATGTTGATATAAAGTTGCTAATTTAATCAAATGAATGATATTAGGGGACACTTCTCGATTCAAATTGGGCAAGTCGAACTTTATTGCATCTAAACTCATGTGATTTTAAAAGAGAAATATAGAATGAATTTCATCCAAAAGCGTCTACAAAAACCTGTTAGTTAGTTATAAATAATGACAACGTAATAAAGTTGATAAAAAGTTGCTAATATAATCAAATAAATTATATTTTGTGCCACTTTTGAATTCAAAATTGGGGAAATCGAATTTAAAGCATCTAAACTTACGTTATCGAAATGTATAATGAATTTCGTCCAAAAGCGTCTATAAATACCTTTTAATTGGCTATATTGAATGAGAACGTAATAATGTTGATATAAAGTTGCTAATTTAATCAAATGAATTATATTTGGTGATACTTCTCAATCCAAATCGGGCAAGTCAAACTTTATTGCATCTAAACTTATGTTATTTTTAAAGAGAAATATAGAATTAATTTCATCCAAAAACGTCTAGAAAAACCTGTTAGTTATAAATAATGACAACGTAATAAAGTTGATAAAAAGTTGCGAAGATAATCAAATAAGTTATATTTGCTGCCACTTTTGAATTCAAAATTGGGGAAGTCGAATTTATAGCCTCTAAACTTACGTTATCGAAATGTATAATGAATATCGTCAAATAGCGTCTATAAAAACCTTTTAATTGGCTATATAGAATACTAACGTAATAATGTTGATATAAAGTTGCTAATTTAATCAAATGAATTATATTTGGTGACACTTCTCAATTCAAATTGGGCAAGTCGAACTTTATTGCATCTAAACTTATGTTATTTTTAAAGAGAAATATACAATGAATTTCATCCAAAAGCTTCTCGAAAAACCTGTTAGTTAGTTATAAATAATGAAAACGTAATAAAGTTGATAAAAAGTTGCTAATATGATCAAATAAATTATATTTGGTACCACTTTTGAATTCAAAATTGGGGAAGGTGAATTTAAAGCATCTAAACTTACGTTATCGAAATGTATAATGAATTTCCTCCAAAAGCGTCTATAAAAACCTTTTAATTGGCTATATAGAATGAGAACGTAATAATGTTGATATAAAGTTGCTAATTTAATCAAATGAATTATATTTGGTGACACTTCTCAATTCAAATTGGGCAAGTCGATAAAAGGTTTCTAATATAATCAAATAAATTATATTTGCTGCCACTTTTGAATTCAAAATTGGGGAAATCGAATTTAGAGCCTCTAAACTTACATTATCGAAATGTATAATGAATTTCGTCCACAAGCGTCTATAAAAGCCTTTTAATTGGCTATATAGAATGCTAACGTAATAATGTTGATATAAAGTTGCTAATTTAATCAAATGATTTATATTTGGTGACACTTCTCAATTCAAATTGGGCAATTCGAACTTTATTGCATCTAAACTTATGTTATTTTTAAAGGGAAATATACAATGAATTTCATCCAAAAGCTTCTCGAAAAACCTGTTAGTTAGTTATAAATAATGAAAACGTAATAAAGTTGATAAAAAGTTGCTAATATAAACAAATAAATTATATTTGGTGCCACTTTTGAATTCAAAATTGGGGAAGTCGAATTTATAGCCTCTAAACTTATGTTATCGAAATGTATAATGAATCTCATCCAAAACGTCTATAAAAACCTTTTAATTGGCTATATAGAATGAGAACGTAATAAGGTTGATATAAAGTTGCTAATTTAATCAAATGAATTATATTTGGTTACACTTCTCAATTCAAATTGGGCAAATCGAAATTTATTGTATCTAAACTTATGATATTGTCAAAGAGAAATAAAGAATGAATTTCATCAAAAAGCGTCTAGAAAAACATGTTAGTTAGTTATAAATAATGACAACGTAATAAGGTTGATAAAAAGTTTCTAATATAATCAAATAAATTATATTTGGTGCCACTTTTGAATTCAAAGTTGGGGAAATCGAATTTAAAGCATCTAAACTTACGTTATCGAAATGTATAATGAATTTCGTCCAAAAGCGTCTATAAATACCTTTTAATTGGCTATATTGAATGAGAACGTAATAATGTTGATATAAAGTTGCTAATTTAATCAAATGAATGATATTAGGGGACACTTCTCGATTCAAATTGGGCAAGTCGAACTGTATTGCATCTAAACTCATGTGATTTTAAAAGAGAAATATAGAATGAATTTCATCCAAAAGCGTCTACAAAAACCTGTTAGTTAGTTATAAATAATGACAACGTAATAAAGTTGATAAAAAGTTGCTAATATAATCAAATAAATTATATTTTGTGCCACTTTTGAATTCAAAATTGGGGAAATCGAATTTAAAGCATCTAAACTTACGTTATCGAAATGTATAATGAATTTCGTCCAAAAGCGTCTATAAATACCTTTTAATTGGCTATATTGAATGAGAACGTAATAATGTTGATATAAAGTTGCTAATTTAATCAAATGAATTATATTTGGTGATACTTCTCAATCCAAATCGGGCAAGTCAAACTTTATTGCATCTAAACTTATGTTATTTTTAAAGAGAAATATAGAATGAATTTCATCCAAAAACGTCTAGAAAAACCTGTTAGTTATAAATAATGACAACGTAATAAAGTTGATAAAAAGTTGCGAAGATAATCAAATAAGTTATATTTGCTGCCACTTTTGAATTCAAAATTGGGGAAGTCGAATTTATAGCCTCTAAACTTACGTTATCGAAATGTATAATGAATATCGTCAAATAGCGTCTATAAAAACCTTTTAATTGGCTATATAGAATACTAACGTAATAATGTTGATATAAAGTTGCTAATTTAATCAAATGAATTATATTTGGTGACACTTCTCAATTCAAATTGGGCAAGTCGAACTTTATTGTATCTAAACTTATGTTATTTTTAAAGAGAAATATACAATGAATTTCATCCAAAAGCTTCTCGAAAAACCTGTTAGTTAGTTATAAATAATGAAAACGTAATAAAGTTGATAAAAAGTTGCTAATATGATCAAATAAATTATATTTGGTACCACTTTTGAATTCAAAATTGGGGAAGGTGAATTTAAAGCATCTAAACTTACGTTATCGAAATGTATAATGAATTTCCTCCAAAAGCGTCTATAAAAACCTTTTAATTGGCTATATAGAATGAGAACGTAATAATGTTGATATAAAGTTGCTAATTTAATCAAATGAATTATATTTGGTGACACTTCTCAATTCAAATTGGGCAAGTCGATAAAAGGTTTCTAATATAATCAAATAAATTATATTTGCTGCCACTTTTGAATTCAAAATTGGGGAAATCGAATTTAGAGCCTCTAAACTTACATTATCGAAATGTATAATGAATTTCGTCCACAAGCGTCTATAAAAGCCTTTTAATTGGCTATATAGAATGCTAACGTAATAATGTTGATATAAAGTTGCTAATTTAATCAAATGATTTATATTTGGTGACACTTCTCAATTCAAATTGGGCAATTCGAACTTTATTGCATCTAAACTTATGTTATTTTTAAAGGGAAATATACAATGAATTTCATCCAAAAGCTTCTCGAAAAACCTGTTAGTTAGTTATAAATAATGAAAACGTAATAAAGTTGATAAAAAGTTGCTAATATAAACAAATAAATTATATTTGGTGCCACTTTTGAATTCAAAATTGGGGAAGTCGAATTTATAGCCTCTAAACTTATGTTATCGAAATGTATAATGAATCTCATCCAAAACGTCTATAAAAACCTTTTAATTGGCTATATAGAATGAGAACGTAATAAGGTTGATATAAAGTTGCTAATTTAATCAAATGAATTATATTTGGTTACACTTCTCAATTCAAATTGGGCAAATCGAAATTTATTGTATCTAAACTTATGATATTGTCAAAGAGAAATAAAGAATGAATTTCATCAAAAAGCGTCTAGAAAAACATGTTAGTTAGTTATAAATAATGACAACGTAATAAGGTTGATAAAAAGTTTCTAATATAATCAAATAAATTATATTTGGTGCCACTTTTGAATTCAAAGTTGGGGAAATCGAATTTAAAGCATCTAAACTTACGTTATCGAAATGTATAATGAATTTCGTCCAAAAGCGTCTATAAATACCTTTTAATTGGCTATATTGAATGAGAACGTAATAATGTTGATATAAAGTTGCTAATTTAATCAAATGAATGATATTAGGGGACACTTCTCGATTCAAATTGGGCAAGTCGAACTGTATTGCATCTAAACTCATGTGATTTTAAAAGAGAAATATAGAATGAATTTCATCCAAAAGCGTCTACAAAAACCTGTTAGTTAGTTATAAATAATGACAACGTAATAAAGTTGATAAAAAGTTGCTAATATAATCAAATAAATTATATTTTGTGCCACTTTTGAATTCAAAATTGGGGAAATCGAATTTAAAGCATCTAAACTTACGTTATCGAAATGTATAATGAATTTCGTCCAAAAGCGTCTATAAATACCTTTTAATTGGCTATATTGAATGAGAACGTAATAATGTTGATATAAAGTTGCTAATTTAATCAAATGAATTATATTTGGTGATACTTCTCAATCCAAATCGGGCAAGTCAAACTTTATTGCATCTAAACTTATGTTATTTTTAAAGAGAAATATAGAATGAATTTCATCCAAAAACGTCTAGAAAAACCTGTTAGTTATAAATAATGACAACGTAATAAAGTTGATAAAAAGTTGCGAACATAATCAAATAAGTTATATTTGCTGCCACTTTTGAATTCAAAATTGGGGAAGTCGAATTTATAGCCTCTAAACTTACGTTATCGAAATGTATAATGAATATCGTCAAATAGCGTCTATAAAAACCTTTTAATTGGCTATATAGAATACTAACGTAATAATGTTGATATAAAGTTGCTAATTTAATCAAATGAATTATATTTGGTGACACTTCTCAATTCAAATTGGGCAAGTCGAACTTTATTGCATCTAAACTTATGTTATTTTTAAAGAGAAATATACAATGAATTTCATCCAAAAGCTTCTCGAAAAACCTGTTAGTTAGTTATAAATAATGAAAACGTAATAAAGTTGATAAAAAGTTGCTAATATGATCAAATAAATTATATTTGGTACCACTTTTGAATTCAAAATTGGGGAAGGTGAATTTAAAGCATCTAAACTTACGTTATCGAAATGTATAATGAATTTCCTCCAAAAGCGTCTATAAAAACCTTTTAATTGGCTATATAGAATGAGAACGTAATAATGTTGATATAAAGTTGCTAATTTAATCAAATGAATTATATTTGGTGACACTTCTCAATTCAAATTGGGCAAGTCGATAAAAGGTTTCTAATATAATCAAATAAATTATATTTGCTGCCACTTTTGAATTCAAAATTGGGGAAATCGAATTTAGAGCCTCTAAACTTACATTATCGAAATGTATAATGAATTTCGTCCACAAGCGTCTATAAAAGCCTTTTAATTGGCTATATAGAATGCTAACGTAATAATGTTGATATAAAGTTGCTAATTTAATCAAATGATTTATATTTGGTGACACTTCTCAATTCAAATTGGGCAATTCGAACTTTATTGCATCTAAACTTATGTTATTTTTAAAGGGAAATATACAATGAATTTCATCCAAAAGCTTCTCGAAAAACCTGTTAGTTAGTTATAAATAATGAAAACGTAATAAAGTTGATAAAAAGTTGCTAATATAAACAAATAAATTATATTTGGTGCCACTTTTGAATTCAAAATTGGGGAAGTCGAATTTATAGCCTCTAAACTTATGTTATCGAAATGTATAATGAATCTCATCCAAAACGTCTATAAAAACCTTTTAATTGGCTATATAGAATGAGAACGTAATAAGGTTGATATAAAGTTGCTAATTTAATCAAATGAATTATATTTGGTTACACTTCTCAATTCAAATTGGGCAAATCGAAATTTATTGTATCTAAACTTATGATATTGTCAAAGAGAAATAAAGAATGAATTTCATCAAAAAGCGTCTAGAAAAACATGTTAGTTAGTTATAAATAATGACAACGTAATAAGGTTGATAAAAAGTTTCTAATATAATCAAATAAATTATATTTGGTGCCACTTTTGAATTCAAAGTTGGGGAAATCGAATTTAAAGCATCTAAACTTACGTTATCGAAATGTATAATGAATTTCGTCCAAAAGCGTCTATAAATACCTTTTAATTGGCTATATTGAATGAGAACGTAATAATGTTGATATAAAGTTGCTAATTTAATCAAATGAATGATATTAGGGGACACTTCTCGATTCAAATTGGGCAAGTCGAACTTTATTGCATCTAAACTCATGTGATTTTAAAAGAGAAATATAGAATGAATTTCATCCAAAAGCGTCTACAAAAACCTGTTAGTTAGTTATAAATAATGACAACGTAATAAAGTTGATAAAAAGTTGCTAATATAATCAAATAAATTATATTTTGTGCCACTTTTGAATTCAAAATTGGGGAAATCGAATTTAAAGCATCTAAACTTACGTTATCGAAATGTATAATGAATTTCGTCCAAAAGCGTCTATAAATACCTTTTAATTGGCTATATTGAATGAGAACGTAATAATGTTGATATAAAGTTGCTAATTTAATCAAATGAATTATATTTGGTGATACTTCTCAATCCAAATCGGGCAAGTCAAACTTTATTGCATCTAAACTTATGTTATTTTTAAAGAGAAATATAGAATGAATTTCATCCAAAAACGTCTAGAAAAACCTGTTAGTTATAAATAATGACAACGTAATAAAGTTGATAAAAAGTTGCGAACATAATCAAATAAGTTATATTTGCTGCCACTTTTGAATTCAAAATTGGGGAAGTCGAATTTATAGCCTCTAAACTTACGTTATCGAAATGTATAATGAATATCGTCAAATAGCGTCTATAAAAACCTTTTAATTGGCTATATAGAATACTAACGTAATAATGTTGATATAAAGTTGCTAATTTAATCAAATGAATTATATTTGGTGACACTTCTCAATTCAAATTGGGCAAGTCGAACTTTATTGCATCTAAACTTATGTTATTTTTAAAGAGAAATATACAATGAATTTCATCCAAAAGCTTCTCGAAAAACCTGTTAGTTAGTTATAAATAATGAAAACGTAATAAAGTTGATAAAAAGTTGCTAATATGATCAAATAAATTATATTTGGTACCACTTTTGAATTCAAAATTGGGGAAGGTGAATTTAAAGCATCTAAACTTACGTTATCGAAATGTATAATGAATTTCCTCCAAAAGCGTCTATAAAAACCTTTTAATTGGCTATATAGAATGAGAACGTAATAATGTTGATATAAAGTTGCTAATTTAATCAAATGAATTATATTTGGTGACACTTCTCAATTCAAATTGGGCAAGTCGATAAAAGGTTTCTAATATAATCAAATAAATTATATTTGCTGCCACTTTTGAATTCAAAATTGGGGAAATCGAATTTAGAGCCTCTAAACTTACATTATCGAAATGTATAATGAATTTCGTCCACAAGCGTCTATAAAAGCCTTTTAATTGGCTATATAGAATGCTAACGTAATAATGTTGATATAAAGTTGCTAATTTAATCAAATGATTTATATTTGGTGACACTTCTCAATTCAAATTGGGCAATTCGAACTTTATTGCATCTAAACTTATGTTATTTTTAAAGGGAAATATACAATGAATTTCATCCAAAAGCTTCTCGAAAAACCTGTTAGTTAGTTATAAATAATGAAAACGTAATAAAGTTGATAAAAAGTTGCTAATATAAACAAATAAATTATATTTGGTGCCACTTTTGAATTCAAAATTGGGGAAGTCGAATTTATAGCCTCTAAACTTATGTTATCGAAATGTATAATGAATCTCATCCAAAACGTCTATAAAAACCTTTTAATTGGCTATATAGAATGAGAACGTAATAAGGTTGATATAAAGTTGCTAATTTAATCAAATGAATTATATTTGGTTACACTTCTCAATTCAAATTGGGCAAATCGAAATTTATTGTATCTAAACTTATGATATTGTCAAAGAGAAATAAAGAATGAATTTCATCAAAAAGCGTCTAGAAAAACATGTTAGTTAGTTATAAATAATGACAACGTAATAAGGTTGATAAAAAGTTTCTAATATAATCAAATAAATTATATTTGGTGCCACTTTTGAATTCAAAGTTGGGGAAATCGAATTTAAAGCATCTAAACTTACGTTATCGAAATGTATAATGAATTTCGTCCAAAAGCGTCTATAAATACCTTTTAATTGGCTATATTGAATGAGAACGTAATAATGTTGATATAAAGTTGCTAATTTAATCAAATGAATGATATTAGGGGACACTTCTCGATTCAAATTGGGCAAGTCGAACTTTATTGCATCTAAACTCATGTGATTTTAAAAGAGAAATATAGAATGAATTTCATCCAAAAGCGTCTACAAAAACCTGTTAGTTAGTTATAAATAATGACAACGTAATAAAGTTGATAAAAAGTTGCTAATATAATCAAATAAATTATATTTTGTGCCACTTTTGAATTCAAAATTGGGGAAATCGAATTTAAAGCATCTAAACTTACGTTATCGAAATGTATAATGAATTTCATCCAAAAGCGTCTATAAATACCTTTTAATTGGCTATATTGAATGAGAACGTAATAATGTTGATATAAAGTTGCTAATTTAATCAAATGAATTATATTTGGTGATACTTCTCAATCCAAATCGGGCAAGTCAAACTTTATTGCATCTAAACTTATGTTATTTTTAAAGAGAAATATAGAATGAATTTCATCCAAAAACGTCTAGAAAAACCTGTTAGTTATAAATAATGACAACGTAATAAAGTTGATAAAAAGTTGCGAACATAATCAAATAAGTTATATTTGCTGCCACTTTTGAATTCAAAATTGGGGAAGTCGAATTTATAGCCTCTAAACTTACGTTATCGAAATGTATAATGAATATCGTCAAATAGCGTCTATAAAAACCTTTTAATTGGCTATATAGAATACTAACGTAATAATGTTGATATAAAGTTGCTAATTTAATCAAATGAATTATATTTGGTGACACTTCTCAATTCAAATTGGGCAAGTCGAACTTTATTGCATCTAAACTTATGTTATTTTTAAAGAGAAATATACAATGAATTTCATCCAAAAGCTTCTCGAAAAACCTGTTAGTTAGTTATAAATAATGAAAACGTAATAAAGTTGATAAAAAGTTGCTAATATGATCAAATAAATTATATTTGGTACCACTTTTGAATTCAAAATTGGGGAAGGTGAATTTAAAGCATCTAAACTTACGTTATCGAAATGTATAATGAATTTCCTCCAAAAGCGTCTATAAAAACCTTTTAATTGGCTATATAGAATGAGAACGTAATAATGTTGATATAAAGTTGCTAATTTAATCAAATGAATTATATTTGGTGACACTTCTCAATTCAAATTGGGCAAGTCGATAAAAGGTTTCTAATATAATCAAATAAATTATATTTGCTGCCACTTTTGAATTCAAAATTGGGGAAATCGAATTTAGAGCCTCTAAACTTACATTATCGAAATGTATAATGAATTTCGTCCACAAGCGTCTATAAAAGCCTTTTAATTGGCTATATAGAATGCTAACGTAATAATGTTGATATAAAGTTGCTAATTTAATCAAATGATTTATATTTGGTGACACTTCTCAATTCAAATTGGGCAATTCGAACTTTATTGCATCTAAACTTATGTTATTTTTAAAGGGAAATATACAATGAATTTCATCCAAAAGCTTCTCGAAAAACCTGTTAGTTAGTTATAAATAATGAAAACGTAATAAAGTTGATAAAAAGTTGCTAATATAAACAAATAAATTATATTTGGTGCCACTTTTGAATTCAAAATTGGGGAAGTCGAATTTATAGCCTCTAAACTTATGTTATCGAAATGTATAATGAATCTCATCCAAAACGTCTATAAAAACCTTTTAATTGGCTATATAGAATGAGAACGTAATAAGGTTGATATAAAGTTGCTAATTTAATCAAATGAATTATATTTGGTTACACTTCTCAATTCAAATTGGGCAAATCGAAATTTATTGTATCTAAACTTATGATATTGTCAAAGAGAAATAAAGAATGAATTTCATCAAAAAGCGTCTAGAAAAACATGTTAGTTAGTTATAAATAATGACAACGTAATAAGGTTGATAAAAAGTTTCTAATATAATCAAATAAATTATATTTGGTGCCACTTTTGAATTCAAAGTTGGGGAAATCGAATTTAAAGCATCTAAACTTACGTTATCGAAATGTATAATGAATTTCGTCCAAAAGCGTCTATAAATACCTTTTAATTGGCTATATTGAATGAGAACGTAATAATGTTGATATAAAGTTGCTAATTTAATCAAATGAATGATATTAGGGGACACTTCTCGATTCAAATTGGGCAAGTCGAACTTTATTGCATCTAAACTCATGTGATTTTAAAAGAGAAATATAGAATGAATTTCATCCAAAAGCGTCTACAAAAACCTGTTAGTTAGTTATAAATAATGACAACGTAATAAAGTTGATAAAAAGTTGCTAATATAATCAAATAAATTATATTTTGTGCCACTTTTGAATTCAAAATTGGGGAAATCGAATTTAAAGCATCTAAACTTACGTTATCGAAATGTATAATGAATTTCATCCAAAAGCGTCTATAAATACCTTTTAATTGGCTATATTGAATGAGAACGTAATAATGTTGATATAAAGTTGCTAATTTAATCAAATGAATTATATTTGGTGATACTTCTCAATCCAAATCGGGCAAGTCAAACTTTATTGCATCTAAACTTATGTTATTTTTAAAGAGAAATATAGAATGAATTTCATCCAAAAACGTCTAGAAAAACCTGTTAGTTATAAATAATGACAACGTAATAAAGTTGATAAAAAGTTGCGAACATAATCAAATAAGTTATATTTGCTGCCACTTTTGAATTCAAAATTGGGGAAGTCGAATTTATAGCCTCTAAACTTACGTTATCGAAATGTATAATGAATATCGTCAAATAGCGTCTATAAAAACCTTTTAATTGGCTATATAGAATACTAACGTAATAATGTTGATATAAAGTTGCTAATTTAATCAAATGAATTATATTTGGTGACACTTCTCAATTCAAATTGGGCAAGTCGAACTTTATTGCATCTAAACTTATGTTATTTTTAAAGAGAAATATACAATGAATTTCATCCAAAAGCTTCTCGAAAAACCTGTTAGTTAGTTATAAATAATGAAAACGTAATAAAGTTGATAAAAAGTTGCTAATATGATCAAATAAATTATATTTGGTACCACTTTTGAATTCAAAATTGGGGAAGGTGAATTTAAAGCATCTAAACTTACGTTATCGAAATGTATAATGAATTTCCTCCAAAAGCGTCTATAAAAACCTTTTAATTGGCTATATAGAATGAGAACGTAATAATGTTGATATAAAGTTGCTAATTTAATCAAATGAATTATATTTGGTGACACTTCTCAATTCAAATTGGGCAAGTCGATAAAAGGTTTCTAATATAATCAAATAAATTATATTTGCTGCCACTTTTGAATTCAAAATTGGGGAAATCGAATTTAGAGCCTCTAAACTTACATTATCGAAATGTATAATGAATTTCGTCCACAAGCGTCTATAAAAGCCTTTTAATTGGCTATATAGAATGCTAACGTAATAATGTTGATATAAAGTTGCTAATTTAATCAAATGATTTATATTTGGTGACACTTCTCAATTCAAATTGGGCAATTCGAACTTTATTGCATCTAAACTTATGTTATTTTTAAAGGGAAATATACAATGAATTTCATCCAAAAGCTTCTCGAAAAACCTGTTAGTTAGTTATAAATAATGAAAACGTAATAAAGTTGATAAAAAGTTGCTAATATAAACAAATAAATTATATTTGGTGCCACTTTTGAATTCAAAATTGGGGAAGTCGAATTTATAGCCTCTAAACTTATGTTATCGAAATGTATAATGAATCTCATCCAAAACGTCTATAAAAACCTTTTAATTGGCTATATAGAATGAGAACGTAATAAGGTTGATATAAAGTTGCTAATTTAATCAAATGAATTATATTTGGTTACACTTCTCAATTCAAATTGGGCAAATCGAAATTTATTGTATCTAAACTTATGATATTGTCAAAGAGAAATAAAGAATGAATTTCATCAAAAAGCGTCTAGAAAAACATGTTAGTTAGTTATAAATAATGACAACGTAATAAGGTTGATAAAAAGTTTCTAATATAATCAAATAAATTATATTTGGTGCCACTTTTGAATTCAAAGTTGGGGAAATCGAATTTAAAGCATCTAAACTTACGTTATCGAAATGTATAATGAATTTCGTCCAAAAGCGTCTATAAATACCTTTTAATTGGCTATATTGAATGAGAACGTAATAATGTTGATATAAAGTTGCTAATTTAATCAAATGAATGATATTAGGGGACACTTCTCGATTCAAATTGGGCAAGTCGAACTTTATTGCATCTAAACTCATGTGATTTTAAAAGAGAAATATAGAATGAATTTCATCCAAAAGCGTCTACAAAAACCTGTTAGTTAGTTATAAATAATGACAACGTAATAAAGTTGATAAAAAGTTGCTAATATAATCAAATAAATTATATTTTGTGCCACTTTTGAATTCAAAATTGGGGAAATCGAATTTAAAGCATCTAAACTTACGTTATCGAAATGTATAATGAATTTCGTCCAAAAGCGTCTATAAATACCTTTTAATTGGCTATATTGAATGAGAACGTAATAATGTTGATATAAAGTTGCTAATTTAATCAAATGAATTATATTTGGTGATACTTCTCAATCCAAATCGGGCAAGTCAAACTTTATTGCATCTAAACTTATGTTATTTTTAAAGAGAAATATAGAATGAATTTCATCCAAAAACGTCTAGAAAAACCTGTTAGTTATAAATAATGACAACGTAATAAAGTTGATAAAAAGTTGCGAACATAATCAAATAAGTTATATTTGCTGCCACTTTTGAATTCAAAATTGGGGAAGTCGAATTTATAGCCTCTAAACTTACGTTATCGAAATGTATAATGAATATCGTCAAATAGCGTCTATAAAAACCTTTTAATTGGCTATATAGAATACTAACGTAATAATGTTGATATAAAGTTGCTAATTTAATCAAATGAATTATATTTGGTGACACTTCTCAATTCAAATTGGGCAAGTCGAACTTTATTGCATCTAAACTTATGTTATTTTTAAAGAGAAATATACAATGAATTTCATCCAAAAGCTTCTCGAAAAACCTGTTAGTTAGTTATAAATAATGAAAACGTAATAAAGTTGATAAAAAGTTGCTAATATGATCAAATAAATTATATTTGGTACCACTTTTGAATTCAAAATTGGGGAAGGTGAATTTAAAGCATCTAAACTTACGTTATCGAAATGTATAATGAATTTCCACCAAAAGCGTCTATAAAAACCTTTTAATTGGCTATATAGAATGAGAACGTAATAATGTTGATATAAAGTTGCTAATTTAATCAAATGAATTATATTTGGTGACACTTCTCAATTCAAATTGGGCAAGTCGATAAAAGGTTTCTAATATAATCAAATAAATTATATTTGCTGCCACTTTTGAATTCAAAATTGGGGAAATCGAATTTAGAGCCTCTAAACTTACATTATCGAAATGTATAATGAATTTCGTCCACAAGCGTCTATAAAAGCCTTTTAATTGGCTATATAGAATGCTAACGTAATAATGTTGATATAAAGTTGCTAATTTAATCAAATGATTTATATTTGGTGACACTTCTCAATTCAAATTGGGCAATTCGAACTTTATTGCATCTAAACTTATGTTATTTTTAAAGGGAAATATACAATGAATTTCATCCAAAAGCTTCTCGAAAAACCTGTTAGTTAGTTATAAATAATGAAAACGTAATAAAGTTGATAAAAAGTTGCTAATATAAACAAATAAATTATATTTGGTGCCACTTTTGAATTCAAAATTGGGGAAGTCGAATTTATAGCCTCTAAACTTATGTTATCGAAATGTATAATGAATCTCATCCAAAACGTCTATAAAAACCTTTTAATTGGCTATATAGAATGAGAACGTAATAAGGTTGATATAAAGTTGCTAATTTAATCAAATGAATTATATTTGGTTACACTTCTCAATTCAAATTGGGCAAATCGAAATTTATTGTATCTAAACTTATGATATTGTCAAAGAGAAATAAAGAATGAATTTCATCAAAAAGCGTCTAGAAAAACATGTTAGTTAGTTATAAATAATGACAACGTAATAAGGTTGATAAAAAGTTTCTAATATAATCAAATAAATTATATTTGGTGCCACTTTTGAATTCAAAGTTGGGGAAATCGAATTTAAAGCATCTAAACTTACGTTATCGAAATGTATAATGAATTTCGTCCAAAAGCGTCTATAAATACCTTTTAATTGGCTATATTGAATGAGAACGTAATAATGTTGATATAAAGTTGCTAATTTAATCAAATGAATGATATTAGGGGACACTTCTCGATTCAAATTGGGCAAATCGAACTTTATTGCATCTAAACTCATGTGATTTTAAAAGAGAAATATAGAATGAATTTCATCCAAAAGCGTCTACAAAAACCTGTTAGTTAGTTATAAATAATGACAACGTAATAAAGTTGATAAAAAGTTGCTAATATAATCAAATAAATTATATTTTGTGCCACTTTTGAATTCAAAATTGGGGAAATCGAATTTAAAGCATCTAAACTTACGTTATCGAAATGTATAATGAATTTCGTCCAAAAGCGTCTATAAATACCTTTTAATTGGCTATATTGAATGAGAACGTAATAATGTTGATATAAAGTTGCTAATTTAATCAAATGAATTATATTTGGTGATACTTCTCAATCCAAATCGGGCAAGTCAAACTTTATTGCATCTAAACTTATGTTATTTTTAAAGAGAAATATAGAATGAATTTCATCCAAAAACGTCTAGAAAAACCTGTTAGTTATAAATAATGACAACGTAATAAAGTTGATAAAAAGTTGCGAAGATAATCAAATAAGTTATATTTGCTGCCACTTTTGAATTCAAAATTGGGGAAGTCGAATTTATAGCCTCTAAACTTACGTTATCGAAATGTATAATGAATATCGTCAAATAGCGTCTATAAAAACCTTTTAATTGGCTATATAGAATACTAACGTAATAATGTTGATATAAAGTTGCTAATTTAATCAAATGAATTATATTTGGTGACACTTCTCAATTCAAATTGGGCAAGTCGAACTTTATTGCATCTAAACTTATGTTATTTTTAAAGAGAAATATACAATGAATTTCATCCAAAAGCTTCTCGAAAAACCTGTTAGTTAGTTATAAATAATGAAAACGTAATAAAGTTGATAAAAAGTTGCTAATATGATCAAATAAATTATATTTGGTACCACTTTTGAATTCAAAATTGGGGAAGGTGAATTTAAAGCATCTAAACTTACGTTATCGAAATGTATAATGAATTTCCTCCAAAAGCGTCTATAAAAACCTTTTAATTGGCTATATAGAATGAGAACGTAATAATGTTGATATAAAGTTGCTAATTTAATCAAATGAATTATATTTGGTGACACTTCTCAATTCAAATTGGGCAAGTCGATCAAAGGTTTCTAATATAATCAAATAAATTATATTTGCTGCCAATTTTGAATTCAAAATTGGGGAAATCGAATTTAGAGCCTCTAAACTTACATTATCGAAATGTATAATGAATTTCGTCCAAAAGCGTCTATAAAAGCCTTTTAATTGGCTATATAGAATGCTAACGTAATAATGTTGATATAAAGTTGCTAATTTAATCAAATGATTTATATTTGGTGACACTTCTCAATTCAAATTGGGCAAGTCGAACTTTATTGCATCTAAACTTATGTTATTTTTAAAGGGAAATATACAATGAATTTCATCCAAAAGCTTCTCGAAAAACCTGTTAGTTAGTTATAAATAATGAAAACGTAATAAAGTTGATAAAAAGTTGCTAATATAAACAAATAAATTATATTTGGTGCCACTTTTGAATTCAAAATTGGGGAAGTCGAATTTATAGCCTCTAAACTTATGTTATCGAAATGTATAATGAATCTCATCCAAAACGTCTATAAAAACCTTTTAATTGGCTATATAGAATGAGAACGTAATAAGGTTGATATAAAGTTGCTAATTTAATCAAATGAATTATATTTGGTTACACTTCTCAATTCAAATTGGGCAAATCGAAATTTATTGTATCTAAACTTATGATATTGTCAAAGAGAAATAAAGAATGAATTTCATCAAAAAGCGTCTAGAAAAACATGTTAGTTAGTTATAAATAATGACAACGTAATAAGGTTGATAAAAAGTTTCTAATATAATCAAATACATTATATTTGGTGCCACTTTTGAATTCAAAGTTGGGGAAATCGAATTTAAAGCATCTAAACTTACGTTATCGAAATGTATAATGAATTTCGTCCAAAAGCGTCTATAAATCCCTTTTAATTGGCTATATTGAATGAGAACGTAATAATGTTGATATAAAGTTGCTAATTTAATCAAATGAATGATATTAGGGGACACTTCTCGATTCAAATTGGGCAAGTCGAACTTTATTGCATCTAAACTCATGTGATTTTAAAAGAGAAATATAGAATGAATTTCATCCAAAAGTGTCTACAAAAACCTGTTAGTTAGTTATAAATAATGACAACGTAATAAAGTTGATAAAAAGTTGCTAATATAATCAAATAAATTATATTTTGTGCCACTTTTGAATTCAAAATTGGGGAAATCGAATTTAAAGCATCTAAACTTACGTTATCGAAATGTATAATGAATTTCGTCCAAAAGCGTCTATAAAAACCTTTTAATTTGCTATATAGAATGAGAACATAATAATGTTGATATAAAGTTGCTAATTTAATCAAATGAATTATATTTGGTGATACTTCTCAATTCAAATTGGGCAAATCAAACTTTATTGCATCTAAACTTATGTTATTTTTAAAGAGAAATATAGAATGAATTTCATCCAAAAACGTCTAGAAAAACCTGTTAGTTATAAATAATGACAACGTAATAAAGTTGATAAAAAGTTGCGAAGATAATCAAATAAGTTATATTTGCTGCCACTTTTGAATTCAAAATTGGGGAAGTCGAATTTATAGCCTCTAAACTTACGTTATCGAAATGTATAATGAATATCGTCAAATAGCGTCTATAAAAACCTTTTAATTGGCTATATAGAATACTAACGTAATAATGTTGATATAAAGTTGCTAATTTAATCAAATGAATTATATTTGGTGACACTTCTCAATTCAAATTGGGCAAGTCGAACTTTATTGCATCTAAACTTATGTTATTTTTAAAGAGAAATATACAATGAATTTCATCCAAAAGCTTCTCGAAAAACCTGTTAGTTAGTTATAAATAATAAAAACGTAATAAAGTTGATAAAAAGTTGCTAATATGATCAAATAAATTATATTTGGTACCACTTTTGAATTCAAAATTGGGGAAGGTGAATTTAAAGCATCTAAACTTACGTTATCGAAATGTATAATGAATTTCCTCCAAAAGCGTCTATAAAAACCTTTTAATTGGCTATATAGAATGAGAAAGTAATAATGTTGATATAAAGTTGCTAATTTAATCAAATGAATTATATTTGGTGACACTTCTCAATTCAAATTGGGCAAGTCGATAAAAGGTTTCTAATATAATCAAATAAATTATATTTGCTGCCACTTTTGAATTCAAAATTGGGGAAATCGAATTTAGAGCCTCTAAACTTACATTATCGAAATGTATAATGAATTTCGTCCAAAAGCGTCTATAAAAGCCTTTTAATTGGCTATATAGAATGCTAACGTAATAATGTTGATATAAAGTTGCTAATTTACTCAAATGATTTATATTTGGTGACACTTCTCAATTCAAATTGGGCAAGTCGAACTTTATTGCATCTAAACTTATGTTATTTTTAAAGGGAAATATACAATGAATTTCATCCAAAAGCTTCTCGAAAAACCTGTTAGTTAGTTATAAATAATGAAAACGTAATAAAGTTGATAAAAAGTTGCTAATATAAACAAATAAATTATATTTGGTGCCACTTTTGAATTCAAAATTGGGGACGTCGAATTTATAGCCTCTAAACTTATGTTATCGAAATGTATAATGAATCTCATCCAAAACGTCTATAAAAACCTTTTAATTGGCTATATAGAATGAGAACGTAATAAGGTTGATATAAAGTTGCTAATTTAATCAAATGAATTATATTTGGTTACACTTCTCAATTCAAATTGGGCAAATCGAAATTTATTGTATCTAAACTTATGATATTGTCAAAGAGAAATAAAGAATGAATTTCATCAAAAAGCGTCTAGAAAAACATGTTAGTTAGTTATAAATAATGACAACGTAATAAGGTTGATAAAAAGTTTCTAATATAATCAAATAAATTATATTTGGTGCCACTTTTGAATTCAAAGTTGGGGAAATCGAATTTAAAGCATCTAAACTTACGTTATCGAAATGTATAATGAATTTCGTCCAAAAGCGTCTATAAATACCTTTTAATTGGCTATATTGAATGAGAACGTAATAATGTTGATATAAAGTTGCTAATTTAATCAAATGAATGATATTAGGGGACACTTCTCGATTCAAATTGGGCAAGTCGAACTTTATTGCATCTAAACTCATGTGATTTTAAAAGAGAAATATAGAATGAATTTCATCCAAAAGCGTCTACAAAAACCTGTTAGTTAGTTATAAATAATGACAACGTAATAAAGTTGATAAAAAGTTGCTAATATAATCAAATAAATTATATTTTGTGCCACTTTTGAATTCAAAATTGGGGAAATCGAATTTAAAGCATCTAAACTTACGTTATCGAAATGTATAATGAATTTCGTCCAAAAGCGTCTATAAAAACCTTTTAATTTGCTATATAGAATGAGAACGTAATAATGTTGATATAAAGTTGCTAATTTAATCAAATGAATTATATTTGGTGATACTTCTCAATTCAAATTGGGCAAATCAAACTTTATTGCATCTAAACTTATGTTATTTTTAAAGAGAAATATAGAATGAATTTCATCCAAAAACGTCTAGAAAAACCTGTTAGTTATAAATAATGACAACGTAATAAAGTTGATAAAAAGTTGCGAAGATAATCAAATAAGTTATATTTGCTGCCACTTTTGAATTCAAAATTGGGGAAGTCGAATTTATAGCCTCTAAACTTACGTTATCGAAATGTATAATGAATATCGTCAAATAGCGTCTATAAAAACCTTTTAATTGGCTATATAGAATACTAACGTAATAATGTTGATATAAAGTTGCTAATTTAATCAAATGAATTATATTTGGTGACACTTCTCAATTCAAATTGGGCAAGTCGAACTTTATTGCATATAAACTTATGTTATTTTTAAAGAGAAATATACAATGAATTTCATCCAAAAGCTTCTCGAAAAACCTGTTAGTTAGTTATAAATAATAAAAACGTAATAAAGTTGATAAAAAGTTGCTAATATGATCAAATAAATTATATTTGGTACCACTTTTGAATTCAAAATTGGGGAAGGTGAATTTAAAGCATCTAAACTTACGTTATCGAAATGTATAATGAATTTCCTCCAAAAGCGTCTATAAAAACCTTTTAATTGGCTATATAGAATGAGAAAGTAATAATGTTGATATAAAGTTGCTAATTTAATCAAATGAATTATATTTGGTGACACTTCTCAATTCAAATTGGGCAAGTCGATAAAAGGTTTCTAATATAATCAAATAAATTATATTTGCTGCCACTTTTGAATTCAAAATTGGGGAAATCGAATTTAGAGCCTCTAAACTTACATTATCGAAATGTATAATGAATTTCGTCCAAAAGCGTCTATAAAAGCCTTTTAATTGGCTATATAGAATGCTAACGTAATAATGTTGATATAAAGTTGCTAATTTAATCAAATGATTTATATTTGGTGACACTTCTCAATTCAAATTGGGCAAGTCGAACTTTATTGCATCTAAACTTATGTTATTTTTAAAGGGAAATATACAATGAATTTCATCCAAAAGCTTCTCGAAAAACCTGTTAGTTAGTTATAAATAATGAAAACGTAATAAAGTTGATAAAAAGTTGCTAATATAAACAAATAAATTATATTTGGTGCCACTTTTGAATTCAAAATTGGGGAAGTCGAATTTATAGCCTCTAAACTTATGTTATCGAAATGTATAATGAATCTCATCCAAAACGTCTATAAAAACCTTTTAATTGGCTATATAGAATGAGAACGTAATAAGGTTGATATAAAGTTGCTAATTTAATCAAATGAATTATATTTGGTTACACTTCTCAATTCAAATTGGGCAAATCGAAATTTATTGTATCTAAACTTATGATATTGTCAAAGAGAAATAAAGAATGAATTTCATCAAAAAGCGTCTAGAAAAACATGTTAGTTAGTTATAAATAATGACAACGTAATAAGGTTGATAAAAAGTTTCTAATATAATCAAATAAATTATATTTGGTGCCACTTTTGAATTCAAAGTTGGGGAAATCGAATTTAAAGCATCTAAACTTACGTTATCGAAATGTATAATGAATTTCGTCCAAAAGCGTCTATAAATACCTTTTAATTGGCTATATTGAATGAGAACGTAATAATGTTGATATAAAGTTGCTAATTTAATCAAATGAATGATATTAGGGGACACTTCTCGATTCAAATTGGGCAAGTCGAACTTTATTGCATCTAAACTCATGTGATTTTAAAAGAGAAATATAGAATGAATTTCATCCAAAAGCGTCTACAAAAACCTGTTAGTTAGTTATAAATAATGACAACGTAATAAAGTTGATAAAAAGTTGCTAATATAATCAAATAAATTATATTTTGTGCCACTTTTGAATTCAAAATTGGGGAAATCGAATTTAAAGCATCTAAACTTACGTTATCGAAATGTATAATGAATTTCGTCCAAAAGCGTCTATAAATACCTTTTAATTGGCTATATTGAATGAGAACGTAATAATGTTGATATAAAGTTGCTAATTTAATCAAATGAATTATATTTGGTGATACTTCTCAATCCAAATCGGGCAAGTCAAACTTTATTGCATCTAAACTTATGTTATTTTTAAAGAGAAATATAGAATGAATTTCATCCAAAAACGTCTAGAAAAACCTGTTAGTTATAAATAATGACAACGTAATAAAGTTGATAAAAAGTTGCGAACATAATCAAATAAGTTATATTTGCTGCCACTTTTGAATTCAAAATTGGGGAAGTCGAATTTATAGCCTCTAAACTTACGTTATCGAAATGTATAATGAATATCGTCAAATAGCGTCTATAAAAACCTTTTAATTGGCTATATAGAATACTAACGTAATAATGTTGATATAAAGTTGCTAATTTAATCAAATGAATTATATTTGGTGACACTTCTCAATTCAAATTGGGCAAGTCGAACTTTATTGCATCTAAACTTATGTTATTTTTAAAGAGAAATATACAATGAATTTCATCCAAAAGCTTCTCGAAAAACCTGTTAGTTAGTTATAAATAATGAAAACGTAATAAAGTTGATAAAAAGTTGCTAATATGATCAAATAAATTATATTTGGTACCACTTTTGAATTCAAAATTGGGGAAGGTGAATTTAAAGCATCTAAACTTACGTTATCGAAATGTATAATGAATTTCCACCAAAAGCGTCTATAAAAACCTTTTAATTGGCTATATAGAATGAGAACGTAATAATGTTGATATAAAGTTGCTAATTTAATCAAATGAATTATATTTGGTGACACTTCTCAATTCAAATTGGGCAAGTCGATAAAAGGTTTCTAATATAATCAAATAAATTATATTTGCTGCCACTTTTGAATTCAAAATTGGGGAAATCGAATTTAGAGCCTCTAAACTTACATTATCGAAATGTATAATGAATTTCGTCCACAAGCGTCTATAAAAGCCTTTTAATTGGCTATATAGAATGCTAACGTAATAATGTTGATATAAAGTTGCTAATTTAATCAAATGATTTATATTTGGTGACACTTCTCAATTCAAATTGGGCAATTCGAACTTTATTGCATCTAAACTTATGTTATTTTTAAAGGGAAATATACAATGAATTTCATCCAAAAGCTTCTCGAAAAACCTGTTAGTTAGTTATAAATAATGAAAACGTAATAAAGTTGATAAAAAGTTGCTAATATAAACAAATAAATTATATTTGGTGCCACTTTTGAATTCAAAATTGGGGAAGTCGAATTTATAGCCTCTAAACTTATGTTATCGAAATGTATAATGAATCTCATCCAAAACGTCTATAAAAACCTTTTAATTGGCTATATAGAATGAGAACGTAATAAGGTTGATATAAAGTTGCTAATTTAATCAAATGAATTATATTTGGTTACACTTCTCAATTCAAATTGGGCAAATCGAAATTTATTGTATCTAAACTTATGATATTGTCAAAGAGAAATAAAGAATGAATTTCATCAAAAAGCGTCTAGAAAAACATGTTAGTTAGTTATAAATAATGACAACGTAATAAGGTTGATAAAAAGTTTCTAATATAATCAAATAAATTATATTTGGTGCCACTTTTGAATTCAAAGTTGGGGAAATCGAATTTAAAGCATCTAAACTTACGTTATCGAAATGTATAATGAATTTCGTCCAAAAGCGTCTATAAATACCTTTTAATTGGCTATATTGAATGAGAACGTAATAATGTTGATATAAAGTTGCTAATTTAATCAAATGAATGATATTAGGGGACACTTCTCGATTCAAATTGGGCAAATCGAACTTTATTGCATCTAAACTCATGTGATTTTAAAAGAGAAATATAGAATGAATTTCATCCAAAAGCGTCTACAAAAACCTGTTAGTTAGTTATAAATAATGACAACGTAATAAAGTTGATAAAAAGTTGCTAATATAATCAAATAAATTATATTTTGTGCCACTTTTGAATTCAAAATTGGGGAAATCGAATTTAAAGCATCTAAACTTACGTTATCGAAATGTATAATGAATTTCGTCCAAAAGCGTCTATAAATACCTTTTAATTGGCTATATTGAATGAGAACGTAATAATGTTGATATAAAGTTGCTAATTTAATCAAATGAATTATATTTGGTGATACTTCTCAATCCAAATCGGGCAAGTCAAACTTTATTGCATCTAAACTTATGTTATTTTTAAAGAGAAATATAGAATGAATTTCATCCAAAAACGTCTAGAAAAACCTGTTAGTTATAAATAATGACAACGTAATAAAGTTGATAAAAAGTTGCGAAGATAATCAAATAAGTTATATTTGCTGCCACTTTTGAATTCAAAATTGGGGAAGTCGAATTTATAGCCTCTAAACTTACGTTATCGAAATGTATAATGAATATCGTCAAATAGCGTCTATAAAAACCTTTTAATTGGCTATATAGAATACTAACGTAATAATGTTGATATAAAGTTGCTAATTTAATCAAATGAATTATATTTGGTGACACTTCTCAATTCAAATTGGGCAAGTCGAACTTTATTGCATCTAAACTTATGTTATTTTTAAAGAGAAATATACAATGAATTTCATCCAAAAGCTTCTCGAAAAACCTGTTAGTTAGTTATAAATAATGAAAACGTAATAAAGTTGATAAAAAGTTGCTAATATGATCAAATAAATTATATTTGGTACCACTTTTGAATTCAAAATTGGGGAAGGTGAATTTAAAGCATCTAAACTTACGTTATCGAAATGTATAATGAATTTCCTCCAAAAGCGTCTATAAAAACCTTTTAATTGGCTATATAGAATGAGAACGTAATAATGTTGATATAAAGTTGCTAATTTAATCAAATGAATTATATTTGGTGACACTTCTCAATTCAAATTGGGCAAGTCGATCAAAGGTTTCTAATATAATCAAATAAATTATATTTGCTGCCAATTTTGAATTCAAAATTGGGGAAATCGAATTTAGAGCCTCTAAACTTACATTATCGAAATGTATAATGAATTTCGTCCAAAAGCGTCTATAAAAGCCTTTTAATTGGCTATATAGAATGCTAACGTAATAATGTTGATATAAAGTTGCTAATTTAATCAAATGATTTATATTTGGTGACACTTCTCAATTCAAATTGGGCAAGTCGAACTTTATTGCATCTAAACTTATGTTATTTTTAAAGGGAAATATACAATGAATTTCATCCAAAAGCTTCTCGAAAAACCTGTTAGTTAGTTATAAATAATGAAAACGTAATAAAGTTGATAAAAAGTTGCTAATATAAACAAATAAATTATATTTGGTGCCACTTTTGAATTCAAAATTGGGGAAGTCGAATTTATAGCCTCTAAACTTATGTTATCGAAATGTATAATGAATCTCATCCAAAACGTCTATAAAAACCTTTTAATTGGCTATATAGAATGAGAACGTAATAAGGTTGATATAAAGTTGCTAATTTAATCAAATGAATTATATTTGGTTACACTTCTCAATTCAAATTGGGCAAATCGAAATTTATTGTATCTAAACTTATGATATTGTCAAAGAGAAATAAAGAATGAATTTCATCAAAAAGCGTCTAGAAAAACATGTTAGTTAGTTATAAATAATGACAACGTAATAAGGTTGATAAAAAGTTTCTAATATAATCAAATACATTATATTTGGTGCCACTTTTGAATTCAAAGTTGGGGAAATCGAATTTAAAGCATCTAAACTTACGTTATCGAAATGTATAATGAATTTCGTCCAAAAGCGTCTATAAATCCCTTTTAATTGGCTATATTGAATGAGAACGTAATAATGTTGATATAAAGTTGCTAATTTAATCAAATGAATGATATTAGGGGACACTTCTCGATTCAAATTGGGCAAGTCGAACTTTATTGCATCTAAACTCATGTGATTTTAAAAGAGAAATATAGAATGAATTTCATCCAAAAGTGTCTACAAAAACCTGTTAGTTAGTTATAAATAATGACAACGTAATAAAGTTGATAAAAAGTTGCTAATATAATCAAATAAATTATATTTTGTGCCACTTTTGAATTCAAAATTGGGGAAATCGAATTTAAAGCATCTAAACTTACGTTATCGAAATGTATAATGAATTTCGTCCAAAAGCGTCTATAAAAACCTTTTAATTTGCTATATAGAATGAGAACATAATAATGTTGATATAAAGTTGCTAATTTAATCAAATGAATTATATTTGGTGATACTTCTCAATTCAAATTGGGCAAATCAAACTTTATTGCATCTAAACTTATGTTATTTTTAAAGAGAAATATAGAATGAATTTCATCCAAAAACGTCTAGAAAAACCTGTTAGTTATAAATAATGACAACGTAATAAAGTTGATAAAAAGTTGCGAAGATAATCAAATAAGTTATATTTGCTGCCACTTTTGAATTCAAAATTGGGGAAGTCGAATTTATAGCCTCTAAACTTACGTTATCGAAATGTATAATGAATATCGTCAAATAGCGTCTATAAAAACCTTTTAATTGGCTATATAGAATACTAACGTAATAATGTTGATATAAAGTTGCTAATTTAATCAAATGAATTATATTTGGTGACACTTCTCAATTCAAATTGGGCAAGTCGAACTTTATTGCATCTAAACTTATGTTATTTTTAAAGAGAAATATACAATGAATTTCATCCAAAAGCTTCTCGAAAAACCTGTTAGTTAGTTATAAATAATAAAAACGTAATAAAGTTGATAAAAAGTTGCTAATATGATCAAATAAATTATATTTGGTACCACTTTTGAATTCAAAATTGGGGAAGGTGAATTTAAAGCATCTAAACTTACGTTATCGAAATGTATAATGAATTTCCTCCAAAAGCGTCTATAAAAACCTTTTAATTGGCTATATAGAATGAGAAAGTAATAATGTTGATATAAAGTTGCTAATTTAATCAAATGAATTATATTTGGTGACACTTCTCAATTCAAATTGGGCAAGTCGATAAAAGGTTTCTAATATAATCAAATAAATTATATTTGCTGCCACTTTTGAATTCAAAATTGGGGAAATCGAATTTAGAGCCTCTAAACTTACATTATCGAAATGTATAATGAATTTCGTCCAAAAGCGTCTATAAAAGCCTTTTAATTGGCTATATAGAATGCTAACGTAATAATGTTGATATAAAGTTGCTAATTTACTCAAATGATTTATATTTGGTGACACTTCTCAATTCAAATTGGGCAAGTCGAACTTTATTGCATCTAAACTTATGTTATTTTTAAAGGGAAATATACAATGAATTTCATCCAAAAGCTTCTCGAAAAACCTGTTAGTTAGTTATAAATAATGAAAACGTAATAAAGTTGATAAAAAGTTGCTAATATAAACAAATAAATTATATTTGGTGCCACTTTTGAATTCAAAATTGGGGACGTCGAATTTATAGCCTCTAAACTTATGTTATCGAAATGTATAATGAATCTCATCCAAAACGTCTATAAAAACCTTTTAATTGGCTATATAGAATGAGAACGTAATAAGGTTGATATAAAGTTGCTAATTTAATCAAATGAATTATATTTGGTTACACTTCTCAATTCAAATTGGGCAAATCGAAATTTATTGTATCTAAACTTATGATATTGTCAAAGAGAAATAAAGAATGAATTTCATCAAAAAGCGTCTAGAAAAACATGTTAGTTAGTTATAAATAATGACAACGTAATAAGGTTGATAAAAAGTTTCTAATATAATCAAATAAATTATATTTGGTGCCACTTTTGAATTCAAAGTTGGGGAAATCGAATTTAAAGCATCTAAACTTACGTTATCGAAATGTATAATGAATTTCGTCCAAAAGCGTCTATAAATACCTTTTAATTGGCTATATTGAATGAGAACGTAATAATGTTGATATAAAGTTGCTAATTTAATCAAATGAATGATATTAGGGGACACTTCTCGATTCAAATTGGGCAAGTCGAACTTTATTGCATCTAAACTCATGTGATTTTAAAAGAGAAATATAGAATGAATTTCATCCAAAAGCGTCTACAAAAACCTGTTAGTTAGTTATAAATAATGACAACGTAATAAAGTTGATAAAAAGTTGCTAATATAATCAAATAAATTATATTTTGTGCCACTTTTGAATTCAAAATTGGGGAAATCGAATTTAAAGCATCTAAACTTACGTTATCGAAATGTATAATGAATTTCGTCCAAAAGCGTCTATAAAAACCTTTTAATTTGCTATATAGAATGAGAACGTAATAATGTTGATATAAAGTTGCTAATTTAATCAAATGAATTATATTTGGTGATACTTCTCAATTCAAATTGGGCAAATCAAACTTTATTGCATCTAAACTTATGTTATTTTTAAAGAGAAATATAGAATGAATTTCATCCAAAAACGTCTAGAAAAACCTGTTAGTTATAAATAATGACAACGTAATAAAGTTGATAAAAAGTTGCGAAGATAATCAAATAAGTTATATTTGCTGCCACTTTTGAATTCAAAATTGGGGAAGTCGAATTTATAGCCTCTAAACTTACGTTATCGAAATGTATAATGAATATCGTCAAATAGCGTCTATAAAAACCTTTTAATTGGCTATATAGAATACTAACGTAATAATGTTGATATAAAGTTGCTAATTTAATCAAATGAATTATATTTGGTGACACTTCTCAATTCAAATTGGGCAAGTCGAACTTTATTGCATATAAACTTATGTTATTTTTAAAGAGAAATATACAATGAATTTCATCCAAAAGCTTCTCGAAAAACCTGTTAGTTAGTTATAAATAATAAAAACGTAATAAAGTTGATAAAAAGTTGCTAATATGATCAAATAAATTATATTTGGTACCACTTTTGAATTCAAAATTGGGGAAGGTGAATTTAAAGCATCTAAACTTACGTTATCGAAATGTATAATGAATTTCCTCCAAAAGCGTCTATAAAAACCTTTTAATTGGCTATATAGAATGAGAAAGTAATAATGTTGATATAAAGTTGCTAATTTAATCAAATGAATTATATTTGGTGACACTTCTCAATTCAAATTGGGCAAGTCGATAAAAGGTTTCTAATATAATCAAATAAATTATATTTGCTGCCACTTTTGAATTCAAAATTGGGGAAATCGAATTTAGAGCCTCTAAACTTACATTATCGAAATGTATAATGAATTTCGTCCAAAAGCGTCTATAAAAGCCTTTTAATTGGCTATATAGAATGCTAACGTAATAATGTTGATATAAAGTTGCTAATTTAATCAAATGATTTATATTTGGTGACACTTCTCAATTCAAATTGGGCAAGTCGAACTTTATTGCATCTAAACTTATGTTATTTTTAAAGGGAAATATACAATGAATTTCATCCAAAAGCTTCTCGAAAAACCTGTTAGTTAGTTATAAATAATGAAAACGTAATAAAGTTGATAAAAAGTTGCTAATATAAACAAATAAATTATATTTGGTGCCACTTTTGAATTCAAAATTGGGGAAGTCGAATTTATAGCCTCTAAACTTATGTTATCGAAATGTATAATGAATCTCATCCAAAACGTCTATAAAAACCTTTTAATTGGCTATATAGAATGAGAACGTAATAAGGTTGATATAAAGTTGCTAATTTAATCAAATGAATTATATTTGGTTACACTTCTCAATTCAAATTGGGCAAATCGAAATTTATTGTATCTAAACTTATGATATTGTCAAAGAGAAATAAAGAATGAATTTCATCAAAAAGCGTCTAGAAAAACATGTTAGTTAGTTATAAATAATGACAACGTAATAAGGTTGATAAAAAGTTTCTAATATAATCAAATAAATTATATTTGGTGCCACTTTTGAATTCAAAGTTGGGGAAATCGAATTTAAAGCATCTAAACTTACGTTATCGAAATGTATAATGAATTTCGTCCAAAAGCGTCTAGAAATACCTTTTAATTGGCTATATTGAATGAGAACGTAATAATGTTGATATAAAGTTGCTAATTTAATCAAATGAATGATATTAGGGGACACTTCTCGATTCAAATTGGGCAAGTCGAACTTTATTGCATCTAAACTCATGTGATTTTAAAAGAGAAATATAGAATGAATTTCATCCAAAAGCGTCTACAAAAACCTGTTAGTTAGTTATAAATAATGACAACGTAATAAAGTTGATAAAAAGTTGCTAATATAATCAAATAAATTATATTTTGTGCCACTTTTGAATTCAAAATTGGGGAAATCGAATTTAAAGCATCTAAACTTACGTTATCGAAATGTATAATGAATTTCGTCCAAAAGCGTCTATAAAAACCTTTTAATTTGCTATATAGAATGAGAACGTAATAATGTTGATATAAAGTTGCTAATTTAATCAAATGAATTATATTTGGTGATACTTCTCAATTCAAATTGGGCAAATCAAACTTTATTGCATCTAAACTTATGTTATTTTTAAAGAGAATTATAGAATGAATTTCATCCAAAAACGTCTAGAAAAACCTGTTAGTTATAAATAATGACAACGTAATAAAGTTGATAAAAAGTTGCTAAGATAATCAAATCAGTTATATTTGCTGCCACTTTTGAATTCAAAATTGGGGAAGTCAAATTTATAGCCTTAAACTTACGTTATCGAAATGTATAATGAATATCGTCAAATATCGTCTATAAAAACCTTTTAATTGGCTATATAGAATACTAACGTAATAATGTTGATATAAAGTTGCTAATTTAATCAAATGAATTATATTTGGTGACACTTCTCAATTCAAATTGGGCAAGTCGAACTTTATTGCATCTAAACTTATGTTATTTTTAAAGAGAAATATACAATGAATTTCATCCAAAAGCTTCTCGAAAAACCTGTTAGTTAGTTATAAATAATGAAAACGTAATAAAGTTGATAAAAAGTTGCTAATATAAACAAATAAATTATATTTGGTGCCACTTTTGAATTCAAAATTGGGGAAGTCGAATTTATAGCCTCTAAACTTATGTTATCGAAATGTATAATGAATCTCATCCAAAACGTCTATAAAAACCTTTTAATTGGCTATATAGAATGAGAACGTAATAAGGTTGATATAAAGTTGCTAATTTAATCAAATGAATTATATTTGGTGACACTTCTCAATTCAAATTGGGCAAGTCGAACTTTATTGCATCTAAACTTATGTTATTTTCAAAGAGAAATATAGAATGAATTTCATCCAAAAGCGTCTAGAAAAACCTGTTAGTTATAAATAATGACAACGTAATAAAGTTGATAAAAAGTTGCTAAGATAATCAAATAAATTATATTTGCTGCCACTTTTGAATTCAAAATTGGGGAAGTCGAATTTATAGCCTCTAAACTTACGTTATCGAAATGTATAATGAATTTCGTCCAAAAGCGTCTATAAAAACCTTTTAGTTGGCTATATTGAATGAGAACGTAATAATGTTGATATAAAGTTGCTAATTTAATCAAATGAATTATATTTGGTGACAGTTCACAATTCAAATTGGGCAAGTCGAACTTTATTGCATCTAAACTTATGTTATTTTTAAAGAGAAATACAGAATGAATTTCATCCAAAAGCGTCTAGAAAAACCTGTTAGTTAGTTATAAATAATGACAACGTAAAAAAGTTGATAAAAAGTTGCTAAGATAATCAAATAAATTATATTTGCTGCCACTTTTGAATTCAAAATTGGGGAAGTCGAATTTATAGCCTCTAAACTTACGTTATCGAAATGTATAATGAATTTCGTCCAAAAGCGTCTATAAAAACCTTTTAATTGACTATATAGAATGCTAACGTAATAATGTTGATATAAAGTTGCTAACTTAATCAAATGAATTATATTTGGCGACATTTCTCAATTCAAATTGGGGAAATCGAACTTTATTGCATCTAAACTTATGTTATTTTCAAAGAGAAATATAGAATGAATTTCATCAAAAAGCGTCTAGGAAAACCTGTTAGTTAGTTATAAATAATGACTGCGTAATAAAGTTGATAAAAAGTTTCTAATATAATCAAATAAATTATATTTGGTGCCACTTTTGAATTCAAAATTAGGGAAGTCGAATTTAAAGCATCTAAACTTATGTTATCGAATTGTATAATGAATTTCGTCTAGAAGCCTCTATAAAAACTTTTTAATTGGCTATATTGAATGAGAACGTAATAATGTTGATATAAAGTTGCTAATTTAATCAAATGAATTATATTTGGTGACACTTCTCAATTCAAATTGGGCAAGTCGAACTTTATTGCATCTAAACTCATGTTATTTTAAAAGAGAAATATAGAATGAATTTCATCAAAAAGCGTCTAGAAAAACCTGTTAGTTAGTTATAAATAATGACAAAGTAATAAAGTTGATAAAAATTTCTAATATAATCAAATAAATTATATTTGGTGCCACTTTTGAATTCAAAATTGGGGAAATCGAATTTAAAGCATCTAAACTTACGTTATCGAAATGTATAATGAATTTCGTCCAAAAGCGTCTATAAAAACCTTTTAATTGGCTATATAGAATGAGAACGTAATAATGTTGATATAAAGTTGCTAATTTAATCAAATGAATTATATTTTGTGACACTTCTCAATTCAAATTGGGCAAGTCGAACTTTATTGCATCTAAACTTATGTTATTTTTAAAGAGAAATATAAAATGAATTTCATCCAAAAGCTTCTCGAAAAACCTGTTAGTTAGTTATAAATAATGAAAACGTAATAAAGTTGATAAAAAGTTGCTAATATAATGAAAATAAATTATATTTGGTGCGACTTTTGAATTCAAAATTGGGGAAGTCGAATTTATAGCCTCTAAACTTACGTTATCGAAATGTATAATGAATTTCGTCCAAAAGCGTCTATAAAAACCTTTTAGTTGGCTATATTGAATGAGAACGTAATAATGTTGATATAAAGTTGCTAATTTAATCAAATGAATTATATTTGGTGATACTTCTCAATTCAAATTGGGCAAATCAAACTTTATTGCATCTAAACTTATGTTATTTTTAAAGAGAAATACAGAATGAATTTCATCCAAAAGCGTCTAGAAAAACCTGTTAGTTAGTTATAAATAATGACAACGTAATAAAGTTGATAAAAAGTTGCTAAGATAATCAAATAAATTATATTTGCTGCCACTTTTGAATTCAAAATTGGGGAAGTCGAATTTATAGCCTCTAAACTTACGTTATCGAAATGTATAATGAATTTCGTCCAAAAGCGTCTATAAAAACCTTTTAGTTGGCTATATTGAATGAGAACGTAATAATGTTGATATAAAGTTGCTAATTTAATCAAATGAATTATATTTGGTGACAGTTCACAATTCAAATTGGGCAAGTCGAACTTTATTGCATCTAAACTTATGTTATTTTTAAAGAGAAATACAGAATGAATTTCATCCAAAAGCGTCTAGAAAAACCTGTTAGTTAGTTATAAATAATGACAACGTAAAAAAGTTGATAAAAAGTTGCTAAGATAATCAAATAAATTATATTTGCTGCCACTTTTGAATTCAAAATTGGGGAAGTCGAATTTATAGCCTCTAAACTTACGTTATCGAAATGTATAATGAATTTCGTCCAAAAGCGTCTATAAAAACCTTTTAATTGACTATATAGAATGCTAACGTAATAATGTTGATATAAAGTTGCTAACTTAATCAAATGAATTATATTTGGTGACACTTCTCAATTCAAATTGGGGAAATCGAACTTTATTGCATCTAAACTTATTTTATTTTCAAAGAGAAATATAGAATGAATTTCATCAAAAAACGTCAAGAAAAACCTGTTAGTTAGTTATAAATAATGACAACGTAATAAAGTTGATAAAAATTTTCTAATATAATCAAATAAATTATATTTGGTACCACTTTTGAATTCAAAATTGGGGAAGTCGAATTTAAAGCATCTAAACTTACGTTATTGAAATGTATAATGAATTTCGTCCAGAAGCGTCTATAAAAACCTTTTAATTCGCTATATTGAATGAGAACGTAATAATGTTGATATAAAGTTGCTAATTTAATCAAATGAATTATATTTGGTGACACTTCTCAATTCAAATTGGGCAAGTCCAACTTTATTGCATCTCAACTCGTGTTATTTTAAAAGAGAAATATAGAATGAATTTCATCAAAAAGCGTCTAGAAAAACCTGTTAGTTAGTTATAAATAATGACAAAGTAATAAAGTTGATAAAAAGTTTCTAATATAATCAAATAAATTATATTTGGTGCCACTTTTGAATTCAAAATTGGGGAAGTTGAATTTAAAGCATCTAAACTTACGTTATCGAAATGTATAATGAATTTCGTCCAAAAGCGTCTATAAAAACCTTTTAATTGGCTATATAGAATGAGAACGTAATAATGTTGATATAAAGTTGCTAATTTAATCAAATGTATTATATTTGGTGACACTTCTCAATTCAAATTGGGCAAGTCGAACTTTATTGCATCTAAACTTATGTTATTTTTAAAGAGAAATACAAAATGAATTTCATCCAAAAGCGTCTAGAAAAACCTGTTAGTTAGTTATAAATAATAACAACGTAATAAAGTTGATAAAAAGTTGCTAAGATAATCAAATAAATTATATTTGCTGCCACTTTTGAATTCAAAATTGGGGAAGTCGAATTTATAGCCTCTAAACTTACATTATCGAAATGTATAATGAATTTCGTCCAAAAGCGTCTATAAAAACCTTTTAATTGACTATATAGAATGCTAACGTAATAATGTTGATATAAAGTTGCTAACTTAATCAAATGAATTATATTTGGCGACATTTCTCAATTCAAATTGGGGAAATCGAACTTTATTGCATCTAAACTTATGTTATTTTCAAAGAGAAATATAGAATGAATTTCATCAAAAAGCGTCTAGGAAAACCTGTTAGTTAGTTATAAATAATGACTGCGTAATAAAGTTGATAAAAAGTTTCTAATATAATCAAATAAATTATATTTGGTGTCACTTTTGAATTCAAAATTAGGGAAGTCGAATTTAAAGCATCTAAACTTATGTTATCGAATTGTATAATGAATTTCGTCTAGAAGCCTCTATAAAAACTTTTTAATTGGCTATATTGAATGAGAACGTAATAATGTTGATATAAAGTTGCTAATTTAATCAAATGAATTATATTTGGTGACACTTCTCAATTCAAATTGGGCAAGTCGAACTTTATTGCATCTAAACTCATGTTATTTTAAAAGAGAAATATAGAATGAATTTCATCAAAAAGCGTCTAGAAAAACCTGTTAGTTAGTTATAAATAATGACAAAGTAATAAAGTTGATAAAAAGTTTCTAATATAATCAAATAAATTATATTTGGTGCCACTTTTGAATTCAAAATTGGGGAAGTCGAATTTAAAGCATCTAAACTTACGTTATCGAAAAGTATAATGAATTTCGTCCAAAAGCGTCTATAAAAACCTTTTAATTGGCTATATAGAATGAGAACGTAATAATGTTGATATAAAGTTGCTAATTTAATCAAATGAATTATATTTGGTGACACTTCTCAATTCAAATTGGGCAAGTCGAACTTTATTGCATCTAAACTTATGTTATTTTTAAAGAGAAATATAAAATGAATTTCATCCAAAAGCTTCTCGAAAAACCTGTTAGTTAGTTATAAATAATGAAAACGTAATAAAGTTGATAAAAAGTTGCTAATATAATGAAATAAATTATATTTGCTGCCACTTTTGAATTCAAAATTGGGGAAGTCGAATTTATAGCCTCTAAACTTACGTTATCGAAATGTATAATGAATTTCGTCCAAAAGCGTCTATAAAAACCTTTTAGTTGGCTATATTGAATGAGAACGTAATAATGTTGATATAAAGTTGCTAATTTAATCAAATGAATTATATTTGGTGATACTTCTCAATTCAAATTGGGCAAATCAAACTTTATTGCATCTAAACTTATGTTATTTTTAAAGAGAAATACAGAATGAATTTCATCCAAAAGCGTCTAGAAAAACCTGTTAGTTAGTTATAAATAATGACAACGTAATAAAGTTGATAAAAAGTTGCTAAGATAATCAAATAAATTATATTTGCTGCCACTTTTGAATTCAAAATTGGGGAAGTCGAATTTATAGCCTCTAAACTTACGTTATCGAAATGTATAATGAATTTCGTCCAAAAGCGTCTATAAAAACCTTTTAGTTGGCTATATTGAATGAGAACGTAATAATGTTGATATAAAGTTGCTAATTTAATCAAATGAATTATATTTGGTGACAGTTCACAATTCAAATTGGGCAAGTCGAACTTTATTGCATCTAAACTTATGTTATTTTTAAAGAGAAATACAGAATGAATTTCATCCAAAAGCGTCTAGAAAAACCTGTTAGTTAGTTATAAATAATGACAACGTAATAAAGTTGATAAAAAGTTGCTAAGATAATCAAATAAATTATATTTGCTGCCACTTTTGAATTCAAAATTGGGGAAGTCGAATTTATAGCCTCTAAACTTACGTTATCGAAATGTATAATGAATTTCGTCCAAAAGCGTCTATAAAAACCTTTTAATTGACTATATAGAATGCTAACGTAATAATGTTGATATAAAGTTGCTAACTTAATCAAATGAATTATATTTGGTGACACTTCTCAATTCAAATTGGGGAAATCGAACTTTATTGCATCTAAACTTATTTTATTTTCAAAGAGAAATATAGAATGAATTTCATCAAAAAACGTCAAGAAAAACCTGTTAGTTAGTTATAAATAATGACAACGTAATAAAGTTGATAAAAATTTTCTAATATAATCAAATAAATTATATTTGGTACCACTTTTGAATTCAAAATTGGGGAAGTCGAATTTAAAGCATCTAAACTTACGTTATTCAAATGTATAATGAATTTCGTCCAGAAGCGTCTATAAAAACCTTTTAATTCGCTATATTGAATGAGAACGTAATAATGTTGATATAAAGTTGCTAATTTAATCAAATGAATTATATTTGGTGACACTTCTCAATTCAAATTGGGCAAGTCGAACTTTATTGCATCTCAACTCGTGTTATTTTAAAAGAGAAATATAGAATGAATTTCATCAAAAAGCGTCTAGAAAAACCTGTTAGTTAGTTATAAATAATGACAAAGTAATAAAGTTGATAAAAAGTTTCTAATATAATCAAATAAATTATATTTGGTGCCACTTTTGAATTCAAAATTGGGGAAGTTGAATTTAAAGCATCTAAACTTACGTTATCGAAATGTATAATGAATTTCGTCCAAAAGCGTCTATAAAAACCTTTTAATTGGCTATATAGAATGAGAACGTAATAATGTTGATATAAAGTTGCTAATTTAATCAAATGTATTATATTTGGTGACACTTCTCAATTCAAATTGGGCAAGTCGAACTTTATTGCATCTAAACTTATGTTATTTTTAAAGAGAAATACAAAATGAATTTCATCCAAAAGCGTCTAGAAAAACCTGTTAGTTAGTTATAAATAATAACAACGTAATAAAGTTGATAAAAAGTTGCTAAGATAATCAAATAAATTATATTTGCTGCCACTTTTGAATTCAAAATTGGGGAAGTCGAATTTATAGCCTCTAAACTTACATTATCGAAATGTATAATGAATTTCGTCCAAAAGCGTCTATAAAAACCTTTTAATTGACTATATAGAATGCTAACGTAATAATGTTGATATAAAGTTGCTAACTTAATCAAATGAATTATATTTGGCGACATTTCTCAATTCAAATTGGGGAAATCGAACTTTATTGCATCTAAACTTATGTTATTTTCAAAGAGAAATATAGAATGAATTTCATCAAAAAGCGTCTAGGAAAACCTGTTAGTTAGTTATAAATAATGACTGCATAATAAAGTTGATAAAAAGTTTCTAATATAATCAAATAAATTATATTTGGTGTCACTTTTGAATTCAAAATTAGGGAAGTCGAATTTAAAGCATCTAAACTTATGTTATCGAATTGTATAATGAATTTCGTCTAGAAGCCTCTATAAAAACTTTTTAATTGGCTATATTGAATGAGAACGTAATAATGTTGATATAAAGTTGCTAATTTAATCAAATGAATTATATTTGGTGACACTTCTCAATTCAAATTGGGCAAGTCGAACTTTATTGCATCTAAACTCATGTTATTTTAAAAGAGAAATATAGAATGAATTTCATCAAAAAGCGTCTAGAAAAACCTGTTAGTTAGTTATAAATAATGACAAAGTAATAAAGTTGATAAAAAGTTTCTAATATAATCAAATAAATTATATTTGGTGCCACTTTTGAATTCAAAATTGGGGAAGTCGAATTTAAAGCATCTAAACTTACGTTATCGAAATGTATAATGAATTTCGTCCAAAAGCGTCTATAAAAACCTTTTAATTGGCTATATAGAATGAGAACGTAATAATGTTGATATAAAGTTGCTAATTTAATCAAATGAATTATATTTGGTGACACTTCTCAATTCAAATTGGGCAAGTCGAACTTTATTGCATCTAAACTTATGTTATTTTTAAAGAGAAATATAAAATGAATTTCATCCAAAAGCTTCTCGAAAAACCTGTTAGTTAGTTATAAATAATGAAAACGTAATAAAGTTGATAAAAAGTTGCTAATATAATGAAATAAATTATATTTGCTGCCACTTTTGAATTCAAAATTGGGGAAGTCGAATTTATAGCCTCTAAACTTACGTTATCGAAATGTATAATGAATTTCGTCCAAAAGCGTCTATAAAAACCTTTTAGTTGGCTATATTGAATGAGAACGTAATAATGTTGATATAAAGTTGCTAATTTAATCAAATGAATTATATTTGGTGATACTTCTCAATTCAAATTGGGCAAATCAAACTTTATTGCATCTAAACTTATGTTATTTTTAAAGAGAAATACAGAATGAATTTCATCCAAAAGCGTCTAGAAAAACCTGTTAGTTAGTTATAAATAATGACAACGTAATAAAGTTGATAAAAAGTTGCTAAGATAATCAAATAAATTATATTTGCTGCCACTTTTGAATTCAAAATTGGGGAAGTCGAATTTATAGCCTCTAAACTTACGTTATCGAAATGTATAATGAATTTCGTCCAAAAGCGTCTATAAAAACCTTTTAGTTGGCTATATTGAATGAGAACGTAATAATGTTGATATAAAGTTGCTAATTTAATCAAATGAATTATATTTGGTGACAGTTCACAATTCAAATTGGGCAAGTCGAACTTTATTGCATCTAAACTTATGTTATTTTTAAAGAGAAATACAGAATGAATTTCATCCAAAAGCGTCTAGAAAAACCTGTTAGTTAGTTATAAATAATGACAACGTAATAAAGTTGATAAAAAGTTGCTAAGATAATCAAATAAATTATATTTGCTGCCACTTTTGAATTCAAAATTGGGGAAGTCGAATTTATAGCCTCTAAACTTACGTTATCGAAATGTATAATGAATTTCGTCCAAAAGCGTCTATAAAAACCTTTTAATTGACTATATAGAATGCTAACGTAATAATGTTGATATAAAGTTGCTAACTTAATCAAATGAATTATATTTGGTGACACTTCTCAATTCAAATTGGGGAAATCGAACTTTATTGCATCTAAACTTATTTTATTTTCAAAGAGAAATATAGAATGAATTTCATCAAAAAACGTCAAGAAAAACCTGTTAGTTAGTTATAAATAATGACAACGTAATAAAGTTGATAAAAATTTTCTAATATAATCAAATAAATTATATTTGGTACCACTTTTGAATTCAAAATTGGGGAAGTCGAATTTAAAGCATCTAAACTTACGTTATTGAAATGTATAATGAATTTCGTCCAGAAGCGTCTATAAAAACCTTTTAATTCGCTATATTGAATGAGAACGTAATAATGTTGATATAAAGTTGCTAATTTAATCAAATGAATTATATTTGGTGACACTTCTCAATTCAAATTGGGCAAGTCGAACTTTATTGCATCTCAACTCGTGTTATTTTAAAAGAGAAATATAGAATGAATTTCATCAAAAAGCGTCTAGAAAAACCTGTTAGTTAGTTATAAATAATGACAAAGTAATAAAGTTGATAAAAAGTTTCTAATATAATCAAATAAATTATATTTGGTGCCACTTTTGAATTCAAAATTGGGGAAGTCGAATTTAAAGCATCTAAACTTACGTTATCGATATGTATAATGAATTTCGTCCAAAAGCGTCTATAAAAACCTTTTAATTGGCTATATAGAATGAGAACGTAATAATGTTGATATAAAGTTGCTAATTTAATCAAATGTATTATATTTGGTGACACTTCTCAATTCAAATTGGGCAAGTCGAACTTTATTGCATCTAAACTTATGTTATTTTTAAAGAGAAATACAAAATGAATTTCATCCAAAAGCGTCTAGAAAAACCTGTTAGTTAGTTATAAATAATGACAACGTAATAAAGTTGATAAAAAGTTGCTAAGATAATCAAATAAATTATATTTGCTGCCACTTTTGAATTCAAAATTGGGGAAGTCGAATTTATAGCCTCTAAACTTACATTATCAAAATGTATAATGAATTTCGTCCAAAAGCGTCTATAAAAACCTTTTAATTGACTATATAGAATGCTAACGTAATAATGTTGATATAAAGTTGCTAACTTAATCAAATGAATTATATTTGGCGACATTTCTCAATTCAAATTGGGGAAATCGAACTTTATTGCATCTAAACTTATGTTATTTTCAAAGAGAAATATAGAATGAATTTCATCAAAAAGCGTCTAGGAAAACCTGTTAGTTAGTTATAAATAATGACTGCGTAATAAAGTTGATAAAAAGTTTCTAATATAATCAAATAAATTATATTTGGTGCCACTTTTGAATTCAAAATTAGGGAAATCGAATTTAAAGCATCTAAACTTATGTTATCGAATTGTATAATGAATTTCGTCTAGAAGCCTCTATAAAAACTTTTTAATTGGCTATATTGAATGAGAACGTAATAATGTTGATATAAAGTTGCTAATTTAATCAAATGAATTATATTTGGTGACACTTCTCAATTCAAATTGGGCAAGTCGAACTTTATTGCATCTAAACTCATGTTATTTTAAAAGAGAAATATAGAATGAATTTCATCAAAAAGCGTCTAGAAAAACCTGTTAGTTAGTTATAAATAATGACAAAGTAATAAAGTTGATAAAAAGTTTCTAATATAATCAAATAAATTATATTTGGTGCCACTTTTGAATTCAAAATTGGGGAAGTCGAATTTAAAGCATCTAAACTTACGTTATCGAAATGTATAATGAATTTCGTCCAAAAGCGTCTATAAAAACCTTTTAATTGGCTATATAGAATGAGAACGTAATAATGTTGATATAAAGTTGCTAATTTAATCAAATGAATTATATTTGGTGACACTTCTCAATTCAAATTGGGCACGTCGAACTTTATTGCATCTAAACTTATGTTATTTTTAAAGAGAAATACAGAATGAATTTCATCCAAAAGCGTCTAGAAAAACCTGTTAGTTAGTTATAAATAATGACAACGTAATAAAGTTGATAAAAAGTTGCTAAGATAATCAAATAAATTATATTTGCTGCCACTTTTGAATTCAAAATTGGGGAAGTCGAATTTATAGCCTCTAAACTTACGTTATCGAAATGTATAATGAATTTCGTCCAAAAGCGTCTATAAAAACCTTTTAATTGACTATATAGAATGCTAACGTAATAATGTTGATATAAAGTTGCTAACTTAATCAAATGAATTATATTTGGTGACACTTCTCAATTCAAATTGGGGAAATCGAACTTTATTGCATCTAAACTTATGTTATTTTCAAAGAGAAATATAGAATGAATTTCATCAAAAAGCGTCTAGAAAAATCTGTTAGTTAGTTATAAATAATGACAACGTAATAAAGTTGATAAAAAGTTTCTAATATAATCAAATAAATTAGTTTTTTGTATGTGGGTATGGGGTTTTTTAAGGTGATTTGATGAGGTTGAAGTGGGTATTTGGAGGGTGGTAGAAGGTGGAATAAGGTTGTAGTTTTGGTGGTATAATGTAACAAAGAGGGTGATGTTGAAAGAGCTTTGGGTGGTTATGAATATAGATTTTCGTAGTAAATCTCTCTGGATAGCCAATTCTCTCTCGCGTCTCTCTGGGGTTTGGAGTGGTCAAAAAAATCGAGGAAAATTCCTGGATGTAGGTAAGGTCCTGAATAATTTGCGGTGCAAATCTCTCCCGTATTATCTTGTTGAGTTGTGCTCGGTGAATTTTTTCTTAACTTGCAAATTCTGAAGTCGAAAATCAGCAAGGTGATGATGGTTGTGGTGATTTGAAAGAGTTTTTGGAGGAGGTTTAAGGAGGGTATTTGGAGGGTGTTTGGAGAGTATTTTGAGGTTGGCTATGTGTTTATTCTTCTGGAGATGAGAGAGTAATAGGAGATATATTACAAGGAAACACAAAACACACACAAAAACTCATGTAAACATGCATCTATATATATGCAAATGAATCAAGCAACTCTTGTTTGTTTAAGGAAAAGTAATGAAGTGATTGATTGTAAAGGTTGGAAGCACACATGATGTTTGGTACTTTTGCTTTTGTGAAGATTTCTTTCCAATATATATATATATGCATGATTCATGTATATATATATATATATATATATATATATATATATATATATATATATATATATATATATATATATATATTATATAAATATATATGTATATATATATACAATATAATATATATACATATATATTTATATAATATATATATATATATATATATATATATATGTATATATATATATATATATATACACACGAACACTTGTATATATATATATATATATCCAATTGTGAATTGAATTTCCATTTTTGACCCTTGAGGTTTTTAAATTCTTGACGATTTTAGTCTTGATTTGTTTTGTCTTCAAACGACCAAATATTGCGTCTATTTTTCCATCTTTGCGTATTTCGTCTTTTGCATATTTTTCTATTTCATAATTAAGCACGAATCCACGCAACCTGAAATAACTGATAATATTTGTTAGATAATATAAAACCAATTCGTCTTATTTCAGTGATGATCACATATATAAACATTTTTCAACAATTTCCCCCTATGTGATCATTGATGAAATAAGGATAGATATAATCACATTAACAGTTTTAATCTTGAAGATTTGGGATAAAAGTTTTTTCAATGAGAAGATATATATAAAACCATTGTAATCGTTTTGAAAGTTTGTGACTTGGTTTAACATATCTTATGTAAAAGATTTTCAGAAATTTGTTTCCGAATCAAAGTCTCGGGTTCGGTTATCAAAGGGTAGTCATATATGTATCTAAAGAAATTTCCTTAGATTTTATAGCATTATTAATGACGACAAGTGGTCTAACAGGTCGATTCAGATGAACGCTCATATGTATAGCTCACACTTCACTTGGGTGTTTGGTTGTTCTGGCAGCAGAACAAGTTAATGATCACTAAAAATGAGTGATATCTCTCTCTGACGACTCACACTCATATCGGAGGTGTTCAGCTATGCTTTTCCTGTAAAGTCACTTAGTCGCATTATTAGATAATCAATCACATAAGACTGGTTTCGGCATTACTCAGCGGGTTTCTTCATTCATGCCATTAAAGTTCACTCTCTCTCCGTCGGGAAATACATGTAGAGGGGTTTAGGAATTTTCATAGTGCAGTTTGCAACTAAGATTCTTCAGTGATGAAGGCTACAGTATCCCGGGAAATCCATTGTTGTTGCAGCTTCTTCTTTGATAGTATCCTGTTTGTTGATCAATATCGATTTATTGTAAAAAGATATTTTGTTTTAGCATTGAGAATTTGCTACATTTGAGACCTTTTTAAGAGTATTTGACTTGAGTGATTGAGATATCTTCTTTTGTGAAAAATGGTTAAAACAAATCGCGGGATTTTATGATTTTTGTTTTGAAATAACCATTTGGTTGAAAGTTTGTTTGAAAATACCAAATATAGAATATATTTTTTTGTTTTGTTTGGTATATCTTTATTGAATCCATTTGTTTTCTTGTTGATTTGTCTTTGAGGATTGGATGTTGATAGATATTTGTTTTTCCTTTGGTTTTCTTGTAAGGATATGTCGTTGTTTGCTTGATGGATCATGGGATCGCAAGTCTTCATTTTTGGTTGGCTTTTATCTAGGTAGGGATAGGTGGCATAAAAGACAGTTTGTCTAGTATGTAAGAAATGAATGTATCGTCCCTGGTCATTTTGATATCTAAGCAAAAATGAGACCGTGACAAGGTATAATTGGGTATACCTTATAAGCAATAGTGACACACCTAAGCTCACAAGAAATGATTTCCACAATGATTTAGATCGACGAGGCACAAATTCTCACATGGGTTTTTGTTTTCATCTGAACCTCCTAACCTTATGTCCCTTGATTGTTTAAAATCGTCAATAATGAAATAAAATCGAAGGAAATAAAGTTATATACATTATGAAAAGTAGGATATTTGAACCTTCACTCCAATTGAGAATCAATATGACTTAAAATCTTCATCGAGCATAAGCATCTAAAAATTAAGTCAAGAGAAGATTAATCACAAGGTTCTATAAAAGCTTATTATGGCAAGTCTTTTATTAACTTTTTTTTTGAAGATTTGTTTTTCTGAATGTTTTTGGAAATATTGGTTATTTGAATGTTTTTGGTATTTTTGAAAGGAAAGCAATTTTCAATTGTTTTTGAATTTTCCTTTTGAATGAAAGTAAACACACTTTTGTACAAACAAAAAGTAAAAGTTTAAGGATGGATGTTATCTGGATTTAACATTCCTAGACGGCCTAGGAAGTATTGAAACTTTGTTTCATCGAGAGCCTTAGTGAAGATATCGGCAATTTGATCTTCGGTGTTGATGAAGTGCAATTCGATATGACCCTTTTGAATGTTGTCTTTGATGAAATGATATCGAATATCGATGTGCTTTGTCATGGAATGGTGAACGGGATTGTGAGAAATGGCAATTGCACTGGTTGAGTCACAAAATATGGGAATTTGTGAAATTTTGAAGCCATAGTCTCGCAGTTGAGTTTGCATCCATATGACTTGCGAACAACAGCTGGCGGCAGCGACGTATTCAGCTTCTGCTGTTGATGTGGATACACAAGTTTGTTTCTTTGAAGTCCAACTCACTAGTCTACCTCCTAGGAATTGACAGCTACCAGATGTACTCTTTCTATCTAACTTGCATCCTCCATAGTCTGAGTCGGTGAAAGCGTTCAGCTGAAAATCGGATTTAGCTGGATACCAAAGGCCAAGTTTGGGAGTGCCTTTTAGGTATTTGAAGATGCGTTTCACAGCAACTACATGGGATTCCATAGGATTTGCTTGGTATCTGGCACAGACACATGTAGAAAACATGATGTCAGGTCTGCTGGCAGTAAGGTATAAGAGTGATCTGATCATTCCACGATATCTTTTCTGATCAACAGGTTTGCCATTTAAGTCTGCATCGATTTTGTATCCAAAAGCCATTGGGGTTTTTGCGGTATTGGATTTGTCCATTGAAAAGCGAGTGAGTAGGTTTTTGACATAATTCTCTTGGTTGATGAAAATGCCATCAGTTGACTGTTTGATTTGAAGTCCGAGAAAAGTAGTCATCTCCCCAATCATGCTCATTTCAAATTTGCTCTTCATTAGATCTGCAAACTTAATACTCAAAGATTCATCAGTAGAACCGAAAATAATGTCATCAACATATATTTGTACGATTAAAAGATGTTTATTATAGATTTTATGAAAGAGGGTTTGATCGATTGAACCTCTTTTAAAACCTGATTCTTCGAGAAAGGTTGTCAATGTGGCATACCAGGCTCGGGGTGCTTGTTTCAAGCCATAGACAGCTTTCTGCAATTTGAAGCTGTGATCAGGAAATTTGGGATCTTCGAAACCTGGTGGTTGTTGGATGTATACATCGCGATCTAACTCTCCATGTAGGAATGCACATTTAACATCCATTTGGAATACTTTGAAGTTCTTATGTGCAGTATATGCAAGAAAGATGCGAATTGCTTCAATTCTGGCAACTGGAGCATATGTTTCATCGTAGTCGATTCCTTCTTGTTGTGAATATCCTTTGACTACGAGACGTGCCTTGTTTCGACAAACGATTCCTTGATCGTCAGTTTTGTTTCTGAATACCCATCTTGAACCTATAACAGAAACATCGGGTGGGGTAGGGACAAGATTCCATACGTCATTTCTTTCAAATTCTTCTAGCTCTTCTTGCATAGCTTTTACCCAGTCTGGATCTTTGAGAGCATAATGTATGGTTTTGGGTTCAGTCATGGATAAGAAGGCTCCAAATAAACAATTATTAGAAGTTGCGGCTCTAGTTTGGATGCCTGAGTTTGGATCTCCGATGATTTGGTCAGTTGGGTGGTTTCTGGTCCATTTTATTAAGCGATTCTCTTCCTCTATAATAATTGGAATTTCAGTATCCCATTGTTCTTCTCCGGGAGTTTCATCTTGGAATAGGTTTGAAGGTTTCCTCATAAATGATGCATCGGGATTGTTTTGGATATTTGGGGATGGGGTATTTAAAGGAGGATTTGGTGTTTGTTCCAATGAAGAAGTATGTGTAGGTGGTTCCCCCTCGAATTGATCTGCATCATTTCGGTTTGTTTGTGGAGTTCCTTCAGTGGTTGTTCCTGTAGAATCAATAGAAGTAGTTAGAAGTTCAGAATTGTAAGCGGTTTTGGGTTGTTCAAAAAGTAAATCAAGATCGATTTCAATATCTCTGTCAGGAGAAGGTGTTTGTTGAATTGGATTTTGAAAAATATTATCGATCATTTTTGAACCAAAATGTTCACGATCCAATTTCCTGACATAAAATTCATCGAAATGAACATCGGTACTTTCTTCAATTACTCTGGTACGTTTGTTCAGTACTCGATAAGTAGCTGAAGAAAATGAGTAACCAAGGAAAATTCCTTCGTCCGACCTTGATTCAAATTTTGAGAGGTGGTCTTTATTGTTCTTTATGAAGCATCGACAACCAAAAATATGGAAAAATTTGATGTCGAATTTAAAGCATCTAAACTTACGTTATCGAAATGTATAATGAATTTCGTCCAAAAGCGTCTATAAAAACCTTTTAATTGGCTATATAGAATGAGAACGTAATAATGTTGATATAAAGTTGCTAATTTAATCAAATGTATTATATTTGGTGACACTTCTCAATTCAAATTGGGCAAGTCAAACTTTATTGCATCTAAACTTATGTTATTTTTAAAGAGAAATACAAAATGAATTTCATCCAAAAGCGTCTAGAAAAACCTGTTAGTTAGTTATAAATAATGACAACGTAATAAAGTTGATAAAAAGTTGCTAAGATAATCAAATAAATTATATTTGCTGCCACTTTTGAATTCAAAATTGGGGAAGTCGAATTTATAGCCTCTAAACTTACATTATCGAAATGTATAATGAATTTCGTCCAAAAGCGTCTATAAAAACCTTTTAATTGACTATATAGAATGCTAACGTAATAATGTTGATATAAAGTTGCTAACTTAATCAAATGAATTATATTTGGCGACATTTCTCCATTCAAATTGGGGAAATCGAACTTTATTGCATCTAAACTTATGTTATTTTCAAAGAGAAATATAGAATGAATTTCATTAAAAAGCGTCTAGAAAAACCTGTTAGTTAGTTATAAATAATGACTGCGTAATAAAGTTGATAAAAAGTTTCTAATATAATCAAATAAATTATATTTGGTGCCACTTTTGAATTCAAAATTAGGGAAGTCGAATTTAAAGCATCTAAACTTATGTTATCGAATTGTATAATGAATTTCGTCTAGAAGCCTCTATAAAAACTTTTTAATTGGCTATATTGAATGAGAACGTAATAATGTTGATATAAAGTTGCTAATTTAATCAAATGAATTATATTTGGTGACACTTCTCAATTCAAATTGGGCAAGTCGAACTTTATTGCATCTATACTCATGTTATTTTAAAAGAGAAATATAGAATGAATTTCATCAAAAAGCGTCTAGAAAAACCTGTTAGTTAGTTATAAATAATGACAAAGTAATAAAGTTGATAAAAAGTTTCTAATATAATCAAATAAATTATATTTGGTGCCACTTTTGAATTCAAAATTGGGGAAGTCGAATTTAAAGCATCTAAACTTACGTTATCGAAATGTATAATGAATTTCGTCCAAAAGCGTCTATAAAAACCTTTTAATTGGCTATATAGAATGAGAACGTAATAATGTTGATATAAAGTTGCTAATTTAATCAAATGAATTATATTTGGTGACACTTCTCAATTCAAATTGGGCACGTCGAACTTTATTGCATCTAAACTTATGTTATTTTTAAAGAGAAATACAGAATGAATTTCATCCAAAAGCGTCTAGAAAAACCTGTTAGTTAGTTATAAATAATGACAACGTAATAAAGTTGATAAAAAGTTGCTAAGATAATCAAATAAATTATATTTGCTGCCACTTTTGAATTCAAAATTGGGGAAGTCGAATTTATAGCCTCTAAACTTACGTTATCGAAATGTATAATGAATTTCGTCCAAAAGCGTCTATAAAAACCTTTTAATTGACTATATAGAATGCTAACGTAATAATGTTGATATAAAGTTGCTAACTTAATCAAATGAATTATATTTGGTGACACTTCTCAATTCAAATTGGGGAAATCGAACTTTATTGCATCTAAACTTATGTTATTTTCAAAGAGAAATATAGAATGAATTTCATCAAAAAGCGTCTAGAAAAATCTGTTAGTTAGTTATAAATAATGACAACGTAATAAAGTTGATAAAAAGTTTCTAATATAATCAAATAAATTAGTTTTTTGTATGTGGGTATGGGGTTTTTTAAGGTGATTTGATGAGGTTGAAGTGGGTATTTGGAGGGTGGTAGAAGGTGGAATAAGGTTGTAGTTTTGGTGGTATAATGTAACAAAGAGGGTGATGTTGAAAGAGCTTTGGGTGGTTATGAATATAGATTTTCGTAGTAAATCTCTCTGGATAGCCAATTCTCTCTCGCGTCTCTCTGGGGTTTGGAGTGGTCAAAAAAATCGAGGAAAATTCCTGGATGTAGGTAAGGTCCTGAATAATTTGCGGTGCAAATCTCTCCCGTATTATCTTGTTGAGTTGTGCTCGGTGAATTTTTTCTTAACTTGCAAATTCTGAAGTCGAAAATCAGCAAGGTGATGATGGTTGTGGTGATTTGAAAGAGTTTTTGGAGGAGGTTTAAGGAGGGTATTTGGAGGGTGTTTGGAGAGTATTTTGAGGTTGGCTATGTGTTTATTCTTCTGGAGATGAGAGAGTAATAGGAGATATATTACAAGGAAACACAAAACACACACAAAAACTCATGTAAACATGCATCTATATATATGCAAATGAATCAAGCAACTCTTGTTTGTTTAAGGAAAAGTAATGAAGTGATTGATTGTAAAGGTTGGAAGCACACATGATGTTTGGTACTTTTGCTTTTGTGAAGATTTCTTTCCAATATATATATATATATATATATATATATATATATATATATATATATATATATATGCATGATTCATGTATATATATATATATATATATATATATATATATATACAATATATACAATATACATACATATATATATATATACAATATAATATATATACATATATATTTATATAATATATATATATATATATATATATACACACGAACACTTGTATATATATATATATCCAATTGTGAATTGAATTTCCATTTTTGACCCTTGAGGTTTTTAAATTCTTGACGATTTTAGTCTTGATTTGTTTTGTCTTCAAACGACCAAATATTGCGTCTATTTTTCCGTCTTTGCGTATTTCGTCTTTTGCATATTTTTCTATTTCATAATTAAGCACGAATCCACACAACCTGAAATAACTGATAATATTTGTTAGATAATATAAAACCAATTCGTCTTATTTCAGTGATGATCACATATAAAAACATTTTTCAACAATTTCCCCCTATGTGATCATTGATGAAATAAGGATAGATATAATCACATTAACAGTTTTAATCTTGAAGATTTGGGATAAAAGTTTTTTCAATGAGAAGATATATATAAAACCATTGTAATCGTTTTGAAAGTTTGTGACTTGGTTTAACATATCTTATGTAAAAGATTTTCAGAAATTTGTTTCCGAATCAAAGTCTCGGGTTCGGTTATCAAAGGGTAGTCATATATGTATCTAAAGAAATTTCCTTAGATTTTATAGCATTATTAATGACGACAAGTGGTCTAACAGGTCGATTCAGATGAACGCTCATATGTATAGCTCACACTTCACTTGGGTGTTTGGTTGTTCTGGCAGCAGAACAAGTTAATGATCACTAAAAATGAGTGATATCTCTCTCTGACGACTCACACTCATATCGGAGGTGTTCAGCTATGCTTTTCCTGTAAAGTCACTTAGTCGCATTATTAGATAATCAATCACATAAGACTGGTTTCGGCATTACTCAGCGGGTTTCTTCATTCATGCCATTAAAGTTCACTCTCTCTCCGTCGGGAAATACATGTAGAGGGGTTTAGGAATTTTCATAGTGCCGTTTGCAACTAAGATTCTTCAGTGATGAAGGCTACAGTATCCCGGGAAATCCATTGTTGTTGCAGCTTCTTCTTTGATAGTATCCTGTTTGTTGATCAATATCGATTTATTGTAAAAAGATATTTTGTTTTAGCATTGAGAATTTGCTACATTTGAGACCTTTTTAAGAGTATTTGACTTGAGTGATTGAGATATCTTCTTTTGTGAAAAATGGTTAAAACAAATCGCGGGATTTTATGATTTTTGTTTTGAAATAACCATTTGGTTGGTTTGTTTGAAAATACCAAATATAGAATATATTTTTTTTGTTTTGTTTGGTATATCTTTATTGAATCCATTTGTTTTCTTGTTGATTTGTCTTTGAGGATTGGATGTTGATAGATATTTGTTTTTCCTTTGGTTTTCTTGTAAGGATATGTCGTTGTTTGCTTGATGGATCATGGGATCGCAAGTCTTCATTTTTGGTTGGCTTTTATCTAGGTAGGGATAGGTGGCATAAAAGACAGTTTGTCTAGTATGTAAGAAATGAATGTATCGTCCCTGGTCATTTTGATATCTAAGCAAAAATGAGACCGTGACAAGGTATAATTGGGTATACCTGATAAGCAATAGTGACACACCTAAGCTCACAAGAAATGATTTTCACAATGATTTAGATCGACGAGGCACAAATTCTCACATGGGTTTTTGTTTTCATCTGAACCTCCTAACCTTATGTCCCTTGATTGTTTAAAATCGTCAATAATGAAATAAAATCGAAGGAAATAAAGTTATATACATTATGAAAAGTAGGATATTTGAACCTTCACTCCAATTGAGAATCAATATGACTTAAAATCTTCATCGAGCATAAGCATCTGAAAATTAAGTCAAGAGAAGATTAATCACAAGGTTCTATAAAAGCTTATTATGGCAAGTCTTTTATTAATTTTTTTTTTTGAAGATTTGTTTTTCTGAATGCTTTTGGAAATATTGGTTATTTGAATGTTTTTGGTATTTTTGAAAGGAAAGCAATTTTCAATTGTTTTTGAATTTTCCTTTTGAATGAAAGTAAACACACTTTTGTACAAACAAAAAGTAAAAGTTTAAGGATGGATGTTATCTGGATTTAACATTCCTAGACGGCCTAGGAAGTATTGAAACTTTGTTTCATCGAGAGCCTTAGTGAAGATATCGGCAATTTGATCTTCGGTGTTGATGAAGTGCAATTCGATATGACCCTTTTGAATGTTGTCTTTGATGAAATGATATCGAATATCGATGTGCTTTGTCATGGAATGGTGAACAGGATTGTGAGAAATGGCAATTGCACTGGTTGAGTCACAAAATATGGGAATTTGTGAAATTTTGAAGCCATAGTCTCGCAGTTGAGTTTGCATCCATATGACTTGCGAACAACAGCTGGCGGCAGCGACGTATTCAGCTTCTGCTGTTGATATGGATACACAAGTTTGTTTCTTTGAAGTCCAACTCACTAGTCTACCTCCTAGGAATTGACAGCTACCAGATGTACTCTTTCTATCTAACTTGCATCCTCCATAGTCTGAGTCGGTGAAAGCGTTCAGCTGAAAATCGGATTTAGCTGGATACCAAAGGCCAAGTTTGGGAGTGCCTTTTAGGTATTTGAAGATGCGTTTCACAGCAACTACATGGGATTCCATAGGATTTGCTTGGTATCTGGCACAGACACATGTAGAAAACATGATGTCAGGTCTGCTGGCAGTGAGGTATAAGAGTGATCCGATCATTCCACGATATCTTTTCTGATCAACAGGTTTGCCATTTAAGTCTGCATCGATTTTGTATCCAAAAGCCATTGGGGTTTTTGCGGTATTGGATTTGTCCATTGAAAAGCGAGTGAGTAGGTTTTTGACATAATTCTCTTGGTTGATGAAAATGCCATCAGTTAACTGTTTGATTTGAAGTCCGAGAAAAGTAGTCATCTCCCCAATCATGCTCATTTCAAATTTGCTCTTCATTAGATCTGCAAACTTAATACTCAAAGATTCATCAGTAGAACCGAAAATAATGTCATCAACATATATTTGTACGATTAAAAGATGTTTATTATAGATTTTATGAAAGAGGGTTTGATCGATTGAACCTCTTTTAAAACCTGATTCTTCGAGAAAGGTTGTCAATGTGGCATACCAGGCTCGGGGTGCTTGTTTCAAGCCATAGACAGCTTTCTGCAATTTGAAGCTGTGATCAGGAAATTTGGGATCTTCGAAACCTGGTGGTTGTTGGATGTATACATCGCGATCTAACTCTCCATGTAGGAATGCACATTTAACATCCATTTGGAATACTTTGAAGTTCTTATGTGCAGTATATGCAAGAAAGATGCGAATTGCTTCAATTCTGGCAACTGGAGCATATGTTTCATCGTAGTCGATTCCTTCTTGTTGTGAATATCCTTTGACTACGAGACGTGCCTTGTTTCGACAAACGATTCCTTGATCGTCAGTTTTGTTTCTGAATACCCATCTTGAACCTATAACAGAAACATCGGGTGGGGTAGGGACAAGATTCCATACGTCATTTCTTTCAAATTCTTCTAGCTCTTCTTGCATAGCTTTTACCCAGTCTGGATCTTTGAGAGCATAATGTATGGTTTTGGGTTCAGTCATGGATAAGAAGGCTCCAAATAAACAATTATTAGAAGTTGCGGCTCTAGTTTGGATGCCTGAGTTTGGATCTCCGATGATTTGGTCAGTTGGGTGGTTTCTGGTCCATTTTATTAAGCGATTCTCTTCCGCTATAATAATTGGAATTTCAGTATCCCATTGTTCTTCTCCGGGAGTTTCATCTTGGAATAGGTTTGAAGGTTTCCTCATAAATGATGCATCGGGATTGTTTTGGATATTTGGGGATGGGGTATTTAAAGGAGGATTTGGTGTTTGTTCCAATGAAGAAGTATGTGTAGGTGGTTCCCCCTCGAATTGATCTGCATCATTTCGGTTTGTTTGTGGAGTTCCTTCAGTGGTTGTTCCTGTAGAATCAATAGAAGTAGTTAGAAGTTCAGAATTGTAAGCGGTTTTGGGTTGTTCAAAAAGTAAATCAAGATCGATTTCAATATCTCTGTCAGGAGAAGGTGTTTGTTGAATTGGATTTTGAAAAATATTATCGATCATTTTTGAACCAAAATGTTCACGATCCAATTTCCTGACATAAAATTCATCGAAATGAACATCGGTACTTTCTTCAATTACTCTGGTACGTTTGTTCAGTACTCGATAAGCAGCTGAAGAAAATGAGTAACCAAGGAAAATTCCTTCGTCCGACCTTGATTCAAATTTTGAAAGGTGGTCTTTATTGTTCTTTATGAAGCATCGACAACCAAAAATATGGAAAAATTTGATGTTTGGTTTTCGGTTGTTAATGACTTCATATGGTGTTTTATGAAGATGTTTATGGATTAAGGAACGATTTTGAGTGTAGCAAGCTGTGGCTATTGCTTCTGCCCAGAAGTATTGTGGCAGATCAGCGAGGATAAGCATTGATCTTGCAGCTTCACATAGAGTTCTGTTCCTTCTTTCGACAACGCCGTTCTGTTGTGGAGTGTATGGGGCTGAGAAGTTATGTTCAATTCCTTTGTCTTTGAGAAATGAATCTAGAGTCTTGTTTTTGAACTCTAAACCATTATCACTTCGGATTCTTCGAACAGGTCGTTTGAGCTTCAGTTCGATTTGTTTGATGAAGTTGATCATCTCTTCAGGTGCTTCTGATTTTAGTCTTAAGAAAAAGACCCAAGTAAAGCGCGAGAAACCATCAACGACAACAAGAATGTACTTCTTCCCTTGTATAGTTTGGGTTTTGGCAGGGCCACAAAGGTCTATGTGCAGCAATTCTAGTGGTTCGGATACACTAGATTCTGAGATGCTTTTGTGAGTGGATTTGGAAAGTTTTCCCTTTTCACATGCAGCACACAGAGTTTCATTATCAAGCTTCAGAAGTGGCAGTCCTCTAACAAGATCATCGCCGATCAGTTTGTTGATGTACCCAAAGTTTAGATGGGAAAGGCGGTGGTGCCATAACCAACTGATATCTGCTGGGGCTTTTGATAGCAGACATATATCGGGTTTACCATAGATAAGATCCATGTCAAGTGGATACATATTTCCGGCACGATAAGAATCAACAATGATTTCTTTGGTTTTGGCGTCCATGATCAAGCTTCTTTGTTTGGTGAATAGGACTTCAAGATTGTTATCACACAGTTGAGAAACACTGATGAGGTTGTGTTTCAGGTCATCGACATAGGCAACTTTCTTTATGGTGAAGTTACCATTTGTTATGTTTCTATAACCCTTGATTTTTGTCGTCATGTTGTTGCCGAAGGTAACGTCTTGATTGGTTTGGGTGGGTTTGAAGTCACGAAGGTAGTTTCGGTTTCCTGTCATATGCTTGGAGCAGCCACTATCAATATACCATGTATCATCCTTGGGTTCTCCAGCATTAGATACCTGCAATTTAGAAAGAAGATTTAGGTACCCAAATCTGAATGGGTCCTGGTTTGTTAGTTGTTTTTATTTTGGGTTTTTTGTTTACTGAACTTCTTGTAGCATTTGACTTCATATTGCTATAAGAGTTTGGTTTATAAGGATGGAATGGTTGAGGTTTGATTTTATTTATCAAATTTTCCCAAAAAGTGATTTGTTTCTGAAAATTCGTTGGTTGATAAAATCTGTGATTTGGTGAATGATATCCTAGATGTGAATTTTTTTTTGAAAAGTTCTCTTCATATCTGGGATGTGATTGGCGGTTATGAAAGGCTTTTTGAAGATGATGTTTTGAAACTTTCTGATTTGGTCGTTTTTGAAAGTTCCTTGAATTTTTAAAGGTGATCTCTTGAAAGCGGTTTTCAAAAGGTTTTTGAAAAGGTTTTGGTTTTTGTTTGGAAACCTGTTTTTGAGGTATGACGTATGGTTTAACAGGTTTCTTTGGTTTGTTTTCAAAAGCCTTTGGTTTGTTAAGTGGGGTTATGGTTGCTTCATTGGTATGTTTGATTTGGTTTGTTGAAGAACTAGCAGAGTTTGTTTCAGATTTTACAACTCTTTTGATAGACTTTTTGGAAACAGTGAAAGCAGTGTCATCTGGGCTACAGTTGATAACTGTTTCGTCATCTGAATCTTCCTCATTAGCAGATGTGAAAAGATCTGGAAGAGTGGATTCAGAGTTTTCACAAATTGTCATGTTTTCTTGTTTAGCTAGTTCATTTTCAAAGGATTCTCTTCCAATTCCTGGTCTGTAATTCGTATCAATTTTGCCAGTTCCTAAGGTGTTTGCTTTGGTGAAAACATCATCACTTAGTTTTCTAGCAATTTTGATAGAATTCATATTCCATATCAATCTTTTGTTTTCAGATTCAAGAAAATTGGTTTGGTTTAAAGAATCAGTCAGTTTTTCATTTAAAGTTTTGTATTTTTCAGTTGATTCTTGAAAGTTTTGTTTCAACTAAAGGATTTGCTTTTCTAAAAACATCTTTTGTTTAAGAGGAAATGACTGACTGATTTTTTTGTTCCAAATCCTTTTTCTGAATTAGGGTTTGATTTAATTGTTCCAAGACGTGATTATAATCTTCTGATTTTCTTTCAACGTCTCTTTCCAATTTGTTCTTTATCCTTGTTGATTCTCCAAATTTGAGTTGCAAGGTTTGTAACTCAGATTTGCAAATATCGGAATTGATCATTGTGTCATGATATTTTTTGAGATCAGCTTCTAGACTTTTCTCAATCTTGGTTATATGGGACTCAAAAATTGATTTCGAAAGACCAAGTTCAGAGATCATAGACCATACCTGTTCTATGACGTTTGGAGCTCTTGAAGGTCTATCAACACCAACTACGAAACAGAAGTTTGATTGTGTTGGTTCATTGTCAGCTTCGTCTTCAGAAGTTGGCCAGTATTCCACGTTTGGTTCATGGATTGCCATCAATGCTCTTTGCTTATCTTGATTTTCCTGTTTCTTTAATTCATCGGCTTTTTGAGCGTAGTATGCTGAGTCTTTGACTTTGGTTTTGTTTTTGGCTCAGCATTCTCTGGCATAGTGATTAGTTCCTTTGCAGTTGTGACAAATGATCACTTCTTCATCACTGTCATCCTTTTGACTTTTAATCGGAAGTCTTTCAGGAGCTTGAGTTTGGATTTGTCGGGAAGATTGGGAAGGGTTCTGTTGGAATCCAAAATTTTGGTTGTTTTGAAAGCCATTGTTTTGATTAGTGTAACCTTGATTTTGGAATCCTCTGTTTTGGTTTTGAAAACTGTTGTTTTGGTTATTGTTATGATGACTTGAGTTGGGATTGTTTTGAAATCCCTGGTTTTGAAAACCTTGGTTTGAATTGTTTTGGAAGGAAGGTCTTTGAAAATTTTGTCCAAAATAAGGTCTTGGTTGAAAACTTGAGTTGTTTTGAACAGGTTGAGGTCTTGGTTGAAATCCAGAATTATTTTGTCCAAATGATGGTCGGTTTTGAAAATTTGGTTTAAAATTCGATTGACCGTGATTTGGAATAAATCTCTGGAGGTTTGTGTTTGCTACCAAAGCACACAGTTGTTGGTAGTCTGCTTCATCATTTAAATCAGATTGATCAAAAGAATTGTTCAAAAAGGGTTGGTTTTGAAAAGATGTCTGATTAAAATGATTGAAGTTTTGTTCATTAAAAGGTGTTTGGTTTTGAGAAGATGTGGAAACGAGAGCAAGTGGTCCTCCAAAAGCTGTAGTGATTGGTGGGTCAATCGAGGATTCATACGATTGAAGTTCTCCATACAAATTGTATAAAGTTTCAGTATGAATGGCTGGATTTCCCTGAATGATAAATTTAACCATCTTCCAGCTTTCGTAAAGATTGTTTAGAAACTTAAGATTTATCTCGTGTTGTGTCTTTTTGATGCCCAAATTGTTCATTTTTACCATGATAAAATTGAACCTATCATGAGCATCATGGATGGTTTCTGATGAAAGCATCTTGAAATTATCGAATTCATTTAAAACAGATGTTCTTTTGTTTCCAATAATTCTTTGATTTCCACAAAAACGATTTTTTAAATTTTCCCAGATTTGATTTGCAGTCAACAGTATTATGTCATCCATTTGACTTAGAATACTGTGGGGAATTCCAGACACAAGTTCCTTTTTGGCTTGGAGTTGTAGTCTTTTTTCGGTTTCAGCAAGAGTGGCTTGATTTGTAGCAAGAGTAGCCATATTTTCTGGAGTAACATATGTTCCTTCTACACAATTCCATACATCTTCACTTATGGTGTTAAGATGAAGATTCATACGGCCAACCCACGAATTATACTCTTCAGGAATAAGTATGGGTGCCCGTGAACCAGATCCCAAGCTGTTAGCAATAGAAACAGAGTTCATGTTGGAGTAATTAGCAGAAGACATTTTTTTTTTGTTTTGAAAGGATTTTGAACAAGTGATATTAAAATGAAATTTTTAAAGAAAAACTTATGGAAGGTTTATAAACGCTAACCAAAAGTTTTCGACAAAAATTTCAAAGTAAATCACACAAGCTCTGAATTTTTTTTTGTTTAAGATTTTTTTTTTATAATTTTTTATAATTTTAATTTTTTTAATTTTTTTTAAGGATTTTGAACAAGTGATATTAAAATGAAATTTTTAAAGAAAAGCTTATGGAAGGTTTATAAACGCTAACCAAAAGTTTTCGACAAAAATTTCAAGGTAAATCACACAAGCTCTGATACCAATTGTTGAAAATATACGATCTGATTACCACGAATAAAGGCTCGGATACCAGTTACTGGGTGACAGATATATATATTTAAGGAGATAAGATGCGGAAAAAAAATAAGAAGTGCGGAATAAATATAAACTGGAAAGCTATAAATGACTGAAAGCTATAAATGAAATAAATGACAGTATTTAAATGACGTAAAGCTGTAATAAAATATATAAATATATAAATATATATAAAGTCGGTTCGTCAATAAATTGACTGAACTGGTTTAGAATTGGACTGGATCTTAATAGACTGTGTCTCTATTTGTTCAAAGTTCAATCCGGTAAGTAACAATAAGTTCTTTTTATGTAACAATGAATTGTTTACAAAACGATACAAAATACATGGGTAATGTTTTTTGTATGTGGGTATGGGGTTTTTTAAGGTGATTTGATGAGGTTGAAGTGGGTATTTGGAGGGTGGTAGAAGGTGGAATAAGGTTGTAGTTTTGGTGGTATAATGTAACAAAGAGGGTGATGTTGAAAGAGCTTTGGGTGGTTATGAATATAGATTTTCGTAGTAAATCTCTCTGGATAGCCAATTCTCTCTCGCGTCTCTCTGGGGTTTGGAGTGGTCAAAAAAATCGAGGAAAATTCCTGGATGTAGGTAAGGTCCTGAATAATTTGCGGTGCAAATCTCTCCCGTATTATCTTGTTAAGTTGTGCTCGGTGAATTTTTTCTTAACTTGCAAATTCTGAAGTCGAAAATCAGCAAGGTGATGATGGTTGTGGTGATTTGAAAGAGTTTTTGGAGGAGGTTTAAGGAGGGTATTTGGAGGGTGTTTGGAGAGTATTTTGAGGTTGGCTATGTGATTATTCTTCTGGAGATGAGAGAGTAATATGAGATATATTACAAGGAAACACAAAACACACACAAAAACTCATGTAAACATGCATCTATATATATGCAAATGAATCAAGCAACTCTTGTTTGTTTAAGGAAAAGTAATGAAGTGATTGATTGTAAAGGTTGGAAGCACACATGATGTTTGGTACTTTTGCTTTTGTGAAGATTTCTTTCCAATATATATATATATATATATATATATATATATATATATATATATATATATATATATACATACATATATATATATATATATATATATATATATATATATATATATATATATATATATACAATATATACAATATACATACATATATATATATATATATATATATATATATATATATATATATATATATACAACATATACAATATACATACATATATATATATATATATATATATATATATATATATATATATACAATATAATATATATACATATATATTTATAATATATATATATATATATATCCAATTGTGAATTGAATTTCCATTTTTGACCCTTGAGGTTTTTAAATTCTTGACGATTTTAGTCTTGATTTGTTTTGTCTTCAAACGACCAAATATTGCGTCAATTTTTCCGTCTTTGCGTATTTCGTCTTTTGCATATTTTTCTATTTCATAATTAAGCACGAATCCACGCAACCTGAAATAACTGATAATATTTGTTAGATAATATAAAACCAATTCGTCTTATTTCAGTGATGATCACATATAAAAACATTTTTCAACAAATTATATTTGGTGCCACTTTTGAATTCAAAATTGGGGAAGTCGAATTTAAAGCATCTAAACTTACGTTATCGAAATGTATAATGAATTTCGTCCAAAAGCGTCTATAAAAACCTTTTAATTGGCTATATAGAATGAGAACGTAATAATGTTGATATAAAGCTGCTAATTTAATCAAATGAATTATATTTGGTGACAGTTCTCAATTCAAATTGGGCAAGTCGAACTTTATTGCATCTAAACTCATGTTATTTTAAAAGAGAAATATAGAATGAATTTCATCAAAAAGCGTCAAGAAAAACCTGTTAGTTAGTTATAAATAATGACAACGTAATAAAGTTGATAAAAAGTTTCTAATATAATCAAATAAATTATATTTGGTGCCACTTTTGAATTCAAAATTGGGGAAGTCGAATTTAAAGCATCTAAACTTACGTTATCGAAATGTATAATGAATTTCGTCCAGAAGCGTCTATAAAAACCTTTTAATTGGCTATATAGAATGAGAACGTAATAATGTTGATATAAAGTTGCTAATTTAATCAAATGAATTATATTTGGTGACACTTCTCAATTCAAATTGGGCAAGTCGAACTTTATTGCATCTAAACTTATGTTATTTTTAAAGAGAAATACAGAATGAATTTCATCCAAAAGCGTCTAGAAAAACCTGTTAGTTAGTTATAAATAATGAAAACGTAATAAAGTTGATAAAAAGTTGCTAAGATAATCAAATAAATTATATTTACTGCCACTTTTGAATTCAAAATTGGGGAAGTCGAATTTATAGCCTCTATACTTACGTTATCGAAATGTATAATGAATTTCGTCCAAAAGCGTCTATAAAAACCTTTTAATTGACTATATAGAATGCTAACGTAATAATGTTGATATAAAGTTGCTAACTTAATCAAATGAATTATATTTGGTGACACTTCTCAATTCAAATTGGAGAAATCGAACTTTATTGCATCTAAACTTATGTTATTTTCAAAGAGAAATATAGAATGAATTTCATCAAAAAGCGTCTAGAAAAACCTGTTAGTTAGTTAGTTATAAATAATGACAACGTAATAAAGTTGATAAAAAGTTTCTAATATAATCAAATAAATTATATTTGGTGCCACTTTTGAATTCAAAATTGGGGAAGTCGAATTTAAAGCATCTAAACTTACGTTATCGAAATGTATAATGAATTTCGTCCTGAAGCGTCTATAAAAACCTTTTAATTGGCTATATTGAATGAGAACGTAATAATGTTGATATAAAGTTGCTAATTTAATCAAATGAATTATATTTGGTGACACTTCTCAATTCAAATTGGGCAAGTCGAACTTTATTGCATCTAAACTCATGTTATTTTAAAAGAGAAATATAGAATGAATTTCATCAAAAAGCGTGTAGAAAAACCTGTTAGTTAGTTATAAATAATGACAAAGTAATAAAGTTGATAAAAAGTTTCTAATATAATCAAATAAATTATATTTGGTGCCACTTTTGAATTCAAAATTGGGGAAGTCGAATTTAAAGCATCTAAACTTACGTTATCGAAATGTATAATGAATTTCGTCAATAAGCGTCTATAAAAACCTTTTAATTGGCTATATAGAATGAGAACGTAATAATGTTGATATAAAGTTGCTAATTTAATCAAATAAATTATATTTGGTGACACTTCTCAATTCAAATTTTGTAAGTCGAACTTTATTGCATCTAAACTTATGTTATTTTCAAAGAGAAATATAGAACGAATTTCATCAAAAAGCGTCTAGAAAAACCTGTTAGTTAGTTATAAATAATGACAACGTAATAAAGTTGATAAAAAGTTTCTAATATAATCAAATAAATTATATTTGGTGCCACTTTTGAATTCAAAATTAGGGAAGTCGAATTTAAAGCATCTAAACTTATGTTATCGAAATGTATAATGAATTTCGTCTAGAAGCGTCTATAAAAACCTTTTAATTGGCTATATTGAATGAGAACGTAATAATGTTGATATAAAGTTGCTAATTTAATCAAATGAATTATATTTGGTGACACCTCTCAATTCAAATTGGGCAAGTCGAACTTTATCGTATCTAAACTCATGTTATTTTAAAAGAGAAATATAGAATGGATTTCATTAAAAAGCGTCTAGAAAAACCTGTTAGTTAGTTATAAATAATGACAAAGTAATAAAGTTGATAAAAAGTTTCTAATATAATCAAATAAATTATATTTGGTGCCACTTTTGAATTCAAAATTGGGGAAGCCGAATTTAAAGCATCTAAACTTACGTTATCGAAATGTATAATGAATTTCGTCCAAAAGCGTCTATAAAAACCTTTTAATTGGCTATATAGAATGAGAACGTAATAATGTTGATATAAAGTTGCTAATTTAATCAAATGAATTATATTTGGTGACACTTCTCAATTCAAATTGGGCAAGTCGAACTTTATTGCATCTAAACTTATGTTATTTTTAAAGAGAAATACAAAATGAATTTCATCCAAAAGCGTCTAGAAAAACCTGTTAGTTAGTTATAAATAATGACAACGTAATAAAGTTGATAAAAAGTTGCTAAGATAATCAAATAAATTATATTTGCTGCCACTTTTGAATTCAAAATTGGGGAAGTCGAATTTATAGCCTCTAAACTTACGTTATCGAAATGTATAATGAATTTCGTCCAAAAGCGTCTATAAAAACCTTTTAATTGACTATATAGAATGCTAACGTAATAATGTTGATATAAAGTTGCTAACTTAATCAAATGAATTATATTTGGTGACACTTCTCAATTCAAATTGGGGAAATCGAACTTTATTGCATCTAAACTTATGTTATTTTCAACGAGAAATATAGAATGAATTTCATCAAAAAGCGTCTAGAAAAATCTGTTAGTTAGTTATAAATAATGACAACGTAATAAAGTTGATAAAAAGTTTCTAATATAATCAAATAAATTATATTTGGTGCCACTTTTGAATTCAAAATTGGGGAAGTCGAATTTAAAGCATCTAAACTTACGTTATCGAAATGTATAATGAATTTCGTCCAAAAGCGTCTATAAAAACCTTTTAATTGGCTATATAGAATGAGAACGTAATAATGTTGATATCAAGTTGCTAATTTAATAAAATGAATTATATTTTGTGACAGTTCTCAATTCAAATTGGGCAAGTCGAACTTTATTGCATCTAAACTCATGTTATTTTAAAAGAGAAATATAGAATGAATTTCATCAAAAAGCGTTTAGAAAAACCTGTTAGTTAGTTATAAATAATGACAACGTAATAAAGTTGATAAAAAGTTTCTAATATAATCAAATAAATTATATTTGGTGCCACTTTTGAATTCAAAATTGGGGAAGTCGAATTTAAAGCATCTAAACTTACGTTATCGAAATGTATAATGAATTTCGTCCAGAAGCGTCTATAAAAACCTTTTAATTGGCTATATAGAATGAGAACGTAATAATGTTGATATAAAGTTGCTAATTTAATCAAATGAATTATATTTGGTGACGCTTCTCAATTCAAATTGGGCAAGTCGAACTTTATTGCATCTAAACTTATGTTATTGTTAAAGAGAAATACAGAATGAATTTCATCCAAAAGCGTCTAGAAAAACCTGTTAGTTAGTTATAAATAACCTCAAAGTATGGTTACGCTCTGAGCAGACCATGAAAACGTAATAAAGTTGATAAAAAGTTGCTAAGATAATCAAATAAATTATATTTGCTGCCACTTTTGAATTCAAAATTGGGGAAGTCGAATTTATAGCCTCTAAACTTACGTTATCGAAATGTATAATGAATTTCGTCCAAAAGCGTCTATAAAAACCTTTTAATTGACTATATAGAATGCTAACGTAATAATGTTGATATAAAGTTGCTAACTTAATCAAATGAATTATATTTGGTGACACTTCTCAATTCAAATTGGAGAAATCGAACTTTATTGCATCTAAACTTATGTTATTTTCAAAGAGAAATATAGAATGAATTTCATCAAAAAGCGTCTAGAAAAACCTGTTAGTTAGTTAGTTATAAATAATGACAACGTAATAAAGTTGATAAAAAGTTTCTAATATAATCAAATAAATTATATTTGGTGCCACTTTTGAATTCAAAATTGGGGAAGTCGAATTTAAAGCATCTAAACTTACGTTATCGAAATGTATAATGAATTTCGTCCTGAAGCGTCTATAAAAACCTTTTAATTGGCTATATTGAATGAGAACGTAATAATGTTGATATAAAGTTGCTAATTTAATCAAATGAATTATATTTGGTGACACTTCTCAATTCAAATTGGGCAAGTCGAACTTTATTGCATCTAAACTCATGTTATTTTAAAAGAGAAATATAGAATGAATTTCATCAAAAAGCGTCTAGAAAAACCTGTTAGTTAGTTATAAATAATGACAAAGTAATAAAGTTGATAAAAAGTTTCTAATATAATCAAATAAATTATATTTGGTGCCACTTTTGAATTCAAAATTGGGGAAGTCGAATTTAAAGCATCTAAACTTACGTTATCGAAATGTATAATGAATTTCGTCCAAAAGCGTCTATAAAAACCTTTTAATTAGCTATATAGATTGAGAACGTAATAATGTTGATATAAAGTTGCTAATTTAATCAAATGAATTATATTTTGTGACAGTTCTCAATTCAAATTGGGCAAGTCGAACTTTATTGCATCTAAACTCATGTTATTTTAAAAGAGAAATATAGAATGAATTTCATCAAAAAGCGTCTAGAAAAACCTGTTAGTTAGTTATAAATAATGACAACGTAATAAAGTTGATAAAAAGTTTCTAATATAATCAAATAAATTATATTTGGTGCCACTTTTGAATTCAAAATTGGGGAAGTCGAATTTAAAGCATCTAAACTTACGTTATCGAAATGTATAATGAATTTCGTCCAGAAGCGTCTATAAAAACCTTTTAATTGGCTATATAGAATGAGAACGTAATAATGTTGATATAAAGTTGCTAATTTAATCAAATGAATTATATTTGGTGACACTTCTCAATTCAAATTGGGCAAGTCGAACTTTATTGCATCTAAACTTATGTTATTTTTAAAGAGAAATACAGAATGAATTTCATCCAAAAGCGTCTAGAAAAACCTGTTAGTTAGTTATAAATAATGAAAACGTAATAAAGTTGATAAAAAGTTGCTAAGATAATCAAATAAATTATATTTGCTGCCACTTTTGAATTCAAAATTGGGGAAGTCGAATTTATAGCCTCTAAACTTACGTTATCGAAATGTATAATGAATTTCGTCCAAAAGCGTCTATAAAAACCTTTTAATTGACTATATAGAATGCTAACGTAATAATGTTGATATAAAGTTGCTAACTTAATCAAATGAATTATATTTGGTGACACTTCTTAATTCAAATTGGAGAAATCGAACTTTATTGCATCTAAACTTATGTTATTTTCAAAGAGAAATATAGAATGAATTTCATCAAAAAGCGTCTAGAAAAACCTGTTAGTTAGTTAGTTATAAATAATGACAACGTAATAAAGTTGATAAAAAGTTTCTAATATAATCAAATAAATTATATTTGGTGCCACTTTTGAATTCAAAATTGGGGAAGTCGAATTTAAAGCATCTAAACTTACGTTATCGAAATGTATAATGAATTTCGTCCTGAAGCGTCTATAAAAACCTTTTAATTGTCTATATTGAATGAGAACGTAATAATGTTGATATAAAGTTGCTAATTTAATCAAATGAATTATATTTGGTGACACTTCTCAATTCAAATTGGGCAAGTCGAACTTTATTGCATCTAAACTCATGTTATTTTAAAAGAGAAATATAGAATGAATTTCATCAAAAAGCGTCTAGAAAAACCTGTTAGTTAGTTATAAATAATGACAAAGTAATAAAGTTGATAAAAAGTTTCTAATATAATCAAATAAATTATATTTGGTGCCACTTTTGAATTCAAAATTGGGGAAGTCGAATTTAAAGCATCTAAACTTACGTTATCGAAATGTATAATGAATTTCGTCCAAAAGCGTCTATAAAAACCTTTTAATTGGCTATATAGAATGAGAACGTAATAATGTTGATATAAAGTTACTAATTTAATCAAATGAATTATATTTGGTGACACTTCTCAATTCAAATTTTATAAGTCGAACTTTATTGCATCTAAACTTATGTTATTTTCAAAGAGAAATATAGAATGAATTTCATCAAAAAGCGTCTAGAAAAACCTGTTAGTTAGTTATAAATAATGACAACGTAATAAAGTTGATAAAAAGTTTCTAATATAATCAAATAAATTATATTTGGTGCCACTTTTGAATTCAAAATTAGGGAAGTCGAATTTAAAGCATCTAAACTTATGTTATCGAAATGTATAATGAATTTCGTCTAGAAGCGTCTATAAAAACTTTTTAATTGGCTATATTGAATGAGAACGTAATAATGTTGATATAAAGTTGCTAATTTAATCAAATGAATTATATTTGGTGACACTTCTCAATTCAAATTGGGCAAGTCGAACTTTATTGCATCTAAACTCATGTTATTTTAAAAGAGAAATATAGAATGAATTTCATCAAAAAGCGTCTAGAAAAACCTGTTAGTTAGTTATAAATAATGACAAAGTAATAAAGTTGATAAAAAGTTTCTAATATAATCAAATAAATTATATTTGGTGCCACTTTTGAATTCAAAATTGGGGAAGCCGAATTTAAAGCATCTAAACTTACGTTATCGAAATGTATAATGAATTTCGTCCAAAAGCGTCTATAAAAACCTTTTAATTGGCTATATAGAATGAGAACGTAATAATGTTGATATAAAGTTGCTAATTTAATCAAATGAATTATATTTGGTGACACTTCTCAATTCAAATTGGGCAAGTCGAACTTTATTGCATCTAAACTTATGTTATTTTTAAAGAGAAATACAAAATGAATTTCATCCAAAAGCGTCTAGAAAAACCTGTTAGTTAGTTATAAATAATGACAACGTAATAAAGTTGATAAAAAGTTGCTAAGATAATCAAATAAATTATATTTGCTGCCACTTTTGAATTCAAAATTGGGGAAGCCGAATTTATAGCCTCTAAACTTACGTTATCGAAATGTATAATGAATTTCGTCCAAAAGTGTCTATAAAAACCTTTTAATTGACTATATAGAATGCTAACGTAATAATGTTGATATAAAGTTGCTAACTTAATCAAATGAATTATATTTGGTGACACTTCTCAATTCAAATTGGGGAAATCGAACTTTATTGCATCTAAACTTATGTTATTTTCAAAGAGAAATATAGAATGAATTTCATCAAAAAGCGTCTAGAAAAACCTGTTAGTTAGTTAGTTATAAATAATGACAACGTAATAAAGTTGATAAAAAGTTTCTAATATAATCAAATAAATTATATTTGGTGCCCACTTTTGAATTCAAAATTGGGGAAGTCGAATTTAAAGCATCTAAACTTACGTTATCGAAATGTATAATGAATTTCGTCCAAAAGCGTCTATAAAAACCTTTTAATTGGCTATATAGAATGAGAACGTAATAATGTTGATATAAAGTTGCTAATTTAATCAAATGAATTATATTTTGTGACAGTTCTCAATTCAAATTGGGCAAGTTGAACTTTATTGCATCTAAACTCATGTTATTTTAAAAGAGAAATATAGAATGAATTTCATCAAAAAGCGTCTAGAAAAACCTGTTAGTTAGTTATAAATAATGACAACGTAATAAAGTTGATAAAAAGTTTCTAATATAATCAAATAAATTATATTTGGTGCCACTTTTGAATTCAAAATTGGGGAAGTCGAATTTAAAGCATCTAAACTTACGTTATCGAAATGTATAATGAATTTCGTCCAGAAGCGTCTATAAAAACCTTTTAATTGGCTATATAGAATGAGAACGTAATAATGTTGATATAAAGTTGCTAATTTAATCAAATGAATTATATTTGGTGACGCTTCTCAATTCAAATTGGGCAAGTCGAACTTTATTGCATCTAAACTTATGTTATTTTTAAAGAGAAATACAAAATGAATTTCATCCAAAAGCGTCTAGAAAAACCTGTTAGTTAGTTATAAATAACCTCAAAGTATGGTTACGCTCCGAGCAGACCATGAAAACGTAATAAAGTTGATAAAAAGTTGCTAAGATAATCAAATAAATTATATTTGCTGCCACTTTTGAATTCAAAATTGGGGAAGTCGAATTTATAGCCTCTAAACTTACGTTATCGAAATGTATAATGAATTTCGTCCAAAAGCGTCTATAAAAACCTTTTAATTGACTATATAGAATGCTAACGTAATAATGTTGATATAAAGTTGCTAACTTAATCAAATGAATTATATTTGGTGACACTTCTCAATTCAAATTGGAGAAATCGAACTTTATTGCATCTAAACTTATGTTATTTTCAAAGAGAAATATAGAATGAATTTCATCAAAAAGCGTCTAGAAAAACCTGTTAGTTAGTTAGTTATAAATAATGACAACGTAATAAAGTTGATAAAAAGTTTCTAATATAATCAAATAAATTATATTTGGTGCCACTTTTGAATTCAAAATTGGGGAAGTCGAATTTAAAGCATCTAAACTTACGTTATCGAAATGTATAATGAATTTCGTCCTGAAGCGTCTATAAAAACCTTTTAATTGTCTATATTGAATGAGAACGTAATAATGTTGATATAAAGTTGCTAATTTAATCAAATGAATTATATTTGGTGACACTTCTCAATTCAAATTGGGCAAGTCGAACTTTATTGCATCTAAACTCATGTTATTTTAAAAGAGAAATATAGAATGAATTTCATCAAAAAGCGTCTAGAAAAACCTGTTAGTTAGTTATAAATAATGACAAAGTAATAAAGTTGATAAAAAGTTTCTAATATAATCAAATAAATTATATTTGGTGCCACTTTTGAATTCAAAATTGGGGAAGTCGAATTTAAAGCATCTAAACTTACGTTATCGAAATGTATAATGAATTTCGTCCAAAAGCGTCTATAAAAACCTTTTAATTGGCTATATAGAATGAGAACGTAATAATGTTGATATAAAGTTGCTAATTTAATCAAATGAATTATATTTGGTGACACTTCTCAATTCAAATTTTGTAAGTCGAACTTTATTGCATCTAAACTTATGTTATTTTCAAAGAGAAATATAGAATGAATTTCATCAAAAAGCGTCTAGAAAAACCTGTTAGTTAGTTATAAATAATGACAACGTAATAAAGTTGATAAAAAGTTTCTAATATAATCAAATAAATTATATTTGGTGCCACTTTTGAATTCAAAATTAGGAAAGTCGAATTTAAAGCATCTCAACTTATGTTATCGAAAGGTATAATGAATTTCGTCTAGAAGCGTCTATAAAAACTTTTTAATTGGCTATATTGAATGAGAACGTAATAATGGTTATATAAAGTTGCTAATTTAATCAAATGAATTATATTTGGTGACACTTCTCAATTCAAATTGGGCAAGTCGAACTTTATTGCATCTAAACTCATGTTATTTTAAAAGAGAAATATAGAATGAATTTCATCAAAAAGCGTCTAGAAAAACCTGTTAGTTAGTTATAAATAATGACAAAGTAATAAAGTTGATAAAAAGTTTCTAATATAATCAAATAAATTATATTTGGTGCCACTTTTGAATTCAAAATTGGGGAAGCCGAATTTAAAGCATCTAAACTTACGTTATCGAAATGTATAATGAATTACGTCCAAAAGCGTCTATAAAAACCTTTTAATTGGCTATATAGAATGAGAACGTAATAATGTTGATATAAAGTTGCTAATTTAATCAAATGAATTATATTTGGTGACACTTCTCAATTCAAATTGGGCAAGTCGAACTTTATTGCATCTAAACTTATGTTATTTTTAAAGAGAAATACAAAATGAATTTCATCCAAAAGCGTCTAGAAAAACCTGTTAGTTAGTTATAAATAATGACAACGTAATAAAGTTGATAAAAAGTTGCTAAGATAATCAAATAAATTATATTTGCTGCCACTTTTGAATTCAAAATTGGGGAAGCCGAATTTATAGCCTCTAAACTTACGTTATCGAAATGTATAATGAATTTCGTCCAAAAGCGTCTATAAAAACCTTTTAATTGACTATATAGAATGCTAACGTAATAATGTTGATATAAAGTTGCTAACTTAATCAAATGAATTATATTTGGTGACACTTCTCAATTCAAATTGGGGAAATCGAACTTTATTGCATCTAAACTTATGTTATTTTCAAAGAGAAATATAGAATGAATTTCATCAAAAAGCGTCTAGAAAAATCTGTTAGTTAGTTATAAATAATGACAACGTAATAAAGTTGATAAAAAGTTTCTAATATAATCAAATAAATTATATTTGGTGCCCACTTTTGAATTCAAAATTGGGGAAGTCGAATTTAAAGCATCTAAACTTACGATATCGAAATGTATAATGAATTTCGTCCAAAAGCGTCTATAAAAACCTTTTAATTGGCTATATAGAATGAGAACGTAATAATGTTGATATAAAGTTGCTAATTTAATCAAATGAATTATATTTTGTGACAGTTCTCAATTCAAATTGGGCAAGTTGAACTTTATTGCATCTAAACTCATGTTATTTTAAAAGAGAAATATAGAATGAATTTCATCAAAAAGCGTCTAGAAAAACCTGTTAGTTAGTTATAAATAATGACAACGTAATAAAGTTGATAAAAAGTTTCTAATATAATCAAATAAATTATATTTGGTGCCACTTTTGAATTCAAAATTGGGGAAGCCGAATTTAAAGCATCTAAACTTACGTTATCGAAATGTATAATGAATTTCGTCCAAAAGCGTCTATAAAAACCTTTTAATTGGCTATATAGAATGAGAACGTAATAATGTTGATATAAAGTTGCTAATTTAATCAAATGAATTATATTTGGTGACACTTCTCAATTCAAATTGGGCAAGTCGAACTTTATTGCATCTAAACTTATGTTATTTTTAAAGAGAAATACAAAATGAATTTCATCCAAAAGCGTCTAGAAAAACCTGTTAGTTAGTTATAAATAATGACAACGTAATAAAGTTGATAAAAAGTTGCTAAGATAATCAAATAAATTATATTTGCTGCCACTTTTGAATTCAAAATTGGGGAAGCCGAATTTATAGCCTCTAAACTTACGTTATCGAAATGTATAATGAATTTCGTCCAAAAGCGTCTATAAAAACCTTTTAATTGACTATATAGAATGCTAACGTAATAATGTTGATATAAAGTTGCTAACTTAATCAAATGAATTATATTTGGTGACACTTCTCAATTCAAATTGGGGAAATCGAACTTTATTGCATCTAAACTTATGTTATTTTCAAAGAGAAATATAGAATGAATTTCATCAAAAAGCGTCTAGAAAAATCTGTTAGTTAGTTATAAATAATGACAACGTAATAAAGTTGATAAAAAGTTTCTAATATAATCAAATAAATTATATTTGGTGCCCACTTTTGAATTCAAAATTGGGGAAGTCGAATTTAAAGCATCTAAACTTACGTTATCGAAATGTATAATGAATTTCGTCCAAAAGCGTCTATAAAAACCTTTTAATTGGCTATATAGAATGAGAACGTAATAATGTTGATATAAAGTTGCTAATTTAATCAAATGAATTATATTTTGTGACAGTTCTCAATTCAAATTGGGCAAGTTGAACTTTATTGCATCTAAACTCATGTTATTTTAAAAGAGAAATATAGAATGAATTTCATCAAAAAGCGTCTAGAAAAAGCTGTTAGTTAGTTATAAATAATGACAACGTAATAAAGTTGATAAAAAGTTTCTAATATAATCAAATAAATTATATTTGGTGCCACTTTTGAATTCAAAATTGGGGAAGTCGAATTTAAAGCATCTAAACTTACGTTATCGAAATGTATAATGAATTTCGTCCAGAAGCGTCTATAAAAACCTTTTAATTGGCTATATAGAATGAGAACATAATAATGTTGATATAAAGTTGCTAATTTAATCAAATGAATTATATTTGGTGACGCTTCTCAATTCAAATTGGGCAAGTCGAACTTTATTGCATCTAAACTTATGTTATTTTTAAAGAGAAATACAAAATGAATTTCATCCAAAAGCGTCTAGAAAAACCTGTTAGTTAGTTATAAATAACCTCAAAGTATGGTTACGCTCCGAGCAGACCATGAAAACGTAATAAAGTCGATAAAAAGTTGCTAAGATAATCAAATAAATTATATTTGCTGCCACTTTTGAATTCAAAATTGGGGAAGTCGAATTTATAGCCTCTAAACTTACGTTATCGAAATGTATAATGAATTTCGTCCAAAAGCGTCTATAAAAACCTTTTAATTGACTATATAGAATGCTAACGTAATAATGTTGATATAAAGTTGCTAACTTAATCAAATGAATTATATTTGGTGACACTTCTCAATTCAAATTGGAGAAATCGAACTTTATTGCATCTAAACTTATGTTATTTACAAAGAGAAATATAGAATGAATTTCATCAAAAAGCGTCTAGAAAAACCTGTTAGTTAGTTAGTTATAAATAATGACAACGTAATAAAGTTGATAAAAAGTTTCTAATATAATCAAATAAATTATATTTGGTGCCACTTTTGAATTCAAAATTGGGGAAGTCGAATTTAAAGCATCTAAACTTACGTTATCGAAATGTATAATGAATTTCGTCCTGAAGCGTCTATAAAAACCTTTTAATTGTCTATATTGAATGAGAACGTAATAATGTTGATATAAAGTTGCTAATTTAATCAAATGAATTATATTTGGTGACACTTCTCAATTCAAATTGGGCAAGTCGAACTTTATTGCATCTAAACTCATGTTATTTTAAAAGAGAAATATAGAATGAATTTCATCAAAAAGCGTCTAGAAAAACCTGTTAGTTAGTTATAAATAATGACAAAGTAATAAAGTTGATAAAAAGTTTCTAATATAATCAAATAAATTATATTTGGTGCCACTTTTGAATTCAAAATTGGGGAAGTCGAATTTAAAGCATCTAAACTTACGTTATCGAAATGTATAATGAATTTCGTCCAAAAGCGTCTATAAAACCTTTTAATTGACTATATAGAATGCTAACGTAATAATGTTGATATAAAGTTGCTAACTTAATCAAATGAATTATATTTGGTGACACTTCTCAATTCAAATTGGAGAAATCGAACTTTATTGCATCTAAACTTATGTTATTTTCAAAGAGAAATATAGAATGAATTTCATCAAAAAGCGTCTAGAAAAACCTGTTAGTTAGTTAGTTATAAATAATGACAACGTAATAAAGTTGATAAAAAGTTTCTAATATAATCAAATAAATTATATTTGGTGCCACTTTTGAATTCAAAATTGGGGAAGTCGAATTTAAAGCATCTAAACTTACGTTATCGAAATGTATAATGAATTTCGTCTTGAAGCGTCTATAAAAACCTTTTAATTGGCTATATTGAATGAGAACGTAATAATGTTGATATAAAGTTGCTAATTTAATCAAATGAATTATATTTGGTGACACTTCTCAATTCAAATTGGGCAAGTCGAACTTTATTGCATCTAAACTCATGTTATTTGAAAAGAGAAATATAGAATGAATTTCATCAAAAAGCGTCTAGAAAAACCTGTTAGTTAGTTATAAATAATGACAAAGTAATAAAGTTGATAAAAAGTTTCTAATATAATCAAATAAATTATATTTGGTGCCACTTTTGAATTCAAAATTGGGGAAGTCAAATTTAAAGCATCTAAACTTACGTTATCGAAATGTATAATGAATTTCGTCCATAAGCGTCGATAAAAACCTTTTAATTGGCTATATAGAATGAGAACGTAATAATGTTGATATAAAGTTGCTAATTTAATCAAATGAATTATATTTGGTGACACTTCTCAATTCAAATTGGGCAAGTCGAACTTTATTGCATCTAAACTTATGTTATTTTTAAAGAGAAATACAAAATGAATTTCATCCAAAAGCGTCTAGAAAAACCTGTTAGTTAGTTATAAATAATGACAACGTAATAAAGTTGATAAAAAGTTGCTAAGATAATCAAATAAATTATATTTGCTGCCACTTTTGAATTCAAAATTGGGGAAGCCGAATTTATAGCCTCTAAACTTACGTTATCGAAATGTATAATGAATTTCGTCCAAAAGCGTCTATAAAAACCTTTTAATTGACTATATAGAATGCTAACGTAATAATGTTGATATAAAGTTGCTAACTTAATCAAATGAATTATATTTGGTGACACTTCTCAATTCAAATTGGGGAAATCGAACTTTATTGCATCTAAACTTATGTTATTTTCAAAGAGAAATATAGAATGAATTTCATCAAAAAGCGTCTAGAAAAATCTGTTAGTTAGTTATAAATAATGACAACGTAATAAAGTTGATAAAAAGTTTCTAATATAATCAAATAAATTATATTTGGTGCCCACTTTTGAATTCAAAATTGGGGAAGTCGAATTTAAAGCATCTAAACTTACGTTATCGAAATGTATAATGAATTTCGTCCAAAAGCGTCTATAAAAACCTTTTAATTGGCTATATAGAATGAGAACGTAATAATGTTGATATAAAGTTGCTAATTTAATCAAATGAATTATATTTTGTGACAGTTCTCAATTCAAATTGGGCAAGTTGAACTTTATTGCATCTAAACTCATGTTATTTTAAAAGAGAAATATAGAATGAATTTCATCAAAAAGCGTCTAGAAAAACCTGTTAGTTAGTTATAAATAATGACAACGTAATAAAGTTGATAAAAAGTTTCTAATATAATCAAATAAATTATATTTGGTGCCACTTTTGAATTCAAAATTGGGGAAGTCGAATTTAAAGCATCTAAACTTACGTTATCGAAATGTATAATGAATTTCGTCCAGAAGCGTCTATAAAAACCTTTTAATTGGCTATATAGAATGAGAACGTAATAATGTTGATATAAAGTTGCTAATTTAATCAAATGAATTATATTTGGTGACGCTTCTCAATTCAAATTGGGCAAGTCGAACTTTATTGCATCTAAACTTATGTTATTTTTAAAGAGAAATACAAAATGAATTTCATCCAAAAGCGTCTAGAAAAACCTGTTAGTTAGTTATAAATAATGACAACGTAATAAAGTTGATAAAAAGTTGCTAAGATAATCAAATAAATTATATTTGCTGCCACTTTTGAATTCAAAATTGGGGAAGTCGAATTTATAGCCTCTAAACTTACGTTATCGAAATGTATAATGAATTTCGTCCAAAAGCGTCTATAAAAACCTTTTAATTGACTATATAGAATGCTAACGTAATAATGTTGATATAAAGTTGCTAACTTAATCAAATGAATTATATTTGGTGACACTTCTCAATTCAAATTGGAGAAATCGAACTTTATTGCATCTAAACTTATGTTATTTTCAAAGAGAAATATAGAATGAATTTCATCAAAAAGCGTCTAGAAAAACCTGTTAGTTAGTTAGTTATAAATAATGACAACGTAATAAAGTTGATAAAAAGTTTCTAATATAATCAAATAAATTATATTTGGTGCCACTTTTGAATTCAAAATTGGGGAAGTCGAATTTAAAGCATCTAAACTTACGTTATCGAAATGTATAATGAATTTCGTCCTGAAGCGTCTATAAAAACCTTTTAATTGGCTATATTGAATGAGAACGTAATAATGTTGATATAAAGTTGCTAATTTAATCAAATGAATTATATTTGGTGACACTTCTCAATTCAAATTGGGTAAATCGAACTTTATTGCATCTAAACTCATGTTATTTTAAAAGAGAAATATAGAATGAATTTCATCAAAAAGCGTCTAGAAAAACCTGTTAGTTAGTTATAAATAATGACAAAGTAATAAAGTTGATAAAAAGTTTCTAATATAATCAAATAAATTATATTTGGTGCCACTTTTGAATTCAAAATTGGGGAAGTCGAATTTAAAGCATCTAAACTTACGTTATCGAAATGTATAACGAATTTCGTCCATAAGCGTCTATAAAAACCTTTTAATTGGCTATATAGAATGAGAACGTAATAATGTTGATATAAAGTTGCTAATTTAATCAAATGAATTATATTTGGTGACACTTCTCAATTCAAATTGGGCAAGTCGAACTTTATTGCATCTAAACTTATGTTATTTTTAAAGAGAAATACAGAATGAATTTCATCCAAAAGCGTCTTGAAAAACCTGTTAGTTAGTTATAAATAATGAAAACGTAATAAAGTTGATAAAAAGTTGCTAAGATAATCAAATAAATTATATTTGGTGCCACTTTTGAATTCAAAATTGGGGAAGTCGAATTTATAGCCTCTAAACTTACGTTATCGAAATGTATAATGAATTTCGTCCAAAAGCGTCTATAAAAACCTTTTAATTGACTATATAGAATGCTAACGTAATAATGTTGATATAAAGTTGCTAACTTAATCGAATGAATTATATTTGGTGACACTTCTCAATTCAAATTGGAGAAATCGAACTTTATTGCATCTAAACTTATGTTATTTTCAAAGAGAAATATAGAATGAATTTCATCAAAAAGCGTCTAGAAAAACCTGTTAGTTAGTTAGTTATAAATAATGACAACGTAATAAAGTTGATAAAAAGTTTCTAATATAATCAAATAAATTATATTTGGTGCCACTTTTGAATTCAAAATTGGGGAAGTCGAATTTAAAGCATCTAAACTTACGTTATCGAAATGTATAATGAATTTCGTCCTGAAGCGTCTATAAAAACCTTTTAATTGGCTATATTGAATGAGAACGTAATAATGTTGATATAAAGTTGCTAATTTAATCAAATGAATTATATTTGGTGACACTTCTCAATTCAAATTTTGTAAGTCGAACTTTATTGCATCTAAACTTATGTTATTTTCAAAGAGAAATATAGAATGAATTTCATCAAAAAGCGTCTAGAAAAACCTGTTAGTTAGTTATAAATAATGACAACGTAATAAAGTTGATAAAAAGTTTCTAATATAATCAAATAAATTATATTTGGTGCCACTTTTGAATTCAAAATTAGGGAAGTCGAATTTAAAGCATCTAAACTTATGTTATCGAAATGTATAATGAATTTCGTCTAGAAGCGTCTATAAAAACTTTTTAATTGGCTATATTGAATGAGAACGTAATAGTGTTGATATAAAGTTGCTAATTTAATCAAATGAATTATATTTGGTGACACTTCTCAATTCAAATTGGGCAAGTCGAACTTTATTGCATCTAAACTCAGGTTATTTTAAAAGAGAAATATAGAATGAATTTCATCAAAAAGCGTCTAGAAAAACCTGTTAGTTAGTTATAAATAATGACAAAGTAATAAAGTTGATAAAAAGTTTCTAATATAATCAAATAAATTATATTTGGTGCGACTTTTGAATTCAAAATTGGGGAAGTCGAATTTAAAGCATCTAAACTTACGTTATCGAAATGTATAATGAATTTCGTCCAAAAGCGTCTATAAAAACCTTTTAATTGGCTATATAGAATGAGAACGTAATAATGTTGATATAAAGTTGCTAATTTAATCAAATGAATTATATTTGGTGACACTTCTCAATTCAAATTGGGCAAGTCGAACTTTATTGCATCTAAACTTATGTTATTTTTAAAGAGAAATACAAAATGAATTTCATCCAAAAGCGTCTAGAAAAGCCTGTTAGTTAGTTATAAATAATGACAACGTAATAAAGTTGATAAAAAGTTGCTAAGATAATCAAATAAATTATATTTGCTGCCACTTTTGAATTCAAAATTGGGGAAGTAGAATTTATAGCCTTTTAACTTACGTTATCGAAATGTATAATGAATTTCGTCCAAAAGCGTCTATAAAAACCTTTTAATTGACTATATAGAATGCTAACGTAATAATGTTGATATAAAGTTGCTAACTTAATCAAATGAATTATATTTGGTGACACTTCTCAATTCAAATTGGAGAAATCGAACTTTATTGCATCTAAACTTATGTTATTTTCAAAGAGAAATATAGAATGAATTTCATCAAAAAGCGTCTAGAAAAACCTGTTAGTTAGTTAGTTATAAATAATGACAACGTAATAAAGTTGATAAAAAGTTTCTAATATAATCAAATAAATTATATTTGGTGCCACTTTTGAATTCAAAATTGGGGAAGTCGAATTTAAAGCATCTAAACTTACGTTATCGAAATGTATAATGAATTTCGTCCTGAAGCGTCTATAAAAACCTTTTAATTGGCTATATTGAATGAGAACGTAATAATGTTGATATAAAGTTGCTAATTTAATCAAATGAATTATATTTGGTGACACTTCTCAATTCAAATTGGGCAAGTCGAACTTTATTGCATCTAAACTCATGTTATTTTAAAAGAGAAATATAGAATGAATTTCATCAAAAAGCGTCTAGAAAAACCTGTTAGTTAATTATAAATAATGACAAAGTAATAAAGTTGATAAAAAGTTTCTAATATAATCAAATAAATTATATTTGGTGCCACTTTTGAATTCAAAATTGGGGAAGTCGAATTTTAAGCATCTAAACTTACGTTATCGAAATGTATAATGAATTTCGTCCATAAGCGTCTATAAAAACCTTTTAATTGGCTATATAGAATGAGAACGTAATAATGTTGATATAAAGTTGCTAATTTAATCAAATGAATTATATTTGGTGACACTTCTAAATTCAAATTTTGTAAGTCGAACTTTATTGCATCTAAACGTATGTTATTTTCAAGGAGAAATATAGAATGAATTTCATCAAAAAGCGTCTAGAAAAACCTGTTAGTTAGTTATAAATAATGACAACGTAATAAAGTTGATAAAAAGTTTCTAATATAATCAAATAAATTATATTTGGTGCCACTTTTGAATTCAAAATTAGGGAAGTCGAATTTAAAGCATCTAAACTTATGTTATCGAAATGTATAATGAATTTCGTCTAGAAGCGTCTATAAAAACTTTTTAATTGGCTATATTGAATGAGAACGTAATAATGTTGATATAAAGTTGCTAATTTAATCAAATGAATTATATTTGGTGACACTTCTCAATTCAAATTGGGCAAGTCGAACTTTATTGCATCTAAACTCATGTTATTTTAAAAGAGAAATATAGAATGAATTTCATCAAAAAGCGTCTAGAAAAACCTGTTAGTTAGTTATAAATAATGACAAAGTAATAAAGTTGATAAAAAGTTTCTAATATAATCAAATATATTATATTTGGTGCCACTTTTGAATTCAAAATTGGGGAAGTCGAATTTAAAGCATCTAAACTTACGTTATCGAAATGTATAATGAATTTCGTCCAAAAGCGTCTATAAAAACCTTTTAATTGGCTATATAGAATGAGAACGTAATAATGTTGATATAAAGTTGCTAATTTAATCAAATGAATTATATTTGGTGACACTTCTCATTTCAAGTTGGGCAAGTCGAACTTTATTGCATCTAAACTTATGTTATTTTTAAAGAGAAATACAGAATGAATTTCATCCAAAAGCGTCTAGAAAAACCTGTTACTTAGTTATAAATAATGACAACGTAATAAAGTTGATAAAAAGTTGCTAAGATAATCAAATAAATTATATTTGCTGCCACTTTTGAATTCAAAATTGGGGAAGTAGAATTTATAGCCTCTAAACTTACGTTATCGAAATGTATAATGAATTTCGTCCAAAAGCGTCTATAAAAACCTTTTAATTGACTATATAGAATGCTAACGTAATAATGTTGATATAAAGTTGCTAACTTAATCAAATGAATTATATTTGGTGACACTTCTCAATTCAAATTGGGGAAATCGAACTTTATTGCATCTAAACTTATGTTATTTTCAAAGAGAAATATAGAATGAATTTCATCAAAAAGCGTCTACAAAAATCTGTTAGTTAGTTATAAATAATGACAACGTAATAAAGTTGATAAAAAGTTTCTAATATAATCAAATAAATTATATTTGGTGCCACTTTTGAATTCAAAATTGGGGAAGTCGAATTTAAAGCATCTAAACTTACGTTATCGAAATGTATAATGAATTTCGTCCAGAAGCGTCTATAAAAACCTTTTAATTGGCTATATTGAATGAGAACGTAATAATGTTGATATAAAGTTGCTAATTTAATCAAATGAATTATATTTGGTGACACTTCTCAATTCAAATTGGGCAAGTCGAACTTTATTGCATCTAAACTCATGTTATTTTAAAAGAGAAATATAGAATGAATTTCATCAAAAAGCGTCTAGAAAAACCTGTTAGTTAGTTATAAGTAATGACAAAGTAATAAAGTTGATAAAAAGTTTCTAATATAATCAAATAAATTATATTTGGTGCCACTTTTGAATTCAAAATTTGGGAAGTCGAATTTAAAGCATCTAAACTTACGTTATCGAAATGTATAATGAATTTCATCCATAAGCGTCTATAAAAACCTTTTAATTGGCTATATAGAGTGAGAACGTAATAATGTTGATATAAAGTTGCTAATTTAATCAAATGAATTATATTTGCTGACACTTCTCAATTCAAATTGGGCAAGTCGAACTTTATTGCATCTAAACGTATGTTATTTTTAAAGAGAAATACAAAATGAATTTCATCCAAAAGCATCTAGAAAAACCTGTTAGTTAGTTATAAATAATGACAACGTAATAAAGTTGATAAAAAGTTGCTAAGATAATCAAATAAATTATATTTGCTGCCACTTTTGAATTCAAAATTAGAGAAGTCGAATTTATAGCCTCTAAACTTACGTTATCGAAATGTATAATGAATTTCGTCCAAAAGCGTCTATAAAAACCTTTTAATTGACTATATGGAATGCTAACGTAATAATGTTGATATAAAGTGGCTAACTTAATCAAATGAATTATATTTGGTGACACTTCTCAATTCAAATTGGGCAAGTCGAACTTTATTGCATCTAAACTTATGTTATTTTTAAAGAGAAATATATAATGAATTTCATCCAAAAGCTTCTCGAAAAACCTGTTAGTTAGTTATAAATAATGAAAACGTAATAAAGTTGATAAAAAGTTGCTAATATAATCAATTAAATTATATTTGGTGCCGCTTTTGAATTCAAAATTGGGGAAGTCGAATTTATAGCCTCTAAACTTACATTATCGAAATGTATAATGAATTTCGTCCAAAAGCGTCTATAAAAACCTTTTAGTTGGCTATATAGAATGAGAACGTAATAAGGTTGATATAAAGTTGCTAATTTAATCAAATGAATTATATTTGGTGACACTTCTCAATTCAAATTGGAGAAATCAAACTTTATTGCATCTAAACTTATGTTATTTTCAAAGAGAACTATAGAATGAATTTCATCAAAAAGCATTTAGAAAAACCTGTTAGTTAGTTATAAATAATGACAACGTAATAAAGTTGATAAAAAGTTTCTAATATAATCAAATAAATTATATTTGGTGCCACTTATGAATTCAAAATTGGGGAAGTCGAATTTAAAGCATCTAAACTTACATTATCGAAATGTATAATGAATTTCGTCCAGAAGCGTCTATAAAAACCTTTTAATTGGCTATATTGAATTAGAACGTAATAATGTTGATATAAAGTTGCTAATTTAATCGAATGAATTATATTTGGTGATACTTCTCAATTCAAATTGGGCAAGTCGAACTTTATTGTCACTGTCATGTTATTTTAAAAGAGAAATATAGAATGAATTTCATCCAAAAGCGTCTAGAAAAACCTGTTAGTTAGTTATAAATAATGACAACGTAATAAAGTTGATAAAAAGTTGTTAATATAATCAAATAAATTATATTTGGTGCCACTTTTGAATTCAAAATTAGGGAAGTCGAATTTATAGCCTCTAATCTTATGTTATCGAAATGTATAATGAATTTCATCCAAAAGCGTATATAAAAACCTTTTAATTGGCTATATGGAATGAGAACGTAATAATGTTGATATAAAGTTGCTAATTTAATCAAATGAATTATATTTTGTGACACTTCTAAATTCAAATTGGGCAAGTCGAACTTTATTGCATCTAAACTTATTTTAGTTTTAAAGAGAAATGTAGAATGAATTTCATACAAAAGGGTATGGAAACAGCTTTTACTTAGCTATGAAAAATGAAAACGTAATAATTTTGATAAAAAGATGCTAATATAAACAAATAAATTATATTTGGTTCCACTTTTGAATTCAAAATTGGGGACGCCGAATTTATAGCCTCTAAACTTACGTTATCGAAATGTATAATAAATTTCGTCCAAAAGCGTCTACAAAAACATTTTAATTGGCTATATAGAATGAGAACGTAATAAGGTTGATATAAAGTTGCTAATTTAATCAAATGAATTATATTTGGTGACACTTCTCAATTCAAATTGGGCAAGTCGAACTTTATTGCATCTAAACTTATTTTAGTTTTAAAGAGAAATGTAGAATGAATTTCATACAAAAGGCTATGGAAAAAGCTTTTAGTTTGCTACGAATAATGAAAATGTAATAATTTTGATAAAAAGATGCTAATATAATCAAATAAATTATATTTGGTGCCACTTTTGAATTCAAAATTGGGGAAGTCGAATTTATAGCCTCTAAACTTACGTCATCGAAATGTATAATAAATTTCATCCAAAAGCGTCTATAAAAACCTTTTAATTGGCTATATAGAATGAAAACGTAATAAGTTGATATAAAGTTGCTAATTTAATCAAATGACTTATATTTGGTGACACTTCTCAATTCAAATTGGGCAAGTCGAACTTTATTGCATCTAAACTTATGTTATTTTTAAAGAGAAATATACAATGAATTTCATCCAAAAGCTTCTCGAAAAACCTGTTAGTTAGTTATAAATAATGATAACGTAATAAAGTTATTAAAAAGTTGCTAATATACTCAAATAAATTATATTTGGTGCCACTTTTGAATTCAAAATTGGGGAGTCGAATTTATAGCCTCTAATATTACGTTATCGAAATGTATAATGAATTTCGTCCAAAAGCATCTATAAAAACCTTTTAATTGTCATATAGAATGAGAACGTAATAATGTTCATATAAAATTCCTAAATTAATCAAATGAATTATATTTGGTGACACTTATCAGTTCAAATTGGGCAAGTCGAACTTTATTGCATCTAAACTTACTTTAGTTTTAAAGAGAAATGTAGAATGACTTTCATACAAAAGGGTCTGGAAAAAGCTTTTAGTTAGCTATGAAGAATGAAAACGTAATAATTTTGATAAAAAGATGCTAATATACTCAAATAAATTATATTTGGTGCCACTTTTGAATTCAAAATTGGGGAAGTCGAATTTATAGCCTCTAAACTTACGTTATCGAAATGTATAATGAATTTCGTCCAAAAGTGTTTATAAAAACCTTTTAATTGGCCATATAGAATGAGAACATAATAATGTTATTATAAAGTTGCTAATTTAATCAAATGAATTATATTTGGTGACACTTCTCAATTCAAATTGGGCAAGTCGAATTTTATTACATCTAAACTTATTTCAGTTTTAAAGAGAAATGTAGAAGCAATTTCATAGAAAAGGGTATGGAAAAAGCTTTTAGTTGGCTATGAGGAATGAAAACGTAATAATTTTTTTAAAAAAAATGCTAATATAATCAAATAAATTATATTTGGTGCCACTTTTGAATTCAAAATTGGGGAACTCGAATTTATAGCCTCTAAACTTACGTTATCAAAATGTATAATGAATTTCGTCCAAAAGCGTCTATAAAAACCTTTTAATTGGCTATATAAAATGAGAACGTAATAATGTTGATATAAAGTTGCTAATTCAATCAAATGAATTATATTTGGTGACACTTCTCAATTCAAATTGGGCAAGTCGAACTTTATTGCATCTAAACTTATGTTATTTTCAAAGAGAAATATAGAATGAATTTCATCAAAAAGCATCTAGAAAAACCTGTTAGTTAGTTATAAATAATGACAACATAATAAAGTTGATAAAAAGTTGCTAATATAATCAAATAAATTATATTTGGTGCCACTTTTGAATTCAAAATTGGGGAAGTCGAATTTATGGCATCTAAACTTACGTTATCGAAATGTATAATGAATTTCGTCCAAAAGCGTCTATAAAAACCTTTTAATTGGCTATATAGAATGAGAACGTAATAATGTTGATATAAAGTTGCTAATTTAATCAAATGAATAATATTTGGTGACACTTCTCAATTCAAATTGGGCAAGTCGAACTTTATTGCATCTAAACTTATGTTATTTTAAAGAGAAATATAGAATGAATTCCATCTACAAGTGTCTAGAAAAACCTGTTAGTTAGTAATAAATAATAACAACGATATAAAGTTGATAAAAAGTATGTAATATAATCAAATAAATTATATTTGGTGCCACTTTTAAATTCAAAATTGGGGAAGTCGAATTTATAGCCTCTAAACTTACGTTATCGAAATGTATAATGAATTTCGTCCAAAAGCGTCTATAAAAACCTTTTAATTGGCTATATAGAATGAGAACGTAATAATGTTGATATAAAGTTGCTAATTTAGTCAAATGAATTATATTTGGTGACACTTCTCAATTCAAATTGGGCAAGTCGACCTTTATTACATCTAAACTTATGTTATTTTTAATGAGAAATATAGAATGAATTTCATCCAAAAGCGTCTAGAAAAACGCGTTAGTTAGTTATAAATAATGACAACGTAATAAAGTTTATAAAAAGTTGCTAATATAATCAAATATATTATATTTGCTGCTACTTTTGAATTCAAAATTGGGGAAGTCGAATTTATTGCCTCTAAACTTATGTTATCGATATGTATAATGAATTTCGTCTAAAAGCGTCTATAAAAACCTTTTAATTGGCTATATAGAATGAGAACGTAATAATGTTGATATAAAGTTGCCAATTTAATCAAATGAATTATATTTGGTGACACTTCTCAATTCAAATTGGGCAAGTCGAACTTTATTGCATCTAAACTTATGTTATTTTTAAAGAGAAATATAAAATGAATTTCATCCAAAGGCATCTACAAAAACATGTTAGTTAGTTATAAATAATGACAACGTTATAAAGTTGATAAAAAGTAGCTAGTATAATCAAATAAACTATATTTGCTACCACTTTTGAATTCAAAATTGGGCAAGTCGAATTTATAGACTCTAAACTTACGTTATCGAAATGTATAATGAAATTCGTCCAAAAGCGTCTATAAAAACCTTTTAATTGGCTATATAGAATGAGAACGTAATAATGTTGATATAAAGTTGCTAATTTAATCAAATGCATTATATTTGGTGACACTTCTCAATTCAAATTGGGCAACTCGAACATTATTGTATCTAAACTTATGTTATTTTCAAAGAGAAATATAGAATGAATTTCATCAAAAAGCATCAAGAAAAACCTGTTAGTTAGTTATAAATAATGACAACATAATAAAGTTGATAAAAAGTTGTTAATATAATCAAATAAATTATATTTGGTGCCACTTTTGAATTCAAAATTGGGGTAGTCGAATTTATGGCATCTAAACTTACGTTATCGAAATGTATAATGAATTTCGTCCAAAATCGTCTATAAAAACCTTTTAATTGGCTATATAGAATGAGAACGTAATAATGTTGATATAAAGTTGCTAATTTAATCAAATGAATTATATTTGGTGACACTTCTCAATTCAAATTGGGCAAGTCGACCTTTATTCCATCTAAACTTATGTTATTTTTAATGAGAAATATAGAATGAATTTCATCCAAAAGCGTCTAGAAAAACCCGTTACTTAGTTATAAATAATGACAACGTAATAAAGTTTATAAAAAGTTGCTAATATAATCAAATATATTATATTTGCTGCCACTTTTGAATTCAAAATTGGGGAAGTCGAATTTATTGCCTCTAAACTTACGTTATCGATATGTATAATGAATTTCGTCTAAAAGCGTCTATAAAAACCTTTTAATTGGCTATATAGAATGAGAACGTAATAATGTTGATATAAAGTTGCCAATTTAATCAAATGAATTATATTTGGTGACACTTCTCAATTCAAATTGGGCAAGTCGAACTTTATTGCATCTAAACTTAGGTTATTTTTAAAGAGAAATATAGAATGAATTCCATTTACAATTGTCTAGAAAAACCTGTTAGTTAGTAATAAATAATAACAACATAATAAAGTTGATAAAAAGTTGCTAATATAATCAAATAAATTATATTTGGTGCCACTTTTAAATTCAAAATTGGGGAAGTCGAATTTATAACCTCTAAACTTACGTTATCGAAATGTATAATAAATTTCGTCCAAAAGCGTCTATAAAAACATTTTAATTGGCTATATAGAATGAGAACGTAATAATGTTGATATAAAGTTGCTAATTTAATCAAATGAATTATATTTGGTGACACTTCTCAATTCAAATTGGGCAAGTCGAACTTTATTGCATCTAAACTTATTTTAGTTTTAAAGAGAAATGTAGAATGAATTTCATACAAAAGGCTATGGAAAAAGCTTTTAGTTTGCTATGAATAATGAAAACGTAATAATTTTTATAAAAAGATGCTAATATAATCAAATAAATTATATTTGGTGCCACTTTAGAATTCAAAATTGGGGAAGTCGAATTTATAGCCTCTAAACTTACGTTATCGAAATGTATAATGAATTTCGTCCAAAAGCGTCTATAAAAACCTTTTAATTGGCTATATAGAATGAGAACGTAATAATGTTGATATAAAGTTGCTAATTTAATCAAATTAATTATATTTGGTGACACTTCTCAATTCAAATTGGGCAAGTCGAACTTTATTCCATCTAAACTTATGTTTTTTTAAAGAGAAATATAGAATGAATTCCATCTAATAGTGTCTAGAAAAACCTGTTAGTTAGTTATAAATAATGATAACGTAATAAAGTTATTAAAAAGTTGCTAATATACTCAAATAAATTATATTTGGTGCCACTTTTGAATTCAAAATTGGGGAAGTCGAATTTATAGCCTCTAATATTACGTTATCGAAATGTATAATGAATTTCGTCCAAAAGCGTCTATAAAAACCTTTTAATTGTTATATAGAATGAGAACGTAATAATGTTCATATAAAATTCCTAATTTAATCAAATGAATTATATTTGGTGACACTTATCAGTTCAAATTGGGCAAGTCGAACTTTATTGCATCTAAACTTACTTTAGTTTTAAAGAGAAATGTAGAATGACTTTCATACAAAAGGGTCTGGAAAAAGCTTTTAGTTAGCTATTAAGAATGAAAACGTAATAATTTTGATAAAAAGATGTTAATATAATCAAATAAATTATATTTGGTGCCACTTTTGAATTCAAAATTGGGGAAGTCGAATTTATAGCCTCTAAACTTACGTTATCGAAATGTATAATGAATTTCGTCCAAAAGCGTTTATAAAAACCTTTTAATTGGCCATATAGAATGATAACGTAATAATGTTGATATAAAGTTGCTAATTTAATTATCAGTTCAAATTGGGCAAGTCGAATTTTATTGCATCAAATTGGGCAAGTCGAATTTTATTGCATCTAAAAGGGTATGGAAAAAGCTTTTAGTTAGCTATAAAGAATGAAAACATAATAATTTTGATAAAAACAATGCTAATATAATCAAATCAATTATATTTGGTGCCACTTTTGAATTCAAAATTAGGGAAGTCGAATTTATAGCCTGTAAACTTATGTTATCGAAATATATTATGAATTTCGTCCAAAAGCGTCTATAAAAACCTTTTACTTGGCTATATAGAATGAGAACGTAATAATGTAGATATAAATTTGCTAATTTAACCAAATGAATTATATTTGGTGACACTTCTCAATTCAAATTGGGCAAGTCGAACTTTATTGCATCTAAACTTATTTTAGTTTTAAAGAGAAATGTAGAATCAATTTCATACAAAAGGGTATGGAAAAAGCTTTTAGTTAGCTATGAAGAGTGAAAACGTAATAATTTTTATAAAAAATACTAATATAATCAAATAAATTATATTTGGTGCCAGTTTTGAATTCAAAATTGGGGAACTCGAATTTATAGCCTCTAAACTTACGTTATCAAAATGTATAATGAATTTCGTCCAAAAGCGTCTATAAAAACCTTTTAATTGGCTATATATAGAATGAGAACGTAATAATGTTGATATAAAGTTGCTAATTTAATCAAATGCATTATATTTGGTGACACTTCTCAATTCAAATTGGGCAAGTCGAACATTATTGTATCTAAACTTATGTTATTTTCAAAGAGAAATATAGAATGAATTTCATCAAAAAGCATCAAGAAAAACCTGTTAGTTAGTTATAAATAATGACAACATAATAAAGTTGATAAAAAGTTGCTAATATAATCAAATAAATTATATTTGGTGCCACTTTTTAATTCAAAATTGGGGTAGTCGAATTTATGGCATCTAAACTTACGTTATCGAAATGTATAATGAATTTCGTCCAAAAGCGTCTATAAAAACCTTTTAATTGGCTATATAGAATGAGAACGTAATAATGTTGATATAAAGTTGCTAATTTAATCAAATGAATTATATTTGGTGACACTTCTCAATTCAAATTGGGAAAGTCGAACTTTATTGCATCTAAACTTATGTTATTTTTAAAGAGAAATATAGAATTAATTCCATCTACAAGTGTCTAGAAAAACCTGTTAGTTAGTAATAAATAATAACAACGATATAAAGTTGATAAAAAGTAGGTAATATAATCAAATAAATTATATTTGGTGCCACTTTTAAATTCAAAATTGGGGAAGTCGAATTTATAGCCTCTAAACTTACGTTATCGAAATGTATAATGAATTTCGTCCAAAAGCATCTATAAAAACCTTTTAATTGGCTATATAGAATGAGAACGTAATAATGTTGATATAAAGTTGCTAATTTAGTCAAATGAATTATATTTGGTGACACTTCTCAATTCAAATTGGGCAAGTCGACCTTTATTACATCTAAACTTATGTTATTTTTAATGAGAAATATAGAATGAATTTCATCCAAGCGTCTAGAAAAACCCGTTAGTTAGTTATAAATAATGACAACGTAATAAAGTTTATAAAAAGTTGCTAATATAATCAAATATATTATATTTGCTGCCACTTTTGAATTCAAAATTGGGGAAGTCGAATTTATTGCCTCTAAACTTACGTTATCGATATGTATAATGAATTTCGTCTAAAAGCGTCTATAAAAACCTTTTAATTGGCTATATAGAATGAGAACGTAATAATGTTGATATAAAGTTGCCAATTTAATCAAATAAATTATATTTGGTGACACTTCTCAATTCAAATTGGGCAAGTCGAACTTTATTGCATCTGAACTTATGTTATTTTTAAAGAGAAATATAGAATGAATTCCATCTACAAGTGTCTAGAAAAACCTGTTAGTTAGTAATAAATAATAACAACGATATAAAGTTGATAAAAAGTTGCTAATATAATCAAATAAATTATATTTGGTGCCACTTTTAAATTCAAAATTGGGGAAGTCGAATTTATAGCCTCTAAACTTACGTTATCGAAATGTATAATGAATTTCGTCCAAAAGCGTCTATAAAAACCTTTTAATTGGCTATATAGAATGAGAACGTAATAATGTTGATATAAAGTTGCTAATTTAGTCAAATGAATTATATTTGGTGACACTTCTCAATTCAAATTGAGCAAGTCGACCTTTATTACATCTAAACTTATGTTATTTTTAATGAGAAATATAGAATGAATTTCATCCAAAAGTGTCTAGAAAAACCCGTTAGTTAGTTATAAATAATGACAACATAATAAAGTTGATAAAAAGTTGCTAATATAATCAAATATATTATATTTGCTGCCACTTTTGAATTCAAAATTGGGGAAGTCGAATTTATTGCCTCTAAACTTACGTTATCGATATGTATAATGAATTTCGTCTAAAAGCGTCTATAAAAACCTTTTAATTGGCTATATAGAATGAGAACGTAATAATGTTGATATAAAGTTGCCAATTTAATCAAATGAATTATATTTGGTGACACTTCTCAATTCAAATTGGGCAAGTCGAACTTTATTGCATCTAAACTTATGTTATTTTTAAAGAGAAATATAGAATGAATTCCATCTACAAGTGTCTAGAAAAACCTGTTAGTTAGGAATAAATAATAACAACGTAATAAAGTTGATAAAAAGTTACTAATATAATCAAATAAATTATATTTGGTGCCACTTTTAAATTCAAAATTGGGGAAGTCAAATTTATAGCCTCTAAACTTAAGTTATCGAAATGTATACTGAATTTCGTCCAAAAGCATCTATAAAAACCTTTTAATTGGCTATATAGAATGAGAACGTAATAATGTTGATATAAAGTTGCTAATTTAATCAAATGAATTATATTTGGTGACACTTCTCAATTCAAATTGGGCAAGTCGAACTTTGTTGCATCTAAACTTATTTTAGTTTTAAAGAGAAATGTAGAATGAATTTCATACAAAAGGGTCTAGAAAAACCTGTTAGTTAGTTATAAATAATGACAACGTAATAAAGTTGATAAAAAGTTGCTAATATAATCATATATATTATATTTGCTGCCACTTTTGAATTCAAAATTGGGGAAGTCGAATTTATTGCCTCTAAACTTACGTTATCGATATGTATAATGAATTTCGTCTAAAAGCGTCTATAAAAACCTTTTAATTGGCTATATAGAATGAGAACGTAATAATGTTGATATAAAGTTGCCAATTTAATCAAATGAATTATATTTGGTGACACTTCTCAATTCAAATTGGGCAAGTCGAACTTTATTGCATCTAAACTTATGTTATTTTTAAAGAGAAATATAGAATGAATTCCATCTACAAGTGTCTAGAAAAACCTGTTAGTTAGGAATAAATAATAACAACGTAATAAAGTTGATAAAAAGTTGCTAATATAATCAAATAATTTATATTTGGTGCCACTTTTAAATTCAAAATTGGGGAAGTCAAATTTATAGCCTCTAAACTTAAGTTATCGAAATGTATACTGAATTTCGTCCAAAAGCATCTATAAAAACCTTTTAATTGGCTATATAGAATGAGAACGTAATAATGTTGATATAAAGTTGCTAATTTAATCAAATGAATTATATTTGGTGACACTTCTCAATTCAAATTGGGCAAGTCGAACTTTGTTGCATCTAAACTTATTTTAGTTTTAAAGAGAAATGTAGAATGAATTTCATACAAAAGGGTCTAGAAAAACCTGTTAGTTAGTTATAAATAATGACAACGTAATAAAGTTGATAAAAAGTTGCTAATATAATCATATATATTATATTTGCTGCCACTTTTGAATTCAAAATTGGGGAAGTCGAATTTATTGCCTCTAAACTTACGTTATCAATATGTATAATGAATTTCGTCTAAAAGCGTCTATAAAAACCTTTTAATTGGCTATATAGAATGAGAACGTAATAATGTTGATATAAAGTTGCTAATTTAATCAATTGAATTATATTTGGTGACACTTCTCAATTCAAATTGGGCAAGTCGAATTTTATTGCATCTAAACTTATTTTAATTTTAAAGAGAAATGTATAATCAATTTCATAGAAAAGGATATGGAAAAAGCTTTTAGTTAGCTATGAAGAATGAAAACATAATAATTTTGATAAAAACAATGCTAATATAATCAAATAAATTATATTTGGTGCCACTTTTGAATTCAAAATTGGGGAAGTCGAATTTATAGCCTGTAAACTTATGTTATCGAAATATATAATGAATTTCGTCCAAAAGCGTCTATAAAAACCTTTTACTTGGCTATATAGAATGAGAACGTAATAATGTAGATATAAAGTTGCTAATTTAACCAAATGAATTATATTTGGTGACACTTCTCAATTTAAATTGGGCAAGTCGAACTTTATTGCATCTAAACTTATTTTAGTTTTAAAGAGAAATGTAGAATCAATTTCATACAAAAGGGTATGGAAAAAGCTTTTAGTTAGCTATGAAGAATGAAAACGTAATAATTTTTATAAAAAAATGCTAATATAATCAAATAAATTATATTTGGTGCCACTTTTGAATTCAAAATTGGGGAACTCTAATTTATAGCCTCTAAACTTACATTATCAAAATGTATAATGAATTTCGTCCAAAAGCGTCTATAAAAACCTTTTAATTGGCTATATAGAATGAGAACGTAATAATGTTGATATAAAGTTGCCAATTTAATCAAATGAATTATATTTGGTGACACTTCTCAATTCAAATTGGGCAAGTCAAACTTTATTGCATCTAAACTTATGTTATATTTAAAGAGAAATATAGAATGAATTACATCTACAAGTGTCTAGAAAAACCTGTTAGTTAGTAATAAATAATAACAACGTAAGAAAGTTGATAAAAAGTTGCTAATATAATCAAATAAATTATATTTGGTGCCACTTTTAAATTCAAAATTGGGGAAGTCGAATTTATAGCCTCTAAACTTAAGTTATCGAAATGTATACTGAATTTCGTCCAAAAGCGTCTATAAAAACCTTTTAATTGGCTATATAGAATGAGAACGTAATAATGTTGATATAAAGTTGCTAATTTAATCAAATGAATTATATTTGGTGACACTTCTCAATTCAAATTGGGCAAGTCGAACTTTATTGCATCTAAACTTATTTTAGTTTTAAAGAGAAATGTAGAATGAATTTCATACAAAAGGGTCTAGAAAAACCTGTTAGTTAGTTATAAATAATGACAACGTAATAAAGTTGATAAAAAGTTGCTAATATAATCATATATATCATATTTGCTGCCACTTTTGAATTCAAAATTGGGGAAGTCGAGTTTATTGCCTCTAAACTTACGTTATCGATATGTATAATGAATTTCGTCTAAAAGCGTCTATAAAAACCTTTTAATTGGCTATATAGAATGAGAACGTAATAATGTTGATATAAAGTTGCTAATTTAATCAATTGAATTATATTTGGTGACACTTCTCAATTCAAATTGGGCAAGTCGAATTTATAGCCTCTAAACTTACGTTATCGAAATGTATAATGAATTTCGTCCAAAAGCGTCTATAAAAACCTTTTAATTGACTATATAGAATGCTAACGTAATAATGTTGATATAAAGTTGCTAACTTAATCAAATGAATTATATTTGGTGACACTTCTCAATTCAAATTGGGGAAATCGAACTTTATTGCATCTAAACTTATGTTATTTTCAAAGAGAAATATAGAATGAATTTCATCAAAAAGCGTCTAGAAAAATCTGTTAGTTAGTTATAAATAATGACAACGTAATAAAGTTGATAAAAAGTTTCTAATATAATCAAATAAATTATATTTGGTGCCACTTTTGAATTCAAAATTGGGGAAGTCGAATTTAAAGCATCTAAACTTACGTTATCGAAATGTATAATGAATTTCGTCCAGAAGCGTCTATAAAAACCTTTTAATTGGCTATATTGAATGAGAACGTAATAATGTTGATATAAAGTTGCTAATTTAATCAAATGAATTATATTTGGTGACACTTCTCAATTCAAATTGGGCAAGTCGAACTTTATTGCATCTAAACTCATGTTATTTTAAAAGAGAAATATAGAATGAATTTCATCAAAAAGCGTCTAGAAAAACCTGTTAGTTAGTTATAAGTAATGACAAAGTAATAAAGTTGATAAAAAGTTTCTAATATAATCAAATAAATTATATTTGGTGCCACTTTTGAATTCAAAATTTGGGAAGTCGAATTTAAAGCATCTAAACTTACGTTATCGAAATGTATAATGAATTTCATCCATAAGCGTCTATAAAAACCTTTTAATTGGCTATATAGAATGAGAACGTAATAATGTTGATATAAAGTTGCTAATTTAATCAAATGAATTATATTTGCTGACACTTCTCAATTCAAATTGGGCAAGTCGAACTTTATTGCATCTAAACTTATGTTATTTTTAAAGAGAAATACAAAATGAATTTCATCCAAAAGCGTCTAGAAAAACCTGTTAGTTAGTTATAAATAATGACAACGTAATAAAGTTGATAAAAAGTTGCTAAGATAATCAAATAAATTATATTTGCTGCCACTTTTGAATTCAAAATTAGAGAAGTCGAATTTATAGCCTCTAAACTTACGTTATCGAAATGTATAATGAATTTCGTCCAAAAGCGTCTATAAAAACCTTTTAATTGACTATATGCAATGCTAACGTAATAATGTTGATATAAAGTGGCTAACTTAATCAAATGAATTATATTTGGTGACACTTCTCAATTCAAATTGGGCAAGTCGAACTTTATTGCATCTAAACTTATGTTATTTTTAAAGAGAAATATATAATGAATTTCATCCAAAAGCTTCTCAAAAAACCTGTTAGTTAGTTATAAATAATGAAAACGTAATAAAGTTGATAAAAAGTTGCTAATATAATCAAATAAATTATATTTGGTGCCGCTTTTGAATTCAAAATTGGGGAAGTCGAATTTATAGCCTCTAAACTTACATTATCGAAATGTATAATGAATTTCGTCCAAAAGCGTCTATAAAACCTTTTAGTTGGCTATATAGAATGAGAACGTAATAAGGTTGATATAAAGTTGCTAATTTAATCAAATGAATTATATTTGGTGACACTTCTCAATTCAAATTGGAGAAATCGAACTTTATTGCATCTAAACTTATGTTATTTTTAAAGAGAACTATAGAATGAATTTCATCAAAAAGCGTTTAGAAAAACCTGTTAGTTAGTTATAAATAATGACAACGTAATAAAGTTGATAAAAAGTTTCTAATATAATCAAATAAATTATATTTGGTGCCACTTTTGAATTCAAAATTGGGGAAGTCGAATTTAAAGCATCTAAACTTACATTATCGAAATGTATAATGAATTTCGTCCGGAAGCGTCTATAAAAACCTTTTAATTGGCTATATTGAATTAGAACGTAATAATGTTGATATAAAGTTGCTAATTTAATCGAATGAATTATATTTGGTGATACTTCTCAATTCAAATTGGGCAAGTCGAACTTTATTGTCACTGTCATGTTATTTTAAAAGAGAAATATAGAATGAATTTCATCCAAAAGCGTCTAAAAAAACCTGTTAGTTAGTTATAAATAATGACAACGTAATAAAGTTGATAAAAAGTTGTTAATATAATCAAATAAATTATATTCGGTGCCACTTTTGAATTCAAAATTAGGGAAGTCGAATTTATAGCCTCTAATCTTATGTTATCGAAATGTATAATGAATTTCATCCAAAAGCGTATATAAAAACCTTTTAATTGGCTATATGGAATGAGAACGTAATAATGTTGATATAAAGTTGCTAATTTAATCAAATGAATTATATTTTGTGACACTTCTAAATTCAAATTGGGCAAGTCGAACTTTATTGCATCTAAACTTATTTTAGTTTTAAAGAGAAATGTAGAATGAATTTCATACAAAAGGGTATGGAAACAGCTTTTACTTAGCTATGAAAAATGAAAACGTAATAATTTTGATAAAAAGATGCTAATATAAACAAATAAATTATATTTGGTTCCACTTTTGAATTCAAAATTGGGGACGCCGAATTTATAGCCTCTAAACTTACGTTATCGAAATGTATAATAAATTTCGTCCAAAAGCATCTACAAAAACATTTTAATTGGCTATATAGAATGAGAACGTAATAAGGTTGATATAAAGTTGCTAATTTAATCAAATGAATTATATTTGGTGACACTTCTCAATTCAAATTGGGCAAGTCGAACTTTATTGCATCTAAACTTATTTTAGTTTTAAAGAGAAATGTAGAATGAATTTCATACAAAAGGCTATGGAAAAAGCTTTTAGTTTGCTACGAATAATGAAAATGTAATAATTTTGATAAAAAGATGCTAATATAATCAAATAAATTATATTTGGTGCCACTTTTGAATTCAAAATTGGGGAAGTCGAATTTATAGCCTCTAAACTTACGTTATCGAAATGTATAATGAATTTCGTCCAAAAGCGTTTATAAAAACCTTTTAATTGGCCATATAAAATGAGAACATAATAATGTTATTATAAAGTTGCTAATTTAATCAAATGAATTATATTTGGTGACACTTCTCAATTCAAATTGGGCAAGTCGAATTTTATTACATCTAAAAGCGTCTATAAAAACCTTTTAATTGGCTATATAGAATGAGAACGTAATAAGTTGATATAAAGTTGCTAATTTAATCAAATGACTTATATTTGGTGACACTTCTCAATTCAAATTGGGCAAGTCGAACTTTATTGCATCTAAACTTATGTTTTTTTAAAGAGAAATATAGAATGAATTCCATCTAATAGTGTCTAGAAAACCTGTTAGTTAGTTATAAATAATGATAACGTAATAAAGTTATTAAAAAGTTGCTAATATACTCAAATAAATTATATTTGGTGCCACTTTTGAATTCAAAATTGGGGAGTCGAATTTATAGCCTCTAATATTACGTTATCGAAATGTATAATGAATTTCGTCCAAAAGCATCTATAAAAACCTTTTAATTGTCATATAGAATGAGAACGTAATAATGTTCATATAAAATTCCTAAATTAATCAAATGAATTATATTTGGTGACACTTATCAGTTCAAATTGGGCAAGTCGAACTTTATTGCATCTAAACTTACTTTAGTTTTAAAGAGAAATGTAGAATGACTTTCATACAAAAGGGTCTGGAAAAAGCTTTTAGTTAGCTATGAAGAATGAAAACGTAATAATTTTGATAAAAAGATGCTAATATAATCAAATAAATTATATTTGGTGCCACTTTTGAATTCAAAATTGGGGAAGTCGAATTTATAGCCTCTAAACTTACGTTATCGAAATGTATAATGAATTTCGTCCAAAAGCGTTTATAAAAACCTTTTAATTGGCCATATAAAATGAGAACATAATAATGTTATTATAAAGTTGCTAATTTAATCAAATGAATTATATTTGGTGACACTTCTCAATTCAAATTGGGCAAGTCGAATTTTATTACATCTAAACTTATTTTAGTTTTAAAGAGAAATGTAGAAGCAATTTCATAGAAAAGGGTATGGAAAAAGCTTTTAGTTGGCTATGAGGAATGAAAACGTAATAATTTTTTTTAAAAAAATGCTAATATAATCAAATAAATTATATTTGGTGCCACTTTTGAATTCAAAATTGGGGAACTCGAATTTATAGCCTCTAAACTTACGTTATCAAAATGTATAATGAATTTCGTCCAAAAGCGTCTATAAAAACCTTTTAATTGGCTATATAGAATGAGAACGTAATAATGTTGATATAAAGTTGCTAATTCAATCAAATGAATTATATTTGGTGACACTTCTCAATTCAAATTGGGCAAGTCGAACTTTATTGCATCTAAACTTATGTTATTTTCAAAGAGAAATATAGAATGAATTTCATCAAAAAGCATCTAGAAATGTATTTGGTGCCACTTTTGAATTCAAAATTGGGGAAGTCGAATTTATGGCATCTAAACTTACGTTATCGAAATGTATAATGAATTTCGTCCAAAAGCGTCTATAAAAACCTTTTAATTGGCTATATAGAATGAGAACGTAATAATGTTGATATAAAGTTCCTAATTTAATCAAATGAATAATATTTGGTGACACTTCTCAATTCAAATTGGGCAAGTCGAACTTTATTGCATCTAAACTTATGTTATTTTAAAGAGAAATATAGAATGAATTCCATCTACAAGTGTCTAGAAAAACCTGTTAGTTAGTAATAAATAATAACAACGATATAAAGTTGATAAAAAGTTGCTAATATAATCAAATAAATTATATTTGGTGCCACTTTTAAATTCAAAATTGGGGAAGTCGAATTTATAGCCTCTAAACTTACGTTATCGAAATGTATAATGAATTTCGTCCAAAAGCGTCTATAAAAACCTTTTAATTGGCTATATAGAATGAGAACGTAATAATGTTGATATAAAGTTGCTAATTTAGTCAAATGAATTATATTTGGTGACACTTCTCAATTCAAATTGGGCAAGTCGACCTTTATTACATCTAAACTTATGTTATTTTTAATGAGAAATATAGAATGAATTTCATCCAAAAGCGTCTAGAAAAACCCGTTAGTTAGTTATAAATAATGACAACGTAATAAAGTTTATAAAAAGTTGCTAATATAATCAAATATATTATATTTGCTGCTACTTTTGAATTCAAAATTGGGGAAGTCGAATTTATTGCCTCTAAACTTACGTTATCGATATGTATAATGAATTTCGTCTAAAAGCGTCTATAAAAACCTTTTAATTGGCTATATAGAATGAGAACGTAATAATGTTGATATAAAGTTGCCAATTTAATCAAATGAATTATATTTGGTGACACTTCTCAATTCAAATTGGGCAAGTCGAACTTTATTGCATCTAAACTTATGTTATTTTTAAAGAGAAATATAAAATGAATTTCATCCAAAGGCATCTACAAAAACATGTTAGTTAGTTATAAATAATGACAACGTTATAAAGTTGATAAAAAGTAGCTAGTATAATCAAATAAACTATATTTGCTACCACTTTTGAATTCAAAATTGGGCAAGTCGAATTTATAGACTCTAAACTTACGTTATCGAAATGTATAATGAAATTCGTCCAAAAGCGTCTATAAAAACCTTTTAATTGGCTATATAGAATGAGAACGTAATAATGTTGATATAAAGTTGCTAATTTAATCAAATGCATTATATTTGGTGACACTTCTCAATTCAAATTGGGCAAGTCGAACATTATTGTATCTAAACTTATGTTATTTTCAAAGAGAAATATAGAATGAATTTCATCAAAAAGCATCAAGAAAAACCTGTTAGTTAGTTATAAATAATGACAACATAATAAAGTTGATAAAAAGTTGGTAATATAATCAAATAAATTATATTTTGTGCCACTTTTGAATTCAAAATTGGGGTAGTCGAATTTATGGCATCTAAACTTACGTTATCGAAATGTATAATGAATTTCGTCCAAAAGCGTCTATAAAAACCTTTTAATTGGCTATATAGAATGAGAACGTAATAATGTTGATATAAAGTTGCTAATTTAATCAAATGAATTATATTTGGTGACACTTCTCAATTCAAATTGGGAAAGTCGAACTTTATTGCATCTAAACTTATGTTATTTTTAAAGAGAAATATAGAATGAATTCCCTCTACAAGTGTCTAGAAAAACCTGTTAGTTAGTAATAAATAATAACTACGATATAAAGTTGATAAAAAGTAGGTAATATAATCAAATAAATTATATTTGGTGCCACTTTTAAATTCAAAATTGGGGAAGTCGAATTTATAGCCTCTAAACTTACGTTATCGAAATGTATAATGAATTTCGTCCAAAAGCATCTATAAAAACCTTTTAATTGGCTATATAGAATGAGAACGTAATAATGTTGATATAAAGTTGCTAATTTAGTCAAATGAATTATATTTGGTGACACTTCCCAATTCAAATTGGGCAAGTCGACCTTTATTACATCTAAACTTATGTTATTTTTAATGAGAAATATAGAATGAATTTCATCCAAAAGCGTCTAGAAAAACCCGTTACTTAGTTATAAATAATGACAACGTAATAAAGTTTATAAAAAGTTGCTAATATAATCAAATATATTATATTTGCTGCCACTTTTGAATTCAAAATTGGGGAAGTCGAATTTATTGCCTCTAAACTTACGTTATCGATATGTATAATGAATTTCGTCTAAAAGCGTCTATAAAAACCTTTTAATTGGCTATATAGAATGAGAACGTAATAATGTTGATATAAAGTTGCCAATTTAATCAAATGAATTATATTTGGTGACACTTCTCAATTCAAATTGGGCAAGTCGAACTTTATTGCATCTAAACTTATGTTATTTTTAAAGAGAAATATAGAATGAATTCCATTTACAATTGTCTAGAAAAACCTGTTAGTTAGTAATAAATAATAACAACGTAATAAAGTTGATAAAAAGTTGCTAATATAATCAAATAAATTATATTTGGTGCCACTTTTAAATTCAAAATTGGGGAAGTCGAATTTATAACCTCTAAACTTACGTTATCGAAATGTATAATAAATTTCGTCCAAAAGCGTCTATAAAAACATTTTAATTGGCTATATAGAATGAGAACGTAATAATGTTGATATAAAGTTGCTAATTTAATCAAATGAATTATATTTGGTGACACTTCTCAATTCAAATTGGGCAAGTCGAACTTTATTGCATCTAAACTTATTTTAGTTTTAAAGAGAAATGTAGAATGAATTTCATACAAAAGGCTATGGAAATAGCTTTTAGTTTGCTATGAATAATGAAAACGTAATAATTTTTATAAAAAGATGCTAATATAATCAAATAAATTATATTTGGTGCCACTTTAGAATTCAAAATTGGGGAAGTCGAATTTATAGCCTCTAAACTTACGTTATCGAAATGTATAATGAATTTCGTCCAAAAGTGTCTATAAAAACCTTTTAATTGGCTATATAGAATGAGAACGTAATAATGTTGATATAAAGTTGCTAATTTAATCAAATTAATTATATTTGGTGACACTTCTCAATTCAAATTGGGCAAGTCGAACTTTATTCCATCTAAACTTATGTTTTTTTAAAGAGAAATATAGAATGAATTCCATCTAATAGTGTCTAGAAAAACCTGTTAGTTAGTTATAAATAATGATAACGTAATAAAGTTATTAAAAAGTTGCTAATATACTCAAATAAATTATATTTGGTGCCACTTTTGAATTCAAAATTGGGGAAGTCGAATTTATAGCCTCTAATATTACGTTATCGAAATGTGTAATGAATTTCGTCCAAAAGCGTCTATAAAAACCTTTTAATTGTTATATAGAATGAGAACGTAATAATGTTCATATAAAATTCCTAATTTAATCAAATGAATTATATTTGATGACACTTATCAGTTCAAATTGGGCAAGTCGAACTTTATTGCATCTAAACTTACTTTAGTTTTAAAGAGAAATGTAGAATGACTTTCATACAAAAGGGTCTGGAAAAAGCTTTTAGTTAGCTATTAAGAATGAAAACGTAATAATTTTGATAAAAAGATGCTAATATAATCAAATAAATTATATTTGGTGCCACTTTTGAATTCAAAATTGGGGAAGTCGAATTTATAGCCTCTAAACTTACGTTATCGAAATGTATAATGAATTTCGTCCAAAAGCGTTTATAGAAACCTTTTAATTGGCCATATAGAATGATAACGTAATAATGTTGATATAAAGTTGCTAATTTAATTAAGATAAATTATATTTGGTGACACTTCACAATTCAAATTGGGCAAGTCGAATTTTATTGCATCTAAACTTATTTTAGTTTTAAAGAGAAATCTAGAATCAATTTCATAGAAAAGGGTATGGAAAAAGCTTTTAGTTAGCTATGAAGAATGAAAACATAATAATTTTGATAAAAACAATGCTAATATAATCAAATCAATTATATTTGGTGCCACTTTTGAATTCAAAATTAGGGAAGTCGAATTTATAGCCTGTAAACTTATGTTATCGAAATATATTATGAATTTCGTCCAAAAGCGTCTATAAAAACCTTTTACTTGGCTATATAGAATGAGAACGTAATAATGTAGATATAAATTTGCTAATTTAACCAAATGAATTATATTTGGTGACACTTCTCAATTCAAATTGGGCAAGTCGAACTTTATTGCATCTAAACTTATTTTAGTTTTAAAGAGAAATGTAGAATCAATTTCATACAAAAGGGTATGGAAAAAGATTTTAGTTAGCTATGAAGAGTGAAAACGTAATAATTTTTATAAAAAATACTAATATAATCAAATAAATTATATTTGGTGCCAGTTTTGAATTCAAAATTGGGGAACTCGAATTTATAGCCTCTAAACTTACGTTATCAAAATGTATAATGAATTTCGTCCAAAAGCGTCTATAAAAACCTTTTAATTGGCTATATATAGAATGAGAACGTAATAATGTTGATATAAAGTTGCTAATTTAATCAAATGCATTATATTTGGTGACACTTCTCAATTCAAATTGGGCAAGTCGAACATTATTGTATCTTAACTTATGTTATTTTCAAAGAGAAATATAGAATGAATTTCATCAAAAAGCATCAAGAAAAACCTGTTAGTTAGTTATAAATAATGACAACATAATAAAGTTGATAAAAAGTTGCTAATATAATCAAATAAATTATATTTGGTGCCACTTTTTAATTCAAAATTGGGGTAGTCGAATTTATGGCATCTAAACTTACGTTATCGAAATGTATAATGAATTTCGTCCAAAAGCGTCTATAAAAACCTTTTAATTGGCTATATAGAATGAGAACGTAATAATGTTGATATAAAGTTGCTAATTTAATCAAATGAATTATATTTGGTGACACTTCTCAATTCAAATTGGGAAAGTCGAACTTTATTGCATCTAAACTTATGTTATTTTTAAAGAGAAATATAGAATGAATTCCATCTACAAGTGTCTAGAAAAACCTGTTAGTTAGTAATAAATAATAACAACGATATAAAGTTGATAAAAAGTAGGTAATATAATCAAATAAATTATATTTGGTGCCACTTTTAAATTCAAAATTGGGGAAGTCGAATTTATAGCCTCTAAACTTACGTTATCGAAATGTATAATGAATTTCGTCCAAAAGCATCTATAAAAACCTTTTAATTGGCTATATAGAATGAGAACGTAATAATGTTGATATAAAGTTGTTAATTTAGTCAAATGAATTATATTTGGTGACACTTCTCAATTCAAATTGGGCAAGTCGACCTTTATTACATCTAAACTTATGTTATTTTTAATGAGAAATATAGAATAAATTTCATCCAAAAGCGTCTAGAAAAACCCGTTAGTTAGTTATAAATAATGACAACGTAATAAAGTTTATAAAAAGTTGCTAATATAATCAAATATATTATATTTGCTGCCACTTTTGAATTCAAAATTGGGGAAGTCGAATTTATTGCCTCTAAACTTACGTTATCGATATGTATAATGAATTTCGTCTAAAAGCGTCTATAAAAACCTTTTAATTGGCTATATAGAATGAGAACGTAATAATGTTGATATAAAGTTGCCAATTTAATCAAATAAATTATATTTGGTGACACTTCTCAATTCAAATTGGGCAAGTCGAACTTTATTGCATCTGAACTTATGTTATTTTTAAAGAGAAACATAGAATGAATTCCATCTACAAGTGTCTAGAAAAACCTGTTAGTTAGTAATAAATAATAACAACGATATAAAGTTGATAAAAAGTTGCTAATATAATCAAATAAATTATATTTGGTGCCACTTTTAAATTCAAAATTGGGGAAGTCGAATTTATAGCCTCTAAACTTACGTTATCGAAATGTATAATGAATTTCGTCCAAAAGCGTCTATAAAAACCTTTTAATTGGCTATATAGAATGAGAACGTAATAATGTTGATATAAAGTTGCTAATTTAGTCAAATGAATTATATTTGGTGACACTTCTCAATTCAAATTGGGCAAGTCGACCTTTATTACATCTAAACTTATGTTATTTTTAATGAGAAATATAGAATGAATTTCATCCAAAAGTGTCTAGAAAAACCCGTTAGTTAGTTATAAATAATGACAACATAATAAAGTTGATAAAAAGTTGCTAATATAATCAAATATATTATATTTGCTGCCACTTTTGAATTCAAAATTGGGGAAGTCGAATTTATTGCCTCTAAACTTACGTTATCGATATGTATAATGAATTTCGTCTAAAAGCGTCTATAAAAACCTTTTAATTGGCTATATAGAATGAGAACGTAATAATGTTGATATAAAGTTGCCAATTTAATCAAATGAATTATATTTGGTGACACTTCTCAATTCAAATTGGGCAAGTCGAACTTTATTGCATCTAAACTTATGTTATTTTTAAAGAGAAATATAGAATGAATTCCATCTACAAGTGTCTAGAAAAACCTGTTAGTTAGGAATAAATAATAACAACGTAATAAAGTTGATAAAAAGTTGCTAATATAATCAAATAAATTATATTTGGTGCCACTTTTAAATTCAAAATTGGGGAAGTCAAATTTATAGCCTCTAAACTTAAGTTATCGAAATGTATACTGAATTTCGTCCAAAAGCATCTATAAAAACCTTTTAATTGGCTATATAGAATGAGAACGTAATAATGTTGATATAAAGTTGCTAATTTAATAAAATGAATTATATTTGGTGACACTTCTCAATTCAAATTGGGCAAGTCGAACTTTGTTGCATCTAAACTTATTTTAGTTTTAAAGAGAAATGTAGAATGAATTTCATACAAAAGGGTCTAGAAAAACCTGTTAGTTAGTTATAAATAATGACAACGTAATAAAGTTGATAAAAAGTTGCTAATATAATCATATATATTATATTTGCTGCCACTTTTGAATTCAAAATTGGGGAAGTCGAATTTATTGCCTCTAAACTTTCGTTATCGATATGTATAATGAATTTCGTCTAAAAGCGTCTATAAAAACCTTTTAATTGGCTATATAGAATGAGAACGTAATAATGTTGATATAAAGTTGCTAATTTAATCAATTGAATTATATTTGGTGACACTTCTCAATTCAAATTGGGCAAGTCGAATTTTATTGCATCTAAACTTATTTTAGTTTTAAAGAGAAATGTAGAATCAATTTCATAGAAAAGGGTATGGAAAAAGCTTTTAGTTAGCTATGAAGAATGAAAACATAATAATTTTGATAAAAACAATGCTAATATAATCAAATAAATTATATTTGGTGCCACTTTTGAATTCAAAATTGGGGAAGTCGAATTTATAGCCTGTAAACTTATGTTATCGAAATATATAATGAATTTCGTCCAAAAGCGTCTATAAAAACCTTTTACTTGGCTATATAGAATGAGAACGTAATAATGTAGATATAAAGTTGCTAATTTAACCAAATGAATTATATTTGTTGACACTTCTCAATTTAAATTGGGCAAGTCGAACTTTATTGCATCTAAACTTATTTTAGTTTTAAAGAGAAATGTAGAATCAATTTCATACAAAAGGGTATGGAAAAAGCTTTTAGTTAGCTATGAAGAATGAAAACGTAATAATTTTTATAAAAAAATGCTAATATAATCAAATAAATTATATTTGGTGCCACTTTTGAATTCAAAATTGGGGAACTCTAATTTATAGCCTCTAAACTTACATTATCAAAATGTATAATGAATTTCGTCCAAAAGCGTCTATAAAAACCTTTTAATTGGCTATATAGAATGAGAACGTAATAATGTTGATATAAAGTTGCCAATTTAATCAAATGAATTATATTTGGTGACACTTCTCAATTCAAATTGGGCAAGTCAAACTTTATTGCATCTAAACTTATGTTATATTTAAAGAGAAATATAGAATGAATTACATCTACAAGTGTCTAGAAAAACCTGTTAGTTAGTAATAAATAATAACAACGTAAGAAAGTTGATAAAAAGTTGCTAATATAATCAAATAAATTATATTTGGTGCCACTTTTAAATTCAAAATTGGGGAAGTCGAATTTATAGCCTCTAAACTTAAGTTATCGAAATGTATACTGAATTTCGTCCAAAAGCGTCTATAAAAACCTTTTAATTGGCTATATAGAATGAGAACGTAATAATGTTGATATAAAGTTGCTAATTTAATCAAATGAATTATATTTGGTGACACTTCTCAATTCAAATTGGGCAAGTCGAACTTTATTGCATCTAAACTTATTTTAGTTTTCAAGAGAAATGTAGAATGAATTTCATACAAAAGGGTCTAGAAAAACCTGTTAGTTAGTTATAAATAATGACAACGTAATAAAGTTGATAAAAAGTTGCTAATATAATCATATATATCATATTTGCTGCCACTTTTGAATTCAAAATTGGGGAAGTCGAGTTTATTGCCTCTAAACTTACGTTATCGATATGTATAATGAATTTCGTCTAAAAGCGTCTATAAAAACCTTTTAATTGGCTATATAGAATGAGAACGTAATAATGTTGATATAAAGTTGCTAATTTAATCAATTAAATTATATTTGGTGACACTTCTCAATTCAAATTGGGCAAGTCGAATTTTATTGCATCTAAACTTATTTTAGTTTTAAAGAGAAATGTAGAATCAATTTCATAGAAAAGGGTATGGAAAAAGCTTTTACTTAGCTATGAAGAATGAAAACATAATAATTTTGATAAAAACAATGCTAATATAATCAAATAAATTATATTTGGTGCCACTTTTGAATTCAAAATTGGGGAAGTCGAATTTATAGCCTGTAAACTTATGTTATCGAAATATATAATGAATTTCGTCCAAAAGCGTCTATAAAAACCTTTTACTTGGCTATATAGAATGAGAACGTAATAATGTAGATATAAAGTTGCTAATTTAACCAAATGAATTATATTTGGTGACACTTCTCAATTTAAATTGGGCAAGTCGAACTTTATTGCATCTAAACTTATTTTAGTTTTAAAGAGAAATGTAGAATCAATTTCATACAAAAGGGTATGGAAAAAGCTTTTAGTTAGCTATGAGGAATGAAAACGTAATAATTTTTATAAAAAAATGCTAATATAATCAAATAAATTATATTTGGTGCTACTTTTGAATTCAAAATTGGGGAACTCTAATTTATAGCCTCTAAACTTACATTATCAAAATGTATAATGAATTTCGTCCAAAAGCGTCTATAAAAACCTTTTAATTGGCTATATAGAATGAGAACGTAATAATGTTGATATAAAGTTGCCAATTTAATCAAATGAATTATATTTGGTGACACTTCTCAATTCAAATTGGGCAAGTCAAACTTTATTGCATCTAAACTTATGTTATATTTAAAGAGAAATATAGAATGAATTACATCTACAAGTGTCTAGAAAAACCTGTTAGTTAGTAATAAATAATAACAACGTAAGAAAGTTGATAAAAAGTTGCTAATATAACCAAATAAATTATATTTGGTGCCACTTTTAAATTCAAAATTGGGGAAGTCGAATTTATAGCCTCTAAACTTAAGTTATCGAAATGTATACTGAATTTCGTCCAAAAGCGTCTATAAAAATCTTTTAATTGGCTATATAGAATGAGAACGTAATAATGTTGATATAAAGTTGCTAATTTAATCAAATGAATTATATTTGGTGACACTTCTCAATTCAAATTGGGCAAGTCGAACTTTATTGCATCTAAACTTATTCTAGTTTTAAAGAGAAATGTAGAATGAATTTCATACAAAAGGGTCTGGAAAAAGCTTTTAGTTAGCTATGAAGAATGAAAACGTAATAATTTTGATAAAAAGATGCTAATATAATCAAATAAATTATATTTGGTGCCACTTCTGAATTCACAATTGGGTAAATCGAATTTATAGCCTCTAAACTTACGTTATCGAAATGTATAATGAATTTCGTCCAAAAGCGTCTATAAAAACCTTTTAATTGGCTATATAGAATGAGAACGTAATAATGTTGATATAAAGTTGCTAATTTAGTCAAATGAATTATATTTGGTGACACTTCTCAATTCAAATTGGGCAAGTTGACCTTTATTACATCTAAACTTATGTTATTTTTAAAGAGAAATATAGAATGAATTTCATCCAAAAGCGTCTAGAAAAACCTGTTAGTTAGTTATAAATAATGACAACGTAATAAAGTTGATAAAAAGTTGCTAATATAATCATATATATTATATTTGCTGCCACTTTTGAATTCAAAATTGGGGAAGTCGAATTTATTGCCTCTAAACTTACGTTATCGATATGTATAATGAATTTCGTCTAAAAGCGTCTATAAAAACCTTTTAATTGGCTATATAGAATGAGAACGTAATAATGTTGATATAAAGTTGCTAATTTAATCAAATGAATTATATTTGGTGACACTTCTCAATTCAAATTGGGCAAGTCGAACTTTATTGCATCTAAACTTATGTTATTTTTAAAGAGAAATATAGAATGAATTTCATCTAAAAGTGTCTAGAAAACCTGTTAGTTAGTTATAAATAATGACAACGTAATAAAGTTGATAAAAAGTTGCTAATATAATCAAATAAATTATATTTGGTGCCACTTTTGTATTCAAAATTGGGGAAGTCGAATTTATGGCATCTAAACTTACGTTATCGAAATGTATAATGAATTTCGTCCAAAAGCGTCTATAAAAACCTTTTAATTGGCTATATAGAATGAGAACTTAATAATGTTGATATAAAGTTGCTAATTTAATCAAATGAATTATATTTGGTGACACTTCTCAATTCAAATTGGGCAAGTCGAACTTTATTGCATCTAAACTTATGTTATTTTTAAAGAGAAATATAGAATGAATTCCATCTACAATTGCCTAGAAAAATTTGTTAGTTAGTAATAAATAATAACAACGTAATAAAGTTGATAAAAAGTTGCTAATATAATCAAATAAATTATATTTGGTGCCACTTTTAAATTCAAAATTGGGGAAGTGGAATTTATAGCCTCTAAATTTACGGTATCGAAATGTATAATGAATTTCGTCCAAAAGCGTCTATAAAAACCTTTTAATTGGCTATATAGAATGAGAACGTAATAATGTTGATATAAAGTTGCTAATTTAATCAAATGAATTATATTTGGTGACACTTCTCAATTCAAATTGGGCAAGTCGAACTTTATTGCATCTAAACTTATTTTAGTTTTAAAGAGAAATGTAGAATGAATTTCATACAAAAGGGTCTGGAAAAAGCTTTTAGTTAGCTATGAAGAATGAAAACGTAATAATTTTGATAAAAAGATGCTAATATAATCAAATAAATTATATTTGGTGCCACTTTTGAATTCAAAATTGGGGAAGTCGAATTTATAGCCTGTAAACTTATGTTATCGAAATATATAATGAATTTCGTCCAAAAGCGTCTATAAAAACCTTTTACTTGGCTATATAGAATGAGAACGTAATAATGTAGATATAAAGTTGCTAATTTAACCAAATGAATTATATTTGGTGACACTTCTCAATTTAAATTGGGCAAGTCGAACTTTATTGCATCTAAACTTATTTTAGTTTTAAAGAGAAATGTAGAATCAATTTCATACAAAAGGGTATGGAAAAAGCTTTTAGTTAGCTATGAAGAATGAAAACGTAATAATTTTTATAAAAAAATGCTAATATAATCAAATAAATTATATTTGGTGCCACTTTTGAATTCAAAATTGGGGAACTCTAATTTATAGCCTCTAAACTTACATTATCAAAATGTATAATAAATTTCGTCCAAAAGCGTCTATAAAAACCTTTTAATTGGCTATATAGAATGAGAACGTAATAATGTTGATATAAAGTTGCCAATTTAATCAAATGAATTATATTTGGTGACACTTCTCAATTCAAATTGGGCAAGTCAAACTTTATTGCATCTAAACTTATGTTATATTTAAAGAGAAATATAGAATGAATTACATCTACAAGTGTCTAGAAAAACCTGTTAGTTAGTAATAAATAATAACAACGTAAGAAAGTTGATAAAAAGTTGCTAATATAATCAAATAAATTATATTTGGTGCCACTTTTAAATTCAAAATTGGGGAAGTCGAATTTATAGCCTCTAAACTTAAGTTATCGAAATGTATACTGAATTTCGTCCAAAAGCATCTATAAAAACCTTTTAATTGGCTATATAGAATGAGAACGTAATAATGTTGATATAAAGTTGCTAATTTAATCAAATGAATTATATTTGGTGACACTTCTCAATTCAAATTGGGCAAGTCGAACTTTATTGCATCTAAACTTATTTTAGTTTTAAAGAGAAATGTAGAATGAATTTCATACAAAAGGGTCTGGAAAAAGCTTTTAGTTAGCTATGAAGAATGAAAACGTAATAATTTTGATAAAAAGATGCTAATATAATCAAATAAATTATATTTGGTGCCACTTTTGAATTCAAAATTGGGGAAGTCGAATTTATAGCCTGTAAACTTATGTTATCGAAATATATAATGAATTTCGTCCAAAAGCGTCTATAAAAACCTTTTACTTGGCTATATAGAATGAGAACGTAATAATGTAGATATAAAGTTGCTAATTTAACCAAATGAATTATATTTGGTGACACTTCTCAATTTAAATTGGGCAAGTCGAACTTTATTGCATCTAAACTTATTTTAGTTTTAAAGAGAAATGTAGAATCAATTTCATACAAAAGGGTATGGAAAAAGCTTTTAGTTAGCTATGAAGAATGAAAACGTAATAATTTTTATAAAAAAATGCTAATATAATCAAATAAATTATATTTGGTGCCACTTTTGAATTCAAAATTGGGGAACTCTAATTTATAGCCTCTAAACTTACATTATCAAAATGTATAATAAATTTCGTCCAAAAGCGTCTATAAAAACCTTTTAATTGGCTATATAGAATGAGAACGTAATAATGTTGATATAAAGTTGCCAATTTAATCAAATGAATTATATTTGGTGACACTTCTCAATTCAAATTGGGCAAGTCAAACTTTATTGCATCTAAACTTATGTTATATTTAAAGAGAAATATAGAATGAATTACATCTACAAGTGTCTAGAAAAACCTGTTAGTTAGTAATAAATAATAACAACGTAAGAAAGTTGATAAAAAGTTGCTAATATAATCAAATAAATTATATTTGGTGCCACTTTTAAATTCAAAATTGGGGAAGTCGAATTTATAGCCTCTAAACTTAAGTTATCGAAATGTATACTGAATTTCGTCCAAAAGCGTCTATAAAAACCTTTTAATTGGCTATATAGAATGAGAACGTAATAATGTTGATATAAAGTTGCTAATTTAATCAAATGAATTATATTTGGTGACACTTCTCAATTCAAATTGGGCAAGTCGAACTTTATTGCATCTAAACTTATTTTAGTTTTAAAGAGAAATGTAGAATGAATTTCATACAAAAGGGTCTGCAAAAGCTTTTAGTTAACTATGAAGAATGAAAACGTAATAATTTTGATAAAAAGATGCTAATATAATCAAATAAATTATATTTGGTGCCACTTCTGAATTCACAATTGGGTAAATCGAATTTATAGCCTCTAAACTTACGTTATCGAAATGTATAATGAATTTCGTCCAAAAGCGTCTATAAAAACCTTTTAATTGGCTATATAGAATGAGAACGTAATAATGTTGATATAAAGTTGCTAATTTAGTCAAATGAATTATATTTGGTGACACTTCTCAATTCAAATTGGGCAAGTTGACCTTTATTACATCTAAACTTATGTTATTTTTAAAGAGAAATATAGAATGAATTTCATCCAAAAGCGTCTAGAAAAACCTGTTAGTTAGTTATAAATAATGACAACGTAATAAAGTTGATAAAAAGTTGCTAATATAATCATATATATTATATTTGCTGCCACTTTTGAATTCAAAATTGGGGAAGTCGAATTTATTGCCTCTAAACTTACGTTATCGATATGTATAATGAATTTCGTCTAAAAGCGTCTATAAAAACCTTTTAATTGGCTATATAGAATGAGAACGTAATAATGTTGATATAAAGTTGCTAATTTAATCAAATGAATTATATTTGGTGACACTTCTCAATTCAAATTGGGCAAGTCGAACTTTATTGCATCTAAACTTATGTTATTTTTAAAGAGAAATATAGAATGAATTTCATCTAAAAGTGTCTAGAAAACCTGTTAGTTAGTTATAAATAATGACAACGTAATAAAGTTGATAAAAAGTTGCTAATATAATCAAATAAATTATATTTGGTGCCACTTTTGAATTCAAAATTGGGGAAGTCGAATTTATGGCATCTAAACTTACGTTATCGAAATGTATAATGAATTTCGTCCAAAAGCGTCTATAAAAACCTTTTAATTGGCTATATAGAATGAGAACGTAATAATGTTGATATAAAGTTGCTAATTTAATCAAATGAATTATATTTGGTGACACTTCTCAATTCAAATTGGGCAAGTCGAACTTTATTGCATCTAAACTTATGTTATTTTTAAAGAGAAATATAGAATGAATTCCATCTACAATTGCCTAGAAAAATTTGTTAGTTAGTAATAAATAATAACAACGTATTAAAGTTGATAAAAAGTTGCTAATATAATCAAATAAATTATATTTGGTGCCACTTTTAAATTCAAAATTGGGGAAGTCGAATTTATAGCCTCTAAACTTAAGTTATCGAAATGTATACTGAATTTCGTCCAAAAGCGTCTATAAAAATCTTTTAATTGGCTATATAGAATGAGAACGTAATAATGTTGATATAAAGTTGCTAATTTAATCAAATGAATTATATTTGGTGACACTTCTCAATTCAAATTGGGCAAGTCGAACTTTATTGCATCTAAACTTATTTTAGTTTTAAAGAGAAATGTAGAATGAATTTCATACAAAAGGGTCTGGAAAAAGCTTTTAGTTAGCTATGAAGAATGAAAACGTAATAATTTTGATAAAAAGATGCTAATATAATCAAATAAATTATATTTGGTGCCACTTCTGAATTCACAATTGGGTAAATCGAATTTATAGCCTCTAAACTTACGTTATCGAAATGTATAATGAATTTCGTCCAAAAGCGTCTATAAAAACCTTTTAATTGGCTATATAGAATGAGAACGTAATAATGTTGATATAAAGTTGCTAATTTAGTCAAATGAATTATATTTGGTGACACTTCTCAATTCAAATTGGGCAAGTTGACTTTTATTACATCTAAACTTATGTTATTTTTAAAGAGAAATATAGAATGAATTTCATCCAAAAGTGTCTAGAAAAACCTGTTAGTTAGTTATAAATAATGACAACGTAATAAAGTTGATAAAAAGTTGCTAATATAATCATATATATTATATTTGCTGCCACTTTTGAATTCAAAATTGGGGAAGTCGAATTTATTGCCTCTAAACTTACGTTATCGATATGTATAATGAATTTCGTCTAAAAGCGTCTATAAAAACCTTTTAATTGGCTATATAGAATGAGAACGTAATAATGTTGATATAAAGTTGCTAATTTAATCAAATGAATTATATTTGGTGACACTTCTCAATTCAAATTGGGCAAGTCGAACTTTATTGCATCTAAACTTATGTTATTTTTAAAGAGAAATATAGAATGAATTTCATCTAAAAGTGTCTAGAAAACCTGTTAGTTAGTTATAAATAATGACAACGTAATAAAGTTGATAAAAAGTTGCTAATATAATCAAATAAATTATATTTGGTGCCACTTTTGTATTCAAAATTGGGGAAGTCGAATTTATGGCATCTAAACTTACGTTATCGAAATGTATAATGAATTTCGTCCAAAAGCGTCTATAAAAACCTTTTACTTGGCTATATAGAATGAGAACGTAATAATGTAGATATAAAGTTGCTAATTTAACCAAATGAATTATATTTGGTGACACTTCTCAATTTAAATTGGGCAAGTCGAACTTTATTGCATCTAAACTTATTTTAGTTTTAAAGAGAAATGTAGAATCAATTTCATACAAAAGGGTATGGAAAAAGCTTTTAGTTAGCTATGAAGAATGAAAACGTAATAATTTTTATAAAAAAATGCTAATATAATCAAATAAATTATATTTGGTGCCACTTTTGAATTCAAAATTGGGGAACTCTAATTTATAGCCTCTAAACTTACATTATCAAAATGTATAATGAATTTCGTCCAAAAGCGTCTATAAAAACCTTTTAATTGGCTATATAGAATGAGAACGTAATAATGTTGATATAAAGTTGCCAATTTAATCAAATGAATTATATTTGGTGACACTTCTCAATTCAAATTGGGCAAGTCAAACTTTATTGCATCTAAACTTATGTTATATTTAAAGAGAAATATAGAATGAATTACATCTACAAGTGTCTAGAAAAACCTGTTAGTTAGTAATAAATAATAACAACGTAAGGAAGTTGATAAAAAGTTGCTAATATAATCAAATAAATTATATTTGGTGCCACTTTTAAATTCAAAATTGGGGAAGTCGAATTTATAGCCTCTAAACTTAAGTTATCGAAATGTATACTGAATTTCGTCCAAAAGCGTCTATAAAAACCTTTTAATTGGCTATATAGAATGAGAACGTAATAATGTTGATATAAAGTTGCTAATTTAATCAAATGAATTATATTTGGTGACATTTCTCAATTCAAATTGGGCAAGTCGAACTTTATTGCATCTAAACTTATTTTAGTTTTAAAGAGAAATGTAGAATGAATTTCATACAAAAGGGTCTGCAAAAACTTTTAGTTAACTATGAAGAATGAAAACGTAATAATTTTGATAAAAAGATGCTAATATAATCAAATAAATTATATTTGGTGCCACTTCTGAATTCACAATTGGGTAAATCGAATTTATAGCCTCTAAACTTACGTTATCGAAATGTATAATGAATTTCGTCCAAAAGCGTCTATAAAAACCTTTTAATTGGCTATATAGAATGAGAACGTAATAATGTTGATATAAAGTTGCTAATTTAGTCAAATGAATTATATTTGGTGACACTTCTCAATTCAAATTGGGCAAGTTGACCTTTATTACATCTAAACTTATGTTATTTTTAAAGAGAAATATAGAATGAATTTCATCCAAAAGCGTCTAGAAAAACCTGTTAGTTAGTTATAAATAATGACAACGTAATAAAGTTGATAAAAAGTTGCTAATATAATCATATATATTATATTTGCTGCCACTTTTGAATTCAAAATTGGGGAAGTCGAATTTATTGCCTCTAAACTTACGTTATCGATATGTATAATGAATTTCGTCTAAAAGCGTCTATAAAAACCTTTTAATTGGCTATATAGAATGAGAACGTAATAATGTTGATATAAAGTTGCTAATTTAATCAAATGAATTATATTTGGTGACACTTCTCAATTCAAATTGGGCAAGTCGAACTTTATTGCATCTAAACTTATGTTATTTTTAAAGAGAAATATAGAATGAATTTCATCTAAAAGTGTCTAGAAAACCTGTTAGTTAGTTATAAATAATGACAACGTAATAAAGTTGATAAAAAGTTGCTAATATAATCAAATAAATTATATTTGGTGCCACTTTTGAATTCAAAATTGGGGAAGTCGAATTTATGGCATCTAAACTTACGTTATCGAAATGTATAATGAATTTCGTCCAAAAGCGTCTATAAAAACCTTTTAATTGGCTATATAGAATGAGAACGTAATAATGTTGATATAAAGTTGCTAATTTAATCAAATGAATTATATTTGGTGACACTTCTCAATTCAAATTGGGCAAGTCGAACTTTATTGCATCTAAACTTATGTTATTTTTAAAGAGAAATATAGAATGAATTCCATCTACAATTGCCTAGAAAAATTTGTTAGTTAGTAATAAATAATAACAACGTAATAAAGTTGATAAAAAGTTGCTAATATAATCAAATAAATTATATTTGGTGCCACTTTTAAATTCAAAATTGGGGAAGTCGAATTTATAGCCTCTAAATTTACGGTATCGAAATGTATAATGAATTTCATCCAAAAGCGTCTATAAAAACCTTTTAATTGGCTATATAGAATGAGAATGTAATAATGTTGATATAAAGTTGCTAATTTAATCAAATGAATTATATTTGGTGACACTTCTCAATTCAAATTGGGCAAGTCGAAGTTTATTGCATCTAAACTTATTTTAGTTTTAAAGAGAAATGTAGAAAGAATTTCATACAAAAGGGTCTGGAAAAAGCTTTTAGTTAGCTATGAAGAATGAAAACGTAATAATTTTGATAAAAAGATGCTAATATAATCAAATAAATTATATTTGGTGCCACTTTTGAATTCAAAATTGGGGAAGTCGAATTTATAGCCTCTAAACTTACGTTATCGAAATGTATAATGAATTTCGTCCAAAAGCGTTTATAAAAACCTTTTAATTGGCCATATAGAATGATAACGTAATAATGTTTATATAAAGTTGCTAATTTAATCAAATGAATTATATTTGGTGACACTTCTCAATTCAAATTGGGCAAGTCGAATTTTATTGCATCTAAACTTATTTTAGTTTTAAAGAGAAATGTAGAATCAATTTCATAGAAAAGGGTATGGAAAAAGCTTTTAGTTAGCTATGAAGAATGAAAACGTAATAATTTTTATAAAAAAATGCTAATATAATCAAATAAATTATATTTGGTGCCACTTTTGAATTCAAAATTGGGGAACTCGAATTTATAGCCTCTAAACTTACGTTATCAAAATGTATAATGAATTTCGTCCAAAAGCGTCTATAAAAACCTTTTAATTGGCTATATAGAATGAGAACGTAATAATGTTGATATAAAGTCGCTAATTTAATCAAATGAATTATATTTGGTGACACTTCTCAATTCAAATTGGGCAAGTCGAACTTTATTGTATCTAAACTTATGTTATTTTCAAAGAGAAATATAGAATGAATTTCATCAAAAAGCATCTAGAAAAACCTGTTAGTTAGTTATAAATAATGACAACATCATAAAGTTGATAAAAAGTTGCTAATATAATCAAATAAATTATATTTGGTGCCACTTTTGAATTCAAAATTGGGGTAGTCGAATTTATGGCATCTAAACTTACGTTATTGAAATGTATAATGAATTTCGTCCAAAAGTGTCTATAAAAACCTTTTAATTGGCTATATAGAATGAGAACGTAATAATGTTGATATAAAGTTGCTAATTTAATCATATGAATTATATTTGGTGACACTTCTCAATTCAAATTGGGAAAGTCGACCTTTATTACATCTAAACTTATGTTATTTTTAATGAGAAATATAGAATGAATTTCATCCAAAAGCGTCTAGAAAAACCCGTTAGTTAGTTATAAATAATGACAACGTAATAAAGTTGATAAAAATTTGCTAATATAATCAAATATATGATATTTGCTGCCACTTTTGAATTCAAAATTGGGGAAGTCGAATTTATAGCCTCTAAACTTACGTTATCGAAATGTATACTGAATTTCGTCCAAAAGCGTCTATAAAAACCTTTTAATTGGCTATATAGAATGAGAACGTAATAATGTTGATATAAAGTTGCTAATTTAATCAAATGAATTATATTTGGTGACATTTCTCAATTCAAATTGGGCAAGTCGAACTTTATTGCATCTAAACTTATTTTAGTTTTAAAGAGAAATGTAGAATGAATTTCATACAAAAGGGTCTGCAAAAACTTTTAGTTAACTATGAAGAATGAAAACGTAATAATTTTGATAAAAAGATGCTAATATAATCAAATAAATTATATTTGGTGCCACTTCTGAATTCACAATTGGGTAAATCGAATTTATAGCCTCTAAACTTACGTTATCGAAATGTATAATGAATTTCGTCCAAAAGCGTCTATAAAAACCTTTTAATTGGCTATATAGAATGAGAACGTAATAATGTTGATATAAAGTTGCTAATTTAGTCAAATGAATTATATTTGGTGACACTTCTCAATTCAAATTGGGCAAGTTGACCTTTATTACATCTAAACTTATGTTATTTTTAAAGAGAAATATAGAATGAATTTCATCCAAAAGCGTCTAGAAAAACCTGTTAGTTAGTTATAAATAATGACAACGTAATAAAGTTGATAAAAAGTTGCTAATATAATCATATATATTATATTTGCTGCCACTTTTGAATTCAAAATTGGGGAAGTCGAATTTATTGCCTCTAAACTTACGTTATCGATATGTATAATGAATTTCGTCTAAAAGCGTCTATAAAAACCTTTTAATTGGCTATATAGAATGAGAACGTAATAATGTTGATATAAAGTTGCTAATTTAATCAAATGAATTATATTTGGTGACACTTCTCAATTCAAATTGGGCAAGTCGAACTTTATTGCATCTAAACTTATGTTATTTTTAAAGAGAAATATAGAATGAATTTCATCTAAAAGTGTCTAGAAAACCTGTTAGTTAGTTATAAATAATGACAACGTAATAAAGTTGATAAAAAGTTGCTAATATAATCAAATAAATTATATTTGGTGCCACTTTTGAATTCAAAATTGGGGAAGTCGAATTTATGGCATCTAAACTTACGTTATCGAAATGTATAATGAATTTCGTCCAAAAGCGTCTATAAAAACCTTTTAATTGGCTATATAGAATGAGAACGTAATAATGTTGATATAAAGTTGCTAATTTAATCAAATGAATTATATTTGGTGACACTTCTCAATTCAAATTGGGCAAGTCGAACTTTATTGCATCTAAACTTATGTTATTTTTAAAGAGAAATATAGAATGAATTCCATCTACAATTGCCTAGAAAAATTTGTTAGTTAGTAATAAATAATAACAACGTAATAAAGTTGATAAAAAGTTGCTAATATAATCAAATAAATTATATTTGGTGCCACTTTTAAATTCAAAATTGGGGAAGTCGAATTTATAGCCTCTAAATTTACGGTATCGAAATGTATAATGAATTTCATCCAAAAGCGTCTATAAAAACCTTTTAATTGGCTATATAGAATGAGAATGTAATAATGTTGATATAAAGTTGCTAATTTAATCAAATGAATTATATTTGGTGACACTTCTCAATTCAAATTGGGCAAGTCGAAGTTTATTGCATCTAAACTTATTTTAGTTTTAAAGAGAAATGTAGAAAGAATTTCATACAAAAGGGTCTGGAAAAAGCTTTTAGTTAGCTATGAAGAATGAAAACGTAATAATTTTGATAAAAAGATGCTAATATAATCAAATAAATTATATTTGGTGCCACTTTTGAATTCAAAATTGGGGAAGTCGAATTTATAGCCTCTAAACTTACGTTATCGAAATGTATAATGAATTTCGTCCAAAAGCGTTTATAAAAACCTTTTAATTGGCCATATAGAATGATAACGTAATAATGTTTATATAAAGTTGCTAATTTAATCAAATGAATTATATTTGGTGACACTTCTCAATTCAAATTGGGCAAGTCGAATTTTATTGCATCTAAACTTATTTTAGTTTTAAAGAGAAATGTAGAATCAATTTCATAGAAAAGGGTATGGAAAAAGCTTTTAGTTAGCTATGAAGAATGAAAACGTAATAATTTTTATAAAAAAATGCTAATATAATCAAATAAATTATATTTGGTGCCACTTTTGAATTCAAAATTGGGGAACTCGAATTTATAGCCTCTAAACTTACGTTATCAAAATGTATAATGAATTTCGTCCAAAAGCGTCTATAAAAACCTTTTAATTGGCTATATAGAATGAGAACGTAATAATGTTGATATAAAGTCGCTAATTTAATCAAATGAATTATATTTGGTGACACTTCTCAATTCAAATTGGGCAAGTCGAACTTTATTGTATCTAAACTTATGTTATTTTCAAAGAGAAATATAGAATGAATTTCATCAAAAAGCATCTAGAAAAACCTGTTAGTTAGTTATAAATAATGACAACATCATAAAGTTGATAAAAAGTTGCTAATATAATCAAATAAATTATATTTGGTGCCACTTTTGAATTCAAAATTGGGGTAGTCGAATTTATGGCATCTAAACTTACGTTATTGAAATGTATAATGAATTTCGTCCAAAAGTGTCTATAAAAACCTTTTAATTGGCTATATAGAATGAGAACGTAATAATGTTGATATAAAGTTGCTAATTTAATCATATGAATTATATTTGGTGACACTTCTCAATTCAAATTGGGAAAGTCGACCTTTATTACATCTAAACTTATGTTATTTTTAATGAGAAATATAGAATGAATTTCATCCAAAAGCGTCTAGAAAAACCCGTTAGTTAGTTATAAATAATGACAACGTAATAAAGTTGATAAAAATTTGCTAATATAATCAAATATATGATATTTGCTGCCACTTTTGAATTCAAAATTGGGGAAGTCGAATTTATAGCCTCTAAACTTACGTTATCGAAATGTATACTGAATTTCGTCCAAAAGCGTCTATAAAAACCTTTTAATTGGCTATATAGAATGAGAACGTAATAATGTTGATATAAACTTGCTAATTTAATCAAATGAATTATATTTGGTGACACTTCTCAATTCAAATTGGACAAGTCGAACTTTATTGCATCTAAACTTATTTTAGTTTTAAAGAGAAATGTAGAATGAATTTCATACAAAAGGGTCTGGAAAAAGCTTTTAGTTAGCTATGAAGAATGAAAACGTAATAATTTTGATAAAAAGATGCTAATATAATAAAATAAATTATATTTGGTGCCACTTCTGAATTCACGATTGGGTAAATCGAATTTATAGCCTCTAAACTTACGTTATCGAAATGTATAATGAATTTCGTCCAAAAGCTTCTATAAAAACCTTTTAATTGGCTATATAGAATGAGAACGTAATAATGTTGATATAAAGTTGCTAATTTAGTCAAATGAATTATATTTGGTGACACTTCTCAATTCAAATTGGGCAAGTTGACCTTTATTACATCTAAACTTATGTTATTTTTAAAGAGAAATATAGAATGAATTTCATCCAAAAGCGTCTAGAAAAACCTGTTAGTTAGTTATAAATAATGACAACGTAATAAAGTTGATAAAAAGTTGCTAATATAATCATATATATTATATTTGCTGCCACTTTTGAATTCAAAATTGAGAAAGTCGAATTTATTGTCTCTAAACTTACGTTATCAATATGTATAATGAATTTCGTCTAAAAGCGTCTATAAAAACCTTTTAATTGGCTATATAGAATGAGAACATAATAATGTTGATATAAAGTTGCTAATTTAATCAAATGAATTATATTTGGTGACACTTCTCAATTCAAATTGGGCAAGTCGAACTTTATTGCATCTAAACTTATGTTATTTTTAAAGAGAAATATAGAATGAATTTCATCTAAAAGTGTCTAGAAAACCTGTTAGTTAGTTATAAATAATGACAACGTAATAAAGTTGATAAAAAGTTGCTAATATAATCAAATAAATTATATTTGGTGCCACTTTTGTATTCAAAATTGGGGAAGTCGAATTTATGGCATCTAAACTTACGTTATCGAAATGTATAATGAATTTCGTCCAAAAGCGTCTATAAAAACCTTTTAATTGGCTATATAGAATGAGAACGTAATAATGTTGATATAAAGTTGCTAATTTAATCAAATGAATTATATTTGGTGACACTTCTCAATTCAAATTGGGCAAGTCGAACTGTATTGCATCTAAACTTATGTTATTTTTAAAGAGAAATATAGAATGAATTCCATCTACAATTGCCTAGAAAAATTTGTTAGTTAGTAATAAATAATAACAACGTAATAAAGTTGATAAAAAGTTGCTAATATAATCAAATAAATTATATTTGGTTCCACTTTTAAATTCAAAATTGGGGAAGTCGAATTTATAGCCTCTAAATTTACGGTATCGAAATGTATAATGAATTTCGTCCAAAAGCGTCTATAAAAACCTTTTAATTGGCTATATAGAATGAGAACGTAATAATTTTGATATAAAGTTGCTAATTTAATCAAATGAATTATATTTGGTGACACTTCTCAATTCAAATTGGGCAAGTCGAACTTTATTGCATCTAAACTTATTTTAGTTTTAAAGAGAAATGTAGAATGAATTTCATACAAAAGGGTATGGAAAAAGCTTTTAGTTAGCTATGAAGAATGAAAACGTAATAATTTTGATAAAAAGATGCTAATATAATCAAATAAATTATATTTGGTGCCACTTTTGAATTCAAAATTGGGGAACTCGAATTTATAGCCTCTAAACTTACGTTATCAAAATGTATAATGAATTTCGTCCAAAAGCGTCTATAAAAACCTTTTAATTGGCTATATAGAATGAGAACGTAATAATGTTGATATAAAGTCGCTAATTTAATCAAATGAATTATATTTGGTGACACTTCTCAATTCAAATTGGGCAAGTCGAACTTTATTGTATCTAAACTTATGTTATTTTCAAAGAGAAATATAGAATGAATTTCATCAAAAAGCATCTAGAAAAACCTGTTAGTTATAAATAATGACAACATAATAAAGTTGATAAAAAGTTGCTAATATAATCAAATAAATTATAGTTGGTGCCACTTTTGAATTCAAAATTGGGGTAGTCGAATTTATGGCATCTAAACTTACGTTATTGAAATGTATAATGAATTTCGTCCAAAAGTGTCTATAAAAACCTTTTAATTGGCTATATAGAATGAGAACGTAATAATGTTGATATAAAGTTGCTAATTTAATCATATGAATTATATTTGGTGACACTTCTCAATTCAAATTGGGAAAGTCGAACTTTATTGCATCTAAACTTATGTTATTTTTAAAGAGAAATATAGAATGAATTCCATCTACAAGTGTCTAGAAAAACCTGTTAGTTAGTAATAAATAATAACAACAATATAAAGTTGATAAAAAGTTGCTAATATAATCAAATAAATTATATTTGGTGCCACTTTTAAATTCAAAATTGGGGAAGTCGAATTTATAGCCTCTAAACTTACGTTATCGAAAAGCATAATGAATTTCGTCCAAAAGCGTCTATAAAAACCTTTTAATTGGCTATATAGAATGAGAACGTAATAATGTTGATATAAAGTTGCTAATTTAGTCAAATGAATTATATTTGGTGACACTTCTCAATTCAAATTGGGCAAGTCGACCTTTATTACATCTAAACTTATGTTATTTTTAATGAGAAATATAGAATGAATTTCATCCAAAAGCGTCTAGAAAAACCCGTTAGTTAGTTATAAATAATGACAACGTAATAAAGTTGATAAAAATTTGCTAATATAATCAAATATATTATATTTGCTGCCACTTTTGAATTCAAAATTGGGGAAGTCGAATTTATAGCCTCTAAACTTACGTTATCGAAATGTATACTGAATTTCGTCCAAAAGCGTCTATAAAAACCTTTTAATTGGCTATATAGAATGAGAACGTAATAATGTTGATATAAAGTTGCTAATTTAATCAAATGAATTATATTTGGTGACACTTCTCAATTCAAATTGGACAAGTCGAACTTTATTGCATCTAAACTTATTTTAGTTTTAAAGAGAAATGTAGAATGAATTTCATACAAAAGGGTCTGGAAAAAGCTTTTAGTTAGCTATGAAGAATGAAAACGTAATAATTTTGATAAAAAGATGCTAATATAATCAAATAAATTATATTTGGTGCCACTTCTGAATTCACAATTGGGTAAATCGAATTTATAGCCTCTAAACTTACGTTATCGAAATGTATAATGAATTTCGTCCAAAAGCGTCTATAAAAACCTTTTAATTGGCTATATAGAATGAGAACGTAATAATGTTGTTATAAAGTTGCTAATTTAGTCAAATGAATTATATTTGGTGACACTTCTCAATTCAAATTGGGCAAGTTGACCTTTATTACATCTAAACTTATGTTATTTTTAAAGAGAAATATAGAATGAATTTCATCCAAAAGCGTCTAGAAAAACCTGTTAGTTAGTTATAAATAATGACAACGTAATAAAGTTGATAAAAAGTTGCTAATATAATCATATATATTATATTTGCTGCCACTTTTGAATTCAAAATTGGGGAAGTCGAATTTATTGCCTCTAAACTTACGTTATCGATATGTATAATGAATTTCGTCTAAAAGCGTCTATAAAAACCTTTTAATTGGCTATATAGAATGAGAACGTAATAATGTTGATATAAAGTTGCTAATTTAATCAAATGAATTATATTTGGTGACACTTCTCAATTCAAATTGGGCAAGTCGAACTTTATTGCATCTAAACTTATGTTATTTTTAAAGAGAAATATAGAATGAATTTCATCTAAAAGTGTCTAGAAAACCTGTTAGTTAGTTATAAATAATGACAACGTATTAAAGTTGATAAAAAGTTGCTAATATAATCAAATAAATTATATTTGGTGCCACTTTTGAATTCAAAATTGGGGAAGTCGAATTTATGGCATCTAAACTTACGTTATCGAAATGTATAATGAATTTCGTCCAAAAGCGTCTATAAAAACCTTTTAATTGGCTATATAGAATGAGAACGTAATAATGTTGATATAAAGTTGCTAATTTAATCAAATGAATTATATTTGGTGACACTTCTCAATTCAAATTGGGCAAGTCGAACTTTATTGCATCTAAACTTATGTTATTTTTAAAGAGAAATATAGAATGAATTCCATCTACAATTGCCTAGAAAAATTTGTTAGTTAGTAATAAATAATAACAACGTAATAAAGTTGATAAAAAGTTGCTAATATAATCAAATAAATTATATTTGGTGCCACTTTTAAATTCAAAATTGGGGAAGTCGAATTTATAGCCTCTAAATTTACGGTATCGAAATGTATAATGAATTTCGTCCAAAAGCGTCTATAAAAACCTTTTAATTGGCTATATAGAATGAGAACGTAATAATGTTGATATAAAGTTGCTAATTTAATCAAATGAATTATATTTGGTGACACTACTCAATTCAAATTGGGCAAGTCGAACTTTATTGCATCTAAACTTATTTTAGTTTTAAAGAGAAATGTAGAATGAATTTCATACAATAGGGTCTGGAAAAAGCTTTTAGTTAGCTATGAAGAATGAAAACGTAATAATTTTGATAAAAAGATGCTAATATAATCAAATAAATTATATTTGGTGCCACTTTTGAATTCAAAATTGGGGAAGTCGAATTTATAGCCTCTAAACTTACGTTATCGAAATGTATAATGAATTTCGTCCAAAAGCGTTTATAAAAACCTTTTAATTGGCCATATAGAATGATAACGTAATAATGTTGATATAAAGTTACTAATTTAATCAAATGAATTATATTTGGTGACACTTCTCAATACAAATTGGGCAAGTCGAATTTTATTGCATCTAAACTTATTTTAGTTTTAAAGAGAAATGTAGAATCAATTTCATAGAAAAGGGTATGGAAAAAGCTTTTAGTTAGCTATGAAGAATGAAAACGTAATAATTTTTATAAAAAAATGCTAATATAATCAAATAAATTATATTTGGTGCCACTTTTGAATTCAAAATTGGGGAACTCGAATTTATAGCCTCTAAACTTACGTTATCAAAATGTATAATGAATTTCGTCCAAAAGCGTCTATAAAAACCTTTTAATTTGCTATATAGAATGAGAACGTAATAATGTTGATATAAAGTCGCTAATTTAATCAAATGAATTATATTTGGTGACACTTCTCAATTCAAATTGGGCAAGTCGAACTTTATTATATCTAAACTTATGTTATTTTCAAAGAGAAATATAGAATGAATTTCATCAAAAAGCATCTAGAAAAACCTGTTAGTTAGTTATAAATAATGACAACATAATAAAGTTGATAAAAAGTTGCTAATATAATCAAATAAATTATATTTGGTGCCACTTTTGAATTCAAAATTGGGGTAGTCGCATTTATGGCATCTAAACTTACGTTATTGAAATGTATAATGAATTTCGTCCAAAAGCGTCTATAAAAACCTTTTAATTGGCTATATAGAATGAGAACGTAATAATGTTGATAAAAAGTTGCTAATTTAGTCAAATGAATTATATTTGGTGACACTTCTCAATTCAAATTGGGCAAGTCGAACTTTATTGCATCTAAACTTATGTTATTTTTAAAGAGAAATATAGAATGAATTTCATCTAAAAGTGTCTAGAAAAGCTGTTAGTTAGTTATAAATAATGACAACGTAATAAAGTTGATAAAAAGTTGCTAATATAATCAAATGAACTATATTTGGTGCCACTTTTGTATTCAAAACTGGGGAAGTCGAATTTATCGCCTCTAAACTTACGTTATCGAAATGTATAATGAATTTCGTCCATAAGCGTCTATAAAAGCCTTTTAATTGGCTAGAATGAGAACGTAATAATGTTGATATAAAGTTGCTAATTTAATCAACTGAATTATATTTGGTGACACTTCTCATTTCAAATTGGGCAAGTCGAACTTTATTGCATCTAAACTTATGTTATTTTTAAAGAGAAATATAGAATGAATTTAATCCAAAAGCGTCTAAAAAAACCTGTTAGTTAGTTATAAATAATGACAACATAATAAAGTTGATAAAAAGTTGCTAATATAATCAAATAAATTATATTTGGTGCCACTTTTGTATTCAAAATTGGGGATGTCGAATTTATGGCATCTAAACTTACGTTATCGAAATGTATAATGAATTTCGTCCAAAAGCGTCTATAAAAACCTTCTAATTGGCTATATAGAATGAGAACGTAATAATGTTGATATAAAGTTGCTAATTTAATCAAATGAATTATATTTGGTGACACTTCTCAATTCAAATTGGGCAAGTCGAACTTTATTGCATCTAAACTTATGTTATTTTTAAAGAGAAATATAGAATGAATTCCATCTACAATTGCCTAGAAAAATTTGTTAGTTAGTAATAAATAATAACAACGTAATAAAGTTGATAAAAAGTTGCTAATATAATCAAATAAATTATATTTGGTGCCACTTTTAAATTCAAAATTGGGGAAGTCGAATTTATAGCCTCTAAACTTACGTTATCGAAATGTATAATGAATTTCGTCCAAAAGCGTCTATAAAAACTTTTAATTGGCTATATAGAATGAGAACGTAATAATGTTGAAATAAAGTTGCTAATTTAATCAAATGAATTATATTTGGTGACACTTCTCAATTCAAATTGGGCAAGTCGAACTTTATTGCATCTAAACTTATTTTAGTTTTAAAGAGAAATGTATAATGAATTTCATAAAAAAGGGTCTGGAAAAAGCTTTTAATTAGCTACGAAGAATGAAAACGTAATAATTTTAATAAAAAGATGCTAATATAATCAAATAAATTATATTTGGTGCCACTTCTGAATTCACAATTGCGTAAATCGAATTTATAGCCTCTAAACTTACGTTATCGAAATGTATAATGAATTTCGTCCAAAAGCGTCTATAAAAACCTTTTAATTGGCTATATAGAATGAGAACGTAATAATGTGGATATAAAGTTGCTAATTTAGTCAAATGAATTATATTTGGTGACACTTCTCAATTCAAATTGGGCAAGTCGACCTTTATTACATCTAAACTTATGTTATTTTTAAAGAGAAATATAGAATGAATTTCATCCAAAAGCGTCTAGAAAAACTTGTTAGTTAGTTATAAATAATGACAACGTAATAACGTTGATAAAAAATTGCTAATATAATCAAATATATTATATTTGCTGCCACTTTTGAATTCAAAATTAGGGAAGTCGAATTTATTGCCTCTAAACTTACGTTATCGAAATGTATAATGAATTTCCTCCAAAAGCGTCTATAAAAACCTTTGAATTGGCTATATAGAATGAGAACGTAATAATGTTGATAAAAAGTTGCTAATTTAGTCAAATGAATTATATTTGGTGACACTTCTCAATTCAAATTGGGCAAGTCGAACTTTATTGCATCTAAACTTATGTTATTTTTAAAGAGAAATATAGAATGAATTTCATCTAAAAGTGTCTAGAAAAGCTGTTAGTTAGTTATAAATAATGACAACGTAATAAAGTTGATAAAAAGTTGCTAATATAATCAAATAAACTATATTTGGTGCCACTTTTGTATTCAAAACTGGGGAAGTCGAATTTATCGCCTCTAAACTTACGTTATCGAAATGTATAATGAATTTCGTCCATAAGCGTCTATAAAAGCCTTTTAATCGGCTAGAAGGAGAACGTAATAATGTTGATATAAAGTTGCTAATTTAATCAACTGAATTATATTTGGTGACACTTCTCATTTCAAATTGGGCAAGTCGAACTTTATTGCATCTAAACTTATGTTATTTTTAAAGAGAAATATAGAATGAATTTAATCCAAAAGCGTCTAAAAAAACCTGTTAGTTAGTTATAAATAATGACAACATAATAAAGTTGATAAAAAGTTGCTAATATAATCAAATAAATTATATTTGCTGCCACTTTTGAATTCAAAATTGGGGAAGTCGAATTTGTGGCATCTAAACTTACGTTATCGAAATGTATAATGAATTTCGTCCAAAAGCGTCTATAAAAACCTTTTAATTGGCTATATAGAATGAGAACGTAATAATGTTGATATAAAGTTGCTAATTTAATCAAATGAATTATATTTGGTGACACTTCTCAATTCAAATTGGGCAAGTCGAACTTTATTGCATCTAAACTTATGTTATTTTTAAAGAGAAATATAGAATGAATTCCATCTACAATTGCCTAGAAAAATTTGTTAGTTAGTAATAAATAATAACAACGTAATAAAGTTGATAAAAACTTGCTAATATAATCAAATAAATTATATTTGGTGCCACTTTTAAATTCAAAATTGGGGAAGTCGAATTTATAGCCTCTAAACTTACGTTATCGAAATGTATAATGAATTTCGTCCAAAAGCGTCTATAAAAACCTTTTAATTGGCTATATAGAATGAGAACGTAATAATGTGGATATAAAGTTGCTAATTTAGTCAAATGAATTATATTTGGTGACACTTCTCAATTCAAATTGGGCAAGTCGACCTTTATTACATCTAAACTTATGTTATTTTTAAAGAGAAATATAGAATGAATTTCATCCAAAAGCGTCTAGAAAAACCTGTTAGTTAGTTATAAATAATGACAACGTAATAACGTTGATAAAAAATTGCTAATATAATCAAATATATTATATTTGCTGCCACTTTTGAATTCAAAATTAGGGAAGTCGAATTTATTGCCTCTAAACTTACGTTATCGAAATGTATAATGAATTTCGTCCAAAAGCGTCTATAAAAACCTTTTAATTGGCTATATAGAATGAGAACGTAATAATGTTGATAAAAAGTTGCTAATTTAGTCAAATGAATTATATTTGGTGACACTTCTCAATTCAAATTGGGCAAGTCGAACTTTATTGCATCTAAACTTATGTTATTTTTAAAGAGAAATATAGAATGAATTTCATCTAAAAGTGTCTAGAAAAGCTGTTAGTTAGTTATAAATAATGACAACGTAATAAAGTTGATAAAAAGTTGCTAATATAATCAAATAAACTATATTTGGTGCCACTTTTGTATTCAAAACTGGGGAAGTCGAATTTATCGCCTCTAAACTTACGTTATCGAAATGTATAATGAATTTCGTCCATAAGCGTCTATAAAAGCCTTTTAATTAGCTAGAATGAGAACGTAATAATGTTTATATAAAGTTGCTAATTTAATCAACTGAATTATATTTGGTGACACTTCTCATTTCAAATTGGGCAAGTCGAACTTTATTGCATCTAAACTTATGTTATTTTTAAAGAGAAATATAGAATGAATTTAATCCAAAAGCATCTAAAAAAACCTGTTAGTTAGTTATAAATAATGACAACATAATAAAGTTGATAAAAATTTGCTAATATAATCAAATAAATTATATTTGCTGCCACTTTTGAATTCAAAATTGGGGAAGTCGAATTTATGGCATCTAAACTTACGTTATCGAAATGTATAATGAATTTCGTCCAAAAGCGTCTATAAAAACCTTTTAATTGGCTATATAGAATGAGAACGTAATAATGTTGATATAAAGTTGCTAATTTAATCAAATGAATTATATTTTGTGACACTTCTCAATTCAAATTGGGCAAGTCGAACTTTATTGCATCTAAACTTATGTTATTTTTAAAGAGAAATATAGAATGAATTCCATCTACAATTGCCTAGAAAAATTTGTTAGTTAGTAATAAATAATAACAACGTAATAAAGTTGATAAAAAGTTGCTAATATAATCAAATAAATTATATTTGGTGCCACTTTTAAATTCAAAATTGGGGAAGTCGAATTTAAAGCCTCTAAACTTACGTTATCGAAATGTATAATGAATTTCGTCCAAAAGCGTCTATAAAAACCTTTTAATTGGCTATATAGAATGAGAACGTAATAATGTTGAAATAAAGTTGCTAATTTAATCAAATGAATTATATTTGGTGACACTTCTCAATTCAAATTGGGCAAGTCGAACTTTATTGCATCTAAACTTATTTTAGTTTTAAAGAGAAATGTAGAATGAATTTCAAGAGGGTCTGGAAAAAGCTTTTAGTTAGCTATGAAGAATGAAAACGTAATAATTTTAATAAAAAGATGCTAATATAATCAAATAAATTATATTTGGTGCCAGTTCTGAATTCACAATTGCGTAAATCGAATTTATAGCCTCTAAACTTACGTTATCGAAATGTATAATGAATTTCGTCCAAAAGCGTCTATAAAAACCTTTTAATTGGCTATATAGAATGAGAACGTAATAATGTGGATATAAAGTTGCTAATTTAGTCAAATGAAATATATTTGGTGACACTTCTCAATTCAAATTGGGCAAGTCGAACTTTATTGCATCTAAACTTATGTTATTTTTAAAGAGAAATATAGAATGAATTTCATCTAAAAGTGTCTAGAAAAGCTGTTAGTTAGTTATAAATAATGACAACGTAATAAAGTTGATAAAAAGTTGCTAATATAATCAAATAAATTATATTTGGTGCCACTTTTGTATTCAAAACTGGGGAAGTCGAATTTATAGCCTCTAAACTTACGTTATCGAAATGTATAATGAATTTCGTCCATAAGCGTCTATAAAAGCCTTTTAGTTGGCTAGAATGAGAACGTAATAATGTTGATATAAAGTTGCTAATTTAATCAACTTAATTATATTTGGTGACACTTCTCATTTCAAATTGGGCAAGTCGAACTTTATTGCATCTAAACTTATGTTATTTTTAAAGAGAAATATAAAATGAATTTAATCCAAAAGCGTCTAAAAAAACCTGTTACTTAGTTATAAATAATGACAACATAATAAAGTTGATAAAAAGTTGCTAATATAATCAAATAAATTATATTTGCTGCCGCTTTTGAATTCAAAATTGGGGAAGTCGAATTTATAGCCTCTAAACCTACGTTATCTAAATGTATAATGAATTTCGTCCGAAAGCGTCTATAAAAACCTTTTAATTGGCTATATAGAATGATAACGTAAAAATATTGATATAAAATTGCTAATTTAATCAAATGAATTATATTTGGTGACACTTCTCAATTCAAATTGGGCAAGTCGGCATCTAAACTTATGTTATTTTTAACGAGAAATATAGAATGAATTCCATCTAAAAGTGTCTAGAAAAACCTGTTAGTTAGTTATAAATAATCATAACGTAATAAAGTTGATAAAAAGTTGCTAATATAATCAAGTAAATTATATTTGGTGCCACTTTTGAATTCAAAATTAGGGAAGTCGATTTTATAGCCTCTAAATTTAGGTTATCGAAATTTATAATGAATTTTGTCCAAAAGCGTCTATAAAAACCTTTTAATTGGCTATATAGAATGAGAACGCAATAATGTTGATATAAAGTTGCTAATTTAATCAAATGAATTATATTTGGTGACACTTCTCAATTCAAATTGGGCAAGTCGAACTTTATTGCATCTAAACTTATTTTAGTTTTAAAGAGAAATGTAGAATGAATTTCATACAAAAGGGTCTGGAAAAAGTTTTTAGTTAGCTATGATGAATGAAAACGTAATAATTTTGATAAAAAGATGCTAATATAATCAAATAAATTATATTTGGTGCCACTTCTGAATTCACAATTGGGTAAATCGAATTTATAGCCTCTATACTTACGTTATCGAAATGTATGATGAATTTCGTCCAAAAGCGTCTATAAAAACCATTTAATTGGCTATATAGAATGAGAACGTAATAATGTTGATATAAAGTTGCTAATTTAGTCAAATGAATTATATTTGGTGACACTTCTCAATTCAAATTGGGCAAGTCGACCTTTATTACATCTAAAATTATGTTATTTTTAAAGAGAAATATAGAATGAATTTCATCCGAAAGCGTCTAGAAAAACCCGTTAGTTAGTTATAAATAATGACAACGTAATAAAGTTGATAAAAAGTTGCTAATATAATCAAATATATTATATTTGCTGCCACTTTTGAATTTAAAATTGGGGAAGTCGAATTTATTGCCTCTAAACTTACGTTATCGATATGTATAATGAATTTCGTCTAAAAGCCTCAATAAAAACCTTTTAATTGGCTATATAGAATGAGAACGTAATAATGTTGATATAAAGTTGCCAATTTAATCAAATGAATTATATTTGGTGACACTTCTCAATTCAAATTGGGCAAGTCGAACTTTATTGCATCTAAACTTATGTTATTTATAAAGAGAAATATATAATGAATTCCATCTACAAGTGTCTAGAAAAACCTGTTAGTTAGTAATAAATAATAACAACGTAATAAAGTTGATAAAAAGTTGCTAATATAATCAAATAAATTATATTTGGTGCCACTTTTAAATTCAAAATTGGGGAAGTCGAATTTATAGCCTCTAAAGTTAAGTTATCGAAATGTATACTGAATTTCGTCCAAAAGCGTCTATAAAAACCTTTTAATTGGCTATATAGAATGAGAACATAATAATGTTGATATAAAGTTGATAATTTAATCAAATGAATTATATTTGGTGACACTTCTCAATTCAAATTGGGCAAGTCGAACTTTATTGCATCTAAACTTATTTTAGTTTTAAAGAGAAATGTAGAATGAATTTCATACAAAAGGGTCTGGAAAAAGCTTTTAGTTAGCTATGAAGTATGAAAACGTAATAATTTTGATAAAAAGATGCTAATATAATCAAATAAATTATATTTGGTGCCACTTCTGAGTTCAGAATTGGGTAAATCGAATTTATAGCCTCTAAACTTACGTTATCGAAATGTATAATGAATTTCGTCCAAAAGCGTCTATAAAAACCTTTTAATTGGCTATATAGAATGAGAAGGTAATAATGTTGATATAAAGTTGCTAATTTGGTCAAATGAATTATATTTGGTGACACTTCTCAATTCAAATTGGGCAAGTTGACCTTTATTACATCTAAACTTATGTTATTTTTAAAGAGAAATATAGAATGAATTTCATCAAAAAGCGTCTAGAAAAACCTGTTAGTTAGTTATAAATAATGACAACGTAATAAAGTTGATAAAAAGTTGCTAATATAATCATATATATTATATTTGCTGCCACTTTTGAATTCAAAATTGGGGAAGTCGAATTTATTGCCTCTAAAGTTACGTTATCGATATGTATAATGAATTTCGTCTAAAAGCGTCTATAAAAACCTTTTAATTGGCTATATAGAATGAGAACGTAATAATGTTGATATAAAGTTGCTAATTTAATCAATAGAATTATATTTGGTGACACTTCTCAATTCAAATTGGGCAAGTCGAACTTTATTGCATCTAAACTTATGTTATTTTTAAAGAGAAATATAGAATGAATTTCATCTAAAAGTTTCTAGAAAAGCTGTTAGTTAGTTATAAATAATGACAACGTAATAAAGTTGATAAAAAGTTGCTAATATAATCAAATAAATTATATTTGGTGCCACTTTTGTATTCAAAATTGGGGAAGTCGAATTTACGGCATCTAAACTTACGTTATAGAAATGTATAATGAATTTCGACCAAAAGCGTCTATGAAAACCTTTTAATTGGCTATATAGAATGAGAACGTAATAATGTTGATATAAAGTTGCTAATTTAATCAAATGAATTATATTTGGTGACACTTCTCAATTCAAATTGGGCAAGTCGAACTTTATTGCATCTAAACTTATTTTAGTTTTAAAGAGAAATGTAGAATGAATTTCATACAAAAGGGTCTGGAAAAAGCTTTTAGTTAGCTATGAAGAATGAAAACGTAATAATTTTGATAAAAAGATGCTAATATAATCAAATAAATTATATTTGGTGCCAATTCTGAATTCACAATTGGGTAAATCGAATTTATAGCCTCTAAACTTACGTTATCGAAATGTATAATGAATTTCGTCCAAAAGCGTCTGTAAAAACCTTTTAATTGGCTATATAGAATGAGAACGTAATAATGTTGATATAAAGTTGCTAATTTAGTCAAATGAATTATATTTGGTGACACTTCTCGATTCAAATTGGGCAAGTCGACCTTTATTACATCTAAACTTATGTTATTTTTAAAGAGAAATATAGAATGAATTTCATCCAAAAGCGTCTAGAAAAACCCGTTAGTTAGTTATAAATAATGACAACGTAATAAAGTTGATAAAAAGTTGCTAATATAATCATATATATTATATTTGCTGCCACTTTCGAATTCAAAATTGGGGAAGTCGATTTTATTGCCTCTAAACTTACGTTATCGATATGTATAATGAATTTCGTCTAAAAGCATCTATAAAAACCTTTTAATTGGCTATATAGAATAAGAACGTAATAATGTTGATATAAAGTTCCCAATTTAATCAAATGAATTATATTTGGTGACACTTCTCAATTCAAATTGGGCAAGTCGAACTTTATTGCTTCTAAACTTATGTTATTTATAAAGAGAAATATAGAAAGAATTCCATCTACAAGTGTCTAGAAAAACCTGTTAGTTAGTAATAAATAATAACAACGTAATAAAGTTGATAAAAAGTTGCTAATATAATCAAATATATTATATTTGCTGCCACTTTTGAATTCAAAATTGGGGAAGTCGAATTTATTGCCTCTAAACTTACGTTATCGATATGTATAATGAATTTCGTCTAAAAGCATCTATAAAAACCTTTTAATTGGCTATATAGAATGAGAACGTAATAATGTTGATATAAAGTTGCTAATTTAATCAAATGAATTATATTTGGTGACACTTTTCAATTCAAATTGGGCAAGTCGAACTTTATTGCATCTAAACTTATGTTATTTTTAAAGAGAAATATAGAATGAATTTCATCTAAAAGTGTCTAGAAAAGCTGTTAGTTAGTTATAAATAATGACAACGTAATAAAGTTGATAAAAAGTTGCTAATATAATCAAATAAATTATATTTGGTGCCACTTTTATATTCAAAATTGGGGAAGTCGAATTTATGGCATCTAAACTTACGTTATAGAAATGTATAATGAATTTCGTCCAAAAGCGTCTATAAAAACCTTTTAATTGGCTATATAGAATGAGAACGTAATAATGTTGATATAAAGTTGCTAATTTAATCAAATGAATTATATTTGGTGACACTTCTCAATTCAAATTGGGCAAGTCGAACTTTATTGCATCTAAACTTATGTTATTTTTAAAGAGAAATATAGAATGAATTTCATCTAAAAGTTTCTAGAAAAGCTGTTAGTTAGTTATAAATAATGACAACGTAATAAAGTTGATAAAAAGTTGCTAATATAATCAAATATATTATATTTGCTGCCACTTTTGAATTCAAAATTGGGGAAGTCGAATTTATTGCCTCTAAACTTACGTTATCGATATGTATAATGAATTTCGTCTAAAAGCATCTATAAAAACCTTTTAATTGGCTATATAGAATGAGAACGTAATAATGTTGATATAAAGTTGCTAATTTAATCAAATGAATTATATTTGGTGACACTTCTCAATTCAAATTGGGCAAGTCGAACTTTATTGCATCTAAACTTATTTTAGTTTTAAAGAGAAATGTAGAATGAATTTCATACAAAAGGGTCTGGAAAAAGCTTTTAGTTAGCTATGAAGAATGAAAACGTAATAATTTTGATAAAAAGTTGCTAATATAATCAAATAAATTATATTTGGTGCCAATTCTGAATTCACAATTGGGTAAATCGAATTTATAGCCTCTAAACTTACGTTATCGAAATGTATAATGAATTTCGTCCAAAAGCGTCTATAAAAACCTTTTAATTGGCTATATAGAATGAGAACGTAATAATGTTGATATAAAGTTGCTAATTTAGTCAAATGAATTATATTTGGTGACACTTCTCGATTCAAATTGGGCAAGTCGACCTTTATTACATCTAAACTTATGTTATTTTTAAAGAGAAATATAGAATGAATTTCATCCAAAAGCGTCTAGAAAAACCCGTTAGTTAGTTATAAATAATGACAACGTAATAAAGTTGATAAAAAGTTGCTAATATAATCATATATATTATATTTGCTGCCACTTTCGAATTCAAAATTGGGGAAGTCGAATTTATTGCCTCTAAACTTACGTTATCGATATGTATAATGAATTTCGTCTAAAAGCGTCTATAAAAACCTTTTAATTGGCTATATAGAATGAGAACGTAATAATGTTGATATAAAGTTGCCAATTTAATCAAATGAATTATATTTGGTGACACTTCTCAATTCAAATTGGGCAAGTCGAACTTTATTGCTTCTAAACTTATGTTATTTATAAAGAGAAATATAGAAAGAATTCCATCTACAAGTGTCTAGAAAAACCTGTTAGTTAGTAATAAATAATAACAACGTAATAAAGTTGATAAAAAGTTGCTAATATAATCAAATATATTATATTTGCTGCCACTTTTGAATTCAAAATTGGGGAAGTCGAATTTATTGCCTCTAAACTTACGTTATCGATATGTATAATGAATTTCGTCTAAAAGCATCTATAAAAACCTTTTAATTGGCTATATAGAATGAGAACGTAATAATGTTGATATAAAGTTGCTAATTTAATCAAATGAATTATATTTGGTGACACTTCTCAATTCAAATTGGGCAAGTCGAACTTTATTGCATCTAAACTTATGTTATTTTTAAAGAGAAATATAGAATGAATTTCATCTAAAAGTGTCTAGAAAAGCTGTTAGTTCGTTATAAATAATGACAACGTAATAAAGTTGATAAAAAGTTGCTAATATAATCAAATAAATTATATTTGGTGCCACTTTTATATTCAAAATTGGGGAAGTCGAATTTATGGCATCTAAACTTACGTTATAGAAATGTATAATGAATTTCGTCCAAAAGCGTCTATAAAAACCTTTTAATTGGCTATATAGAATGAGAACGTAATAATGTTGATATAAAGTTGCTAATTTAATCAAATGAATTATATTTGGTGACACTTCTCAATTCAAATTGGGCAAGTCGAACTTTATTGCATCTAAACTTATGTTATTTTTAAAGAGAAATATAGAATGAATTCCATCTACAATTGTCTAGAAAAATTTGTTAGTTAGTAATAAATAATAACAACGTAATAAAGTTGATAAAAAGTTGCTAATATAATCAAATAAATTATATTTGGTGCCACTTTTAAATTCAAAATTGGGGAAGTCGAATTTATTGCATCTAAACTTGCGTTATCGAAATGTATAATGAATTTCGTCCAAAAGCGTCTATAAAAACCTTTTAATTGACTATATAGAATGAGACCGTAATAATGTTGATATAAAGTTGCTAATTTAATCAAATGAATTATATTTGGTGACACTTCTCAATTCAAATTGGGCAAGTCGAACTTTATTGCATCTAAACTTATTTTAGTTTTTAAGAGAAATGTAGAATGAATTTCATACAAAAGGGTCTGGAAAAAGCTTTTAGTTAGTTATAAATAATGACAACGTAATAAAGTTGATAAAAAGTTGCTAATATAATCATATATATTATATTTGCTGCCACTTTTGAATTCAAAATTGGGGAAGTCGAATTTATTGCCTCTAAACTTACGTTATCGATATGTATAATGAATTTTGTCTAAAAGCATCTATAAAAACCTTTTAATTGGCTATATAGAATGAGAACGTAATAATGTTGATATAAAGTTGCTAATTTAGTCAAATGAATTATATTTGGTGACACTTCTCAATTCAAATTGGGCAAGTCGACCTTTATTACATCTAAACTTATGTTATTTTTAAAGAGAAATATAGAATGAATTTCATCCAAAAGCGTCTAGAAAAACCCGTTAGTTAGTTATAAATAATGACAACGTAATAAAGTTGATAAAAAGTTGCTAATATAATCATATATATTATATTTGCTGCCACTTTCGAATTCAAAATTGGGGAAGTCGAATTTATTGCCTCTAAACTTACGTTATCGATATGAATAATGAATTTCGTCTAAAAGCGTCTATAAAAACCTTTTAATTGGCTATATAGAATGAGAACGTAATAATGTTGATATAAAGTTGCCAATTTAATCAAATGAATTATATTTGGTGACACTTCTCAATTCAAATTGGGCAAGTCGAACTTTATTGCATCTAAACTTATGTTATTTATAAAGAGAAATATAGAACGAATTCCATCTACAAGTGTCTAGAAAAACCTGTTAGTTAGTAATAAATAATAACAACGTAATAAAGTTGATAAAAAGTTGCTAATATAATCAAATATATTATATTTGCTGCCACTTTTGAATTCAAAATTGGGGAAGTCGAATTTATTGCCTCTAAACTTACGTTATCGATATGTATAATGAATTTCGTCTAAAAGCATCTATAAAAACCTTTTAATTGGCTATATAGAATGAGAACGTAATAATGTTGATATAAAGTTGCTAATTTAATCAAATGAATTATATTTGGTGACACTTCTCAATTCAAATTGGGAAGTCGAACTTTATTGCATCTAAACTTATGTTATTTTTAAAGAGAAATATAGAATGAATTTCATCTAAAAGTGTCTAGAAAAGCTGTTAGTTAGTTATAAATAATGACAACGTAATAAAGTTGATAAAAAATTGCTAATATAATCAAATAAATTATATTTGGTGCCACTTTTATATTCAAAATTGGGGAAGTCGAATTTATGGCATCTAAACTTACGTTATAGAAATGTATAATGAATTTCGTCCAAAAGCGTCTATAAAAACCTTTTAATTGGCTATATAGAATGAGAACGTAATAATGTTGATATAAAGTTGCTAATTTAATCAAATGAATTATATTTGGTGACACTTCTCAATTCAAATTGGGCAAGTCGAACTTTATTGCATCTAAACTTATGTTATTTGTAAAGAGAAATATAGAATGAATTCCATCTACAAATGTCTAGAAAAATTTGTTAGTTAGTAATAAATAATAACAACGTAATAAAGTTGATAAAAAGTTGCTAATATAATCAAATAAATTATATTTGGTGCCACTTTTAAATTCAAAATTGGGGAAGTCGAATTTATTGCATCTAAACTTGCGTTATCGAAATGTATAATGAATTTCGTCCAAAAGCGTCTATAAAAACCTTTTAATTGACTATATAGAATGAGACCGTAATAATGTTGATATAAAGTTGCTAATTTAATCAAATGAATTATATTTGGTGACACTTCTCAATTCAAATTGGGCAAGTCGAACTTTATTGCATCTAAACTTATTTTAGTTTTTAAGAGAAATGTAGAATGAATTTCATACAAAAGGGTCTGGAAAAAGCTTTTAGTTAGTTATAAATAATGACAACGTAATAAAGTTGATAAAAAGTTGCTAATATAATCATATATATTATATTTGCTGCCACTTTTGAATTCAAAATTGGGGAAGTCGAATTTATTGCCTCTAAACTTACGTTATCGATATGTATAATGAATTTTGTCTAAAAGCATCTATAAAAACCTTTTAATTGGCTATATAGAATGAGAACGTAATAATGTTGATATAAAGTTGCTAATTTAGTCAAATGAATTATATTTGGTGACACTTCTCAATTCAAATTGGGCAAGTCGACCTTTATTACATCTAAACTTATGTTATTTTTAAAGAGAAATATAGAATGAATTTCATCCAAAAGCGTCTAGAAAAACCCGTTAGTTAGTTATAAATAATGACAACGTAATAAAGTTGATAAAAAGTTGCTAATATAATCATATATATTATATTTGCTGCCACTTTCGAATTCAAAATTGGGGAAGTCGAATTTATTGCCTCTAAACTTACGTTATCGATATGAATAATGAATTTCGTCTAAAAGCGTCTATAAAAACCTTTTAATTGGCTATATAGAATGAGAACGTAATAATGTTGATATAAAGTTGCCAATTTAATCAAATGAATTATATTTGGTGACACTTCTCAATTCAAATTGGGCAAGTCGAACTTTATTGCATCTAAACTTATGTTATTTATAAAGAGAAATATAGAACGAATTCCATCTACAAGTGTCTAGAAAAACCTGTTAGTTAGTAATAAATAATAACAACGTAATAAAGTTGATAAAAAGTTGCTAATATAATCAAATATATTATATTTGCTGCCACTTTTGAATTCAAAATTGGGGAAGTCGAATTTATTGCCTCTAAACTTACGTTATCGATATGTATAATGAATTTCGTCTAAAAGCATCTATAAAAACCTTTTAATTGGCTATATAGAATGAGAACGTAATAATGTTGATATAAAGTTGCTAATTTAATCAAATGAATTATATTTGGTGACACTTCTCAATTCAAATTGGGAAGTCGAACTTTATTGCATCTAAACTTATGTTATTTTTAAAGAGAAATATAGAATGAATTTCATCTAAAAGTGTCTAGAAAAGCTGTTAGTTAGTTATAAATAATGACAACGTAATAAAGTTGATAAAAAATTGCTAATATAATCAAATAAATTATATTTGGTGCCACTTTTATATTCAAAATTGGGGAAGTCGAATTTATGGCATCTAAACTTACGTTATAGAAATGTATAATGAATTTCGTCCAAAAGCGTCTATAAAAACCTTTTAATTGGCTATATAGAATGAGAACGTAATAATGTTGATATAAAGTTGCTAATTTAATCAAATGAATTATATTTGGTGACACTTCTCAATTCAAATTGGGCAAGTCGAACTTTATTGCATCTAAACTTATGTTATTTGTAAAGAGAAATATAGAATGAATTCCATCTACAAATGTCTAGAAAAATTTGTTAGTTAGTAATAAATAATAACAACGTAATAAAGTTGATAAAAAGTTGCTAATATAATCAAATAAATTATATTTGGTGCCACTTTTAAATTCAAAATTGGGGAAGTCGAATTTATTGCATCTAAACTTGCGTTATCGAAATGTATAATGAATTTCGTCCAAAAGCGTCTATAAAAACCTTTTAATTGACTATATAGAATGAGACCGTAATAATGTTGATATAAATTTGCTAATTTAATCAAATGAATTATATTTGGTGACACTTCTCAATTCAAATTGGGCAAGTCGAACTTTATTGCATCTAAACTTATTTTAGTTTTAAAGAGAAATGTAGAATGAATTTCATACAAAAGGGTCTGCAAAAAACTTTTAGTTAGTTATAAATAATGACAACGTAATAAAGTTGATAAAAAGTTGCTAATATAATCATATATATTATATTTGCTGCGACTTTTGAATTCAAAATTGGGGAAGTCGAATTTATTGCCTCTAAACTTACGTTATCGATATGTATAATGAATTTTGTCTAAAAGCATCTATAAAAACCTTTTAATTGGCTATATAGAATGAGAACGTAATAATGTTGATATAAAGTTGCTAATTTAGTCAAATGAATTATATTTGGTGACACTTCTCAATTCAAATTGGGCAAGTCGACCTTTATTACATCTAAACTTATGTTATTTTTAAAGAGAAATATAGAATGAATTTCATCCAAAAGCGTCTACAAAAACCTGTTAGTTAGTTATAAATAATGAAAACGTAATAACTCTTGATAAAAAGTTGCTAATATAATCAAATATATTATATTTGCTGCGACTTTTGAATTCAAAATTAGGGAAGTCGAATTTATTGCCTCTAAACTTACGTTATCGATATGTATAATGAATTTCGTCTAAAAGCGTCTATAAAAACCTTTTAATTGACTATATAGAATGAGAACGTAATAATGTTGATATAAAGTTGCTAATTTAATATAATGAATTATATTTGGTGACACTTCTCAATTCAAATTGGGCAAGTCGAACTTTATTGCATCTAAACTTATGTTATTTTTAAAGAGAAATATAGAATGAATTTCATCTAAAAGTGTCTAGAAAAGCTGTTAGTTAGTTATAAATAATGACAACGTAATAAAGTTGATAAAAAGTTGCTAATATAATCAAATAAATTATATTTGGTGCCACTTTTGTATTCAAAATTGGGGAAGTCGAATTTATGGCATCTAAACTTACGTTATAGAAATGTATAATGAATTTCGTCCAAAAGCGTCTATAAAAACCTTTTAATTGGCTATATAGAATGAGAACGTAATAATGTTGATATAAAGTTGCTAATTTAATCAAATGAATTATATTTGGTGACACTTCTCAATTCAAATTGGGCAAGTCGAACTTTATTGCATCTAAACTTATGTTATTTGTAAAGAGAAATATAGAATGAATTCCATCTACAATTGTCTAGAAAAATTTGTTAGTTAGTAATAAATAATAACAACGTAATAAAGTTGATAAAAAGTTGCTAATATAATCAAATAAATTATATTTGGTGCCACTTTTAAATTCAAAATTGGGGAAGTCGAATTTATTGCATCTAAACTTGCGTTATCGAAATGTATAATGAATTTCGTCCAAAAGCGTCTATAAAAACCTTTTAATTGACTATATAGAATGAGACCGTAATAATGTTGATATAAAGTTGCTAATTTAATCAAATGAATTATATTTGGTGACACTTCTCAATTCAAATTGGGCAAGTCGAACTTTATTGCATCTAAACTTATTTTAGTTTTTAAGAGAAATGTAGAATGAATTTCATACAAAAGGGTCTGGAAAAAGCTTTTAGTTAGTTATAAATAATGACAACGTAATAAAGTTGATAAAAAGTTGCTAATATAATCATATATATTATATTTGCTGCCACTTTTGAATTCAAAATTGGGGAAGTCGAATTTATTGCCTCTAAACTTACGTTATCGATATGTATAATGAATTTTGTCTAAAAGCATCTATAAAAACCTTTTAATTGGCTATATAGAATGAGAACGTAATAATGTTGATATAAAGTTGCTAATTTAGTCAAATGAATTATATTTGGTGACACTTCTCAATTCAAATTGGGCAAGTCGACCTTTATTACATCTAAACTTATGTTATTTTTAAAGAGAAATATAGAATGAATTTCATCCAAAAGCGTCTAGAAAAACCCGTTAGTTAGTTATAAATAATGACAACGTAATAAAGTTGATAAAAAGTTGCTAATATAATCATATATATTATATTTGCTGCCACTTACGAATTCAAAATTGGGGAAGTCGAATTTATTGCCTCTAAACTTACGTTATCGATATGAATAATGAATTTCGTCTAAAAGCGTCTATAAAAACCTTTTAATTGGCTATATAGAATGAGAACGTAATAATGTTGATATAAAGTTGCCAATTTAATCAAATGAATTATATTTGGTGACACTTCTCAATTCAAATTGGGCAAGTCGAACTTTATTGCATCTAAACTTATGTTATTTATAAAGAGAAATATAGAACGAATTCCATCTACAAGTGTCTAGAAAAACCTGTTAGTTAGTAATAAATAATAACAACGTAATAAAGTTGATAAAAAGTTGCTAATATAATCAAATATATTATATTTGCTGCCACTTTTGAATTCAAAATTGGGGAAGTCGAATTTATTGCCTCTAAACTTACGTTATCGATATGTATAATGAATTTCGTCTAAAAGCATCTATAAAAACCTTTTAATTGGCTATATAGAATGAGAACGTAATAATGTTGATATAAAGTTGCTAATTTAATCAAATGAATTATATTTGGTGACACTTCTCAATTCAAATTGGGCAAGTCGAACTTTATTGCATCTAAACTTATGTTATTTTTAAAGAGAAATATAGAATGAATTTCATCTAAAAGTGTCTAGAAAAGCTGTTAGTTAGTTATAAATAATGACAACGTAATAAAGTTGATAAAAAATTGCTAATATAATCAAATAAATTATATTTGGTGCCACTTTTATATTCAAAATTGGGGAAGTCGAATTTATGGCATCTAAACTTACGTTATAGAAATGTATAATGAATTTCGTCCAAAAGCGTCTATAAAAACCTTTTAATTGGCTATATAGAATGAGAACGTAATAATGTTGATATAAAGTTGCTAATTTAATCAAATGAATTATATTTGGTGACACTTCTCAATTCAAATTGGGCAAGTCGAACTTTATTGCATCTAAACTTATGTTATTTGTAAAGAGAAATATAGAATGAATTCCATCTACAATTGTCTAGAAAAATTTGTTAGTTAGTAATAAATAATAACAACGTAATAAAGTTGATAAAAAGTTGCTAATATAATCAAATAAATTATATTTGGTGCCACTTTTAAATTCAAAATTGGGGAAGTCGAATTTATTGCATCTAAACTTGCGTTATCGAAATGTATAATGAATTTCGTCCAAAAGCGTCTATAAAAACCTTTTAATTGACTATATAGAATGAGACCGTAATAATGTTGATATAAAGTTGCTAATTTAATCAAATGAATTATATTTGGTGACACTTCTCAATTCAAATTGGGCAAGTCGAACTTTATTGCATCTAAACTTATTTTAGTTTTTAAGAGAAATGTAGAATGAATTTCATACAAAAGGGTCTGGAAAAAGCTTTTAGTTAGTTATAAATAATGACAACGTAATAAAGTTGATAAAAAGTTGCTAATATAATCATATATATTATATTTGCTGCCACTTTTGAATTCAAAATTGGGGAAGTCGAATTTATTGCCTCTAAACTTACGTTATCGATATGTATAATGAATTTTGTCTAAAAGCATCTATAAAAACCTTTTAATTGGCTATATAGAATGAGAACGTAATAATGTTGATATAAAGTTGCTAATTTAGTCAAATGAATTATATTTGGTGACACTTCTCAATTCAAATTGGGCAAGTCGACCTTTATTACATCTAAACTTATGTTATTTTTAAAGAGAAATATAGAATGAATTTCATCCAAAAGCGTCTAGAAAAACCCGTTAGTTAGTTATAAATAATGACAACGTAATAAAGTTGATAAAAAGTTGCTAATATAATCATATATATTATATTTGCTGCCACTTACGAATTCAAAATTGGGGAAGTCGAATTTATTGCCTCTAAACTTACGTTATCGATATGAATAATGAATTTCGTCTAAAAGCGTCTATAAAAACCTTTTAATTGGCTATATAGAATGAGAACGTAATAATGTTGATATAAAGTTGCCAATTTAATCAAATGAATTATATTTGGTGACACTTCTCAATTCAAATTGGGCAAGTCGAACTTTATTGCATCTAAACTTATGTTATTTATAAAGAGAAATATAGAACGAATTCCATCTACAAGTGTCTAGAAAAACCTGTTAGTTAGTAATAAATAATAACAACGTAATAAAGTTGATAAAAAGTTGCTAATATAATCAAATATATTATATTTGCTGCCACTTTTGAATTCAAAATTGGGGAAGTCGAATTTATTGCCTCTAAACTTACGTTATCGATATGTATAATGAATTTCGTCTAAAAGCATCTATAAAAACCTTTTAATTGGCTATATAGAATGAGAACGTAATAATGTTGATATAAAGTTGCTAATTTAATCAAATGAATTATATTTGGTGACACTTCTCAATTCAAATTGGGCAAGTCGAACTTTATTGCATCTAAACTTATGTTATTTTTAAAGAGAAATATAGAATGAATTTCATCTAAAAGTGTCTAGAAAAGCTGTTAGTTAGTTATAAATAATGACAACGTAATAAAGTTGATAAAAAATTGCTAATATAATCAAAGAAATTATATTTGGTGCCACTTTTATATTCAAAATTGGGGAAGTCGAATTTATGGCATCTAAACTTACGTTATAGAAATGTATAATGAATTTCGTCCAAAAGCGTCTATAAAAACCTTTTAATTGGCTATATAGAATGAGAACGTAATAATGTTGATATAAAGTTGCTAATTTAATCAAATGAATTATATTTGGTGACACTTCTCAATTCAAATTGGGCAAGTCGAACTTTATTGCATCTAAACTTATGTTATTTGTAAAGAGAAATATAGAATGAATTCCATCTACAATTGTCTAGAAAAATTTGTTAGTTAGTAATAAATAATAACAACGTAATAAAGTTGATAAAAAGTTGCTAATATAATCAAATAAATTATATTTGGTGCCACTTTTAAATTCAAAATTGGGGAAGTCGAATTTATTGCATCTAAACTTGCGTTATCGAAATGTATAATGAATTTCGTCCAAAAGCGTCTATAAAAACCTTTTAATTGACTATATAGAATGAGACCGTAATAATGTTGATATAAAGTTGCTAATTTAATCAAACGAATTATATTTGGTGACACTTCTCAATTCAAATTGGGCAAGTCGAACTTTATTGCATCTAAACTTATTTTAGTTTTAAAGAGAAATGTAGAATGAATTTCATACAAAAGGGTCTGGAAAAAGCTTTTAGTTAGTTATAAATAATGACAACGTAATAAAGTTGATAAAAAGTTGCTAATATAATCATATATATTATATTTGTTGCGACTTTTGAATTCAAAATTGGGGAAGTCGAATTTATTGCCTCTAAACTTACGTTATCGATATGTATAATGAATTTTGTCTAAAAGCATCTATAAAAACCTTTTAATTGGCTATATAGAATGAGAACGTAATAATGTTGATATAAAGTTGCTAATTTAGTCAAATGAATTATATTTGGTGACACTTCTCAATTCAAATTGGGCAAGTCGACCTTTATTACATCTAAACTTATGTTATTTTTAAAGAGAAATATAGAATGAATTTCATCCAAAAGCGTCTACAAAAACCTGTTAGTTAGTTATAAATAATGAAAACGTAATAACTCTTGATAAAAAGTTGCTAATATAATCAAATATATTATATTTGCTGCGACTTTTGAATTCAAAATTAGGGAAGTCGAATTTATTGCCTCTAAACTTACGTTATCGATATGTATAATGAATTTCGTCTAAAAGCGTCTATAAAAACCTTTTAATTGACTATATAGAATGAGAACGTAATAATGTTGATATAAAGTTGCTAATTTAATCAAATGAATTATATTTGGTGACACTTCTCAATTCAAATTGGGCAAGTCGAACTTTATTGCATCTAAACTTATGTTATTTTTAAAGAGAAATATAGAATGAATTTCATCTAAAAGTGTCTAGAAAAGCTGTTAGTTAGTTATAAATAATGACAACGTAATAAAGTTGATAAAAAGTTGCTAATATAATCAAATAAATTATATTTGGTGCCACTTTTGTATTCAAAATTGGGGAAGTCGAATTTATAGCCTCTAAACTTACGTTATCGAAATGTATAATGAATTTCGTCCATAAGCGTCTATAAAAGCCTTTTAATTGGCTATATAGAATGAGAACGTAATAATGTTGATATAAAGTTGCTAATTTAATCAACTGAATTATATTTGGTGACACTTCTCATTTCAAATTGGGCAAGTCGAACTTTATTGCATCTAAACTTATGTTATTTTTAAAGAGAAATATAGAATGAATTTCATCTAAAAGCGTCTAAAAAACCTGTTAGTTAGTTATAAATAATGACAACATAATAAAGTTGATAAAAAGTTGCTAATATAATCAAATAAATTATATTTGCTGCCGCTTTTGAATTCAAAATTGGGGAAGTCGAATTTATAGCCTCTAAACTTACGTTATCTAAATGTATAATGAATTTCGTCCGAAAGCGTCTATAAAAACCTTTTAATTGGCTATATAGAATGATAACGTAAAAATATTGATATAAAATTGCTAATTTAATCAAATGAATTATATTTGGTGACGCTTCTCAATTCAAATTGGGCAAGTCGGCATCTAAACGTATGTTATTTTTAAAGAGAAATACAGAATGAATTTCATCTAAAAGTGTCTACAAAAACCTGTTAGTTAGTTATAAATAATGACAACGTAATAAAGTGGATAAAAAGTTGCTAATATAATCAAATAAATTATATTTGGTGCCACTTTTGAATTCAAAATTGGAGAAGTCGAATTTATAGCCTCTAAACTTACGTTATCGAAATGTATAATGAATTTCGTCCAAAACCGTCTATAAAAACCTTTTAATTGGCTATATAGAATGAGAACATAATAATGTTGATATAAAGTTGCTAATTTAATCAAATGAATTATATTTCATGACACTTCTCAATTTAAATTGGGCAAGTCGAACTTTATTGCATCTAAACTTATTTTAGTTTTAAAGAGAAATGTAGAATGAATTTCATACAAAAGGGTCTGGAAAAAGCTTTTAGTTAGCTATGAAGAATGAAAACGTAATAATTTTGATAAAAAGATGCTAATATAATCAAATAAATCATATTTGGTGCCACTTTTGAATTCAAAATTGGGTAAAACGAATTTAAAGCCTCTAAACTTACGTTATCGAAATGTATAATGAATTTCGTCCAAAAGCTTCTATAAAAACCTTTTAATTGGCTATATAGAATGAGAACGTAATAATGTTGATATAAAGTTGCTAATTTAGTCAAATGAATTATATTTGGTGACACTTCTCAATTCAAATTGGGCAAGTCGACCTTTATTTCATCTAAACTTATGTTATTTTTAAAGAGAAATATAGAATGAATTTCATCCAAAAGCACCTAGAAAAACCTGTTAGTTAGTTATAAATAATGACAACGTAATAAAGTTGATAAAAAGTTGCTAATATAATTAAATATATTATATTTGGTGCCACTTTTGAATTCAAAATTGGGGAAGTCGAATTTATAACCTCTAAACTTACGTTATCGATATGTATAATGAATTTCGTCCAAAAGCGTCTATAAAAACCTTTTAATTGGCTATATAGAATGAGAACGTAATAATGTTGATATAAAGTTTCTAATTTAATCAAATGAATTATATTTGGTGACACTTCTCAATTCAAATTGGGCAAGTCGAACTTTATTGCATCTAAACTTATGTTATTTTTAAAGAGAAATATAGAATGAATTTCATCTGAAAGTGTCTAGAAAAGCTGTTAGTTAGTTATAAATAATGAGAACGTAATAAACTTGATAGAAAGTTGCTAATATAATCAAATAAATTATATTTGGTGCCGCTTTTGTATTCAAAATTGGGGAAGTCGAATTTATAACCTCTAAACTTATGTTATCGAAATGTATAATGAATTTCGTCCAAAAGCGTCTATAAAACCTTTTAATTGGCTATATGGAATGAGAACGTAATAATGTTGATATAAAGGTACTAATTTAATCAACTGAATTATATTTGGTGACACTTCTCATTTTAAATTGGGCAAGTCGAACTTTATTGCATCTAAACTTATGTTATTTTTAAAGAGAAATATAGAATGAATTCGATCTAAACTTGTTTACTCATTTTAGTAACAAACTTTATTTCCCATGAGGATATGAACGTTGCATCTCTTTTGGGCAACATACTTTATTTCTCATGATGACAACGAACTTTGTTTACACAAACTTATTTACTCATTTTAGCAATATATTTTTATCTATGGAAACTTTTATCAAAACTTTGATTTCAATTCATGAAACCAATATTATTATTATTATTTTTTTCTGTGAAGTACTCACCAACTATTTTTATAGTTGACGCTCGGTTTACATGCTTTTTCAGGAATCATCGAGTAAGTGGCACTTAGGGACACTTCACTTTTAGGAGCATTCGCATGTGTTGTATTTCAATTTACGTTGTAATTTCTTTTAAAAGTTGTTCAAACCCATTGTAAATTTGTAATGATTTTTAATACTATGGTTGGTGTTGTCTTTTAACTTTTGCTATGAAACCCTTTATACTGCCACGCCTCGTGTTTCCGCTTTAGCGGGGTGTGACAGAAAATGGTATCAGAGCCGAAGGTTATAGAGAATACCGGTTTTCCTTTGGAGAACCACAACTATAGCCAAAAACTTTCAAAATGTTTTTAAAATGCTGAACATACTACTAGTATAGCTAATTCGAGTACACATTATTAGACTTTAATTAAGTATAGCCTGGCCAACTATGCTTAATTAAGGAAAATTAATGCGGGGCTGGAAACGGTTATAGTAGAATTATGTTCAAAACAATTTTCAACTTAAACTTTTGAAAAGCAAATTTTTTTTCGGTGTGCGTACGGGCATTGCATATTATAGGCATTCATCTAGATACACTTAGAAACTAAGTGCACTTTTATAACAATGCCTTTATTTAGAAATACTCCTATCCCTTATCAAGTGCTAGGTTAACCACTTAGGTTATATCAGTAGCCACTCTAGGAGCAATGCACTTAGTACTGAGGATGAGTATTACTTGGTAGCTATTGACTTTAGATGTAAGGTTAGTAGCTAGATATACACTAGTAATAATCATAAGTCGAAACCTATACCAATTATTCCTCAATACCTCTTCATCGTCTTCATACTAGAGTTACAACTAGAAAAAAAAAGCATTTCGATATCGACACGAATGATAATTGGAGCATCGCGTAAGGAGGTAGATGATTCGCCACTAACTAATCACTTGGATACCATTGGTGGGCATTCCAGATTCGACTCACGAGGAGACACGGAAGTTTAACCCATACGTGAGACCTTATTACTACGCTACGATTTAGCTCTAGGTTGTTTCCACCTTGAGCTTAAAACTTAACATAGGATGCCCCCTTTGACCTCTATAAAAGGGCACGAAACTGCATTGACACCATAAAACGTTTTTCAAACAATTTTTCTTGCCCTTTATCTTAGGGAAAAAGAAATCGGTACTCGTCTTATACTCGCCTTGTACTCGCCTTAGTATTTAGGTACGATTAGCTACACTAATATACTTATTCCTTACTTCTTAATCTTCCATCGAAAAATTATTTCGCTTCATCGGTTTTATTTATCATCAATAAAATATTTTATAACCACTTCAATCAACTTAGTAGACATTTCTTAACAATGTAAGCAATATTCTCGCTAAAAATCTTTTGACAACTTGCTTTAACTTAACACTTTTCTTCAAAACTCAATTTAACCATTATTGGTTTTAACCTTGCTATTTCAATTTTATTTCAAATCCATTTCAATGGATAGACGTGTTTTAAGGGCATATAAACCATTTTAAACCTTGCTTACCATTTTGACACATTTTCGAAAAACTTAGAAACATTTTCTTTTATAAAAGTGTTTAAACTCTATTCTATAAAACTTAAACATATAACATTGAAGTCCTATTATATGTAAAAGCGTCCTCGGATTTTCCAAACCACTTTTGCTTTGACACATTTAACCGCTTTTTCATTTAGGCATTGTAATTTACTTTAATGTGTTTTCTCGAAAACACAATATGATATTTATTCAAATGTCTACTTCAAACATGTTTATAAGACATATCTAACGCTTGTAATTCAAAACATACCTTATTTGTGTACTTTGCTTCAATATAGTTTTATAATCTATAAAGATTCTAAAATATAAAGCATTGCAAAACTTAGTGTTCACTTTTAAATTTCCAGTGGCGCACTTTCGACAATGCACAATTATTCATCTAAATATGTTAACTCTTTACCTTATCTGTTTTAACCATTGTTCGACTCCAGTCAAAAAGGTCAAAGTTGTCGAAATTTCAATTACAAGTTTTAGTGTTTCTTCTTTTTCACAAATGGAGTTTAACTTAATAGATAACTCATAAATTTTTAGAAAACACTTTAAAACTCCCACATGTCTATTTAATCATCAATATACATCAAATATTGAAGTTTGAAATATATCTCAACCTGGTTTTAATCTACCTATAGGTATTGTTCTTATAATTTTAACAATAACAATCATTGCCGCCGCTACCTTCCTTTTTCTTTCCCCCGCACTTGATTTCTTGCTCTCCTTATGATTTTAGATCTTGCACACCCATAATAGTAACATAATACATTGTCTAACTTTGTTTCTATCTATTTTGCTTCTCCTGGTATCATGTTTGTACACATACATACTAGAAGTCTATCCTTTCGTTTTGAGCGATTAATACATGTATAGCCGTGAGGAATAATTTTTATTTAGTCAACTTTGATATATTCAATTACGCCTTTTATCATATACATCTTGTTTTTATTTTGAAATCTCTATAAACAAGTGATCCTTATTTACATTTTCTCTTTCGTTCTAAATTCAGAAACTTGATATAAAATGCAATTTTCATTGTATTTTTCCTTATAATTAATACACAAGATGAATACTCTTATGCTTATAATTTTTCTATATCCGGAAAAATATATGTGAAGGATATATTTCCTTATGTTTCTTCTTTTCTTTAAATACATCAAAAGTTTTGAATTTTACGATTATCTATTCTCTAAATGATTGTTTTTGTAGAAACACTAAACTATGAATGCACTATTTTCAAAGATTAACATTTTTACACCTTTCATAAAATAGTATTTTACTTTGCAATTTTCAGTGAGTTCCTAAACTCTCAAACTTGTTTTCATAAGTATTCTGACTCCTCGTAAACTTGAATTTGTCCTGACTTAGACAATTGGACAATTTCTCAAAAGTTTAATACAAATATTTCTATACAAATTCCTTTAATGACGACTTAAACCTTTAACCTTAATTAATCTTTATATTATTTTACTACTTTGTTGGATCGCCACACATGTATCTTCATTATCTTGGAATTATTACACATTTTGATAATAGTGAGATTAATTATCATTTCTAAACACACATTTTGATAACAGTGAGATTTTTAATCACTTCTAAACACTTAAAATGCTATATACACAATGTTATTTAATTTATCATAAATTTTCATCGCCTCCATTTGCACCAATGACTCTCTAAATATATTTATTCTTCGAATAAGGTTTTATTATTGTAAGAGTAACCGTAGTAGTAATTATAGCCTCGAAGATGCTCAATCATTTCGTAATTTATTTTGTCGACGACACTTAATTAGCCTTTACATTTGAGATGTACCAAAACTTCGTTGCCTACCCTTAGTACGTATTTTTAGGAACTTACCCTCAATCGCTTCTCTTTCATTAGTGCTACCCCTTCTTATTTCAAAATATATCTTTTCCAGATGTAGTAGCCAACCCCGAAGTGAACAAATTGTTCCTAATCTCTTCTTTATTAGGCGGCGAATTTACACTTAGTGCTAATTTAGAACGCGACTTAAGGATCAATGCGGATTTAATGCTCAGTGCAGTTAGTGCTTCAGCAAAACTTATAGCTCTCTTAATTCAGATAATATCTAACTAGATGATCTTTTTCGACTAGGTCGCCATGTTTGGATCATGATTTCCATGATCCTAATTTCTCGCAATCTAAATTGTAGAACTCGAATTAAGGAAACATTAATTTGACTATAGCTAAAGAATGGGGTTCTTCCTTTGAGGAAATAAACCCGAAATAATCAAATAACACTGCAAGTCACCACCTCTCCAGCTATATAATTGTATTCGACTGAGTTCTAATAGAATATGTCACGAATTGAATTTCGGGGCGAAATTCTTTTAACCGGGGGAGAATGTGACAACCGTCAAAATTCGAGTCGGTTCTAGATTTGAATAAACTTAGTTGCACATATAGGCACGACACATAATAGACTTAGTAACCAGAAGCTAAGTTATAACCTACTAGAAACTTGGAAACAAGTAGGATCGAATGATAGTGTACTTAGATTTCACATTGATATGTGAATTCTACTACTACTTAACTGTAGTGACTATCCATATTTGGGTCACTCTTTGACTCGAACATCATTTCATGAATCATATACACACATCATGCACTTGACCTAGTAGTAGAAATTAGGTCAAAGTCTCATAGAAACTTAAGTCAAAGTTAAAGACTAGGACTAGTATACTTGATTCCTCAATTTCGCTTGAATCTCGGAATCACTACATAGAATGCCAATAAACCGATAAAAATAAATTACAAACATTATTTATAACTATAAAAGAGTTATAATACCATAATATAATTTAAAGTCTCAAATATTCTATTTATTTTGATATCCAAAGATTTACAAAATCTCAAGACCCTAAAAGCCATAAAACCTCATATTTATAAACTTTAACCTTAAAAATTCTATAAAAATAATTATGAAACTTATAATATGATCTTATAATAATTAAAATTATGAAAATGCATTTAAGGAAAATAAAATTTAAGTCATTAACAATTACCCTAAATTTATAAGTCAAAAAAATAAGGTTTCATGAGCAAAAACTTGGTTAGGGTGTATATTTTATAAAAAGTTTGATATTTTTATAAAAGAATTGAATTTTTTTATAAAATTAAAAGAGAGGGAGGGAATTTTACACTCAAAACCGTCCACCCTCTTCCCAAGATACTTCCCCTCTTCCCAAAACACATAATCACTCCTCTCTCACACTCCATCTCCTTCACTTCTCTCTCTCTCTCTCTACACTCTCTCTCACACTCCACCATTTACCACACTCAAACTCTCTCTTTCCCTCTCTAAACCACGAAATTCTCCAGCCAAGAACATCTCTTAACCTTCAAATCTTCATCTTCTAGGGTTGTTCTTCATGGTAATCACGAAAATCCTTCAATCTCCTTCACTTTTCTTTCTAGTTTTAAAGGTTTTTCTTGCATTTCCTTGTTCTTCTACACCATTCTCTTAGAAAATTTGTGTGAATGTTCATTCACTTCAGTTTTGATGATGACGGTGGTAGATTTTCACCAAAAACATCTTGCATGTTACAAAATGGTGAAGATCCATGACCTAAACCTAAGTCAAAACCATGAAAATACACTTTTCTACACGTTTTGATGGAAAATCACCACATACATCCAAAGTTTTCTTTCAAAAATGAATTTTAAACATTTCAAACTCATGAATGAACTTCAAACAAACATGCATGTGATGATCTTCAAGCTTAGAAGCTAGATCATCAAAGTATGTTGTTAAAAGCTTTCAAATATGTTCATGAAGGATTTATTTCCAAATAAATACTAAAACTCCTTTTCTGACCAAATCCAATTTTTCCCAGATTCCCATCAACAAGATAAGATGATCTCTAAATTTCCAGAGAATAATTCATTTTTCTCGCATTATTATAATTAATGCAATAAAATAGAGCAATAAATCATATAAAATACTTTCTGAGGTCTATAAATCCTAGGTAAATTCTTGGATGACCCCTACGCTAAATAATGACCCCACATTAAATTTCATCGGTTTTTGTTACTGTTTAATATGGTTTTGACTTTTCTTTTTGTTTGGCTCCAATAAATCATACAACCACTTTAGAGAATGTGAAAATGATATATAACAATTTTCGCAGTTGCTGCCAGAGGTGTAAGACTCAGAAAAAATATTTTCAGAATTTTTCATAATGCATTCCTATTTTTCCCCGATTTTTGTATTTATAATGGCCTAAAAATAGAAAAACTAGTTCTGCTCATCCAAAATTCATGACAATTTACCAGAACACCTTATAGTACATTAGGAGGCTACATAAAAATTTTGATGATTTTTCTCTTCTGTATACTATTTTTCTTCTATTTTCTAAGATTAAATACACTTAAATCCACAAAATCGGATTCCAGTAGATAAAAACCACCTTTGGGATTTTTCCCAGATTATTTACACTGTAAATGAACTTTACAAAAATTTTGGTAATTTACTTTATCTGTTTAATAATTATTCTCCAATTAATGATTATTTAAGAGGATAAAACAAAGAAAAATAGAAAGACTAATTGAAAAATATCTTTTATATTTTTCACAGCTTCAAAGTGTTACAAAAATTTTGGGCAATTTTGGAAACTGTTTTCTATTTATTTCAATTTTTATTAGAATAAATGCTCAAAAATCATAAAATTTGGTTAAATAGTTTGGAAATCCATTTATATATTTTTCCCAGCTTAAGTATGTCTAATGGCAGTATTATAAAAAGTTTGAGAATTTTATTGATCTGGATTCTATTTTTCACAAATTTATATTGTTATGAAGGCTTAAAATTTTGGAAAAATAGTTAATCATATCAAAATTTCAAAGGAAAATTTATGGAATCCCTCTACTATGTTTAGAATCAAAATGCAAAGTTTGAGAATTTTTGGAAACTGTTTGATAATATTTTGGCTTTTTAAGAGCTTAAAACACATTTAAATGTGTTGAAATACCCTCAATTGTTATTACAAAAATTTGGAAAATTAATATTCAAAATTGTCTTAATCACATGAATTAAAAAAAAACTTCACCATTTCAGAAAAATGTTTGTAACTTATCAATATTAAATTTTGACACAATATTGGCATAATTCTATTGTAGTAGCAAGTATACTGGTGTTAGCTTTCTATTAGAGACTCATTAGTGTGTAACATCGTGTAGGAATCGATAGTGGTACGAGTGGAGCGTAGATCAAGGCATCATTTGCATCATCTCAATGCATAGTGAGTATTCACGCACTCCCCTATTTTCAGTTTTTATGTTTTGGGGTGGAAAAGCATGTCCCGGAAAACTATTATTTGTTCGTTGTATTTAAATTGATTTGTATCAAACATGATTGCTATTTTATTGCTATATCTCTCTATGTATGTCTATGCAACACGGAACATGAGAACTTATCGTCTTAAGGCCCTTCCCTTACACTTTTCTCTAACCATTAACTCTTTGAGCCAATGGTCATTGTGGATAGCACTATTAGGAATTGACAACTCCTCACTCGCCCGATTGCTGGAGTGCATGATACCATATAATCTATGGAACGATAAGCATAGATCTTGATAGGGCTTCAGTCATAGGCTTGGTTGAGAACTCATTGTTTGCTCATACACATACAAACTTGTTATTTATTATGGCAATAAACTCGTTTATCAATTATAGCAATCAACTTTGTTTCTCATTATATCAATGAACTTTGTTTCTCATTATAGCAATAAACTTTGTATCTCATTATAACAACGAACTTTTGTTACTAAATATTTATTTACTTGTTTTAGCAACAAACTTGGTTGCTTCTTATAGTAACAAACTTGTTTGCTCCTTGTAGCAATGAAACTTGTTTACTCATTTTAGTAACAAACTTTATTTCCCATGAGGATATGAACGTTGCATCTCTTTTGGACAACATACTTTATTTCTCATGATGACAACGAACTTTGTTTACACAAACTTATTTACTCATTTTAGCAATATATTTTTATCTATGGAAACTTTTATCAAAACTTTGATTTCAATTCATGAAACCAATATTATTATTATTATTTTTTTCTGTGAAGTACTCACCAACTATTTTTATAGTTGACGCTCGTTTTACATGCTTTTTCAGGAATCATCGAGTAAGTGGCACTTAGGGACACTTCACTTTTAGGAGCATTCGCATGTGTTGTATTTTAATTTACATTGTAATTTCTTTTAAAAATTGTAAATTTGTAATGATTTTTAATACTATGGTTGGTGTTGTCTTTTAACTTTTGCTATGAAACCCTTTATACTGTCACGCCTCGTGTTTCCGCTTTAGCGGGGTGTGACAAAAAGCGTCTAGAAAAACATGTTAGTTAGTTATAAATAATGACAACGTAATAAAGTGGATAAAAAGTTGCTAATATAATCAAATAAATTATATTTGGTGCCACTTTTGAATTCAAAATTGGAGAAGTCAAATTTATAGCCTCTAAACTTACGTTATCGAAATGTATAATTAATTTCGTCCAAAAGCGTCTATAAAAACCTTTTAATTGGGTATATAGAATGAGAACGTAATAATGTTGATATAAAGTTGCTAATTTAATCAAATGAATTATAGTTGGTGACACTTCTCAATTCAAATTGGGAAGTCGAACTTTATTGCATCTAAACTTATTTTAGTTTTAAAGAGAAATGTAGAATGAATTTCATACAAAAGGGTCTGGAAAAAGCTTTTAGTTAGCTATGAAGAATGAAAACGTAATAAAGTTGATAAAAAGTTGCTAATATAATCAAATAAATTATATTTGGTGCCACTTTTGAATTCAAAATTGGGGAAGTCGAATTTATAGCCTCTAAACTTACGTTATCGAAATGTATAATGAATTTCATCCAAAAGCGTCTATAAAAACTTTTAATTGGCTTTATATAATGAGAACGTAATAATGTTGATATAAAGTTGCTAATTTAATCAAATGAATTATATTTGGTGACACTTCTCAATTCAAATTGGGCAAGTTGAACTTTATTGTATTTAAACTTATGTTATTTTTAAAGAGAAATATAGAATGAATTTCATCTAAAAGTGTCTAGAAAAAGCTTCTAGTTAGCTATGAAGAATGAAAACGTAATAATTCTGATAAAAAGATGCTAATATAATCAAATAAATTATATTTGGTGCCACTTTTGAATTCAAAATTGGGAAAGTCGAATTTATAGCCTCTAAACTTACGTTATCGAAATTTCTAATGAATTTCGTCCAAAATCGTCTATAAAAACCTTTTAATTGGCTATATAGAATGAGAACGTAATAATGTTTATATAAAGTTTATAATTTAATCAAATGAATTATATTTGGTGACACTTCTCAATTAAAATTGGGCAAGTCGAACTTTATTGCATATAAACTTATGTTATTTTTAAAGAGAAATATAGAATAAATTTCATCCAAAAGCGTCTAGAAAAACCTGTTAGTTAGTTATAAATAATGATAACGTAATAAAGTTGATAAAAAATTGTTAATATAATCAAATAAATTATATTTGGTGCTGTGACAACCCGAAAAATATTGGCTTTTAAAGCTCCGTCAGTAAACTCAACTGAGTGTCAGACTCATTGGTAATGAGTTCTAGCCTGGTTAAAGGTCATTCTAAGGAGTTTTAAGCCTAGTACACTTGAGGAATGAGTGTTAGAATGTACCTGCTAGAGACACTGTACTACGAATCAAGCCCTAAATTCTTCACTTAGAGTTCACAACCACAACACTTGAGTTTACGGCCGTAAACTCAAGGTGGGCCATAAACTCCTCCTTATAACCTCATATCCTTCAACTTTCTTTCATTATTCCACTTCCACCTTAAGAACACTCCAATTCTCTCTCAACTATCATCCCGATTTTCATCCTAGATCTTCAAAAGTGGTAAGTGTTCTTCCTTGAATTGTTGTTACACTTCATCTTCTAGTTACACTCTTTGATTTCATCTATGAAAACCAACTTTTCTTAGATCTTCAAGTTTCACCAAGAACACACACTAGTGTTCTTGGCCAAGATCGACCATTTCAAGCCTCTATATCGTAAGTACTCTTCCCTATACTTGATAGCTAGTGAAAACTCATGCTTAGAGCCTTGAAATCATCAAGAATGAAGGACCAACAGGAGTTTACGGCCAAGCCATCTCCCATGGCCGTAAACCCCTATAAGTATTCCATTTGAGCCTTAAACTCTTCCTAAGGCTTGGGCTTGAGGCTAGAACACTCCCTTGTGCTTTGTAAGACCTTGAATCATCACCAAACTCATCATTTAGAGAGTTTACGGCCCAAGAGTAAACACCCTTGGCCGTAAACTCCAAGTATGGTCAAGTTTTGGACATTAAACACATCTAGACTCTTGCTAAACCTTAGAACACTTGAACCCTTGAGACTCCTTACCTTTAAGACCCTAAAAGTGACCATTAAGAGATTTTACGGCCAGGAGTAAACTTCCTTGGCCGTAAACACCTCAACACTCTCCGTTGAGTTGGTCTTTCTCATCCTGGTGTAGAGAAAAATTCCCTCAAGCTTCCCTAGCCTTCAAACACCCTCATATGCATCTTTGACCATGAGTTTACGGCCGTAAACTCCCTTGGCCGTAAACACATGGCCGTGAACACCAAACCATGGCCATAAACACTCTTTAGGTCAGTCACAAGTGATTCAAACACTTGGTCAAAGTGTTTCCTAGTCCCGTGGGGTGTTTCTTTGCATTTGGATGCTTCCAAGCACTATATTTATGTCAGTATATGCCAATGTATGTCATTTAGGACTTGTTGTGTCTCGGGACTTCATTCGTGGAACTTCTCATCCTTACACGCGTATCCGTTGAATCACCCACATCAGGTGAGTTCATACCCCGTAATGAATCTTTTAACTATTTTGAATGCTTTTAAGGGGGGGAATACAAGTTGAACACAATGATAATTGTGTAAATGTTTACTATATACATCTTTCAAAAGATTACTTATGTCTTTTATAAGTGATCAAAACATTTCAAAAACTCTTTTAAAGTTATGTTACTTTATAGTTTTACAAAACTCCGTTTTTAAAGTACAAGCATAACTTAGTAGATAAAAGAGTCTTTTCAATAACAGTTCAAGTAAAACATTAGTAAACTATAATAGGTATAGTTTAGGAAGACACTACTCATTACTTCTAGTACAATGAAGCATACAAAGAGTCAGTTCATACATGATTCAGAACACACTATTATGAGAAACAATACATACTACACACTATACAAGAGGATATACTATGCACTAGTACAGAAAGAACATTACTACACTATGACATACTATATAAACACTGTTATACGATAAATTAATATGACATACTATACAAACACTGTAATACGATAAATTAATGTGACATGCTATTTAAGGATACAACAATACAGTGTTGTATCAAATTGTAACCAGAGTCTCCTGGAGGGAGAGCGGGCATCTTGTGTATAGATCTATACGGGACAGACACTCCCACGCCCCGACTGCTAGCTACAGTCCCAACCGATAAGGCCAAGGGGTGACAAAATGTCACCTCACTACATATGACACCGGAGGGTCATCTTTTATTCAGTCGTCGATCAGCATGGTTACATACGAGTTCACATTTAAACCTTTAATTAACCAATTTGGGATTAAAGGCTACTTTAGACTCCCCGAGGTGTATTGTACATTTAATACTACCTGGAGTCTGTATTTTATTACTTTATAGCCAGTAGTGTAACTACTGAGGAAAAACATTATTTTCCCTATTACATTTACTTTGTGATCTTCTCACATATTCATTAATATATAAACTATATTTAGTTAATGATAATCTCACTCGGGAAAATACACACTCATACAAGAAACAAATACACATAACATTTGATGCCTTGGTAGAAGGCTACGTTTAGTAGAAAGGACCATAATGCTAACCTTATGATTCCTTAATGTATACATTAAAGGAATCATATATATATATATCGATAGGATCCAACAGGTAATAGGATGTGTGCTCTCCGCTTCATTTCATGTTCCTTGTTTGGTTGTGGGCTTGGAACAGATTCACCTAGTCTATTACCTATTCGATTCTAGATATATATGTCCAGTATACATTGAGTCATCATAAGGGTACCAGGTATGGGTCAAGTCATAGGACACAAAGTCAATGCACAGTTTTCTAGTACAGAACACACTTTCCAAATCAGAACTTTTGGTATACAAAACTAGAAACTTACCGGTTAAGGGTTTAATCCATTTTATTAAACCAGTATAAACTTAAGGGACCTTAGGTGATTAACTCTATAATACTTTAGTTTATACATCATGGTTATATATCATTAATAACTAATATGTAGTTGGATGTGTGCTTTCCGCCTTACTTCCTATTCCTTGTTTGGTTGTGGGCTTAGGGCAGATTCACCCAATTAACTATCTGTTCGATATTAGATCATATATAGCCAGTATAAACTAAGTGATTATAGGAGTAATCACTGTGGTCACCATTTTATTATAAGAAACAAGGGTTTTCTTAAAGAATCTTTTCATTAAATATAAAGGAACCATTACAATTAACTCCATGAGTAACAAGTGAATATGTCAGGGTTATATACAACAATGATCTAACAAACAATGGGATGTGTGCTATCCGCCTTACTTCCTGTTCCTTGTTTGGTTGTGAGCTTAGGGCAGATGCGCACAGTCGATTGTTTGTTTACTCTGAGTTTTATATCACTTGTATCCATTTAGTACTCATAGAAAGGATTGTAGGATCATTTTTACGTATCTTTCATCAAAGTAGGAAATATAGGATTTCCTAAGAGGAACAGGCGAACTTTTCTAAACAGAACTTACAACTTACTACATTTGTCAACTACATTTTCAACAACATTTTACAATAATTTACTACAACTTACTTACATCACTAAAATCTTATGAACTCACCAGCTTAATTGCTGATCAACTCTTTCAAATAACTTGTATTCTCAGGAGCCTAGTAGACAGGTACTCGTGTTGGGATTCAGATGATGGAGCAGTATAGCTTCAAGTCTTGTTTGTTATTTGCTTATGTATTCTATGTTTTGTGAACACATACCTTGTAAAAACTTTCTTTCTAATGAAATGGTTGTTCATTACTTTGCTTACTATAATGCATATCTTGTGATACTAAACATGACGTCCTCCACCCCAGAACGTTTCCGCTGTTCCGGTTTTGGGGTGTGACAGATTGGTATCAGAGCATTGTTTATAGTGAACTAAGTATATCAACCGATAAAAGATATACAACTATAAATAAAATGGGGCTTAAGTGCTCTGGATAATGATATATTTTAAGAGTATAACGATAAGTTATAAAAATATACCTACTTGCTTATACATGTACATACTAGACCAAGTATCACAAGAAGAACAGAACTAGAGTATTTAAAGGTTGAACACTGTCGTCAAACCTGAACAGTTATGTAATCATACCTAGGATCAATATAGCCTGATCAACTATATTCATTCAAGATGTGACCGACATGTGGTTGGGAGTGATGTGGTGTTGCAACAGTTTTAAAACTTACCTAAACACGAGTCGAGAGAATACTAGATCAAGTACATTAGAGTTAGAATACTATAGGAGTATTCTATGATACTATAACGCGATAACAAGTTTGAAGCATACCAAGAAGATTACATTAAAATACTATAGGAGTATTTTAGGCTCTATATAAACAACTTACATGATAACTTAAAGGACCCTTACGGACAGGTCTATAATCTTACAATGTATACTCCCAAGGTTTTATATAATTGAGATTTTATAGACTTCGAATTGGTGATCTACGCTCCACTACATGTTCCTTGTTTGGTTGTGGTTTTGGAGTAGGATCACTTATTCGAAGGTCTATTTAATCTTAACTTATATACAACTTGTATACATTGTGCAATTATAGGAGGACTCTGTAAGGATCACCCTATAAAGTTACCTTAAATCTCATAGATTCTTTAGTCACTTCCATTCTCGCACGACAAATCCAGATTGATGTAGCCACTTCCTCATAAGTAGTCAGCAGAAGGGTCAAGGAGAAACAATAGTAAGTTCGAGAAGAAGTTTTCAAAGAAAGATAAGCCGAAGTAACCAAAACGTCATACGCGTCACACTAACAAATAACAATCTTGGTTAACTTAATGAGTGTGTGGAGACACAACTCACCTTATGTGTTAGGATTATTTTCTTTACATGCAACTGGTAACAGTTATTCAGGTAACAGATATTGATTCGAGGATAGTCATTTCAAATTCATAGAGTTTATTAGGTATAGAATCTTTTATGAATTGTTTCTAGAACCCTGTGGAAGTCAGGACCCGATACACTCAGAACTAGGATAACCTTGCCTTTTCAGCTTTCGGCTTGTGTCCATTGCTTTAGACTTATTCCGTCTCATCTTTGTATTCTTTTAGCAAAGATGCCTCCTCGAAAATCGAACAGACACACTATTCCGATAACTCCAACTCAACCGCCGCTACCCCCGCCACAGCTCGACCTAGCTGCTTTTTAGGCAGCGGTAACAGCAGCAACGATAGCCGCCCTAACCCAAATTCGCGCAAGTGGTATCAGTGGATCTGGTGGCGGTGCTCACCTAAACAACCACGGAGATACCCACGAATACCCGTGGGAATGTTCATATAAAGACTTCATGAGCTGCAAACCAAATTCCTTTGATGGAAATGGTGGAGTCATCGCTCTGATGCAATGGTTCGAGAGAACAGAGTCGATTTTCGAGATCTGTTCGTGCCCCGAAGGGAGCAAAGTGAAGTTTGCTGCCTGCACCTTCTTCGGCAGAGCCTTAACATGGTGGAATTGCCATGTTAAGTCACTAACTTTATCAGTGGCAAACTCTATGGGCTGGGAAAACTTGAAGGAAATGATGATGAGAGAGTACTGCCCAAGGGGCGAAGTACAAAAGCTGGAACAAGAGCTATGGGAGCTCAGGATGGTTGGCTCAGACATAGTGGCCTACACTGACAGGTTTAGCGACTTGGCAGCACTATGCCCCGGGATGGTTACCCCGGAGAGCAAGAAGATAGAAAGGTACATCTGGGGTCTGACTGCCCCGACCCAAGGAAATGTGTTGTCTTCCAACCCAGCCACATTCGATAGTGCAAAACGCCTGGCCTAGCGACTCGTCGACCATGAAGTCCATCATGGCGTAGAAGTCCCGGTTCCTGAGCCATCGAGGGAAGAGGACTATGGACAGAAGTCGGGGAACAATAGGAAGAAGAAGCGAACAACACAGGACACCCCGCAGGAGGAACGAACGAGTACTATGTACACCGCCACAACACCTGCTACTCCAGCACCTGCCAGTCGATATGCTGGAACCCTTTCGAAGTGTGGGAAGTGCAACTACCACCACACCGGAGTATGCCGGAAAATGCAGTGTCTGAACTGCCACAGAAAAGGACACACAGTCTGTTTCTGCAGGGCACCGGCTCAACCGATCTCCCAAGTCCCCGGAGTTAAAGAAAACCAAGCCTGCTATGGCTGTGGTGAGACTGGACACTACCAGAGGGACTACCCAATAACAAAGAACTCAGGTGCGGATGGAAGAATTCTAATGATCACCGCAGGAGAATCGACCTCGGAATTGCCATCGAGCAGCGGTACGTTTCGATTTAGTAATTGCTTTGAAAAATTAATTTATATTTATATAAGATTAAAACTTGGGGATAACACGTAAAAGTAATTATAATAACTCACTCATAGGAACAAGTCACAGTATTCAAGAGAACTAAAGGATCCGTTTAGAGAAGCTATGATGGCTGAACGTATACATCAGGGTTGTGCATAACTAAGATGTTGCAGACTTAGAGTGAGTAATTCCTCCTTAATTCCTGTTCCTTGTTTGGTTGTGGATTTGAGGCAGAGTTACCCAGTCGACCGTCTTATTCATCTTAATTATTCATAACTTGTATATGACAGGCGATCGTAGTGGTACAGAGGAGGATCATGATATAAAGTATCATCACCAGTTATCGAAACACTTTCATTTGTATGTACTCGCTCATCGCGGTACGATACGTAGGAGTGTTAACATCAAAGGGAAAAACAGAAAGCACTAGAACATTTGCAAAGGGTACATCGTCGAACACACTAAGAGTACACTATCAAACACACTAGGAGTACACTATCGAACACACTAAGAGTACACTATCGAACACGCTAAGAGTACACAATCGAACGCACTAAGAGTACATTTTCGAGCACGCTAGGGATACATCATCGTATAACGTATATTTCTTTCCAATCGGCCAAACTTTGTTCAGCAAGGAGTCCGTTACTATCATTCGTCATGAATTGGCGTGGTCCTTACCATACTAAGTTCATATGTTTCTATCGCCTCGATCGTCAAGTTCTCGAAACCTTCGTCATTCGTATCGGCTATCCAACCTAAACCTCAGTTTTATCTTTCGTATTCTAAACCCCAAAGTACTCATGCGAAAAGTACTTTGTCCTCTAAAGTCTTATCGTCGGATGTCCGCAGACCGTCACGAAATACTACTCGTCCACCAGACTAAGTTCGAGCAGAGTACTGTGGACGAATACAGCCCACCTGTCACTATTCGGTGTATACGCAAGGGTGGTATATGAGTATGATTACACAGATTTAGTATGTGTGTTTCCGCCCTATCTCCTGTTCCTTGTTTGGTTGTGGACCTGGGGCAGAGTCGCACATCCGACAGTCTTACTAATCCTAATTATATACGACTTGTATACACGAGGTAATGATAGATGGACCAAGTACGAATCCTATCATGAACGCCAGGGCAAAGTTTCCAGGTCTACGAGTAGGTATTCTGCAAATCAGAGGAGCGCAACCCCAGTAGTACTGTAAGAAAGTTAATTTCGGGACGAAATTCCATCTAACGGGGGGATGATGTGACAACCCGAAAAAATTTTGCTTTTAAAGCTCCGTCAGTAAACTCAACTGAGTGTCAGACTCATTGGTAATGAGTTCTAGCCTGGTTAAAGGTCATTCTAAGGAGTTTTAAGCCTAGTACACTTGAGGAATGAGTGTTAGAATGTACCTACTAGAGACACTATACAACGAATGAAGCCCTAACTTCTTCACTTAGAGTTCACGGCCACAACACTTGAGTTTACGACCGTAAACTCAAGGTGGGCCGTAAACTCCTCCTTATAACCTCATATCCTTCAACTTTCTTTCATTATTCCACTTCCAACTCAAGAACACTCCAATTCTCTCTCAACTATCATCCCGATTTTCATCCTAGATCTTTAAAAGTGGTACGTTTTCTTCCTTGAATTGTTGTTAAACTTCATCTCCTAGTTACACTCTTTGATTTCATCCATGAAAACCAACTTTTCTTAGATCTTCAAGTTTCACCAAGAACACCAAGAACACACACTAGTGTTCTTGGCCAAGATCGACCATTTCAAGCCTCTATATCGTAAGTACTCTTCCCTACACTTGATAGCTAGTGATAAATCATGCTTAGAGCGTTGAAATCATCAAGAATGAAGGACCAAAAGGAGTTTACGGCCAAGCCATGTCCGATGGCCGTAAACCCCTATAAGTATGCCATTTGAGCCTTAAACTCTTCCTAAGGCTTGGACTTGAGGCTAGAACACTCCCTTGTGCTTTGTAAGACCTTGAATCATCACCAAACTCATCATTTAGATAGTTTACGGCCCAAGAGTAAACACCCTTGGCCGTAAACTCCAAGTATGGTCAAGTTTTGGACCTTAAACACATCTAGACTCTTGCTAAACCTTAGAACACTTGAACCCTTGAGACTCCTTACCTTTAAGACCCTAAAAGTGACCATTAAGAGAGTTTACGGCCAGGAGTAAACTCCCTTGGCCGTAAACACCTCAACACTCTCCATTGAGTTGGTCTTTCTCATCCTGGTGTAGAGCAAAATTCCCTCAAGCTTCCCTAGCCTTCAAACACCCTCATATGCATCTTTGACCATGAGTTTACGGCCGTAAACTCCCTTGGCCGTAAACACATGGCCGTGAACACCAAACCATGCCCATAAACACTCTTTAGGTCAATCACAAGTGATTCCAACAATTGGTCAAAGTGTTTCCTAGTCTCGTGGGGTGTTTCTTTGCATTTGGATGCTTCCAAGCACTATATTTATGTCAGTATATGCCAATGTATGTCATTTAGGACTTGTTGTGTCTCGGGACTTCATTCGTGGAACTTCTCATCCTTACACGCGTATCCGTTGAATCACCCACATCAGGTGAGTTCATACCCCGTAATGAATCTTTTAACTGTTTTGAATGCTTTTAAAGGGGGGAATACAAGTTGAACACAATGATAATTGTGTAAATTTTTACTATATACATCTTTCAACAGATTACTTATGTCTTTTATAAGTGATCAAAACATTTCAAAAACTCTTTTAAAGTTATGTTACTTTATAGTTTTACAAAACTCCGTTTTTAAAGTACAAGCATAACTTAGTAGATAAAAGAGTCTTTTCAATAACAGTTCAAGTAAAACACTAGTAAACTATAATAGGTATAGTTTAGGAAGACACTACTCATTACTTCTAGTACAATGAAGCATACAAAGAGTCAGTTCATACATGAGTCAGAACACACTATTATGAGAAACAATACACACTACACACTATACAAGAGGATATACTATGCACTAGTACAGAAAGAACATTACTACACTATGACATACTATCCAAACACTGTTATACGATAAATTAATATGACATACTATACAAACACTGTTATACGATAAATTAATGTGACATACTATTTAAGGATACAACAATACAGTGTTGTATCAAATTGTGACCAGAGTCTCCTGGAAGGAGAGCGGGCATCTTGTGTATAGATCTATATTTCAGGTTGTTGTAACAATCCTAAAGGCTTTTGGTACTCTATCTTGAATTTGGCGCAAGTCAGGCACTTGCCTACATAGGCATCGATTTCGGCCTTCATGTTCGGCCACCAATACAGTTTCTTGAGGTCCAGATACATCTTGTCTGAACCGGGATGCACGGAGTATCGAGTCTTATGAGCCTCATTCATGAAAACGTCTCTGAATCCACCAAACTTCGGTGTCCAGACTCGATTCATGAAGTAACGAAGTCCGTCACCCTTGACTTCAACATTCTTATCGATTCCTCTTAAGGCTTCACCAGCCACATTCTCTGTTTTCAAGGCTTCCATTTGTGCTTCCTTGATTTGTGTGGACAGGTGTGAATGGATCGTCATGGTTAAAGATTTCACTCGGCGGCCCGAGTATTGCTTTCGGCTACTACATTAGCTTTTCCGGGATGATAACGAATTTCTCATTCATAATCATTTAGTAGTTCTACCCATCGTCTTTGCCTCATGTTGAGTTCCTTTTGGTTGAGGATGTGCTGAAGGCTCTTATGATCGGTGAAGATTGTGCATTTTGTGCCGTAGAGATAGTGTCTCTAGATCTTTAGAGCGAAAACGAATGCTCCCAGTTCGAGGTCGTGTGTAGTGTAGTTGACCTTGTGCTTGAGCTGTCTCGAGGTGTATGCGATGACCTTTCCTCGTTGCATTAGAACACATCCAAGACCCTGGTTTGATGCGCCGCAGTAGACCACAAAGTCTTCCGTCCCTTCTGGCAAATATAATACCGGGTAGTGTAACGTCATTCTTCGTATCACAGTTATATAACATACATTGAACAGTACTAAGAAAATACATACCTTTATTGATAATTGAAAGTTACATAACTGTTTTTCTAGAACCTATTACATAATATCCGACTATGGCATACTTCTTAATGAACAGAAAGGTAATAGTAAAACTTCTTCTGTTCGAATACATACCAGCTTTTCAAGTTCCTGAAAACACATGCATTTTAAAATACATCAACATAAAGTTGGTGAGTCCACAGGTTTTGACTCCACAAAATAATACATTTTTCCACGTTCAAAAGTATATTTTTGAAAGTATCATTTTGACTCTCCAACATTTAGTAGGTATATTAGGTATAATAGTTTACTTATCAATTAAGTGTTATACCTAAACATTCCTTAAACCTAAGGTATAAGTAGGGGGAAACTTATACTTAACATTAACACTTGTATACGACAAAGTATAATGCTTCTAACAATTTGCTACCATGAGCCTGTAACCGCGGTTGTGACATAATACCTCTGATAAAATACACTAATGATTTACCATGAGAAACAAACACACTCATGATTTACCATGAGAACAACATCGTACGCTTCTGATGGGTTTTGAGCATTCTAACACTCCTAAGTGTACATGCAACCCTAAATACCTTGGATCTATGTTTTCTCTATTATACATGCAAATATGATTATCCAAGGTATTATCCTAACTAGCATACCAAAACATTGATACTAGGATACTAAAATAGATAGAATACATACCTTGTTGTTGTTGCTTGACTCCATGAAGCTTGAGAGCCTAGTGCCCCAAGTGTGACACCTCAAATGGTTCACACAACATCATGAACTCTTGGAATAACCATGAGAAGAAGACATACATGTTCAAATCGGCTAGCCCTCAAAATATGTATCACTAGTGCCAATTTCTTGAACTAAAGCGGTTCTTATATAGTGTGGCTATTAGGGTTACACCATGTAACTCATGACTTTACCCATTCCTTATGCTCCATGGGTTTTAACCTCCATGGAGTATCCATGGATCACCACATGGGTTAAACCCAACATAAAGGAATCTTGGATCATAAGCCCACATATATAAGAATGAATGATTTACACAATCAATCCCCATATATTTAATTAGTCTCTTTTTTATCACTAAATTAAGTCCAAATTAATTCTTGATCAATACTAATTAAATAACATGATTTCATATTAATATATTAGAACTTATAATATATTAATATGTCACAAAATGTCTTTTCCTCATAAACGGTCTATCCAAATGTTTCGATGCCATGCAACCCAAATGGACCATGCCGAGTCGGGTCAAGTACATACCAATTATAGTTATGGACTTAGACACTAATCCAACAGTCTCCCACTTGGATAAGTCTAAAACTATTATTGCGTATGACTTCAGGAACCAACTGGCAATCGTAGCTCTCAAAAGCCGTTGTCGAACTCTGACCTTGTAGATGAACTCTGACCTTTGTCAATGACTTGTCCATTAGATAAGGGATCATATATTCCTCCATTCTAGATATCATATGGACTGAGACATGGATTATAATCATTCTCTCTGTCCATTTGTTGTTTCCCGATTTCCGATTTATGACGACTGACTAATTGAACAAATCAAATCAGTCATGGCTCGGCCGAGCACTTCCATTTGTCATCATCAAATCATCGAGGGGCCCACAGATATCGCTTTTATCCCGAAGGTAAAAGGAATTGATAAACTTCGACTCATATGGCTTGTTCTACTACTTGTTGAATCATACACAAAGGCACGTTTTATAACACCGAGTTACCGAATGCGTTTTCGTGCAATCAATGTACAACCAACTCATAGTAACAACTCATATCTCTAGGTTTGAAGAATATAAGATATTATCGTCTCATGATCACTCGTGATAAAATCCATGAAGTGATTCCAATGAGCGCGGGTTGAATCCAATACTCAGAACTTATGAGCACTCATGAGTGTTGTAGCCCCTTGTCCAACATCTTAGACCTCTACAAGCCAACCCATGACAGTCTTGATTCATATCTACTTCCAACATATGACCGACTGTGGATAGTTTGAATAACTTAGTCAATCAGGAAGAACGACCTAGTTATTCTAGAAGTCAAAACATGCAAAATGAAACACAATAATAATAGAATCTAATATGGTATCAAAACCTATGAACATAAATAAAACACCTTTTATTTATCACCATATGATTACACATTATTCATTGTATACTGTTTCAGCTATCAACTTTATTCTTGAATTTAAAACAATAGTTGTCCCATGCTCCAAGCATGTACACTATGTTTTCTAAACACTAGTCATGCCATACACCAAGTATGCATATTATGTTTGTCTATGATCTTCACTTTGTGAATTAGATCAATTGAACATAACTCCAATGATCCTCTTTCACAGTCCCAAATCCTTACTGCAAATGCAAGAATTCCAAATTCATGCCATTTACTGAAATCTATTAGATTCTAAACTTATATGCATTGATCCTCCTGTAATGATTATGCACAGAGTCACAAGGACTTGACAACAAACATTACAGAGCATTCCAAGGAGATCAACTCCTTGTAAACATCCTTCTTGCATTAAGTTTCCTAATCTTACACAGATTGAATAATTTCCAACTTTGAAACATTTCCATATTCCATTTTGACTATCACTTCTGAACAAGAGTTGCCTCCTTACAGATTATGTCAATATGGCCCTTCCAGAATTAACACTATACTTCCAACTGTCCTTGAGCAACCAATCTTTGGTAAACCTTAGATTGTCCTCGACAATTGCTTAATCCTTTTAGTCATATCCAGTTCTAGACCTTTTCCCTTCTTAATGCCCCAGACATTTGGAAAATTTTAGAAAGGATGAATATAGCACATGAAATCGATCCTATATCCGAAGCATATGGGACACGAGTCATGATGTCTCACATAAAGACCAAACCAGTCTTTTGCTATAACATTTCCATTTCTATTTGCCAAGTTCTCATAATTCAGATTATGAAAAGGGATGTCGTAATCATAATCGAATTTTAGAACGCAAATAATGGACCCATATATAGAATTTCCTTATGTTGAGCCATTCCAACATGAAATTCATATATATATATATCCTTGACTAAATACGATTAAAATCTCAATCTAAGCTTTTAGAATTGAAATGAAGTATAATTTTCTCTCCCTTAATTATAGCAAAACAACTTTTTCAACCCCTGCTTGAAACTTTTGTTTTCTATAATTAACATTGCTAACTTGCAATCTTTATCATAATTATCATGCTCCCACTAACATGATGATTATTAGCATAACACTCATGCTCCCACTAGCTTTGACATGTAATCAGAAATCAGCTGGACTTCTAGAAATCAATACTTTATTGACTTTCTTACCAAAGTTCAGATTTCTGATACTAGATTGCTTTGATAAAACTTTATCAATATCATACACCTTATCTTAGATAGCTCACAGGTGTGTCTAAACAATTTTAAGAACTATGAAAAGGGATGTCGTAATCATAGTCTCGATTGTTTAGACCTTTACCACTTCTCACAAGTCCATGTTAGTGTGCTGGTTAACCACACACGCTCCACTAACGACTTTGAGAATGCAAATATCACAATTGATATCTAGCTAAAATCTACTTAGTGAAAGTGTTTCCTCACCATCATTTTCATGAATCGGAGAGAAACCTTATGACACTTAGATTTTATGGTGTATGAGTTCCTATCCATATGAATTTTGTCAAAACCATAATCACAAGACAAGGTTACTGACAAATCCACACTTATATGGATTAAACTTGTGCAATCTTAAATTCTTGCCATTTGGCAGCTCAAGGGTCTGCCATTGCTTCCAAGTAGCTGTGCAACCAATTGAGAACTCTCAGAACTCCTATGCAAAGCCAACTTGAATAGGCACAGACATGTCGACACGATAGGTTATAAACCTCAAGTCGTATGCTAGTGAAGAACTTCAGGTTTTATTCTTGATTAGTTCTTGAGACTTTCAAGACCTTTAAGACTCCCACTGTCCTCTTGACATATAAGACTTTCTTGTCAGATATTCAAGAGATAGTGTGGATTCTAATCAAGACAAACACTTCACACAATTGGCCTTAGTTGGTCTTTGTTTTATCCAAAACATTACAACTTACCAATTTCAAATGTACAAGAGTAGAAAACTTTTACTCTTACATTTGACAAGTGTTTTAAACCTTCTTTAAGACATGTCACTCAAGTTACAATCTTAGAGTATAACTCTAAGAATTGTTTTTGGAACGAAGTATAAATCATCTTCTTGATTTAACCACTTCAACAATTCATAGCTCCTCTTCTTAGCTACCAGAATGTACTTAGAGGATGAATTGTGATAAGGTCTCTTAATCATTAAGATGATTATATAACATGATACTAAAGTACTCTCCCATCTTTTCAGATTTGAGAAACTTTTATCTTTCTGCCTAAGTTGATTCTTCTTATTCGCTCTGCCATACATTGAAACCTTTTCCAATGTCTCAGAATTACACTTAAGCTTGTAAGTATAACCATATTTACTGAATTTTAGTAAATAATGACGAATAGTCTTAACGATTATTTGTGGTGGGCTTGATCAGTGCACAAGAATGTGTACTCGATCCTTTACTTGACTTACACATCCATGTGAACAAGTAGTTAGTCTTAATTTTTCCAATGCTTGAAAGTTCTTATTCATCATGCTATACAACTTGCATGATTCCAAGTTTCTATCCAACTGAAACTTAGGTGATGAGAATCTTTCCTTATTTGGTAAATTTAGACACTACCACAAATGAAAGAATCAAATTCATATTTCCACTCTTGCTCTTAATGGAATCTTATAAGCAACAAAAGTTTTCACAAATGTCATTGTAATGATATTTTAAAATAAATAAAATCAAAAAAAAATTTCTTTTATTTTAAAACTTTGCGGAAAAACTATCCTTACAATGCAAAAGCACATGAAAACTTTGTTGTTATCTAATCCTATGCAATATATCATAACTCCTAAGATGTAGCTTAAGAATCCGATCTTCAAACTATGCGATAGAAATCCATCTACGTGATCAGATTCAGCATAATCTTTCTTTAAGTTTCTTCACTTTTTTCTTTGATTCTTAAAACATCAACATGTGACCCAGTCACATCATGTATCAAGAATCTCAGAATAGAAACTTAGCAGAGTTAGATAGTGGACTTTACCCGAAGTAGAGTCAAACTTATTGACTTTAATATCCTTAGGTAAATTTGGCAGCTTCGCAACCAATGCCCCTTTCTTTGGCAATAGACCCTTGATAATGGGACTATCTCAGACTTAGCCTTTCTCTTTACCATTTGGTCAACCGAGTTGACTATGGCCGATCCCTTTCCATTGGGAAGAGAGAGCTTTACTGGATATCCAATGTCATCATTGTCAATGTCCATAAAGTTTTAGGAAGTTGATCTTAGCAAATAGATAAGATCATTAAGGGTCTTGTCATAGTCTGTTTCATAGGAGTCCCAAAGGAACTCACTATGTGACTTAGAAAATAGTTGAGTCACCAACTTTCTCAAGACTTTGACACCCAACTCTCCCGGCTTGTCAATATCTAACTACATCTCCAAGATGTGATCACATATAGACCTTTGCTTTAGTGACCTTAAACTTTTCAGGAACTTGTGGGTTAGGGAGAATAATTGGAGGAGGTGAAAGAAGTATGATTTCCATGGGACATCATCTTCATTTAGGAAAGCTTGTTTCAAGAGATTTGGGAAGATCATCTTTTGGGAGATATTCAAGAGAGTTGATTTAAAGTCCTTAATATAACACCCAATATGAAATATTAAGGCTAGGACCCAACAACCTATTTATAACTGGAAGAGGGATGTCGTAATCCAAGTTATAAAATAGTTGAAGGTAGGTAAATGACGATTTACCAATTTCCACCATGAAAAACGAAATATAATTAAGTTTTAATTGGATTTGAAACTCCTAGATCTTTTGAGATACATTGAACTTTCAATGGCATGTTTGAATCTCGATTGTGCCCTCTCAAGTTTGTGACTGGGATGCCGAGGATCACAAACAAGGTGTGAATAACCATGCAAATTGAGTTGGTACCCTTAACTTTATCACCTAATCGATGTGCCGGTTAACCACACACGCTCCACCGATCTATAATAGAGTCAAGTTACCCTTTGCCACTCTTACTAGTCCTTATTAGTGTGCCGGTTAACCACACACGCTCCACTAATGACTTGGTAAGGTACAAAGGGTAATTTCATGGGTTAGCACCTTTTCACATTTTCCTAAGTAACTAAGATTGGGAATGTACAAGTGTTTAGTTACTTAGTATTTATCATTAATACTTTTAATGAAGGGAGAATTATAGTCCTTTCCTACCCGTTCGGCTAACGACCCTCCACCAGTCAAGGAAGCGGTGGGTGAGAGTGGACACCCATTAAACTGCCATTTTATAGGCAGTAACCTTATACCCCCCTTATAGACCGGCTTCGTGAATGAGGCCTACTAACGGTAAGATTGACTTTATCTTATACATATCTATATAATTAAAATTATAATAATAGTGTAAGGGCTTGAATTTTAACTTTTAAAATTCTAAGGGCTAACTTGGAATTAAAGTATTCATAACAGAAAACTTTTCAAATTCCAAAACTTGAGGGCAAGTTTTGAAACTATTCAAAACTAATTAATTCCATAACTTATGTGTTTAAAGTAGTTTTAATTAAAAAAAACTCTTCAAGTTCCATAACTTGAGGACAAGTTATGGAAGACTTTAAACTAATAAAAGAATGTAACTTTTCTTTATTTTGTAATTTATGGAATTAATTAAGGTTACACATTTTATTACTTAATGAAGTGACTCTTGAACCTCCATAACTTGAGGACAAGACTCTTCATTTTTGTAACCATTACCAACTTTTATGAGTTTTATGAAACTTAAATGTGACTTTTCATATAACTTGAGGACAAGTTACAAAAACACATTTTAGAATCAACTCTTAGATTAAAATGGATTGAAAACACATAATCAATTAACTTTTCTATTAATCTAAGCAACTCATAAGAACAAGATAATTTAATCAAACTTTTTCATGTAATTAGCCTAATCACTAAACTAATACAAAACATGAATCTATTGACAATTATCTTTGAAATTGGATTAGTATGAACATTACCACTTCAAAAACAGGATTATAGGTTCAAAAACAGCTTATGGTAATGTTCCTAGTCCATTTCTAGCCAAAAAAACTCGAAGATATGCTGTCAGGGGCTCCTACTCGTCGAGTGTATCAACCTACTCGCCGAGTAGGATGATTTTCTTCATGGACTCGGCGAGTTCATCAGTGGACTCGGCGAGTCCAGTGCCCAGAATGCCCGAAATTCGACTTTTTCAGCATTTTTCAGCAATTTGCATCAAGTATAATTGAAAACAAGCCTAGGCTCTGATACCACTGATGGGTTTTGAGCATTCTAACACTCCTAAGTGTACATGCAACCCTAAATACCTTGGATCTATGTTTTCTCTATTATACATGCAAATATGATTATCCAAGGTATTATCCTAACTAGCATACCAAAACATTGATACTAGGATACTAAAATAGATAGAATACATACCTTGTTGTTGTTGCTTGACTCCATGAAGCTTGAGAGCCTAGTGCCCCAAGTGTGACACCTCAAATGGTTCACACAACATCATGAACTCTTGGAATAACCATGAGAAGAATACATACATGTTCAAATCGGCTAGCCCTCAAAATATGTATCACTAGTGCCAATTTCTTGAACTAAAGGGGTTCTTATATAGTGTGGCTATTAGGGTTACACCATGTAACTCATGACTTTACCCATTCCTTATGCACCATGGGTTTTAACCTCCATGGATCACCACATGGGTTAAACCCAACATAAAGGAATCTTGGATCATAAGCCCACATATATAAGAATGAATGATTTACACAATCAATCCCCATATATTTAATTAGTCTCTTTTTGATCACTAAATTAAGTCCAAATTAATTCTTGATCAATACTAATTAAATAACATGATTTCATATTAATATATTAGAACTTATAATATATTAATATGTCACAAAATGTCTTTTCCTCATAAACGGTCTATCCAAATGTTCCGATGCCATGCAACCCAAATGGACCATGCCGAGTCGGGTCAAGTACATACCAATTATAGTTATGGACTTAGACACTAATCCAACAGCTTCATCGACGCCGGAACAATAACAAGTACAAGGATAGTTCATCACTTTCTTTTGGTTGACTGTAGCTAACAGTCATAAGTGGGGTGGTCAACCCGTATACTAATTATACACGAATTCCTCGCTCACACAGGATTAATGGTTACAGTTCAGAGGATTTCCGCTAAGATCCCCAATCTTAGTTGATGAATACACTTACTCATGTAGACTTCGACGACTTCCTATAGCTCTAACAACAAAAGCATTTTCATGTCTAAAACCCTAAGTTACTAGACTATGCTTTTAAACATTACTCCTAACTTCATAACATTTAGGCAGTATAACAGCTATATCTTGAAGTAAAACCAGGTTTTATCTTGACCTAAAACCAATAATAACAACAAATAACGTTCGTAGTTTTATCTTGACATAAAACTATCAATAACAATATATATAACATACTAAGTTTTATCTTGACATAAAACTAACAATAACAACATATAACATACCAAGTTTTATCTTGACATAAAACTAATAATAGCAACATACTTTATAACTTAACATATAGAACTTTCGAATATAACTTCGGAACTATATCGCACACAACATATATATAGAATCCTAAGTATAACTCAAGATCTACATTAGTAAAATAACATGCCGACAGGTTGATAATAGTTGTATATATTCAAAATATTATATTTAGAACAACTATACCCCGACTATTATAACTATATATTATCATATAGACATAATAATAATGTATATATAATTTTTAGCATGCGTTTTCCCCCGAAATATTAGAAATTGGGGCCGTGAAACTCACCCTAGTAGCGTGATTTTACGTAATCTAAGCAGAAACGGTCAGTGTACAAGGTCGTCGGGGCTCGGGATGCAAGATGGTCTCAGCAAAGGAGAGAGGAGAAGGAAATTTAGGTGTAAGAATGGCTGAAGTCGGACCTGCTATTTATAGTAAGGGTTTTGGACCCTCACGTCGTGAGTTTTATAAGGCTCACGTCGTGAGTTTTGGATCTTATCCCCGTAGACTTTCCATTTGCGTCCCTAGCTTCGGAAGGTGGCCATGTGACTCCTCACGTCGTGAGATATCCTTGCTCACGTCGTGAGTTTGGATCTTATCCCCTCGCAGCCTCGTCACACACTTTCTAGATTCCGATATGTGGATAAATGACTCCTCACGTCGTGAGTTCTGTGCTCACGTCGTGAGCTCAGTCAGATTAGGGTTTCTGACAGCTGAATCTTCGGAAGGTCGTAACTTTCACATACGAACTCCGTTTTTGACGTTCTTTATATGAACGTGTAGGTATTTACAAGTACTACAACTCTCTTTTTAGACTCCAATAGCTAATTCTAAGTCTATTTTAAATTCCTCTTATTATAGAGATTTATAGTGTTCGGTTTGTCATAACTTCTTCATTCGAAGTCAGATTCAGACATTCTCTATATTTTTTGAATCGTATGGACGTATACTTTAAGTTGTATCATAAGGAAAGTTCATATTTGTATTAGAATTTATCATGAACTACATAGCTCTCTTATCATATTACTAGTTTAACAAAATCACATTACATGATTGGCATAATCACATGTGATTGTCTATTGACCTATTTTGACTAGTGTTACATTCTCCCCCCGTTAGAATAATTTCGTCCCGAAATTTATCTTATGGATGGGGTTTCGTCAAATAGTTGGGGGTATTTTTCTTTCATCTGATCTTCACGTTCCCAAGTAAATTCAGGTCCTCGTAAAGAGTTTCATCGAACTTTCACTATGGGAATACGACTTTGCTTTAATCGTTTGACTTCTCGATCCATGATCTCAACAGGTTCTTCTACAAAGTTGAGTTTCGTATTGACTTGTATCTCTTCGAGAGGTATAACAAGAGTGTCATCGGAAAGACATCTTTTGAGATTTGATACGTGAAAAACATCGTGCACATTACTTAGCTCTTGAGGCAACTTAAGTTGGTATGCGACAGAACCAATTCTTGCTAGAATTTCAAAAGGTCCTATATACCGTGGGTTTAGTTTGCCTCGTTTTCCGAATCGTATTACACCTTTCCAAGGAGAGACCTTCAACATTACTTTATCTCCAACTTGGAATTCTAAAGGCTTACGTCTTACGTTAGCATAGCTCTTTTGACGATCACGCGCAGCCTTTAATCGATCCTTAATTTGCACGATCTTTTCAGTTGTCTCGTGGATTATTTCTGGTCCAGTACGTAAGGTATCGCCTGTACGTTCTCTGGCCATCTGTGTATCTCCAACTTCTGCCCAACACACTGGGGAACGACATTTTCGTCCATAAAGAGCCTCAAACGGTGCAGCCCTTGATGCTGGTGTGATGACTATTGTTGTAGGAAAACTCAATTAACGGTAAATGAGTATCCCACGCATTTCCAAAGTCTATTACACAGGCTCGGATCATATCTTCTAAAGTATGAATGGTTCTCTCACTCTGACCATCAGTCTATGGATGGTAAGTTGTACCCATATCTAGAAGTGTTCCTAAGGATTTTTGTATAGATTGCCAAAATCGTGAAGTGAATCTACTATCTCGGTCAGAAATAATAGAATTTGGAACTCCATGCAATCTGACAATTTCCTTAAGATAAATTCTAGTTAGCTTTTCCATCTTGTCGTTCTCCTTAATTGGTAAGAAATGGGCAGACTTAGTCAACCTATCGACTATTACCCAAATAGTGTCGAACCCACTAGGAGTTTTAGGTAACTTAGTGATGAAGTCCATTGATATCTGTTCCCATTTCCATTCAGATATTTCCGGTTGTTGAAGTAAACCTGAAGGCTTTTGATGTTCTGCCTTTACTCTAGAACAAGTCAAACATTTGCTCACATAAGTAGCAATTTTTGCATTCATGTTTGGCCACCAATAATGTACCTTTAAATCTAAGTACATTTTGTCAGAGCCTGGATGTACGGAATATCTGGACTTGTGGGCTTCTTCTAAGACCAAGTCCCTGACTCCACCGAACTTAGGCCTCCAAATTCGGTTCATAAAGTGTCGCGTTCCGTCATCTTTTTGTATAAGTTCCTTTTCCATTCCTCGCAAAGCTACGTTATTGATGGTTTCTTCTTTTAGAGCCTCAAATTGAGCTTTTCTTATTTGTGCGGTAAAGTTAGAATGGATAGTTATAGTTAATGCTCGTACCCGTCAGGTTTGAATATATTCTTTCCGGCTGAAGGCATCTGCTACCACATTTGCCTTTCCGGGATGATAACGAATCTCACACTCGTAATCATTCAACAATTCAACCCATCTTCGTTGTCTCATATTAAGATCTTTTTGGTTGAAGATGTGTTGGAGACTCTTGTGGTCGGTAAAAATAGTACACTTAGTACCGTATAAGTAATGTCTCCAAATTTTTAGTGCAAAAATTACAGCTCCCAATTCAAGATCATGGGTAGTGTAATTATTCTCATGCACCTTAAGTTGTCGTGATGCATAGGCAATAACTTTTCCTCTTTGCATCAACACACATCCCAATCCTTGATTTGATGCGTCGCAGTATACAACGAAATCTTCTGTTCCATATGGAAGGGATAGGATTGGTGCACTACACAACATTTGCTTCAGTTTTGGAAAAGCAGCTTCTTGTTTGTCTTCCCAGTTGAACTTCATATCCTTCTGGGTTAGTGTTATAAGCGGCTTGACTATTTTGGAGAAATTCTCTATGAATCTACGGTAATAGCCAGCAAGTCCTAGGAATTGACACACCTCTGTTGGCGTCTTTGGTGCTTCCCAATTCCTGATTGCTTCAACTTTGGATGGGTCAACATGAATTCCTTCGTTGCTAACTACATGACCTAAGAATTGTACTTCTCTAATCCAAAACTCACATTTGTAGAATTTAGCATACAACTTTTATTTTCTTAGTAGTTCCAAGATTATTTGCAGGTGTTGACCATGTTCTTCCTTGGTTCGTGAATATATCAATATATCATCTATAAATACGATCACAAATTTATCCAGGTATGGTTTGCAAACACGATTCATGAGATCCATAAACACTGCTGGGGCATTGGTCAATCCAAAAGACATAACTAAGAACTCATAATGACCATAACGAGTTCTAAATGTTGTTTTTGGAATGTCGTCTTCTTGTACTCTGAGTTGATGGTATCCTGATCTGAGATCTATCTTTGAGTAGTAGTTGGATCCTTGCAGTTGATCGAATAGATCATCAATTCTCGGAAGCGGATAACGATTCTTGATCGTTAGCTTGTTCAGCTCCCGATAATCAATACACATTCGAAAGGATCTGTCCTTCTTCTTGACAAACAAGATTGGTGCTCCCCAAGGTGAAAAACTTGGTCGGATAAAACCTTTGTCAAGAAGTTCTTGTAGTTGGCTAGACAATTCTTGCATTTCAGATGGAGCCAACCGATAAGGAGATTTCGTTACTGGTGCTGCTCCTAGAATTAAGTCGATTCGAAACTCGACTTGTCGGACGGGAGGTATTCCAGGTAGATCTTCAGGAAACACGTCAAGGAAATCACATACTTGAGGTATGTCCTTGATTTCTTTTGTCTTTCTCTTCCTATGTACAATGTGGGCTAAGAATGCGCTACATTTCTTATGTAGATATTTCTGGGTCTTAGTACAAGAGATAACTTTGAGGTTCTTCCCAGATTTATCACCATAGATAATCAGGGCTTCGCCGTTTGGTAAGGGTAGTCATATGGATTTCTCATGACATAGAATTTCGGCGCGGTGTGAAGATAACCAATCCATGCCAATTATGACATCAAAACTACCGATAGGCATTGGCATGAGGTTGACCTGAAAAAGGTAGTTATTAAGAGTTAACAGACAGTTTTCTAGGATTTCATGTGTTCTCTCGGTTTGACCATTAGCGATTTATACTTCGTAGATTTCTTTTAATTTAATAGACTTATGACTTAACAATTTTCTAAACGTCGGAGTTATAAAACTTCGATCTGCTCCAGAGTCGAAGAGTATAGTTGTTGGGTTTTGAGCATTCTAACACTCCTATGGTGTACATGCAACCCTATAAACCTTGGATCTATGTTTTCTCTATTATACATGCAAATATTAACTATTCCAAGGTTTCATCCTAACTAGCATATTATGAAGCACCTATACTACAAAGTTCTAGTTAGATGACATACCTTTTGATGTACCTTGATGTCTTCAAGCTTTAAGAGCTTAGCCCCAATAGTGTGGAAGCCTCAAATGGAATCACAAATCACCAAAACACCTTGGAAGAACTTGAGAGAATATGTATGCACACTAAAATCGGCCCACTCTTATTTTCACTCACATGTGCCAATTTTGTGAGGCAAGGACCCCTTTATATATTATGGAGGATTAGGGTTACATCCATGTAAACCCTAATACCCATGACCTTTCATTTACATAGGATCCATGGGTTAAAAGCTCCATGGACCATCCATGAAAGCTTAGCCCAACCTAAATGAACTTGGCCCATTCCATATATATAAGAGTCCATATTTAATTAGTTCTTTTTGATCACTTAATTAATTCTAAATTAATTCTTGATCAATACTAATTAAATAATATGATTCCATATTAATATATTAGAACTTATAATATATTAATATAAATCATAAATATACTATTCTCAAAAGACTATCCATATAAATTTTGCCGGTGAAGTGCAACCCAAATGGACCATGCCAGGTCGGGTCAAGTACATACCAAATATAGTTATGGACTTAGACATTAATCCAATAGTCTCCCACTTGGATAAGTCTAAAACTATTATTGAGTATGACTTCAAAACCTAACTGGCAATCGTAGCTCTTAAAGCCGTTGTCGAACTCTGACCTTGTCAATGACTTGTCCATTAGATAAGGGATCATATATTCCTCCATTCTAGATATCATATGGACTGAGACATGGATTATAATCATTCTCTCTGTCCATTTGTTGTTTCCCGATTTTCGATTTATGATGACTGACTGATTGAACAAATCAAATCAGTCCTGGCTTGGCCAAGCACTCACATGTGTCATCGCTAAATCATCGAGGGGCCCACAGATATCGCTTTTATCCCGAAGGTAAAAGGAATGGATAAACTTCGACTCATATGGCTTGTTCTACTACTTGTTGAATCATACACAAAGGCACGTTTTATAACATCGAGTTACCAAATGCGTTTTCGTGCAATCAATGTATAACCAACTCATAGTAACAACTCATATCTCTAGGTTTGAAGAATATAAGATATTATCGTCTCATGATCACTCGTGATAAAATCCATGAAGTGATTCAAATGAGCGCGGGTTGAATCCAATACTCAGAACTTATGAGCACTCATGAGTGTTGTAGCACCACTTTGTCCACCAACTTGGACCTCTACAAACCAACCCATGACAGTCTTGATTCATATCTACTTCCAACATATGACCGACTGTGGATGGTTTGAATAACTTAATCATTCAGGAAGAGCGACTTAGTTATTCTGGAAGTCAAAACATGCAAAGTGAAACACATGAATAAATGAATCAAATATGGTATCAAACCCTATGAATATAAATAAACACTTTTATTTATCACCATACTGATTACTCATTATTCATTGTTTCGGTTTTATCAACTTTATACTTGAATTAAAAACACTAGTTGTCCCATGCTCCAAGCATGTACACTATGTTTTTCTTAAACAATAGCTTTGCCATACACCAAGTATGCACTCTATGTTTGTCTATGATCCTTACTTTGTGAAATAAACTAGTTGAACATAATTTCAATGATTCTAATTTCACACTCCCAAATCCTTATCGAAAAATGTGAGAATTTCAAATTCCTAACATTTATCAAAATCTGTTTAGATTTTAAACTTATATGCACTGACCCTCCTGTAATGAATATGTACAAAGTCACAAAGACTTGTCAACAGTCATTATAAAGTATTCCAATGGAGATCAACTCCATGGAAACTAAGTCTCATATTCAAAGTACATTGCTTTGGACATGCTTCTTGCATTAAGTTTTCTAATCTTACACAGATAACTTCCACCTATGGAGACAACTCCATATTCTCATTTTGACTATCACTTCTGAATAAGAGATGCCTCTTTTCAGAATATGTCAATATGGTCCTTCCAAAATTAGCACTATACTTCCAACTGTCCCTGAGCAACCAATCTTTGGTAAACCTCAGATTGTCCTCGACAATTGCTTAATCATTTTAGTCATATCCAATTCTAGACCTTTTCCCTTCTTAATGCCTCTGGGCATTTGGAAAAATTTAGAAATGACAAATATTATAGCACATGCAATCGATCCTGTACCCAAAGCAAATGGTACACGATTCATGATGTCTCACATAAAGACATGATTCTAGACCAGTCTTTTGCTACAATATTTTTATTTGCCATGTTTTCAAAATTTGACTATGAAGAGGGATGTCGTAATCATAATCGAATTTTGAGAACGCAATATATAGAATTTCCTTAAGTTGAACCAATCCAACATGAAATTCATATATATATTCTTCACTAAAGATGATTAAAATCTCAATCTAAGCCTTTAGAACTGAAATGAAGTATATCCTCTCCCGTAATTATAGCAAAACAACTTTTTCAATCCCTGCAGCCTCACGAATTGAAACTTTTGTTTTCTATAATTAACATTGCTAACTTGCAACACTAACAATAATTATCATGCTCCCACTAACATGATGATTATTAGCATAACACTTATGCTCCCACTAGCTTTGACATGTACTCAGAAATCAGCTGGACTTCTAGAAATCAATACTTTATTGACTTTCTTACCAAAGTTCAGATTTCTGATACAAGATGCTTTGATAAAACTTTATCAAAATCATACACCTTTCCTTAGATAGCATGCATGTGTGTCTAAACAATTTCAGAACTATGAAAAGGGATGCCGTAATCATAGTCTCAATTGTTTAGACCTTTTGCCATCTGGTTCAAATCTACTTGGTGGAAGTGTTTCCTCACCATCATTTTCATGAATCGGAGAGAAACCTTATGACCCTTAGATTTTATGGTGTATGTGTTCTTATCCATGTGAATCGTCAAAACCATAGTCATAAGACAAGGATAATGACAAATCCAAACTCATATGGACTGAACTTATGCAATCTTAACTTCTTGCCACCTGGCAGTACAGGGCCTGCCATTGCTTCCAAGTTGTTATGCAACCAATTGAGAACTTTCAGAACTCCTATGCAAAGCCAACTTTAACTGGAATGGGCACAGAATATGTCAACACGATAGGTTATAAACCTCAAGTCGTGTGCTAGTGAAGAACCTCAGGTTTTATTCTTGATTAGTTCTTGAAATTCTTTTTAGGATCTTTAAGACTCCCACTATCCTCTTGACATATAAGACTATCTTGCCAAATATTCAAGAGATAGTGCAGATTCTTTATCAAGACAAACACTTCACACAATTGGCCTTAGTTGGTCTTTGTTTTATCCAAAACATCACAACTTACCAATTTCAAATGTACAAGAGTAGGACACTTTTACTCTTACATTTCACAAGTGTTTTAAACCTTTCTTTAAGATATGTCACTCAAGTTACAATCTTGGAGTATGACTCTAAGAATCGTTTTGGAACGAAGTATGACTCATCTTCCTGATCTAACCATTTCAACAATTCATGACTCCTCTTCTTAGTCATAAGAATGCACTAAGATGACCTTTAGAGGACTAATTGTGATATGATTTCTAAATCATTAAGATGATCACAAACATGATACTAAAGTACTCTCCCATCTTTTCAGATTTGAGAAACTTTTATCTTTCTGCCTAATTTGATTCTTCCCATTCGTTTTGCCATACATTGAGACTTTTCCAATGTTTCAGAATTATACTTAAACTTGTAAGTATAACCATATTTACTAAACTTTAGTAAATCAAATAGTCTTAACGAGCTTTGTGGTGGACATGACCAGTGCACAAGAATGTGTACTCGATCCCTTTAGTCCTTCACTTGACTCACACATCCATGTGAACAAGTAATTAGTCTTGATTTTCCAATGCTTGAAAGTTCTCATTCATCATACTACTCAACTTGCATGATTCCAAGTTTCGGTCCAATTGAAACTTGGGTGATGAGGAACTTTCCTGATTTGGTAAATTTAGACACTACCACAAATGAAAGAATCAAATCCATTTTCCAATATTGCTGTCAGTGGAATCATATAAGCAACAATTTTCCACAAATGCCATTGTAAGGATACTTCAAATAAATAAAATTAAACAATTTTCTTTTATTTTAAAACTTTGCGGAAAAACTTATCCTTACAATCCACATGGAAAATTGTTGTAATCTATTCCTTAGCAATATATCATAACTTCTTAAGCAACTGCTCAAAATTCTAATGCGATCGAAATCCACCTTCGCAATCAGAATCAGCATATACTTCCTTTAAGATTTCTCTCTATTCTTTGATTCTTAAAACATCAACATGTGACCCAGTCACATCATGTAATGAGGATCTCAGAATAGAACTTAACAGAGTTAGATAATGGGCTCTACCTGATGTAGAGTCAAACTTATTGACTTTAACATCCTTAGGTAAATTTGGCAGCTTTGCAATCAACGCCCCTTCCTTTGGCAAAATAAACATATGGACCATTTGGTAATGGGACTATCTCAGACTTAGCCTTTCTCTTTACCATTTGGTCAACCGGGTTGACTATGGCCAATCCCTTTCCATTGGGAAGAGAATGCTTTTTCTGGATTTCCAGTGTCACCATTGTCACTGTCCATAAAGTTTTTGGGAAGTTGATCTTCTAATCAAATTTGCTTTACTATCGTTCCAAATCATTGCTGATTCAGCAGCACCAAGCAAATAGATATGATCATTAAGGTTCATGTCATAGTCTGTTTCATAGTAGTCCCAAAGGAAATCACTATGTGACTTAGAAAGTGATTGAACATCCAACTTTCTCAAGACTTTGACACCCAACTCTCCCGGCTTGACAATATGTGACTTCATCTCTAAGATGTGATCACACATAGACCTTGCTTGCCATTAGGGCTTGAGTGACCTTGAACTTGTGGGTTAGGGAGAATAATTGGAGGAGGTGGAGGAAGAGAAGTATGACTTCCATGAGCCAAACTCGGGAAGTCATATTCATTAGGAAAGCTTGGTTTGGGAAGATCATTGTTGTCTAAACCAGTCATCAACAATGGGAGAAATTCACGTAAAGGTGATTTAAGTCCTTAATATAACACCCAATATGATATATTAAGGCTAGGACCCAACAAACTATTTTATAACTTGGAAGAGGGATGTCGTAATCCAAGCTATAAAATATTTGAAGGTAGGTGAATGACGATTCACCAATTTCCACCAAGATAAACGAAATGTATTATTAGGTTTTAATTGGTTTTGAAACTCCTAGAATCTTTTGAGATTCATTGAACTTTTCAATGGCATGTTTCAATCTCGAGTGTGCCCTTCAGGTTTTGTGACTAGGATGCCGAGGATCACAAAACAAGGTGTGAAGTAACCATGCAAATATACTTGGTACCCTTAATATTTACCCCTCAATCGATGTGCCGGTTAACCACACATGCTCCAACGATACTATGATAAACATTAAGTTACCCTTTGCCTACCTTGTTAAGTCCAGGTTAGTGTGTCGGTTAACCACACACGCTCCACTAACAGCTTAAACAAAGTGCAAAGTGTAATTTCATGGATTAACACCTTATTCACATTTTCCTAAGTAACTAAGATTGGGAATTTATAAGTGTTTAGTTACTTAGTATTTATCATTATACTTATAATGAAGGGAGAATTATAGTCCTTATCCTACCTGTTCGGCTAACGACCCTCCACCAGTCAAGGAAGCGGTGGGTGAGAGTGGACACCCATTAAACTGCCATTTTATAGGCAGTAACCTTATACCCCCCTTATAGACCGGCTTTGTGAATGAGGCCTACTAATGGTAAGACGACTTGCTCTTATATATATAATATATTAAACTTTTAATATTATAATAGTATAAGGGTGTATTTTAGACATTTAAAATACTTGGTGGTTTAATCTATTAATTAAACTATACTCTTAATTTAATTAAATTTAAACCATGTCATTATGGAATTATTAATTCTCTTTTAATTAAACACTTTAATTATCTATTAATAAAGTCCATAAGAGTTAATTGAATTATTCAATAAAAACATCATAATTCCAATTATTAAATTCAAAATTAAAACCATTTAATTAATTGTTTAAGTTATGAACCCAAGAGTTTTAGAATTCAATTCTTTTTTTTTATCATAAAAAACTTTTTCCAAATTCCAAAACTTGAGGGCAAGTTTTGTAACTCTTGAAAACTTTTGGATTCCATAACTTATGGAGTTAAATACTTGTTTTATGATGAAACTTTTCATGTTCCATAACTTAAGAACAAGTTATGGAATTCTTTAAAACATTAAGACCAAGTTTTGTAACTCCATAAAGAACTTTGAATCAATTTTTTTAAAAACCTTTTCATATCCATAACTTATGGAGGTTTCAAAAAACTCTTTAGATCAAACTTTTAAAACTAATAAAATAATCATATCATTTTATCTTTTACTAAATGTGACCTAATTCAACTCATATAGCAAATGATTCAAATTTTACAAATAATTAGTTTTTCACAAAAACAAGTAATTATCTTAAAATTTGACAAACGTCATGTTTTTTTTTTCAACTTGAAAATAAAACATTTGCATCAATATAACAGAAAACAACCCATGGCTCTGATACCACTGTTGGGTTTTGAGCATTCTAACACTCCTATGGTGTACATGCAACCCTATAAACCTTGGATCTATGTTTTCTCTATTATACATGCAAATATTAACTATTCCAAGGTTTCATCCTAACTAGCATATTATGAAGCACCTATACTACAAAGTTCTAGTTAGATGACATACCTTTTGATGTAGCTTGATGTCTTCAAGCTTTAAGAGCTTAGCCCCATTAGTGTGGAAGCCTCAAATGGAATCACAAATCACCAAAACACCTTGCAAGAACTTGAGAGAATATGTATGCACACTAAAATCGGCCCACTCTTATTTTCACTCACCTGTGCCAATTTTGTGAGCTAAGGACCCCTTTATATATTATGGAGGATTAGGGTTACATCCATGTAAACCCTAATACCCATGACCTTTCATTTACATAGGATCCATGGGTTAAAAGCTCCATGGACCATCCATGAAAGCTTAGCCCAACCTAAATGAACTTGGCCCATTCCATATATATAAGAGTCCATATTTAATTAGTTCTTTTTTATCACTTAATTAATTCTGAATTAATTCTTGATCAATACTAATTAAATAATATGATTCCATATTAATAAATTAGAACTTATAATATATTAATATAAATCACAAATATACTATTCTCAAAAGACTATCCATATAAATTGTGCCGGTGAAGTGCAACCCAAATGGACCATGCCAGGTCGGGTCAAGTACATACCAAATATAGTTATGGACTTAGACATTAATCCAAAAATAGTAGCATATAAATTATCTATAAGAAACGTACCAGATACGACCGAAGGGTCCTGGTAGCCTCTCTGCTTCCGATCACAAACGCCCTGCCACGTCCTATGCCTCCTTGACTCCTTAACTTTGGACATTCTTTCTTGATGTGTCCAACCTCCCCACACTCATAGCACTTTCTTCCTTCACCACGGCCTGTTCCAATATTTGTTCCCTGATTCACTGTTGCAGGTGTTGCACTCCTACAATAACTAGCAGTATGCCCCTTTTTCTTGCACGTCGTGCAGACAAAATAGTCACCTGGATGATGACGGTTGCACTGATTGCACCATGAAGATTTTGGTTGTGTGGGTACTGCTGTCGTGGCTGCATAATTGGTTGCCACTTCTTGTCTTTTCTCAGATGATTGTTTGGGATTCTTCCTATTAAACTTGCGCTTGTTTGTTCCAGATTTGGGAGATTCAGCCTTTGAGACCACTTCTGTTCCTTGGATCTCTGTGAGGGTTAGCTGATGAGCTATTCTTTTGGTGTTGTCATAAGTCGTAGGCTTTGATGCGATCACCATGCCTTTAATTTGGGATGCTAAACCCCAAATATATCGCTCAATTTTCTTATATTCGGGGGTTACAAGTGCTGGACACATTACAGCAAGATCATTAAATCTAGCGGTATAAGCTTTTATCTCAGAACCCTTCATGGTTAGGGTCCACAGTTCTTGTTCCAGTTTATGTATCTCCTCCCTAGGACAATACTCCTCCACTAGCATCATTTTTAGCTCCTCCCATTTCATGGAATTTGCAGTATCAATTCCCATTGTATTCACATGGTTGTTCCACCATGTGAGTGCTGCATCAGCGAAAGTACATGCTGCAAATTGTACTTTACAATCATCTGGACAGAAGCTTATTTGAAAGACGGACTCTGTCTTTTCTATCCACCTCGTCAAATTAACTACCCCTTCATTTCCATGAAAGCTTTTGGCCTGCAATTCATAAAATCTTTGTAGGTACAGGTTCTAGCGGTCCCTACATGGCCTTCATTTCTAACTCCATCTCTTGTGACATTAGATAGTTCCGCAGCAATTCTTTGAGCTATGATTCCCTCCAGTTGTGTTGTACCTATTGGGGGGTTTGGTTCTGGTGGTTGTTGTGGTGCTGATGGTCGGTTAGGGTTTAGTCGATTACTCCTTCTAGGCATTTTGTTTTAGTTCCTAAAATAATAAGAATTTTATAAGTTTTGTTAATTATTTAATACACGAGTACTAAATACTTCAATTATTCTTCAAAGTGTAAAACATAATAGACAACACCATGATTACTGTAATATATGCTTCATATTATTACCAGCGGTTACATCAGTTTATCTAGGTTTATAAGAGAAAAGTTTCTATAAACATTGCAAAATTTGCAAGGTTTTCTACATCCTTGCTATAAACTTTCCTCTTTTCGCCTTAACTAGTATGATTTCTCTATTTACACAACCACTAGTTTTAGCTTATCTACCAGAAACCTAAATGATGACCTAGCACGTCAGTGACATTAACCACTTGCTCCTCAAGTGCTTGAGTTCTCTGCTCAAGACTTCCCGTGCGTTCTTCATTTCTTGAGGTTTGATTGTAGAGTTCTAACTCTGCAATCCTTGTATCGTGAGTAATCATGTCGTTATAGGCGAAATTTATACGATGATGGACATCCATCACCGATTCCTGATCTCGCGTCCTTTGTCCTTCTAGCCTTCGTACTCTTCCAGAGAGATGAGTAGCGCTTCCTTCTACAATTTCCATCTTATCTTCAATTTTCACACTTTTCTCAAGCAATTGAGATAAAGTGTTATCTTCAGAAGAATGTGGGAAATGTGGTCGAGATGATTGACCAGTCTCATACATCTTAGCAGCTCTTTCTTCCGCCACCCACCTATCAACGGTTTGTGCGATCCGTGCAGGTTCATCTTGAACTCTATGACTTCCTGAAGATGTCGCCTTCTAATTCTTCTTAATCTTTTTCCATATCAGTATGGATTTACGTGCCGTGCGTTTCATTTTTACTCCTCCTGGAACTTTACGGTAAAGAGTGTTCAGTGGTGGTAAAGATGATGCCATCGACTCTGTCCCCTCCATGGATTCGCTTTCTTCCATTGGTTCACTCTCTTCCCATTCGTTGGAGGGTAAAGGTGCTCCATCGTCAGAAGGTATTGGGTGAAAGGTGGTTGGATTTATAGGGTAGTAACGATCGCCTACCATCATGGGGAATGAAACTTCCTTTTCTTCATCCGTATCCTAGATGATTATCCATTCTCGTGAATGTGCCATGTCCAATTCCTATACGTTTTAGATCATCAAGAGTTTTAGTCTATCAAATATTACTCCCAAATTAAATAGTTCATATGATCTGATCATAATAAAATGTAGTTGCGCACCTACACCTAATTGTGATAGGATATACGCACATATAAACTTTAGTTGGAATATTTGATCTAAATCCTTGAGATCAAAAACATTCTGGGTATTAAGGTGTATTCTCATCGCGGGTCTGAGTCTTTATATATGACTCTATATTCTTATTTATTGTATTCACGTTTTAACTATTGTTTGTTACTTCAGGTCTATCTGATAAGGCTCCGGCCAGTCAGGACAGTCGAAAGGGCAGGATCATTTTAGCATATAGCCGTTCTGGAATCCAGCAACCCAAATCGGCATGTCTATCCTTGTCATCGCTCCCGTAAGTAGTCCTTCAGTAGAATAAATAATAATACATTTTATTGTAGGCTAAGGGATATACCTAAACCTAATAGAGTAAGCCCTAAACTATAGTCGTGCTTTCCTAAGAAAGTACTAGTTCACTATAGTTAATAGCTCTGATACCAATTTCTGTCACACCCCCAGCCATCGGCGGAAACACCGGGTAGTGTAACGTCATTCTTCGTATCACAGTTATATAACATACATTGAACAGTACTAAGAAAATATATACCTTTATTGATAACTGAAAGTTACATAACTGTTTTTCTAGAACCTATTACATAATATCCGATTATGGCATACTTCTTAATGAACAGAAAGGTAATAGTAAAACTTCTTCTATTCAAATACATACCAGCTTTTCAAGTTCCTGAAAACACATGCATTTTAAAATACGTCAACATAAAGTTGGTGAGTCCACAGGTTTTGACTCCATAAAATAATACATTTTTCCACGTTCAAAAGTATAGTTTTGAAAGTATCATTTTGACTCTCCAACATTTAGTAGGTATATTAGGTATAATAGTTTACTTATCAATTAAGTGTTATACCTAAACATTCCTTAAACCTAAGGTATAAGTAGGGGAAACTTATACTTAACATTAATACTTGTATACGACAAAGTATAATGCTTCTAACAATTTGCTATCATGAGCCTGTAACCGCGGCTGTGACATAATACCTCTGATAAAATACACTAATGATTTACCATGAGAAACAAACACACTCATGATTTACCATGAGAACAACACTGTACGCTTCATTGACGCCGGAACAATAACAAGTACAAGGATAGTTCATCACTTGCTTTTGGTTGACTGTAGCTAACAGTCATAAGTGGGGTGGTCAACCCGTATACTAATTATACACGAATTCCTCGCTCACACAGGATTAATGGTTACAGTTCAGAGGATTTCCGCTAAGATCCCCAATCTTAGTTGATGAATACACTTACTCATGTAGACTTCGACGGCTTCCTATAGCTCTAACAACAAAAGCATTTTCATGTCTAAAACCCTAAGTTACTAGACTATGCTTTTAAACATTACTCCTAACTTCATAACATTTAGGCAGTATAACAGCTATATCTTGAAGTAAAACTAGGTTTTATCTTGACCTAAAACCAATAATAACAACATATAACGTTCCTAGTTTTATCTTGACATAAAACTATCAATAACAATATATATATATATATATATATATATATATATATATATATATATATATATATATATATATATATATATATATATATATATATATATAACATACTAAGTTTTATCTTGACATAAAACTAACAATAACAACATATAACATACCAAGTTTTATCTTGACATAAAACCAATAATAGCAACATACTTTATAACTTAGCATATAGAACTTCCGAATATAACTTCGGAACTATATCGCACACAACATATATATAGAATCCTAAGTATAACTCAAGATCTACATTAGTAAAATAACATGCCGACAGGTTGATAATAGTTGTATATATTCAAAATATTATATTTAGAACAACTATACCCCGACTATTATAACTATATATTATCATATAGACATAATAATAATGTATATATAATATTTAGCATGCGTTTTCCCCCGAAATATTAGAAAGTGGGGCCGTGAAACTCACCCTAGTAGCGTAATTTTATGTAATCTAAGCAGAAACGGTCAGCGTACAAGGTCGTCGGGGCTCGGGATGCAAGATGGTCTCAGCAAAGGAGAGAGGAGAAGGAAGTTTAGGTGTAAGAATTGTGACAACCCGAAACTTTTCCCGTTATCCTTACCCAGTTTCCGTTAATAAAATTTGGATTTTTATTCAATTCCGTCAAATTTCTTAATTTGGGAAGGACCTTAAGTTTTAAATAAATAATATGTATTTTATATGGTTCGGAATAAACCGGGAATCACGCGAAAAACTTGAACTTCCTCGAAAATCACCGAGTTCACGGTCAGGACGAGTTTACGACCGTAAACTCGTGTAGACCGTAAACACGTTTACGGTCAGGTGGTCCCCTTTTTGACCGAGAACTCTACCTTATATATATAGAGTATTTGGCCTTCATTTCACACCTTAAACACTTCAAAGGCTTTCTCTCTCTACTCTCTCTCTACCTTCATCGAGTTCAAGCTATCTTCAAGAATCCTCAAGAACACGGTTGTGTTTTGGACCGAAAACACCCCCATTTGCCTCCAAATCGTAAGTACCATCCTCCTTTACATCTATCTAGTTACAATCCTTCATTTTGGACTTAAGATCATCACTCTTGCATGAACAAAAGAGTTTACGGTCCTATGAATCTTCATAGAACGTAAACCCTTATAAAGGGTGTTCTTATAGCCTTTACCCTTCCTAAGGCTAAGCATGGTCCCTAGAATCTGATGCCTTTGAATGAAGCCCTTGAAAACCATCATTTGTGCAAGATTGATGAGTTTACGGTCTAGTGTATCTCCTTAGACCGTACACCCTTCAATGACCGTATACTCATGGGCCGTAAACCCATGGACCGTGAACTCCATGACCGTAAGGTCATTGGACCGTAAACACTAAGACCGTAAACTCCAATGGTCATACCTCTTTGACCGTAAACTCTATAGGGTGGCCATATACCCTAGTTATGCAATCATATGTGATTGTATCCCATAAATCTTAGAGTTTCCTAGCCAATAAGGGTGTTACCCTTCTTATTTAGTCGTCTATACACTAAATTCATACACCTACATGTCTATATGTGTCTATTAGGATCGTTGTGTGCTCAAGGTTACACCTGACACTCTGCACTCCTCTTCCAACCACACGTCAGAACCACTCACTACAAGTGAGTTCATACCCCTACGCTTTTCCGAGTTTTTCATGTTTTCAGGGGGAATACAAGCAAAAGTACAAGGAAACTTATGCTCAAAATATATTATTTTGTTTAAGATAACTATATTTCTAGTATGCTTTTAACATGGAAAACAGTTTTTACCAAACGATTAAGAAATCAACTCGTAGAAACAGTTTTCAAAACTAGGGTAACGAACTTGTGAATCATGTCGTAAAATGTATCATTTTATAAAGGATTCCTGAAAATCAGAAAAAGGATTTTCCATATTATTACTTGTAAATTTGTTAGTCTAGTTGGAGACACGTCCTTGGTAACACTCCCACAGAATCGGAGTGTAGGACTAGCACTTGTGACCCGAATCTCTTGTAGGGAGAGCGTGATGTTGTGTATAGATCTATACGGGATTCACAATCCCACACCTTGCTGCTAGCTATAGTAGGATCGGCAGGTCTACGGGTGACAAAGTCATTAAGGATATCGGCCGTTGCGGGCCATATCCAGTCAGTGATGGTCATGAAACTCACAATGTAGATAGTAGAGATTTACTTTTGTAATAATGAATCAAGTGAACTAACCTCAAAGTAATATTCGATTTAATTACTGGAGGGTATTAATAATAATATCTTCAGGACTTAGTTCATCACGGTTTTCTTTTATTTAGTTTTTAAAGCTATTGTACCTCTCTGGGTGTAACCAGGGTCTTTAAAAGAAAACTGCTTTTATTAATACGAGTATAGTAGATACTTGCATACCTCAGTTTAAAACGAACAATCAACCATCAACCTTTAGGGAAAATGTAGGATTTTCCCGGGATAAACCGGCTATTCAAAACGGATTTGTTTATCATGTAATCAACGGATATTCATATTCATTCCACGACACCTTGGATTGTACGTATCTTAGTACGAATATGGAAGTCATGGAAGGAATGGGTTTTCAAACATGCTTTTATTAAGAAAATATAGGATTTTCTTGAGGAACACTTTTCAAAAGGATCAAAGAACATTTTCCACCAAAAACTAAACACTTATGAACTCACCAGCTTTATGCTGATATTCTTTCGAACTGCTTGTATTCTCAGGAAATCAGTAGACATGTACTCTTTGGAGTTAGAGAAGCCGGAGCAATAATAGTCTTGATGTTATACTTTTGATATGAACGAAATTATGTATTAAGACAAATGTAAACCTTTTTCATATATGTATTCAATGTTTGGTTGTGTTTACTATGCTTGCTATGATACAATTGTTGTGATACTACACATGACGTCAACCACCCCCGAACGTTTCCGCCGTTCTGGTTTGGGGGTGTGACAAGAATGGCTGAAGTCGGACCTGCTATTTATAGTAAGGATTTTGGACCCTCACGTCGTGAGTTTTATAAGGCTCACGTCGTGAGTTTTGGATCTTATCCCCGTAGACTTGCCATTTGCGTCCCTAGCTTCGGAAGGTGGCCATGTGACTCCTCACGTCGTGAGATATCCTTGCTCACGTCGTGAGTTTGGATCTTATCCCCTCGAAGCCTCGTCATACACCTTCTAGATTCCGAGATGTGGATAAATGACTCCTCACATCGTGAGTTCTGTGCTCACGTCGTGAGCTCGGTCAGATTAGGGTTTCTGACAGCTGAATCTTCGGAAGGTCGTAACTTTCACATACGAACTCCGTTTTTGACGTTCTTTATATGCACGCGTAGGTATTTACAAGTACTACAACTCTCTTTTAGACTCTAATAGCTAATTCTAAGTCTATTTTAAATTCCTCTTATTATAGAGATTTATAGTGTTCGGTTTATCATAACTTCTTCATGCGAAGTCAGATTCAGACATTCTCTATATTTTTGGAATCGTATGGACGTATACTTTGAGTTGTATCATAAAGAAAGTTCATATTTGTAGTAGAATTTATCATGAACTACATAGCACTCTTATCATATTACTAGTTTAACAAAATCACATTACATGATTGGCATAATCACATGTGATTCTCTATTGACTTATTTTGACTAGTGTTACACCCGACAATTTCCGTTGTGATGGAAATTGCATTTACCGCACTTCGGTAGGTTCCCAGCATATTGCTTTGCTGGTGTAGGGGTAATAGGAACAGCAGTGGGAGTAGTAGCGGCGTGGACTGCCACTATCTGTTGTTCCTTGGAAGGTTCTTACGAATATTGACCCTTCCTCTTGTTCCAAAACTTCTTCTTGTTATTGTTGTTGGCATTGTTGTTATTGTTGTTGCTTCCTTTGGTTTGTTCTGGAACAACAGTCATGAAGCCTTGGCGGACTCCATGGTCGACAAGGGACTGTGCCAACTGTTTGGCACTATCGAAAGTAACTGGTTTGGAAGCTAATACACTTCCTTGAATCTGGGGTGACAGCCCCCACATATACCTTTCAATCTTCTTGCTCTCCAGAGCAACCATTCCCGGGCAAAGTATTGCTAAGTCACTGAACCTATTTGTATAGGTGGTGATGTCCGAACCTACCATAGTAAGGCCCCAAAGCTCTTGTTCGAGCTTCTGTACTTCGCCTCTCGGGCAGTGCTCTTGCATGAGCATTTGTTTCAGGTTCTCCCAACCCATGGAGTTAGCCACTACCAGAGTTAGTGACTTAACGTGGCCATTCCACCATGTTAGGGCTCGTTTGGAGAAAGTGCAGGCAGCAAATTTTACCTTGCTCCCCTCTGGGCATGAGCAGATCTCGAATACTGCTTCCGTTTTCTCTATCCATTGAGATAGAGCCATTATTCCTCCAGTCCCATTAAAGGATATGGGTTTGCTGTTCGTGAAGTCCTTGTAAGTGCATTCCCCGGAACGACCTTGGTGTTGACCATTAGTAGAGCTATTTATTCCTCATCTTGACCCATTGTTACTTATTTGTGCTATTGCTGCTGTCACGGCAGCTGTTACAGCAGCCTGAAAAACAGCATTGTCCATTGATGGAGGTGGTGGTGGTGGAGGAGGTGGTGGTGGTCCTGTAGTATTGATGTATCGGGGATTTCTTCTTGGCGGCATGATTCTGCCATAAGTTAAAAGACGAATTCTTGATAGTCTTCAGAAATGGTTATGGAGAGTTCTTAGTATTATATGCTTTACATTCCGAACATTACCGAATTGTAAGTTAATTGCGAAATGGAAACTTACAACAATAAGTACATGATTTTCTTAACATTTTAAGAACTAAATGAAATACCCCATGAAATAATAAATGCGTGTCAATCTCATTGATATTAATATTTAATACATCGATCAGGAAAATTTGACTTTAACACAGGTCTAGAGTACATCAATGAAAGTGGGAAAATTTTGACAGCATTCACACCCCCGAATGGTGTAATCACAATTCGTGAGGTTTACATATATAAAAGAAAGAGTAGCACCAACGCTCACTCGATAAGTCTATACATAGTTCAAGTAGTACGCACGCTACTCCAAACGGGTGATATGCTGAGGACATCGGTATGTGGTCGTGGAAGTTTAAGCTCGAGCTACTTGACGTTCAGCCTCGATGATGCGCCTCTCCATTTCAGCGGTAATGTCCTTCTGAAGGGAAAAGGTGTGCTCTATTGTTCGCTCATTTTCTTCGTCCAGGCGATGAAGACGTACCGCCGTGACTTGGGCGGTGGCACCAAAGTCCATGATCTGGTTGGCGTTCACTCTAGCTTGCTCGCCTTGGTTGGCGATGCGACGAACCATGACAGGGAGTGCCCTGTCAGCCGAACCTCCGTTACTGAGATTTTAAAAGCCTTGCCCCATGTCATAGGGTGGGCGCTGTCCTTGTTCCTGACTCCATCGTTTCAGATCTTCAGCCTAACGGGGCGTAGGGCCCTGAAATTTCCATCGGGGGTTTGGTGCTTCTTGGGGAGGATTGTAGACCTCCGGTTCCGAGTCAGTGCCCCCATCCGCTTCTTCCTCTTCTTCTTCCTCTTCCTCCTCTTCGGGATCTTCTTCTGGATCTTCCTCGGGAATCTCTTCGGGATCCTCTTCTGGATCCTCCTCGACCCAGCCTCCATTGTCCTGGTTAGGGTAGTAGGGATCCCCGGGGATATGAAATCCTGCCATTTCGTCTGATCGATAATAGAGATAAGAGAAATATATAAAAATTGAGTGTAAACAGAAAATTTTATGATAAGACCTACACCGAGTCCTCCTATAACTACCTAGTGTATACAAATTACCTACAATTGAGATCGAATAGGCCGTTGGATAAGTAGCTTCATTCTAAGCCCACATCCAAACAAGGAAAAGGACCTAAAGCGAAATCATAAATCCTAAGTCTATGAAACCTCAATCATGTGTAACTTTAAAGTATGCACTTTGCAATTATAGACCTGTCAGTGAAGCTTTTTAGTTTTTATAAGTATAGTCCTATTTATTTGACAATTCTTAGTTCTAACGAAATATCGAGGCTTACATGCTTATTACAGTTTTTATAGTGTCACAAAATACTCCTATAGTACTTAAATTTATAAGTTTGATTCTAGTGTTACTTTGGTAAGTTTTTGACTTGTTTCTCACTACGACTATTCCCCGACATATGTTGGTCATATCTCGGATAAATATAGTTGATCAGGCTATATTCATCCTTGATCCGATTACGTACTCCGAGGCTTAATCATAGTGTCCAACTTGTCTTAATACTTTCATATAGTTCTAACTATAACATTAAACCGTTGTGCATGCCTGTATTTATACTTTTATGAAACTAACATTTTAATTTAATAAAGTACAGTTTGTGTGAAAACGTTTAGTCCGAGAGTTTTAGTCCCTTTGCATTTATAGTTTGTATATCTTATGCGGTTCGATATACTTAGTTCACTATAAACAATGCTCTGATACCAATATGTCACACCCCCAAACCAGAACGGCGGAATCGTTCGAGGGCGGATGACTTCATGTAGTATCATAACAGTTGAATGAATAGTAAATAAAGAAAACACAACCACCATAAATATAATTTAAAAAGTTACATTGTTGCTTGTAGTACATGTTTCAAAATAAATTACATTATGATGATATAATAAGTTTTGAAATTGATGCCTTAGCGTCCCTTCCCCAAAAGCTGTTGTTTACCTGTATTACTGAATCCCTGAGAAATACAAGTAGTTTTGAAAAAGTGTCAACAATTAAGTTGGTGAGTTCATATGCGTTTTTGTATAAGAATCATATGCCTTTTCGTATAAAGTAACAAAGTTTGTTTCTAGAAAATCCAATATTTTCCATAAATGAATGGTAGTTTTAAAAGTTCCAAAAACCGGAATGCATAAGTATTTCCATACTTATTATAGTGTAACTAGATTTATATATGTATATATAATCACTAAGGCGTTGGATAGCCCCGTAAACCAAAATGTTTTTTTTAATACTTCATGTGAGTTTTTATAACCGTACTATTGACCCGGACTGCCTGTAACAATGTTCTTCAGGCGTTGGAATGATATGACGTTTGTCACCCCAGACCTGCCGGTCTAACTGTAGCTAACAGTTTAGGTGCGGGATTGTCAGTCCCGTATAGATCTAAACACAAGTATCACGCTCTCCCTACAAGAGATTATGGTTTATAACACAGGACTTGAAATGCATACTTGAAAGTACGTGAAGTTAAATGTCTCACAAAAGTTAGTACCAAATAGATTTACGTATGAAAAGTCCATTTTTCTTGTAAATGTAAGTATTTCCTCTTTATAGTGTTTATAGCATGTAAAATATCATGAATATCTCGCAAACTATACCCATTATAGTTTTTCAAAAAGTGTGTTTCATTTGGATGATAAACATTGGTGTATTACCAACTTTTCACGTAAAGTATAACATTTGTAATATCGTTATTTTACTTATTTAACATTTATACAAAAAAATGTAGATAAAGCATTAGAAACTGTATGTAACGATTTGCATTTAAACATAAGTTTTTCTCACGTTTCACTTGTATTCCCCCCCCCCCCCTAAAATATAGAAAAGACGTGAAAATATAGGGGTATGAACTCACCTTATGTGTAGTCGCGGTTAGATTTCACGAGATAAAAACGATGATCTTTGAGTTTAGAAGTACGTGAAGCTAATCGTATCCTATTATGGTTAAACACACAATAATGTGTGAATAAAATGAACCTTCATGAAAATATGAGCATGAACACTTAGATTTTATATAAATACTTACCAAAAATCCTTAAGAGTTTTGCTAGAAAGAAATATGGGATCTCCTGGGAATACTTGATGAAGGTCTTGAAGAGAAAAGGGAAAAGGAGGGAAAGTTGTCTTGGGATAAAGTATGAGAAAAGTTTACTGTGAATGGGTTTAGGATGACCTTTAGTTCGTATATATGCATGTAGGATAAGAAAAAGGTGGTGAGAATTGATAGTGAAGTGACATTTGCTTGGGTAAGTGTGATATCACCTTGGGAAGGTAAGTTTTCAACCAATCAAGTCAATACAAGTGGCCAAGTGGGTGATTAAAATAATATATCATTAGATATTATTTCATGAAAATGTGCTTTAAGGCTTCAATTTTGGCATAAAATAGGAGTTTTGTGGGTTTTACTTAGGAAAATTACGTGTTTGAGGGAATTTCCGGAGCCAAAATCACTTAAAATTACTAAAAAGTCCGAAATGGTTGAAAATCCGGAGTAGGGTTCGGATCTGCGAGGGTTCCGAAGTCAATATGCCAATTCCGGAGCCAAATGTGTAAATTCCGAAGCTATCTCTAAGTTTCCGGAGTGGGTCAGCAGCTTCCGGAGCGGATCTGTGGCTCCGAGATGCGAGGCTGTCCGGGGTGAAGTCTTCCTATCGTGTGCGAGATGGTCCGAAGCAGAGCATTCTGGAGCTACTTTCCGGAGTGGAGGAAGTTCTGAAGTGTACAAGGTCCGGAGCATGCGAAATTGTCCGGGTGAGAAGGTTCCGAATCAGAAGGTCTCCGGACTAAGAGGGTTCCGGACCAAGAGGGTCCTTTTGGGTTTTCTCCTTCGGTTTTGAGCTGTTTTCAACAAAGGAAAGGATTGGGTTGGTATGGATGTTTATAAAAGTTTGAGAGAGATATGAGAGAGATTTGGGAGAGATTTGAAATAGAGAGAGATATTTGGGAGAGATTTGGGGGGAAAGAGAGATAGAGTGGGAGAGATTTAGAGAGATTTTGTCGGGGGCCTTTATTAGTGTTTTTCTTCGTAGTGCAAGGACCGTAGGCTTCGTTACACCATATTTTGAGTGTTATACACCCCCGAAGGGCACGAGATAGTGTTTTATAGAGTTGTTACATCACTCAACCCGATTAGGGTTTAGAATTTCTGAACATTTGAAACTTCCAAGTGATACTTTGCATTAAGATATAGAGTTATACAATAGTGAACATAGAGTAAGCCCTAACATATAAAAACTAGTTGAATCAACCAGTTTGACCTGTTGACTTTGACTTGATCAGAAATTGACGGTTGTCACAAGAACTCATCATTGACTATGGCTAAAACGATGAGGATGAATAATAGGTATGTATAAAAAATACACCATCGTCTCTCTCTCTCTCCCTCTCTCTCTGAGGATGAATAAGAGGTATGTATAAAAAAATACACCATCGTCTCTCTCTCTCTCTCTCTCTCTCTCTCTCTCTTTGAGGATGAATAAGAGGTATGTATAAAAAAAATACACCATCGTCTCTCTCTCTCTCTCTCTCTCTTAATAACTTCATTTCATGGTTCTCCATCATCTTTATCTTCGTTTCTTCTTGTATCAGGTTGAACTTCACGAATTTTCACTTTTATGTTGTTTTTTATTTTTTTTTATTTGAGCTCCATTTTCTTCTATCTCGGTTCCTTCTACCGATTCCTGATTTCTGATAGTTGTCAAGTTGATGGCAAAGAAGCGCATGAACTTGATAGAGGGTCACCGCCTATTCAACCACCTGCTTTCAGAAAATGATACATCTATATGTTGGTTTTCCCAATACACCACCACCTCCATCAAAACACTACCCTTCACCTTCTCTCTTTCTCTCCTCCAACGAATTTGGTAACTATACTGTCTCTTCTTCTCTTCATCTTCCCCAACCACATCATCCCCCTTTTCTATCTTTTCATTTGCTTTTTATTTTTCTTTTAGGGAATTAGTTGATTATACAAAAATTGGGTGGAGAGTTTGTGATTTTGACAAGGGCTCAAATCTGAAATGGGAGCAATCATGAGTACCATAATATGTATGTGCTGTGACGATTCTAATAACAAATCCAAGGTTTGCTAATTTCAACTTAGTATTTTCTTCTTTTTAGATATATATTCTACATAAGCAAGTTTAAAACACAATATTTTTCAAGATGCCTAACTAGCTGAATATTATGTTTTTAGGGATCATGTTTCATTTATTTCTGAATTTATTTATGATGTGTTATTCTTGTTGTTTGTTTGTTGTAGGATTTTACTTTATAGCTGTTGATTTAGATTATGTGGTTAAAACTAGACCTTCTTGTACCACTTCCACTTCATAAACTAGAAGTAATCACAACATTCTTACTATTATGTCAATTGTGGTTGATTGCTAAGTCACTTTCAGGAAAAGGCCTGCTTAATGTTTATTGTTGTTGACCAAATTATGGCTTTTGAAGTTGGAATTTTAATATTTTTTATCCTCAAAAGATATAACCAGGTGAGTCTTTACCTCAAATTTAGTAAATCCTCTTATCTTTGATGACCCATGACTCTTAATCATTAGTTTTGCATCTAAATCAAATGATTGGAAATTTTTTGAAAAATGAATTAGAAATCCAATATTAAAAGCTACTGAAAAAGATATAACAGATACAAGTCAATTGGTTTCCTATAATGACAGACACTTTGAAGGACATTTATTATTTCCTATAATATACTATAAGCATATTTATACATAAAAAGTTACGAAATTCTTTTATTCACTTGAAGTGCTCAGTGAAAACACCTTCATAGAGAAACAAAGGAAAATTAGACATCTGGTGGTTGTGAGTGAAATTGGTGGACAATATGAAGATTGTTTTCTTAATGCAAAAAAAAATGTGTGGAATCGAAAATATTATGTCAGCCAATTAATATCTTAAGAACTTAATTTTAGTTATTTCAGGTTTGAAATTGAAACTAAAATTTTAGTAAAATCTTTTAAAAACATGAATGTAATAGAAATCACAAACCTTGAGTTAAAAGTGTTGCAAGTTATTTAGTATTTTGATGTTATGTAGTATTAATTTGTTTCATGTGGCAAATGTTTAATGTCCTTGTGACACCCATTTCTAGGTTTATGATGATGGCCGTTATGAGGAATGTCAAAATATTATCAAGGGAAATAATTGGCAAAGGGTATTAGAATTTCACAAGTTTGAATGGATCTTGCATATTATTTTTAATAAAATGTTTGAAATTGTTAAAGATTTTGATATTTTTTTTTGACAGGCTATGATTTCTTCTACACTGTTCTTTTGGCACCAGCAACATGGTCAGGCACAAGGAGAAACGGATGAAGCCAATAGTTATATAACAGTTTTCGTTTAAAAGAATTTAAAATATACTTTGCTTTCAAAGTGGTTTCGACTTGCAGTTGTGTTAGAAGGTAAAATTTTCATGTATCAACCATATCACATTTCTTTGTGAAGATTCAATAAAATAAACACAAGGGTGTGAAACTTTTGTGGTCGGCAATGATTCCCCATCAGTTATTCATCATATAATATACAAGTAAGATATAAGATTAGGACTTTTCAGTTATATTAGGCAAGTCAAACCATTTTAGCAAAACTTTGAACTCATAAGATCAAATAAACCGAACACTATCTTGACAACATTTTCATCATGCAGATTTGTGATATGGTTGCAATTGCTAGGTATTTAATTATTACTCTTATAGTTCCTGAGGTCGATTAAACTTCTTTTAGGTCTGATCCAAGGTATGTGCTTAGTTTATACATCTTTCCCTGTATATTGGAATTCATATTTCTCAATTCTAATTGTTCGGATTCTTGAATTTCAGGGAGCTTGAGGAACTTTTTGACAATGATATTTTCATTACATCCTAAAGAGATGAAGTCTATGTGATTAAATAGCTTCCCCTATACTTAAAAAGAGGTGTCGAATTAGGAATTGTGCATACATTGCCACATGTTAGTTTGTCTGATATGTTCTTTATGTATGTACACAGGGATGCAATTCTGATGAGATATAGTTAACAAAAATGAGACATGCTTATCCACGGGGGAAAGAAAAGATTATAAATTCTGAATTAAAAATAAAAAGACATGTTATTCCCTTACACTCCCGGAGAAACTTCACCTACACTTCGGGCACTTGATATTGACTGTGACATCGAGATTTATATTGTTTCTGGTGAAATATATGGTGGGAAAAGAATAGATATTTTTCGAATCTTGAATTTTTTGCCTGCTATTCAAGAAAATATCAATCTTTTTGTTGTTACCCTATTCTTATATATAAATAAAGGGGAATATAGTTACGTTGTTCTTCATTTAAGGTGTTTGCAACTTTTTTGGTCCTGTTCCAAGTCAAATGACTAAATTGTCCTTTTCTATATTTTTTTATAAATAATTGTCATTTAAAAATTTAGATCAGGTTAATATTGTCATTTACTTGGAACAATGAGATGAAGGGTAATATAATCATTTTCTTCATGTTTAATGTAAAATACTTAAATTTCATTTTTTTTGTAGTTTCATGTAAATTGTATTTGGATGACATTGCCATAATTAGGTAGATTCTCCAAAGTACAATGTTGTAAAAGGAAGAAAATGTAAGATGTAGGGTGTTGTACTAAACTCATTATTAGGAGTGTGTTGTTATTTTTTGCATTTGACCTCAACTTTGATATTCACTTGCTCCATTGTTCTAATAACTACTCCCCTTTTTTCATTATTGGTTCAACTACATCAAGAGGTGGTACATTCACATGTTCGAAACAAATAACAGACTTTTGCTTTTGCACATTATGACATTATACTTGTATAATATTTTTTTACTCTTTTCCTAAGAAATCTTCATGGGCCGTGCTAAAGCACTGACCTTACACATCCCTAGTATATATATATATATATATATATATATATATATATATATATATATATATATAATGTGGCGTATTATTCATGTAGACGCCAACTTCACCAGATTTAAATATATTTTGAGTGAAGGCTTGAACTATATGAACTTGTTCTTAAACTATACCCATTGATGACCAATTATTTTAGTTGGTTGGGTTGAAAATTAAAAAGAAAATCAAAATGCCATATAAAAGGCATAAAACCCACCAACGCGTTGGTGGAGCGAACTCAAGTTGGTTAGCACAATTCTTGACTGACATTTACTTTTATTATCTAACAAACTTTATAATTTTAAAAAATATATTTTATTGGTTGAAAATAAAAAAACTAAATATATTAAAATTCATAATTTATTTTTGTCTATAAATAAAGTCTACTATTGATATTTTTTATTGTTTCTTTATGTTAAAAATTTGGGTTGTGTTGGGTTGCTAATGAAAGTAAAAGTTTAAGTTTAGTTGGGTTGTATAGGTGGAAGAGAGATAAATTAATTTTTTAATATATAGTTGTTAATTTTGGTTGTGAATGAAAGTGGTCTAAAAATATAGCGATTACCTTAAATGAAAAAAAATGTTTGACCAAAGACATGTTCATATGAAGTTGACTTTCAATTCTTTGGCCGCCGAATATGATGGTGTTTATGTCGACGGTGATTCATCCATGACGAATGTTTAGGTCAATTTACATCTTTAGTCCCTCAACAACGACTATGACATGTTCTAAACACTACGTAGTTGCATTCTTTCTGTTGGCCATTACTGACAAAAAAAAAAAAAAAAAAAAAAAAAAAAAAAAAAAAAACCTTTTGACAATGTTCGTAAGGACTAAGGAGTAGGGATCCCATCCCATGTTTGTATTGAAATGATCTTTTTTCTTCTTTACAGCTCTTTTAAAAAACTAGAAAAATATAAATTCCTAATTTTCAGATATTAGCGTCTTAGTTATTTTATTCAAGGAATGTTTTATTTAATTATCTTTATTAACCTTGACAATTATTGGGATAAATTCTTATTGGATTTTCGGATTAATTGGGACATGATGTCCATGGATAATATTATTATAAAATGAAAAAAATTATCTTTTTATTAATGATTTTGAAGTCTTCATTACCAGCTTAATATCAATCTTTGTCAACTGGTTCCACTAGTTGCGAAAAGATTGTTGGTTTATGAAACCCCTTGTAGCCATAACTAAACCAAGGCGACATAAACATAATAATAATGGTACTAATTAAATGTCCATTGATATATTATCCTTAAAACACTTGACTTGTGAATTTTAATAGCTTATATGTATCAAATTGTAATTAAACAACGTGTATATACAACTAACAAGTATAAAGTAGAGTCGTGTCCAACAAGTTCTATATAATACATATGAATTGGTCTTAAAAAATGATTTAGCTAGAATGGGTTAGGGTTAGGGTTCATAGGATCAATGACACTGGTCTTGAACTTGGTTTAAAAAGTATAGGGACTTAAAATTACAATATGATAAAGTTCATGGACTTAAACAATTTATTTGATCCTTCTAGATTTCAAATGGGATCGTTCAAGATTGACGTCTGAGTCTGAGTTTGACTTCCCTTTAATTTTCTATGTTTTTTATTCTATAGCGTGAAAGACCGAGTAGGGCGTTGAATCGCTTATCTGCAGACTGCGATACTATATAATCCATGCTTTCATCTCAATTTGAAATCATCTTCTACAAAACTTATCTAAGTGGGTTTCCTTGATTATCTGCGACGTTATACATAGTGCCTTTGATTCTTACAAGTGCTTTCGTTTTCAACCCAAAAAATCACGCAAAAATGACTTGGATTTCAATATTCACGGGAAAATCTGGATTTGCTGCTTCTTCTACAGCTGAAGATGTTACAAAAGGAGTCGATGGAACTGGCCTCACCGCTATTGTTACTGGTAATTTTACTTCTAATTCATGTTTTTGTGTGTGTGTGTTCCTGTGCTCTGTTTCTGATTGATGAATAATTGAATATTTCTCCGTCGGATCCTGATCTCTGTGTGTTTGTTTGCGGAAACTATTTTCCGTTTGACTTCTCCGTACTCGATGAACTTTCCAGTCGATCCATGCCATTACCATTTTCTTGTCTACGATTTCAATTGATGTTGAAGTTACAACCCTGATCTATTTGATCATTAAGATTAAGAAGTCGAATTAAAAAGCAGGGATCATAGATACTTAAAATTTTGTTACTAAAATTTGAACCGGGATTTCATAGTGATCTGACGATTATTTATAAACCATTATCTGCATCTAATATGTTCTAATAAAGCTAAGTATCCTTATCGATCGTCTAAATTTGATGCAAACGAATATGAACATGATGTATTGATCCATACTGAAAACCCATTTAAACCTCTGTTTTATATGACTTTCAGGAGCTACAAGTGGCATCGGATTAGAAACGGCACGTGTGCTTGCCTTACGTGGGGTGCATGTGGTTATGCCAGTCAGAAACCTGGAATCTGGTAAAAAAGTGAAAGAAAGCATCGTCGAGAAAATCCCCAACGCAAAAATTGATGTCATGGAGTTAGATATCAGCTCACAGGAATCCGTCCGACAATTTGCATCACAATATTGTTCAAAGGGGTATCCATTGAACATCTTGATGTAAGACAAGACAAATTCATTTGATCATTTATCAAATTGGGGATGTGGGAAATGAACTGATTTTATCAATTTTTTTTTTTTTTTTTTTGTGTTGAAAAGTCTGAATGCAGGGATCATGAGTCCTCCCTTCTCTCTTAGCAAAGACAACATTGAATTGCAATTTGCGACCAACCATGTTGGTATGTGACATGATTTCGATACTACTTATATATATGCTGTTTTAGATGCAGAAAGGGACATACATATATAATTTGTTTTGTTACGTGTAGGTAACTTCCTTTTGACAAACTTGTTGTTGGATACCATGAAAAAGACTGTGAAAGAAAGTGGGAAAGAAGGAAGAATCGTTATTCTTTCATCAGAGATCCATAGGATGACATACAAAGAAGGAATTAGGTTCGATAAAATCAATGATGAGAAGAGGTAAACCTTCATTTCCTTTCAAGATTGGATGCATCTCATTAAATTCTATAAACATTCATTTATAATGTGTTTTTTTTTTTTTTTTTTTTGCTGATTCATGATATGGTTTCCAGCTATAGCGCGTTCTCAGCTTATGGGCAATCAAAACTTGCAAATGCATTGCATGCGAAAGAGCTGACAAGGAGGTTTCAGGAAGAAGGTGTGAAAATTACTGCAAATGCTGTGCACCCTGGAGTTATTGCCACCAACCTTGCACGCAATGGTGGTTTCAATGGTATAATATATCTCTCAACCCCTAATTTCACATCCAATTTCTTATTTACTCCCCCAATACTGACTATATTGTGTTTTTCACAAGAAATTAGTCCTCTTAGTTTTTCCATATATGAATGCATGCTGATTGATGATCTGTAACTTGTGTTGGTATAGCTTTTTTCTATGGTGTATTCAACCGCATCTTGAAGAACATCCCACAGGGAACTGCAACTACATGCTATGTCGCCTTGAATCCACAAGTTGAGGGGGTTAGTGGTGAGTATTTTGCAGACAGCAACTTGGGTAAAGCAAGCAAACATGCTCAAGATGCAGAGCTCGCCAAGAAACTCTGGGATTTCAGTTTGAATCTCACCAAATCTAACTAATCTATCTATATATAGATATCTGCTGGTGAACTCCTTGTATGTTTCATGTAGAATATAGATAATCTACACATTACATTCAATGTAACCATATCTGTTGTCACAAGAGTTGAGAAATTTTTATGTAACCTCGTTTACTTCTTTATTTATGATGAATGAAACTCAGTTTTTGTCAACGTTACTAGACTTATCTTTCGTGAGTCGTTACATGTTTTTTTTATACAACTGTGATAATTGATAATGTGGTCCACTCAAATCTGGTAGGGTTTGATACTCAGATCATTGAACATTTGAACCAACCTGTCCAGTCGAGGAAAAGAGCTTGTTGTTGGTGAATCATTCAGCCAACCTATTAACAAACTCATTAGCCAACCCAATATAGGCTCAACGGGCCATTGAGTTGGGGAAAAGGATATCCATGAATACTTTTTTTATTATAAATTCAATAGTAAATGACACGTATTGTCTTAATGGTTTTGTACATATGAGTCTGTTTTTTTTTTCTTCTACTCGGATCATTTGGTTTTCTTTTGTTGTGGTTTCAGTCTTTATATATTTTTTTAGAACGGCAGAGTTAGATTATGTTAATGGTTCGAGTCATGCAGTGACATCCAAGCGGGCAGTATGCCTTTCCCGAACCTTCACCCATGGGGAGTTACCCCATTATTCCATTTCCCCGCTTCACCTATGGAAAAGCCTCCAAGAAGTCTTGAACCCGAGACCTCCCAAAGGAAAACCACCTAGGCAACCCTGGTGGCCAACTGATCTAAACCAGTTGGTTTCGGTCTTTATATACTGACGTTCTTTATTCATTTTTGTAATTTAAGACATGCAAAATATACGTATGTTTAAATACGTTTTTAGAAATATATAAACATGTTTTTAGAAATATAAATACGTTTTTAAAATTCAGAATCATAAAAAGGAACATAGTTTAAAGAAAAACAAATACAAATTTTTATGTAAAAATGTACATATTCACACTTAATAATACATATTAACATGTATCTATATGTAAAAACTACACTTCAATATGTATTTTTTCCATATAAATACATGTAAATACACAAAAATAAGCCAAAAATACATATTTAAATACAAAATACATTTATTATATGTAGGCTTAATAAATACACGTGGACCATGATATACACAAAAATAGCTACACCCTAAGGGTAAAGGCTTTGGCCTTGTCTAAGGGAGCTTACGGGTTCGATTCTTGTTACCCTCCTCATAAAAACGACAAACTTAAGGACTTTGGTTTAAAGCGGTGAGAGTGTTGCTTGTCGGAGAAGAAGCTAGTGGCCGGAGATGAAAATGGTGACGATAGTGAAGAAGAGGGACAATGGTGGTCGATTATGGTTGTCATATAAGAAAAGAGAATAGGCAAGAATAAAAAGATGTATAAGAGAAGAGAATAGGCAAGAGTAAAAGAGAAAAATAGAGATGTGTAAGAGTTGGGTGAGTGGACCATTCATTTAAATTTATTATTTTTATTTGTTTGGATAATAATAAAAGTCAGAATCAGAGTTATATAAAGGTAACTTTGTCACTTGAGAAGCTTTTATAATCTAAAAGAATTAGCTATGGATATTTTGTAAAAAAAAAAATGAAACCACATGTTGTTTGGGTATCGAAAATGAAAAATGGATCAAACTTGTAATTTGTAATTTCCACTGTACCATAACGGACCACATATGTAATTTTATCTAAATTTTAAATAATAATTAATACAAAATCCAATGCACAAATGGTCTTTATGGTTAGCTGAAAATTACCACATGGTCCAAAAAGGTTTGGACTAGTACCAGAGGTCCAAACTTTTAATTTTATTGCGAGTTTTGTCCAGTTATCTATAAAAATTTCATAATGACTATTTTTCCCTTATTAGTTTTTTTTTATAGTTTTTTATTATTTAAATACTTTTTTGATTAAAAGAAAAAATAAAAAAGAAAATTTGCATTTTCTATTTTATTTTTATAATTTTTTATAACAAAATAAAAAAAATGAACTCTCTCTCTCTCTCTCTCTCTCTCTCTCTCTCTAACGTCACAAATCTCTCTCTTATTCTCATTCATATCCTACGAGTCAAAGGAGGTGGTTATCCCTCCTCCTTCTTCTTCATTTTCGAGCAAGAGAACTCCACCGGAGGTGGAGCTGTTTTGCGGCCACCAAGAAACACCCACCATCACCGGTGTCACCTCCCTCTCCTTTCCTCTGTTATTTTTTCCCTTCCGAGAACAACCCACCACTTCACCACTGTAACCACCGAAAACCACCACTCCAACCACCCACTTCCTTCTGTTCTGTCAAACAAACACCAACCAAAAGCCCCCGTTACTGCTGCAGTCGGAGTTCTTCCTCAGCCACCGCAAGACACCACCATCTCTAATCTTTTTTTTTCCTGTTGAATTGAAATGAGCTCAAGCTCCAACCATCGCCTCGCTACCCTCCCTCTCGTCGAGCTCGTCGAAACAACAAGGAATGAAGCAGCAGAAGTCGCCGAAGCAACCCCTGCCACCACCGACGCCGCTGTTGTAGAACCATCGTCGCTGATTGTTGTTGTGGAACGAAGCAGTAGAAGCTGCTGGAGCAACCCCATGTGTCTCCCCCTCGATTTCTAGTCATTAAACACCCCATTTGAAAAACCTAGCCGCCAAGAAACCCTAACTTTCAGATCTCGATCTCCTTTCTCTTGTGGAGGTTCAAATGAAAGGCAACAACGATCGAAGCGGGTGTTTGGGGTGGTGCTACCTGACCAGTGAGAGGCGGAGGGGCAGCCTAGGCCGGCGACAACCGCCGATTTATTCTTCTTGGCCGGTAGTAAGCAAGAAATGAGAGAGAGAGAGAGAGAGAGAGAGAGAGAGAGATTTCAATTTATTTTTTTTATTTTGTTATAAAAAAATTATAAAAATAAAATAGAAAATGCAAGTTTTCTTTTTAAAATTTTCTTTTAATCAAAAAAAGTATTTAAATAATAAAAAAACTGAAAAAGAAAAAAATAAGGGCGAAATAGTCATTATGAAAAAGTTTATAGAAAATTGGACCAAACTCGCAACAAAATGAAAAGTTTGGACCTCTGGTGCTAGTCCAAACCTTTTTGGACCAAAGTGGCAATTTTCAGCTAACCACAGGGACCATTTGAATTCTAAATACATAAGCACCAAACATATGTAGACAACCTATCCTACTCACTTATGTAGGAATGTTTATTTGAATAGTCTAATCGGTATCATGTGTTAGCTCTTTATCTGTAAAGTCGATGGTTCAAATCTCATCTGAAACATGGGTAAAATTAGAAATAGATTAGATTTGTTGTTAAAAAAAATAATAATAATAATAATAATAATAATAATAATAAGAATAATAGATTAGATTTGTTGTTAAAATAATAAATAAGAGTAAATTACTGAAATCGTCTCTATGGTTTAGTAAAAATTACACGTTTGGTCCCTAACCTTTTTTTTGCATTCGGAACAACCCTGTGGTTTGATTTTGTTACGTTTTTCGTCCCTATGGTTTGGTCAAAATTGCATGTTTGGTCCCTAACTTTATGTATGTAAGGGACGAAAAATGTAACAAAATCAAACCATAGGGACCATCCAAGTGCAAAAAAAAGGTTAGGGACCAAACGTGCAATTTTGACCAAACCATAGGGACGATTTTAGTAATTTACTCTAATAATAAAAATAATAATAATAATAATAATAATAGTAGATGCATATCAAAAAAATCTAAAATAATTTTGGTTTTCAACATATAAATATGAACTAAAATAAAAAGTGGACCTAATCAATTAGGTTTTCAGAATTCATTTTTAAAAGTACAAATATTACAAAAATATAACTTTAATATTACCAAACGTTAAGGGTTACTTGTTTAAATTTACAAACTATTAAAAAACTTCAATAAAAATATATGCTTTTAACTTGCTAGCTAACTAGTTTAATTGAAAAAAACTCAAATTAACTAATTAACTAGGAGAGTGTCACCCCCGCGTTGTGGGCTTAACTATTGTTAGTTATGTGTTTTGATGTTCTGAAACTTTCATGTTTCATCTGATTTTATGAATGCAACTATTGTCTTCGGACAGACACATTAATTTGGGTAGTTTTATGCTTGAAACATTTGTTGCAAAAGGTTTTTATACATAAATGTACAACTCTTAATTGTCAAATCGTTCAATAAGAAGCTACAACAATATTTCAATCACATCAATTTGTATGGGACAAAAAATGTAAGGAAAGAGGTAGGCCAAAGCCAAAACACTATAATTTTTTAATTTCTTTTGTTTTTCATCATCAGAAATGCATTTTTTGTACCTATTATAACAATGTACTTATAGTTTACCTACTAATATGGGCATTGTACTTTATTGGTTACATATTAAATTAAACTGCTATTACAAGTTACATTTTTCTTTTATCTATAAAAAAAGTAAGTATGTTTCTATTATCGTTGACTAGATGTGTATAATTAACATATTATAGTTTTTGCCTAAAAATGATAAAATGTTGTAATTTGTATCTCTTTAGGGATGACACCATGAAGATATGTTTTGTATGAACACGAAAACGTCTATCTTTTTTTTGTTTCCTGTATTGAATGGCCTTTTATAGCTTTTTTTTGTTTCCTGTAGTGAATGGCCTTTTATAGCTTTTAAAAACAACAATTGCTACTTGAACCTAAAAAAAAAAGATAAAGATAATGATTACATATAGTAAAGTTTATGGATTTGATGAAAAAAATGCACCTTGCTTAACGAAGTCAATCTAAATTATTATTTTGGACAAACATGGGCCTGCTGAGAAATTTAAGTTACAATTATCAAAACTCTGAAGCTAAAGTTAGTATGATCTGAATTTTAAGGAAAAACATACAGAAAATATACATAAACATACCAAAAACATACATTTCACCTTCTTTATGTCCAAATCTGATTTCTTTTGAGCGGGTTTGGCGTTTGTTGAAGCGATTATAAGAATTTTTCCTTCAAATTAAATAATAGAAAGAGAAACATTAAAATGGTAGTACATTGTCATATTATTTATAAACATTATACAAACAAAACATTAAACATGTTAAATAGTGATACTAAGAATCATGGTTTCCTAAATTTCTACAATTATTTTTAATAATGAAATTTCCTCGGATAATATAGATATTTTCTTTTATTTTTAATCGAAAATACTTTACGACAAATACACATTAAAACATGAAATATGAACTTAAAACGCAACAGAGTGAGAAGTTAAGTTTTTATTTGTGCAGCTTGGGTCATAAATGAATTTTTGACAGAAAATAGTTACTAAATTAAATACAAATGAAAAACTTATTTTAACTATAATTTGCACTTAATATGCTTATATTATAAAAAACATATAAAATAAAATTTAAATATTCATTTTAATTAATTAACTAACATTGGTAATTGTTTTTGATAATAAAATGCTACTTTTGGCTGGCAGTTTTTGAGATATACTCAATTATAGCATTGTACTATAAAAGTAAAATACTATTTTTGGGTGGGAATTTTCATGACAGACATACAATTTGATATTTATTCTCTTTCTTGTCCCTTTCTAATCGGGTTCTAAATCATCTAACACAAACTATGGGGTTTAAATTTAAAAGAAAAAAAAACACCCGACCCATTAAAACATAACATCAACCAGATGCATTCATCTTAATCACATAAGTTGTTTAAATACAGATATTTACAAACATCATAATACAAGTAACTAATATGAAGCATTCTGGTTGGATTTATCACTAATCAATGTGGCATTTGAAGATGTTGCCATTTAGTCAGAGTTTATGACCACCAATACTGTTTCAGAAGCTAGAGGAATACCTGATGAGCATTGTAGTTGATGCTTAATTAGACCATTGTACTTTAGAAAGACCGTGTGTTATAGAAGTATACTTATAAATATTCTAGCTTTATTTTGAGGACCTCAACCACTACTGATCTCTCTTTATTAGTATCCACCTTCAGTAACAACCGTTAATAAATTAATGTTACAGAAATCCAAAAAACATTAAAAAAATCAAATTTAACTAAATTGTCTATATTGGTAAAAATAGCAAAGTATGTTGGTATTTTCTGCAATCTGGCGTAAATCGTAAGAAAAACTTTGGTAACTACATGACACTACACAAGTATTATTTATTTGGATGTGCGTTTAAACTGATTATTATAATTTGCAGACTTTTAGTCGAAATATACATGTTTGAGTGTTTAGGTAAAAATTATTGTGATTATGATCTTCTAGTTACTTTGGGTCAATAAAAATGATTTCGAGAAGCAGAAGAAAATTGTTATTTGGGATATTTGTAAAATTACTTACCTATCCCTAGCTTTAATCAATTGATTATCTGATTATATTTCTTTAAGTCACACTTATCACTTTCTAATGTGCATCCAAACACCCTTTTAGTCTATCTCTAGCCTATTAGACCATTTATTGCACCAAAATGGTGTAAACAGTGATTCATCTCTGAACTATTACACCATTTTTAACATCAAAAACAATATCCTAGGCGTATTACCAAATTAAATTATCCTCATATAATTAATTATCGTATTGTTAAAACAACCACTCTATTATTATAGAATTATAACCAAAATAAAGTATTTGTCTATAATTAGTTTATAATTATGTCAACTGTGTGTTTTTCTTAGATTACCAATACTTATCAATTATGTGTTATATTACAAAAAACATAATATTTTTTACTTTTTTTTACAGAAATTCTGAAACAGGTTTGGGACTTATCTGATCAAGGTAATGACAGCATGCTTTCCTTAAGGGAATTCTGCATTGCTCTGTATTTAATGGAAAGATAGTATGGTTCTTTAATTGCAAGAATCTTTATATAAACATTTTCACGATTGATATTTTATTTTTTCCAATCAAACCATAATAGTTTCAAACATTTTTCCAAATTAACCAAACATGATCATAGTGGTCTAAAAACATGAAAATTTATTTTCTTTTTTTTTAGAAAACTTCTACTCCTTTATCACCTAAGCAGGGATTATTGGGACATTAGTGGTTGATTTAATATATCAAATGTAATTTTTCATAAACCATGAAATTAAAATTTATATACTATAATATTATTCTGAATATTATTACCTATCCTCTTTAGGTCCTCCACCTCAGCAAGTGATCCCTGCTGGTCATATTCTTATGTTAACAACATTTAACCCCCACTCTTGAAATCTCAATAGTTCTGAAATCAAAACTGAAGGTATAAATTACATCCGTTGCATAGAATCACCAGAGATTATACCAAATCATATTTACTTTCTATTTTCATAAGAGAACTGATGAAAAAGGCTCACCTTCGTAGAGCCATGAAATCTTTGTGCTTGGCATTTAAATCCCCAATATTATTCTTGAATTTTGTTCTGTGATACTGTTGGGTCAAAAATATGGTTTATACTTTGCTTTTCTAAGCATTTATTGTTTTTATTATTTGGGCCGAAAAATAGTATAGGATTAATTGTAGGTTGGACCGAAAACCCATGTGTTTTCGGTCTAGCATTGGATTATTTGTATTTTGGGCTTGGCCTTAGGTCTATATATATATATATATATATATATATATATATATATATATATATATATATATATATATATATATATATATATATATATATATATATAGGGTGAGGAGTGCATGTGAGGGTAAGAGCCAAGGAGCTTAAGTGTGTGCATTCTAAGGTGTGAGAGAAACTAGAGAGAAGAAGAAAGTGTGTGTGAACTATGTGTATGGAGCTTCAATCATTTCATTGAATACAAATCGACCCAAGCTAAGCCAAAGTCGATTTCGTCAAAGAGTAGGTCTGGATCTTCCAACTCTTCGAGTAGAAAATCCACCGGCTCGAAGCAAACTCAAACGAAAACTGTTTCAAAACCTAAATATCAATGGGTGCCAAAATTAAAATCTGATTAGTCATCATCATCCTCTGTATTTGTTGAAAAAGAGAAATCAAATGAGAAATCTGTAAAAGTTAAGGGTCAACCCAGGACTGTAATGACCTGGGTCCCCAAATCTAAATGATTCCGCTCATCGTGCAGGGACAGTTGCGGAGGAATGTCGTCAGACCATGGTATGTCGACAGCGGCTGCTCCCGGCACACGACTGGAGATATCTCCCAACTGCACGACATTCAAACATTTAATGGGGGATATGTCTCCTTTGCGGGCGGAGAAGGCGGAAAGATAACGCAGAAAGGAACGGTGACCAATGGAGTGCTCAGTTTTGAGAATGTCAACTATGCTCCTGAGTTGAAGCACAGTCTTCTGAGTGTTTCTCAAATCTGCGACAAGGGTTACTCAACACACTTCACCGATAAAGAATGTCTAATCTTAAAGCCTGGCATTGTCATCCCGAAGGAGTGGATTCTCGTAAAATCAAAGCGGGATGGGAATGCCTATATTATCGACATGAACAACAATGTACCCGATGAAGTCACTTGTCTCTTTTCAAAGGTCTCCGAACAAAACGCAATGTTGTGGCATCGTCGACTCGGCCATGCAAGTGCAAAGAATCTGAACCGTCTTTCCAAGAACGAAATGGTCCGCGGTCTACCTGTCAGAGATTTTATTACTTTTGAAAAATGTGTTTCCTGTGCTCAAGGCAAACATCATCGGAAACCACATCTGCCAAAGCAGGTCAACTCCATCAGTCAGTGCTCCAGTTGTTGCACATGGATTTGTTTGGTCTGGTCAACGTCCTCAGCATCAACCGAAATTCGTATTGTCTCGTTGTGATAGACGATTTCTCTCATTTCACGTGGGTCTTCTTTCTGTCCAACAAAGTTGGGATCGCTGACCTCATCAAGAACTTCATTGTAATGATCGAGAACCAAACCAACAACCGAGTGAAAGCGCTTCGTACAGACAATGGAACAGAATTCAAGAATGTTGTTCTTGATCATTTTTGCGCTGAGAAGGGTATTGTGCGTCAGTATAGTTCTGTTCGGACACCACAACAAAATGGTGTTGCTGAGCGGAGGAATCGGACGCTACAAGACGCAGCAAGGACGTGCTATGTGATTCTAAACTTCCAGTTTTCTTTTGGGCGGAGGCGATCAACACGGCTTGCTACGTTCAAAATCGTGTCCTAATCAACAAAGCCCAGATGAAAACCCCGTATGAGATTCTATATGGACACAAGCCATCTGTCAGCCATTTCCGAGTATTTGGTTGCCCTTGCACCCTTCTCCACTTGGAATCCAACCCAAAGTTCAATGCAAAAGCTGATGATTGCTACTTTGTCGGATACGCTGCTCGTACTGCTTACAGGGTATATAGCAAGAAGACGAAGCAAATCGTGGAGTCTTTCAATGTTCGCTGGCTTCAAGAGAATGAGACGAACGCTAGGGTGGGTCCTGATTGGCTATTTGACTACACATCACTATTCAAATATTTTAGTGTGTCGTCTGATAACCAAGCTGGGTCTACCTCTGGCTCGAAGACTATCATTGAAGACGAAGATAAAGAGGTTGTTTACAGACCGTCATTGGTTTTTACTACTGATCCTCCAGTGGAGTCATCTGTTCCAATCGCTTCTCCCGAGTCCTCAACATAACAACCTACTCCAGATGCTGATGCTACTCCTCTAACTCCGGTTAAAAGAGAGTTCATGAACCAAGATACTTCCGTTGTCACTCAGAATCTGATGGAACTTCTCTTTCCCGAACAAATCGCTGAAGAGTTTGTAGCAAATCCAACAACTGAAACTGCTTCATCTATAGTGGATTCTTCAGCACATGAAGGAGCTATTAATATTCATAATCTTCCCGTTTCACTCAATGACATCAGTCACGGAATCCCCTCTCGCATACAGCGCGATCATCCGATCGAGAACGTCATTGGCCAGCTGGGCGACGGTGTTAGAACTAGAAGCCAGAGTGGAGACGTCAACACATGTCTATATTCTTGTTTTATTTCTCAGATAGAGCCCAAGAACGTCGAAATGGCTTTGAATGAGCCCAGCTGGGTGGATGCCATGCATGACGAGCTCAATCAATTCGAAAAGCTCGGGGTTTGGAAGTTGGTGGAGTTGCCTAAAGGCAAGAAATCTCTCGACACTAGATGGGTGTTTCGGAACAAGAAAGATGATTCGGGTGTCATTGTATGGAATAAGGCGAGATTGGTGGTCCGTGGGTTTAGGCAAATTGAGGGTCTTGATTATACAGAAGTCTATGCTCCGGTGGCACGCTTGGAGGCTATTCGTATCTTCCTCGCCTATGCTTCCTACATGAACTTCACCGTATATCAAATGGACGTCAAGACGGCTTTCTTGTACGGCAAGGTGAAGGAGGAGATTTATGTTGACCAACCTCCTGGGTTTGTTAACTCAAAACTTCCCAACCATGTCTACAAGTTAGACAAGGCTTTGTATGGGCTGCATCAAGCTCCTAGAGCCTGGTATGCTACTCTCACAGAGCACTTGCTCAATCATGGCTACTCACGCGGCACTATCGATCAGACAATATTCATCAAGCATGTCGGTGCAGACCAGATTCTTGTCCAAATATACGTGGATGATATCATTTTCGGGTCGACGAGTCCACAACTATGCAAGGAGTTCGAGGACGTTATGAAAAAGCAGTTCGAGATGAGTTCTTTGGGGGAGATGACCACATTTTTGGGGCTTCAGGTCAAACAATGTTCAGCCGGAATCCTGATTCATCAAGCCAAATATATGGACGATATGCTCGAGAAGTTCGGGTTCAGAGACGCTAAACCTGCCTTGACGCCCATGGCGGAGAGACCACTGCTGACTCCTGATCTTGAAGGCGAATCCGTAGATCAAACGTACTACAGATCGATGATCGGATCGCTGATGTATCTGACTGTAAGTCGCCCAGACATTATGTTTGCGGTCTGTCAATGCGCGCGCTACCACGCTAATCCTAAACTGTCTCATCTTATTGCTGTTAAAAGGATTTTTCGGTACCTTAAAGGCAGCCCAAAACTGGGTCTTTGGTATCCGAATTTGATCTTTATGCTTTTGCAGACAGCAATTACGGAGGCTGCGAGCTTGACAGAAAATCGACTTCAGGCGGATGTCAATTTCTAGGAGATAGGCTGGTGTCCTGGCAGTGCAAGAAGCAGAATACTATCTCGACCTCAACAGCAGAAGCGGAGTATGTGGCTGCGTCTGCCTGTTGTTCTCAAGTCATATGGATCCAACATCAGCTGTTGGACTACGGTTTGAATTTTCAAGAAACCCCTATCTTCTGTGATAATGAGGCTGCGATCCAAATTGCTAAAAATCCGGTCCAGCACTCAAAAACCAAGCACATCGACATCAAAGTTCATTTTATCAGAGATTGTTATGAGCCCTTGCTCATTCGGCTAGAACAGGTTCTCACTGCTAATAATGTGGCGGATCTGTTCACCAAGCCGTTTAACAAAGCTCGATTCGATGTGCTGGTCAACTTTTTGAAAATGATTCGCTTTGAGGATTAATTTTTGTTTAGGTTAGTTTAAATTTGCGCATTTTAATTTCATTCTCACCCATGCACAAATTTAGGGGGAGAAATAAACAAAAACCAAACAAAAATTAAAAAATTAAAAAAAAAATCCAAAAACATTAGAAAATCAGAAAATCCAAAAACATTAGAAAAACAGAAAAATAAAAAAATATTGCTGAGAAATGATGTGATGGGAAGTGATATGATCATGTGATAACAGGCAATCTGAGTCTGTGTAAAGTACTAAAGCTAAATTGTCTAGGTTCTGTGTTCGATGCGCTGGTAGGCACGAAAAATTTAATGGTCTTGACTAGGTGCAGATGAACTTAAGGAATCTAGAGACTTGATAAATTCTGATCTAGATAGTTCTATTTAGCCTGACAATACGACGCTCGGATAGGTTGAGCAGAGAGATATACATGAGAATCCACCAGTCACATTAAAGAACCCGTATCTAGAACTGTGGTTTAACTTTTCCTCGATGTACGGATTATGTCCTTAATTCCGGTATTGACGGAGCGACTGGGGAATTCCGATAAAGTAGCTCTGTATGAAATTATTTTCTTTCTCTCCTACTGTTAGTCATATGTTGCCTCCTCTGTGTGATCGAAAGATCCGACCTGGACTGCAGCATATGCAACTCTATTTCTCTACATCTTCTATCTATGCAATTCTTCCTATCTGTTAGCCATATGCTGTCTCCTTTGCGTGATTAACAATCCGACCTGGTACACAGCATATGCAACCTTCTACTTCTCAATCCCTCTGAAATTTTGGTCAGTCATATGTTTCACTCTCTGCGTGATTGAAAGGTCCGACCTGAGTGTACAGCATATGCATTCTAAATCTATCCTTTCTATGAATAATTGTTTGCTCACCTAAAGTAAGGAGTATCTCCGAAGTTCTTGATTATTGGGGTATGTCAGGAAGCGGGAAACATATTCTAGTACATCTAAAATTGAACAATTCTAGATTGTCTGTAGATCTCGCTGCTCAATTTAGGTGGACAACAATATCCTTGGTCGTCGTCAGATAAATGGTCCTTAGGTATTTTTATCTAGTAACTTAGGATCAATCTGTCCTGTCACTGATAGCATTCCTAAAATTTGTCACAATTTTTCGTGCTTAAGTGGATCACAATACCGGCGATCGACCAGATCTATTAATGAAAGGAGAGGTACTGATAAATGGAAAATGATTGTCTAACAACTTTGATCCCATATCACAAAAAGTTAATCAATTTCAAGATAGAGGATTAAAATTAGTTTGAATTAAAAATTTTGGTATTTTTATTTTATTTTATTTTATTTTCATTTTTTATGTTTGATAAATTTTAGAAAATGTTTTTTATTTTATTATTTTTTTTTAATTTTTTTTTATTCTTTAAATTTTTAGGATTGGTAAAATTTAGAAAATTTTATTTTATTTTATTTTATTTTGAAATTAATCCTCCAAGAGTTTTATTTTTAAAATTGTTTTGGGTATTGGGCCTCATCATTTTCGGGTGCAGCCCACTAGTTTTGAACCGGGTATATAAAGAAATGGGGACACCGATTTCGGTTCCCTTCTCATTTTCTCCTCTGCAAACCGAAAACCTCTCAATCCTCTCTTAGTCTCGAAAACAAATTTGTGTTATTTTGTTCAATCGACCTCACATAATCGAAGGTGTGAAGATTCCGACCTCATCCATGTAATTTTTACCGAGAATCGACCATGAAATCGAAGCAAAATCGCGAAAACAAGACTGTCGGAGCTTTCGGTCGAGCCGAGCCGTTTTCGGTTCACCGGCTAACCGGCTTTCGGTCAAGCCGAGCCGTTTTCGGTCAAACCGGCTTAGACGGCTTTCGGTCGAAGCCGTGTTTGGTCAAATCGGCTCACTTAAGCCATTTTCGGTTCCCTAATTGGCTTTCGGTCAACACTAGTGTTCGGTCCATGAGCTTTCGGTCTGACTGTCTTGACCGAGAACCCATGTTTGACTAATAAAATTCAAATGAAATGGCCAAAATTAATTGATATAATTGAGAAAATAATTTTAATTTGTTTTAATCAAATGTTTTCTCACCTGGCCTGTTTTGTGCAGATAAAAATGGCAAGTGTAAAAATTGCAGACAGTCACAATGTGTCCATCCTTCTTGACGATCCTCCAGTAGCACACAACGAGTTCAAATCGATGATGTACAGGCTAAGGGAATGCTGCATTTCAACTGCACTTACCTGGAACCCCATTGTTTATCTGAACCTGATCAACGAATTCTGGAGATATGCAAGTGTCAAGAATGGAAACAATGGATCAGTGACAATTGAAGCTTCTGTCAGGGGATGCAAAATTGTTATCTCTGAGCAATTCATCAGAGATATCTTGAAGATTGATGACAAAGCTGCTTACCCGACTGACATCAATCTGAGAATTGTTGATGAGTATCTCGAGAAGATGGGATACGAAGGAGTCTTTCCACCAACCCTAAAGAAGCTGTTACCTCTCTACTGGAGGTTTCTAGCTCACGTGTTCGTGAACTGCATATCTGGGAGAAAGGGTGGTTCAGACAAAATATCCTCGAGAAATACTCAGGCGATCGTTGCATTGTCTGCCAGGATTGACTTCAACTTCTCAAAGTTTATCTTGGAGGAGATGGTTACCAATGCTAACAAGAAGTCGAAGGATCAATTTCTGCTCTATCCAAGATTTATTCAAATCTTCATCAACAGCCTATTTCCAGAGTTGGTCAAGACAGGAGAGATTCTTGACATGAAAGCCTTTGGACCAAACACTGTGAGCCTAATCAAACAGAACCGTAAAGGGAAAATCATGTTTCAAGGGAAGTACCCTCTCGTGAAATTTGGTAATTTTGCTGAGCTGACAAACTCTTCAGAATCCCATGGGTCCCGGAACAAGAGTCTACAGATCAAACATCGTCAGATCATGCAAATGTAAATGATGATGTCATCACCGCTTCAGACCATGAGATTGAAGAAACTGTTGCTCCGTCCATCATTGTTACTGAAGAGCATGATCTAACGAATGTGACAGTTCAGAGTGATTTTAGCGAGGGTACAACAGAAGATGACGTTGCGGTGTATTTTACTGGAACTGAGCACCCATTGTCAAATGAATACCTCGATGACCTCTTCAAAGATATCGATGATGGTGCCAATTCAACACCGGAGATAAGGGAGAAAGCTGACGATCAAGAAGTTGAGCCTCCGGTTACCGTTCAAGTGGCTGATTCTTCAACTCATATGGACACATCATCAGGGATTCCTCCCCTTGATAATGTGGTTCCTACATCCGAGCCAATTACAAGTGATACCCAGATAGTCCTGACCTCCCAGCCCCCGATGAAAAGACACAGAATTGATCCAAGGGTGGGAGTAATTTTTCCTGATCAAACTCAAACCACAGAGACTCATCCATCTATAACAGTTGCCCCTTCCTCATCTGTGCCCATTCAAAAAGGCCCCAGCTCAATCCATGAAGCTGGTGATTTGTCTGTTGGCCAGGGATCATCTCCTCCTAGACCTTTTCATGATGCTGCCTCAGAGAGGCTAGCTATGCATTTGGACCAGCAATTAAGTCCAACTCACTCCTCACGCGGAAAAGGAATATCCTTAGAGGAAGGTTTTTCTGGAGATGATGATTCCTCGGTACCTGAGCTGAGAAAAGAGATTGGTGTGTTAAATCAGAAACTTATCGAGAAAGACCTCATGATCAGTCAGCACGAGTCCCGAATTGCTGATCTTGAGGCCACCAATGCACAGCTCATTGTTCGTATTGACGATCTTGAAGCAGATAATTCACTGAAGACTAAGAAACTTACAGATCTAGAAACTCACCTTGGTGCTCTGTCAGCATGCTACTTTGACATGAAACAAAAACTGACAGAGGAACTTGGTGACAAATTCAAGTCCTCAGTGGAAATCCTTCGAGTTGACCCTCCATCTGGAACCCATCCTGGTGATTCCTCCTCTTCCCAGAAGACCAAGATTTATGATAAATTTCCGAAAGAACCTGTCCAAGCTCCACACATCGTCGCCATCAAGAAGGCTAAGCTCAAAGAATCCTCCAAGAAGAAGCAGATCATGTTCAAACGAAGTTCAGATGACAACGCGCCCCTTGGTCAACCAAAAATCGCTCGCACTGATCTTGAAAAGAAGAAATTTGTTCATACTTATGGTGACCGATCTGGGATTAGATCATGGGGATTCCACGACCGTTTGAACATGTGGGTCGTGAGACGAAAGAGTAATAACGTTGAGTATTACAAGGATATTCATGACTTCGAGTCTTGGACAAGAGTAGATCTCATTGATCTTGTTAATGCTCCGTTTGCAAATCCGTCAGGCAATGTTAAAGCATCTGACTTCAGGCGATTTCTAGAAGATCAGACAAAGAAGGGATTTCCTACAATGAAGACTGCCGAGTCTATCATCAAGGTATATCCAGACGTAATTGATTCCAAGACTGGTAGGTCGTTCAGGATAGTGATGTGGCCTCCCACCAAACAAGTCTGACAAGTTCCTGTGCTACAAAACTTCGGAGACAGGTCACTTGAAAAGATGATCTACTGGATTTATGATGAAACCACAGCTACCGCTATCATCAAATTTCCAAATGGCAGTTTTCGTATGTTTGACAAGAATGACCTACTTCAGTTTGGACGGTGGGACATCCATCACTTGTCTCTGTTTCAAATCAAAGTTGCTGAGGATATCTATGAGCCTGCTGCAAAGGAGTTCACTTCGATGGTGGCAGAAATCATCCAAAAGGGAATGTGGAGTGGATCGATGGAGGGGACCGATGTGATGCTGGTTGACAAAGACTGAATTCATGCTAGCCGCAAACCAAGGAGGAGATTGAAAGGTCTAATTATATGGCTTGGGCTAGGCATCAAATGTATAGATGAGTTAGGGCAATTTGTCAATGTATTTTGGAGTCTATTGTGTGTGTTTGACGTTTTCGGTCTAGGTGAACTTTCGGTTAGGGTGTGACCGAAAACAGGCTTTCGGTCAGCCTGACCGAAACCTGTTTTCGGTCCAGTTGGGTATATATAGGCTTGTCAGGTGTCATTTGTAAAAGTTGTTGAAAGTTGTTTACTGTGTGGTTTTCGGTCCTCCTGAGTTGTATCAGACGGTTTCGTGTGTTTAATCGTATGCAAGCTCAGTTTCATTCATCTTCTACTCAATTTCTTCTTTGTTTTCTTATGCTTGATTGATCATTGGTATAGATCCTTCCATCAAGGACCTTACAGATACATGTTTGGTACATAAGGTTTTAGAATTAAGATGGTTTGACATCCTTATTGTAACACCCCGTTTTGAAAAGTACTTCGATTGCGGGTTCGGAGGCCCAGGGTATAAGCGATTCGGTCTTTTATGGGTCTCGAGGTTTATTTGAAAGGTTTTAAGGCTTGGTTATTTAGTCAGGAGCGTAGGGCTTCTCGCCGCCTTTTCGTGGGTATAAAGTTCGTCAGAAACGGACTTAGAACGAACGAGTTATAGCACTTTGAAGTTATTGGCAATATTGGTCCTTAGTGGAGAAAGATGGAAAGAAAGGACCATGCATGCAAGGTGGCCAGCGCAAGAGTACGCCCAGCGTATAAAGGAAAAATGATCGCGGGTGCGGAGGGTCGTACGCCCAGCGTACGCTCAGAGTTCCCAAACCCTAATTTTAGGGTTGAGCCCTATATAAAGAACCTTATGTCTCGAAGGCCAGCCTCCATTTCCACCCTAAAGGAGCTACTACAAAACCCTAATGCATATTTGAGTGTTCTTGGAGCTTAGAAGGTCACTAGAGAACCATTTTGGTGTTGTGGATCCATTTTCCAAACAAGAAGGGAACAAGGAAAGGTGGTGGTTCAAAGGAGAGGTTGCAGATTTGGGATTGTTGCTTCATTTTTAGCCATTTCAAGGTATAAAGATCTAAACTTGGTGATTATCTTCTTAGATCTCTTAGATTGAGTTTTTGGACCATTTTGGACCAAAGGTTGAAGCTTTGTGGTTCAATCCGATTTCTAGGACTTGGAGTTGCTACTCGCCGTTCTATAGGAGTCCTTCAGGCAGAAAGTTGTCATCTTGAATGTCTTATTGGGTTCATGCATGAGTTAAGAGCATTTCTATGTGAATGGAATATCATTTTTGGAGTTTAGACTTGATTGGGGCATGCAAAGTCACCAAGTCAGTGACTTTATGGATTAATATGTTGAAAAGGACTTAGATATGTGTTTGTAGCTTTTGGAGTAGAGTATTAAGCACTTAATGGGAAAGTGACTTAACAGGTGGAGTATGTTGAGCGTACATGCAGGTACGCCCAGCGTACACACCATTTTGGCTAGTACGCTTAGCGTACATAGGAGTACGCCCATCGTACTCATCAAATTTGGGTTTGGCTTGTTTTGGACCTCGGTTTGGGCCATGCAATGGATTTTGGTTCTTTGGTCCTTAGTGAGCCATCAGAAGTCAGATAATGTGGGCCAAGAAGATTTTTGGGCTTAGGGTAAGGCTCATTAGAGGGTTTGGGCCCAATTTGGCAAATTGGGCCATTAGTGGGACACTGGTGGGCTTGGGAAGCCTACCTAGTGTTGGGACATTTTTAGAACATGGTTTGGGCCTTAGATATGGACCAAGTTGGACTAGGGGGTAAAATGGTAATTTTATCCTAAAGAGGATTATTGTTTTGGACTAAGTGATATTTTGGTATTGATAGCTCGGAGAGCCGAAGGGGTAGCAGTTCGGGGAATTGCCAAATAGCAGCCGGAGGAGTATCAGCAGGGTTTCAGCAGTGCGAGGTGAGTCTCCTCACTGTGTGCATGGGTCTACGGCCACAATGTCGGCCCATTGTGTTTGTGTATAGTAGGAAGACCCGGGGGTTAGCCCTAGCCATTATTATGATATATGTTCCGGATTGTGATCTGATGTCGGGCAATGCCCGAGGTATGTTAGTATGCTAGAGGTCTTTATGATTCTTGCATGTATCAGTAGTATGTTTCCGGACCAAGGTCTGATGTCGGGGCAAGCCCGAGGAATGTTTATATGTTAGTTTATGCTTGTTGTCGGTGTGATACTTGTATGTGCCTGGTAGGGAGGTGAGTGTGGGCGAGGTCCCGTATCTCACCACTAGCTGAGTATGGACGGGGTTCTGTATCTCTTTAGTAGCAGAGTAGGGGCGGGGCCCGAGATAGGAGAGGAGTGAGTGTGGGCGGGAGCCCGTATCTCACTACCAGCCGGAATGTGGACGGGGTTCCATGACTCATCAGTAGCAGGACAGGGGCGAGGCCCAAGTTAGGCGAGGCCTTAGGACAGGAATACAGTAGAGTATGTTTACTTATGTGTTAGCATGATTATATGATTGAATGTGTATGGCGGGCAAGGCCTAAAGACAGGTGGGGCCTAAGAGAGACAAATTTGTATACCGAGCGGGGCTCTATGCCAGGCGGGGCCTGATGCCGGGCGGGGCCCGATGCCGGAGCGAGTTCGATGTCGGGCAAGTCCCGAGGCAGCGGGCAGGGGCCATTATGTGGTTATGTGTGTAGTATGTGGTAGTATGGGGAACTCACTAAGCTTCGTGCTTACTGTTTTTAGTTTTGGTTTAAGGTACTTCTAGTAGTGGAGGGAAGAGCTCGGGATGACTGCATCGCACACACCATGATGTTTTAGTCTGGGATAATTTACTCAGATATGATATGTTTAGACATGATACTCTGATTAAATATGTTTTGAATGAATGGTTTGATAACTATGGTTTTTATTATAGTTTTAAAATGAAATTTTTGGACCTGATTTTCGGGATGTTACAAGTTGGTATCAAAGCCTTGGTTTGAGGGATTCGGGCACACTCTCGGGTGTGTCTGAACTCAAACTGAGGACTTAGTATGAAAATTTTCAAAAAGAAATCATTTTTAGAAAAGAACCTTGAAAAGAGAAAAGGATTTGAAAAGAGAAAAGGGTGTAGTGCATGCAACCAGCCGAGCTCAAGTAAGTTCTCCCAAATTACCCATACAAGTTTATGATATGATATGTGCTTTAGAACTGCATGCTAGATTAGGACTAAGGATCTAGGAGGATGCCTTATGTGCCTGTTATGTGTATGAGCTTTATGAGTTGCATGCTAGTACAAATTCCAGATTAGAGGGTAGAACAGTTTGATTGGATTATGTGGTTAGTTCTCCCAATGCCCGAATGATGCTTGCTTTGTGCTATTAGGAGTTCTAGTTAACTTTAACTAACTAGTAAACGAATATGTAAGTTACATATTACGAGGACTAAATAATTTCAGAAGGTTAGGTTTAGCCCTATTTCGCAGCTCTTGTATGAGTCCAACCGTTGTAGGGTAGAACCTCTCATTCGGAGAATTATCTAGTCTTAGTGATATGTAATGGTATTCGCGAGCTAGTTAGGGGGAGATAGCAGGAACTTCTTATGCAGCTAATGGCAGACAGTGAGTTGGAGGATACCCTAGGGCAAGCCTAGGATGAGATTAGTGCTAAGAGCAGTGTTAGTAGCAGTGAAAGGGACTTGGTGGAGTCGAGGCAATTCTTGAGGAAAGTATGGATAGATGTGTAAGGTAGTATGTGTTGGATTAGTGTCTAAGCCCGTAACTATATTTGGTAAGTATTTGACCCGGTTGTGCATGGTCCTTTTGGGTTGCCTTCACCATAGCAACTTGACAGGGTAATTTGTGGAGAGAGAAAAGATATTATGATTTATTAATATGTTATGAGAATAATATGTTAAAGGAATAATCATATTATTTAATTAATATTAGTCATAAATTAATTGAGAATTAATTTGGTGACTAAAAGAGATTAATTGAATAAAGGGGCTTAAACTGTTAAATGTGTGATAGTTGCATTTTGGGCTCGGAAGCCTTTATGGTTAAGGGATGGACGAAATTGTGGGTAAGAACTTACTCCAAAAGGTTCCATGGGCTGCTTGGTGATTAAGTTGTCGATTAGGGTTTTGACTGAAACCCTAACTGCTCATAGTATAAATAGGACCCTTGGGATATGATTTTTGGCCACTTGTTCTCCTGGAAACCCTAGAGCCGAAAATCATAAGTCCTTACCCTCTCTCAATTGCCCTCTTGCCAATTGGTTTTTGTAAGCCATTAGAGGAGTGACACTTGTGACTCTAAGCTCCAAGAACAAGAAGATTCAAGCAAGCTACAAGAGGTAATCATCTAGATCTGAGTTTCTTATGTCTTATTCGAATTGTATACTCTAGATATAGGGTTTGCAAGACTTGGATGAATTGCATGTACAATAGAGAAACCTAGATCCAAGCATTAGGGTTATCATGTGCACATAGGAAAGTTCTTATGGCTCAAACTCACCAGTGGTATCAGAGCCTTGATTGGTTTCTATTGTATTGATGCCTTGTTTATTTGTTCAAGCTTTAAAAATCGATTTTTCTGCCTTCTGACTGACAGACTCGGCGAGTCCCATTGTGGACTCGACGAGTAGGATGAACTCGACGAGTCCATAAGGGGACTCGGCGAGTCGGAGCGTCAAATAGAGGGAATTTCGGGATTTCTTGTTGTTTTGCTTAAGGATACTTACCTAAATCGTTTTAGCTTAATAAAATCCGAATTTTATTACCTTTTTGTCAATATCCTCATCAAAACAAAAGATAATTACCAATTGTTTGAATAATTAATTCCTTATTTGATTATAATTGATTGTTTAAATTAATTGTTGAATTATCTTGCAAGTAATATTGACTAGGTCAAATTTAAATAATCATTAAATTAATTGTTTAATTTATATTATTTGCTATTTGATCCTTTGTGTTTTGAAAAGTTCAAAACTTGTCCTCAAGTTTTGAAATTTGAATTTTGTGATTAAAAGTTTAATTTGAACTATTTAAATTTCAAACCTTAGAATTTTACAAGTTTTAAAATTCAACCTTATACTTTATTATATTATAATATTAGTATATATATGTATAACTTAAATGCTAGTCTTACCGTTAGTAGGCCTCATTCACGAAGTCGATCTATAAGGGGGGTATAAGGTTATGGCCTATAAAATGGCCGTTTAAGGGGTGTCCACTCTCACCCACCGCTTCCTTGATTGGTGGAGGGTCGTTAGCCGAACGGGTAGGATAGGGCAACCACTTTCTCATTAATAAGTATAATGAATTATAAAAGTAACTAAATGTTTTTACAAAATTCCCAATCTTAGTTACTTTAGGCAAAAAGTGAATTTGATGCAATTCCATGAAATTACACTTTGTACCCTTGCTAAGACATTAATGGAGCGTGTGTGGTTAACCGGCACATTAATTGGGTTCTAAGCAAAGGTGGCAAAATGTGACTCATTGTTTGTCATAGTTCGATGGAGCGTGTGTGGTTAACCGACACATCGAATAGGTGAATGTAACAATGAGGGCACCATGTACATTTGCATGGTTATTCACACCCGCTTTGTGATCCTCGGCATCCCAGTCACAAACTAGAGGGGCATATCGAGATTTAAACATGCCATTGAAAAGTTCAATGAATCTCAAAGGATCTAGGAGTTTTTCAATACATTTAAAACTTAATCTCTTTTTCGTTTTTCATGGTGGAGAATTAGTGAATCGACATTCACTTACCTTCAAATTATTTGCTTGTTAGATTACGGCATCCCTTTTCTAATTTGTGAATAATGTTGTTGGTTCCTAGCCCTAATTTCTCATTTGGGTGTTTAATTGGGGAATTCATTTCTAATCAAACTTTGTTCTTTTTCCTTTTCAGATGTCGAACGTCAACAACAACGCTTCTGGTTCAAACTCCTCTGGCTCATTCTCACTCATGAACTTGTGTGGGAGAGTGATATTTGATGGGTCCAATTTCAATGATTGGATAGGCAACATTCGCATGGTCACTCGCTACGAGGACAAAGAGTATGTTCTCGATGAGAAGCTGAAGGAGATTGACATCAACACTGCCTCTACTGAAGAGATCACAGCCTTTGAGGCCCACGAGCATGATGCCATGAAATTCCATTACATCATGCTAGCGACTATGACTGCAGAACTCCAGAAGTCCTATGAGGACATGTACTCCTACGAGATGCACCAAGATCTGTTGGACCGGTACCACCAGAGCGCTAGGCAAGAAAGGTACGAGATCATCACCTCGATGATCACTACCAAAATGGGTAATGGAGAGTCCCTTACCTCTCATCTGCAAAAGATGCAGAGATATGTCGATCGCCTGCTAAAGTTGAATGTGAACTTTGATGAAGAGCTGGCAATTGATATTATCCTTCACTCCTTGCCTCCCTGCTATAGCCAGTTCCGCATGACCTACCACATGAATAAGGAGGAGGTCTCCTTGAGCAAGCTTCAGGGCTTGTTGAGGACTGCTGAGAGCAACCTCAAGGATAAATTTGTTGCATCAACTCCAACTCCCGCTGCTGCTCCTGTCTTGGCAATAGGACAAGGGAAGGGTAAGAAGATGAAGGCTCCCTCAAAGATCCACCACAAGGGAAAGTCCCAAGATGGTACCTCTTCTAGTGGAACCAAAGTTCGTTCTGCTAAACCCAACTCTAACCCTAAGGAGGCAGAGTGCCACCACTGCCACAATATAGGGCATTGGAAGAGAAGTTGCCCAGAATATCTGTAGGCCATCAAGGATGGGAAGATCAAGCCATCTTTCGCAGGTATTTACACAATTAAATCTAATGGTTTATCACATGCTACTTCTTGGGTTCTTGATACAGGATGTGGTTTTCACATATGTTCTGATTTGCAGGGACTAAGAAGAAATAGGGATGTGGAGCATGGAAGGATGAATCTGATCATGGGAAACAGAAGATCGTCGCCTGTCACCAAGATTGGAGTATATTCCTTAGTGCTTAGTAATGGATTAGATTTAGATTTAAACAATTGTTGCTATTCGCCAGATATGGCAAGAAACATCATTTCATTTCATGGTTTATATAGACAATGTTTTAGATATTCATTTGATAATGAAAAGGGTTCTATTTATGCTTATCTTAATAATGTTTTATATTTTGAAGCATTGCCTTGTTATGGAATATATGAAACTGTGATGGTTGTGGATAACTCAGGAAATGATGTGTTGTGTGTCGATTCTTCCAATAGTATGGATAAAGCATGCTTGTGGCATTGTTGTCTTGGACATTTCAACAAGAAGCGCATAGCCCAACTCCAAAAGGATGGAGTGTTGGAGTCATTCGACCTTAGGGACAATGACGTGTGCGAATCTTGTTTACTTGGAAAGATGACCAAGTCACCCTTCACTGACACTTGTACGAGGGGTGAGGGTTTATTGGATCTCATACATACAGATGTATATGGACCCTTTAGATCCACCATAAGGGATGCAAACCGCTTCTATGTGACTTTCACAGATGATTATAGCAGATATGGGTATATCTACTTAATCAAGCATAAGTCAGAAACCTTTGAAAAGTTCAAAGAGTTCAAGTAAGAAGTGGAGAATCAGTTGGGCAGGAAAATCAAGATGCTTCGATCTGATCGAGGTGGAGAGTACCTAAGTCTTGAATTCCACGACTACCTCAAGGAATGCGGAATAGTTTCGCAATTGACGCCACCTAGGACACCACAGTTGAATGGTGTAGCTGAGAGGCGTAATCGAACCTTGCTAGAGATGGTTCATTCCATGATGAGTCGTGCTTCACTACCTATCTCATTCTGGGGGTATGCCTTAGAGACTTTCGCCCATATCCTTAACTTAGTCCCTACAAAGAAGGTTGCCAAAACACCTCACGAGATGTGGACAGGGAAAGCTCCCTCGTTAGCACATGTCAAGGTTTGGGGTTGCGAGGCTTTTGTAAGACGAGAGACTCACGACAAGCTCGAACCTCGCAGTGAGCGATGTATTTTCATCGGCTACTCGCAGAAATCCTTTGGATATCTCTTCTACAGACCGAGTGACAATGTTGTCTTCGTTGCGAGAAGAGGGGTTTTCCGAGAGCGAGAACTCATAAGCCAAGGAGACAGTGGGAGGCAAATTGATCTTGAAGAGCTTCAAGAGTCGAGCGATGAAGGAACCTCTAACACTGGCACTCAACCAGAGGAGGAAACTCCGGTTGAACCAATTGACAAGTCCTTACCTCTTAGACGTTCCGAAAGGGTTAGTGTTTCACCCCAGTTTTATGGTTTTCATATTACTACAGAAGGGGATACATTCATTAGTGATAGTACACTAGTGAATCTGGACGAACCTTACAACTATAAGGAAGCCATGGCAGGCCCGGAGTCTGCGAAATGGAAAGAGGCTATGGACAGCGAGATTCAGTCAATGTATGACAACCAAGTTTGGAATTTGGTTGAAAATGTACCAAGTCGTAAGACGGTCGTGTGCAAGTGGATCTTCAAGAAGAAGACTGATGTGGATGGAACTGTGCACACTTATAAGGCGCGATTAGTTGCGAAGGGTTTCACTCAAACTCCTAGAGTTGATTACGATGAAACCTTCTCACCAGTTGCGAAGATAAAGTCTATCGGGGTGATGCTGGCCATTGCTGCATTTCATGACTATGAAATATGGCAAATGGATGTCAAAACTGCTTTCCTTAATGGGAAGTTTCATGAGGATGTTTACATGGCTTAGCCAGAAGGTTTTGTCAATACGAAGCATCCCAATAGAGTGTGTAAGATTGAGAAGTCCATTCATGGACTTAAGCAAGCGTCTCGCAGATGGAATCTTTGTTTTGATGAGAAGGTCAAAGAGTTTGGTTTTCTGTGAAGCGAGGATGAATCATGTGTATATGTCAAAGCCAGTGGGAGTATAGTAAGCTTCCTCGTATTGTATGTCGACGACATACTACTCATAGGAAAGGACATCCCGACATTGCAGGAGGTTAAGTCCTAGCTCAGGAAGTGCTTCGCTATGAAGGACCTCAGAGAGGCTTCCTATATTTTGGGAATAAGGATAGTGAGAAACAGAAGTAAGAGACTAATAGGACTTAGTCAGAATACTGTTGGATTAATGTCTAAGTCCATAACTATAATTGGTAAGACTTGACCCGACCCGGCATGGTCCATTTGGGTTGCATGGCATCATGCATTTGGATAGACTATAATGAGAGAAATAACACTTAAGGTTGGTTAATATATTATAAGTTCTAATATATTAATAAGGTTATTTAATTAGTATTGATCAAGAATTAATTTGGAATTAATTAAGTGATCAAAAGGAGACTAATTAAATATATGGGTTGATTGTGTAAATCATTCATTCTTATATATGTGGGCTTGTGATCCAAGATTCCTTATGTTGGACTAAGTCCATAGGGTGACCCATGGATACTCCATGGAGGTTAAAATCCATGGAGCATAAGGAATGGGTAAAGTTATGAGTTACATGGTGTAACCCTAATAGCCACCATATAAAAGAATCCCATGGCTCAAGAAATCGTGCACTAATGTGTAAGTGTGAGGGCTAGACAATTTCAAGGAGTGTTCAAGTTTCTCTCAAGTTATTCCAAGTGTATTTGGTGTTGTGTGAACCATTTGAGGTGTCACACTTGGGGCACTAGGCACTCAAGCTTCATGAAGACATTCTACATCAAAGAGGTATGTATTCTATCTTGTTATATTTATTATTTTGTATGCTAGATTAGGATAATACCTTGGATGTTCATAATTGTATGTATAATAGAGAAAACATAGATCCAAGGTATTTAGGGTTGCATGTATACTTAGGAGTGTTAGAATGCTCATAACCCAACAGTGGTATCAGAGCCTAGGCTTGTTTTCTTGTTATACTTGCAAAAGTAGCTGAAAAATCGAGTTGGATGCATATATTCGATTGTTTTGGCTGGAATTGGACTAGGAACATTACCCTAAGATGTTTTCGGACTTATAAACTTGTTTTTGATGTGGTAATGTTCATGCTAATCCAATTTCTAAGATAATTGTCATAATTTCAAGATTTGTATTAGTTTGTATGTTCATGCTAATTTCTTGAAGATTGATGATTTGAATTATCTTGTTCTTATGAGGTTCTTAGATTAATAGAAAAGTTGTATGAAATAGTTGTTTTCAATCCATTTTAATCTAAGAGTTGATTCCAAAGTGTGTTTTTGTAACTTGTCCTCAAGTTATATGAAAAGTCACATTTAAGAATCATAAAACTCATAAAAGTTGGCAAAGGTTACAAAATGAAGAGTCTAGTTCTAATTAAATGGTTTTATGACTCCATAACTTGTCCTCAAGTTATGGAGGTTCAAGAGTCTCTTCATTAAATTAAAAAAAAAAAGTGTAACCTTAATTAGTTCCATAAGTTACAATAAAAAAAAGTTATTTTTTTTATTAATTAGTTTAAAGTCTTCCATAACTTGTCCTCAAGATATGGAACTTGAAGAGTTTTTTTTTTTAATTAAAACTACTTTAAACTCATAAGTTATGGAATTAATTAGTTTTGAATAGTTTCAAAACTTGCCCTCAAGTTTTGGAATTTGAAAAGTTTTCACTTATGAATACTTTAATTCCAAGTTAGCCCTTAGAATTTTAAAAGTTAAAATTCAACCCTTATACTTTATAATATTATAAGTTAATAATATTTATATATATGTATAAGAGTAAAGTCAGTCTTACCGTTAGTAGGCCTCATTCACGAAGCCGATCTATAAGGGGGGTATAAGGTTACTGCCTATAAAATGGCAGTTTAATGGGTGTCCACTCTCACCCACCGCTTCGTTGACTGGTGGAGGGTCGTTAGCCGAACGGGTAGGACAAGGACTATAATTCTCGTTTCATTAAAAGTATTAATGATAAATACTAAGTAACTAAACTCTTATTAATACCCAATCTTAGTTACTTAGGAAAATGTGAATTTGGTGCTAACCCATGAAATTACACTTTGCACTTTGCTTAAGTCGTTAGTGGAGCGTGTGTGGTTAACCGGCACACTAACCTGGACTTAACAAGGTAGGCAAAGGGTAACTTAATATTTATCATAGTATCGGTGGAGCATGTGTGGTTAACCGGCACACTGATTAAGGGGTAAATATTAAGGGTACCAAGTATATTTGCATGGTTATTCACACCTTGTTTTGTGATCCTCGGCATCCCAGTCACAAAACCTGAAGGGCACACTCGAGATTGAAACATGCCTTTGAACAGTTCAATGAATCTCAAAGATCTAGGACTTTCAAATCCAATTAAAACCTAATAAATTATTTCGTTTTTCATGGTGAAAATTGGTGAATCGTCATTCACCTACCTTCAAATATTTTATAGCTTGGATTACGGCATCCCTCTTCTAAGTTATAAAATAGTTTGTTGGGTCCTAGCCTTAATATTTCATATTGGGTGTCATATTGAGGACTTTAAATCAACTATCTTGAATATCTCCCAAAAAGATGTTTGGTCTAGACATTTATGATCTTCCCAAATCTCTTGAAACAAGCTTTCCTAAATGAAGATGATGTCCCATGGATATCATACTTCTTTCACCTCCTCCAATTATTCTCCCTAACCCACAAGTTCCTAAAAAGTTTAAGGTCACTCAAGCCCTATTGGCAAGGCAAGGTCTAGGTGTGATCACATCTTGGAGATGTAGTCACATATTGACAAGCCGGGAGAGTTGGGTGTCAAAGTCTTGAGAAAGTTGGTGGCTCAACTACTTTCTAAGTCACATAGTGAGTTCTTTTGGGAATCCTATGAAACAGACTAAGACAAGACCCTTAATGATCTTATCTATTTGCTAAGATCAACTTCCTAAAACGCTATGGACATTGACAATGATGACATTGGATATCCAGTAAAGCTCTCTCTTCCCAATGGAAAGGGATCGGCCATAGTCAACTCGGTTGACCCAATGGTAAAGAGAGAGGCGAAGTCTGAGATAGTCCCATTATCAAGGGTCCATAGGTAACTATTGCCAAAGGAAGGGGCATTGGTTACGAAGCTGCCAAATTTACCTAAGGATGTTAAAGTCAATAAGTTTGGCTCTACTTCAGGTAAAGTCCATTGTCTAACTCTATTAAGTACATGTTGATTCTGATCGCGAAGATGGATTTCAATCGCATGGTTCGGTGATCAGAATTTTGGGCTATTACTTAAGAGTTATGATATCTATATTGCTTAGGAATAGATAACAACAAGGTTTTCATATGGATTGTAAGGATAAGTTTTTCCGCAAAGTTTTAAAATAAAAGAAAAAGGTTTTGATTTTATTTATTTTAAGTATCCTTACAATGGCATTTGTGAAAAGTTGTTGCTTATAAGATTCCATTGATAGCAATATTAGAAAAATGGATTTGATTCTTTCGGTTGTGGTAGTGTCTAATATTACCAAATAAGGAAAGATTCTCATCACCCAAGGTTCAATTGGACCGAAACTTGGAATCATGCAAGTTGTATAGTATGATGAATGAGAACTTTCAGCTTGGAAAATTAAGACTAATTCCTTATGTGAATAAGGAAAGGACTAAGGGATCGAGTACACATTCTTGTGCACTGGTCAAGTCCACCACAAAAGATCAAGAAGATTATTCGTCATGATTTACTTAAGTTCAGTAAATATGGTTATACTTATAAGTTTAAGTATAAGTCTGTAGCATTGGAGAAGTTTCAATGTGAGACAGAACGAATAAGAAGAATCAAAGTATGGCAGAAAGATAAAAGTTTCTCAAATCTAAAAAGATGGGAAAGTACTTTAGTATCATGTTTATGATCATCTTAATGATTAAGATACCATATCACAATTGGTCCTCTAAAGTCATCTTAGTGCATTCTTATGACTAAGAAGAGGAGTCATGAATTGTTGAAATGGTTAAATCAAAAAGATGAGTCATACTTCGTTCCAAAACAATTCTTAGAGTCATACTCCAAGATTGTAACTTGAGTGATATATCTTAAAGAGGGTTTGTTAACACTAGTCAAATGTAAGAGTAAAAGGTTATCTACTCTTGTACATTTGAAATTGGTAAGTTGTGATGTTTTGGATAAAACAGAGACCAACTTAGGCCAATTGTGTAAAGTGTTAGTCTTGATAAAGAATCCGCACTATCTCTTGAATATTTGACAAGGGAGTCTTATATGTCAAGAGGACAGTGGGAGTCTTCAAGCTCTTGAAAGTTTCAAGACTTAATCAAGAATAAAACCTAAAGTCCTTCACTAGCACACGACTTGAGGTTTATAACCTATCGTGTTGAAATTTTTGTGCCTATTCAAGTTGGTTTTGCATAGGAGTTTTGAGAGTTCTCAATTGGTTGCACAACTACTTGGAAGCAATGGCAGACACCTGAGCTGCCAAATGGCAAGAATTTAAGATTGCACAAGTTTAATCAATATGAGTTTGGATTTGTCACTAACCTTGTCTTGTGATTATGGTTTTGACAAATTCACATGGATAAGAACACATACACTATTAAATCTAAGTGTCATAAGGTTTCTCTCCGATTCATGAAAATGATGGTGAGGAAACACTTTCACTAAGTAGATTTTAGCTAGATAGCAATTGTGATATTTGCATTCTCAAAGTCGTTAGTGGAGCGTGTGTGGTTTACCGGCACACTAACATGGACTTGTGAGAAGTGGCAAAGGTCTAAACAATTGAGTCTATGATTACGACATCCCTTTTCATAGTTCTAAAATTGTTTAGACACACATGTGAGCTATCTAAGAGAGGTGTATGATTTTGATAAAGTTTTATCAAAACAATCTAGTATCAGAAATCTGAACTTTGGTAAGAAAGTCAGCTGATTTCTGAGTACATGTCAAAGCTAGTGGGAGCATAAGTGTTATGCTAATAATCATCATGTTAGTGGGAGCATGATAATTATGACAAAGGTTGCAAGTTAGCAATGTTAATTATAAAAAACAAAAGTTTCAATTCGTGAGGTTGCAGGGGTTGAAAAAGTTGTTTTGCTATAATTAAGGGAGATGAAATTATACTTCATTTCAATTCTAAAAGCTCAGATTGAGATTTTAATCGTATTTAATCAAGGATATATATATATATATATATATATATATATATATATATATATATATATATATATATATATATATATATATATATATATATATATATATATATATATATATATATATATATATATATATATATATATATATATATATATATATATATATATATGAATTTCATGTTGGAATGGCTCAACATAAGGAAATTCTATATGTGGGTCCATTATTTGCGTTTTAAAATTCGATTATGATTACGGCATCCCTTTTCATAATCTGAATTTTGAGAACTTGGCAAATTGAAATGGATATATTATAGCAAAAGACTGGTTTAGTCTTTATGTGAGACATCATGAATCGTGTCCCATATGCTTCGGATATAGGATCGATTACATGTGCTATATTCATCCTTTCTAAAATTTTCCAAATGCCTGGGGCATTATGAAGGGAAAAGGTCTAGAATTGGATATGACTAAAATGATTAAGCAATTGTCGAGGACAATCTAAGGTTTACCAAAGATTGGTTGCTCAAGGACAGTTGGAAGTATAATGTTAATTTTGGAAGGACCATATTGACATAATCTGTAAGGAGGCAACTCTTGTTCAGAAGTGATAGTCAAAATGGAATATGGAAATGTTTCAAAGTTAGAAATTATTCAATATGTGTAAGATTAGAAAACTTAATGAAAGAAGGATGTTTCCAAGGAGCTGATCTCCTTTGGAATGCTCTGTAATGATTGTTGTCAAGTCTTTCTGACTTCGTGCATAATCATTAAGAGGATCAATGCATATAAGTTTAGAATCTAACAGATTTCAGTAAATGGCATGAATTTGGAATTCTTGCATTTGCAGTAAGGATTTGGGACTGTGAAAAGAGGATCATTGAAGTGATGTTCAATTGATCTATTTTAAAAAGTAAAGATCATAGACAAACATAGTATGCATACTTGGTGTATGGCATGACTAGTGTTTAGAAAACATAGTGTACATGCTTGGAGCATGGGACACCTATTGTTTTAAATTCAAGTATAAAGTTGATAAAACCGAAACAATGAATAATGAGTAATCAGTATGGTGATAAATAAAAGTGTTTATTTATATTCATAGGGTTTGATACCATATTTGATTCATTTATTCTTGTGTTTCACTTTGCATGTTTTGACTTCCAGAATAACTAAGTCGCTGTTCCTGAATGATTAAGTTATTCAAACCATCCACAGTCGGTCATATGTTGGAAGTAGATATGAATCAAGACTGTCATGGGTTGGTTTGTAGAGGTCCAAGTTGGTGGACAAAGTGGTGCTACAACACTCATGAGTGCTCATAAGTTCTTAAGTACCTTCGGAGGACCAAGGAATATTCTTAAGTACCTTCGGAGGACCAAGGAATGGTTCCTAGTCCTCGGTGGGTATGATGACTTAAAGTGTTGGATTAGTGTCTAAGTCCATAACTGTTTTGGTATGTACTTGACCTGATTATGAGCATGGTCCTTTTGGGTTGCCTTCACCATAGCAATATGTAGGATGAATTAAGGAGAGAAAGGTTTAATTATGATTTATTAATATATTATAAGAATAATATATTAAAGGAGAAATCATATTGTTTAATTAATATTAGTCAAGAATTAATTAAGAATTAATTTTGTGACTAAAAGAGATTAATTAAACTTAGGGGACTAGAGTTGTAATTATAAGATAATTACAATTGGGCTATGGATCAGCTAATAATATATAGGTTGGACGAATTCTATGGGAAGCCCATAAGGAATTCGTCCAAGGGATATGTTAAAGGAGTCCATGGGCTGCTTAGGGCCTAAGCAGTCAGATTAGGGTTTCCTAGTTGCAAACCCTAATAGCCTACATGTATATAAAGGACCCCTATGCCCCGAAAACGTGGCTAAGTGTTCCTTTAGGGTTTCCAGCCGTTTTTGGTGCCTCCCCTCTCTTCTCTCCTTCATCCAGTTGCTTAGTGGTGTTTGTGACTCCATTAGAGGTGCAACACTTGAGGCACTAAGCTTTCTGAAGCCAAGGATTGATTGTTATTGCTATATAATAATCAAAGGTAAGATGTAAACCCTAATTTCAGTTATAGTTTATTAGATCTAGGGTTTATGGCTTTGGATTACCAATTGCATGTTCATTAGACAAACTAGATCCAAAGCTATTAGGGTTTGCATGTACACCATAGGATTGACGTATTGCTCAAAACCCATCAGTGGTATCAGAGCCTAGGGTTGTTTGTTAGTGAATTTGATGCTTTCTTGATCGAAAATTGACTGAAAATCGTTTTTCTGGCCTCTGCCCGACTCGACTCGGCGAGTCAGTAACTGGACTCGGCGAGTCGACCCAACTCGGCGAGTCCGGGAGTCAGGCAGAGGATATATCGAGATTTTGACCTGTTTTGGCTGTGGATAATTACCTAAAACGTTTTTTATTAATAAAATCTGGTTTTTATCAATATTTGGAGATTATCCTTGCCAAAATAGAAGATAATTGTCAAAATTTAGATAATCTTTTGTTTTATTAGATAAAGATTGATTATTTGTAATTTAGATTTGAATTATCTTGTGAAAAAGTTTCAATTTTTCCCTTTAGGTTTTATAGTTTAAATTTGAACTTAAAAGTTTTGTTTTTGAAATTTGAATAGTTGAACCCTAATGTTTTGAAAGGTTTCAAAACTTGTCCTCAAGTTTTGGAATTTAAATTTTTTGATTAAAAGTTAATTTTTGATATATTTAAATTCTAAACCCTAATGTTTTGAAAAGTTCAAAACTTGCCCTCAAGTTTTGGAATTTAAAAGTTGATTAAAAGATTAATTTTGAAATGTTAAATTCTAAAACCCTCGTATTTTGAAAAAGTATAAAATACACCCTTATACTATATGTAACATTAAAAGTCTAATATTATATATGTATGAGTAAAAAGTCAGTCTTACCGTTAGTAGGCCTCATTCACGAAGCTGGTCTATAAGGGGTGTTTAAGGAAATTGCCTATAAAATGGCGATTGAATAGGTATCCACTCTTACCCACCGCACTCTTGACTAGTAGAGGGTCGTTAGCCGAACGGGTAGGATAGGACGAAACCTTCCATTATAAGTATAATGAAGTGCAAAGTAACTGAATGCTTTTACAAATTCCCAAATCATAGTTACTTTAGGCAAAATGTGAAATTGTATGCTAATCCATGGAATTACACTTTGTACCCTTGTCAAACGTTAGTGGAGCGTGTGTGGTTAACCGACACACTAATTTGGGATAGACATTGGTGGCGAAGGGTGGCTCGATGTTTATCATAGATCAATGGAGCGTGTGTGGTTAACCGGCACATTGATTAGGTGATAGTATCATTGAGTGCATCACGTAGATTCGTATGGTTATTCACACCTTATTTGTGATCCTCGGCATCCCAGTCACAAATAGAAGGGCATAATCGAGATTAAACATGCCATTGAAAAGTTCAATGAATCTCAAAAGATCTAGGAGTTTCAATTCATTTAAAACTTAAACCTTCTTTTTTTGTTTTTCATGGTGGAAATTGGTAAATCGTCATTTACCTACCTTCAAATATTCTGCAACTAGATTACGGCATCCCTCTTCTAGGTTGTAGAATCTTGTGTTGGGTCCTAGCCTTGATGTTTCATTTGGGTGTCACATCAAGGACTCTTATCAACTAACTTGAATTTTCTCCCGTTTTGTAGATGTCTAAATCTTACAATGGTCTTCCCAAGTCCCTTGGAACAAGCTTTCCAAATGAAGATGACGTTCCACGATACGATCAAGGAAATGAGAGTCATGCTTCACTTCCTCCACCTCCTCCAATTATTCTCCCTAACCCACAAGTTCAAAGGCTTGAAAAGTTCAAGCTCACTCAAGCCCTATTGGCAAGTAAACACGAAGATGGGAAACCTGTGTGTGCACACGTCTTGGAGATGAAGTCACACATTGACAGGTTAAGGATGTTGGGTGTCGAGATTTCAAGTGAGTTGGCTGTTGACTGGGTTCTTCAGTCGCTTCCTGAATCATATAGTGAGTTCGTTAGAGAGTACTATATGATGGACCATGACGTGACCCTCATTGATTTAACCTATTTGCTTATAGCTGCTGAATCAGAAATGATTTGGCGTGCTGATCAAGCAAATTTGTCTGGTGAATCAAACTCCCAAACTTCAATGGACATTGAAAATGGTGACATTGGGAATCCAGAAAAGGTAAATTCTGAGATAGTTCCTTGTTCCATTCCAAAAGAGTCCATTTGCTTATATTGCCAAGAGAAGGGGCATTAGAGACGAAGCTGTCCTGTTTACCTGAGAGATCTAAGAGATGGGAGAGTCAAGAAGTATGGCTCTACTTCAGGTAAAATCCATTAACTAACTCTATAAGTTCCTATTCTTTGATTCTTAATATGTGATGTGATAAGATTAGATTTTGAAGTTTTGCAGGATCGAAGAAAAGAGAGGAAGCTTAAGGAAGAAGCGTGGTGAATCTGATCATGAAGAAATGGATTTCGATCGCATGGATTCGAAGATCAGATTTTTGAGCTGCTACTCTAGAGTTAGGATAGATTGATAAGAAATATATAATAGCATAGTTTTCAGTTGAATTGCATTGTAAGGACAAATTTTTTTCCGCAATAATATAAATTTTGATTTTGTCTTATTTATTTATCCTTGCAATGGTGTGTATGAAAAATTGATGTTTAATTGTTTCTATTATTAGCAATAATGGATTTGATTATTAATTATGTTATTTGTGGAAATGTCGAGAATTTGCCAAATAAAGGAAGATTCTCATCGCCCAAGTTTCAATTGGACAGAAACTTGGAATCATACAACTTGGTTGCGTGATGAATGAGAAACTTCATATTTGGAAATTAGACTATTTTTGACAAAATGTCAAGAGAAGGACTAGAAGATCGAGTACACTAGGTTGTGCGTTGATCAAGTCCACCACAAGAGTGATAAAGATATTCGTCATGATTTACTAAAGTTTAGTAAATATGGTTATACTTATAAGATTAAGTATAATTCTGAGTTGATTGAAAGAGTTTCAATCAATAGCAGAACGAATAAGAAGAATCAAGTAGGCAGAAAGATAAAAGTTTCTCCATTCTAAGAAGAAGGGAGAGTACCTTTTATTTTGTTTTATGATAAACTTTAATGATTAAGAACTATTTCTCAACTGGTCCTCTAAGTGAGTCTTAGTGAATTTGTATGTCTAAGAAGAGGAATCGAATATTATGGAAATAGTTAAATCAATAAGTCAATCATACTTCGGTCCAAAATCAAGTCTTAGAGTCATACTCCAAGATTGTGACTTGAGTGACAAGTCTTAAGTAGGTTTGTAACACTTATCAAATGTAGAATAAGAAAATTTCTTATTCTTGTACATTTGAAATTGGTAAGTTGTGATGTCTTGGATAAGACAAAGACCAACTAGGACCAATTGTGTGAAGTGTTAAACTTGACAAAAGGCTACACTAACTCTTGAATATTTGTTTGTCAAGAAATGTTTCTTGACAAGAGAATCTTATATGTCAAGGAGTCAGTGGGAGTCTTAATGGTCTTGAAAGGTTTCAAGAACAAATCAAGAGTAAACCTAGTTAATCATCACTAGCGCACGACTTGAGGTTTATAACCTATCGTGTTAACATTATCTTGTTTCTGTGCCATTCCAATTAAGCTAAATATGTATGTGAGTTCTATGAGTTCTCATTTGAATGCATAAAGACAAAGCACCTTAATCAATGGAAAGTACATTGATAAGTAAGGATGAGTTGCTAAACCACTTGGAAGACATGGTGGGCACTCGTGTTACCATGAGGCAAGAAATCAAGATTGAACAAGTTCAGTCCATATGGTTTTGGATTTGTCGCAAACCTTCGTTTTAACAAATTCACATGGATAGGAACACATACATCATAAAATCTAAGTGTCATAAGGTTTCCCTCCTTCATGAAAATGATTGTGAGGAAATGCTTTCACTAAGAGAGATTTTAAGAAGATAGCAATTATGAAAATTGTATTCTCAAATTCGATTATGATTACGGCATCCCTCTTCATAGTTCAAATTGTGAGATTTGGCAATTAGTCTGAACATCTGGGACTTAGTAACATAAATTCTGAATTGTTTAGACACACATGTGAGTTATCTAAGGCAAAGTTGTATGAGCTTACAAAGCTTAGATAAAGGCTTATCAAAGCATTAGGTATTAGAAATATGAACTTAAGGAATTCAATAAGCATTGTTTTCTGTAAGTTCAATTGTTTTCTGAATACATGTCAAAGCTAGTGGGAGCATAAGTGTTATACTGGTAAGAAAAATAATCATCATGTTAGTGGGAGCATGATTATTATGGTAAGTATTTCAAGTTAGCAATATTAATTATAAAACAAAGATTCACTTTGCAAAGTTGCAAGGGTTGAAAAGTTATTTTGCTATAATTAAGGGAGAGAATATTATACTTCGTTTCAAAATTCTAAAGCTTAGATCGAGAAATGTTAATAAATTTAGTCAAGGATACATAGTGCATTCTCAAAATTCGATTATGATTACGGCATCCCTCTTCATAGTTCGAATTGTGAGAACATGACTAACAAAATATTATGGCAAAAGACTGGTAAAGTATCACGTCTTTAACATTATGCATCGTGTTCCATACGTTTTGAGTATAGGATCGATTGCGTATGCTATAATATTTGACCGTTCTAAAATTTTCCAAATGTCTGGTGCATTAAGAGGGAAAAGGGACTAGAATCGGTTTTGACTAAAATAATTAAACAACTATCAAAGGGCAATCCAAAGTTCGCTGAGGATTGGTCGCTTGTGAGTAGTTGGAAGTATAGTACTGGATGGACCATATCAACATTATTATGAATAGATAAGATTCTATTAAGAATGAGTTGTCATATGGCAAATATGGAAATGTTTCCATTAATGGGAGTTGGATATTAAGAAATATGTCTAGATTAGAAACTTTTATGCGAGAAGGATGTTCAAAGGAATGTACTTTGGATGTGAGACTTCACGTCTATGGAATTGTCTTGTAATAATTTCCAATAGAATACCTTGTAATTTCATTAACCGGGTCTTGGTGACTTTTGTGCTATGACATTACGAAAGGGTCATTGGATAAAATGTTAGAATCTAACATATTCTAAAAGTGGCAAGAGTTTGGTATCCTTACACTAATGATAAGGATTGGGAATTGTGCAATGAGTTTCATTGGAAATGTTTTTCAATTGATCTATTTCATAAAGTAAGGATCATAGGAAACCAAAGTGTGCATGCGTGGAGCATGGGATAATTGTGGTTATAATTCGAGTAATAAAGTTGATTTTCCGAAACATTAAACAATGAATAATGAGTAATCAATATGGTGACTAAATAAAAGATGTTTTATTTATACTCAAGAGTTTGGGGCCATACAGGATTGAGTATTATCGTTGTGTTTCACTTTGCATGTTTTGACTTCCAGAATAACAGGGTTATTCAAACCTCCACAGTCGATCATACGTTGGAAGTAGGTATGAAGCAAGACTGTCATGAATTTGTCTGTAGATTGTCTAAAGTGTTTAGACATAGCACAAGTTTGCTGCAGAGTTCATGAGTGCTTTAATAAGATTAAAGTATTGGATTAAACCCACGCTCACTTGAATCGCTTCATGGATTTATCACCGGTGATTAGTGAGACGATAACATTGTATATTCTTGAAACCGAGACGTGTGAGTTGTTATTTGCTGGACGGTTGCACATTGATGATAAGTAAACGCACCAGTAACTTGGTGTTATAAAACTTATTGTTGTGTGTGATTCGATTAGTAGGTGCAAGCAAGCATTTGAGTCGAAGTTTATCCATTCCTTTTACCCAAAGTGGGATAAAAGCGATATATGTGGGCCCCTCGATGATTTAGTGATGACACTCTAAGCGCTTGGCCAAGCCGGGACTAAGTTGATATGTTCAATTGTAGTCTGTTGTCAGTCGTCATAAATCAGATGTCGGGAAACAATACATAGACAAAGAGAATGATTTAAGTCCATGTCTCGTGTCTATACGATATCTTGAGAATGGAGGAATATATGATCCCTTATCTAAAGGACACGCGTATCTGATAAGATCAGAGTTCACAGCGGCTTTTGAAAGCTACGATTGCTGATCAGGTTCTGAAGTTATACAAAATAGTTATTAGAATTATCCAAGTGGGAGACTGTTGGATTAGTGTCTAAGTTCATAACTGTTTTGGTATGCACTTGACCCGATTATGAGCATGGTCCTTTTGGGTTGCCTTCACCATAGCAATATGTAGGATGAATTAAGGAGAGAAAGGTTTAATTATGATTTATTAATATATTATAAGAATAATATATTAAAGGAGAAATCATATTGTTTAATTAATATTAGTCAATAATTAATTAAGAATTAATTTTGTGACTAAAAAAGCTTAATTAAACTTAGGGGACTAGAGTTGTAATTATAAGATAATTACAATTGGGCTATGGATCACCTAATAATATATAGGTTGGACGAATTCTATGGGAAGCCCATAAGGAATTCGTCCAAGGGATATGTTAAAGGAGTCCATGGGCTGCTTAGGGCCTAAGCAGTCAGATTAGGGTTTCCTAGTTGCAAACCCTAATAGCCTACATGTATATAAAGGATCCCTATGCCCCAAAAACGTGGCTAAGTGTTCCTTTAGGGTTTCCAGCCGTTTTTGGTGCCTCCCCTCTCTTCTCTCCTTCATCCAATTGCTTAGTGGTGTTTGTGACTCCATTAGAGGTGCAACACTTGAGGCACTAAGCTTTCTGAAGCCAAGGATTGATTGTTATTGCTATATAACAATCAAAGGTAAGATCTAAACCCTAATTTCAGTTATAGTTTATTAGATCTAGGGTTTATGGCTTTAGATTACCAATTGCATGTTCATTAGACAAACTAGATCCAAAGCTATTAGGGTTTGCATGTACACCATAGGATTGATGTATTGCTCAAAACCCATCATAAAGGTGCGAGGGTATAGTGACGCTAGTTTTCAGACCGACAGGGACAACTACCGTTCACAGTCGGGCTGGGTCTTTACCCTTAATGGAGGAGCAGTGACTTGGAAAAGTTCCAAACAGGAGACCGTAGTTGATTCAACGTGCGAATCAGAGTATATAGCGGCGAGCGAAGCGTCAAAGGAGGCGATATGGTTGAAGAACTTCATTGGAGACCTTGGAGTTGTGCCAGCCATAAAGGAGCCCATGGAAATTTTCTGTGATAATGAAGGAGCGGTTGCCTTGACCAAGGAACCCAGGGATCATGGTAGATCTCGACATATCAACAAAAAATATCACTTTATTCGACATCGGGTGGAAGAAGGACTCCTCGTAGTGAAGAGGGTATCGTCAGAGGATAACCCAGTAGATCCGCTTACGAAGGGATTGAGCAGGGTTAAGCACTTGCAGCACGCTAGGAGCATTGGGCTGAAGGACGATATTAGTTTATATTAGATAGTTACGAAATGTGTAATAGATAAATTGTAATTAACATTTGATGATTAAATAAAAGAGTATTATTTATTAGTAATGTTACTGTCTTATGTTAATCATTTACCTATTGTTTCATTTTTCATGTTTTGACTTCCTGAATAATTGAATTATTTAATAATAATCGAATTATTCGAACGATCCACAGTCATTCATATGTTGGAGGTAGATATGAATGAAGATTGTCATGAATTGGTGTGTAGATTGTCTAAAGTGTATTAGACATAGCAAAAGTTTCCTACAACGTTCAACAGTGCTTATGAACTTGATTTGAGCATTGGAATAAACCCACACTTGCTGGAATCACTTCATGGAATTTATCACGAGTGATCGCAAGACGATAATATCATATGGTCTTAAAACCTAGATATATGGTTTATTGTTTGCTAATTGGTTGTGTATTGATAATGCGTAAACGCATCAGTAACTTGATGTTATAAAACGCATTGTTGTGTATGATTTGATTAGTGGATAGTAAATGCATATAAGTCGAATTTTATATGTTCCTTTTATCCTAAGAGGGTAAAAGCGATATCAGGGCCCCTCGATGATTTGATTTGACTTATGTGTCGGGCCCGGTCAGGACTGAATTGATGTGTTCAATTAAGTTCTATGTCAAATGAATCTGAGATCGAGAAACTAACTGTTGGACAATAAGTATGACCATGTTCCATGTAATTGTCCGCACGATATCTAGAACATAGGATTATACGATCCCTTATCTAAAGGACAGGTTGCTGATAAGATCAGAGTTTGACAGCGTCTTTGAGAGCTACGATTACTAATCGGATAGTGCTTGCATTTGTAGTTACTAGACTTATCCAAGTGGGAGACTGTTGGATTAGTGTCTAAGCCCGTAACTATATTTGGTAAGTATTTGACCCGGTTGTGCATGGTCCTTTTGGGTTGCTTTCACCATAGCAACTTGACAGGGTAATTTGTGGAGAGAGAAAAGATATTATGATTTATTAATATATTATGAGAATAATATGTTAGAGGAATAATCATATTATTTAATTAATATTAGTCATAAATTAAATGAGAATTAATTTGGTGACTAAAAGAGATTAATTGAATAAAGGGGCTTAAACTGTTAAATGTGTGATAGTTGCATTTTGGGCTGGGAAGCCTTTATGGTTAAGGGATGGACGAAATTGTAGGTAGGAACCCATATAGATTTCATCCAAGGCCTTACTCCAGAAGGTTCCATGGGCTTCTTGGTGATTAAGTTGTTCATTAGGGTTTTGACTGAAACCCTAACTGCTCATAGTATAAATAGGACCCTTGGGATATGATTTTTGGCCACTTGTTCTCCTGGAAACCCTAGAGCCGAAAATCATAAGTCCTTACCCTCTCTCAATTGCCCTCTTGCCAATTGGTATTTGTAAGCCATTAGAGGAGTGACACTTGTGACTCTAAGCTCCAAGAACAAGAAGATTCAAGCAAGCTACAAGATGTAATCATCTAGATCTGAGTTTCTTATGTCTTATTCGAATTGCATGTACAATAGAGAAACCTAGATCCAAGCATTAGGGTTTGCATGTGCACATAGGAAAATTCTTATGGCTCAAACCCATCAGTATGGGCCCGTACTCCTGAAAACAGAGGATTCGTACTTGATTCAAGAAGGGACGAGATGAGACCAGGGAACTTGTAGTGTGTGTGTGATCCCTCGTGAGTGAGGAGTATTATGATGATGATGATACGTTGCGAGCTTTGTGGCACTTCAGGATTGACTAGTCGGCGGTTCTAGCGCCGGTGAGGGATCATGCTCGGGTTCAGGAGCTAATTAGCTCGGGGAACAGATGAGAGATTTTATATCCGCTGAGAATACGAGCAGCATGTTGGACCAGACTCCTTTGATCTTCGGTACGGTCAAGGAGGGCATCTTAGAGATTTTTGATAAGAGGCAGGGAGCCTTTTGCATTGAGATGGCGGTCATGTTAGAGGCGTGTGATATTTCCATATTTATACATGTTTTTAGGCAATATTTATTTACATTTTTATTAATATTTTGGTTATTTGCATAGAATAATGGTACTTATAAGCTTAATTTATATATTGCAGCCAAATAAAAGACATTTTGAAGAAAAGGGACTAAAAGCGTCAAAACATGGAACTTTTGAGATTTGGAAAATAAAAAAAGAAGAAACCCACGAGACGAGCTATATTCACGATGTGAACCACAAGTTCACGACCATGAGAATTCTGGAAGATAAGTACGCGTGAAGTAATAATCCTTGCCCGATAAGGATTCTTGTTAAGTCACGACGTGAATTTCCCATTCACAACGTGAGGAGCAAATTTTGAGATAATTATATAAACTCGTGATCATTACGACTTTTGGGAACTTTTGGCTGATTGAAGAAGTTCCTGGAGACGATTTTCAGAAGATGAGAAGGTCTGGAATAGGATTTCAACACCAAAGGACAAGAGAAGCTCATAATTTGACTTTAGATTTGGTACTTTTCAACATGCTTATGAATATTATTTGTGTTAACTTGTTTTCTAGGATGACCACCTAAATCTAGTTGCTTCTGTTAGCTAGATGAAGTTGGAACTCATGGATTTAATATTTTAGATTTGATGTACTTGTTGGTATGACTTGTGTTGATTGATTTTACCTAGCATGTTTGATTTAGTATTTGATTGCTTTTAATTCTTGTTCTGTGTAGTTAGTGATTATTAATTTGCATGAATTCGAATACCTGGTAATTTAGTGAACATTAAATTATTAGAGCTAGGATCACCATTCTTAGTTAAGCAGTTAAGTATTGAATTAGGTTGTGCTAGAGAACTCATATTATGACCTTAATTGTGTTTTGTTAATCAATCTTACATAGCTCCAATTCATAAAATAATTGATTCTGTGTTAACTTAAGTAGTTAAGTGTGAACATACTTTGATTTACATGAATTAATTAATATTAGTAGATTTAGAACTAAATTGCTAATACTATCTTAATTGGTAACCACCAGTACTTGTCATAGCTAATTTATAAACCATTGAGGGAAAGTGGATTCGAACTAACAGAAGGGTTTATTGATTGAATTTGTGTTAAAGAATTAAGTTCATCTAAACTTGCAAAATTAGATAAACCCCATTCTTTGTTAGTAATTAGGTTAATTTAGTAGTAGATAGATTAATTAGTCAAAACCGTTCCCTGTGATCGACACCAGACTTACCCGACTATTCTATAATTTGACTAGGTACATTGCCTAGGTGCAATTTAGTTAGTTAAGTTAGTTAGGTTATAAATATAAAATTAGGTGTAGCTATTTTCACGCATCAAGTTTTTGGCGCCGTTGCCGGGGAACAAATTATTTGATCATTGATTTATTTGCTTTAGGTTGATTGATCCTTTTTGTGGAGTTAAACCTACAAAAAGTTACTTTTTCAGCTTAGGATTTTGTTTCAGTACTAGATTCACGACGTGAGTTCAGTTTATTTCTCGTTTTTTTTTGTTTTTCTTTTCTATTAGTTTTTCTGCGACAACACGAGGTGGTAACCTTTACCACGTCGTGGTGGCCAGTATGTAGGAAGTTTTTATTTAGTTTTTGGTCAGTTTTACGTTTTTATTTTGTTTATTTTGCAGGAGTTCATGACCAGAGGTTCCAACACACCTTTGGTGCCACCACTTGAAGATCCAAAGTCAGCCCTTCACAAGAAGACGGATAAGAATGCGGAAGTGAACCAAACACCAAAGAAGAAACCTTTCCAAGATCTCAAATTTGTCTTTACAAAGAAGTCCGGAAAGAAAACGGGAGAGTCGAGTTCATCTTCAAAGGACAAAAGCAAGATAGAAAGTTTAGATCCAATTCCTAATCCAAACGAATCTGAATACGAATCCGAGGCCGAGTTTGGACTGTATACGAGCGAACCCGAAGACGAGCCAAGAAACGAGATGATGAACATTGAAGAGATGTCAATGGGAGCTTACAAGAAGCGTATTCAAGAAGATGTTGGTCCGGGATTAGTGCAACCCGCGATTCCTGCCACAGCCACATTCGAGTTGAAGGAACACATCCTTACTGCACTTAAGGATATTCTGTTTTATGGAAAGGATCATGAGGATGCTTTCAAACATCTAGATGAGGTCAATGACATTGCAGACTATTTTAATGTCCCAAATGTTAATAGAGATACTGTCTTGCTAAGGATGCTACCAGTTACCTTCAAGGGAGCTGCAAAAGACTGGTTGAAAGCACTTCCACCTGGTACAATCACTACTTGGGCTCAAATGCGTGAGCAGTTTCTAGACCATTTTTTCCCACCATCCAAGATAGCTAAAATCAAGAAGGCAATAGCCAACTTTGAGCAACAACCGGGGGAGTCACTATACGAGGCATGGGAGCGTTATAAAGGATTGTTAAGGAATTGTCCTCAACATGACCTTAATATTCAACAAGAGATGCCTATTTTCTATGATGGGTTCAATGTCATGACTAGGCAACTCCTTGATTCGCAAGGCCCTCTCACGAAGAAGAATCCTAATCAGATCAAGGTGTTGATTGAAGAGTTCGCGAAGCATTCTCGTGAGTACCACAACCCAAGACACGATGGAGTAAAAGGTAGTAGAGGTGCACATTCTGAAGAGATGGCTGCTATGATGGCAATGCTCAATAATATGGACAGGAGGTTGACCCAAATGGACCAATCAATTCATGCGATTAGAGTTGGTTGTAAGAAATGCAATGGTCCACACTTGACTAGAGATTGCCATTTGGATGAATATGGGAACAAGAAGGCTCAAGTATGCTACTCGAGTGGGGACAAGTATGATGAAGATTGGAGAAAACCAAAGAAGGAGTGGCTGTCATACGATGAGTACAAGAAGCAGAAGGAAGAGAAATATAAGAAGACATGCCGAGGCTTCTACCAAAAAGAGAAACCACCAGCCGAGAAGAAAGTAGACTTGGAAAACATTTTGACCCGATTTATGGAAGCTTCCGAAAAAAGACATGATGATACCGATGTAGTGCTAAAGGAACACATGAAAATGATGAAAGAACAGCAAACAATGATGATTGACCAGCAAGCCTCATTAAGAAATCATCAAGCATCGATCCATAATCTCGAAGTCCAAGTTAGTCAACTAACTACTTTGGTGAGAAACAAATTATCCTCAAAATTCCCGAAAAGAATGATCAATCCCATGTTATGATGATCGAGACTGAAAAAGAGGCAATCTCTGAGTTCTTAGAAGCACTTGAAGTGGAGCCGAAGCAATCCGATCCAAAGCCGAAGAAGCCAAGGCTCGAAAATAAAAATGCTGCTGAAATGCTGAAGTCACGACGTGAACCTCTTCAGTTCACGTCGTGTACCCAGTCTGAACAGAAAACTTCAGAAAATATTCCAGCATATCGTCTGCCTTTACCGTTTCCGTCCCGAGCCAATCTTAGTCCACTGGAAAGGGAGTATTTGGAATTCATAAATCACATAAAGGGTATTCCTATAAATACTCCTTTTGTTGAGACGTTAGCTAAAATTCCGGAGTATGCAAGGTTCCTACAAGATTTAATGGATGCTCGTCAACAATTGAAGAAAAATTCCAAGGTGGTTTTAAGTGAGCTAAGTTCAATGGTAGTGTTGGGAGAGTTACCAAAGAAGATGGGAGATCCTGGATGCCTCACTCTTCCATGTGAGTTTGGGAACAATCTGAAGACTTATGCTTTAGCCGATTCTGGGGCTAGCATAAATTTGATGCCTTTCTCATTTTACAAAAAGCTTAATATTCAGAAGATAAAGGCTACCAAAATGACAATTCACATGGAAAACCGTTCATTGACACAACCAAGGGGCATTGTAGAAGACATATTAGTAAAAATTGGGAAATTCGTTTTCCCTATTGATTTTGTGATAATGGATATGAAAGAAGATCCCGATGTCCCCATTACTCTTGGACGCCCACTACTTAATACTGATGGTGCCTTGGTTGATATTCGCGAGTCCAAGCTCACTTTGAGGATAGGAGATGAAAAGGAAACTTTTGGAATAGAAGATGGTTTCCATGGGAGTGATGTTCAAGGAGAGGTTTTCAATATAGAGAAAGAGAATGAACTTGAATAATTGGAGAAGTTGATGGAAGAAGAGATGAAAACAATTCAAAAAGTTAAACGAACGAAACCGAGAGCATCCGTCCCGTTTTTAGTTGTATTACCTAAACAAATCTAACTTCTTGGGTAAGCAAGGAACGCGATGAAATATCGAGTGAAGATGATGAAGACGAGGTAACTTCCAAGGAGACAAGTCCAGTGGTGAAAGAAGAAAAGGGTCCTATGGAGTTTAAAAAGCATGAAGAAAAAGTAGAAACTAAAGGGATCAAAAGAAAGCTTAATGAAGACGAGAAAAAATCTAAAAAGGAGAATTCGAAAAAGGCATATATTAGACGAGTTCAAGCTTACAATAGGCGATGGAAGGAGCAAAAGATTCAGGTGGTGATGGACTCTTCTGACGATTCAACGTAGGAGGAACGGAATCCAGCTCACGACTCCTTCAAAAAGAAGCGCTTCTCGGGAGGCAACCCGAGCTTGGTTTGAATTGTCTTTTCTTTTTATTTTAGTTTTTGCATTTTTAGTTTAGGAAATTGATCATTCCGTTATCTAAAAAATTTCTTAAATGGTAAAAATTAGATGTGGGGTACTTTAGAAATCAAGTGGTAAACAATTAGAATAAATAAGTATCATTATCTAAATTATATTTAGTCCAGACCATAATTCACATCATGAGCATATGCTTCACGTCGTGGATTGGATTGATAAACGGGGGTGCCATAGTTTACCCTAGTTTTGAAGCCCACTAAGTGTAATTAGGTAGGACCAATTTTTTAGCCCAGCTAGCCATTCACGTCGTGACCTTCGAAAAGTCACGGATGGGAGGACCAGTTATACCAAACACTTTAACCCACTCCCATTTGTTTACTCATTTGTGCACACGAACGGAGACAAAAAAAACCCCACAACCGATTTTCTTCTACTTTTCTTCTAAATTGCTTGCATCTCTTGTCTCCTAACTACATTTGGTAAGTATTACTTCTACTAATTGTTGCTATTTTTCACATTATATGCATTTTAGTGGTTAGCGTTTATTTAGATGATAAAAATTCCAAATTTGGTTAAATTAGTTGGTATTTTGTGGATGCATGGCCTTAGATTAGTAGAATAAACAAACCCCAAGTACCATACATGAGGGATTTTGACTGTAAAATGCCCGATCCAGATTCACGTCCCGACTACGGTTCACGACGTTGAACTCCAGTTCACGTCGTGAAGCCTGGGTGAACAGATTCTCAGTTTCATTTTTAATGATACGTTTTGGGTGTTTTGTTTTGTTTTTGGTCATTGCAGGAACATGGGTCCTAGAAGAGCAGTCCAGCAGGAAAATAACCCAATTGATGTTGCTAGCATTCACCCATTATACCGGTTTCCACAAAACCTATCCCGAGCTTTGTTGACCAATTATGAAAATCGGTTGGGATGGTTATACAACTGCAAGTTTGCAATAGCACCTATTGTTGATTGGGGTTGGCTTCGTGGAGTTTGTATGATCTTGGAGTTGGAGAGATATTGGACGAAAGTGTTTGAAGGAGATGGTTTTACATTTACTTGCAATGGTTGGAGAAATCTTTTCGCTGTTCAAGAGCCCGTCTATCGAGAGTTGTCGGTAGATTTTTTTGCTACTGTAAGCTTTGAGGAAAGGACCATTGATTTTGATTACAACCGGGCGCTTGTTTTCCGGTTGAGAGGGGTATATCGCGAGTGCATTCTTCACGAATTTGCATGGCGTATGGGTCTATATACCGAGGTAGAAACGCAATCACCATTTTTTGTGCCTTTCTTGCACGGGTCTGTTCGGGATTTTACCCCCGGCGTTTTTTATGTCCAATTCTGGAGGACCATAGCGAATCACAAGTATGATCCTCGTGATGCAAGTGAAGGACAAATTAGGAATCCCGTTCATCGATTTTTGCATCGCCTCATCACTTTTTCCATCAATCACAAACATCATGGAGACAAGGTGCCAACCCAAAATTTGTTCTACTTGTGGAGCATCATCACACCCGGGATTTGTTGTGACGATCCTTATATGCTGGCGAAATTTTTGGGAAAAAGGCAGCTAGTTCTAGGCCCGGGAGTCCTATCACGGGTGGACATTTAGTCACCCGCCTTGCCCGATCTTACGGGATTTGGTCTCCTAATTTTATTAGGAACCTTACTTGCTACCCGGAAAATGATTTGACCATTCAATTCTTGGGTATTATGAAGGTTGTAGTGAATGTAGGGGTAGGATATGTGATACCCCCGGAGGATGATGAGCAACTACATGGGCAACCCGAGCAACAACCTCAACCAAGGCCCCGAAGAAGAAATGTGAGAGCCCGGGGAGACATGGAGAAAGATCGTAGAGCGGAGCAACAATATGCGGGTGGAGTACCCACCGACCCGTTTCAAAGTCGGGTTGGTTCTTATTTAGATAATCTTCGCGGTGGGATGACTTACAACACTCAAATCCTTGAAACCATGTTCTCTCATATGAAATGTGGTGCGACCACCCACCGTGCCACCTCAGTGCCCGTATATCCCGACAACTATGGATGCCAAGGGGGGATGGAGCAGGAACGAGTGGAGCTCAAGAAGATGAAGATGATGATTGATCGCTTTATTTTGTTTAGTTTTTAGTTTTTATTTGATTTGCTTTTTCTTTTGTTTTTGAAATTTGATTTGGTTTGTAAGACTTGTTAAGTTATTATGTTACTTTTCTTTTTCTTCTGGTTTTTATTTCCAGATTTGCTTACGGAGTCACGGGAAAGGAAAGTCGATATGAGCGTAAACGTCTAGCCAAACGTCGTTTAGAGTCTAGAGTCGAGAGTCGAGACCCACGATTAGAAATAAGTGTGGGGTGAGTCAAGAGAGTAGAGTTAGAAAAGAGTCAGAAAAAAATTTGTTTTGGAAGAGTCTTAATCCATAAAGACAATGGTGAAAGTTCCCAGTTGAAAGAAGAAAGGGAATATATTTTTCCTGTTCGCCCAGTTTTCATGACGTGACATACCTGTTCACTTCATGAACCGGAATTCTATGGATAATCAGAATACGCTTTTTAGCGACCTCACGTCGTGGTACTTATCGTCACGTCGTGGATCCGTATGTTTCACAAAAATGAAGTCCGTTGCTGCATTTTACTTCATGATTCTCCACGTTTCTTCTTGGGATTATTATGAATATTATTATGGCTCGTTTTCTCTATTATGCAATGTGGCGTATGCTTTCCTACATTGTTCTTCACCATCATGCGATTTCCACCACATTTGTTGAAGATTAAAAGTTTCGATTCCATGGCACATCTACACATTTTTTGTGTTCAAGATCCAAGTTCCTTTCTAGAAGAAGTCCATATTCGAGATGCACATTTCATCCGCACGATTGGAGTTCGATCTCGCCACTACTATCCCATGGGAGTCTGTTCCTTTTTCTCCTTTTTCTTGCTTTTAATTTATATTATGCATACAATGAGGGCATTGTATGTAATAAGTGTAGGGTAGGGGGTCGAAAAAGTAAATTGCTAGAAAAAATTTAAAAATTTAAAAATTTAGTAATAAATTTTAAAAGGTTTGAAATAATAATAATTAATCTAGTAATAATAATTTGAACTTTAGTTGCTAGTATTGTATGGGATGATCCGATGAGAGCTCAAATGTTTAGTTGAGCCAATATACGTTATAGTGCATTTGTGGCCTCCTTTATTCTAGTGAAATCATGGGACAAAAACACAACCTCGCTTAGTTTGAGGAATGCAATATGTTTAGCAGCTTGTGTCTGAAATGTATCTAGGAAAGCTTATGTAGTCATTGCACATAGACTAATGCCTTAACCAATAAAGGTTGAAGTTAAGCACCCTTGCTTAAGCATGTAGGTTTTAAGTGAAAAAAAAAGTGAGATACATGTAGAAAAAGAGAGAGAGAGAGAGAGAGAGAGAGAGAGAGAGAGAGAGTAGTTACAAGAAAAAGTTGTAAAGAATTTTTGGAGCAGTCAAAGTTTGAAGATCGAAGATCAAAAATTATGAAAAATTAAAAGTTGAAGATACCAAAAATCACACAAAAGGTGGTGAATTCAAAGAAATTGAAGATAAAATATCAAAGAAAGTGAAGAATTCAAGAGTTCCATATTATGGTATCTTAAAGTTATAAGTCTCTAGATTATGTATGCTTGGGTAGCTTTACAAAAATACCTTGAGGTTAGAAAGTTTTTTGCGGATGGATTCGGAGAGATGCATAAAATGAGCATTGTTCAAAAGAAGTGGGTGAGTGTTTATGAGGATTGTGAGTATTTAGAATTAAGGGGGGTCCATAGGAAAACTTTAGACACAAATGCACGCGTTGCGGTCTTGGCATAATGGCTGAGTTTGAAATGGATTGTTCTATGTGATGTTGGTGATGAAGGTTTGAATTAAAAATAATTAGATTTGCTTGAGCGCAAGCAAAGTATAAGTGTGGGGTATTTTGATATTGCCATATTTATACATGTTTTTAGGCAATATTTATTTACATTTTTATTAATATTTTGGTTATTTGCATAGAATAATGGTACTTATAAGCTTAATTTATATATTGCAGCCAAATAAAAGACATTTTGAAGAAAATGGACTAAAAGCGTCAAAACATGGAACTTTGGAGATTTGGAAAATAAAAAAAGAAGAAACCCACGATATCAGCTATATTCACGACGTGAACCACAAGTTCACGACGTGACATGAGAATTCTGGAAGATAAGTACGCGCGAAGTAATAATCCTTGCCCGATAAGGATTCTTGTTAAGTCACGACGTGAATTTCCCATTCACGACGTGAGGAGCAAATTTTGAGATAATTATATAAACTCGTGATCATTACGACTTTTGGGAACTTTTGGCTGATTGAAGAAGTTCCTGGAGACGATTTTTAGAAGAGGAGAATGTCTGGAATAGGATTTCAACACCAAAGGAGAAGAGAAGCTCATAATTTGACTTTAGATTTGGTACTTTTCAACATGCTTATGAATATGATTTGTGTTAACTTGTTTTCTAGGATGTCCAGCTAAATCTAGCTGCTTCTGTTAGCTAGATGAAGCTGGAACTCATGGATTTAATATTTTATATTTGATGTACTTGTTGGTTATGACTTGTGTTGATTGATTTTACCTAGCATGTTTGATTTAGTATTTGATTGCTTTTAATTCTTGTTCTGTGTAGTTAGTGATTATTAATCTGCATGAATTAGAATAACTGTTAATTTAGTGAACATTAAATTATTAGAGTTAGGATCACCATTCCTAGTTAAGTAGTTAAGTATTGAATTAGGCTGTGCTAGAGAACTCATAGTATGACCGTAATTGTGTTTTGTTAATCAATCTTACGTAGCTCCAATTCATAAAATAATTGATTTTGTGTTAACTTAAGTGTGAACATACTTTGATTTACATGAATTAATTAATATTAGTAGATTTAGAACTAAATTGCTAATACTATCTTAATTGGTAACCAACAGTACTTGTCATAGCTAATTTATAAACCATTGAGGGAAAGTGGATTCGAACTAACAGAAGTGTTTTGTTTATTGATTGAATTTGTGTTAAAGAATTAAGTTCATCTAAACTTGAAAAATTAGATAAATCCCATTTCTTTGTTAGTAATTAGGTTAATTTAGTAGTAAATAGATTAATTAGTCAAAACTGTTCCCTATGATCGACACTCGACTTACCCGACTATTCTATAATTTGACTAGGTACACTGCCTAGGTGCAATTAGTTAGTTAAGTTAGTTAGGTTATAAATATAAAATTAGGTGTAGCTATTTGCACGCATCATCGTGCGTTGATGTTTTGGGAAATTCAGAGCTTGCAATTGGCGGGAAAAGGTTGGTAGTGAGTTGAGTGGTGAGGCGGTCGATGCTATGTCATGGGATGACTTTTCAACCAGATTTCGGGCAGAGTTTGCCCAAGCGATTAAGGCGCAAAAGTTGACGCAAGAGTTATTAGATTTTCGCCAGACTACCGAGGATTGTTAGTGGGTAGCGAAAGGTTATTTCCCTAATTGTGTGTTGGGAGTGTACAGTGTCAATTTGGTTTATGATCGAGACTGTGTCAGGAGTGTTATGTGGACGATCTGCGGATAGGGTTCCGCATGATGGTTAACTAGCATTGTCAGGATTCGGTGGTCCTAGTAACCGTTATGGATTGACTGATAAAAGTGCCAAGGAAAGTGACGCGTTGCTAAGGCGTTGGTTGGAGCATCTGTCTTTTGGTATCAAAGATTCGAGTGTGGTATTGTTTCAGGCATCAGGGACTACTGGTTTCGCTGGAATTCAGGAAGTGTTCATCTGGGTCTTATAAGTTGTGTGAACCTTCGAGATTGATCATGGGATGATAAGAAGGATTGGGAATCCTTCCAGTTTTGTGTACTGAAGGATGTTAGTGGAACCAAAGTAGGGAGGAGCATTCACCGCAAGACACCACCATATCTAATCTTTTTTTTTTCTGTTGAATTGGAATGAGCTCAAGCTCCAACCATCGCCTTGCTACCCTCCCTCTCGTCGAGCTCGTCGGAACAATAAGGAATGAAGCAGCAGAAGCCGCCGGAGCAACCCCTGCCACCACCGACGCCGCTGCTGTAGAACCACCGTCGTTGATTGTTGCTGTGGAACGAAGCAGCAGAAGCTTCCGGGGCAACCCCATGTGTCTCCCCCTCGATTTCTAGTCATTAAACGCCCCATTTGAAAACCCTAGCCGCCAAGAAACCCTAACTTTCAGATCCCGATCTCCTTTCTCTTGTGGAGGTTCAAATGAAGGGCAACAACGATCGAAGCGGGTGTTTGGGGTGGTGCTACCTGACCGGTGAGAGGCGGAGGGGCAGCCTAGGCCGGTGACAACCGCCGATTTATTCTTCTTGGCCGGTGGTAAGCAAGAAACGAGAGAGAGAGAGAGAGAGAGAGAGAGAGAGAGAGATTTCAATTTATTTGTTTTATTTTGTTATAAAAAATTATAAAAATAAAATAGACAATGCAAGTTTTCTTTTTAAAATTTTCTTTTAATCAAAAAAGTATTTAAATAATAAAAAAAACTAAAAAAGAAAAAAAAAATAAGGGCAAAATAGTCATTATGAAAAAGTTTATTGAAAATTGGACCAAACTCTTAACAAAATGAAAAGTTTGGACCTCTGGTGCTAGTCCAAACCTTTTTGGACGAAAGTGACAATTTTCAGCAAACCATAGGGACCATTTGTGCAGTTTTGTCTAAAAAAATTGAAAATTGAAATTATTTTGAATTCTAAATACATAAGCACCAAACATATGTAGACAACCTATCCTACTCACTTATGTAAGAATGTTTATTTGAATAGTCTAACCGGTATCATGTGTTAGCTCTTTATCTGTAAAGTCGATGGTTCAAATCTCATCAGAAACATGGGTAAAATTAGAAATAGATTAGATTTGTTGTTAAAATAATAATAATAATAATAATAATAATAATAATAATAAGAATAGATTAGATTTGTTGTTAAAATAATAATAAGAGTAAATTACTGAAATCATCCCTATGGTTTAGTAAAAATTACACGTTTGGTCCTTAACCTTTTTTTACACTCGGAACGTCCCTGTGGTTTGATTTTGTTACGTTTTTCGTCCTTATGGTTTGGTCAAAATTTCATGTTTGGTCCCTAACTTTATATATGTAAGGGACGAAAAACGTATGAAAATCAAACCATAGGGACCATCCGAGTGCAAAAAAAGGTTAGGGACCAAACGTGCAATTTTGACCAAACCATAGGGACGATTTTAATAATTTACTCTAATAATAATAATAATAATAATAATAATAATAATAATAGATGCATATCAAAAAAATCTAAAATAATTTTGGTTTTCAACATATAAATATGAACGAAAATAAATTTACAAACTATTAAAAAACTTCAATAAAAATATATGCTTTTAGCGTGCTAGCTAACTAGTTTAATTGAAAAAAACTCAAATTAACTAATTAACTAGGAGAGTGTCACCCCCGCGTTGCGGGGGTTAACTGTTGTTAGTTATGTGTTTTGATGTTCTGAAACTTTCATGTTTCATCTGATTTTATGAATGCAACTATTGTCTTCCGACAGACACATTAATTTGGGTAGTTTTATGCTTGAAACATTTGTTGCAAAGGGTTTTTATACATAAATGTACAATTCTTAATTGTCAAATCGTTCAATAAGAAGCTACAACAATATTTCAACCACATCAATTTGTATGGGACAAAAAATGTAAGGAAAGAGGTAGGCCAAAGCCAAAACACTATAATTTTTTAATTTCTTTTGTTTTTCATCATCAGAAATGCATTTTTTTACCTATAATAACAATGTAGTTACAGTTTACCTACTAATATGGGCATTGTACTTTATTGGTTACATATTAAAGTAAACTGCTATTACAAGTTACAATTTTCTTTTATCTATAAAAAAATGTAAGTATGTTGCTATTATGGTTGAATAGATGTGTATAATTAACATATTACAGCTTTTGCCTAAAAATGATAAAATGTTGTAATTTGTATCTCTTTAGGGATGACACCATGAAGATATGTTTTGTATGAACACGAAAACGTCTATATTTTTTTGTTTCCTGTAGTGAATGGCTTTTTATAGCTTTTTTTGTTTCCTGTAGTGAATGGTCTTTTATAACTTTTAAAAACAACAATTGCTACTTGAACCTAAAAAAGATAAAGATAATGATTACATATAGTAAAGTTTATGGATTTGATGAAAAAAGTGCACCTTGCTTAACGAAGTCAATCTAAATTATTATTTTGGACAAACATGGGCCTGCTGAGAAATTTAAGTTACAATTATTAAAACTCTGAAGCTGAAGTTAGTATGATCTAAATTTTAAGGAAAAAATACAGAAAATATACATAAACATACCAAAAACATACATTTCACCTTCTTTATGTCCAAATCTGATTTCTTTTGAGTGGGTTTGGCATTTGTTGAAGCGATTATAAGAATTTTTCGTTCAAATTAAATAATAGAAAGCGAAACATAAAAATGGTAGTACTTGTCATATTATTTATAAACATTATACAAACAAAACATTAAACATGTTAAATAGTGATACTAAGAATCATGGTTTCCTAAATTTCTACAATTATTAATGAAATGTCCTTGGATAATATAGATATTTCTTTTATTTTTAATCAAAAATACTTTACGACAAATACACATTAAAACATGAAATATGAACTTAAAACGCAACAGAGTGAAAAGTTAAGTTTTTATTTGTGTAGCTTGGGTCATAAATGAATTTTTGACAGAAAATAGTTACTAAATTAAATACAAATGAAAAACTTATTTTAACTATGGGAATACTTTTCAAGCTGTAAGCCGTAAGGAGCTAGTGGAATCAAAGTGGGGGAAAATCACCCGAGTAGTCAGAAGCAGAAGTAAGTGCGAGACTGGATTGGGTTCGCATCATTTTTGAGAAGGAAAGCAGCTCAAGTGGCTGCCTGGATAGCGTAGCGTGGAATTCGGGAGTTTGGAAAACTTCCCGTCGTTGAGTTCGTGTATTCACAATAGTTGATGACTGGTTGGGAACTAGGTTGGAGATTTCCTCGGCAGGGCGCGAGTTGAGTCAGGATGTAAGACTGCGGGATAGCCGTAGCATTCGTTAGCAGCTAGTTGAAGGAGTGTGGGTGGAGGCCCATATCTCCTAGTTAGCACGATAGAGATCGAGGAAGGATAGTGGTTGAGTTTCAGGATGGAGTTGGTCCTGCCTAGCCCTAGATAGGTGAGACATGTGGGGGAGGCCACTCTGAGATATAGTTTAGGTGAGACCTGTGGGTGAGGCCCGTGTGATTATAGCAGCGCAGGTGGGACCTGGTAGAGACCTTAGGGTCAAGATAGGGGATCGAGGATCTCAGGACTTAGGGAGCCAGGGTGGCAAGGTAGGTAGAGCAGTTTTAGATAGCCGAAGTTTCTTCGGAAGTTTCTGGGAGCGACTTAGAATTTCATATTGGTTTTAGTAACCGGTGGGAGTCCGGTAACCCAGATAATGGCAGATTAGTTGGGACAAGGGTGGTCTCGGTTCATCCAGAAAGCCGAGAGGAGATAGCAGGATCATCGGGCAGAGGTAGCGATAAGGGAATTCTTGTTTGGAATAGTCATTTGTCCGGAAGGTGCTAAGTCACTCACAGCAGGATTAAATAATCTCAGAGTAGAGGATTTGACTCTGTTGCGCTGCTCTCGTATGAGTCTAACCGTTGCAGGGATGAATTTTCTACTCGAAGGATTATAGATCCATTCGCTGGGTTGGGCGTTCAGCACTGAGACATGATAAGAGGAAGTATTCAGTGGGTAGCAGTGAAGAGTCAGCACTGGGAGTGACTGGAGATTTAATTGCAGCGAAGGGGTTGTCCCACGCAGAGATAGAGAAGGTTGTTGCTTATGGAAAGTTGCCTTAGGAAGGCCAGTGATCGCGCGGGGAAAAAAAAGGGGTGAACCCCTTGGATTTCCAACATGAGTACTCGGGGAGTACCGGTAGGGTTGTCGATTGGTTAGAGCGATGTACTCAGGGTTTATAGTGATGGGATGGTTCTCAAGAGGATACCATCGAGGAATAGAATTTTGTCCAGGAAGACCGGATAGAAAGCCAATAGAAGCGGTCCCTCGAGGATTGGACCAAGCAGTCAGATTATGCATTGTATAGGAACGCCGTAAGAGGTTGTGGGATAGTTTGTTGTAGCGGACTTCGAGGACGAAGTCCAATTTAAGTGGGGGAGAGTTGTAACGCCCCGTTTTGAAAAGGACTTCGATTGCGGGTTCGGAGGCCCAGGGTATAAGCGATTCGGTCTTTTATGGGTCTCGGGGTTTATTCGAAAGGTTTTAAGGCTTGGGTATGTAGTCAGGAGCGTAGGGCTTCTCGCCACCTTTTCGTGGGTATAAATTTCGTCGCATACGGACTTAGAACGAAGGAGTTATAGCACTTTGAAGTTATTGGCAATATTAGTCCTTAGTGGAGAAAGATGGCAAGAAAGGACCATGCATGCAAGGTGGCTAGCACAAGAGTACGCCCATCGTAGGCTGGGGTACGCCCAGTGTATAAAGGAAAAATGATCGCGGGTGCGGAGGGGCGTACACCCATCGTACGAGAAGTACGCCCAGCATACGCTCAGAGTTCCCAAACCCTAATTTTAGGGTTGAGCCCTATATAAAGAACCTTATGTCTCGAAGGCCAGCCTCCATTTCCACCCTAAAGGAGCTACTACAAAACCCTAATCCATATTTGAGTGTTCTTGGAGCTTCGAAGGTCACTAGAGAAGCATCTTAGTGTTGTGGATCCATTTTCCAAACAAGAAGGGAACAAGGAAAGGTGGTGGTTCAAAGGAGAGGTTGCAGATCTGGGATTGTTGCTTCATTTCTAGCCATTTCAAGGTATAAATATCTAAACTTGGTGATTATCTTCTTAGATCTATTAGATTGAGTTTTTGGACCATTTTGGTCCAAAGGTTGAAGCTTTGTGGTTCAATCCGATTTCTAGGACTTGGAGTTGCTACTCTCTGTTCTATATGAGTCCCTAAGGCAGAAAGTTGCCATCGTGAATGTCTTATTGGGTTCATGCATGAGTTAAGAGCATTTCTATGTGAATGAAATATCATTTCTGGAGTTTAGACTTGATTGGGGCATGCAAAGTCACCAATTCAGTAACTATGGATTAATACGTTGAAAAGGACTTGGATATGTGTTTGTAGCTTTTGGAGTAGAGTATTAAGCACTTAATGGGAAAGTGACTTAACAGGGGGAGTACGTTGAGCGTACATGCAGGTACGCCCAACGTACACATCATTTGGCTAGTACGCTTAGTGTACATAGGAGTACGCCCAGCGTACTCATCAGATTTGGGTTTGGCTTGTTTTAGGCCTCGGTTTGGGCCGTACAAGGGATTTTGGTTCTTTGGGCCTTAGTGGGCCATCAGAAGTCAGATAATGTGGGCCAAGAAGATGTTTGGGCTTAGGGTAAGGTCCATTAGAGGGTTTGGTCCCAATTTGGCAAATTGGGTGGGCCACTAGTGGCTTGGGAAGCCTACCTGGTGTTGGGACATTTTTAGAACATGGTTTGGGCCTTGGATATGGACCAAGTTTGACTAGGGGGTAAAATGGTAATTTTACCCTAAAGAGGATTATTGTTTTGGACTAAGTCATATTTTGGTATTGATAGCTCGGAGAGCCGAAGGGGTAGCAGTTCTGGGAATTGCCAAATAGGAGCCGGAGGAGTATCAGCAGGGTTTCAGCAATGCGAGGTGAGTCTCCTCACTGTGTGCATCGGTCTACGCCCACAATGTCGGCCCATTGTGTTTGTGTATAGTGAGTCTCCTCACTATAGCAGCCGGAGGAGTATCAGCAGGGTTTCAGCAATGCGAGGTGAGTCTCCTCACTGTGTGCATGGGTCTACGACCACAATGTCGCCCCATTGTGTTTGTGTTTTAGTAGGAAGACCCGGGGGGTTAGCCCTAGGCATTATTATGATATATGTTCCGAAATACGATCAGATGTCGGGCGAGGCCCGAGGTATGTTAGTATGCTAGAGGTCTTTGCGATTCTTGCATGTGTCGGTAGTATGTTTCCGGACTAAGGTCCGATGCCGGGGCAAGCCCGAGGAATGTTTGTATGTTAGTTTATGCTTGTTGTCGGTGTGATACTTGTATGTGCCTGGTAGGGAGGTGAGTGTGGGCCAGGTAACGTATCTCATCACTAGCTGAGTATGGACGAGGTTCCGTATCTCTTTAGTAGCAGAGCAGGGGCGGGGCCCGAGATAGGAGAGGAGTGAGTGTGGGCGGGAGCCCGCATCTCACTACCAGCCGGAGTGTGGACGGGGTTCCATGACTCATCACTAGCAGGACAGGGGCGAGGCCCAAGTTAGGCGAGGCCTTAGGACAGGAATACAGTAAAGTATGTTTGCTTATGTGTTAGCATGATTATATGATTGAATGTGTATGGCGGGCGACGCCTAAAGACAGGCGAGGCCTAAGAGAGACAGATCTGTATACCGAGCGGGGCTCGATGGCAGGCGGGGCCTGATGCCGGAGCGATTCCGATGCCGGGAAAGTCCCGAGGCAGCGGGCGGGGGCCCAATATGTGGTTATATGTGTAGTATGTGGTAGTATGGGGAACTCACTAAGCTTCGTGCTTATGGTTTTTAGTTTTGGTTTCATGTACTTCCAGTAGCGGAGGGAAGAGCTCGGGATGACTACATCGCACACACCATGATGTTTTAGCCTGGGATAATTTACTTTGATATGATATGTTTAGACATGATACTCTGATTAAATATGTTTTGAATGAATGGTTTGATAACTATGGTTTTTATTATAGTTTTAAAATGAAATTTTTGAACCTGATTTTCGGGATGTTACACTTATAATGAAATTAATTAAAAAAGGAAGAAAGAAGAAATTCACATACCTTGGTCGTTCAAAACCAAACGACCGGAGAAGAACTCCCGAAATTGTTTCTTCAAACATCACCCGACTACGCCTAGTTGAGTCGGGAAAGTGTCGATTGGAGGAGGCAATGGGGAGAAAGCGATAAAAAAAATAAATAAATAAACAAATAAATAAAACATTCTAGGGCTTACAGGTAGCTAGTTGTGTGCAAGGGTAATAATTACTTCAACGGCGGAAAACAAAGCATCTGGTGCAGTTGGGAAAAGAGATAAAGAAACCGATTGAAACATTATCGGAAATCTTACCGAACAGACAGCAGTGACGGTGGAACCACTTCACTGGAAGCCTGAAAATCCAGTGACGACGATGATTCATTGGGAAGAAGGCATCGGAGAGAAACCGATTCAAACCTAGTCTTCAGCAGAAGCTTTGAAATAATAACGATTTTATCCTTGTTTAAACGTGATGAAACGGAATGGAAATCGGGAAGCCCCCGGCGGTGGAGGGGGCAATCGACGGCAAGGATGTGATCCGCTGCTACCTTCTGTGGTTTTCTCATCGCCTGCCTCTTCGTCTGGCGTCGACCTTGGGGGTGGTGTGTGGCGGTGTCGAACGCTAGCCGATGCTAGAGACGGGAGAAAATCATTGTCTGGCATCGACCATGGGGGTGGTGTGTGCCTCTTCGTATGCGTTTCTTTCAAACATATAGTTTTGCAGTGAAAGGCGGTTCAACGCAAAACATTGCCTTTTAGCGAAAAGAATGGCAGTGGAAAGATATAAGCAAGGGAAAAGGACAAAATATAAAGGCGGTGAAGAGGAAGTGATAAAGAGGGAGGGAGTAAAACTAAATTGGCAAAATGCTAAAAACCTAAAACTTTGGTGGCAAAAGTATGAAAATGCAAAAAGGTAAGGCTCCCCACAATTAAGTATATATATAATGATTAAAAAATATAAGTAAATGAATAAAATGTTTTTTTTTTTTTTTTGTGTTTTATCTGGTTCTTATTTAAGTAACTGAAATCAATAGAAATGATTAAAAAATATAAGTAAATTAATAATTAGTTTCTGTTAAAACTATCTAAAAATTTGAATATTAAAAACTTATTATTTCGATCCGAATTGTGTCCAACCTGAAGAATCATACCGAATATGTAAAACTCGTATTATAGGGCTAGAAGTTTTAACTTTTAAGTATATTTTTTCTATAATAAAAATTAAAAATTAAAATAATTAACTTATATAAATAATAATGCTTATAATTATTTTTAAAGTTAGTCGATTAAAAAAATTAAATATTAATCAAATAGTTATATGATAAACTAGGTTAATATCTTGAAAATTGAGAATTAAGAAATTATATTTAAATAAATACATTTAATTTGAATTTAATTTAGTCAAATTTAAACCGTTTATAATACAATATTTTAATTTGGTCATCTAGTCTTGATATGTCTATTATTCACCGGATCTAATAAAAAAATGTGTTTAATTCAATCAACACTCACCTATTAGAGAACCCTAAATATATTATTGAAAATCAATTTAAAATAAAAAAAATGTTTTTAATTCAATCAATAACGACTATTAGAGAACCCTAAATATATTATTGAAAATCAATTTAAAATTCAAAAAAGGGGTATATGGACGGGCAAATCTTATTAGTTACTAGGTGAAAACCCGTGGGACCCGCGGGTGATAATGTTAAATAGAATTTAAAATTTAATTATGTAATAAATAATATATCATTAAGTTAGAAAACTTATATAGTACTTTTAAATAACTTTTTTATTTGTAAGTATTTAATTACACAATAAATGGTAAGTATTTAACTACAAATGGAGATTTTTAAAACCCTTACTTTTTACTGCTTCTTAATCGTTCATGGTGATTGCACGTTAGTGTTGGGTAGTTGGTGTCTTTTCCAACTCACAAAGCAATAAAAAGGGAAAAGCAAGTGGCAGACAAAGGAATGTGGAACACCTCATTTGGAGGAAAAGCAAAGGAATGCATCCATTCTTTATTTCCTTAAGCATCGGCTCTTTGCCTATAAATAGAACATTCATCATTCATTTGTAGATGTACCAACTTGTACTGTAATCTTCTAGCAATAATAAAATCTCTAGTTGCGGCCCGTGGATGTAGGATTTGTACCGAATCCGAACCACGTAATATTCTTGTGTTCTTCTTGCTTTATTTTCTCGTTTCGTTTGTGAGTGTGTGATAGTGTGTTTCCGCTGCGTGTACCCGGTCCGATTCCTAACAACTGGTATCAAAGCCTGGTTAGCGAGGTTTTGGAGGGTACGATCGTTTTTCTGTCACACACAAGTGTACCTTATTTTTTTTGTTTGCCGTAATGGCTGAAGACAAGGTTATAATCGAAAGGTTCAATGGTTCTGATTTTAGCTGGTGGAAAATGCAATTAGAAGCATTGCTATGTCAGAAAGACTTGGACGTGGTACTCGGAGACAAACCGGAGAAAATGGAAAAAGCTGCTGAAGATGCGTGGAACTCAAAGGACAAGAAAGCCAAGGCGGTTATTACATTGTCGTTGATGAAGAGCGTTGCTTTCAACATCATGAATGAAACCACGGCGCGTGGTATGATGGAGGCTCTGTCAAATATGTATGAGAAACCATCGGCGGCTAACAAGGTGTTCTTGATGAAGGAGTTGTTCACTACAAGGATGAATGGGGAAGGCTTAGTTACGGTTCACATTAACAATCTAAATTCAATTCTGTCCAGATTATCATCTGTGGGAATTAAATTTGATAATGAGACTCAAGCTTCGCTGCTACTAGCTTCTCTACCTGATAGCTGGTCCGGAACAGTTACTGCTGTTACGAGTTCCGTGGGGACCAGTGGTATGACTTTTGAAGTGGTTAGAGATTTGGTTCTAGGCGAGGATATCAGACGCAAGAATCAAGGTGGATCTTCCTCTTCTGATTTATTAAATGTCGGAAGAGGTAGAGGGAATAGCAGGAATAGTGGGAGCAGTGGGAGTCGGGGAAAAAGTTCTTCTAGAACTTTGAAGAATGTGAAATGCTGGAACTGTCAAGAAGTGGGACATGTTAAGAGTCAATGTCCAAAGAAAGAATTGAACATTGCTGATGCTGAGAATTTTTCTGGGGATGATGCATTGTTACTCAGTATGGAAAGTTCTGTAGACTCTTGGGTCATGGATTCAGGGGCTTTGTTTCACGCCATGGACAACGGGGAAACGATGGTGAATCTAAAAGAAGGAGATTTTGGGAAGGTACGGTTGGCAAATGACGAGATGCTTCAAGTAACGGGCATAGGAGATATTGATCTGGTTACTTCATTGGGAACTACATGGAACCTGAAGAATGTCAGGGTGATTCCGGAGCTGAAAAAGAAATTGATTTCTGTTGGTCAGCTGGATAAACAAGGACTGGAAGTAAGGTTTGGTGGTGGTAAATGGAGGGTGGTCAATGGTAATTCGGTGATTGCTCATGGTATAAAGTGTGGGTCATTGTATATGGTTGAGGTACCTGCTGAGGGAAGTATGACCGTCCCTATTAAGCAAGACAAAATCTGGTTCGCTAAATCTACGGCTAAGAGAGTTCATTTTTCAAACATGAATTCTGGAGCCAATGGTATGTTAGCTGAACGAGTCGGAAAGTCTAAACCAGTCAGGAGATTCTGTGACAGTGGGAGCACGGGGCGTGTTCCGGGTACAGTTACAAAGAGCCGTTGGGTTTTGAAGACTAAGACTGAAAAATTCTCTCCTGTTGGAAGTTTGCTAAGTTTGGAGAGTGTTAGTGGTCCTCGGTGTATCTCTGGATCCGGTGGAGTGTCCAAACCGGTTGAGACAGAGGATGAGTCGGTGGCGGGATTAGCCACGGCTGAGTTGGAGCTAGTGGGAGCTTCAACTGGCCCTTCTTGTACTTGATGATGAGGGGCGGCTGCAACTAGAGAAATGAGACTAAGTTTAGCTTGTTCTTGGGAACAGGAAGCTTGGAAGACTTGTCTGGTTTAGAGATTACTGAAGTGACTGAGGAATGTTGCTAGAGTTGGATGGTAGAAAAAGCCTGAGTTGTTCAAAGCCCCAAGTGGGAGATTGTTGGGTAGTTGGTGTCTTTTCCAACTCACAAAGCAATAAAAAGGGAAAAGCAAATGGCAGACAAAGGAATGTGGAACACCTCATTTGGAGGAAAAGCAAAGGAATGCATTCATTCTTTATTTCCTTAAGCATCGGCTCTTTGCCTATAAATAGAACATTCATCATTCATTTGTAGATGTACCAACTTGTACTGTAATCTTCTAGCAATAATAAAATCTCTAGTTGCGGCCCGTGGATGTAGGATTTGTACCGAATCCGAACCACGTAATATTCTTGTGTTCTTCTTGCTTTATTTTCTCGTTTCGTTTGTGAGTGTGTGATAGTGTGTTTCCGCTGCGTGTACCCGGTCCGATTCCTAACAGTTAGATTAATAAAAATTGTTGTTGTTTTCATCTGTTTTTTTCAAAACTTAACTTGATTTACTGCGTCATGTGTTTCTTTTTTAGGCTTACTGGCTATAACCTTGAAATCCGTTCAATGTTGGTGTTTTTCTTAAGATATGTTCTCTATTTTTAGTAAATTTGTAAATTTTAAGTATTTAATTACAAATGTAAATCCACATATTTTATAAAAGTCATTACTTTATATAATGCAACATACGTTTAAATAATGACAAAAAAACCTAAAACAACATCGAAATTGATTTGATACAAAACAAACAAAAGATGTATGTAATGAAATTAACATAAAAAAATACAATACGTAATTATAAATAAATAAATTATTATGATGGATGAAATGTGCTTTGCTAAAAATGAGTCAAAGATGCTACAGAAAAGTTGGTTATAAATTGCGAAAAACTTCCTTATAAACAACATTGGAAGTTTTATTTGTGAGTCTACCATCTTTATCTAAAATTAATAATTTCAATTCCTCTCTGCTTTGAACTCTAGATAACGCAACATACAATTGCCCATGTGAAAAAACCGGATCTTTGAGAAACAAACCAACATTCGATAACGATTGTCCTTAACTGTTATTAATAGTCATTGCAAAACATATCTTGATATTTTTTTAAAAACATATTACATCACATATATAGATGGAAAACATTATCGTTTCACATACTGTTACATATACATTCACTTTCTGTTTATCGAAATCTGCAAAGTACATCTATATTCAATCAAGGGTATCATTTCCTATGATTTTAAACACTCGTTATTTGATAAAAAGTGAATACATAACTCCACCGAAATTCATCTATTTGAAAAAAAGTGAATACAAAACTCTTGCAAAATTTCAATGTTTGCATGTTATTGAATCCATTTCCAGATATAAAGTAATAACCCAAGGAATGACAACAAAAAATTGTAATTTGATGAATAAATCAGTATATCAAATTAACAAAGCATACCCAAATTTTCGATTTCATTAATAATGACATGCCATGGCTAATTTCAACTCATCAAGGGTAAATCTGATGACCTCTCAGCTGTTTTTTTTTCTCAAAAACATTGTACAAAGGCTCAAAAGAGTCATTTGTAGATAAAGATGGAAATAAAAGAAATGACTCATTAGAAATCAGGGAAAAAAAGAAACAAACTTACAAACCAAACATACAAACAGATAGATGTACATATACACACTGTAAAAAGTGAATACACCGAAATTGATTTATTTGATAAAAAGTTAATACAAAACTCTTGCAAAATTTGACTGTTTGCATGTTATTGAATCCATTTCCATATATAAAGTAATAACCCAAGGAATGACAACAAAATTTTTTAATCCCTTAATCTAACAAGGACAAATACATTCACATAGAAACAGATAGATGTACATATACACACACGGTAACAGATACATATACAATGTTTAAACTATTGACATAAAGAGTGACTATAAACAATATACTACATCGCTATTACAAATATATACATACACTAACAGTGACAAATACATTCACATACAAACAAATAGATGTACATATACACACAGTAACAGGTACATATACAAACAAATCGAAGACGACTTCAAGATGAAACACATTGAATAATCATAACAAAAACTTTTAATAGCATACCTAAAAGAATAATAGAAGGCGACTTCAAGATTTGATATTACGTTCTCTTTTGCTCTGAAATTTGGATTCCATGTGAATGAAAATAACCGTGATAATGTATTTAAAATAAATTGATTAGGTAACTTACGTTTTTTAAGGAATTGATAAGCATGATATATTTGAAAGATATCTTTATCGTTTTAAATTAAATAATGATTATTTACTTTCCATTTGTTTGAATGTTGCAGGAAACAATCAAATTGACGTGCACAAATCAAGCAATCGATGTGTTTAATGAAGGGCAATATCAGAAATTAACATTATGAAAAAGAGTGGGAAAATTCGATTGGGGGGTGCTATTTGACTGCCACGTGTACAAATTCTACTTATTTATTAGATTAGGGGATTAGTTTTGGAAACTTAAACATAACCTTGACTTAACGTAGTTGCTTAGATCTGGACCTAAAATATCAAAACACATTAATTAGAAAAATTGGAATAGAGTTGTTCCCTTGTTGGTAACCTAAGAGTTTTGTTAAAGAACAATAAAAAGTCCAGGGACCAAATTTTGACATATGACAAATTGGTTGGGGAACGAAAAACAAGATCCCCAATTCCCTCGTTCACTACATTTCAAACGATTGGGGTCTCGAGAACAAGCACATTCATTGGGAATTTCTGTGGTGTTGTGCGCACAAGCACAACCACCACGGAGTCAACCGAGCTTCATCAGGAGTCCCCTCGTGTGAAGAGAGCTAGGGCCGTCGAGGAGGAGTGTAATGAGTATGAGCAGATTCTGTTCAGTTCAGTTGGATGAATAATAGCCTAGTGGTTGGGTATGCAGGCAATGCTTTTGCTGGGTCAGACAAAGTGAACGTTCAACTAATTGATGTCATCAACAGGGAGATTAAGATCCGGAGCCCTGTTTTGTCGCAACAGGTTTACTGCGGCGAGGAGGGTCATTTAGCATATTTGGTCCCAACCCAAGGTCGCCGCCGGTAGTCATTAACGGAAGATGGGGCCGTTTGCTGACTTAAAGTTGGATAACGTCATAAGTCATAACCCCTGTTCATCAAGATGCCGGGAAATTTGGACATATTTTTCAATATCCACTTACGGCGGCTAGTGGAGGCACCGGGTTCTGGAATCTGGGGTGGCCCGCGCATTCAATCGCTTGCCCCAGTCATTATATTCTTTTTTGATTGATGCTCTGCGACATTATATATAGTGGTACTTTGATGCAAGTTTTTATTACAACTTGATATCATCTTCTACAAAATCTTTTCTAAGTGGAAAAAATGACATGGATTTCAATATGCACGGGAAAATCTGGATTTGCTGCTTCTTCTACAGCTGAAGATGTTACTAAAGGAGTTGATGGAACCGGCCTCACTGCCATTGTTACTGGTAATCTTACTTCTAATGCATGTGTGTGGCTGTATTCATGTCCTCTGACCTCTGTTTACTATATATGATATTGCTTCTCCCGAGTCTTATGTTTTTAATGATTGTTCAGTGATAGGCCTCAATCAACCATTTGGAAAAAAGTAAAAACAAAACTGTTGATGGTTTGGTTGTGCTAAGTGTATCGTCAATCTAGGAGTTAGAAAGAATGTCAATTTGCAGAAACTATTTTCCTGTACATCGATTTAACCCATAAGCCATAACATTTTCAACTGAATGACTATTTCATGATGAACTTTATAAACGGTTCATATGAATCAGTGATTTGTCAGTTGTTTGCTATAACTGGACGATTTTTATTGATGTCGAAGTTAAAACGCTAATCTATTTGAACTTTAATAGTGAGAACCGGCACTATAAAGTAGGGATACGTTCATATTATGAACCATATTTGCGTGTAACATGTTCTAATAAAACAAATATGCGCATGATCCATTAATCCATATTCAATCCTTTTACACCCATATTTTATATGACTTTCAGGAGCAACGAGTGGTATCGGATTAGAAACCACACGTGTGCTTGCCTTACGTGGGGTACATGTCATTATGCCAGTCAGAAACCTTGAATCTGGTAAAAAAGTGAAAGAAAGCATTGTTGAGAAAATCCCAAATGCAAAACTTGATGTGATGGAATTAGATATCAGCTCAATGCAATCTGTGCGACAGTTTGCATCACAGTATCGTTCAAAGGGGTATCCTTTGAACATCTTAATGTAAGACAATCTCATCATTTAAAACATTCCTTTGTGGTTAGTTACTTAGTTATAAGTTGAGATGTTGCAAATGAACTAATAATTCTATTGATATGTGGTGTTGAAAAGTCTGAATGCAGGGATTATGACTCCTCCCTTCTCTCTTAGCAAAGACAAGATAGAATTGCAATTTGCAACCAACCATGTTGGTATGTGTCATGATCTCCATACTACTTGTATATGTTGTTTCAGATGCAGAAAGGGACATACATAAATAATTTGGTTTGTTTTGTTTATTTAGGTAACTTCCTTTTGACAAACTTGTTGTTGGATATAATAAAAAAAACTGTGAAAGAAAGTGGGAAAGAAGGAAGAATCGTTATTCTTTCATCAGAGATTCATAGGATGACATACAAAGAAGGAATCAGGTTTGATAAGATCAATGATGAGAAGAGGTAAACCTTTATTTTCTTTCAAGATTGGAAGCATCTCATTAAATTCTATAAACATTGAATTAACATGCATATGGTGTTTATTGGTGATTTGTGATACAGCTATTGCGCTTTCTCAGCTTATGGGCAATCAAAGCTTGCAAATGCATTGCATGCGAAAGAGCTGACAAGGAGGTTTCAGGAAGAAGGTGTGAAAATAACTGCAAATGCTGTGCACCCTGGAGTTATTGCCACCAACCTTGCACGCAGTGGTGGTTTCAATGGTACTCAACCCCTAATTTCACATCCAGTTTCTTATTTACTCCCCAAAGATTAAATATATATCTTCTTTCATTCTGACCATCATAAACTTGTGTTGGTGCAGCTGTATTCTATGGTATATTCAACCGTTTCTTGAAGAACATCCCACAGGTTTCTTAAATTTTCCACTTGTTCGGCTTTATTCATTGCTTTTTTTTTTATCAAAGATGATTAAATATAAGTTATAATTGTGGTTTATGTGAATCCAGGGGGCTGCAACTACATGCTATGTGGCGCTGCATCCACAAGTAAAGGGCGTTAGTGGCCAGTATTTTGCGGACAGCAACTTGTCTAAAGCAAGCAACTTTGCTCAAGACCCTGAACTCGCCAACAAACTCTGGGATTTCAGTTTGAGGTTGACGAATTCTAAGTAATATGGTGGTCAACTTCTTGGACCAATGTAAATTTTATGTAACAAATAATGTTGAACGTTTTTATATATAATGGTATTTGTGGTAACAAGAGTTTTAGATGTTTTATGTAATCGTTTTTAGTTTATATGATGAATGAAACTCGTTTCTATATTTTAGTTTTCGGCTTTACTTTGGTTTGGAAACGAGTCAAACGACCCAAATAAGGTCTGTGACATGCTATTTGGTCTCGCATTGGATTTTGCAACAGTATAACGGATAAGACGGTCCAATATGATAACTGATGATTGGATGCCTTGAATCATTGAAAAATGAGAAATTAAATATCCTCCTACATTTTATTTCTATCCATCTTCCTATCATATCAAATGTTAACATGTGTCACATTTAATGACACATTTAATGAAATTAATACTAATTTAATCTATTTGTCATCATTTGATATGGTAGGAGGAGGAGTAGGAATAAAATGCAGGAATAAATTTAATTTCTCTTGAAAAATATAAATCTGTTATTTTTACACCTTCCACTCTTACAACTTAAGTGTACCCTCTTTACTAATTTCCAAGATTATCAAGATATGATTTTATCTGTTATTATTATATACCCGTAATTGTAGAGTGTAAAGGAGTCAGAGTCGAGTCAAATATCCAAGCTTGAAATTCGCCTCATGCAAAAATAAAAGCCTTGACAAATTAGTCGACACTTTCGATTTCAACTCGACTTAAATGTGTAAATATAACTAAGTTCGCAAGCTTCTTGAGTAGAATATATTCCAATAATCATGCAGTCGTGTTTGGCTCAATAATACTTTCGCATAGCTTGAGCTCAACTTGAACCAAATCAATCTACAACATGACAAATCTAGAATAGAAAGCCATATGGTTTTTTGACCATGTTCAACTAGGCGGTTCAAGAGAAACATGTTCAACCGGGTGGATTTAACAAGAAGATCAACCGGTTAGTTTGTATAAAAACTGGTGGAGAGATGACGAGGCCCAAACTGCTCCTTATTTTTTTTTAACTCCAAGTCTAAAACCAACTAAAATTTGGTATAAACCAAGCCTCAACAAGTTTCATGGTATGAAAAAAAAACATCTTCTATATATAACGGAACAACTCCCCCCACCCCCCTTCACCTTCACTTTCTTCTCGAACTCAATATGGACTTTTTTCTAATTACATAAAAGTAGTTATCTAAAAAACACCATTGATTTAAAAAATAATAATAATAATTAAGAATTTGCAAAATTATAAAAGAGTTTTTTGTTAAAAGTTAGAAGCTTTTACTGCCGAACAAATATTTTCTTTTTTCGAGCTTTTTCTTTAAAGCTAGAAGCTCTCAAATATTGTGTGTCGAACATGACTTAAGTTCATTTTGATTGATGTTCTTACGAGATGGAATAAGTTGGTACCAATTAGAGTCAATGTCTTTGGCTTAGCATAAGTCACCAAATCTCTTGGCGATGAAAGTAAACTTAGATCAACAGGGCATTGATTTGGAGTCAACTTTATGCTCATTGTGAGAGGAGGATATTGAATCAGTTTATCATTTTTTTCTCTTGCTGTTTGACTAAATGAAGATTAGATCTTGGTAAAGAACTCCAGATGTGGATAATTAAGGATATGTCTTCCATTTTTGGTTTGTCATATTTTGTTTGTTTTAGAGATTTAAGTTGGAAATTGTGAAGAAATTAACAAGTTGGCTTGTTTCTTTTTGTCCACATTGGTAGGTAACAAAACATTTGAAGGGTTTATAGGTCTTTCCTTTCCTTTAGCGTTAAAAGGATTTAATGGATGTTAAGGGATGAACCATGTCCACATGCACGTTTAGTTAGGACACTGACATGAGACACAAACTTGCAAAATAACACGATTTAGACTCACTTTGCTTTTTTGCATATCACATCATCGCTAGAAGTTGAGAAGCTTTTATTTATAGTAGGGGTTAGGTCGGGTCTGGTTAGACCAACACGTTGACTTCGCGGATAAGTTCACAGGCAATTGTAGGTTTACACATCTATATATCTGTAAGCGCTTGGATTTTATCCCTGTTCATGTTTATGTGTAACACCCGTTGTCCAGGATGGATCGATTTAGGATTTCAAGGAGTCAAAAGGTCGAATTTTGGAAGAAATGGAGCTTCACGACGTTACCTTTGATTGGTCACGACGTGAGATGGGTTATCATGAAAATTTTGTTCGGGACTGGTCTAACGATGTGAGACATAGAGGATCACGACGTGAGAACTGATGCAGCCCAAGCCCATAATCATTTAGGGTTTCCTTCGTATTTATGTCCCTCTAAACCCATTTTAGGGTTCATTATCAACCTCCAAACCCTCTTTCACCTTAGAAAAACCCTAACCTCCATCCCTTGCTTGATTCTTGTCCATTTTGGAGCATTTCTTGGTTTGAAGAAGAAGAGAAGAAGAAGAATAAGGTGAACTTTTGAAGAGGCTTGCAAGGAATCATCATCACCATCACCTCACATTGTTTTTGGACCCTTGTAAGTGTCAAAGCTTCCACTTTTATTATTGTTTGTGGCTAGATCTAAGTTTTGTCCCACTTTTCTCCTTGGTTGAGCAAGTTTGTGTTGGGTTTTGAGCATTCTAACACTCCTAAGTGTACATGCAACCCTAAATACCTTGGATCTATGTTTTCTCTATTATACATGCAAATATGAATATCCAAGGTATTATACTAACTAACATACAAAAACTTTGATTCATATGAAATATAACAAGTTAGAATACATACCTCTTTGATGTAGAATGACTTCATGAAGCTTGAGTGCCTAGTGCCCCAAGTGTGACACCTCAAATGGTTCACACAACACCAAATACACTTGGAATAACTTGAGAGAACATACACACTTCATGAAAATCGGCTAGCCCTCATATTCATACTCTAGTGACCGATTTTGTCAACAATAAGATGCTTATATAGTTAGTGACAATTAGGGTAAACCCTAATTGTCATGGATTTCCATTTCCTTGGATCCATGGGTTCAAACATACCATGGAGCATCCATGGAGCATCTTATGGGTTTTAGCCCAACTTGACAATCCATGGAGCATTAGCCCACTATACAAGTATGGGTGATTTACACAATCAACCCATATATTTAATTAGTCTTCTTTTAATCACTTAATTAATTCTAGATTAATTCTTGATCAATACTAATTAAATAATCTTATTAATATATTATAACTTATAATATATTAACAAACCTTAAGTGTTATTTCTCTCATTATAGTCTATCCAAATGCATGATGCCATGCAACCCAAATGGACCATGCCGGGTCGGGTCAAGTCTTACCAATTATAGTTATGGACTTAGACATTAATCCAACAGTCTCCCACTTGGATAAGTCTAAAACTATCATTGCGTATGACTTCAAGAACCGACTGGCAATCGTAGCTCTCAAAAGCTTCCGTCGAACTCTGACCTTGCCGATGATCTCTGACCTTTGTCAATGACTTGTCCATTAGATAAGTGATCATATATTCCTCCATTCTAGATATCATATGGACCGAGACATGGATTGTAAATCATTCTCTCTGTCCATTTGTTGTTTCCCGATTTCCGATTCATGACGACTGATTGATTGAACAAATCAAATCAGTCCTGTCTTGGCCAAGCACTCACATGTGTCATCACTAAATCATTGAGGGGCCCATAGATATCGCTTTTATCCCGTAGGTAAAAGGAATGGATAAACTTCGACTCATATGGCTTGTTCTACTACTTGTTGAATCATACACAAAGACACGTTTTATAACATCGAGTTACCAATGCGTTTTCGTGCAATCAATGTACAACCAACTCATAGTAACAACTCATATCTCTAGGTTTGAAGAATATAAGATATTATCGTCTCATGATCACTCGTGATAAAATCCATGAAGTGATTCAAATGAGCGCGGGTTGAATCCAATACTCAGAACTTATGAGCACTCATGAGTGTTGTAGCACCGCTTTGTCCAACATCTTAGACCTCTACAAGCCAACCCATGACAGTCTTGATTCATATCTACTTCCAACATATGTTCGACTGTGGATAGTTTGAATAACTTAGTCATTCGGGAAGAATAACCTAGTTTATTCTGGAAGTCAAAACATGCAAAATGAAACACAAGAATAATTGAATCCAATATGGTATCAAAACCTATGAATATAAATAAGACACTTTTATTTATCACCATACTGATTACTCTTACTCATTGTTTCGGTTTTATCAACTTTATACTTGAATTAAAAACACTACTTGTCCCATGCTCCAAGCAAGTACACTATGTTTTTCAAAACAATAGCTTTGCCATACACCAAGTATGCACTCTATGTTTTTCTATGATCCTTACTTTGTGAAATAAACCAATTGAACATAATTTCAATGATTCTAATTTCACACTTCCAAATCCTTATCGAAAAAATGTGAGAATTTCAAATTCCTATCATTTATCGAAATCTGTTTAGATTTTAAACTTATATGCACTGACCCTCTTGTAATGAATATGTACAAAGTCACAAAGACTTGTCAACAGTCATTATATGGTATTCCAATGGAGATCAACTCCATGGAAACTAAGTCTCATATTCAAAGTACATTTCTTTGAACATACTTCTTGCATTAAGTTTTCTAATCTTACACAGATAACTTCCACCTATGGAGACAACTCCATATTCTCATTTTGACTATCACTTCTGAACAAGAGATGCCTCTTTTCAGAATATGTCAATATGGTCCTTCCAAAATTAGCACTATACTTCCAACTGTCCCTGAGCAACCAATCTTTGGTAAACCTTAGATTGTCCTCGACAATTGCTTAATCATTTTAGTCATATCCAATTCTAGACCTTTTCCCTTCTTAATGCCTCTGGGCATTTGGAAAATTTAGAAATGACAAATATTATAGCACATGCAATCGATCATGTACCCAAAGAAAATGGGACACGATTCATGATGTCTCACATAAAGACATGATTTTAGACCAGTCTTTTGCTACAATATTTTTATTTGCCATGTTTTCAAAATTTGACTATGAAGAGGGATGTCGTAATCATAATCGAATTTTGAGAACTCAATATATAGAATTTCCTTAAGTTGAACCAATCCAACATGAAATTCATATATATATATATATATATATATATATATATATATATATATATATATATATATATATATATATATATATATATATATATATATATATATATATTCTTGACTAAAGATTATTAAGGTCTCAATCTAAGCCTTGTTAAAAATGGCATTACATTATAATAAAACACTTTACAGTGAAGTGTTTGAAGAAATTCAAAATATCGAGGTTGAAATTTCTCATCATAAAGAAATGATTTTCAATAATAAGAAAAATTTAGTGCATATAAATTTCAGAATTCTACAAGCACAAAATAAACATACTCACGAATATATACCAACCATGGTTACTATACGTAAGTATCTCCTTCACAGGCAAAAACATATCAAGAACACCTTGATAGAGCTTTAAACTCAGTTTCAGAACTCAGAAAGAGGATTTTGACTTGCTAAGCATCTCTTAAAATGAATAAAGAAATTTTCAACAATTCTGAAGAAAATAATTCAGAAGAAAAACAAATCTTAACTTATGTTGAGGATGAAGACGGCTTTCATGCAAATCTCTTAATAAAACAAGACCTTCTCTCTCGAGTTAAGAAAACAGATTTAAAAATAAAGAAAGAAAACATTTTCAAGAATGTTCCTTCTAAACTTAGTATTTTAAACCCTCTCAAGAGGAAAACTGAAATTTTCCACTTTGTTAGTACTAAAGAAATGTCTGTAGACATAAAAGATACAATAGGAGCTGTTTTCCTACCCCTTTTGACTAAGGAACAAATAAACAATAACTTGAAAAATATTCCAGTTGAGATTAGATAAAAAATAAGAATGGTTCATATCGGAGCTGTAAAAATTTTGATAAAATCCCAATTCCAAGCAGGAATAAATTCTCCCATAAAAACTGGTACCTTAATTGACAATAGAATCACTGACCGACAGGACTGTATCTTAGGTGCTGCCAAAGGAAACCTTGCTTACCAAAAGTTTATGTTTTCAGTCTATCCAAAGTTTGCTCTGGATTTAAAATCTGCAAATATAGATAAAACCTTATCTTTTATACATCACTTTGAGAGAAGTGACCTTATGAGTCCAGGTGATAAACCATTCACAATAACCTATCTCATAGGATATGCCCTGACCAATAGTCACCATAGCATAGACTACAAGAAAGACGAGTATGTTGAACTTAACGACGTCTTCACAGAAATCGGCCATGTCAAAGATAAGCAATTCTGCGACATAAATCCTCAAGAAAACTCTTGGGTTTTAAACATAGCTAGAAACAAAAAAGCTCTAGGAGAAACTCTTAGACCAAAAATTTCTATGGATTCACTTCACATAGGAGAAAGCTCAGAAAGAAAAGATAGTAACTTAATAAGAAACATGTCTTTAAAAATTGATAGCCTACGTCAAAATATCAAACAAATCACTGAGATTGTAAATGAGTAATAAAATAGATTTTCCTCATTTTTATAAAAAAGGTAAAACAGTCAAAATTAAAACTCTTGACGACAATGCTGACAAGAAAGAATACGTTTTCTCTACTTCTGGAAAAGCTGGTATTCAAACAATTGTAAATCATTGCAATAATCTCAACCAGATCATTGCAAGATGTCTTTTAAAGACTTCAAAAATAAGTCATTACCTTGGTGTTTCAAAAGATATTTCTACAAATATTTCAAAAAATAAAATACCTTTTAACCAATTTAAAAGTGATTTAGCTTTCCTTAAAAATAATCTTGACAAAAAAGATTTTGAAAAATTATTCGAAACAATCGAAAAACAAAATAGGTTTACTATTAAATTAACCCAATCTATTGATAAACATTCTATCCTCCTAGAAAACTCTTTAAAAAATAATCAGTTTGTGGAAGAAGTTGCCAGAAGGGCAAATATTGAAGGCACTCTTAAGGAAACCAACCTTAAGATCACTAGTATACAAGACCAGTTAAAACAACTGATAGGATGAGCTTAACCGAGCCCAATAGATCGATCAACCTCCTTGAAGAAAAATAGTTGGGCTGATCATAAACCTTGACTTAACAGTCAATAAATACGTAACCACTAACCAGTTAGAAGTTGCATCTGCAAAAATTATTGTAGACATTACTAAAGAGTTGTCTGAAAAGATTGATTCTTGCCCTTGTAATAAAGACATTCTTGAACACATCAAGAATATTTCCATTATAGATCAAAAAACCAAACCAGGAAAATACTCAGGACTTAAGAAATACTCACCTCCCAATCCTAGTATTGGAAACCCAGACTTAGGTAGCTCAAAAGACTCCCAAAAGATTGATATCTTTAGGAAGGAGAAACAATGAAAGAAAAAGTCTCCGAATAGCTCGAGAAATATTTCTTTAATCTTCAGTATGAAGACTATGATAAACCTGACCAAAAACTCATTCAGCTTCTATCCTTGGAAACTGAAGAATGCGAAGAACTATATCAAAAAGAGCCACAACTTTTTGATCAATACTTTAAAGTAGCTAAAGCAAATGAACCTGATACCGAATCAGAACAGGAAGACAATCCTAACATAAACGCTGTCAAGTTCGAATACTCAGATAGCAACGAAGAAATGGAAGCAGAATCTTCATATATGGCCGCAAACAGAGGCGAGAGAAAGAAGAAAAAGAACTATGAGTTCAAAATGCCTGTCCATAATGGTATTCCAAATAGTGGTAAAGGACCCAATACGATCAATGTCCTAAATATTGATTGTATCCAGGACTTAAAACTCAGAGAAAGAGTTATAGAAAAATGGGTTACTGAGATTTCACTAGTCTTACAAACAAACCCAGATGAATTTGGAAATGCAAAAAATGTTCTCCTACTTTTAGAACACAAGACTGATGGAATTGTGCAAAAATTCCTTAGAAATAATAATTGGAATGAAGAATTACATGGATTAGACCTTTTTGATAATCTTATAAATGTCATTTACACTACCTTCTTAGGACTAGATTATGTCTCCAATAAAGACTTCACTATAAATAAGAAAGTCGACATAGCAAGAGTATCAATGACAAAACTCCAGTTACATGATATTTGTCTCCTTGACAAATACACATGTAGATATGAATCATATCTTTATGATATTCCACAGAGATGTGAATATTCACAATGGATATCTGCTTATCTTATGAAAATACCAATCATTGGAGAAATCTGTACTGAAAGATGGAAAAAAGAAGCCATTGGAGAAATTCAGCAAACCAGTCTTTCTTATGCAACAAAAATTGTAAAAGAAGAAATTGACAGAATATGTCAAGACAGGTATAAACAACAAAAGCTTAAAACTATAAGCAAGGATTGTTGTAACATTCTATCTGATTTCAAAGATTTTGATATCGGTAGAAAAACTTATACTAAGAAAAAGTATAAAGATAAAAACAAAAAGAAATACAAATCTTTTTGGAAGAAGAAAAAGAGAAGATTTTCTCCAGGAAAATACTTCAAAAAATCTTCGAAAGAAACACCTAAAAAGAATACTTCCTGCCCGCAAGGAAAGAAAAAATGCAGGTGTTGGATTTGCAACGAAGAAGGACACTACGCTAATGAATGTCCAAATAGGAAAAAGTACCCTGACAAGGTCAAAGTATTACAAGCCGCTAATAACGGAGGCTATGAAGCTCTTGAAGAAGAATACGACGGTATACAATGTGTTTTCATTCTACATGTTGATACTAATTCCTCGTCATCCTCAGAAAAAGATGAAACAACTACTGATGACTCAGAATAGCCTTAAACAGACTCCGACTTTTAAGACGGGTGAGGTTAACCAATTTTGTGCAAACCTCCAGAAAAATAATGATTCTCTCATGAATCTCACTAATCCAAACTCTATTTATGTTTCTGTTTTCCTTAACTTCAAAGGATATAAGAAATTTAGGGTACACTGTTTTGTAGACACAGGTGCATCCTTATGTCTTGCAAGCAAGTTCATCATTCCAGATGAACTATGGGAAAATGCTCCCAAAGAAATTGTCCCTACTATTGCAAATGGTGACACTATAAAAATTAATAAAGTTTGGAGAAACATTAATCTCGAGCTTTCAGGAGAACATTTCAACGTTCCCACTATTTATCAACAAGACTCAGGAATTGATGTTGTAATTGGCAACAACTTCTGCCAAGTCTATGGACCATTTATACAATGGATAGATAAAATTGCCTTTCATCTTAACAACGATATGGTAATTGTAAAAAAGGTTACTGAAGCCTTTAGTAAAGGAAAACCAAGTTTTCTTGAAACCCAGAAAAAGGGTTCTAAAGAAAAACAAATTTCGGGTACCAATATAACCCAAGAAGGAATTATTGGAGAAAGGATTATTTCTGCCCAAAAAACCTCTTCTAAAGCCGAAAGTCCGGAAGATCAAAGAAGAACACAGAGAACAAAGATTTTACATCCCAAATGACGTCGAATATAAAGCCAACAACCCTGCAATCTCCTTTGAAGATTTCAGAATAATCTGGAGTAAAGCTAGAGCGGCATGCCCAGAAGATCTTATCCATGAGAGATTTTTCACAACAGATAAGAAAACCAAAAGTCTGTACAACTTCCTTGATGGAGCAGATCCAAGATTAATCCAACAAGCCTTTTCAGCATGATTAATAGACAACATCTATCCAAGCTGCAATTTGCAAGAAATAAAGTTCTTCCCATCCAGCATGATAGAAACCATTAAGAACTTCCGAAAGAAAGTTCTCAAAGCAAGAGATGATCCAATTTATATCAGAGTCATCTCCTCTCTTCCAGATTGGATTCAAGGAGCAACACTTGCCCCCTATCACTATCTAGAAATTGGCTTAGCACAAGCCAAAAAAGACATCGAACAATCTCGACCCACGGAAGACAAAGATCTCCCGTTCGAAGAAATCCTTCATCAAAATCGTATCAACGGCCTTAGAAGAATTTCTAAAAAGATCATTGAGATAAACTCAGGATCAAAGAAAAAAGTTAATTATACAAATTCACACTGTATAATCACCAGTTGGAGCTATGGCAACACCAACAACGAAGACCTTGAACGAGCATCCAAATTCGGAGAACAGTTCATGAACAACAACTTTGATGCATCTACCACTACAAGACAAATTTTCTGTAAGCATGCGGAGCAGTTGTTTGAAGACCATCATTGCAACTACTGCAATTGCAATGATTCCATGACAAAGGAGGGTCCCTTCTCTGAAGATGACAAATCTTCACCATCTTAAAGAAAGATGCTTCACGCGTCAAATGGCCCCCGCCACTCAAGAAAATAATGCCTCCTACATTATTAGAAGCTTTCCAGCTGTCCACAATAATGTAATCGTTAGTGGATAGAAACGTCATGCGTGACATAGTAGGCAATTACCAGACCCTCTCAATGTATCTATAAATTGAGAGTTATGTTTTCATTAGAGGATATCGCAAGAACGAGGGCAAGAAAAACACTCCCTATTCTATAAATTTTTAATGTCTTGTGAGTAAAATCTCCCTTAGAAGGGAGAAGATGTAAAATATTGTAAGAGTACTCCCATTTCGGGAGCTCTTTTATCAATAAAACCATGTTTTGTTATACTTGAGTAATCATACAAAATAGATTCATGAAACCTGTAAGTGACAGAGTGTCAGGTTGACGATGGTCAACAGTACCGCAGGCATGAGGCCAACTGGGAAAGCAACCACACAGACCAACGGATGACACAGGCTGACTTGAATAGTTTCTATCTAAGTAAGTAATACTCCTACTCCAAAACACTTATTGATTAATGAGTTTTCACTTTACAATTTTTATATCTAATCCCTTCTTAAAATCCCACATACAAAAAATCCCACATTACAAATCCAAACTGGTATCAGAGCCATGTTAAAAATGGCATTACATTATAATAAAACACTTTACAGTGAAGTGTTTGAAGAAATTCAAAATATCGAGGTTGAAATTTCTCATCATAAAGAAATGATTTTCAATAATAAGAAAAATTTAGTGCATATAAATTTCAGAATTCTATAAGCACAAAATAAACATACTCACGAATATATACCAACCATGGTTACTATACGTAAGTATCTCCTTCACAGGCAAAAAACATATCAAGAACACCTTGATAGAGCTTTAAACTCAGTTTCAGAACTCAGAAAGAGGATTTTGACTTGCTAAGCATCTCTTAAAATGAATAAAGAAATTTTCAACAATTCTGAAGAAAATAATTCAGAAGAAAAACAAATCTTAACTTATGTTGAGGATGAAGACGGCTTTCATGCAAATCTCTTAATAAAACAAGACCTTATCTCTCGAGTTAAGAAAACAGATTTAAAAATAAAGAAAGAAAACATTTTCAAGAATGTTCCTTCTAAATTTAGTATTTTAAACCCTCTCAAGAGGAAAAATGAAATTTTCTACTTTGTTAGTACTAAAGAAATGTCTGTAGACATAAAAGATACAATAGGAGCTGTTTTCCTACCCCTTTTGACTAAGGAACAAATAAACAATAACTTGAAAAATATTCCAGTTGAGATTAGATCAAAAATAAGAATGGTCCATATCGGAGCTGTAAAAATTTTGATAAAATCCCAATTCCAAGCAGGAATAAATTCTCCCATAAAAATGGCCTTAATTGACAACATAATCTATGACCGACAGGACTGCATCTTAGGTGCTGCCAAAGGAAACTTTGCTTACCAAAAGTTTATGTTTTCAGTCTATCCAGAGTTTGCTCTGTATAATCACCAGCTGGAGCTATGGCAACACCAGCAACGAAGACCTTGAACGAGCATCCAAATTCGGAGAACAGTTCATGAACAACAACTTTGATGCATCTACCACTACAAGACAAATTTTCTGTAAGCATGCGGAGCAGTTGTTTGAAGACCATCATTGCAACTACTGCAATTGCAGTGATTCCATGACAAAGGAGGGTCCCTTCTCTGAAGATGACAAATCTTCATCATCTTAAAGAAAGATGCTTCACGCGTCAAATGGCCCCCGCCACTCAAGAAAATAATGCCTCCTACATTATTAGAAGCTTTCCAGCTGTCCACAATAATGTAATCGTTAGTGGATAGAAACGTCATGCGTGACATAGTAGGCAATTATCAGACCCTCTCAATGTATCTATAAATTGAGAGTTATGTTTTCATTAGAGGATATCGCAAGAACGAGGGCAAGAAAAACACTCCCTATTCTATAAATTTTTAATGTCTTGTGAGTAAAATCTCCCTTAGAAGGGAGAAGATGTAAAATATTGTAAGAGTACTCCCATTTCGGGAGCTCTTTTATCAATAAAACCATGTTTTGTTATACTTGAGTAATCATACAAAATAGATTCATGAAACCTGTAAGTGACAGAGTGTCAGGTCGACGATGGTCAACAGTACCGCAGGCATGAGGCCAACTGGGAAAGCAACCACACAGACCAACGGATGACACAGGCTGACTTGAATAGTTTCTATCTAAGTAAGTAATACTCCTACTCCAAAACACTTATTGATTAATGAGTTTTCACTTTACAATTTTTATATCTATTCCCTTCTTAAAATCCCACATACAAAAAATCCCACATTACAAATCCAAACTGGTATCAGAGCCTTGTTAAAAATGACATTACATTATAATAAAACACTTTACAGTGAAGTGTTTGAAGAAATTCAAAATATCGAGGTTGAAATTTCTCATCATAAAGAAATGATTTTCAATAATAAGAAAATTTTAGTGCATATAAATTTCAGAATTCTATAAGCACAAAATAAACATACTCACGAATATATACCAACCATGGTTACTATACGTAAGTATCTCCTTCACAGGCAAAAAACATATCAAGAACACCTTGATAGAGCTTTAAACTCAGTTTCAGAACTCAGAAAGAGGATTTTGACTTGCTAAGCATCTCTTAAAATGAATAAAGAAATTTTCAACAATTCTGAAGAAAATAATTCAGAAGAAAAACAAATCTTAACTTATGTTGAGGATGAAGACGGCTTTCATGCAAATCTCTTAATAAAACAAGACCTTCTCTCTCGAGTTAAGAAAACAGATTTAAAAATAAAGAAAGAAAACATTTTCAAGAATGTTCCTTCTAAATTTAGTATTTTAAACCCTCTCAAGAGGAAAAATGAAATTTTCTACTTTGTTAGTACTAAAGAAATGTCTGTAGACATAAAAGATACAATAGGAGCTGTTTTCCTACCCCTTTTGACTAAGGAACAAATAAACAATAACTTGAAAAATATTCCAGTTGAGATTAGATCAAAAATAAGAATGGTCCATATCGGAGCTGTAAAATTTTTGATAAAATCCAAATTCCAAGCAGGAATAAATTCTCCCATAAAAATGGCCTTAATTGACAACAGAATCTATGACCGACAGGACTGCATCTTAGGTGCTGCCAAAGGAAACTTTGCTTACCAAAAGTTTATGTTTTCAGTCTATCCAGAGTTTGCTCTGTATAATCACCAGCTGGAGCTATGGCAACACCAGCAACGAAGACCTTGAACGAGCATCCAAATTCGGAGAACAGTTCATGAACAACAACTTTGATGCATCTACCACTACAAGACAAATTTTCTGTAAGCATGCGGAGCAGTTGTTTGAAGACCATCATTGCAACTACTGCAATTGCAGTGATTCCATGACAAAGGAGGGTCCCTTCTCTGAAGATGACAAATCTTCATCATCTTAAAGAAAGATGCTTCACGCGTCAAATGGCCCCCGCCACTCAAGAAAATAATGCCTCCTACATTATTAGAAGCTTTCCAGCTGTCCACAATAATGTAATCGTTAGTGGATAGAAACGTCATGCGTGACATAGTAGGCAATTATCAGACCCTCTCAATGTATCTATAAATTGAGAGTTATGTTTTCATTAGAGGATATCGCAAGAACGAGGGCAAGAAAAACACTCCCTATTCTATAAATTTTTAATGTCTTGTGAGTAAAATCTCCCTTAGAAGGGAGAAGATGTAAAATATTGTAAGAGTACTCCCATTTCGGGAGCTCTTTTATCAATAAAACCATGTTTTGTTATACTTGAGTAATCATACAAAATAGATTCATGAAACCTGTAAGTGACAGAGTGTCAGGTTGACGATGGTCAACAGTACCGCAGGCATGAGGCCAACTGGGAAAGCAACCACACAGACCAACGGATGACACAGGCTGACTTGAATAGTTTCTATCTAAGTAAGTAATACTCCTACTCCAAAACACTTATTGATTAATGAGTTTTCACTTTACAATTTTTATATCTATTCCCTTCTTAAAATCCCACATACAAAAAATCCCACATTACAAATCCAAACTGGTATCAGAGCCTTGTTAAAAATGGCATTACATTATAATAAAACACTTTACAGTGAAGTGTTTGAAGAAATTCAAAATATCGAGGTTGAAATTTCTCATCATAAAGAAATGATTTTCAATAATAAGAAAATTTTAGTGCATATAAATTTCAGAATTCTATAAGCACAAAATAAACATACTCACGAATATATACCAACCATGGTTACTATACGTAAGTATCTCCTTCACAGGCAAAAAACATATCAAGAACACCTTGATAGAGCTTTAAACTCAGTTTCAGAACTCAGAAAGAGGATTTTGACTTGCTAAGCATCTCTTAAAATGAATAAAGAAATTTTCAACAATTCTGAAGAAAATAATTCAGAAGAAAAACAAATCTTAACTTATGTTGAGGATGAAGACGGCTTTCATGCAAATCTCTTAATAAAACAAGACCTTCTCTCTCGAGTTAAGAAAACAGATTTAAAAATAAAGAAAGAAAACATTTTCAAGAATGTTCCTTCTAAATTTAGTATTTTAAACCCTCTCAAGAGGAAAAATGAAATTTTCTACTTTGTTAGTACTAAAGAAATGTCTGTAGACATAAAAGATACAATAGGAGCTGTTTTCCTACCCCTTTTGACTAAGGAACAAATAAACAATAACTTGAAAAATATTCCAGTTGAGATTAGATCAAAAATAAGAATGGTCCATATCGGAGCTGTAAAAATTTTGATAAAATCCCAATTCCAAGCAGGAATAAATTCTCCCATAAAAATGGCCTTAATTGACAACAGAATCTATGACCGACAGGACTGCATCTTAGGTGCTGCCAAAGGAAACCTTGCTTACCAAAAGTTTATGTTTTCAGTCTATCCAGAGTTTGCTCTGTATAATCACCAGCTGGAGCTATGGCAACACCAGCAACGAAGACCTTGAACGAGCATCCAAATTCGGAGAACAGTTCATGAACAACAACTTTGATGCATCTACCACTACAAGACAAATTTTCTGTAAGCATGCGGAGCAGTTGTTTGAAGACCATCATTGCAACTACTGCAATTGCAGTGATTCCATGACAAAGGAGGGTCCCTTCTCTGAAGATGACAAATCTTCATCATCTTAAAGAAAGATGCTTCACGCGTCAAATGGCCCCCGCCACTCAAGAAAATAATGCCTCCTACATTATTAGAAGCTTTCCAGCTGTCCACAATAATGTAATCGTTAGTGGATAGAAACGTCATGCGTGACATAGTAGGCAATTATCAGACCCTCTCAATGTATCTATAAATTGAGAGTTATGTTTTCATTAGAGGATATCGCAAGAACGAGGGCAAGAAAAACACTCCCTATTCTATAAATTTTTAATGTCTTGTGAGTAAAATCTCCCTTAGAAGGGAGAAGATGTAAAATATTGTAAGAGTACTCCCATTTCGGGAGCTCTTTTATCAATAAAACCATGTTTTGTTATACTTGAGTAATCATACAAAATAGATTCATGAAACCTGTAAGTGACAGAGTGTTAGGTCGACGATGGTCAACAGTACCGCAGGCATGAGGCCAACTGGGAAAGCAACCACACAGACCAACGGATGACACAGGCTGACTTGAATAGTTTCTATCTAAGTAAGTAATACTCCTACTCCAAAACCCTTATTGATTAATGAGTTTTCACTTTACAATTTTTATATCTATTCCCTTCTTAAAATCCCACAAACAAAAAATCCCACATTACAAATCCAAACTGGTATTAGAGCCATGTTAAAAATGGCATTACATTATAATAAAACACTTTACAGTGAAGTGTTTGAAGAAATTCAAAATATCGAGGTTGAAATTTCTCATCATAAAGAAATGATTTTCAATAATAAGAAAAATTTAGTGCATATAAATTTCAGAATTCTATAAGCACAAAATAAACATACTCATGAATATATACCAACCATGGTTACTATACGTAAGTATCTCCTTCACAGGCAAAAAACATATCAAGAACACCTTGATAGAGCTTTAAACTCAGTTTCAGAACTCAGAAAGAGGATTTTGACTTGCTAAGCATCTCTTAAAATGAATAAAGAAATTTTCAACAATTCTGAAGAAAATAATTCAGAAGAAAAACAAATCTTAACTTATGTTGAGGATGAAGACGGCTTTCATGCAAATCTCTTAATAAAACAAGACCTTCTCTCCCGAGTTAAGAAAACAGATTTAAAAATAAAGAAAGAAAACATTTTCAAGAATGTTCTTTCTAAATTTAGTATTTTAAACCCTCTCAAGAGGAAAAATGAAATTTTCTACTTTGTTAGTACTAAAGAAATGTCTGTAGACATAAAAGATACAATAGGAGCAGTTTTCCTACCCCTTTTGACTAAGGAACAAATAAACAATAACTTGAAAAATATTCCAGTTGAGATTAGATCAAAAATAAGAATGGTCCATATCGGAGCTGTAAATTTTTTTATAAAATCCCAATTCCAAGCAGGAATAAATTCTCCCATAAAAATGGCCTTAATTGACAACAGAATCTATGACCGACAGGACTGCATCTTAGGTGCTGCCAAAGGAAACTTTGCTTACCAAAAGTTTATGTTTTCAGTCTATCCAGAGTTTGCTCTGTATAATCACCAGCTGGAGCTATGGCAACACCAGCAACGAAGACCTTGAACGAGCATCCAAATTCGGAGAACAGTTCATGAACAACAACTTTGATGCATCTACCACTACAAGACAAATTTTCTGTAAGCATGCGGAGCAGTTGTTTGAAGACCATCATTGCAACTACTGCAATTGCAGTGATTCCACGACAAAGGAGGGTCCCTTCTCTGAAGATGACAAATCTTCATCATCTTAAAGAAAGATGCTTCACGCGTCAAATGGCCCCCGCCACTGAAGAAAATAATGCCTCCTACATTATTAGAAGCTTTCCAGCTGTCCACAATAATGTAATCGTTAGTGGATAGAAACGCCATTCCTGACATAATAGGCAATTATCAAACCCTCTCAATGTATCTATAAATTGAGAGTTATGTTTTCATTAGAGGATATCGCAAGAACGAGGGCAAGAAAAACACTCCATATTCTGTAAATTTTTAATGTCTTGTGAGTAAAATCTCCCTTAGAAGGGAGAAGATGTAAAATATTGTAAGAGTACTCCCATTTCCGGAGCTCTTTTATCAATAAATCCATGTTTTGTTATACTTGAGTGTTCATACAAAATAGATTCATGAAACCTGTAAGTGACAGAGTGTCAGGTCGACGATGGTCAACAGTACCGCAGACATGAGGCCAACTAGGAAAGCAACCACACAGACCAACGGATGACACATGCTGGCTTGAATAGTTTCTATCTATGTAAGTAATACTCCTACTCCAAAACACTTATTGATTAATGAGTTTTCACTTTACAATTTTTATATCTATTCCCTTCTTAAAATCCCACATTACAAATCCAAACTGTTATCAGAGCCTTGTTAAAAATGGCATTACATTATAATAAAACACTTTATAGTGAAGTGTTTGAAGAAATTCAAAATATCGAGGTTGAAATTTCTCATCATAAAGGAATGATTTTCAATAATAAGAAAAATTTAGGGCATATAAATTTCAGAATTCTACAAGCACAAAATAAACATACTCACGAATATATACCAACCATGGTTACTATACGTAAGTATCTCCTTCACAGGCAAAAAACATATCAAGAACACCTTGATAGAGCTTTAAACTCAGTTTCAGAACTCAGAAAGAGGATTTTGACTTGCTAAGCATCTCTTAAAATGAATAAAGAAATTTTCAACAATTCTGAAGAAAATAATTCAGAAGAAAAACAAATCTTAACTTATGTTGAGGATGAAGACGGCTTTCATGCAAATCTCTTAATAAAACAAGACCTTCTCTCTCGAGTTAAGAAAACAGATTTAAAAATAAAGAAAGAAAACATTTTCAAGAATGTTCCTTCTAAACTTAGTATTTTAAACCCTCTCAAGAGGAAAAATGAAATTTTCTAGTTTGTTAGTACTAAAGAAATGTCTGTAGACATAAAAGATACAATAGGAACTGTTTTCCTACCCCTTTTGACTAAGGAACAAATAAACAATAACTTGAAAAATATTCCAGTTGAGATTAGATAAAAAATAAGAATGGTCCATATCGGAGCTGTAAAAATTTTGATAAAATCCCAATTCCAAGCAGGAATAAATTCTCCCATAAAAATGGCCTTAATTGACAACAGAATCACTGACCGACAAGACTGCATCTTAGGTGCTTCCAAAGGAAACCTTGCTTACCAAAAGTTTATGTTTTCAGTCTATCCAAAGTTTGCTCTGGATTTAAAATCTGCAAATATAGATAAAACCTTATCTTTTATACATCACTTTGAGAGAAGTGACCTTATGAGTCCAGGTGATAAACCATTCACAATAACCTATCTCATAGGATATGCCCTGACCAATAGTCACCATAGCATAGACTACAAGAAAGACGAGTATATTGAACTTGACGACGTCTTCTCAGAAATCGGCCATGTCAAAGATAAGCAATTATGCGACATAAATCCTCAAGAAAACTCTTGGGTTTAAAATATAGCTAGAAACAAAAAAGCTCTAGGAGAAACTCTTAGACCAAGGATTTCTATGGATTCACTTCACATAGGAGAAAGCTCAGAAAGAAAAGATAGTAACTTAATAAGAAACATGTCTTTAAAAATTGATAGCCTACGTCAAAATATCAAACAAATCACTGAGATTGTAAATGAGTAATAAAATAGATTTTCCTCATTTTTATAAAAAAGGTAAAACAGTCAAAATTAAAACTCTTGACGACAATACTGAAAAGAAAGAATACGTTTTCTCTACTTCTGGAAAAGCTGGTATTCAAACAATTGTAAATCATTGCAATAATCTCAACCAGATCATTGCAAGATGTCTTTTAAAGACTTCAAAAATAAGCCATTACCTTGGTGTTTCAAAAGATATTTCTACAAATATTTCAAAAAATAAAATACCTTTTAACCAATTTAAAAGTGATTTAGCTTTCCTTAAAAATAATCTTGACAAAAAAGATTTTGAAAAATTATTCGAAACAATCGAAAAACAAAATAGGTTTACTATTAAATTAACCCAATCTATTGATAAACATTCTATCCTCCTAGAAAACTCTTTAAAAAATAATCAGTTTGTGGAAGAAGTTGCCAGAAGGGCAAATATTGAAGGCACTCTTAAGGAAACCAACCTTAAGATCACTAGTATACAAGACCAGTTAAAACAACTGATAGGATGAGCTTAACCAAGCTCAATAGATCGATCAACCTCCTTGAAGAAAAAATAGTTGGGCTGATCATAAACCTTTACTTAACAGTCAATAAATACGTAACCACTAACCAGTTAGAAGTTGCATCTGCAAAAATTATTGCAGACATTACTAAAGAGTTGTCTGAAAAGATTGATTCTTGCCCTTGTAATAAAGACATTCTTGAACACATCAAGAATATTTCCATTATAGAGCAAAAAACCAAACCGGGAAAATACTCACGACTTAAGAAATACTCACCTCCCAATCCTAGTATTGGAAACCCAGACTTAGGTAGCTCAAAAGACTCCCAGAAGATTGATATCTTTAGGAAGGAGAAACAAAGAAAGAAAAGGTCTCCGAACAGCTCAAGAAATATTTCTTTAATCTTCAGTATGAAGACTATGATAAACCTGACCAAAAACTCATTCAGCTTCTATCCTTGGAAACTGAAGAATGCGAAGAACTATATCAAAAAGAGCCACAACTTTTTGATCCATACTTTAAAGTAGCTAAAGCAAATGAACCTGATACCGAATCAGAACAGGAAGACAATCCTAACATAAACGCTGTCAAGTTCGAATACTCAGATAGCAACGAAGAAATGGAAGCAGAATCTTCATATATGGCCGCAAACAGAGGCGAGAGAAAGAAGAAAAAGAACTATGAGTTCAAAATGCCTGTCCATAATGGTATTCCAAATAGTGGTAAAGGACCCAATACGATCAATGTCCTCAATATTGATTGTATCCAGGACTTAAAACTCAGAGAAAGAGTTATAGAAAAATGGGTTACTGAGATTTCACTAATCTTACAAACAAACCCAGATGAATTTGGAAATGCAAAAAATGTTCTCATACTTTTAGAACACAAGACTGATGGAATTGTGCAAAAATTCCTTAGAAATAATAATTGGAATGAAGAATTACATGGATTAGACCTTTTTGATAATCTTATAAATGTCATTTACACTACCTTCTTAGGACTAGATTATGTCTCCAATAAAGACTTCACTATAAATAAGAAAGTCGACATAGCAAGAGTATCAATGACAAAACTCCAGTTACATGATATTTGTCTCCTTGACAAATACACATGTAGATATGAATCATATCTTTATGATATTCCATAGAGATGTGAATATTCACAATGGATATCTGCTTATCTTATAAAAATACCAATCATTGGAGAAATCTGTACTGAAAGATGGAAAAAAGAAGCCATTGGAGAAATTCAGCAAACCAGTCTTTCTTATGCAACAAAAATTGCAAAAGAAAAAATTGACAGAATATGTCAAGACAGGTATAAACAACAAAAGCTTAAAACTATAAGCAAGGATTGTTGTAACATTCTGTCTGATTTCAAAGATTTTGATATCGGAAGAAAAACTTATACTAAGAAAAAGTATAAAGATAAAAACAAAAAGAAATACAAATATTTTTGGAAGAAGAAAAAGAGAAGATTTTCTCCAAAAAAATACTTCAAAAAATCTTCGAAAGAAACACCTAAAAAGAATACTTCCTGCCCACAAGGAAAGAAAAAATGCAGGTGTTGGATTTGCAACGAAGAAGGACACTACGCTAATGAATTTCCAAATAGGAAAAAGTACCCTGACAAGGTCAAAGTATTACAAGCCGCTAATAACAGAGGCTATGAAGCTCTTGAAGAAGAATACGACGGTATACAACGTGTTTTCATTCTACATGTTGATACTAATTCCTCGTCAACCTCAGAAAAAGATGAAACAACTACTGATGACTCAGAATAGCCTTAAACAGACTCCGACTTTTAAGACGGGTGAGGTTAACCAATTTTGTGCAAACCTCTAGAAAAATAATGATTCTCTCATGAATCTCACTAATCCAAACTCTATTTATGTTTCTGTTTTCCTTAACTTCAAAGGATATAAGAAATTTAGGGTACACTGTTTTGTAGCACAGGTGCATCCTTATGTCTTGCAAGCAAGTTCATCATTCCAGACGAACTATGGAAAATGCTCCCAAAGAAATTGTCGCTACTATTGCAAATGGTGACACTATAAAAATTAATAAAGTTTGCAGAAACATTAATCTCGAGCTTTCAGGAGAACATTTCAACGTTCCCACTATTTATCAACAAGACTCAGGAATTGATGTTGTAATTGGCAACAACTTCTGCCAAGTCTATGGACCATTTATACAATGGATAGATAAAATTGCCTTTCATCTTAACAACGATATGGTAATTGTAAAAAAGGTTACTGAAGCCTTTAGTAAAGGAAAACCAAGTTTTCTTGAAACCCAGAAAAAGGGTTCTAAAGGAAAACAAATTCTGGGTACCAATATAACCAAGAAGGAATTATTGGAGAAAGGATTATTTCTGCCCAAACCACCTTTTTCAAACAGATAGAAGATCTTCTTGAAAAAGTTTGTTCTGAAAATCCTATTGATCCAGAAAAAACCAAAGGATGGATGAAGACTTCAATCAAGCTCATTAATCCTAAAACAATTATCAGAGAAAAACCTATGGTTTACTCTCCAAAGATAGAGAAGAATTCTGCAAACAAATCAAAGAACTACTTGATATAAGATTAATCAAAGAATCAAAATCTCCTCATATGTCCCCTGCTTTTCTTGTTAACAAAGATGCTGAGAAAAGAAGAGGAAAGAAACGAATGGTTGTCAACTACAAAGCAATCAATGATGCAACCATTGGAGATTCCCATAATCTCCCTAATATGCATGAGCTCTTAACCCTATTACGGGGAAAAAATATTTATTCAAGTTTCGACTGCAAATCTGGTTTCTGGCAGGTCCTACTTGATGAAGAATCACAGCTACTCACTGCTTTTACATGTCCTGATGGACTCTTTCAATGGAAGGTACTACCCTTTGGGCTTAAACAAGCTCCTAGTATTTTTCAAAGACACATGCAGAACGCCCTACGAGGTCTTGAAAGTTTATGTATGGTATACGTTGATGATATCATGGTCTTCAGCAAAAATGAACAAGAACATTATGTTCATGTTACCCAGGTTCTCAGAACCATTTTAAAATACGGAATAATACTTTCAAAAAAGAAAGCTCATCTTTTCAAAACAAAACTTAAATTTTTGGGTTTAGAAATAAATGAAGGCACTCATTGTCCCCAAAAACATATTCTTGAACATTTACATGATTTTCCAAATGTTTTAGAAGATAAAAAACAACTGCAAAGATTTCTTGGTCTTTTAACTTATGCTGAAACATATATTGAAAAACTTGCAGCCATGAGAAAGCCCTTACAGGAAAAATTAAAAAAGATGTCATTTGGAATTGGTCAAATACCGATACAAATTACATCAAAAAGATAAAGAAAATTTTAATCAATTTTCCAAAGCTTTATCTTCCGAATATTGAAGATAGTTTAATTATTGAAACTGATGCTTCTGATGAAATTTGGGGAGGAGTTTTAAAAGCCAAAAATTCCAAAAACGAAGAACAAATTTGCAGATACACCTCTGGCAGTTTCAAAACAGCCGAGAAAAACTATCATAGCAATGAAAAAGAATTACTCGCTGTAAAAAGAGTTATTACAAAATTTTCTGTATATTTAACACCGGTAAAATTCCTGGTCCGTACAGATAATAAAAATTTTACTTATTTTCTCCGAACTAAGATTGCAGGAGACAACAAATTAGGCCGACTAATATGTTGGCAAGAGTGGTTCTCTCGATATACTTTTACTGTAGAATATCATGCAAGAGATAAAAATGTGCTGGCAGACTGTCTCACCCGTGACTTCAGGTATGTCTTACATCATCCATGATCTCACTTGCTCCTCTCGAGCCCTATAAAAGGATATGATCCCCACGACATATTCCTTACAAACTTCACTCACAAAAAGAGAGGGGAAGGATAAAGAGTAAATTTACAAAATGGAAGTCCTCAAATCCCTGAGGATGAAGAAACAAATGCTGCTCATAGAGCTATCAGCAATCGAACAAAAAATCAACTTGTATGAACAAGTAACAACGGTCACCGATGTACCGGAAAGCGAAAGCTTAAAAACAAAGGCTATTCCAGTGCAAACGACATCTGGTAAAGAAACAACAAATCCGTTGAAAGCTGATGCTTTGCTTAAAAGCATAATAAAGGAGACATTTACTCCTCTTCCAGAAGGAAAAACTAGCTTGTTGGTTAATTCCAACCCTTGTACTGAAGGAATCAATAAAATGACAATTTTGTCACCCACTAATGAATCTATGCAGGAGCTTAAACCAGATTACAAAAAGGCTCTTAACAAAAAAGCTGAAAGATTCTATGTAATCTACAAAGGGCCACACGCCGGAATACATACAGACTGGGGAATTACAGAGACCTTCTGCAAGGTCGATAAAGTAACATGCAAAAAGTTCAGAAATGAAACAAGTGCACGACTTAGTTTTGCCACCTTCAATGACGAAGCCAATCAAACCAAAAAACCTCTTCTAAAGCCGAAAGTCCGGAAGATCAAAGAAGAACACAGAGACCAAAGATTTGACATCCCAAATGACGTCGAATATAAAGCCAACAACCCTGCAATCTCCTTTGAAGATTTCAGAATAATCTGGAGTAAAGCTAGAGCGGCATGCCAAGAAGATCTTACCCATGAGAGATTTTTCACAACAGATAAGAAAACCAAAAGTCTGTACAACTTCCTTGAAGGAGCAGATCCAAGATTAATCCAACAAGCCTTTTCAGCAGGATTAATAGACAACATCTATCCAAGCTGCAATTTGCAAGAACTAAAGTTCTTCCCATCCAGCATGATAGAAACCATTAAGAACTTCCGAAAGAAAGTTCTCAAAGCAAGAGATGATCCAATTTATATCAGAGTCATCTCCTCTCTTCCAGATTGGATTCAAGGAGCAACACTTGCCCCTTATCACTATCTAGAAATTGGCTTAGCAAAAGCCAAAAAAGACATCGAACAATCTCGACCCACGGAAGACAAAGGTCTCCCGTTCGAAGAAATCCTTCATCAAAATCGTATCAACGGCCTTAGAAGAATTTCTGAAAAGATCATTGAGATAATCTCAGGATCGAAGAAAAAAGTTAATTATACAAATTCACATTGTATAATCACCAGCTGGAGCTATGGCAACACCAGCAACGAAGACCTTGAACGAGCATCCAAATTCGAAGAACAGTTCATGAACAACAACTTTGATGCATCTACCACTACAAGACAAATTTTCTGTAAGCATGCGGAGCAGTTGTTTGAAGACCATCATTGCAACTACTGCAATTGCAGTGATTCCACGACAAAGGAGGGTCCCTTCTCTGAAGATGACAAATCTTCATCATCTTAAAGAAAGATGTTTCACGCGTCAAATGGCCCCCGCCACTCAAGAAAATAATGCCTCCTACATTATTAGAAGCTTTCCAGCTGTCCACAATAATGTAATCGTTAGTGGATAGAAACGTCATGCCTGACATAATAGGCAATTATCAGACCCTCTCAATGTATCTATAAATTGAGAGTTATGTTTTCATTAGAGGATATCGCAAGAACGAGGGCAAGAAAAACACTCCCTATTCTGTAAATTTTTAATGTCTTGTGAGTAAAATCTCCCTTAGAAGGGAGAAGATGTAAAATATTGTAAGACTACTCCCATTTCGGGAGCTCTTTTATCAATAAATCCATGTTTTGTTATACTTGAGTGTTAATACAAAATAGATTCATGAAACCTGTAAGTGACAGAGTGTCAGGTCGACGATGGTCAACAGTACCGCATGCATGAGGCCAACTGGGAAAGCAACCACACAGACCAACGGATGACACATGCTGGCTTGAATAGTTTCTATCTATGTAAGTAATACTCCTTCTCCAAAACACTTATTGATTAATGAGTTTTCACTTTACAATTTTTATATCTATTCCCTTCTTAAAATCCCACATACAAAAAATCCCACATTACAAATCCAAACTGGTATCAGAGCCTTGTTAAAAATGGCATTACATTATAATAAAACACTTTATAGTGAAGTGTTTGAAGAAATTCAAAATATCGAGGTTGAAATTTCTCATCATCAAGAAATGATTTTCAATAATAAGAAAAATTTAGTGCATATAAATTTCAGAATTCTACAAGCACAAAATAAACATACTCACGAATATATACCAACCATGGTTACTATACGTAAGTATCTCCTTCACAGGCAAAACACATATCAAGAACACCTTGATAGAGCTTTAAACTCAGTTTCAGAACTCAGAAAGAGGATTTTAACTTGCTAAGCATCTCTTAAAATGAATAAAGAAATTTTCAACAATTCTGAAGAAAATAATTCAGAAGAAAAACAAATCTTAAATTATGTTGAGGATGAAGACGGCTTTCATGCAAATCTCTTAATAAAACAAGATCTTCTCTCTCGAGTTAAGAAAACAGATTTAAAAATAAAGAAAGAAAACATTTTCTTAACTCGAGAGAGAAGGTCTTATTTTATTAAGAGATTTGCATGAAAGCCGTCTTCATCCTCAACATAAGTTAAGATTTGTTTTTCTTCTGGATTATTTTCTTTAGAATTGTTGAAAATTTCTTTATTCATTTTAAGAGATGCTTAGCAAGTCAAAATCCTCTTTCTGAGTTCTGAAACTGAGTTTAAAGCTCTATCAAGGTGTTCTTGATATGTTTTTTGCCTGTGAAGTAGATACTTACGTATAGTAACCATGGTTGGTATATATTCATGAGTATGTTTATTTTGTGCTTATAGAATTCTGAAATTTATATGCACTAAATTTTTCTTATTATTGAAAATCATTTCTTTATGATGAGAAATTTCAACCTCGATATTTTGAATTTCTTCAAACACTTCACTGTAAAGTGTTTTATTATAATGTAATGCCATTTTAACATGGCTCTAATACCAGTTTGGATTTGTAATGTGGGATTTTTTGTTTGTGGGATTTTAAGAAGGGAATAGATATAAAAATTGTAAAGTGAAAACTCATTAATCAATAAGTGTTTTGGAGTAGGAGTATTACTTACATAGATAGAAACTATTCAAGCCAGCCCGTGTCATCCGTTGGTCTGTGTGGTTGCTTTCCCAGTTGGCCTCATGCCTGCGGTACTGTTGACCATCGTCGACCTGACACTCTGTCACTTACAGGTTTCATGAATCTATTTTTTATGAACACTCAAGTATAACAAAACATGGATTTATTGATAAAAGAGCTCCCGAAATGGGAGTACTCTTACAATATTTTACATCTTCTCCCTTCTAAGGGAGATTTTACTCACAAGACATTAAAAATTTACAGAATAGGGAGTGTTTAATTGCCCTCGTTCTTGCGATATCCTCTAATGAAAACATAACTCTCAATTTATAGATACATTGAGAGGGTCTGATAATTGCCGATTATGTCAGGCATGACGTTTCTATCCACTAACGATTACATTATTGTGGACAGCTGGAAAGCTTCTAATAATGTAGGAGGCATTATTTTCTTGAGTGGCGGGGGCCATTTGACGCGTGAAGCATCTTTCTTTAAGATGATGAAGATTTGTCATCTTCAGAGAAGGGACCCTCCTTTGTCGTGGAATCACTGCAATTGCAGTAGTTGCAATGATGGTCTTCAAACAACTGCTCCGCATGCTTACAGAAAATTTGTCTTGTAGTGGTAGATGCATCAAAGTTGTTGTTCATGAACTGTTCTCCGAATTTGGATGCTCGTTCAAGGTCTTCGTTGCTGGTGTTGCCATAGCTCCAGCTGGTGATTATACAGTGTGAATTTGTATAATTAACTTTTTTCTTTGATCCTGAGATTATCTCAATGATCTTTTCAGAAATTCTTCTAAGGCCGTTGATACGATTTTGATGAAGGATTTCTTCGAACGGGAGATCTTTGTCTTCCGTGGGTCGAGATTGTTCGATGTCTTTTTTGGCTTTTGCTAAGCCAATTTCTAGATAGTGATAAGGGGCAAGTATTGCTCCTTGAATCCAATCTGGAAGAGAGGAGATGACTCTGAGATAAATTGGATCATCTCTTGCTTTGAGAACTTTCTCTTTCGGAAGTTCTTAATGGTTTCTATCATGCTGGATGGGAAGAACTTTAGTTCTTGCAAATTGCAGCTTGGATAGATGTTGTCTATTAATCCTGCTGAAAGGCTTGTTGGATTAATCTTGGATCTGCTCCTTCAAGGAAGTTGTACAGACTTTTGGTTTTCTTATCTGTTGTGAAAAATCTCTCATGGGTAAGATCTTCTGGGCATGCCGCTCTAGCTTTACTCCAGATTATTCTGAAATCTTCAAAGGAGATTGCAGGGTTGTTGGCTTCATATTCGACGTCATTTGGGATGTCAAATCTTTGGTCTCTGTGTTCTTCTTTGATCTTCCGGACTTTCGGCTTTAGAAGAGGTTTTTTGGTTTGATTGGCTTCGTCATTGAAGGTGGCAAAACTAAGTCGTGCACTTGTTTCATTTCTGAACTTTTTGCATGTTACTTTATCGACCTTGCAGAAGGGTCTCTGTAATTCCCAAGTCTGTATGTATTCCGGCGTGTGGCCCTTTGTAGATTACATAGTATCTTTCCGCTTCTTTGTTAAGAGCCTTTTTGTAATCTGGTTTAAGCTCCTGCACAGATTCATTAGTGGGTGACAAAATTGTCATTTTATTGATTCCTTCAGTACAAGGGTTGGAATTAACCAACAAGCTAGTTTTTCCTTCTGGAAGAGGAGTAGCTGTCTCCTTTATTATGCTTTTAAGCAAAGCATCAGCTTTCAACGGATTTGTTGTTTCTTTTCCAGATGCCGTTTGCACTGGAATAGCCTTTGTTTTTAAGCTTTCGCTTTCCGGTACATCGGTGACCGTTGTTACTTGTTCATACAAGTTGATTTTTTGTTCGATTGCTGATAGCTCTATGAGGAGTATTTGTTTCTTCATCCTTAGGGATTTGAGGACTTCCATTTTGTAAATTTACTCTTTAGCCTTCCCCTCTCTTTTTGTGAGTGAAGTTTGTGAGGAATATGTCGTGGGGATCATATCCTTTTATAGGGCTCGAGAGGAGCAAGTGAGATCATGGATGATGTAAGACATACCTGAAGTCACGGGTGAGACAGTCTGCCAGCACATTTTTATCTCTTGCATGATATTCTACAGTAAAAGTATATCGAGAGAACCACTCTTGCCAACGTATTAGTCGGTCTAATTTGTTGTCTCCTGCAATCTTAGTTCGGAGAAAATAAGTAAAATTTTTATTATCTGTACGGACCAGGAATTTTACCGGTGTTAAATATACAAAAAATTTTGTAATAACTCTTTTTACAGCGAGTAATTCTTTTTCATTGCTATGATAGTTTTTCTCGGCTGTTTTGAAACTGCCAGAGGTGTATCTGCAAATTTGTTCTTCGTTTTTGGAATTTTTGGCTTTTAAAACTCCTCCCCAAATTTCATCAGAAGCATCAGTTTCAATAATTAAACTATCTTCAATATTCGGAAGATAAAGCTTTGGAAAATTGATTAAAATTTTCTTTATCTTTTTGATGTAATCTGTATCGGTATTTGACCAATTCCAAATGACATCTTTTTTTAATTTTGCCTGTAAGGGCTTTCTTATGGCTGCAAGTTTTTCAATATATGTTTCAACATAAGTTAAAACACCAAGAAATCTTTGCAGTTGTTTTTTATCTTCTAAAACATTTGGAAAATCATGTAAATGTTCAAGAATATGTTTTTGGGGACAATGAGTGCCTTCATTGATTTCTAAACCCAAAAAATTAATTTTTGTTTTGAAAAGATGAGCTTTCTTTTTTGAAAGTATTATTTCGTATTTTAAAATGGTTCTGAGAACCTAGGTAACATGAACATAGTGTTCTTGTTCATTTTTGCTGAAGACAATGATATCATCAACGTATACCGTACAGAAACTTTCAAGACCTCGTAGGGCGTTCTGCATGTGTCTTTGAAAAATACTAGGAGCTTGTTTAAGCCCAGAGGGTAGTACCTTCCATTGAAAGAGTCCATCAGGACATGTAAAAGCAGTGAGTAGCTGCGATTCTTCATCAAGTAGGACCTGCCAGAAACCAGATTTGCAGTCGAAACTTGAATAAATATTTTTCCCCGTAATAGGGTTAAGAGCTCATGCATATTAGGGAGATTATGGGAATCTCCAATGGTTGCATCATTGATTGCTTTGTAGTTGACAACCATTCGTTTCTTTCCTCTTCTTTTCTCAGCATCTTTGTTAACAAGAAAAGCAGGGGACATATGAGGAGATTTTGATTCTTTGATTAATCTTATATCAAGTAGTTCTTTGATTTGTTTGGAGAATTCTTCTCTATCTTGTGGAGAGTAAACCATAGGTTTTTCTCTGATAATTGTTTTAGGATTAATGAACTTGATTGAAGCCTTCATCCATCCTTTGGTTTTTTCTGGATCAATAGGATTTTCAGAACAAACTTTTTCAAGAAGATCTTCTATCTGTTTGAAAAAGGTGGTTTGGGCAGAAATAATCCTTTCTCCAATAATTCCTTCTTGGGTTATATTGGTACCCGAAATTTGTTTTTCTTTAGAACCCTTTTTCTAGGTTTCAAGAAAACTTCGTTTTCCTTTACTAAAGGCTTCAGTAACCTTTTTTACAATTACCATATCGTTGTTAAGATGAAAGGAAATTCTATCTATCCATTGTATAAATGGTCCATAGACTTGGCAGAAGTTGTTGCCAAATACAACATCAATTCCTGAGTCTTGTTGATAAATAGTGGGAACGTTGAAATGTTCTCCTGAAAGCTCGAGATTAATGTTTCTGCAAACTTTATTAATTTTTATAGTGTCACCATTTGCAATAGTAGCGACAATTTCTTTGGGAGCATTTTCCCATAGTTCGTCTGGAATGATGAACTTGCTTGCAAGACATAAGGATGCACCTGTGTCTACAAAACAGTGTACCCTAAATTTCTTATATCCTTTGAAGTTAAGGAAAGCAGAAACATAAATAGAGTTTGGATTAGTGAGATTCATGAGAGAATCATTATTTTTCTGGAGGTTTGCACAAAATTGGTTAACCTCACCCGTCTTAAAAGTCGGAGTCTGTTTAAGGCTATTCTGAGTCATCAGTAGTTGTTTCATCTTTTTCTGAGGATGACGAGGAATTAGTATCAACATGTAGAATGAAAACACGTTGTATACCGTCGTATTCTTCTTCAAGAGCTTCATAGCCTCCGTTATTAGCGGCTTGTAATACTTTGACCTTGTCAGGGTACTTTTTCCTATTTGGACATTCATTAGCGTAGTGTCCTTCTTCGTTGCAAATCCAACACCTGCATTTTTTCTTTCCTTGTGGGCAGGAAGTATTCTTTTTAGGTGTTTCTTTCGAAGATTTTTTGAAGTATTTTCCTGGAGAAAATCTTCTCTTTTTCTTCTTCCAAAAAGATTTGTATTTCTTTTTGTTTTTATCTTTATACTTTTTCTTAGTATAAGTTTTTCTTCCGATATCAAAATCTTTGAAATCAGACAGAATGTTACAACAATCCTTGCTTATAGTTTTAAGCTTTTGTTGTTTATACCTGTCTTGACATATTCTGTCAATTTCTTCTTTTGCAATTTTTGTTGCATAAGAAAGACTGGTTTGCTGAATTTCTCTAATGGCTTCTTTTTTCCATCTTTCAGTACAGATTTCTCCAATGATTGGTATTTTCATAAGATAAGCAGATATCCATTGTGAATATTCACATCTCTGTGGAATATCATAAAGATATGATTCATATCTACATGTGTATTTGTCAAGGAGACAAATATCATGTAACTGGAGTTTTGTCATTGATACTCTTGCTATGTCGACTTTCTTATTTATAGTGAAGTCTTTATTGGAGACATAATCTAGTCCTAAGAAGGTAGTGTAAATGACATTTATAAGATTATCAAAAAGGTCTAATCCATGTAATTCTTCATTCCAATTATTATTTCTAAGGAATTTTTGCACAATTCCATCAGTCTTGTGTTCTAAAAGTAGGAGAACATTTTTTGCATTTCCAAATTCATCTGGGTTTGTTTGTAAGATTAGTGAAATCTCAGTAACCCATTTTTCTATAACTCTTTCTCTGAGTTTTAAGTCCTGGATACAATCAATATTGAGGACATTGATCGTATTGGGTCCTTTACCACTATTTGGAATACCATTATGGACAGGCATTTTGAACTCATAGTTCTTTTTCTTCTTTCTCTCGCCTCTGTTTGCGGCCATATATGAAGATTCTGCTTCCATTTCTTCGTTGCTATCTGAGTATTCGAACTTGACAGCGTTTATGTTAGGATTGTCTTCCTGTTCTGATTCGGTATCAGGTTCATTTGCTTTAGCTACTTTAAAGTATCGATCAAAAATTTGTGGCTCTTTTTGATATAGTTCTTCGCATTCTTCAGTTTCCAAGGATAGAAGCTGAATGAGTTTTTGGTCAGGTTTATCATAGTCTTCATACTGAAGATTAAAGAAATATTTCTCGAGCTGTTCGGAGACTTTTTCTTTCATTGTTTCTCCTTCCTAAATATATCAGTCTTCTGGGAGTCTTTTGAGCTACCTAAGTCTGGGTTTCCAATACTAGGATTGGGAGGTGAGTATTTCTTAAGTCCTGAGTATTTTCCCGGTTTGGTTTTTTGCTCTATAATGGAAATATTCTTGATGTTTTCAAGGATGTCTTTATTACAAGGGCAAGAATCAATCTTTTCAGACAACTCTTTAGTAATTTCTGCAATAATTTTTGCAGATGCAACTTCTAACTGGTTAGTGGTTATGTATTTATTGACTGTTAAGTCAAGGTTTATGATCAGCCCAGCTATTTTTTCTTCAAGGAGGTTGATCGATCTATTGAGCTTGGTTAAGCTCATCCTATCAGTTGTTTTAAGTGGTCTTGTATACTAGTGATCTTAAGGTTGGTTTCCTTAAGAGTGCCTTCAATATTTGCTCTTCTGGCAACTTCTTCCACAAACTGATTATTTTTTAAAGAGTTTTCTAGAAGGATAGAATGTTTATCAATAGATTGGGTTAATTTAATAGTCAACCTATTTTGTTTTTCGATTGTTTCGAATAATTTTTCAAAATCTTTTTTGTCATGATTATTTTTAAGGAAAGCTAAATCACTTTTAAATTGGTTAAAAGGTATTTTATTTTTTGAAATATTTGTAGAAATATCTTTTGAAACACCAAGGTAATGGCTTATTTTTGAAGTCTTTAAAAGACATCTTGCAATGATCTGGTTGAGATTATTGCAATGATTTACAATTGTTTGAATACCAGCTTTTCCAGAAGTAGAGAAAACGTATTCTTTCTTTTCAGTATTGTCGTCAAGAGTTTTAATTTTGACTGTTTTACCTTTTTTATAAAAATGAGAAAAATCTATTTTATTAGTCATTTACAATCTCAGTGATTTGTTTGATATTTTGACGTAGGCTATCAATTTTTAAAGACATGTTTCTTATTAAGTTACTATCTTTTCTTTCTGAGCTTTCTCCTATGTGAAGTGAATCCATAGAAATCCTTGGTCTAAGAGTTTCTCCTAGAGCTTTTTTGTTTCTAGCTATGTTTAAAACCCAAGAGTTTTCTTGAGGATTTATGTCGCATAATTGCTTATCTTTGACATGGCCGATTTCTGAGAAGACGTCGTCAAGTTCAATATACTCGTCTTTCTTGTAGTCTATGCTATGGTGACTATTGGTCAGGGCATATACTATGAGATAGGTTATTGTGAATGGTTTATCACCTGGACTCATAAGGTCACTTCTCTCAAAGTGATGTATAAAAGATAAGGTTTTATCTATATTTGCAGATTTTAAATCCAGAGCAAACTTTGGATAGACTGAAAACATAAACTTTTGGTAAGCAAGGTTTCCTTTGGCATCACCTAAGATGCAGTCCTGTCGGTCAGTGATTCTGTTGTCAATTAAGGCCATTTTTATGGGAGAATTTATTCCTGCTTGGAATTGGGATTTTATCAAAATTTTTACAGCTCCGATATGGACCATTCTTATTTTTGATCTAATCTCAACTGAAATATTTTTCAAGTTATTGTTTATTTGTTCCTTAGTCAAAAGGGGTAGGAAAACAGCTCCTATTGTATCTTTTATGTCTACAGACATTTCTTTAGTACTAACAAAGTAGAAAATTTCATTTTTCCTCTTGAGAGGGTTTAAAATACTAAATTTAGAAGGAACATTCTTGAAAATGTTTTCTTTCTTTATTTTTAAATCTGTTTTCTTAACTCGAGAGAGAAGGTCTTGTTTTATTAAGAGATTTGCATGAAAGCCGTCTTCATCCTCAACATAAGTTAAGATTTGTTTTTCTTCTGAATTATTTTCTTCAGAATTGTTGAAAATTTCTTTATTCATTTTAAGAGATGCTTAGCAAGTCAAAATCCTCTTTCTGAGTTCTGAAACTGAGTTTAAAGCTCTATCAAGGTGTTCTTGATATGTTTTTTGCCTGTGAAGGAGATACTTACGTATAGTAACCATGGTTGGTATATATTCGTGAGTATGTTTATTTTGTGCTTGTAGAATTCTGAAATTTATATGCACTAAATTTTTCTTATTATTGAAAATCATTTCTTTATGATGAGAAATTTCAACCTCGATATTTTGAATTTCTTCAAACACTTCACTATAAAGTGTTTTATTATAATGTAATGCCATTTTTAACAAGGCTCTGATACCAGTTTGGATTTGTAATGTGGGATTTTTTGTATGTGGGATTTTAAGAAGGGAATAGATATAAAAATTGTAAAGTGAAAACTCATTAATCAATAAGTGTTTTGGAGTAGGAGTATTACTTACATAGATAGAAACTATTCAAGCCAGCATGTGTCATCCGTTGGTCTGTGTGGTTGCTTTCCCAGTTGGCCTCATGCCTGCGGTACTGTTGACCATCGTCGACCTGACACTCTGTCACTTACAGGTTTCATGAATCTATTTTGTATGAACACTCAAGTATAACAAAACATGGATTTATTGATAAAAGAGCTCCCGAAATGGGAGTACTCTTACAATATTTTACATCTTCTCCCTTCTAAGGGAGATTTTACTCACAAGACATTAAAAATTTACAGAATAGGGAGTGTTTTTCTTGCCCTCGTTCTTGCGATATCCTCTAATGAAAACATAACTCTCAATTTATAGATACATTGAGAGGGTCTGATAATTGCCTATTATGTCAGGCATGACGTTTCTATCCACTAACGATTACATTATTGTGGACAGTTGGAAAGCTTCTAATAATGTAGGAGGCATTATTTTCTTGAGTGGCGGGGGCCATTTGACGCGTGAAGCATCTTTCTTTAAGATGATGAAGATTTGTCATCTTCAGAGAAGGGACCCTCCTTTGTCGTGGAATCACTGCAATTGCAGTAGTTGCAATGATGGTCTTCAAACAACTGCTCCGCATGCTTACAGAAAATTTGTCTTGTAGTGGTAGATGCATCAAAGTTGTTGTTCATGAACTGTTCTCCGAATTTGGATGCTCGTTCAAGGTCTTCGTTGCTGGTGTTGCCATAGCTCCAGCTGGTGATTATACAGTGTGAATTTGTATAATTAACTTTTTTCTTTGATCCTGAGATTATCTCAATGATCTTTTCATAAATTCTTCTAAGGCCGTTGATACGATTTTGATGAAGGATTTCTTCGAACGGGAGATCTTTATCTTCCGTGGGTCGAGATTGTTCGATGTCTTTTTTGGCTTTTGCTAAACCAATTTCTAGATAGTGATAAGGGGCAAGTGTTGCTCCTTGAATCCAATCTGGAAGAGAGGAGATGACTCTGATATAAATTGGATCATCTCTTGCTTTGAGAACTCTCTTTCGGAAGTTCTTAATGGTTTATATCATGCTGGATGGGAAGAACTTTAGTTCTTGCAAATTGCAGCTTGGATAGATGTTGTCTATTAATCCTGCTGAAAAGGCTTGTTGGATTAATCTTGGATCTGCTCCTTCAAGGAAGTTGTACAGACTTTTGGTTTTCTTATCTGTTGTGAAAAATCTCTCATGGATAAGATCTTCTGGGCATGCCGCTCTAGCTTTACTCCAGATTATTCTGAAATCTTCAAAGGAGATTGCAGGGTTGTTGGCTTCATATTCGACGTCATTTGGGATGTCAAATCTTTGGTCTCTGTGTTCTTCTTTGATCTTCTGGGTTTTCGGCTTTAGAAGAGGTTTTTTGGTTTGATTGGCTTCGTCATTGAAGGTGGCAAAACTAAGTCGTGCACTTGTTTCATTTCTGAACTTTTTGCATGTTACTTTATCGATCTCGCAGAAGGGTCTCTATAATTCCCAAGTCTGTATGTATTCCGGCGTGTGGCCCTTTGTAGATTACATAGTATCTTTCAGCTTCTTTGTTAAGAGCCTTTTTGTAATCTGGTTTAAGCTCCTGCACAGATTCATTAGTGGGTGACAAAATTGTCATTTTATTGATTCCTTCAGTACAAGGGTTGGAATTAACCAACAAGCTAGTTTTTCCTTCTGGAAGAGGAGTAGCTGTCTCCTTTATTATGCTTTTAAGCAAAGCATCAGCTTTCAACGGATTTGTTGTTTCTTTACCAGATGCCGTTTGCACTGGAATAGCCTTTGTTTTTAAGCTTTCGCTTTCCGGTACATCGGTGACCGTTGTTACTTGTTCATACAAGTTGATTTTTTGTTCGATTGCTGATAGCTCTATGAGCAGCATTTGTTTCTTCATCCTCAGGGATTTGAGGACTTCCATTTTGTAAATTTACTCTTTATCCTTCCCCTCTCTTTTTGTGAGTGAAGTTTGTAAGGAATATGTCGTGGGGATCATATCCTTTTATAGGGCTCGAGAGGAGCAAGTGAGATCATGGATGATGTAAGACATACCTGAAGTCACGGGTGAGACAGTCTGCCAGCACCTTTTTATCTCTTGCATGATATTCTACAGTAAAAGTATATCGAGAGAACCACTCTTGCCAACGTATTAGTCGGCCTAATTTGTTGTCTCCTGCAATCTTAGTTCGGAGAAAATAAGTAAAATTTTTATTATCTGTACGGACCAGGATTTTTACCGGTGTTAAATATACAGAAAATTTTGTAATAACTCTTTTTACAGCGAGTAATTCTTTTTCATTGCTATGATAGTTTTTCTCGGCTGTTTTGAAACTGCCAGAGGTGTATCTGCAAATTTGTTCTTCGTTTTTGGAATTTTTGGCTTTTAAAACTCCTCCCCAAATTTCATCAGAAGCATCAGTTTCAATAATTAAACTATCTTCAATATTCGGAAGATAAAGCTTTGGAAAATTGATTAAAATTTTCTTTATCTTTTTGATGTAATCTGTATCGGTATTTGACCAATTCCAAATGACATCTTTTTTTAATTTTGCCTGTAAGGGCTTTCTTATGGCTGCAAGTTTTTCAATATATGTTTCAGCATAAGTTAAAACACCAAGAAATCTTTGCAGTTGTTTTTTATCTTCTAAAACATTTGGAAAATCATGTAAATGTTCAAGAATATGTTTTTGGGGACAATAAGTGCCTTCATTGATTTCTAAACCCAAAAAATTAATTTTTGTTTTGAAAAGATGAGCTTTCTTTTTTGAAAGTATTATTCCGTATTTTAAAATGGTTCTGAGAACGTGGGTAACATGAACATAGTGTTCTTGTTCATTTTTGCCGAAGACCATGATATCATCACCGTATACCGTACAGAAACTTTCAAGACCTCGTAGGGCGTTCTGCATGTGTCTTTGAAAAATACTCGGAGCTTGTTTAAGCCCAAAGGGTAGTACCTTCCATTGAAAGAGTCCATCAGGACATGTAAAAGCAGTGAGTAGCTGCGATTCTTCATCAAGTAGGACCTGCCAGAAACCAGATTTGCAGTCGAAACTTGAATAAATATTTTTCCCCATAATAGGGTTAAGAGCTCATGCATATTAGGGAGATTGTGGGAATCTCCAATGGTTGCATCATTGATTGCTTTGTAGTTGACAACCATTCGTTTCTTTCCTCTTCTTTTCTCAGCATCTTTGTTAACAAGAAAAGCAGGGGACATATGAGGAGATTTTGATTCTTTGATTAATCTTATATCAAGTAGTTCTTTGATTTGTTTGGAGAATTCTTCTCTATCTTGTGGAGAGTAAACCATAGGTTTTTCTCTGATAATTGTTTTAGGATTAATGAACTTGATTGAAGCCTTCATCCATCCTTTGGTTTTTTCTGGATCAATAGGATTTTCAGAACAAACTTTTTCAAGAAGATCTTCTATCTGTTTGAAAAAGGTGGTTTGGGCAGAAATAATCCTTTCTCCAATAATTCCTTCTTGGGTTATATTGGTACCCGAAATTTGTTTTTCTTTAGAACCCTTTTTCTGGGTTTCAAGAAAACTTGGTTTTCCTTTACTAAAGGCTTCAGTAACCTTTTTTACAATTACCATATCGTTGTTAAGATGAAAGGAAATTCTATCTATCCATTGTATAAATGGTCCATAGACTTGGCAGAAGTTGTTGCCAAATACAACATCAATTCCTGAGTCTTGTTGATAAATAGTGGGAACGTTGAAATGTTCTCCTAAAAGCTCGAGATTAATGTTTCTGCAAACTTTATTAATTTTTATAGTGTCACCATTTGCAATAGTAGCGACAATTTCTTTGGGAGCATTTTCCCATAGTTCGTCTGGAATGATGAACTTGCTTGCAAGACATAAGGATGCACCTGTGTCTACAAAACAGTGTACCCTAAATTTCTTATATCCTTTGAAGTTAAGGAAAGCAGAAACATAAATAGAGTTTGGATTAGTGAGATTCATGAGAGAATCATTATTTTTCTGGAGGTTTGCACAAAATTGGTTAACCTCACCCGTCTTAAAAGTCGGAGTCTGTTTAAGGCTATTCTGAGTCATCAGTAGTTGTTTCATCTTTTTCTGAGGATGACGAGGAATTAGTATCAACATGTAGAATGAAAACACGTTGTATACCGTCGTATTCTTCTTCAAGAGCTTCATAGCCTCCGTTATTAGCGGCTTGTAATACTTTGACCTTGTCAGGGTACTTTTTCCTATTTGGACATTCATTAGCGTAGTGTCCTTCTTCGTTGCAAATCCAACACCTGCATTTTTTCTTTCCTTGTGGGCAGGAAGTATTCTTTTTAGGTGTTTCTTTCGAAGATTTTTTGAAGTATTTTCCTGGAGAAAATCTTCTCTTTTTCTTCTTCCAAAAAGATTTGTATTTCTTTTTGTTTTTATCTTTATACTTTTTCTTAGTATAAGTTTTTCTTCCGATATCAAAATCTTTGAAATCAGACAGAATGTTACAACAATCCTTGCTTATAGTTTTAAGCTTTTGTTGTTTATACCTGTCTTGACATATTCTGTCAATTTCTTCTTTTGCAATTTTTGTTGCATAAGAAAGACTGGTTTGCTGAATTTCTCCAATGGCTTCTTTTTTCCATCTTTCAGTACAGATTTCTCCAATGATTGGTATTTTCATAAGATAAGCAGATATCCATTGTGAATATTCACATCTCTGTGGAATATCATAAAGATATGATTCATATCTACATGTGTATTTGTCAAGGAGACAAATATCATGTAACTGGAGTTTTGTCATTGATACTCTTGCTATGACGACTTTCTTATTTATAGTGAAGTCTTTATTGGAGACATAATCTAGTCCTAAGAAGGTAGTGTAAATGACATTTATAAGATTATCAAAAAGGTCTAATCCATGTAATTCTTCATTCCAATTATTATTTCTAAGGAATTTTTGCACAATTCCATCAGTCTTGTGTTCTAAAAGTAGGAGAACATTTTTTGCATTTCCAAATTCATCTGGGTTTGTTTGTAAGATTAGTGAAATCTCAATAACCCATTTTTCTATAACTCTTTCTCTGAGTTTTAAGTCCTGGATACAATCAATATTGAGGACATTGATCGTATTGGGTCATTTACCACTATTTGGAATACCATTATGGACATGCATTTTGAACTCATAGTTCTTTTTCTTCTTTCTCTCGCCTCTGTTTGCGGCCATATATGAAGATTCTGCTTCCATTTCTTCGTTGCTATCTGAGTATTCGAACTTGACAGCGTTTATGTTAGGATTGTCTTCCTGTTCTGATTCGGTATCAGGTTCATTTGCTTTAGCTACTTTAAAGTATTGATCAAAAAGTTGTGGCTCTTTTTGATATAGTTCTTCGCATTCTTCAGTTTCCAAGGATAGAAGCTGAATGAGTTTTTGGTCAGGTTTATCATAGTCTTCATACTGAAGATTAAAGAAATATTTCTCGAGCTGTTCGGAGACTTTTTCTTTCATTGTTTCTCCTTCCTAAATATATCAATCTTCTGGGAGTCTTTTGAGCTACCTAAGTCTGGGTTTCTAATACTAGGATTGGGAGGTGAGTATTTCTTAAGTCCTGAGTATTTTCCCGGTTTGGTTTTTTGCTCTATAATGGAAATATTCTTGATGTGTTCAAGAATGTCTTTATTACAAGGGCAAGAATCAATCTTTTCAGACAACTCTTTAGTAATGTCTGCAATAATTTTTGCAGATGCAACTTCTAACTGGTTAGTGGTTACGTATTTATTGACTGTTAAGTCAAGGTTTATGATCAGCCCAGCTATTTTTTCTTCAAGGAGGTTGATCGATCTATTGAGCTCGGTTAAGCTCATCCTATCAGTTGTTTTAACTGGTCTTGTATACTAGTGATCTTAAGGTTGGTTTCCTTAAGAGTGCCTTCAATATTTGCTGTTCTGGCAACTTCTTCCACAAACTGATTATTTTTTAAAGAATTTTCTAGAAGGATAGAATGTTTATCAATAGATTGGGTTAATTTAATAGTCAACCTATTTTGTTTTTCGATTGTTTCGAATAATTTTTCAAAATCTTTTTTGTCATGATTATTTTTAAGGAAAGCTAAATCACTTTTAAATTGGTTAAAAGGTATTTTATTTTTTGAAATATTTGTAGAAATATCTTTTGAAACACCAAGGTAATGACTTATTTTTGAAGTCTTTAAAAGACATCTTGCAATGATCTGGTTGAGATTATTGCAATGATTTACAATTGTTTGAATACCAGCTTTTCCAGAAGTAGAGAAAACGTATTCTTTCTTTTCAGTATTGTCGTCAAGAGTTTTAATTTTGACTGTTTTACCTTTTTTATAAAAATGAGGAAAATCTATTTTATTATTCATTTACAATCTCAGTGATTTGTTTGATATTTTGACGTAGGCTATCAATTTTTAAAGACATGTTTCTTATTAAGTTACTATCTTTTCTTTCTGAGCTTTCTCCTATGTGAAGTGAATCCATAGAAATCCTTGGTCTAAGAGTTTCTCCTAGAGCTTTTTTGTTTCTAGCTATGTTTAAAACCCAAGAGTTTTCTTGAGGATTTATGTCGCAGAATTGCTTATCTTTGACATGGCCGATTTCTGAGAAGACTTCGTCAAGTTCAATATACTCGTCTTTCTTGTAGTCTATGCTATGGTGACTATTGGTCAGGGCATATCCTATGAGATAGGTTATTGTGAATGGTTTATCACCTGGACTCATAAGGTCACTTCTCTCAAAGTGATGTATAAAAGATAAGGTTTTATCTATATTTGCAGATTTTAAATCCAGAGCAAACTTTGGATAGACTGAAAACATAAACTTTTGGTAAGCAAGGTTTCCTTTGGCAGCACCTAAGATGCAGTCCTGTCGGTCAGTGATTCTGTTGTCAATTAAGGCCATTTTTATGGGAGAATTTATTCCTGCTTGGAATTGGGATTTTATCAAAATTTTTACAGCTCTGATATGGACCATTCTTATTTTTGATCTAATCTCAACTGGAATATTTTTCAAGTTATTGTTTATTTGTTCCTTAGTCAAAAGGGGTAGGAAAACAGCTCCTATTGTATCTTTTATGTCTACAGACATTTCTTTAGTACTAACAAAGTAGAAAATTTCATTTTTCCTCTTGAGAGGGTTTAAAATACTAAGTTTAGAAGGAACATTCTTGAAAATGTTTTCTTTCTTTATTTTTAAATCTGTTTTCTTAACTCGAGAGAGAAGGTCTTGTTTTATTAAGAGATTTGCATGAAAGCCGTCTTCATCCTCAACATAAGTTAAGATTTGTTTTTCTTCTGAATTATTTTCTTCAGAATTGTTGAAATTTTTTTATTCATTTTAAGAGATGCTTAGCAAGTCAAAATCCTCTTTCTGAGTTCTGAAACTGAGTTTAAAGCTCTATCAAGGTGTTCTTGATATGTTTTTTGCCTGTGAAGGAGATACTTACGTATAGTAACCATGGTTGGTATATATTCGTGAGTATGTTTATTTTGTGCTTGTAGAATTCTAAAATTTATATGCACTAAATTTTTCTTATTATTGAAAATCATTTCTTTATGATGAGAAATTTCAACCTCGATATTTTGAATTTCTTCAAACACTTCACTGTAAAGTGTTTTATTATAATGTAATGCCATTTTTAACAAGGCTCTGATACCAGTTTGGATTTGTAATGTGGGATTTTTTGTATGTGGGATTTTAAGAAGGGAATAGATATAAAAATTGTAAAGTGAAAACTATCCTCTCCCTTAATTATAGCAAAACAACTTTTTCAACCCCTGCAACTTTACGAATTGAAACTTTTGTTTTCTATAATTAACATTGCTAACTTGCAATACTTATCATAATTATCATGCTCCCACTAACATGATGATTATTAGCATAACACTTATGCTCCCACTAGCTTTGACATATATCCAGAAAACAGTTGGACTTCTAGAAGTCAATACGTTATTGACTTTCTTACCAAAGTTCGGATTTCTGATACGAGATTGCTTTGATAAGACTTTATCAAACTCATACACTTTATCTTAGATAGCTTACAGGTGTGTCTAAACAATTTCAGAACTATGAAAAGGGATGCCGTAATCATAGTCTCAATTGTTTAGACCTTTGTCATTTCTCATAAGTCCATGTTAGTGTGCCGGTTAATCATGCACGCTCCACTAACGACTTTGAGAACTGCAAATATCACAGTTGCTATCTTCTTAAAATCTACTTAGTGAAAGTGTTTCCTCACCATCATTTTCATGAGTCGGAGAGAAACCTTGTGACACTTAAATTTTATGGTGTATGTGTTCTTATCCATGTGAATTTGTCAAAACCATAATCACAAGACAAGGTTAGTGACAAATTCAAACTCATATGGATTGAACTTGTGCAATTTTAACTTCTTGCCACCTGACGGCACAAGGGCCTGCCATTGCTTCCATGTTGTTATGCAAACAATTGAGAACATGTAGAACTCAAATGTGCTAGTGATTAAACAATAAGTTTCATTCTTGATTAGTTCTTGAAACTATCTCAAGATCTTTTAAGACTCCCACTGTCCTCTTGACATATAAGACTCTCTTGTCAAATATTCAAGGGATAGTGCAGATCTTTTATCAAGACAAAACACTTCACACAATTGGCCTTAGTTGGTCTTTGTTTTATCCAAAACATCACAACTTACCAACTTCAAATGTAAAAGTAGAAAACTTTTACTCTTACATTTGACAAGTTTTAATAAACCTTCTTTAAGATATGTCACTCAAGTTACAATCTTGGAGTATGACTCTAAGAATTGTTTTGGAACGAAGTGTGACTCATCTTCCTGATTTAACCATTTCAACAATTCATGACTCATCTTCTTAGTCATAATAATGCACTAAGATGATGAATTGTGATAAGGTCTCATAATCATTAAGATGATCATAAAAAATGATACTTAAAGTGCTCTCCCATCTTTTCAGATTTGAGAAACTTTTATCTTTCTGCCTCATTTGATTCTTCTCATTCGTTCTGCCATACATTGAGACTTTTCCAATGTTTCAGAATTATACTTAAACTTGTAAGTATAACCATATTTACTAAACTTTAGTAAACCATGTCGAATAGTCTTAACGAGCTTTGTGGTGGACATGACCAGTGCACAAGAATGTGTACTTGATCCCTTTAGTCCTTCACTTGACTCACACATCCATGTGAGCAAGTAATTAGTCTTAATTTTCCAATGCTTGGAAGTTCTCATTCATCATACTATTCAACTTGCATGATTCCAAGTTTCTATCCAACTGAAGCCTTGGGGAATGAGAATCTTTCCTTATTTGGTAAATTATGACACTACCACAAACGAAAGAATCAAGTCCATTTTTTTTTCAAATATTGCTATCAATGGAATCATATAAACAACCATTTTTCACAAATGCCACTTGTAAAGATATTTAAAATAAATATAAAATTAAAACCTTTTTTTATTTTATTTCAAAACTTTGCGGAAAAAAATTATCCTTACAATCCACATGGAAACTTGTTGTTATCTATTCCTAAGCAATATATCATAACTTCTTAAGCAACTGCTCAAAATTCTGATGCGATAGAAATCCACCTTCGCGATCAGAATCAGCATATACTTCCTTTAAGCTTTCTCTCTTTTCTTTGATTCTTAAAACTTCAACATGTGACCCAGTCACACCATGTAATAAGAATCTCCAAATAGGAGCTTAATAAAGTTAGACAATGGGCTCTACCTGAAGTAGAGTCAAACTTATTGACTTTAACATCCTTAGGTAAATTTGGCAGCTTCACAATCAATGCCCCTTCTTTTGGCAAGAGAAACATATGGACTCTTTGGGAATGGTGTACTGGACTATCACAGACTTGCCTTTCTCTTTACCATTTGGTCAACCGAGTTGACTATGGCCAATCCCTTTCCATTGGGAAGTGAAAGCTTTTCTGGATATCCAATGTTACCATTTTCAAAGTCCATGGAAGTTTGGGAAGTTGATCTTCTAATCAAATTTGCTTTACTAGTCCTCCAAATCATTGCTGATTCAGTAGCACCAAGCAAATAGATATGAGCATTAAGGTTCATGTCATAGTCTGTTTCATAGTAGTCCCAAAGGAACTCACTATGTGACTTAGAAAGTGATTGAACATCCAACTTTCTCAATACTTTGACACCCAACTCTCCCGGCTTGTCAATATGTGACTTCATCTCTAAGATGTGATCACACATAGACCTTGCTTGCCATTAGGGCTTGAGTGACCTTAAACTTTTCAAGAACTTGTGGGTTAGGGAGAATAATTGGAGACGGTGAAGGAAGAGAAGCATGATTTCCATTCCATCTTCATTAGGAAAACTTGTTTCAAGAGATTTTGGGATGATCATAGATATCTGAACTAGACATCTTTTGGGAGATATTCAAGATAGTTGATTTAAAGTCCTTAATATAACATCCAATATGAGATATTAAGGCTAGGACCCAACACAATACTTTTATAACTTGGAAGAGGGATGCCGTAATCCAGGCTATAAAATATTTGAAGGTAGGTGAATGACGATTCACCAATTTCCACCATGAAAAACGAAATAATTTATTAGGTTTTTAATTAGATTTGAAACTCCTAGATCTTTTGAGATTCATTGAACTGTTCAATGGCATATTTCAATCTCGACTGTGCCCTTCAGGTTTTGTGACTGGGATGCCGAGGATCACAAAACAAGGTGTGAAGTAACCATGCAAATTACTTGGTACCCTTAATATTTACCCCTTAATCGATGTGCCGGTTAACCACACGCGCTCCACCGATACTATGATAAATATTAAGTTACCCTTTGCCTACCTTGTTAAATCGAGCTAGTGTGCCGGTTAACCACACACGCTCCACTAACCGACTTAAGCAAAGTGCAAAGTGTAATTTCGTGGATTGGCACCTTATTCACATTTTCTTAAGTAACTAAGATTAGGAATTTATAAGTGTTTAGTTACTTAGTATTTATCATTAATACTTTTAATGAAGGGAGAATTATAGTCCTTGTCCTACCTGTTCAGCTAATGACCCTCCACCAGTCAAGGAAGCGGTGGGTGAGAGTGGACACCCATTAAGCTGCCATTTTATACGCAACAACCTTATACCCCCCTTATAGACCGGCTTCGTGAATGAGGCCTACTAATGGTAAGACTGACTTGCTCTTATACATACATATATATATATATATATATATATATATATATATATATATTATTAACTTATAATATTATAAAGTATAAGGGTTGAATTTTAATTTTTAAAATTCTAAGGGCTTGACTTGGAATTAAAGTATTCATGAGAGAAACTTTACAAATTCCAAAACTTGAGGGCAAGTTTTGAAAATATTCAAAACCATTTAATTCCATAACTTATGTGTTTAATGTAACATCCCGAAATGCATGTACGACTATTTAACCCTTCTCTTTTGTCAAGTTGTCAAGATTGGTCCCTAAGGGGGGGATGTTGCAAATGAGTACGCTGGGCGTACTGTTGAGTACGCTGCGCGTACTCATGCGCTTGAAATGGACGCGGACTCTTTAAGGTACGCTGGGCGTACCAAAGTTACGTTGGGCGTAACTGGTCCAAATGCAAACCCTAAATGAGACTTGTGCACTATATAAGGAATGATATGGCCTTATCCTCAGCCACCATTTCACAAGAGAGAAACCTTAAGAGAGCATTTCCTTCGTCCTAAAGCTTGTGTGTGAGTGTTTTGAGCTAAAAGTGCCTTCGTATGTTAGTGAAGAAGAAGGGGAGGTGCTTGTGGAGGCTAGGGTTTGGAGTTCAAACTTGGATCTGAGTTCTTCAGAGGAAGGAGCTTCACTTAGAGGTAAAAAGCTCAGAACTTTCCTCTTTATTTTGGTTTGGTGTTTCATGGTCCATTTCTAGGGTTTAAGTCCCAAAGGTGGAGACTTTATGAGCAAAAGGGGCTCCATGGACCTAGATCTGTCCCATTTCAGTGATATGTGTGTTGTAGATCCATAAAAATCCCAACTTGGTCGTCATTAGGGAGTCATGTTTGAGTTATGGGCTTTAAAGTGTTGGAAGTGGAATGATATGGGTGTTGGTGACTCTTAAAGCCATGCAAAGGCTTAAAGTCACAAACTTTATGGATTAAGAGGCTCAGGAGTAGTCAGATCTGGGAGTTGGACGTGTGTCTTAACCGTTTAAGACCCCAAAAGCGAAGGAGCATGAAACTGGAACTTACGCGGGGCGTAATTCCAGTACGCGCAGCGTAGGGGGACGCATACCCCGATTCTGGGAGTGGGCGGGTACGCCCAGCGTACAGTCTTGGTACGCGCAGCGTAACCCGGAGAGTTGACTTTCGTTGACTTTTAGGGTTTTGGTCGACATTTGGACTTTTAGGTCAGGGAGGGGTAAAATGGTCTTTTACCCTTCTGTGGGATTGTGGAAAGGTATTTAATCTAGCCTTTGAGAGCCATTATTTATTTGAGGATATTGCTTATGTGATTAGGCGGGGGCTAGATCAATATATTCGTGTGCGGGATTATCCGAGTTACCCGAGGTGAGTCTTCTCACTATACATTACCTAGAGTGGTATCTATGTGTAGACCGGAGGGTTTTGTGTGCTATGTGTATGTATGAGATTATGCGTTATGTGATATATGTATGCTATGTGTTGTACAGACCGGACCGGAGGGTCCAACGATATAGACCGGGCCGAAGGGTCCAACGATACAGACCGGACCGAAGGGTCGAACGAGCTATGATCGGACCGGAGGGTCCAACGAGCTACGGGACTGGAGGGTCCCGCTGAGACACATCGACCGGAGGGTCATACTGTAGCCTCGAGTGGCGTATGTGTTGTATGTGGTATTTTGGGGAACTCACTAAGCATTTATGCTTACAGTTGTTGTGTTATGTGTTTCAGGTACTAGCGAGAATCGTGGGGAGGCGCCGGCATGATCCGTACACACTTATGGAGTTTATGTCTTGAGATTCTGGGATATGTTTTGTCATGATAACATTGGATACAGTATGTTTTGATATTACCTTATGAATAAAAGTATGTTTTAAAAATGAAAAATTGTTTTGAAAATTTACGTTGTTACATTTAAAGTAGTTTTAATTAAAACTCTTCAAGTTCCATAACTTGAGGACAAGTTATGGAAGACTTTAAACTATTAAAGAATGTAAATCTTCTTCTTTTGTAACTTATGGAACTAATTAAGGTTACACATTTTTATTATTTAATGAAGTGACTCTTGAACCTCCATAACTTGAGGACAAGTTATGGAGTCATAAAACCATTTAATGAGGACAAGACTCTTCATTTTGTAACCATTGCCAACTTTTATGAGTTTTAAGAAACTTTAATGTGACTTTTCATGTAACTTGAGGACAAGTTACACAAACACATTTTAGAATCCACTCTTAGATTAAAATGGATCAAAGACACATAATCAATCAACCTTTTTTTCTATTAATCTAAGCAACTCATATGAACACGATAATTGGAATCAAACTTTTTCATGTAATTAGCATAACACTTAAACTAATACAAAACATGAATCTATTGACGATTATCTTTGAAATTGGATTAGCATGAACATTACCACATCAAAAACAAGTTTATAAGGTCAAAAACAGCTTAGGGTAATGTTCCTAGTCCAATTCCAGCCAAAACAGTCGAATATATGCTGTCTGGGGGTCCAACTCGTCGAGTGCATGAACCAACTCGACGAGTTGGATGCATTTTGCCTTGGACTCGTCGAGTCCCTTCATGGACTCGGCGAGTCTGCTGTTCAGACAGCAACAAAATTCGATTTTTCAGCCATTTTTGCAAGTATAACAAGAAAACAAGCCTAGTCTCTGATACCACTGTTGGGTTTTGAGCATTCTAACACTCCTAAGTGTACATGCAACCCTAAATACCTTGGATCTATGTTTTCTCTATTATACATGCAAATATGAATATCCAAGGTATTATACTAACTAGCATACAAAAACTTTGATTCATATTAAATATAACAAGTTAGAATACATACCTCTTTGATGTAGAATGACTTCATGAAGCTTGAGTGCCTAGTGCCCCAAGTGTGACACCTCAAATGGTTCACACAACACCAAATACACTTGGAATAACTTGAGAGAACATACACACTTCATGAAAATCGGCTAGCCCTCATATTCATACTCTAGTGACCGATTTTGTCAACAATAAGATGCTTATATAGTTAGTGACAATTAGGGTAAACCCTAATTGTCATGGCTTTCCATTTCCTTGGATCCATGGGTTCAAACATACCATGGAGCATCCATGGAGCATCTTATGAGTTTTAGCCCAACTTGACAATCCATGGAGCATTAGCCCACTATACAAGTATGGGTGATTTACACAATCAACCCATATATTTAATTAGTCTTCTTTTGATCACTTAATTAATTCTAGATTAATTCTTGATCAATACTAATTAAATAATCTTATTAATATATTATAACTTATAATATATTAACAAACCTTAAGTGTTATTTCTCTCATTATAGTCTATCCAAATGCATGATGCCATGCAACCCAAATGGACCATGCCGGGTCGGGTCAAGTCTTACCAATTATAGTTATGGACTTAGACATTAATCCAACAGTTTGAATGTATGGAAACCATAAAGTTGGCAACTTTATGGGTAATAAGGGTCTTTAGAGTGTCATGAAGTTCAGATCTAGTGAATGGTTGGGTTTAGGAACCTTCCATGAAAGTTGGATGATCTTTTCTTCAATATTGGTCCCAAATGAGATCTAGACATGTATTGGACATACATTCCCATAAAGCATCGACTTTCAAGTGTATTATGGAGTAATAAGACCTTCTGTAATGTTAGACTAAAAGGCTTAATGGATTAAGGACTTAAATGGTTGGATTTTGACTTCAGGCTGTGCTCACGACATGAGACATAGGGTCTCACGACGTGAGGGTTGAATGGCCCTATTTTTTGTTAAGCTTCTTGGAGCTCACGACATGAGAGAAGGTTGGTTACGTCGTAAGGTCAGCTCCAATGGCTTTTCATGTCTGAGTTGGTTGAGTTGAGTTGAGATGAGTTGGAATCGGACTGAGTGAGCTCTCACGACGTGAGGATGAATAGTTGACATTATGGGCTATTGACTTTGACTTTGACCATTGACTTTTGTCTTGGGTTGACTTTAGGTCAATCTCTATTTTTAGAAGGTAGACTTAGGGTTTGCCTTGTGTGGACTTTTAGGAAGTGTTTAGCACCCATCTTTTGGCGGTGAGAGTTGTTGGTTGTGAGCGATACGGCGTTGCACGAGGTTTTAGTCAGCATTGTGACTCGGGTGAGTCTCTTGACTCTACCCGTGGGTCAAATGCACCAATATAGGAAGACCGAGTGGTGTCATCTGGTAATTACATGAAAGACCTGAATATGGCTCCTTGCAAATATATGCAAGACTAGTGTCTGTACCTTGGTAGTTATATTTAGTATGCTAGTTGTCTTTGTGATACTTGCATGGAAGACTGAGAGGTGGCTATTAACACTTGTTTGTAAGACCCAAGGTTTTGGCCCCCGGCCTGGCAAGGAAAGACCATGATACGGTCTGTGGCATAATGGAAAGACTATGGTTGGCACATAGCAATCTCTTTATATGTATAGTATATGGTATTTTGGGGAACTCACTAAGCTTTGTGCTTACAGTTTTATGTTTATGGTTTCAGGTACTTCCGGTACGAAAGGGAAGGGCCCGGTGTGACTGCACAACATCCCCCAGAGTTTTTCGTATTGGTGATTTATGATCTTTACTCTGATTTTAAATAATATGTTTTCTTTGATCGGTTTTGGATCAACTTGTTTGTATGGTTTATTGTTTTAAAAATGAAAATTTTACTATGAATTTTTAGGACGTTACAAGTTGGTTTCAAAGCCTTGGTTTGAGAGATTTGGGCACACTTTCATGTGTGTCTGAAATCAAACTAAGGTGTAACACCCAGTTCTTGGTATGTATTTAAAGTATAAGTTATTTACTTTTATAGAAGAACTCGACGAGTTGGAGGCCCCAAACTCGTCGAGTAGAGATGGATTTGGACGCGGGTATGAAGTCTACTCGACGAGTTGAGAGCCTCAACTCGACGAGTAGGCCTGGCAGAATGAAACCCTAATTTTAAGGGTTTTGCACCCTATTTAAACACCTTAACCTCCAAAGGCTGGCCTCATTTACAGCCTCCATCGTCCCAAAACCTAGCGAAGAAACCCTAATCCACTTTTGGAGAGTTTTGATCCATTTTGTGCATTCTTTGTGATTTTGAAGCTTATGAAGGAAGGAGAAGCTTGGGGATTCAAGAGGAAGCTAGTAGCTCCATAGTTTGAGCTGCATTTCTGACTCATTTGAGGTATAAAGTTGATACCTTGGCTTTCTATTACTTAGATCTTCATTTAGGGTAGTATGTTGTCACTTTTGGGCTACATTTTCGGGATTTGAGTATAATATGAAGTTGTGACTTCAGATCTAGGCACTCATGAGCTTATGAGGCTTAAAGTTGCCAGATTTATCAAGCCGTGGCCCTTCTCCATGCCCTAGATCTCTTATATAGCTTAGTTTTGGTATTTCTAGCTTCATGACACCATGCATGGACGTAAAGTTACCAACTTTACATGATATAATAGCCCTAGGGGACCAGATCTATGGTTTGGAAGCATTGAACTCGATTGGAAGTGACTAAATGGATTTAAACAAGGAGAACTCGACGAGTTGTTCATCCAACTCGGCGAGTTGGATCGTAGTCCCCTAACCCTTTCTGTTATTGAGCAAACTCGGTGAGTCAAGGAGATGACTCAACGAGTTGGGCATGGTTTTGGGTTTTGAAGACTGAAGAACTCGATGAGTTCAAGGAGGAACTCGACGGGTTGAGTGTTGGGTTATGAGCATTCTAACACACCTAAGTGTACATGCAACCCTAAATACCTTGGATCTATGTTTTCTCTATTATACATACAATTATGAACATCCAAGGTATTATCCTAATCTAGCATACAAAATAATAAATATAACAAGATAGAATACATACCTCTTTGATGTAGAATGTCTTCATGAAGCTTGAGTGCCTAGTGCCCCAAGTGTGACACCTCAAATGGTTCACACAACACCAAATACACTTGGAATAACTTGAGAGAAACTTGAACACTCCTTGAAATCGTCTAGCCCTCACACTCACACATTAGTGCACGATTTCTTGAGCCATGGGATTCTTTTATATGGTGGCTATTAGGGTTACACCATGTAACTCATAACTTTACCCATTCCTTATGCTCCATGGATTTTAACCTCCATGGAGTATCCACGGGTCACCCCATGGACTTAGTCCAACATAAGAAATCTGATGGGTTTTGAGCATTCTAACACTCCTAAGTGTACATGCAACCCTAAATACCTTGGATCTATGTTTTCTCTATTATACATGCAATTATGAACTTTCCAAGGTATTACCCTATCTAGCATACAATACTTGATACTTGGGTAATCAAATGGATATAATACATACCTTTGTTTGATGTAGCTTGTCTCCATGAAGCTTGAGTTCCTAGTGCCCCAAGTGTGACACCTCAAATGGTTCACACAACACCAAATGCACATGGAATGACTTGAGAGAAATGGAACACTCCTTGAAATCGTCTAGCCCTCATATTCACACATTAGTGCACGATTTCTTGAGCCATGGGATTCTTTTATATGGTGGCTATTAGGGTTACACCATGTAACTCATAACTTTACCCATTCCTTATGCTCCATGGATTTTAACCTCCATGGAGTATCCATGGGTCACCCCATGGACTTAGTCCAACATAAGGAATCTTGGATCACAAGCCCACATATATAAGAATGAATGATTTACACAATCAACCCATATATTTAATTAGTCTCTTTTTGATCACTTAATTAATTCCAAATTAATTCTTGATCAATACTAATTAAATAACCTTATTAATATATTAGAACTTATAATATATTAACCAACCTTAAGTGTTATTTCTCTCATTATAGTCTATCCAAATGCATGATGCCATGCAACCCAAATGGACCATGCCGGGTCGGGTCAAGTCTTACCAATTATAGTTATGGACTTAGACATTAATCCAACAGTCTCCCACTTGGATAAGTCTAAAACTATTATTGCGTATGACTTCAGGAACCGATCAGCAATCGTAGCTCTCAAAAGCTTCTGTCGAACTCTGACCTTGTCGATGAACTCTGACCTTTGTCAATGACTTGTCCATTAGATAAGGGATCATATATTCCTCCATTCTAGATATCATATGGACTGAGACATGGATTATCAATCATTATCTCTGTCCATTTGTTGTTTCCCGATTTCCGATTCATGATGACTGACTGATTGAACAAATCAAATCAGTCCTGGCTTGGCCAAGCACTCACATGTATCATCTTTAAATCATCGAGGGGCCCACAGATATCGCTTTTATCCCGAAGGTAAAAGGAATGGATAAACTTCGACTCATATGGCTTGTTCTACTACTTGTTGAATCATACACAAATGCACGTTTTATAACATCGAGTTACCGAATGCGTTTTCGTGCAATCAATGTACAACCAACTCATAGTAACAACTCATATCTCTAGGTTTGAAGAATATAAGATATTATCGTCTCATGATCACTCGTGATAAAATCCATGAAGTGATTCAAATGAGCGCGGGTTGAATCCAATACTCAGAACTTATGAGCACTCATGAGTGTTGTAGCACCACTTTGTCCACCAACTTGGACCTCTACAAACCAACCCATGACAGTCTTGATTCATATCTACTTCCAACATATGACCGACTGTGGATGGTTTGAATAACTTAATCATTCAGGAAGAGCGACTTAGTTATTCTGGAAGTCAAAACATGCAAAGTGAAACACAAGAATAAATGAATCAAATATGGTATCAAACCCTATGAATATAAATAAACACTTTTATTTATCACCATACTGATTACTCATTATTCATTGTTTCGGTTTTATCAACTTTATACTTGAATTAAAAACACTAGTTGTCCCATGCTCCAAGCATGTACACTGTGGTTTTCTTAAACAATAGCTTTGCCATACACCAAGTATGCACTCTATGTTTGTCTATGATCCTTACTTTGTGAAATAAACCAATTGAACATAATTTCAATGATTCTAATTTCACACTCCCAAATCCTTATCGAAAAATGTGAGAATTTCAAATTCCTATCATTTATCGAAATCTGTTTAGATTTTAAACTTATATGCACTGACCCTCCTGTAATGAATATGTACAAAGTCACAAAGACTTGTCAACAGTCATTATAAGGTATTCCAATGGAGATCAACTCCATGGAAACTAAGTCTCATATTCAAAGTACATTGCTTTGGACATGCTTCTTGCATTAAGTTTTCTAATCTTACACAGATAACTTCCACCTATGGAGAAAACTCCATATTCTCATTTTGACTATCACTTCTGAATAAGAGATGCCTCTTTTCAGAATATGTCAATATGGTCCTTCCAAAATTAGCACTATACTTCCAACTTTCCCTGAGCAACCAATCTTTGGTAAACCTCAGATTGTCCTCGACAATTGCTTAATCATTTTAGTCATATCCAATTCTAGACCTTTTCCCTTCTTAATGCCTCTGGGTATTTGGAAAAATTTAGAAATGACAAATATTATAGCACATGCAATCGATCCTGTACCCAAAGCAAATGGTACACGATTCATGATGTCTCACATAAAGACATGATTCTAGACCAGTCTTTTGCTACAATATTTTTATTTGCCATGTTTTCAAAATTTGACTATGAAGAGGGATGCCGTAATCATAATCGAATTTTGAGAACGCAATATATAGAATTTCCTAAAGTTGAACCAATCCAACATGAAATTCATATATATATTCTTGACTAAAGATGATTAAGGTCTCAATCTAAGCCTTTAGAACTGAAATGAAGTATATCCTCTCCCTTAATTATAGCAAAACAACTTTTTCAATCCATGCAGCCTCACGAATTGAAACTTTTGTTTTCTATAATTAACATTGCTAACTTGCAACACTAACAATAATTATCATGCTCCCACTAACATGATGATTATTAGCATAACACTTATGCTCCCACTAGCTTTGACATGTACTCAGAAATCAGTTGGACTTCTAGAAATCAATACTTTATTGACTTCCTTACCAAAGTTCAGATTTCTGATATGAGATGCTTTGATAAAACTTTATCAAAATCATACACCTTCCCTTAGATAGCATGCATGTGTGTCTAAACAATTTCAGAACTATGAAAAGGGATGCCGTAATCATAGTCTCAATTGTTTAGACCTTTTGCCATCTGCTTCAAATCTACTTGGTGGAAGTGTTTCCTCACCATCATTTTCATGAATCGGAGAGAAACCTTATGACCCTTAGATTTTATGGTGTATGTGTTCTTATCCATGTGAATCGTCAAAACCATAGTCACAAGACAAGGATAATGACAAATCTAAACTCATATGGACTGAACTTATGCAATCTTAACTTCTTGCCACCTGGCACTACAGGGCCTGCCATTGCTTCCAAGTTATTATGCAACTAATTGAGAACTTTCAGAACTCCTATGCAAAGCCAACTTTAACTGGAATGGGCACAGAATATGTCAACATGATAGGTTATAAACCTCAAGTCGTGTGCTAGTGAAGAACCTCAGGTTTTATTCTTGATTAGTTCTTGAAATTCTTTTTAGTATCTTTAAGACTCTCACTGTCCTCTTGACATATAAGACTATCTTTCCAAATATTCAAGAGATAGTGCGGATTCTTTATCAAGACAACCACTTCACACAATTGGCCTTAGTTGGTCTTTGTTTAATCCAAAACATCACAACTTACCAACTTCAAATGTACAAGAGTAGGACACTTTTACTCTTACATTTGACAAGTGTTATAAACCTTTCTTTAAGATATGTCACTCAACTTATAGTCTTGGAGTATGACTCTAAGACTTGTTTTGAAACGAAGTATGACTCGTCTTCTTGATTTAACCATTTCAACAATTCATGACTCCTCTTCTTAGTCATAAGAATGCACTAAGACGTCCTTAGAAGACCAATTGTGATGTGGTTCTTTAATCATTAAGATGATCACAAAACATGATACTAAAGTACTCTCCCATCTTTTCAGATTTGAGAAGCTTTTATCTTTCTGCCTAATTTGATTCTTCTCATTCGTTCTGCCATACATTGAGACTTTTCCAATGTTTCAGAATTATACTTAAACTTGTAAGTATAACCATATTTACTAAACTTTAGTAAATCAAATAGTCTTAACGAGCTTTGTGGTGGACATGACCAGTGCACAAGAATGTGTACTCGATCCCTTTAGTCCTTCACTTGACTCACACATCCATATGAACAAGTAATTAGTCTTGATTTTCCAATGCTTGAAAGTTCTCATTCATCATACTATTCAACTTGCATGATTCCAAGTTTCGGTCCAATTGAAACTTGGGCAATGAGGAACTTTCCTGATTTGGTAAATTTAGACACTACCACAAATGAAAGAATCAAATCCATTTTCCAATATTGCTGTCAGTGGAATCATATAAGCAACAATTTTCCACAAATACCATTGTAAGGATACTTCAAATAAATAAAATTAAACAATTTTCTTTTATTTTAAAACTTTGCGGAAAAACTTATCCTTACAATCCACATGGAAAATTGTTGTTATCTATTCCTTGCTCAAAATTCTGATGCGATCGAAATCCACCTTCGCGATCAGAATCAACATATACTTCCTTTAAGATTTCTCTCTATTCTTTGATTCTTAAAACATCAACATGTGACCCAGTCACATCATGTAATGAGTATCTAAGAATAGAACTTAACAGAGTTAGATAATGGGCTCTACCTGATGTAGAGTCAAACTTATTGACTTTAACATCCTTAGGTAAATTTGGCAGCTTTGCAATCAACGCCCCTTCCTTTGGCAAAATAAACATATGGACCCTTTGGTAATGGGACTATCTCAGACTTAGCCTTTTCTCTTTACCATTTGGTCAACCGGGTTGACTATGGCCAATCCCTTTCCATTGGGAAGAGAATGCTTTTTCTGGATTTCCAGTGTCACCATTGTCACTGTCCATAAAGTTTTTGGGAAGTTGATCTTCTAATCAAATTTGCTTTACTATCGTTCCAAATCATTGCTGATTCAGCAGCACCAAGCAAATAGATATGATCATTAAGGTTCATGTCATAGTCTGTTTCATAGTAGTCCTAAAGGAACTCACTATGTGACTTAGAAAGTGATTGAACATCCAACTTTCTCAAGACTTTGACACCCAACTCTCCCAGCTTGTCAATATGTGACTTCATCTCTAAGATGTGATCACACATAGACCTTGCTTGCCATTAGGGCTTGAGTGACCTTGAACTTGTGGGTTAGGGAGAATAATTGGAGGAGGTGGAGGAAGTAAAGTTCCAAGAGATTTGGGAAGATCATAGATGTCTGAACTATACATCTTTTGGGAGATATTCAAGATAGTTGATCTAAAGTCCTTAATATAACACCCAATATGAAATATTAAGGCTAGGATCCAACAACCTATTTATAACTGGAAGAGGGATGCCGTAATCCGAGTTATAAAATAGTTGAAGGTAGGTAAATGACGATTTACCAATTTCCACCATGAAAAACGAAATAATGTAATTAGGTTTTTAATTGGATTTGAAACTCCTAGATCTTTTGAGATTCATTGAACTTTTCAATGGCATGTTTCAATCTCGAGTGTGCCCTTCAGGTTTTGTGACTGGGATGCCGAGGATCACAAAACAAGGTGTGAAGTAACCATGCAAATATACTTGGTACCCTTAATATTTACCCCTCAATCGATGTGCCGGTTAACCACACGAGCTCCACCGATACTATGATAAATATTAAATTACCCTTTGCCTACTTTGTTAAATCCAGGTTAGTGTGCCGGTTAACCACACACGCTCCACTAACGGTTTAAACAAAGTGCAAAGTGTAATTTCATGGATTAGCACCTTATTCACATTTTCCTAAGTAACTAAGATTGGGAATTTATAAGTGTTTAGTTACTTAGTATTTATCATTAATACTTTTAATGAAGGGAGAATTATAGTCCTTGTCCTACCCGTTCGGCTAACGACCCTCCACCAGTCAAGGAAGCGGTGGGTGAGAGTGGACACCCATTAAACTGTCATTTTATAGGCAGTAACCTTATACCCCCCTTATAGACCGGCTTCGTGAATAAGGCCTACTAACGGTAAGACTGACTTGCTCTTATACATATATTTATTATTAACTTATAATACTATAAAGTATAAGGGTTGAATTTTAACTTTTAAAATTCTAAGGGCTAACTTGGAATTAAAGTATTCATGGGGAAAACTTTACAAATTCCAAAACTTGAGGGCAAGTTTTGAAAATATTCAAAACTAATTAATTCCATAACTTATGTGTTTAAAGTAGTTTTAATTAAAAAAAAACTCTTCAAGTTCCATAACTTGAGGAAAAGTTATGGAAGACTTTAAACTAATAAAAGAATGTAACTTTTCTTTATTTTTGTAACTTATGGAACTAATTAAGGTTACACATTTTATCATTTAATGAAGTGACTCTTGAACCTCCATAACTTGAGGACAAGTTATGGAGTCATAAAACCATTTAATGAGGACAAGACTCTTCATTTTTGTAACCATTGCCAACTTTTTATGAGTTTTATGAAACTTAAATGTGACTTTTCATATAACTTGAGGACAAGTTACAAAAACACACTTTAGAATCAACTCTTAGATTAAAATGGATTGAAAACACATAATCAATTAACTTTTCTATTAATCTAATAAACTCATATGAACAAAGATAATTCACATCAATTTTTTTTCAAGTAATTAGCATAACTTTTAAACTAATACAAAACATGAATCTATTGACAATTATCTTTGAAATTGGATTAGCATGAACATTACCACATCAAAAACAAGTTTATAAGTCCAAAAACATCTAAGGGTAATGTTCCTAGTCCATTTCTAGCCAAAACAGTCGCTAATTTTGCAAGTATAACAATAAAACAAGCCTTGGCTCTGATACCACTGATGGGTTTTGAGCATTCTAACACTCCTAAGTGTACATGCAACCCTAAATACCTTGGATCTATGTTTTCTCTATTATACATGCAATTATGAACTTTCCAAGGTATTACCCTATCTAGCATACAATACTTGATACTTGGGTAATCAAATGGATATAATACATACCTTTGTTTGATGTAGCTTGTCTCCATGAAGCTTGAGTGCCTAGTGCCCCAAGTGTGACACCTCAAATGGTTCACACAACACCAAATGCACATGGAATGACTTGAGAGAAATGGAACACTCCTTGAAATCGTCTAGCCCTCATATTCACACATTAGTGCACGATTTCTTGAGCCATGGGATTCTTTTATATGGTGGCTATTAGGGTTACACCATGTAACTCATAACTTTACCCATTCCTTATGCTCCATGGATTTTAACCTCCATGGAGTATCCATGGGTCACCCCATGGACTTAGTCCAACATAAAGAATCTTGGATCACAAGCCCACATATATAAGAATGAATGATTTACACAATCAACCCATATATTTAATTAGTCTCTTTTTGATCACTTAATTAATTCCAAATTAATTCTTGATCAATACTAATTAAATAACCTTATTAATATATTAGAACTTATAATATATTAACCAACCTTAAGTGTTATTTCTCTCATTATAGTCTATCCAAATGCATGATGCCATGCAACCCAAATGGACCATGCCGGGTCGGGTCAAGTCTTACCAATTATAGTTATGGACTTAGACATTAATCCAACAAAATCTTGGATCACAAGCCCACATATATAAGAATGAATGATTTACACAATCAACCCATATATTTAATTAGTCTCCTTTTGATCACTTAATTAATTCCAAATTAATTCTTGATCAATACTAATTAAATAACCTTATTAATATATTAGAACTTATAATATATTAACCAACCTTAAGTGTTATTTCTCTCATTATAGTCTATCCAAATGCATGATGCCATGCAACCCAAATGGACCATGCCGGGTCGGGTCAAGTCTTACCAATTATAGTTATGGACTTAGACATTAATCCAACAGTCTCCCACTTGGATAAGTCTAAAACTATTATTGCGTATGACTTCAGGAACCGATCAGCAATCGTAGCTCTCAAAAGCTTCTGTCGAACTCTGACCTTGTCGATGAACTCTGACCTTTGTCAATGACTTGTCCATTAGATAAGGGATCATATATTCCTCCATTCTAGATATCATATGGACTGAGACATGGATTATCAATCATTATCTCTGTCCATTTGTTGTTTCCCGATTTCCGATTCATGATGACTGACTGATTGAACAAATCAAATCAGTCCTGGCTTGGCCAAGCACTCACATGTATCATCTTTAAATCATCGAGGGGCCCACAGATATCGCTTTTATCCCGAAGGTAAAAGGAATGGATAAACTTCGACTCATATGGCTTGTTCTACTACTTGTTGAATCATACACAAAGGCACGTTTTATAACATCGAGTTACCGAATGCGTTTTCATGCAATCAATGTACAACCAACTCATAGTAACAACTCATATCTCTAGGTTTGAAGAATATAAGATATTATCGTCTCATGATCACTCGTGATAAAATCCATGAAGTGATTCAAATGAGCGCGGGTTGAATCCAATACTCAGAACTTATGAGCACTCATGAGTGTTGTAGCACCACTTTGTCCACCAACTTGGACCTCTACAAACCAACCCATGACAGTCTTGATTCATATCTACTTCCAACATATGACCGACTGTGGATGGTTTGAATAACTTAATCATTCAGGAAGAGCGACTTAGTTATTCTGGAAGTCAAAACATGCAAAGTGAAACACAAGAATAAATGAATCAAATATTGTATCAAACCCTATGAATATAAATAAACACTTTTATTTATCACCATACTGATTACTCATTATTCATTGTTTCGGTTTTATCAACTTTATACTTGAATTTAAAACAACAGTTGTCCCATGCTCCAAGCATGTACACTATGTTTTCTAAACACTAGTCATGCCATACACCAAGTATGCATACTATGTTTGTCTATGATCTTTACTTTGTAAAATAGATCAATTGAACATCACTCCAATGATCCTCTTTTCACAGTCCCAAATCCTTACTGCAAATGCAAGAATTCCAAACTCATGCCATTTACTGAAATCTGTTAGATTCTAAACTTATATGCATTGATCCTCTTAATGATTATGCACAAAGTCACAAAGACTTGACAACAATCATTACAGAACATTCCAAAGGAGATCAGCTCCTTGGAAACATCCTTCTTTCATTAAGTTTCCTAATCTTACACAGATTGAATAATTTCTAACTTTGAAACATTTCCATATTCCATTTTGACTATCACTTCTGAACAAGAGTTGCCTCCTTACAGATTATGTCAATATGGTCCTTCCAGAATTAACATTATACTTCCAACTGTCCTTGAGCAACCAATCTTTGGTAAACCTTAAATTGTCCTCGACAATTGCTTAATCATTTTAGTCATATCCAATTGTAGACCTTTTCCCTTCATAATGCCCCAGGCATTTGGAAAATTTTAGAAGGGATGAATATAGCACATGTAATCGATCCTATATCCGAAGCATATGGGACACGATTCATGATGTCTCACATAAAGACTAAACCAGTCTTTTGCTATAATATTTCCATTTCAATTTGCCAAGTTCTCAAAATTCAGATTATCAAAAGGGATGTCGTAATCATAATCGAATTTTAGAACGCAAATAATGGACCCATATATAGAATTTCCTTATGTTGAGCCATTCCAACATGAAATTCATATATATATCCTTGATTAAATACGATTAAAATCTCAATCTAAGCTTTTAGAATTGAAATGAAGTATAATTTCCTCTCCCTTAATTATAGCAAAACAACTTTTTCAACCCCTGCAACCTCACGAATTGAAACTTTTGTTTTCTATAATTAACATTGCTAACTTGCAACCTTTTTCATAATTATCATGCTCCCACTAACATGATGATTATTAGCATAACACTTATGCTCCCACTAGCTTTGACATGTACTCAGAAATCAGCTGACTTTCTTACCAAAGTTCAGATTTCTGATACTAGATTGTTTTGATAAAACTTTATCAAAATCATACACCTCTCTTAGATAGCTCACATGTGTGTCTAAACAATTTTAGAACTATGAAAAGGGATTCCGTAATCATAGTATCAATTTTTTAGACCTTTGCCACTTCTCACAAGTCCATGTTAGTGTGCCGGTAAACCACACACGCTCCACTAACGACTTTGAGAATGCAAATATCACAATTGCTATCTAGCTAAAATCTACTTAGTGAAAGTGTTTCCTCACCATCATTTTCATGAATCGGAGAGAAACTTTATGACACTTAGATTTAATAGTGTATGTGTTCTTATCCATGTGAATTTGTCAAAACCATAATCACAAGACAAGGTTAGTGACAAATCCAAACTCATATTGATTAAACTTGTGCAATCTTAAATTCTTGCCATTTGGCAGCTCAGGTGCCTGCCATTGCTTCCAAGTAGTTGTGCAACCAATTGAGAACTCTCAGAACTCCTATGCAAAGCCAACTTGAATAGGCACAAAAATTTCAACACGATAGGTTATAAACCTCAAGTCGTGTGCTAGTGAAGGACTTTAGGTTTTATTCTTGATTAAGTCTTGAAACTTTCAAGAGCTTTAAGAATCCTACTGTCCTCTTGACATATAAGACTCCCTTTGGTCAACTTAAATATTTTAGTTTTCAAAACTGTTTCAGGTGCAAGTAGTTCAAACTCTTAGCTTTAAAATGGCTACTTGCACATCTCCATATGATTTTTCTACAATTTATGGTGATTTTTACAAAACTGCCTGTCATTTCAGAGGCAAACCCGGACCAGTCTGTGATTATGAACACTTTCACCTCTGTTAGAGATCACTAAAAATCATGATAAAATTTACGAACAAACTAGACTCATATTCCAAACTCTCAAAATTTGCGGATTTGGATTTAGAGCTTTGATGATTTTTCTATAAATTTTCTAAGAACGGTAACAGAAACTGTTTTTAACGAAAAGTTGCTGTTAATTTCATTTCACCTTGTAACATGTTGAGCAAGGTGTATATCTTTATGTGATTATATGTTACTGCAATATATGACATTTTATCTTAATATTTAGACACACATCAGTTTACAACTGGATTTGGTCATATAAAATATAAAGAATAACAAGTGATTATAATCAAAGTACAATCGATACATTCAAACATTAAATAAACTATTTTGAATATAGTTTGCATACATTACCACGTACTACCCTTGGTTGATAAACTGTAATAGGTATAGTTTATGATACATTACATAACACATACATTTAAAAAGGGTACATTTATACAAAGGATATTTTCATTAAGCAAGGTACGGCCATACGGTACCAAGTTTTCATAACACGTAATTCCGTTAATGACTTTGTGAGACATTTACTTCAAATTACCATTAAGTCCTGTATTGTAACCAGAGTCTCCTTGAGGGAGAGCGTGATACTTGTGTATAGATCTATATTGGGTTTGACAAACCCACACCTAAACTGCATGCAACAGTTAGACCAATAGGTCTGGGGTGACAAATGTCATAACATTTCCGACGCCTGAAGAACGTCGTTTTAGGCAACCTTGGTCATAGTATGGTTATAATAAACTCACATAAAGTATTAACAAACATTGGAATTTACGGGAACTTCATTAAAATTTAACGAGTTTATGTCGATTTAAACTTGCATTGTTTTACTATAAATATGACAAATTACTTGTACATTTCGGTCTTTGGGTTTTAAGACTACATTTACACATTAAGGAAAATATTGGATTTTTCTAACACAAATACTACTTTTACAAACGAAAAGCTTATGAACTCACCAACCTTTGTGTTGACACTTTTTCAAACAACTTGTATTCTCAGGAAATCATTAAATAGGTAATCAGGTGCTTTTGAGGATGGGACGCTAAGGCGTCTACTATTTCATATTTTATCAACATATTGTAATTGATTCGTAAACATGTAATTCATACAATGATGTAATTTTTTTCAATTATATATATGTTGGTTGTGTTTGCTTGAATTACTATTACAATTGCTATTATGATACTATACATGAAGTCCTCCACCCCCGGACGTTTCCGCCATCCTTGGTTTGGGGGTGTGACACCACCAGTCAAGGAAGCGGTGGGTGAGAGTGGACACCCATTAAACTGCCATTTTATAGGCAGTAACCTTATATCCCCCTTATAGACCGGCTTCGTGAATGAGGCCTACTAACGGTAAGACTGACTTTACTCTTATACATATATATAAATATTATTAACTTATAATATTATAAAGTATAAGGGTTGAATTTTAACTTTTAAAATTCTAAGGGCTAACTTGGAATTAAAGTATTCATAAGTGAAAACTTTTCAAATTCCAAAACTTGAGGGCAAGTTTTGAAACTATTCAAAACTAATTAATTCCATAACTTATGAGTTTAAAGTAGTTTTAATTAAAAAAAAACTCTTCAAGTTCCATAACTTGAGGACAAGTTATGGAAGACTTTAAACTAATTAATAAAAAAAATAACTTTTTTTTATTGTAACTTATGGAACTAGTTAAGGTTACACTTTTTTTTTAATTTAATGAAGAGACTCTTGAACCTCCATAACTTGAGGACAAGTTATGGAGTCATAAAACCATTTAATTAGAACTAGACTCTTCATTTTGTAACCTTTGCCAACTTTTATGAGTTTTATGATTCTTAAATGTGACTTTTCATATAACTTGAGGACAAGTTACAAAAACACACTTTGGAATCAACTCTTAGATTAAAATGGATTGAAAACAACTATTTCACACAACTTTTCTATTAATCTAAGAACCTCATAAGAACAAGATAATTCAAATCATCAATCTTCAAGAAATTAGCATGAACATACAAACTAATACAAATCTTGAAATTATGACAATTATCTTAGAAATTGGATTAGCATGAACATTACCACATCAAAAACAAGTTTACAAAAACATCTTAGGGTAATGTTCCTAGTCCAATTCCAGCCAAAACAATCGAATATATGCATCCAACTCGATTTTTCAGCTACTTTTGCAAGTATAACAAGAAAACAAGCCTAGGCTCTTACACCACTGTTGCGTTATGAGCATTCTAACACTCCTAAGTGTACATGCAACCCTAAATACCTTGGATCTATGTTTTCTCTATTATACATATAATTATGAACATCCAAGGTATTATCCTAATCTAGCATACAAAATAATAAATATAACAAGATAGAATACATATCTCTTTGATGTAGAATGTCTTCATGAAGCTTGAGTGCCTAGTGCCCCAAGTGTGACACCTCAAATGGTTCACACAACACCAAATACACTTGGAATAACTTGAGAGAAACTTGAACACTCCTTGAAATCGTCTAGCCCTCACACTCACACATTAGTGCACGATTTCTTGAGCCATGGGATTCTTTTATATGGTGGCTATTAGGGTTACACCATGTAACTCATAACTTTACCCATTCCTTATGCTCCATGGATTTTAACCTCCATGGAGTATCCATGGGTCACCCCATGGACTTAGTCCAACATAAGAAATCTTGGATCACAAGCCCACATATATAAGAATGAATGATTTACACAATCAACCCATATATTTAATTAGTCTCCTTTTGATCACTTAATTAATTCCAAATTAATTCTTGATCAATACTAATTAAATAACCTTATTAATATATTAGAACTTATAATATATTAACCAACCTTAAGTGTTATTTCTCTCATTATAGTCTATCCAAATGCATGATGCCATGCAACCCAAATGGACCATGCCGGGTCGGGTCAAGTCTTACCAATTATAGTTATGGACTTAGACATTAATCCAACATTGAGTTGTGAAGTCCCGACTCTATGAAGGGTTGAGTTAATGGTTTGGTCTAGGCTTTCATTGTAATAGTTCATTATGAGTCTTTAGTGTGTTTTTGGTGTTGTTTAGCTGTTTACGGCCCAAGTGTGAGTTTACGGCCGTAAACCTGTTTACGGCCGTAAACCCAGTTTGCGGCCCAAGTCAAGTATAAATAGAGGAGTTGTAGGTCTTTGTCTAGTTGTTGATGCCATAGAGTTCATGGTTCATTCTGTCGAGTTGTACCAGACGTTTTATGCAATAAACGTGTGCAAGCTTGATTTCTTTTCTTCTTCTACTTCTATTGTGATTACTATTGATTGTTTGTTGCTTGATCATTGGTAAAGATCCGTTTCAGGACCTTACAATTGGTATCAGAGCAAAAACCGGTGTCAAAGCTTCATTCAATCGAGTTTTCGGCTGTTTAGACTGACATTCTTTATTGTTCGAGATTGGTTTTTAGTGTTTTCGTGGTTAAAGGGATTGAATCTACTCCAAAATCGCGTTTTCGAAGAACTTCTGGGAGTTAATGCCAACCGTAAACTCAGTTTACGGTTGTAAACTCAAGAACTTTAATCAACCGTAAACTGTGAATCTTCATTAACCGTAAACTAAGCTTCAATAACCATAAACACTTAAACCGTAATCATCTGACCGTAAACTCAGTTTACGGTCGTAAACACATTAACCGTAAACGCAATTTACGGTTGTAAACACATTAACCGTAAACACAGTTTACGGTCGTAATCACATCAACCTTAATCTTCTTTCTGACATTAATTTGCTTTAATTTCTGATGGAATCTCAAAGTCAAACTCATTTTCACGAACTTGATACTGTCATGGGCACTACTACGCGTATTCCAAGATTAATGTCTGCAGATGGTTTTCCTGAGTGGAAGTACAGGATTGAAAAATACATTAAAATGAAGGATTTTAAAGTCTGGAGAAGCATCATCTGGGGCCCTGTTCGAATCACTATGACGGTTGGAGGAAAGGTGATTGACAAAGCTGTTGAAAATTACACATATGAAGAGTTTGAAAAAGTGGAAGAACAGGAAAGGGCTTTAGCCACTCTAACCATGGCATTATCTCCTGATATTGCTCAAGGTTTCCGAGAGTATACTTCAGCTAAAGATCTGTGGGAAGACCTAATTGAGGTATATGAAGGCAATGAAGATATGAAGGAGAGTCGTCAGGACATGTTGCGACAGAAGTTCAATATGTTCAACTACATTCCCGGAGAGACTCTTGAGGCGCAGCTGCAACGGTTCACAACTCTCACCACTGATATGAATATATCTGGGATTTTCTTGACCAAGTCAGAGATTAACAAGAAGCTTCTGAATGCTCTTCCTAGGTTATGGGACATGAATGTTGTTGTGATTAAGAAGACCAAGGATCTGAATCGCCTCACTCTTGCTGAAATCATGGCGATCATCAAAGCTTGTGATATTGATGACAAACAGAGAGAGATTAACCATGTGAATTCGTACTCAACTGCAAATCTTGGAATCTCATCCAACAATGCTCGCTCATCAATTATATCTTCCTCAGGTCAAGTATTTGCTGCTCAACAACCTCAGATTCAGACCTTCGCTGTTGCATCATCCATTCCTCATTCTCAAAGCCAGCCATTTGTCACTCCACAAGTTGTTCCCCCTCCAAATGTGCTAGTTGTAGCCTCTTCCTCAAACTCAAAAGACACTGATGAAAATCTGGCTCTAGCCACTGGGCTTGTTAACTACTACAATGCTTTTGTAGCTGGAGAGCTTCCACCTCAGCTGTCATTTGCTGACCTGGATCAAATTCATCCAGAAGACGTGGAAGAGATGGACATTACATGGCAGATTGCTATGGCTGTTTTCAGGGCCAAGCAGTTTGCTAAAAAGACAGGGAAGAACAACTGGGGCATGAATGCTGACAAGAAGGTGGGGTTCAACAAGGGTATCAAGTCGGGTCACTTTGCTCGTGAGTATCCAAAACCAGATCGCAGGACAAACAACAACAGGACAATGGTTGCAGTAGGAAAAAATCGTGCAGGTGCTGCGGTTAATGGTGAGACTGCTATGGTCGCTCAGTCCTTTGACTGGGAGGACCTGATTCAGGCTTTGAATATTTCAGGGCCAGAAAACGCTCACCTAGCTCAAATTGATGATGCTCCCCTGAAGAATGATGCAGCTGATCCTGAAGCAGAAATGATGGAGCTGCAGTTTGCTCTGATGGTGTCTTCTACTTCCGAGCCTAGGAAGAGTGAGGTAAATCTACCTTCTTGTTCTCAGGCATGTAATGAATATGTTAAACTTCTTCATGATGAAATTCAGTTATTACGTAGAGAAGTAGAGGACCTTAGATATGAGGGCTATAAACTCAGGAAAGGACAAAAACCCCTTAAGGCCCAGTTAGAAACAAAAATAAAGGACTTTAAGAGAATTCAGACAGAATACAGTGAAAAATGTGAACTTTATGATTATGTTAAGAGACAAAATGATGAGTTAATTACTGAGCTTGATACATTAAAGAGACAATTTGAAACTGCAAATTTTGATTTTAGAAAATTTGATGGATCAAGCGAGGTACTTGCTAACATGATTGATCACTGCATGCAGTTCAAACGAAACCAACAAAAGGGTTTAGGATACGATAGTGTACCTCCTCCTTATAACCATACATATCAGTATCAACCCCTATCAAAGGATAAGATTGCCAACGAACCATTCATGGTTTATGGCAAGCCATCTGGTTTCGTTTCAGGAGGATTTATTAATGTTGAAAGTACTAACGTTTCTACTTCCCCTGCAGATCAATCCTTAGATCAGGCAAATCATGAAGTTGGAGAGACTATTTCTGTTTCTGTTTCTGATTCTGATAATTTTGTTTCAAATGAAAAAGTTTTTGTTTCTGATATTAGAACTGAGAATGTTTCTTGTGATGCTTCCACATCTGCTACTGTTGAATTTAATTTCTTTGATATGTTTGATGAACTGTTTGGTAATTCTGATGCTTGTGATTCTCCTGAAAAACCATCAATTCCACAAGTCACGCCATCTGAGGCACCCTCACTTATCTCACCATCTATTTCTCATGCATGTTCTTCTGAGAAGAGTAAGAGTGTCTGTCAAGAAAATAAATCTGAGAAATGCAGTAAAATTTCAAATAATAAACAGATTTGTTTTAATTGTGGTGTTGGTGGTCATATAGCTAGGAATTGTCAAAATAGGATCTTTGTAAACTATATGTCACCAAGAGGAGAGAATGAATCTAGAGGAAGGTCTTTAATTAGAAAGTCCTCAAGAACTCGTTCTCGAAATGATGATTGGAAAAATGATCAAAGTAGAAAAAGGGCTGTTTTTCAAAAGGATAAAAAGGTTTTTAAGAACAAAGTCCCAAACAGTTTGCCAAAACCGAACAAGGCTCCGCCAAGATCGGTTTCGTCAAAGAGTACTTCTGGATCTTCTATCTCTTCTGATAAAAGATCCAGATGCTCAATGCAAACTGATAAGAAACGCATTTCACCAGTGACTGTTAGAAAACCAAATTACCAATGGATGCCCAAATCAACTTCCAATCAATCATCAGCATCCTCTGAAATGATTAAATATGAGGATCCTAATTTGAGTACTTTAAAAGATAAATCAGAGAAAGCGAAAAGGAAACCCAGGACAGTGATGACCTGGGTTCCTAAATCTAAATAATCCCGCTCATTTTGCAGGGGCAGTTGCGGAGGAATGTCGTCAGACCTTGGTACGTCGACAGTGGCTGCTCCAGGCATATGACAGGATACATCTCCCAATTGAGCGGCATTCAATCTTTTAATGGGGGTATGTTTCCTTCGCGGGCGGAGATGGTGGCAAGATCACTCAGAGAGGAACCGTCACTAATGGAGTGCTAAGCTTTGAAAATGTCAACTTTGCTCCCGAGTTAAAGCATAGCTTGTTGAGTGTTTCCCAAATTTACGACAAAGGCTATTCTACCCATTTTACCGATAAAGAGTGCATGATTCTCAAGCCAGGCATTGTCATCCCGGAAGAGTGGATTCTCGTCAAATCTAAGCGGGATGGGAATGCTTACATTATTGACATGAACAGTAACATACCTGAACAAGTCACTTGCCTATTTTCAAAAGTCTCCGAACAAAACGCAATGATGTGGCACCGACAACTCGGTCATGCTAACGCGAAAAACCTAAATCACCTTGCTAAGAATGAGATGGTCCGAGGCTTATCTGTCAGAGACTTTATTACATTTGAGAAGTGTGTGTCCTGTGCCCAAGGAAAACATCATAGAAAACCACACCTGCCAAAGCAAGTCAACTCAATCAGTCAGGTGCTCCAATTATTGCATATGGACTTATTTGGTCCGGTCAACGTCCTGAGCATCAACAGAAGTTCGTACTGTCTAGTTGTGATCGATGATTTCTCTCGTTTTACGTGGGTCTTCTTCTTATCCAACAAAGCTGGGGTTGCTGATCTGATAAAGAAGTTCATTGTGATGATTGAGAATCAAACCAACAACCAGGTGAAGGCGCTTCGTACTGACAATGGAACTGAGTTCAAGAATGCGGTTCTTGACCATTTTTGCGCAGAAAAGGGGATTGTGCGTCAATACAGCTCTGCTCACACACCTCAACAAAACGGTGTTGCTGAAAGGAGAAATAGAACTTTAAAAGACGCTGCAAGGACAATGCTTTGTGATTCTAAATTACCTGTTTTCTTTTGGGCCGAGGCGATTAACACGGCATGCTCCGTGCAGAATCGCGTTCTAATCAACAAAGCTCAGATGAAGACACCGTACGAGATTCTATACGGTCACAAGCCTTCAGTCAGTCATTTCCGCGTATTTGGCTGCCCTTGCACCCTACTTCACCTGGAATCCAACCCTAAATTCAATGCCAAAGCCGATGATTGTTATTTCATAGGATATGCTGCACGCACCGCGTATAGGGTTTACAACAAGAAGACTAAGCAGATTGTCGAATCCTATGATGTGTGTTGGTTAGAGGAGAATGAAACGGACGCTCGAGTGGGTCCTGACTGGTTATTTGACTACACATCGCTTTTCAAATCCCTAAATGTGTCTTCAAATGGTTCATGTGGGTCCTCCTCTGATTTGAAGATTGTTTCTGAAGACGAAGACGAAGAAGTTGTTTACAGACCTCCAACAGTACCGCTTGAGGGGGAGTCCTCTGCTCAATCTGAGGGGGAGTCCTCTGCTCCATCTGAGGGGGAGTCATCTATTCGACTTGATAGTCCAAAGTCTAAAGTTCAAAAGGAAACTCCTGATGCTGACACTACACCTCTTACCCCTATTGAAAGAGAGTTCATGTCTAGAGATGCTTCCGCTGTCACTCCAACTTTTATGGAACTACTCTTTCCTGAAGCAATTGCTAATGAGTTTGTAGCAGATTCATCCGATTCATCCGATTCATCTCATATGGATCAATCAGCAAATGATGGAGGTTTCAACATTCACACTCTTCCCGTTTCATTCAATGATATCGACCAAGAGATACCTTCGAGAATTCAACGCGATCATCTTATCGAAAACGTCATTGGTCAGCTGGATGATGGAGTTAAAACCAGAAGTCAGAGTGGAGATGTCAATGCATGTCTCTATTCTTGCTTTATATCTCAAATAGAGCCCCAGAACGTAGAAATGGCATTGAATGAGCCCAGCTGGGTAGATGCTATGCATGAAGAGCTAAATCAATTTGAAAAGCTCGGGGTTTGGAAATTGGTTGAGTTACCAAAGGGCAAAAGGTCTCTTGACATGCGTTGGGTCTATCGTAACAAGCAGGACGATTCTGGTGTAATAGTGCGCAATAAAGCAAGGTTGGTGGTTCGCGGGTTTCGACAAGTTGAGGGTCTTGATTATACTGAGGTTTACGCGCCAGTTGCTCGATTGGAGGCTATTCGTATCTTTCTCGCATATGCTTCCTACATGAACTTCACGGTCTACCAAATGGATGTCAAGACAGCCTTCTTGTATGGCAAGCTGAAGGAAGAAATATACGTTGATCAACCCCCTGGGTTCGTCAACTCAAAGTTTCCTAATCATGTCTACAAGTTGGACATGGTGTTGTATGGGTTGCATCAAGCTCCTCGAGCATGGTATGCGACACTAACAAAGCACTTGCTCGAGCATGGATACTCTCGCGGCACCATTGATCAAACCTTATTCATCAAGCACGTTGGTAATGATCAGATTCTGGTACAGATTTACGTTGACGACATCATCTTCGGGTCTACCAGTCCACAGCTATGCAGAGAGTTTGAAGGCGTGATGAAAAAGCGGTTTGAGATGAGTTCACTGGGCGAAATGACCATGTTTCTGGGGCTTCAGGTCAAACAAAATTCAACCGGAATCCTGCTACATTAAGCTAAGTATGTGGAGGATATTCTTGAGAAGTTCGGGTTTCAAGACACAAAACCTGCTTCAACACCAATGGCCGAAAGACCTCTTCTGAATCCAGATACTGATGGCGAGTCCGTAGATCAGACACACTACAGATCGATGATCGGATCGTTGATGTATCTCACTGCAAGCCGTCCAGACATAATGTTTGCAGTGTGTCAATGCGCACGATATCAGGCTAATCCTAAACTTTCACATCTTATTGCTGTCAAAAGGATCTTTCGGTATATCAAAGGCAGCCCAAAATTGGGTCTTTGGTATCCGAAGAATTCTAAATTTGATCTATATGCTTTTGCTGACAGTAATTATGGAGGCTGTGAGCTTGACAGGAAATCCACATCAGGAGGATGCCAATTTCTTGGCGATAGGCTGGTGTCATGGCAGTGCAAGAAACAACATACAGTCTCTACCTCAACAGCAGAAGCGGAATACGTTGCTGCATCTGCTTGCTGTTCTCAAGTTATATAGATCCAACATCAGCTGTTGGACTACGGTTTGAACTATCTAGAAACCCCAATCTTCTGTGATAATGAGGCGGCCATTCAAATTGCTAAAAATCCTGTCCAACATTCCAAAACCAAGCACATTGACATCAAAATTCACTTTATCAGAGACTGTTATGAGCGCTCGCTCATCCGGCTGGAACAAGTTCCCACTGCTAATAATGTGGCGGATCTGTTCACCAAGCCTTTTAACAAAGCTCGATTCGATGTGCTTGTGGGATTTATAAAAATGATTCGTTTTGAGGATTAAATTTTTTTTGTTAGATTAGTTTTAAATTTGCGCATTTTAGTGAATTCATTCTCACCCATGCACAAATTTAGGGGGAGAAATAAACAAAAAACCAAACAAACAAATTGAAAAATTACAAAAATCCAAAAATATTTTATTTCTGTTTTATTTTTTTCAGAAAATATAAAAAACCCAAAAATATTGTGCTTCTGTTTTTATTTTTTTTCAGAAAACATTAAAAAAAATCCAAAAACATTATAAAACAAATAAAAAATCAAAAATATGTTACTGTCAGTCTTGTTTGTGGATGTTGTACAAGGAAGTGATATTATCAAGTGATAACGGGCAATCTGAGTCTGCGTAAAGTACCAAAAATTAATTGTTTATGCTCTGAGTTTGATGCGCCGGTAGACACGAAAGAAACTAGATGGACTTGACTAGGGAGATCTGAACTTAAGGAATTCATAGACTTGACAAATCTTGACCTAGTTAAATCCGTTTAGCCTGACAATACGACGCTCGGATAGGTTGAGCAGGGAGATAAACACGGGAATCTACTGGTTACACTAAAGAACTCGTATCTGGAACTGTGGATTAACTTTTCCTCGATGTGCGGATTATGTCCTTAATCCCGGTATTGATGGGGTGACTGGTGAATTCCGATAACTTAGGTCTGTAGAAGGTTATATTCTTTCTTTCTATCTGTTAGTCATATGTTTCCTCCTCTGCGTGATCGAAATATCTGACTTGGAATGTAGCATATGCAACTCTATCTCTCTGCATCTTCTATCTATGCAATTCTTTCTGTCTGTTAGTCATATATTGTCTCCTCTGCGTGACTTACAATCCTACCTGGTACACAGTATATGCATCATTCTCTTCTCAATCCTTCTAAAACTTCAGTTAGTCATATGTTTCACCCTCTCCGTGATTGGAAAAGATCCGACCTGGGTGTATAGCATATGCATTCTAAATCTATCTTCTCTCTTAATAATTGTCTGCTCACCCAATGTAAGGAGTATTCTGGAAGTCCTTGATTACTGGAGCATATCAGGAAGCGGGAAACATGTTCTGATACAACTAAAACTAAACACTTACAGATTGTCTATAGATCTCGCTGCTCAATTTAGGTGGACAACAATATCCCTGGTCGTCGTTAGCTAAATGGTCCCTAGGAAATTTTATTAAGAATTAAGGATCGAAATGTCTTATCCTATTTAGATTGTCCAAATTCATTATAAATTTTCGTGTTTAAGTGGACCACAATACTGGTGATCGACCAGACAAAGACATGAAGATAAAGGTACTGACAAGTGGATTAAGGCTGTCTAACAACTTTGATCCCTGTGTCACAAAAATTATACTTCGTGATTGGTGAGATAAATTTTAGTCTGCGTTTAAGTTATCTCAATTTTATTTTTAGTTTTTAATTTAATTTAATTTTATTTTATTTTATTTTTATTTTTATTTTTAATAATTGTCAAATTTAAATTTTTTAATTCTTAAATTTTAGAAATTATTTTTATTTTTAGTTTTATTTTAGTTTAATTTTAATTTTATTTTTTAATTTTAATTTTTAAATCCTCAAAATGTTTTATTTTTGATAAATCATCTGGAATTTGGACTGAGCCTTATACTGTGTGGGAGACAGGTAAAATTCAAAAGGGGTATAAAAGGTGGAGTTTACTATTGGAAACCCTTTCCACCCTATTTTTCATCCTTCCGGCCGCAAACCCTCTCCACTCTCTCTCATCTCGAAAAAATTTCGTGTGTTTGTGCAAAATCGTTTAGTCCACAGCAAAGGTATGCTAAAACCGACTGAGGAAATGGTGTTTGTTCATCGACTCGACTGATACTGGGGGATTAATCGAGGTTTTTCAGTTCATCGGCGTTTACGGTTTAGGGAGGGCTTACGACCGTAAACAGTCTGAGATTACGGCCTAGAAGCTTACGGCCGTAAAATCCCTTTGGAGTTTACGACCGTAAACTCCATTTACGGTCAGGAGATTACTGCAATGGGTTTACGGCCGTAAACCTAATCTGGACCGTAAACCCTATTTTGACCATTTTTGACCGTAAACCCAATCTGAACCGTAAACCCATTTTTGACCTGGTTTGACCGTAAACTCAAAATTTTTGATCAAAATATTTCTTTTTAAGGCCAAAATGAAATTGATTAATTAAGAAAACTTAAAGCTTTAACTGCTCAAATCTTTTGTTTTCTTACTTGGCCTGGTTTAGTGCAGATCAATGGCAAGTTTGAAGTTTGCTGACATGCATAACCATGCTATAGTACTGGATGATCCTCCTGTTGCTCATGGAGATTTCAGATCGATGATCTACAGACTGAGAGAATGCTGCCTAACCTTTGCCATTACTGTGAACCCAGTCATCTATCAGAGAAATGTCAGGGAGTTCTGGCAGACTGCTAAGATGACAAGAGACAATGGAGCAGTTACCGTTGAAGCTGTTGTGAAGGATGCAAGATTATGATCACTGAGCAGTACATCAGAGAAACATTACTGATTAATGATCAACCTGATTTTCCTACTGAAATCGGGATTGAAGATGTGCAAAAGATTCTCAAGAAGATGGGGTATGAAGGCACCTATCCTCCCACTGTGAAAAAGCTTCTGCCACCCTAGTGGAGATTCTTGGCTCATGTATTTGTGAGCTGTATCTCGGGCAGAAGATCAGGTGCTGATGAAATATCGCTAAGGAACACAGGGGCAATTGTTTCACTAGCTGCAGGAATCAACTTCAACTTCTCAAAGTTCATTTTGGATGAGTTCATAGTAAACATCAATGCTATAAACCGGGAGACCAGAGATTCTTTCTTGCTGTATCCTAGGTTTATTCAGTTGTTCATTGACACCCAATTTCCGGAGATGGTCAAAGAGGGAGACACACTAGATATGTAGTCGTTAGGCCCACACACTGTTGTTCTTATTAAGCAAAATCGCAAGGGCAATGTCGTCTTCCAAGGATTACATCCTCTTGTGAAATTCGGAAAATTTGCTGAGATAAATGAATCCTCCGAATCTCATGGAATGTCTGACAAAATGTCATCTGAGCCTACTTCTTCTGAGAGAGTCATTTCGGAAGATGCTGTTATTACAGTGTCGGATCGTGCTGAAGAAGAAGAAACTCCAGCTCCTAATGCACAAGTAGCTGAGGAACATGAACTGACATCTGTTCAGGTCTAAAGTGATTATAACGAGGGGTCTTCAAAAAACGGAACGGAGACTGATTTGTATGAAGACCTCGATCTCACGGGGTTTGATAAGGATAAAATTCCTTTAAATTTTGGTAGTAATGAAGACTTCATGACCGGTGAAAACCTCAACACGCTACTTGACAATATCGATGAAGTTGCTCATCCAGCAACAGAGATAAGGGAAAATGAAGACGTTCTTGAAGCCACGCCTCCTCTTACCAATCCAATGGCGGAAATAGCAACTCCTATGGTGACAGTGTCAGGGACTCCTCCCCTTGATGTTGTTCTACCTACATCTGAGCCATTGGAAAGTGATCACACGACCACGCAGGCCTCTCAACCTCCAACAAAGAGACGAAGACTAGACCCAAGACAGGGAATTCCTGATTCGGGTGTATTTCAAAGCCTTACAACTCCACCAACAACTACTCCCGTCATTGTTTCATCTGAACCAGTCGGTGAAGGCCCTAGCACCTTCCATGAAGCTGGTGGCTCTTCCTTCCCCACAGGTTTCTCTCCTCCCAAGCCAGACCATTATGCTGCTTCTGTGAGGCTAGCCAGGCATTTGGCCGAAGAACAATTCACAACGCCTCCCTCACGTGGCAAAGGAATTTCTATTGGGGTGGCAGCTCAGGAGAAGAGAATCCTTCAATACTTGGACTTCAGAAGGAGATCGATGCACTGAATCAGAAAAATATTGATTTAGATCAAAAAAATATTGAGCTAGATATCAAGGTTGCAGACCTTCAGACTGAAAATGCAAAGCTCAATATTCAAGTTGTCGAACTTATTGAAGAAAAAGCTCTGAAGACGAAGCAGATTACTGATCTTCAGACGCATTTTGGCTTATTGACCGCCAGCTACTATGATCTAAAGAAGAAGCTGGAAGAAGATTTTGGCGACAAATTCAAGTCATCTGTCGATGAGCCAAAGATCTATCTTCCCAATCAAGATGCTCCTATAGTTCCACCTCCCACAAGAACAACTACCATTGTCGATCGATTCGACAAAGAACCGGCGCAGGCTCCGAATGTAGTGGCTTTAAAACGTGCAAAACAAGCCAAGTCTGCTGAAAAGGGTCAATTTTTATTCAAGAGGAGCTCGGATCATAACGCTCCCGGGGATCAACCAAATATTACCTTTACGGATCTGGGAGAAAATCGTTTCAGAGACGTTTATGGTGATAGGTCAGGGATCATTTCGTGGGGATTCCATGACACTATGAACATGTGGATTGTGAGAAGAAAGAGTGGCAATACTGAACTGTACAAAGATGCTCACGATTTTCACTCCTTCACTAGGGTTGATCTTACGGAGTTGTCTAAGGCTCCTTTCTCAAATCCATCAAATGAACCCAAAGCGACTCAGTTCAAGGCATTTTTGGAAGATCAAGTGGCTAAGGTCTTTCCCTCAATGAAGACTGCAGAGTCTGTCATCAAGATTTACCCAAGTGTCATTGATCCCAAAACAAATCAGCCTCTTCGGTCAGTGATGTGGCCCGCTACTGCTCAAGTAAAACAGATTCCCATCCTTCAGAATCATCCAGATGGATCTCTCAAATCCATGCAATACTGGGTGTTTGATGAAACAACAGCTTCTGCTGTCATCAAACTTGAACATGGATGTATTCGGTTATATGACAAGAGGGATCTGCTTCAGTTTGGTAGGTGGGATATACATCAGCTCTCTTATCATCAGATCAAGGTGGCTGAAGATCTTTATGAGTCTGCTGCTAAGGAATACACTGCAATGGTTGCTGAAATCATCCAAAAGGAGATGTGGAATGGAGCTATGGGAAAATTTGATGTGCTGGTGATCGATAAAGACTGAGTCCAAGCTAGCACCAAACCAAGGGGGAGATTGAAGGGTTCAGTTAATGGTTTGGTCTAGGCTTTCATTGTAATAGTTCATTATGAGTCTTTAGTGTGTTTTTGGTGTTGTTTAGCTGTTTACAGCCCAAGTGTTAGTTTACGGTCGTAAACCCAGTTTGCGGCCCAAGTCAAGTATAAATAGAGGAGTTGTAGGTCTTTGTCTAGTTGTTGATGCCATAGAGTTCACGGTTCATTCTGTCGAGTTGTACCAGACGTTTTATGCAATAAACGTGTGCAAGCTTGATTTCTTTTCTTCTTCTACTTCTATTGTGATTACTATTGATTGTTTGTTGGTTGATCATTGGTAAAGATCCGTTTCAGGACCTTACACTCTACTATAGGGAGGAACTCGACGAGTTCATGAAAGAACTCGACGATTTGGATCATGATTTCAGGGTTTATGATTCATGGAACTCGACGAGTTGATGGACCAACTCGGCGAGTTGAGTCAACTCAGGATGTTGACTTTAACCAAAAGACTGACTTTGACCAAGGTGTTGACTGTGACTTTGACTTTGACCAAAGTTGACCCGCAAGGGGTTATGAGTATGAAAGGGTAATTAAAGAAGATCTTTTATGTGTAGGAGACTGAATGAGGTTGATTCCAGAGCCGAGGACAGTTCAGCTACTTCACGACATTTGAGGTGAGTTACCTTCTAGTAGAAGTGGGTCGAAGGCACCAATGTCGGCCCACTAGTACATGTTATAGTATAGATGATTGTCTTTGTGACAATTATCTGGTATGCCACTATCTATTATGCTTTATGTCCAGCTGATATCTTGAGAACAGAGGAGTATATGATCCCTTATCTAAAGGATACGTCACTGACTGGGTCAGAGTTGACAGCGGCTTTTGGAAGCTTACGATTGCTAAGTCAGATCCTGAAGTCACATAGGAAGCTATAGTTATTAGACTTATCCAAGTAGGAGACTATTGGATTTGGTGTCTTAACCCATAACTATAACTGGTATGTACTTGACCCGATAGTAGCGTGTTCCTTTTGGGTTGCCTTCACCAGTGCAATTTGATAGGATGGTTTTATGAGAATAGGGTTATTCACGATTTATTATTATATTATAAGTATAATATATTAATATGGTTATTTAATTAGTATTGTTCAAGAATTAATTTAGAATTAATTTTGTGGTCAAAAGAAACTAATTAAATATGGAAGGATTGATTATGTAAATCAATGATACTTTTAGTATAGGCTAAGTGATCCATGATTATGTAAGTGGGCTAAACCAATAATATAACCCATGGATAGTCCATGGACGTTAAGCCCATGGATCATAGGAATATGGAAAGTCATGGATCATTAGGGTTTACAAAGTGTAACCCTAGCACTTGCCAAAACTATAAAAAGCCCCCTCCATGCCATAGAGTCAAGTAACTTATTCTCTTAGAACCTCCTCTTGCATATTGGTGTTTGTGAACCATTAGAGGCATCACACTTGAGGTGCTCAAGCTTTCAAAGGTCAAGAACTCTACCCTACTCAAGAGGTATGTATCCTAACTATTTTTTGATTATATATAGCTTCAATTAAATGCTAGCTAGGGTGAATGCTTTGGAAAAAGAAATGCATGTATAATTAGAGAAAACATAGATCCAAAGCATTTAGGGTTGCATGTGCACTTAGGAAGTGTTATAGTGCTCAAAACCCAACAGTGGTATCAGTGCCTAGGATTGTTTTCTATTATATTTGATGCTTGCTTGTTTTCAAAGTTGAAAAACATCGAGTTTTCTGCATTCTGACTGATGAACTCGCCGAGTCCACTGGGGAACTCGACGAGTCCATGCAAAAATGAAGCTACTCGACGAGTCCAGTTCATGGACTCACCGAGTTGGCTGATCAGAGTGCAGAAATTCGTGTTTTTGACCAATATTGGATATGATCATTACCCTAAACTGTTTTGAATCATAAAAATATGTTTTTTAATATATGGTAGTGATCATGCTCATCCAATTGAAAGATAATTATCAAAGTTTTAAAATAGTTGTTGTTTTATATGATAAGCCAAATTGTTTTAGAATTGTTGATATAGAATTGCCTTGTATATGAGTTTAGTTAGATCAATAATTATATGATAATTTAGTTGTTAAAAATATGATCTAATTGATGTTTAATGACCTTCATAACTTGTCCTCAAGTTATGGAAAATGAAAGTTCACATCATTAAAATCAAATTAAACTTATGAATATGAAGGGTTTTGACAAGTTTCAAAACTTGCCCTCATGTTTTGGAATTTGAAAAGTCTCATTAAATGAAACTTTAATTCCAACCCCTAGAGTTTTAAAAGTTAAAATTCAACCCTTATACTTTATAATATTATAAGTTTAATAATATATATATATATATATATATATATATATATATATATATATATATGTGTGTGTGTGTGTGTGTGTGTGTATAAGAACAAGTCGCTCTTACCGTTAGTAGGCCTCATTCACGAAGTCGGTCTATAAGGGGAGTATAAGGTTACTGCCTATAAAATGGTGGTTTAATGGGTGTCCACTCTCACCCACCACTTCCTTGACTGGTGAAGAGTCGTTAGCCGAACGGGTAGGATCGGACACTAATTCTCCCTCATTAAAAGTATAATGATTAATATAAAGTAACTAAACTTTTATTTAATTCTCAATCTTAGTTACTTTAGGAAAAATGTGAAAATGATGCTAATCCATGAAATTACACTTTGCACCTTGTTAAGTCATTAGTGGAGCGTGTGTGGTTAACCGACACACTAATCTGGGACTGACAATGTGTGGAAAAGGGTAGCTTGAAGTTAATCATAGATCAATGGAGCGCGTGTGGTTAACCGGCACATTGATTAGGTGATTTGTAACATTGGGTGTACCATGTTAATTTGCATGGTTATTCACACCTTGTTTGTGATCCTCGACATCCCAGTCACAAACTTGAAGGGCACAATCGAGATTTAAACATGCCTTTGAAAAGTTCAATGAATCTCAAAGATCTAGGAATTTCAAACCAATTAAAACCTAATAATCCATTTAGTTTTTCATGGTGGAAATTGGTAAATCGTCATTTACCTACCTTCAAATATTCTGCAATTGGATTACGACATCCCTCTTCGCAATTGTAGAATATTGTGTTGGGTCCTAGCCTTAATATTTCATATTGGGTGTAATATTAAGGATTCTCATCTAATCTAAACTTTGTTCTTCTTCTTTTCAGATGTCTACCCCAAACAATGCTTCAAAACCAATTCCTTCAGGCTCTTTCTCCCTCATGAACCTATGTGGGAGGGTCATTTTTGATGGCTCGAATTTCAATGATTGGATTCCAAACATGAGAATGGCTATTCGTTATGAGGACAAAGAATATGTCCTTGATAAAGAGCTAAAGGAGATTAATGTCACCACTGCTACTCCTGAACAAATCGCTGAACACACTACTCATGAGAGGGATGCGACAAAGGTGTCGTGTCTTATGATTGCAACCATGACTGCTGAGCTACAGAAGTCCTATGAGGAATACTATCCCTATGAAATGTATCATGATTTGATGGAAAGATACCATCAAAGTGCTCGGCAGGAGAGGTATGAGATCATTGCCTCCATAATCACAAACAAAATGAAGGATGGTGAACCCATCATGGCCCACTTGCAGAAGATGCAGAGATATGTGGACCGCTTGCTAAAATTGAATGTCAATTTTGATGAAGAGTTGGCCATAGATAAAATTCTACACTCTTTACCCTCTTGTTATGATCAGTTTCGTATGACTTATCATATGAACAAGGAGGAGGTCACTCTTAGCAAGCTTCAAGGCCTTTTAAGGACTGCAGAAAGCAACCTCAAAGGCAAGTCGGTTGTGTCTACTCCTACTACTACTTATTCCCTTGTTTTGGCAATAGTACATGGAAAGGGAAAGAAGAGGAAGGCTCCCTCCAAGAGCCGCAAGGGAAAGTCCCTTGATGGATCCTCTTCTAGTGGGACCAAAGCTGGTTCTGTTAATCCCTCTTCCAATCCGAAGGATGCTGACTACTTCCATTGTCATGAAAAGAGGCACTAGAAACGAAGCTGCTCCAAGTACTTGCAGGACATAAAGGATGGGAAGATCAAACCCTCCTTTGCAGGTATTTACACTATTCAATCTAATAACTCATCACATGCTAATTCTTGGGTCCTTGATACAGGTTGTGGATTTCACATTTGTTCTGATTTGCAGGAACTAAAAAGAAGTAGGGATGTGGAGCACGAGAAAATAAACTTAATCATGGGAAATAGGAAAATGTCGCCTGTGACCAAGATTGGAGTTTATTCTTTATTGCTTAAAAATGGTTTAAATTTAGATTTGAATAATTGTTGTTACTCGGCCGATATGTGGAGAAATATTATTTCTTTTCACATTTTGTACAAACAAGGTTTTACCTTTTCGTTTAATAATGAAGTTGGTGAAAATTATGCTTATTATAATGGTGTATTTTATTTTGAAGCATTACCTTGCAATGGTGTATATGAAACTGTGAATGTTGTAGATAACTTAGGAAATAATGTGTTGAATATTGATTCGTCCATTGCTTTGGACAAGGCATGCTTGTGGCATTGTCGTCTTGGACATGTCAACAAGAAGCGCATAGCCCAACTCCAAAAGGATGGAGTTTTGGAGTCATTCGACTTAAAGTCGGATGACACTTGCGAATCTTGTTTACTTGGAAAGATGACCAAGTCACCCTTCACTAGTACTTGTGAAAGGGGTGAAGGTTTGTTGGACCTCATACACACCGATGTGTGTGGACCATTCAGAACCGCCACAAGGGATGCTAACCGCTTCTATGTGACTTTTACTGATGATTACAGTAGGTATGGCTACATCTACTTAATCAAACATAAGTCAGAAACCTTTGAAAAGTTCAAAGAGTTTAAGCAAGAAGTGGAGAATCAATTGGGCAGGAAGATAAAGATGCTACGATCCGATCGTGGAGGAGAGTATCTTAGTATCGAGTTCCTTGACTATCTTAAGGAATGTGGAATTGTTTCACAATTGACGCCACCTAGGACACCACAGCTTAATGGTGTGGCTGAGAGGCACAATAGAACCTTGCTAGACATGGTTCGTTCCATGATGAGTCGAGCTTCGTTACCAATCTCATTCTGGGGGTATGCCTTAGAGACTGCCGCCCATATCCTTAATCTGGTCCCTACCAAAAAGGTTTCCAAAACACCTCACGAGATGTGGACTGGGAAGGTTCCCACACTATACCACATGAAAGTTTGGGGTTGCGATGCTTTTGTGAGAAAAGAAACTCATGACAAGCTCAAACCTCAGAGTGAGCGGTGTATTTTCATCGGCTACCCGCAGAAGTCCTTTCGATATCTCTTCTACAGACCGAGTGATAATGTTGTCTTCGTTGCAAGGAGAGGAGTCTTTCGAGAGAGAGAGAGAGAGAGAGAGAGAACTCATATGCCAAGAGGACAGTGGGAGGCAAATTAATATTGAAGAGCTTCAAGAGTTAAGTGATGAAGGAACCTCAAACATTAGCACTCAACCCGAGGAGGAAACTTCGGTTGAACCAATTGACAAGTCTGTAGCTCCGAGGCGTTCCAGTAGAGTTGGTGTTCCACCTGTGTTATATGGTTTTCATATAACAGCTGAAGGTGATACATTTATCAGTGATAACACACTGATAAATTTGGATGAACCTAACAACTACAAGGAAGCCATGGCAGGCCTCGAGTCTGCTAAGTGGAAAGAGGCTATGGACAGTGAGATTCAGTCCATGTATGACAATCAAGTTTGGAACTTGGTTGATAATGTACCAGGCCGTAAGACAGTCGGGTGCAAATTGATCTTCAAGACGTAGACCGACATGGATGGGAATATACACACATATAAGGCGCGACTGGTTGCGAAGGTCTTTACTCAAACTCCGGGAGTTGACTATGATGAGACCTTCTCACCAGTAGCAAATATTAAATCTATAAGGGTTATGCTAGCCATAACTGCATTTCATGACTATGAAATATGGAAAATGGATGTCAAAACCGCTTTTCTTAATGGAAAGTTGGCTGAGGATGTTTACATGAGTCAGCCAGAGGGTTTTGTCAGTGCAGAGTACCCTAATAGAGTGTGTAAGCTTGAGAAATCCATATATGGATTGAAACAAGCATCTCGCAGATGGAATCTTTGTTTTGATGAGAAAGTCAAAGAGTTTGGATTTTCGAGAAGCGAGGATGAGTCATGTGTATATGTCAAAGCTAGTGGGAGTGTAGTTAGCTTTCTGGTGTTGTATGTGGATGAAATACTGCTCATAGGAAATGACATCCCCACCTTGCAGGAGGTCAAGTACTGGCTTGGGAAGTGTTTCGCTATGAAGGACCTCGGAGAAGCTGCCTATATCTTGGGGATAAGGATATTGAGAAACAGAAGTAAAAGACTAATAGGACTTAGTCAAAGTACCTACTTGGACAAGGAGCTGAAACGTTTCAGCATGGAGAACTCCAAGAAAGGTGACTTACCTATCCAAGGCAATACCAAACTGAGTAAGACTCAGAGTACGCGTATAGAAGCTGAGATAGCAGAAATAAGTCATATACCATATGATTCTGCAGTTGTTTCGATCATGTATGATATGACTTGTACTCGCCCTGATGCGGCCTTTGCTTTGAGCATGGTCAGCAAATATCATGGGAACCCAGGTAAAGCTCACTGGACAGCGGTTAAGAATATTCTTAAGTACCTGCGGAGGACTAAGGCTCGGTTCTTACCCTCGGTGGGAGTAATGACTTGAGAGTGACAGGTTATAGCGATGCGAGCTTTCAGACCGACAAAGATAATTTCCACTCTCAGTCGGGTTGGGTGTTTACCCTGAATAGAGGAGTAGTGGCATGGAAAAGTTCCAAGCGGGAGACTGTAGCTGATTCAATGTGTGAGTCAGAGTACATATCAGCAAGCGAAGGAGGCGATATGGTTGAAAAACTTCATTGGAGACCTTGGAATTATTCCATCCATAAAGGAGCATGTGGAAATTTTCTGCGATAATGAAGGGGCGGTTGCCTTAACCAAGGAACCGAGAGATCATGGAAGATCCAGACATATCGACAGAAAGTACCACTTCATAAGACATCAATTAGAAGATGGGCACCTCGTGGTGAAGAGGATATAGTCAGAGGACAACCCAACAGATCCCCTTACAAAGGGACTGACTAGGGTTAAGCACTTGCAGCATGCGAGGGGCATTGGGCTAAAGGACGATATTAGTTTTAGTGATTAGATAAACCAAAACTTGTAATAGCTAAATTGTAATTGACATTTGATGTTTAAATAAAAGGGGTTTTATTTACAAGTAAAGTTACTGTCTTGTGTCAATTATTTACTATTGTTTCACTTTGCATGTTTTGACTTTCAGAATAAATAAGATTTATTCAAACTATCCACAGTCGTTCATACTTTGGAAGTAGGTATGAAAGAAGACTGTCATGAGTTGGCTTGTAGGATTGTCTAAGGAGTTAGGCATTGCAACAGGTTTGCTGAACCATTCATGAGTACTCATGAAATAAGATTTGAGTATTGGATCAACCCACGCTCACTCGAATCACTTCATGGAATTTATCACGAGTGATCGTGGACGATAATATCATATATATGTCTTCAAACCTAGATACATGAGTTGTTAACTATGAGTTAGTTATGCATTGATGGCACGAAAACACATCAGTAACTTGATGTTATAAAACGTGTCGTTGTGCATGATTTAATGAGTAGTTAGTACAAGCATATAATGTTGAAGTTTATCTGTTCCTTTTATCCTAAGAGGATTAAAAGCAATATCTTGGGCCCCTCGATGATTTTGTTTTGATTTATGTGTCGGGCTCGGTCAGAACTAAATTGATGTGTTCAGTTATGTTCTATGTCAGACAAATCGGAAATCGGGAAACAAACTGATGGATAATAAGTATGACATTGTTCCATGTATTTGTCCAGCTGATATCTTGAGAACAGAGGAGTATATGATCCCTTATATAAAGGATACGTCACTGACTGGGTCAGATTTGACAGTAAATTTTGGAAGCTTACGATTGCTAAGTCGGATCCTGAAGTCACATAGGCAGCTATAGTTATTAGACTTATCCAAGTGGGAGACTATTGGATTTGGTGTCTAAGCTCATAACTATAACTGGTATGTACTTGACCCGATAGTAGCATGGTCCTTTTGGGTTGCCTTCACCAGTGCAATTTGATAGGATGGTTTTATGAGAATAGGGTTATTTGCGATTTATTAATATATTATAAGTATAATATATTAATATGGTTATTTAATTTGTATTGTCCAAGAATTAATGTGGAATTAATTTTGTGGTCAAAAGAAACTAATTAAATATGGAGGGATTGATTATGTAAATCAATGATACTTTTAGTATGGGCTAAGTGATCCATGATTATGTAAGTGGGCTAAACCAACAATATAACCCATGGATCATAGGAATGTGGAAAGTCATGGATCATTAGGGTTTAGAAAGTGTAACCCTAGCACTTGCTACAACTATAAAAAGCCCCCTCCATGCACCAAAATCGGTTACACCAACCATAGAGTCAAGTAAATTATTCTCTTAGAACCTCCTCTTGCATATTGGTGTTTGTGAACCATTAGAGGCATCACACTTGAGGTGCTCAAGATTTCAAAGGTCAAGAACTCTGCCCTACTCAAGAGGTATGTATCCTAACTATTTTTTGATTATATATAGCTTCAATTGTATGCTAGCTAGGGTGAATGCTTTGGAAAAAGAAAATGCATGTATAATTAGAGAAAACATAAATCCAAAGCATTTAGGGTTGCATGTGCACTTAGGAAGTGTTATAGTGCTCAGAACCCAAAAAGTAGGTCTCTGAATTGGTTGGATACCCATTTCGATAATTGAGATGTTGTTCTTCATCATCTTGTAAGTCATCGAGGACTTTTAGTGGATTCAGTGGAAGGTGCTCAGGAATATTGAGCTCGTTGAGATTTCGGGGAGTATTTATTCAATTTTGGAAGGTGGGTGTTCGCTAAGATTGGCTAGTAATGGAATTTTAGTTCTCGTAAGTTCAGGTTGCCGACAGCTTTGAGTGGGAAGGTTGTGAGATGGATTGGAAATCTATAAATTTTATGTTTGGAAGAGCGCAACTGAATCCAAGTGGCGGAGAACTGTTGGACTAAGGGATTGCACAAGGAATTGGAATTCAGGTTACCTTGCGCATCAGTGGTAACGCATGGCGAGTATCTGATTAGGTTCAGGTTGAGGGTTGTGTTAGAGCCTCTCTGCATGTACTTGTCTGATAAAGGACTTGAAACTTGAAGCATGACTCAAACACCTGATTAGGGTATAGTCTAATGAGGCTTCGACCCATGATTTATTTGGTTGCAGGTAGTGGTGGAAGTGTTGTAAGATTGTAGGGTAACCGTAGCGTTCACTAGGTTGGCAGGTAGCGATAAAAGTGTTGTGAGACTGTGGGGTGGTCGTAGCATTCACTAGGTTTTCAGGTAGCGATAGAAGTGTTGTAAGACTGTGGGGTGGCCATAGCATTTACGAGGTTGGCAGGTAATAGAAGTGTCGTAAGACTGTGGGGAGGTTGTAGCATTCACTAGGTTGGCAGGTAGCGATAGAAGTGTTGTAAGACTGCAGGGTAACCGTAGCATTCAATAGGTTGGCATATAGTGTAGTAGTGTTGTAAGACTATAGGGTGGCCCATAGCATTCACCTGGTCCATGAGTAGTTGCAAGGATGTTGAGGAGCTATGATTAGGCTCGTAGTTTCCTCTAGGTGGAATTAGACCATGGTAGGATGGGTCGCGAGTCTGTGGGAAGGCCAAAACATTCGTGGGATTGAGGAAGGTTGTGGGCTGTTTTGGGGTCGTTCATCATGTAAGAATACAGTTGGGCGTGTAGCATTGATTTAGAGCAAACTTGTAAAATCCAAAAAATTCAACAGTTTGAAAACTTTTCAAAACAACCCTTTTGTCTAATAGAAGTGTTAGAAACCCATTGTATCAAAACATTATTTAAAATCAGAGTCTCCCAAGATCCAATTAATTGTAAAATCGAGGATGTGTACAGCCACGCCTTCACCTTGCCATGGTCCACTGAAGTACCTGAAACCATAAACCAAACTGTAAGCACGAAGCTTAGTGAGTTTCCCCCAAAATAACAACACACGAACAAATAACATATTCAAATAACAGCATGTACTGGGTCCACAGCTAAAAGACTTGATTACTCCCTGAGCCCACAATATGAGTTTGGCTTGCTTATCGGGCCCACAACTCATATCTGGCTTGCTCCTGAGCCCACAGTATAAGTCTGGATTGCCCTCACGGCCCGCATCTTATGTCTGGCTTGCTCCATAGTCCAATCAGTCATCAGATTAGAATACAAATTTTTAGCCCTCAGTACGAGTCTGGCATACCAACCGGTCCTCGGCTCGTATCTGGAATGCTACTGATCCCTCAGTATGAGTCTGGCATGCCCTACCCGACCCTCAGCTCATATCTGGAATGTTCTAATACCCTTAAGCCCTCAGTACGAGTCTGGCATATCACTCGGTCCTCAGCTCGTACCTAGAATGCACTTGAGCCCTCAGTATGAGTCTGGCATGCCCCACCCAGCCCTCAGCTCATAACTGGAATGCCCCGGGGTTTGTTAGCTACAACACGAAGCAGTACAACCTCAACCCAACATATAACAAATAACATATAATCAGTCAACAGGAAAACAGGTAGATCTACAGATCACTAGGCATAACATCATCCTATCTACCAAGATACAGAAGTCTGTGGACTTATGTGTTGTTTGATTTTTTAAAGCAAAAATTCATGAAGTCTGTGGACCACCTATGCAACCCTCTGTGGACCACCTCTGTAACCCTCTGCGGTAGAAGAGGTTGACCAAACGGCTGCAGACTGTAATAAGAAGCATGGTTGTTTTTTAACATCTGCATGCTGCTGAATATATTAAAATTTTAAAATAAACTGATTTTATAATCCGACAATAGTTTTTTAATACCGAAAATTTAATAATGTATGACATTTCAGCAATAATTTATGATATTTCAGCAAAAATAATGATATTTCAACAAAAAAAATAAATAAAGATATTTTAGCAAAAAATAATGATATTTCATCAAGGAATTATTGTTATTTAATATAAAAAAACGAAAAAAATCAACAAGAATAAACAAAAAAACGAAAAAAAGGTAAAATAAGATTTCAATGACATATAATCAAGATTTCAGCAAGAAAAAAGAAGAATAAGAGGTTGGAAGAGGCAATACAAGTGTTGCGCCAAACAGAACACACACAGATGTTTTTTTTTACTGTGAAGACTTCTAAAAAACAAAGAGCTGCGATATTAAAAGTGTTGCGTGTGTGCTGCGCCGCACAACAATAAGAGGTCTGAAGAGGATTTTTACAAAAAACAAACAACACCTTAGAAACACGCCGTGCTCCGCCTACATCCAAACAGTCGGGAAGATCCTGGCCAACACATCGTGTTTTCCGAAGTTCCAACAGCTTAATACATTAAGTCGTTTTCTTTGATTCCAAGAGCTCCAAAGCTCAGATCTAGTCCAAAATGTGATCCAAAAGGATAAATTTTCCAACTTTATCCATTGGGAATACCCAAGAAGGTCCAAAACCCAATCCATAAAGTTTAATAATGCAAGGGCTTAACCAATAAACACTTAATCCTTAAAGTCTGAATTCCATCCTTTCCATAAGTGATTCCAACACAAAAACCATCCCAAATGTTGGTGTTTTTTAGACATACATGTCCAATGTATGTCTTGAACCCATATTAGGTCAAAAATGAGGATTTATGACCTAATATCTATGCATGACATCAAAACTTGATTAAATACCAGATCCAAGACACTACTAGGTCACCTTGACCTGGAGATCATAATGTTGCAAACTTTATGAGATCTAACCATTCCAAAATTCAAGAACAAGAGGCAAAAGAGACAAAACCTAAGATCTAACAACTTTAAATGATAAAAATCGAGTCTTCGACACTTACCAAGGTCCAGAAGAGTGCCAACCTGAAGAATGGGGGCTTGCTTGCTGGATCTTTGCTTCCTTCTTCCACCTTCTTCCTTCTTTAGCTCCAAAAACACCAAACTAGCTCAAAAATGGGAGGAAAATATGATTAGGGTTTCTTTCAGGGATTGAGGGTGAACAAACCCTAGCCTCCACATTCCTTTAAGTAGGGAGCAAAACCCGGAATATTAGGGTTTCATCACCGGCCATCAACACGACGTGCTCCAAGAGGCAACACGCCGTGTTGTCCTTAATAAAATATGTGTTTCCTCATATCTAGACACGCCGTGTCAAATCCTCAAAAGGTGATTCTTTCCCAAAAATTGCTCCTCAAATTTACGGGTGTTACAACTCTCCCCCACTTAACTTAGATTTCCCAATGGATAAAGTTGGAAACTTTATCCTTCTAGTCCAAAATGTGATCCAGAAGGATAAAGTTTCCAACTTTATCCATTGGGAATACCCAAGAAGGAAATTTAATTTAAGTGGGGGAGAGTTGTAACACCCATTATCCGGGATCGATCGATTTAGGGTTTCAAGGAGTCAAAATTTCGAATTTTGGAAGAAATGGAGCCTCACGACGTGACATTTAAGTGGTCACGATGTGAGATGGTTTATTATGAAAAACAATTTGGGACTGGTCTCACGACGTGATGCATAGAGGCTCACGACGTGAGAACTGATGCAACCCACGACCATGATCATTTAGGGTTTCCTTCGTTTTAAGTCCCTCTAAACCCATTTTAGGGTTCATTATCAACCTCCAAACCCTCTTTCACCTCAGAAAAACCCTAGCCTCCATCCCTTGTTTGATTCTTTGCTATTTTGGAGCATTTCTTTGTTTGAAGAAGAAGAGAAGAAGAAGAAGAAGAAGAAGAAGAAGAAGAAGAAGAAGAAGAAGAAGAAGAATAAGGTGAAATTTAAAAAAGGCTTGCAAGGAATCATCATCATCATCACCTTACATTGTTTATGGAACCTTGTAAGTGTCAAAGCTTCCACCTTTATTGTTGTTTGTGGCTAGATCTAAGTTTTGTCCCACTTTTCTCCTTGGTTGAGCAAGTTTGAATGAATGGAAACCATAAAGTTGGCAACTTTATAGGTTATAAGGGTCTTTAGAGTGTCATGAAGTTCAGATCTAGTGAATGGTTGGGTTTAGGAACCTTGCATGAAAGTTGGATGATCGTTTCTTCAATATTGGTCCCAAATTAGATCTAGACATGTATTGGACATAAATTCCCATAAAGAATCGACTTTTAAGTATATTATGGATTAATAAGACCTTCTGGAAAGTTATAGTAAAAGGCTTAATGGATTAAGGACTTAAATGGTTGGATTTTGACTTCAGACTATGCTCACGACGTGAGGGTTGAATGAACCCATTTTCTGTTAAGCTTCTAGGAGCTCATGACGTTAGAGAAGGTTGCTCACATCGTGAGGTCAACTCCGGTGGTTTTTCATGTCTGAGTTGGCTGAGTTAAGTCGAGATGAGTTGGAATCGGACTGAGTGAGCTCTCACGACGTGACCAAGGGCTGGTCATGACGTGAGGATGAATAGTTGACATTTTGGGCTATTGACTTTAACTTTGACTGTTGACTTGTGGATTGGGTTGAATTTTTGTCAATCTCTATTTTTAGAAGGTAGAATTAGGGTTTGCCTTGTGTGGATTGTTAGGAAGTGTTTAGCACCCATCTTTTAGCTATGGGAGCTGTTGGTTGTGATCGGTGTGGCGTTGCGTGAGGTTTTAGTCAACATTGTGATTCAGGTGAGTCTCCACATTGTACCCGTGGGTCGAAGGTACCAATGTCGACCCACTAGGATATGTTATATAGGAAGCCCAGGTGGTGGCATCTGGCAGTCACATGAAAGACCTGGATATGGCTCATGGCTATTATATGCAAGAGCAGGGTCTGGACCTTGGCAGTTATATGTAGTATGCTAGTTGTCTTTGTGATACTTGCATGGAAGACCGGAAGGTGGCTCTTGGCACTTGTCTGTAATACGTAGGGTTTTGGCCCCCGACGTAGCAAGGAAAGACCATGATATGACTCGTGTCATAACGACAAGACTATGGTTGGCACATAGCAATTTCTATTATAAGTATGGTATGTGGTTTTTTGGGGAACTCACTAAGCTTTGTGCTTACAGTTTTATGTTTATGGTTTCAGGTATGAAAGCTACTAAAGGGAAAGGTCGGATGTGACTACACAACATCCCCCAGAGTTTTCTTCATTGGCAGGTTATGATCTTTACTCTGATGTTTTAATAATATATTCTCTTTGACCAGTTTTAGATCAACTTGTTTGTATGGTTTTCATGTTTTAAAATTGAAAATTTTACTATGAATTTTTGGGATGTTACATAATGTCTTTTGATCCCACGTCAGTTCTCATCGGAGAAGATAGAAGCTAGCGTTTTCAGCAAACTCAACACCTCTTGTTCACTCTAGCCGGAAAACATCATTTTCCATCTTTTCAGCCTCTTTATTCCACCAATGAACAAACCTCAAATCCAGAAATAGGTATCGATCCAAACCACCTTACTAATCTTACTTATAAATCTATAAAATTTAAACCCTCAACAATTGAAAAAAAAGACATATTTCCAATAACTTGATACCGTTGAATTGATTTGTATTCAAGCCTTAAATCTTGATGTTAGTAAGTATTTTGAAAATATTCATTGTAGTGTTTTTTTTTTCTTGTAGTAGGTTTTGCTTAATATATTATTTTAGGTTGTTCGTGAAAAATATCGAAGTTAATATGTTGTGTTAATATTTTTATATATTATTATTTAATTAAGATATTAATTTAAGTTATAAAATTTTAGATAAGATATTAATTGTATAATACTAATTTAAATATTTTATAGTTGTGGAGGTGTGTCAGAAAATCTCAATGGAAGAATACAGTGTCAGTTTAAAGAAAATTAAAATGTAAATTTTGTCTTCATGATATAAATTGTTAATTAAAATATATTTTTGGTCCATGTGGTTAGCAAAAAAATATAGATAAGGTTCAAAATCTTTTGTAGTTGTATAAATGGTCTAAATTTTGATCTTTTCTATGGTTATGGTCTCCGTCAAACATTAAAAAACTATTATACCATTTTAATTTGATTTTTACATTATTTTTATAATCTAAAAAAAAAATACCAAACCCCCGGTTACCTACCTCTCTCTCTCCCTCTCATCCAAAAAAACCTAAAAAAAACACCAACACCACACTCCTCCGTCTCCGCCATCCTCACCTTCATCTTCTCTGGCGACCTACCCTTACTGCCTTTTGCTCTCTCTCTCTCTCTCTCTCTCTCTCTCTCTCTATCTATCTATCTATCTATCTATCTATCTATCTATCTATCTCTCTCTCTCCCTCTCTCTCTCTCCCTCTCTCTCTCTATCTCTCTCTCTTAGAAACAGATACATATTAGAGCTCAAAACTTATAAAGACAATGACGATTATCACAATGGTTCTCACTCAACAAGTCAAGTGCCTCACAGGAAACTCAAACTGAACTTGGACTTGAGTTTACAGTCCACCTGAGGTACAATGTTCTTCACAAGAAAAACTAGCGACTAGACTTCCTCATACAACTTACTTCTCATGGTGATGGTGAAACCGCCTCCTACCACCAATGACCCATTCCATCTCCCTTCTCCAAAAATATAGATCAGTAACCATCTATCTTTATTTCCCATTGACTTGGAACACAAAGATTCTTCATCATTAAGTTGCAATACACCAAAACAAGGATGTTCTTTGTAACACCCGCAGATTCGGGCTAGACGATTAAGATATAAGGGAAAAAATAACTTTTTAATAGAAGATTATTTGGGATAAATAATCTTAACAAAAGTTATTGTATACGAGACAAGGATTTCGTATATATAAACAACACTGAAATCCGACTTTGTATGAAGAAGTTATGCTTCTTTGAAGTTTCACGATTAAACCGACACGACTCTACGTATCGCAAAAAGTGAATTTCGGATAGATTACTTTTTAGCCTAGTAATCTAAACAAAATTCGTAGTAGTCATAAAAATGCGATCGTGCATATAGAGAACGTCCAACTTTGACTTTGAGAGAGGAAGTTATGATTTTTCGAAGTTTCAGCGCAATAGTGCATGCATAGAAATCAAATTTTAGATCGGTCGATTTTTAGTCGGAGCAATCTAAATGAGAGTTGAAGATCTCGTTAATAGGAGTATGACGATATAAAAGCAGTCGAAAACGGAGTTCATATAACCGAGATATGAATTTTTGAAGTCTAATCCCATACCTACCCTTTGCCACGTCTCACCACTCGCTGAAGGACTCGTGTGAACACCTCAGCGGCTGACCAGAGCCAGGACGCGGCGTGCACTTGGTCTGGGCACGGTGCGCAGGTGCCCATTTTAGCCAATGAATTACCTTTGAAAGCCTCATTTGTTTTCCTACACCACTAGAACTTCTCTCTGGTATTTCCACTCCATAATTTCGAATTTTTCTTAGTATTAAGGGTATTTTGGGTAGTTGAGAGGTCTCTGAGAGCCCAAAATCTTGTCGCTATCAGGTCGTAGTTCTGCAAACGCAATTTCTCAGTTTTCACTAAAACCTATGTAAGTTAAGCTACCTTTTTTTGCTTTTAGTGTAACTTATATTTATAGTTATAAGTCATTATTATGAACCTATAAATAAGATTTATCAGTAATTCCAAGTTATTATACTGATTGATCTACTTATAGGGATGATGTCTAGGTTGTATTTAGGGAGGTGTTTAAAGTGGGATTTTCAAATAGTGTACTACGTATACCAAACAGACCCTACCTCCGATATGATCCTACCTGGTTATTTATTCCTTACTTGATAGATCTTGATGTAGACACTTGGATTAGTGAGGAATCTAGACTATTATTAGTCAATATGAGGTTTAGACTAAGATTTAGTAATCATTATATTAGGTCACATCAGAGGAAAAGATAAAGTTCTAAGCCAAGGTTCTACCCAAATTTCGAGGCATCTAATCTTAACAAGTGAGTGCATAGTGACTTTCAACTTACACATAGATGCAAGTATTCTAAATGCTTAAATGCTATGTGCACTGTTTTTTCTATGTTTATTATATTTATACAATATGATATGATTGTTACTTGATCTTATCGTATATTATACTTAATAATATGACTGGGTAGTAAAAGGGATGTACGAAATAATAAATGATGGGTTGTAATAGGGTTCTGTGTGATAGTAGTTGGGATAGTTTAATTGAGAGTTGTGCGAAATAATAAGGCATGACTTGTCGTACTTATCCAAAGTACTATTGTACTATCGTGCCTATCCAAAGTATTGTTGTACTATTGTGCTTACCCAAAGTACTATTGTACTGTCGTGCTTACCCAAAGTTGTAAGTCCCCAATATGCTTGTGTATCAATCAGATCCGTTTGATGGTGCGGAATCCCAATCAAACGGATGAGGCCAGATCAAATGAAGAAGAAGGAGAAGAAGAAAATGATGAATCTTGTATGAATTGATATGAATTAAGATCCAGATACAAGATTCACACACACACTAACACACACTAAAGCTCCTCTCTTCTTCTCTCTTGTTTCTCTCTCTAGAACACCTTGGGTTTCACACACTTAAGCTCCCCTCCACTCATGCATTCACACCACTCCTCACCCCTTACACCTATATTTATAGGAAGACGGACCGTAAACCTGATTACGGTCAGGCAGACCGTAAACAGGTTTACGGTCACAACAGACCGTAAACACCCTAACCGTAAACGAAACCGTAAACACTGAAAAATACATTTTCCTAGAAAAGTAAAGTATAAACCATAATTTTGACCTAACAATCTCCCCCTTGGTTTATAGCTTTCTTTTCTTAATTGACCCAACAAGCTCCCCCTAAAAAGTAGCTGGCTTTTCTTGTCAATCTTCATCGAGAGCTTGGCTTCAGCATTAATCTTCAAATTCTTCACAACTTCAAGATGAACTTGATGAATCTTCAACGAATGACTTCATCTTGAGCAGTTGGCCTTGTCTTCAAAATTTTACTCTGAACGCACATTGGGTGAGGAGGCTTCTTGTAGAGATTCTTGAAAGATGGCGCTTTCAGCTTGAGAATCTTCAGAGAGAACATTAGAGAGAACAAATCTTCTGGATCACTTCAGCAGGTTTATAGATAGCAGCAAATTGATTGAGGAGGCTTCAATGCAATCTGTCACATAATCTTCAAGTCAGCTTCACCTTGCTTCTGGGGTTGAAGGATTGAATGTTGAAAGAATAATCTTCACTTCTTGCTCCTTCGAATGAGAATTCTTCGATGCTCACGGATGAAGCTTCGGCTCAGAAATCTCGATACAGACTCCATGAGTCTCATCCACATCTGAATTCATTTTTCAAGACAAAACAAAACTAAAAGAAAACTTTAGCACACAATATTTTTGGGTTTTTCATATTTTCTGAAAAAATAAAACAGAAACAAAAATATTTTTGGATTTTCTGATTTTTCTAAACAAGAAATAACACTATTTTTGGATTTTTTAATTTTCTGATTTTTGTTTGATTTTTGAAATTTTTTTTTTAATTCTCCCCCTAAATTTGTGCATAGAGAAAAACTATGAACAAAATTAACAAAAACAAAAATATTTGGGGTCAAAGTTGTGAGACAGTCTTAACTTGTTTATCAGTACCTTCACCTTCATGAATAGATCTGGTCAATTGCCGGTATTGTGATCCACTTAAGCACGAAGAATATTGACAAACTTTTCTAAATAAACCATTTAGCTGACGACGACCACAGGTATTGTTGTCCACTTAAATTAAGCAGCGAGATCTACAGACAACCTCTAAATGATTCAATTTTAGTTGCACTAGAACGTGTTCCCCACTTCCCGATATACCCTGGTTATCAAGAACTTCCTAAGGACTCCTTACTTTAGGTGAGTAAACAATTATTAAGGAGGAAGTTAGATTTAGAAATAGGTGCATATGTTGTGTCCCAAGTCGGATCTCTTTCAATCACGCAGAGGGGGCAACATATGGCTAACTAGGATAGAGGGATTGAGAGGTAGAATATTGCATATGTTGTGTCCCAGGTCGGATCTTCCGATCACGCAGAGGGGACAGCATATGGCTAACAGATAGAAATAGTTTCATAGATAAGAAGGTGTGTAGAAATAGAGTTGCATATGTTGCATTCCAGGTCCGATCTTCCAATCACGCAGAGGAAGCAACATATGACTGACAGATAGAAAGCAAGAAAATAATTTCCTACAGACCTACTTTATCAGAACCCCCTAGTCGCCCTATCAGAACCAGAATTAAGGACATAAGTCTGTACATCAAGGAAAATTCGAACCACTGTTCTAGATGAGTATTAATTTAGTGTATCCCGTAGGTTCTCGTGTTTATCTCACTGCTCAATCTACCCGAGCATCGTATGGTCAGTCCAAACAATTCTATCTAAATCCACACTGTCAAATCCTTCGTGCCTACCAGCACATTGAACACAGAGTCTAGACAATTCAGATTCAGTCCCTTACACATGTTTTAGACTGCCCGTTATCACTTTTTTTATATCACTTCCCAAAACAAAACTAACAAAAAACTGTAAGAAAATAAAGAAAATTGTCTTTAAAATGAATCAATGAAAGATAAACTCAGGAGTATAGAGAAGAAAACTCAAACCGTAAGTCACCGATTGAATTTGCATCCAGAAGGTCTGAGAACAGCACGCATAATCTCAGAACAGATCCGAAAATTCTTCATGTCATTAAGCACTGACCCCATTTGTGATCTCTTCCTTTCATCCTTTCCCACAAGAGGACACATACTCTCACACAAAGGTCTGAATGTTGTACAGTTGAGAGATGTCCCCTATCATGTGCCTGGAACAGCCACTACCAACAAACCGAAGTATGATGATATGCCTCCACAGCTGCTCCGACACAGAGCAGGATCAGTTGGTCTTTGGAACCCAGTCCAGTTTGAAACTGGGTCGACCTTTGTCATCTTTTCAAGGAACATTCTCCCACGACATGTCCTGTTTATCACAAACAGAAGATGTAGAAATATTAGAGTCATTAGGTGATTTGGGAGATTGAACCTTTGGAACCCATTTGTAGTTGGTTTTGACCCATTTCTTTTTCGATCTGATGGGTGCCTCGGTACTTGCTTTTGATCTTGATGTCGGCCGTTGAGATGACTTTGATTTTGGCTTCACGGGAGCATCTCTTGGATTTGGCTTCTTAGCCGGCATTCCCTTCTTGTTGTTGGGAGTTGGATTCTTGGCCTTCTGCGCATTCCAGTCACCATTGCGCGATTGTGACCTTGAATGATTTCTTTTGTAGAATCTCCCACTTGGCACGTTCTGCCAGCCTTGTGCATAGTAGGGAACGTCTGCGCGATTAGGACAATTTCTGGCAATGTGTCCAGGTGTTCCACAGTGAAAACATGTCTTTTTCTTCACTGTGAAATTGTTTCTTCCTGCCCCTGGTGGCGTATCCTTGCCTTGTTTATGGTTGTTCCTACAAGCACAATTACAGCAGGCACTCTGTTTAGCGTGAATTGGTGGCCTGTATTTACCAACAGCAGGTTGATCAGAAGTAACTAAGTTAGAAGCAACAGATTCAGAGTTTAAGGAGACATTGGTTTGTTCAATAGTGTTCTCCTTGTTCTCATCTTCCGCTACTTTACCTGCACAGGAAGTAGAAACATTAGTATTTTTCACCTCAACACCCTCAGTTGGCCCTGATTGTTCAGTCTTAACTGAAGCTGGAGCAGGGGTTTGGTCATACTGAGCAGGCATTTCTTCCTCATTGGTCTCAAGGGGTGGGTTATAGTTATGATTAAAAGGAGGTGGCACACTGTGATACCCTAAACCCTTGGTTTGATTATCTTTAAAACTCAATTGTTTTTCTACTAAGGACTCGACTGTCTTACTTGATGTAGTATAATTTTTGAAACTAACATCTGTTTTTCCACACTTAATTTTCAAAGTGTCAAGTTCTTCAGTTACAGCAGCAAGTTTGCTTTTAATGTGATCGTAATTTTCACACTTGTTGCTGTAATCTTCTTGAAGCTTTCTGACCTTTCCTAAGTTGATATCCTTCGTATTTTAGGTCCTCATTTTCCCTTTTTAGCAAATCAATTTGTTCGTGAAGAAATTTAATCGTAGCTTCACAAGATGGAGTACATGAAACTTCATTTATCGGAATGGATGAGGAACTCATTTTTATAAAAAATATTCCCTTTGACTAAAAACTCAAAAGTCAACCTTAAAAGTCAAATTTAAAAAGTCAAACTTGAAAAGTCAAACTTCAAAGTCAAACCGAAAAGCTAAATTTGAAAATTTGAAAGTCAAAATTTAAAGTCAAAGGTTAAACTGAAAGTCAAAGTCAAAATTTAAGGTCAAAAGTCAATATAGAAATTTAAAAATTAAAAGCTAAAATTTTGGAAGAAAATAGAATTTAAAATTAAAAGAAATTTAAATTTTGGGTTGAAATTGACAATTTTGCGAAAATAGATGCGAAAAGGAGTGTTTTTGAATTAAAATCGAGGGGAATGGAGCAAGAAGCTTGGTGGATCAACTGGTAAGCCGCGTGCTTGTAGACTTAAGGGACCCGGGTTCGAATCCCGGCACCCCCAATTTTGTTTCCAATTTTTTAAGTGCGATGCGAGGATGCTGCTGCAAAGCGAGATGCGAGGACGAGGTGTGAGAACAAAGCGAAGATGCTGGACCATACACGAGACCGAGGTACGAACCAGAAACGCTGCTGGACCGCAAACCACCGAGGACCGTAAACTCCGGATCGTAAACCTCGGACCGTAAACTCCGGAATCCCAATCAAACGGATGATGCCAAATCAAATGAAGAAGAAGGAGAAGAAGAAGAAGATGATGATGAATCTTGTATGAATTGATATGAATTAAGATCCAGATACAAGATTCACACACACACTAACACACACTAAAGCTCATCTCTTCTTCTCTCTTGTTTCTCTCTCTAGAACACCTTGGGTTTCACACACTTAAGCTCCCCTCCACTCATGCATTCACACCACTCCTCACCCCTTACACCTATATTTATAGGAAGACGGACCGTAAACCTGATTACGGTCAGGCAGACCGTAAACAGGTTTACGGTCACAACAGACCGTAAACATCCTGACCGTAAACGAAACCGTAAACACTGAAAAATACATTTTCCTAGAAAAGTAAAGTATAAACCATAATTTTGACCCAACAAAAGTACCATTTGTACTGCCATGTTGTGTCCATAGTTTTATCATACCGCCATACCTAAATCATTTAGGAAAAGTATATATGCCTACTGTCAAAGATCCTTTAGAGAAGATCTCTCGAGATCATCATTCTAGGATTAGGAAGTGAGAATAACGTGAATGGGGTAATTGGGTTATTTGAATGTTGAAAAACATATAATTAAAGATTATAATATTGTGGGTTGAAAATCATATGTGCTCACTAGGTTTCCCAACCTGACCCACTTAGTTTCTTTGTATCACAGGTAGCGATACGAAGTCACTAATAGATAATGTAATTATCTGCTGAGAGATTTAAGAAGTTCGTAGCTTGCTAGAACATCGATGTAAGGCCAGTTTATGTTATGTTTTTGTATCAGTTATAACATCCCAAGTTTTAATAATCAATGAAAAACATTTTCATCAAAAATACTTTTTAATGGGACAATTTCCTCATTTATAAAGATCATTTTGATTTAAAATAAACATAAATAAAAAGTTTTAAAATGACCGTAAATTTGGGAGTGTCACAGTCTTATTCATCGTTGTGTCTAATTTTGTTTAAGAAACAATTTTGAAACATAGATTAGGATAGAATTGATTTGCTTAGTTCTCCTCAATGAAAATCTTGTTTTCCACTCCTAATTCTTTTTCTCTAGTTGTTTTGATCGTGATTTTTAGAGGTTTGAATTGGGAAAAGCATGCGAGTGGAGGTTGTTGTTGATGAGGATGGTGACGGCAAAGGAGGAAGATGAAGGACAAGGTTCTCCGCAGTGGTGTTTTGTTAAAGAGGTGAGAGGTTGAAGTTGTCGGTGGTATTAGGTTTAGGAGAGAGAGAGAGAGAGAGAGAGAGAGAGAGAGAGAGAGAAGGAGGGTAACAAAGGGGTTCATATTTCTTTTTTATTGTTAATTTATAAAAATTGTAAAATAAATATAAAAAATTGTAAAAAAAAAAAAACAAATTACAAAGGTATGATAGTCTTTTTATGTTTGACGATGACCAAAACCACTAAAAAGATCCGATTTTGGACCATCCATACAAATTCAAAAGATTTTGGACATTATCCACACTTTCTTGCTAACCACAGGGACCAAATTTACAGTTTAGTCTAATTTTTTTTAACGTTTTGTTTTAGTTTTGAAAATTTAACATAATTTATTATTATGGTTGGTAAATCTATGAGTTTTGATTTCTATTCCTAATGTCATTGCGTTAAAAACATATAAAATGACGACAATGTCTTTTCAGTCCTTTTATAGTTTTATCTTTTCTTGTTTTTGTCGCTCTCTCATTTGTAACAATAAAGAGTAAATTAAAGTGTTGGTTAGAGTTGAAGGCTACACCTCTTGATCGGATGCCACCAACTCCACCACTGTCGTCGGAGATATAGGCAAGAGAGACGAGAGTGGGCTTAGGGGTGGTTGAGCAGTGACGATGAAGGTGGAGGATCAGAGGAGTAAATATGCTAAAGAGCTTATAAAGGAGGGTTGGCAGTAGTCGGAGAAAAAGGCCAATGGTGGCGATGGTGGAGAGAGAAATAGAAGATCCGTTGGATTTTCAAACAATTTTTTACATTGATCGAATCTATAGGTTTTACACCAATCAAATATATATGTAGTGGCCGGAGTTGCAGGTCCGAGAGAGAGAGAGAGAGAGAGAGAGAGAGTGTGTGTGTGTGTGTGAGAGAGAGAGAGAGAGAGAGTGAGTGAGTGAGAGAGAGAGAGAGAGAGAGTGTGTGTGTGTGTATGGGGGGAGACTTCCAGGTAGCGGTTGGAGTTTCAAGGGGGAGAAGGAAGTGGAAGGTGGAGAAGGAAGATAAGAGATCGATGATGGAGGAAGTGGTTGGCGGTAGGTTCCAACATCGGCGTCGCCATCGGATGTTACTTGAAGTGGGACCACATTTTGGAGAGACAATAATAACATTGATGATGTTGTTATTAAGGGTGAGCATCTAGCTCAGAACCAGTTTAGTTGGATCGAGTGGACCAAAAACTAGATCGATTAGCCAGATCGTTGTCGGTCCTAATTTTTCGTTAATTACCAAGTTGGAACTGGGACATAACTTGTTATGTAGTAGATACAACTCAATGAACTCAATGAAGTCATGATCTAATTTTTTCTACTTATATACACTATGTTTCGGGGCCTGTACTCAATGAATATGTAACCAAATTTAGTGTTTATATAATCTAAAATAAAATACAAACATTAACATATATATTGAAAACATAATCATGTCATTTCAACTTGAAACGAAGGAGTTATGTAGGTTTAAAAAATATGAAATTTTTTTACTTAATGTTGAAACAAAAAACAATTTATATTTGATACCATGTGTTCTGGAGCTTGTAACCCAATCAATATGTAACCAAATAAGGTGTTTATATAGTCTTAAAAGTAAAAACAATAAACTGTCTAAAAACCAAATAATGTCATTCCGATTTCAAACTAAGGAGTTATGCATTTTTTTTAAAAAAAAAATAAGATAGATTGTAATTCAATGTTGAAACACAAAAACAATTCAACTTTAATATCATATGTTTAAGCGCACGTAACACAATCAACATGTAACCAAATAATGTGTTTATATAGTTATAAATGAAAGACAAACAGGAAACTACATGTTGAAAAAAATCATGTCATTCTATCTTCAAATAAATGGGTTATGCACGTCTAAAAAATAGAAAATATAAGTCAATATTTAAACAAATTTCGGATTGCTCCACCGAACCGGTTTGGAACCAGAACCAATTAAGCCACATATGAAGAACCGATAATCGGTTGTATTCTCAAAACATGTCTTGGTTCGGTATTGGTTTTGGTCTAGGCCGATGCAGCTGGTCCAAATGTTCACCCTAGTTTTTACATGTTTGGCCTTCTAGGTGTTTTTAAAAAAAATTAACAGAAATGGTCCCTTAATTTAGAATAAATATATATATATATATATATATATATATATATATATATATATATATATATATATATATATACACACACACACACATATAGGCTTAGGTTATTTTGTTTTTTACTAACTATTGTGTGCCAGAATGCACAGATCTGGACCACCGGATGGAATAGAATCAAAGGTTATGATCTGAAGGTCTATGATATTACAATAGGGTAACATGTACCATATAATCACACAAATTTCAGCATAAGGGCATTTTAGTCAATTAACCTATATTAAAAAAGGAAAATTTCAGATTTTTAGGGATAATTAATTCCTTTATTTTTAAAAATCTGAATATTTTAAATTAGTTCAAATTTAAAAATCTGATTTTATTCTGTCAGAATGACAGAATGTCAACCATAAACTAGTAAATATATTTTCGATTTTATTCTTTCGGAATATATTTCCACTGAAGATATTTTTGATAATTAACTTGATTTAAGAATTCTAGATATTATTCATATACATCCAAGTTGGGTCTATGATTTTATTCTTAATACACGTCTGAAAATAAAATACAAATTCATACATATTCTTACAAACTAATATCCTTATCCATTTTAATATAGTTATACATATTCTAATAGAACATCATAAAAAATGAATACAATTCTTAAAAAATAGCATTCTTGAATATAATCCACTTGATCTTCGCATATATGCTTGTTGTTGAACTCGATTCCAAATATTTCTCTTATATGATCAATATTGAATTCATTCTCCATGCAATTATGAAAGAATAAGATACACTACTCGTTGATATTACCAGTTAAACAAATATACTTGTTGTTAAAAAACATTCTCAAAAGACATTCTAACAGAATGTATTTATATAAATAAATTCTAACAGAATACATTACATAATGCACTTAAATCATAGTCTTTTCTTCTATATGCATAAACATTCTAAAGCATGTATAAATGTATTCTGTCAGAATTACTAGCAACACATGTTTTATGTAATATTTATATTCTCATAGAATGAACATGTGTTTGCATTCTGATATAAAAAAAGTCCCCAGCTTAACCCTTTTCATCAAAGACAAATTTAGAACAATCAAGTATCAAAAACAAAGTAGTATATACTCTAATTCTAACAGAATACTTCAACACAAGTATAAACATATTACTGTAATTCTAACAAAATAGTATATTGTTTACCTTAACATATTCTGACAGAATTTCCCAGATTATCACAAAATAGTATACTGTAATTTCGCCATGTTTTCTTTCTTTTCCATATCAGAATGCAAAAATCTGTTCATTCCATGAGAATATAAAAATATTACATAAAATATGTGTTACTAGTAATTCTAACAGAATGTATACCATATTGTTAGATTTTTTAGATTCTCTTTCAGGCATTTCAACAAACACTTGTTAGGCATTATCATAATCGGATTATCAATTGTCAAATATTGACACTGATTTATAGAATTACATAATTAGAGATGTGAATCAAATAAATTGGGATATAAGATATATGAATCCTGAGAAGGGCATATACAAAGGAGATATCGATTTAAATATGAATCCTGAGAAGGGCAAATAAATTGGGATATAAGATATATGAATCCTGAGAAGGGCAAATAAATTGGGATATAAGATATATGAATCCTGTGATTTAATGAAATTGTAAGAACTGATCAGGAAAGGAAAAGAAACTTACCGTTGCATTGGAATTGGAATCCCAGTCGATTGAACAATGTACGATCGCCTTGATTACTTGAAGAACGAAAGTCGCAAAATATGGGTTAATTATTAGGTTACCCATATTATGTTAAGGCGATCGTACTTGTACGCTCTTCTCTTCTACGATTCATGCTAAAAATATGGGCCTATATATTATATATGTAAACTGGACCAGACTTGGATGAGAGTATTTGACGAAGAAGAAGAGAATGGGAGCAAGACGATTGTGTATTAGATGAAGAAGATGATAATGGATGTTTGTAGGGTGAAAAACTAACGCATGTTGATGGTGATGAGGATTCAGTGTTTTTGTAGGGTTGAGAATTCCCCTAATTTAAGGGATAATAAATGTTTTTAATATTTACCATAATTAAATGTAGCAATATTACTATTATACCCTTTTTATTATTTATTATTGAATTTATTTTTCTTAATTTTGATTGGTTGTTAAAGGCACACAATAGTTGCTAGAAACATTTGAACCTATATATATATATATATATATATATATATATATATATATATATATATATATATATATATATATAATTTAGCAGTGTTGATCGGGTAAAATTTTCGGGTTTCGGGTAATTCAGGTTTTTCATATAAAAAAATTACCTGTTACCCTACCCAAATTAAATTCGGGTAATTCGGGTTTGGGTAATTCGGGTAATGGGTCGGGTAAGGGTAATTTGGGTATTACCGATTTTTAAATTTTTTTATTTTTATTTTTTAATGACACCTAAAAATAAATGTAATGAAATAAGTATGTCGTGCTAAACTTTGAACATTGAGATTTTTTTACTCAATAATATTTGAGATATCAAGTATTCGTTTAATAATTTAATCAAATCTAATAAGATGTTAAAAAAACAAATACTTAAAGAAATAATAACAACCAAAGTCTATCATTTAAATTACTTGATATCAATGTATATTTCGGGTAATCGGGTATACCCGAAACCCAAACAACTTACCCTTTACCCGACCCGAAAAAAATTCGGGTTACCCACTTACCCGAAAAAATCAGGCGGGTAAGTCGGGTAACGGGTATTTTTGCGAGGGCTAATATATATAATGGTAATTTACAAGAATTTAACAAGGAGGAATATAAAAGGTGACTAGGATATCAAGCAAAGATGAATTTTGCCAACCATAAAAATTAGTATTGTAAAATTTCCAAAATTATGACCAAACATGTATAAAGGTATACAAGGACCAAAAATGTAATATATCAGTTTATTCTTCTAGATTTCAAATCGTTCAAGATTGACGTCTGACTTTTCTGTGAATTTTCATGTTTCTTTATTTTTGTAGCGTGGAAGACGAGTATGCGTTCCATGATTTCCATCGCTTACCCCAATTATTACATTCTTCATTAATTTATTGCGGACGCTATATATAGGTGTTGTTTTATCCAACTTTTCATCTCAACTTGAAATCATCTTCTACAAGAGCTTCCTTTAAGCGGTTTTTTCTTTCATTATCTAAGACGTAATCGTAACTTGAATCGTCTTCTACAAAAGGTTTCTCTCAGTGGGTTATCCTTTTCAATCCAAAAAAAAAAAAGAACGCAAGATGACTTGGATTTCAATTTTTACGGGCAAATCTGGATTTGCTGCTTCTTCTACAGCTGAAGATGTTACTAAAGGAATCGATGGAACTGGCCTCACCGCCATCGTTACTGGTAATTTTCCTTCTAATGCATTTGTGTTGGTGTGTTGGTGTACTCTGTTTCTGGTTGATGATATTGATTCGACGGAATCAAACCTCTGTGTGTGTGTTTGTCTTGATAGTTCAAGAACAGGTCTCAATTTTTTTAGAACGGTAGACCAGAACATGTCTCAATTAATCATTTGGAGGGGAAAGAAAAACTCAACCGTTGGTGGTTTGATTTCTGCTACGAATCAATAAGTGTATCATAAGTTTAGAGTTAGAAATCATGTTGGTTTCTGTGATAGTGAAAATTTTGCAGAAACTATCTTCCGATTGTGCAGCAATTTAACGCATAACATGTTTAAACCGTATAATATTTCATGAAGTTAAAACCCTGATGAACTTCGATTCAGATTTATAAGTGATCTGCATATTATGAATCATTTTTGCATCTAACATGTTCTAATAATTTAAACCAAAATCTCCTCAAATTCAGTCCTTTGACACCCCTGTTTTATGTGACTTTCAGGAGCTACAAGCGGTATCGGCTTAGAAACCACACGTGTCCTTGCCTTACGTGGAGTACATGTCATTATGCCAGTCAGAACCCTCGAATCTGGTCAAAAGGTGAAAGAAAGCATCGTCGAAAAAATCCCGAATGCCAAGATTGATGTGATGGAGTTAGATATCAGCTCACTTGAATCCGTACGACAATTTGCATCACAATATTGTTCAAAGGGGTATCCTTTGAACATCTTGATGTAAGAAAAATTCATTTGATCGATCATTGTTAGTTCTAACTTGGGATGTTGGAAATGAGCTGATTTTATCGTTTTTTTTTTTTTTGTTTTGTTTTAAAAGTCTGAATGCAGGGATTATGACTCCTCCCTTCTCTCTTAGCAAAGACAACATTGAATTGCAATTTGCAACCAACCATGTTGGTATGTCATGATTTCCATATACTTGTATATGTTGTTTTAGATGCAGAAAGGAACATACATGGTGATGAAAAAGAATTTGGTTTGTTCTGTTTTGTGTAGGTAACTTCTTATTGACAAACTTGTTATTGGATACCATGAAAAGGACTGCAACAGAAAGTGGGAAAGAAGGAAGGATCGTTATTCTTTCATCCGAGATTCATAGGATGACATACAAAGAAGGCATTAGGTTCGACAAAATCAATGACGAGAACAGGTAAACCTTCAATCTAAATCGTCTCTTATTTCTTTCAAGATTCAAAGCATCCTTTAATTTCATTATATTCTATAAACATTCAATTAATATATGGTGTTTATTGGTTATTTGTGATACAGTTATAGTGCATTCTCAGCTTATGGGCAATCAAAGCTTGCAAATGCATTGCATGCAAAAGAGCTGACAAGACGGTTTCAGGAAGAAGGTGTGAATATAACGGCGAATTGTCTGCACCCTGGAATTATTGCAACAGGACTTGCACGCCATGGTGGTTTCAATGGTATATCTCAACCCCTAATTTCACCTATCGATTTTCGTATTAGTTTTCACAAGAAATTAGCTAGCCATCTTTTTTCATATGTATGATGATGATGTGTTACTTATGTTGGTATTTACAGCTTTTTTCTATGGTGTGTTCAACCGTTTCTTGAAGAACATCCCACAGGGAGCTGCAACTACATGCTATGTCGCCTTGAACCCACAAGTTAAGGGCGTCAGTGGTGAGTATTTTGCAGACAGCAACTTGGGTAAAGCAAGCAAACATGCTCAAGATGCAGAACTCGCCAAGAAACTCTGGGATTTCAGTTTGAATTTGACCAAATCCAACTAGTCTCCTTCTCAACTTCTTGGACCATTGTATGTTTGATGTAATATAATATAATGATAATGTATGCTTGCGTAGCGATGAAATTTGTTTTAACCAGAGTTGTGATTTGTGGATATCTTATGTAATCCTCTTTTTTTTATTTTTTTTTTATTATTTTTTTTTATTTTTTATTATGACGAATGAAACTCTTTTTTTTCGACTGTGATAATCTCTATTCTAATAAATAAGTTTTAATCTCCTTTTGTCAAGTGTCATTCTAATACAACTTCTCATTAATATTATGACATGTGTTATGTTAGATATATTAGGCAACTCATTTCAAAATTCAAATTTATATTTTCTAATTATATGTTAAATTTGAAGTTATAATAATTTTAAAATTTTGATATATCTCTTAATTAATAATTTATTTAAAATGACTTATTTAAAATAATTGATTAATAATTATAAATTTTTATTATAAAAGTTTAATTAATTTTATAATCATGGTCCCACGGGTTATAAACTAGTTGATAACACAGGCCACACTCATTCAACTTTTAAATTGATGTCATTTATATCAAATACAAAGTAGAATAACACTAACACCCTTTGAGTTTTAAATTTATTTCTAAAGAAGTGTAGATGAAAATTTATACACAGTGGTATCTTAATAAATGAAACAAGTTTAATTGAATTTTAAATTAAAGCACCGAAAAAGTCTAAACAACCTGTCTCGGGTTAGAGTGACATGGGCGGATGTAAGTGGAAAGATGAGGAGAGCCGCCCCTCTTGGATGTATATTGTAGACACATGCAATGGATTTGAATTATCAATTATGAATAAGAGGCCCACAATAATCTAATTCTTATATAAAAAGTGAAATTTAGAGACGAAGGGCCCTCTTCTTTTTCATATTCTTACGTTACTCTATCGCTTTCTCTTTTTATCGTAGAGTAGTTTATACAAATGGTCCCTGTAGTATCTTAAAAGAACTTAGATTTAACACTCCTCTCTCTTTAAATCCCGTCCCTTTCTCTTTTATCTTAGAGTAGTTTATAGAAATGGTCCTTAATTATTTTAAGAAAAAATTATGTTTAGATTACATATATCACATGTTGGAGTATTAGTCCCTAAAAAACATATTGATTGGATTGGATATCCAATTACAATTGAACTTGATCGGTTTTGAAATTTCAAAATACAATTAGATTTGATAAGTTATTGGATCACCATAAAATCATATGGATAACCGTACTGAACCGATCCAATATTAATCTAATTAGGCAATTACAATCCAATATTATTATCCAATTAATATTAGAAAAAATTACAAATATAACCAATATTCTTAATGATTTTGCATGTTTGAACCTTGGTCATTGAAGTTGAAGACTTGAGGTGTCCTTTGTCAGTCTTATTTATCATAAGTGTGTTTGATTTAGTTTTAAATTAATTATCATAATTATATTTGGCTGTTATTGGATAGAAAATGGATTTAGATTTGTTGGATAATGAATAATCAATCATATATATACAATGGAATGGATAAAACATATCCAATCCAATATCCAATTGGATCGGTTCAGTTCGGTTGCATATATGAATTAGATCGGATCGGTTGACAAAATCCAATATCTAATGGATAATTGAGCTGGATCGGTTCCATCAAAATCCATTGGATTTAAACTGATGAACACCCCTATTAAAAAGTGATTTGTTGTCGGTGGTTGTTGCGATTGAGTTATCTCCTAATTCATGTCACATGTTTCTTGAGCCGCATAGCTAGTGCTCAAAATATATCGGAATGAGAAATGCCTGATTGAGTGTTGATACCGGTGATAGAAAAAACGTCAAGGCGGCCAGCCACAAGACCATGATCATGTTTTTATCATAAGGACAAGGTAAAATTAATAAAATGTGTAGTATATGCGAGTGGAGTAGGCATAATTGTCTTACTTGTAACACCCACAAAGTAGATGTTAGATGTTTAACCCTTGGAAATTATTAATTTCCTGTAACTTAGTTGTTAAATAAATTAAACTTGGTGTAAAATTGAATTAAATATGTTGGAAGCTGTTTGGGCAACTATTGTACGTTAGGTATGCATAAATAATTATTTAATTTTTTAATTAATTATTTTATCCTGATGAAATAGATTTCCAAAAAAAAAAACATTAGAATCCAAGAGGAGGAAGATGATAATTGGAAAAACTTAATTTAACTTCGTTTGATTACAATTGTGAATAGATAATTTTAGTAGCTTATAAATATGAGTGTATCCTTGGAGATTTCATCACACAGGCTGTCGATCACAAGGAATGATTGAGAGGAAGAAGTTAACAAAAGTAAAGAAAAGAACATTTTGGTTACTTCATTTCTCAATTTATGTTGTTTACTATCAATCGGTAAGTGTGTATCCCATTGGTTTCAATCGATTTTGATTGTATACTATAGATCCACATAAAAAAAGTTTCCGAACTTCGGAGTTTTTTAGAGCAAAAATCAACTCTAGATCAAGTTTAAAAAAATTGTCGGTTTCTTCGTTAAAACTGAATCCGAAAGAAAATCAGACAGCAAAACAATAAACATGTGAGATAGGACATCAATGCTTTTGACATATTAGTTTATGGTTGTAAATAGATCATTTGGACAACCAAATTTACCTAATTTGGTCGGCCGAATGCCTAGGTTTAAATTACGGTTACACGTTTACCTAGTTTTCATTTATGTTGTTTCTGTAAAAAATTTAATTTTTGAGGGTTATAGTGGATTGATTTACATAAAAAGACCAGTAAAACTTTTTGAAACAATAGGTTAGTACCTTATCTGAGACATGATGATATAGATACGTTACAACCAATTCTTATAGTTTCTGATAGACACATGTGTTTGTTCTGATTTCTTGCTACAATAGGTATATGGTTTTCCATAACACACTTCCTTATCAAAATGCAATATTTTACCATTTATGTTATGTGCTAAGAAACATCCCTCATAGGAGCTATTTGAAATAATCATTTTTAATACAGGGTTCGAGATATTTTGGAAAATCTGAAGTGTGGATAAAGATCCCAAACAATAAATCTAAAAATAGTTTCGGTCTTAACAAAGTTAGAAAATTTTGACGGCATACAATCTCTCACAAGGGATAAGTAAGTAAAATATGGCAACACAAAATAGTTCAATCTTCTAAACATTCCAACATTCTTCTATCTTCATTCTCTTTTTAAAGTTGTTTAATCTAAACACATGGCAAAATAGATAGATTATGCTTGTGAAGCCTAGGGAGTAGGGAGTGTTACTAGGATCAAAATTCTTAAGGTCTTAGATAAACTATCCATCCCTAAAGTAGAACCTCTCAAAATTAGTTAAAGCTCAATAAAAACAAGTAACATATCTCATTAAGTAAATATCATTTCTAAGCATCATACACTTGTTATGAATTACGTGTAAGCAAAAAATATTAACTATATTACTAATCATGTGTGGGACTATGGAAACACACACTAAAAGCCTTAAAATACCAGAATAATCAATAAATATTTATCAAATAAATTTTATTTTAAGTGACTTAAAATAAATAAATAGTTATTTATTTTGATCAAAGACTTAAAATACCAGAATAATCAATAAATATTTATCAAATAAATTTTATTTTAACTGACTTAAAATAAATAAATAGTTATTTATTTTGATCAAAGACTTAGTGTAACGCCCTGATTTTCAGGTATTGTTTAAATAAGATTTTTGGGTTAAGCTCTACTCGACGAGTTGGTTGACCTACTCGTCGAGTAGCAGCGGGGCAGGATCGCGTGTTAAGTGACCTACTCGACGAGTCCATATTGGGACTCGGCGAGTAGGAGCTGGCAGATGAAACCCTAAATCTCGGGGTTTGCACCCCTATTTAAAGGACCCTCAGCCTCCTTTGGCCTCTTTACAGTCTTTGAGAGCCCCTTAAAACCCTAAACGTGTGTGTGTGTGCCCATTGTGTGATTAAAGCTTGAAAAGAGAATCTTTGGAGGGAGAAGGCTTAGAGGAGAAGGAGATTGGAGCAAGTAGAGTGTGGAAATCAACTCTTATCTCAGTTATCATCTTCTGGAGGTAACAAATCACCTTTTCCTTGTGAATCTCTTCTATTGGTTGAGTTTTAGGGTTTTTGGTGAGACATTAAGTTGGAAAGATGAGCTATGGGCTAGATCTGAGATTGTGACTTCAGATCTGGACCCTCCTTGGATTCTATAAGCATAAAGTTACAGTCTTGGTCATGATTGAGGTCCCTTTTGAGCATAAAGTTCCATTAAGAACTTAAAATAGGCATTTAGAGCCTTTATAGCCATGCATGCACGTAAAGTTTGCAACTTTACGTGATAAGCATGCCCTAGAAGCCTGGATCTGTGATTTGGAGCCGCTGCATGGCTCAAAACAAGTCTGTATGGAAAAAGGGACTGAATGGACTCGGCGATTCGCAAGGTTGACTCGGCGAGTCACATGAAGATGGCCGTGGACTCGACGAGTTGGATGAACAACTCGGCGAGTCCGATGAAGATTACCATAAGACTCGACGAGTTGAAGAACAACTCGGCGAGTCGGATGAGTTTTCCCTAGGATACGTATGCATGTGTATCCGTCGAGTTGCAAGGAGGGAACTCGACGGGTGGCCTTAAAGTTTGAACGAGAATCGAAGCAACTCGACGAGTCACCCCGATGACTCGGTGAGTTGGATTGTGCTTCAAGGAACTCGGCGAGTAACCGAGGGTACTCGGCGAGTTGGGGTCAACATGGACTGTTGACCTTGACTGAGGACTTTGACTTTGACCAGGGGTTGACTGGTGGGTTATGGAGTACCTTATAGAGTTAAGGACTTATGAGTATATTGTACTATGGTCATAGGTGGTGGAGCCTGTGTCAAGTGATCCGAGAGTTGGAGTTTACCTTTCGAGTCGACATCTGCGAGGTGAGTTATACTCACTATATCGATAGGGTCTACGGCAACAAGGCCGGCCCTTTAGTTGTTATTGTTATGGTATGCTACATATGGATTTGATCTGCTAGATCGGAATCAGGGTAGACAGTATGTTATGCTTTTATGATCCGTAAGGATTGGTATGTTAGTGACCTGCTAGGTCGGTACTCTCGTTACGAGAGGATTCTATGATTGATGATCAGTGTGACAGATATGTTTGATGTTTGTATATGTCAGTATGTGATAGTTATGCGAACATGGTTATTTACTTGTTGGTTGGGTTGAGGCGGTCCTGCTTTGTGCTGAAGGCCAACATACCCTATGAGCGGTCCGGGGAGACTGCAGGCCCACGAGGCGGACCAGTCATGCCGAAGGCTCGGGATGGATTCAGATAGACTGTAGGCCCAGTAGGGCGGTCCAGTCAGGTCGATGGCCCAGTATGCATGTGGATTGATTGATTGATTGATTGATTGATTGACTGATTGTTATTGACATGGTATTGTCAGTGTGGTATTGGTATTTTGGGGGTAGCTCACTAAGCCCTCGGGCTTACAGTTTTCAGTTTATTGTTTCAGGTACTTCAGGAGATCGTGGCAAGGCGAATGCGTGACCGTACCGCTCCTCATCCTTATGTTATGATCTGTTTATGGGACACTCTGATGGATATTGATTTGAAAACATTTTGTAAACAATACTACTGACTTTTATTTATGGTTGAAAAAGTTTAAATTTGGCGTAAAATTTTTGGATGTTACACTTAGATATAAGAGTTTTACTAAATCTACTCTAATAAATGAAGAATTTTTTGTCACATGTCACATTTTCATTTAATTTGCCAAATGTTATTTTGTGGTTATTTTGAATTAATTTTTTTTCTACATGTCATTTTATGGGTTTTCTTGTTTTATAAAATTCTACATAATATTTTAATATAATAATTACAATAAATATAGTAATAAATTGATATCAATTTTATTAATGGACTTACCTTTTAATTTCAAAATTCCCAAATTAAAGTTCATTAGTTTCTTTTTATTTATTTAAATTATTTGTTTAAATTTAAACAATAAAAAACCATTTCAATTTTAATAATTCATTATTTTTCTTATTTTCTTATAAATTCATAGTTCTCAAATCTTTACTTTCATATATATATATATATATATATATATATATATATATATATATATATAAATTAACTCATGCAATTAATGGGTCTCACAGCTAGTAGTTAATGAAAGAATTTTATTAATGTCAATGATAGCTATAAGATTATCTTAATTGTTGAACCATTAAAAGGATTGAGAAACATTGTCCAACAAGTTAAGCATATACGGAAGGGATTATGGCATTGCAAGGATTCAAGCAACAATTGCCAAAGCCCTAGAAAATCCAATCACCTTCATCTCATTTCTTGAATTTGATGTAGGAAAGAAACAAAGACAAGAAGAATAATTCTTTGAATAATGTGGGATCTAGCAGTCATCTGAATTGGTTTGTGTAGATAAATCATTGATACAATCTTCATAGATTGTGATCTATTACGTTTCAAGGAATCCTTCTATGGTTGTGAAAGTTGATAAAAGCATTTATCTAATTGTATCCATGGTTTGGAATTGATCATACAATTTAATTTGTTAATGCTACCATCATTTGTATTTTAATATGTGTTTGGCCATCAATCCTTGACAACATTATTAGCATACCAAAAATCAAAGATAAAAATTACAAGGTAGTATAATGAATGCAATGCATGAAACTACTCTGAAGCCCTAAGTTCTCTACTTTCACAAAATGCCCCTTTTCCACACTAAAGGAAAACCTTAGGGAAAAAATGATAACACAACATAGACTTGGCATACACACGCTTGCAATCAAGTGTAGAGGTTGCACAAATATGTCTCGCTTTAGGTAACATCTGACCATCACGCATGAAATCTTGGATGGAGTTTGCAAGGATCCTTTAAAAGTGAAAGCGATATAGAATAGCACTCATAGCAAGTCAAATATGATCTAGTCCACAAACTCTACTCATAGTAGCATAACTTGAAAAACTCTAATGAATCTCCCTATGATATTATTTTACAATTGTCACTAACTTATAAGATGTCTTCTTAAATTGTGAAATCAACTATAAATAAGGGAATTGATGTTTTTTCAATATGTTTTTAAGGTGTAAATATAAAAGGAATAACAAATAAGAATTTTAAATTGTAATATCTAAAAACAAATAAAATAATTGTGTTTACTGCAACATTAAAGGACGTTTGGCTTAACGGTATCAGTAGCTGATGTATAGGTGTTCATCAACCAAAAGATGAGGGTTCAAGTGCCGTTGGAAAGAGATGTAGATTTAAAAGAAGAGTAGTGAGTGTATGAGTAAGTCGTTCTAAAAAAATTGTATTACCGCTACTAATTATAATTTGTTTACTAGATTCGTGAATTAATCAATTGATAAAAGAATATGTTGGATTTCCGAAATAGGGAAACCCTATATCGAAATAAAATGTTAAACCCAAAAAAATTAAGTGCATTGAATGGACCTTTAGCATTTGATTCACACTGAGCCGGTTAAAAATGTATCATGGTATGGCAGTATGCTATGGATCAAAAAATTGTCAATTTATCAAATAATACATCATATTATAGATCATTAATTCATAATATCACGTCATATGGTATATGATAGATCATTTATACATGTGACAATAATATGTTATCTACGTTGATTATTATAACACAGCGTAAGTGATGTACCTGAGACCTAACCTGACCATTATATTTCTGGCTTGGGCCTAAGCTGTCAGCTCAACACAAAGCTTTAGAATCAGCAAAGGCCCAACTACAACCAAACATATAGGCTCACTAGATCAAAAAATAAAGAAGCACATACAAGAATCTAGATTGCTAACCTAACCTACACCAGAGCTAGCATTTTTGGACTGATTGTAGGTTTTTTTTTGGACCGATTTCGGCTGAATCAGACTTTTTTGGACCACGTTTTGGGCCCAGATTAATACCGATGTAGCCCAATCCAACCACTAGCCAAAAATCAAAAACGTCCCATGCAGAAAATTGAAAAGAACAAACTTGTGTTCAGCTCAAACATGTTCATTCCATAGAGAAAAGGTGACCACAAGAGTTTTTGAACTTATCGTCAATACAACACGAACTCAGGAGAAGATACGTAATTTACACACAAATTCATCAACAGACGCTACAAAGAAACACTACATCCACATTTGGATACAAAACAACAACAATTCATAATAGAGAAATCAAAGAACACAGTAGCTTCAAGATCTGCTCTTGAAAGGAATAGCTCTGATGACAATCTGGTGATACAAAGCAGCCAGTGCAGCTCCAATGAATGGACCAACCCAGAAAATCCACTACAAAAAAAAAAAAAAAAAAAACAAATTTACCCTTTTAACTCCAGCAAATAAAAATGAAATCTTGATCAGTAATATCTTGAAATTAAGTAGAAAAAACTTACGTGGTCATCCCATGCATGGCCCTTGTTGTAGATGATGGCAGCCCCAAGACTTCTCGCAGGGTTGATACCAGTTCCGGTGATGGGGATGGTGGCCAAATGGACCAAGAACACCGCAAACCCAATTGGGAGAGGAGCCAAAATCTGCATTCAAATCAAAAAGTAAAGTCAACTAAAAATGGTCAAACAGAAGAAGGTGGTCTTCTTTGTTATTGGTGTACACTACAGAATCCAATGTACAAGTTTCACTTTTACCGCATGAGATCTCACCTAGTTCCTATTCCTTTTTTATGTGTAAAAATTACCAAAACGCCCTCACATGTTCAACTTTAACTGCCCCCACCCCAATCATAAATTGAGAAACCTTGGCCACATAAATTGCACATGGAAGCATATCATCTCCACATGCTTATGCAAAAAACAAAAGAGGAAAGAGACATAATAGATAATACCTACCCTACCTACTCTCTAGTCTCTTCCATCATTCCCCACATCCGATCGTACACTATTTTTTTCTTCTTTCTTTATGGGTATTTTAGACATTTCACTAGCTATATATATATATATATAGAGAGAGAGAGAGAGAGGTGAATAGGCAAGAGGAGGAAGAGTAAAGAAACATACAGGGACATGTGAGTCTCTGGCGCTTCTTTTGGCATCGGTGGCAGAGAAGACAGTGTAGACAAGCACAAAGGTCCCAACGATCTCAGCACCAAGACCATCACCCTTGGTGTAGCCGTGGGCTACAACATTGGCTCCGCCACCCAAGGCGGTGTACTGGTTCTTACCCTGGAAACCTTTTACCACACCTGCACCACAGATGGCTCCAAGACATTGCATCACCATGTAGAACACGGCTCTTGTCAATGAAAGTTTCCTCGCCAGTAGCAAACCGAAGGTCACAGCTGGGTTGATGTGTCCTCCTGTTTTACACCAAAACAATTACAACATATTCAATAAAAAAAAATAGAAAAATAATTAATTCTTTAAGAACCCATGGGAATGAACAAACAGGGTTTTTAGAAAACCAAAAAGAGATGTAAAAGGAAATAAAAGATAATTGGTTAGAATCTTGAAAACCCCATGCCATTTGAGGTATACAAGAATCTAATAAACACAACCAAAGTACCAAATTAAACAACCAGATTGTGAAATGATTTCTTTTGTCAAGATTTAGCTCAAAAGATGAATAGGGTTTGTAATAACTACTAAAAAAAATTGTTGAATTTCACATAGACGTGGAGGAAAAAACCCTGAAACGTGTAAAGTAGGTAGATTTCCTAGAAAATTACAAACACTACCAAAGTACCAAACTGAAGAAAAACAACAAAAATACACTTGTTTTAGTGATTTTCTATCTCACAACTCATAATTCTAACTCAAGATTGTGACTTTAGCATAAAAGATGAATAGCGTACGCAAATTTTTGTGTTGAGTTTTACATACATCAAGAGGAACACCCTGAAAGGTGTAAAGTAGGTAAACATATCCTAGAAAGCTTGAAACTGAAACAAATAACAAAATTTACCTACATAGCATGATTCTTGACCAAGATTTAAGTTTAACTCAAAAATTGACACGAGTTGTGCACAAATCATCGAAATTTCATACAGATCTAAAGATAATTGGTGCATATCTTAGCTTTTTTTTCAAATTATGGAGCTTAACAGTTTTTTACCGAGTATAAACAGATATAACCAAAAAAAAAAAAAAAAAAAAGGGTTGGTTGTTGTAGAAAAGTAGAAATATATACCTGAGATACCGGCTGTGCAGTAGACAAGGGCAAAGATCATACCCCCAAAAGCCCAAGCAATCCCTTGAATGCCCACAGTACCACACTTTGTGGGGGACTTAACGACACCCATCACCGTCAACACAGAGATGTACAAGAACAAGAAAGTAGCTATGAACTCCGCAATTCCGGCTCTGTAGAAAGACCATGACGACAGCTCACCTGGCTCGAACAACGGCGCTGGTGGTGGTTCCTTATAATCTTTGTCTGTTTGAGCCGACGTCCCGATGGGCTGCCTCTCTGAGTACTTGTTGGCCCCAAGCTTAACATCCTCTTCCTTACCCTCCATACCTGTTACTCCAAGCTTTCTCTCACTACAACTTTCACTCTCTCTCTCTCTCTATCCCTCTTTAAGGCACCAAGAATGTACGTGAGTTTGTGAGGTGGGAGGATAAGGCTGTGTGGGGTTTTATAATGGAGAACTCATCATTCAACTCCAAAACTTTATGTATTTTGGCTCTTTTCTTAATTTCTAGTCTAATGATTGATTTTTGAGTAGTAAAACATTTGGTAATATTACACTCCTCCTATTATAAAATTACAAAATGTTAGATAACGGATTAAATATATTTGAATTAAAATAAATGATTTTTCCTATGGTTTAAAAAGCGTTAGGTTTGGGTTTGTCAATTAGTTTTTTTTTTTTTTTTTTTTTTTTTTTTTTGAAAACTATATAGATAACTAACCAACTAATGTAATTATGTATTATGAATGAAATTTGGAAGGTAAATACTATACTTGAAGGTACTATAAAGTATGTGTTCTGTAAAGGATGTCGACAGGCTTCTGAATATTTTGTTTGTTTATATGTTGTGTTCTTATCTACTACTTCTAGTACAGAGTGTCACACATGTATATATTTTATTATCGCTTTTTAATTCTTAATGTTATCTACAATATTTGATGACATGCTTAATTAACCTAGTTTCAATGGACTTCAATTACATGTATTATTGAATGATAAAATTTAGACAAAATTGCAAAAATGGTCCCTATGGTATGCAAAATTTTAGGGTTTTAGTCCAACCCCCAAGTTTTTTGGATTCATGGTTATTTTGGAGTGGTTTGTATGTAAAAATAGTCTCTCCGAAAATTGAAATGACAATAATACCCTTGGGGTATTTATTTTTCATTTTTCTTTCATTTTTTTAAATTTAATATTTATTTATTTATTTTAACAATTAAAAAAATAATAGAGGGCCCACCTCTCTCTCTCTCTCTCTCTCTCTCTCTCTCTCTCTCTCTCTCTCTCTCGTCCCTTGTTTCACCGGATGGGCAACGAAGAAAAGAAAGCGTTGTTGCCCTTTAGATTGTACCCACCGGCTGTCCTCCACCTCTTCTCCAGCATTTTACCGCCGAGCACAACCCCAAACGCACCCACCAGTTAATCTCTCTTCCTCTACTCTGTACCTCTCTTCTCTCTCTCGTTGTACATCTCCGGCGACGAAAGAATCCGGCGAACAAAGGCTGCCGCCCCTGTTTAAGTTTCTCTCTTTCCTCCCTCATTCTTCCCTATCGATCAACAACTCAAAACATCCCCTCGTTTGCAGTGGTCCTCGATTTTGGCTTCGATGAAGTGAGAGGAAGAAGAAATGTTAAACTAGCAAGCTGTTACAACTCCCAGCCATCCTCACTTGGTTCTCCGTCACCTCCAGCACCTCCTCTCTCCGCCTATTGTTGGTGATTTGAAGCCACAGCTCCGATAAGTGAGCTATCAGCCGAGAAGGAGCTCATCGGAAAAACCGGCTGCTCTTCCCTTTTCCACCATTATAGCCGTCTCCACCTTTCCCCCCTCTTGTGACTGCTTAACTACTGCAGAACCACACTCCACCATCGGAGATTCCTGATCGCAACCTTCCATTCGTGGTTTCAGCTTCTCCAAAAAGACGAAGACGGAGACTTGTTCCCTTAGCTCTCAATCGGAGATGATGCAAGTTAAAGCCTGAGAGGGTCGTCGGAGATCGACCACTCTGTCCCTCCTCGCGATTTGAATGACCACCATCGGAACTTCTCATTGCTTCCGATTCGTTTGTTCCTCCAAATCCCCAAACAGATGAAGAAGACGATGCATGTCATTTCCTCTACGAACCCCCTTTCACATGTGCGTTTTTTATTTTTTAAGAGAGAGAGAGAGAGAGAGAGAGAGAGAGAGAGAGAGAAAAGAGAGAGAGGTGGGCCCTCTATTATTTTTTTAATTGTTAAAATAAATAAATAAATATTAAATTAAAAAAATGAAAGAAAAATGAAAAATAAATACCCCAAGGGTATTATAGTCATTTCAATTTTCAGATGGACTATTTTTACATACAAACCACTCCAAAAGGACCATGAATCCAAAAAACTCGGGGTTTGGACTAAAACCCCAAAATTTTGCATACCACAGGGACCATTTTTGCAATTTTGTCTAAAATTTATATGAATACTTTCTTAATCATACTTGTATATTATTTATATCAGATTCGTATAATTCTTGTAAATAAACATGTAATATTATTTTTTTTAACCGACAAATTTAATCTACTCCTAATCTAAACTTAATTTCATATATGTCCACGCCAGGACTTGAACCATCAACCTCAAATAGGGAGGCAACACTTGATACCGTTGGGTTAGAAACCTTTTGGTGATAAACAGGGAATGAAATTGATCGTAGAAATTTTAATAGAATCATCTGGATTTTCTCGTTGATTAAATTTTTGGATCAACCTAAAAATATAGTCAAGAGCTTATTTATGCGCAATAATATGAATCAATGGGTTGGGGGTGCCTTGTATATAATGGGGCCCATAACGGGAAAATAATGAGTGGCTGAAGAGAAGTGGCCGGGTTTTTTTTTTCGTTTTTAATCTGACCGTTGGGAAAGCGACTTCCACGGTGTTAATTGTTTTAATAAACTTTTTATTGAAATTAAATTAGACTAAAACATTGATGGATATAAAAATCTTTACTTTAAACTAAATTTTAATTTTAGTGCATGGGTGCTTAAAGGTTAAAATGGGAAGAACATCAATTGGAATTATTTTCTAAAATTGTACGCTTTCCACTAACATGTCATTATGATGTCTTTGGGACCCATAAGATATATAGTTTTGGAATAAATTGGTCCATGTTTTGTGTAGGGGCCCAAATATCACTTGATCATTATGCATCAATACAGATATAGGTTTTGAAAAAAAAAACAAAAAACAAAAAAAAAAAAACAATTATGTTTAATCATATGGCGATTATATTGGTTTCTAATCTTGACATCAAAAACTCTAAAGGTTATTAAATTTGTAAAGAATTTCTTTCCGTATAATATGAAGTTATTATTTATCGTAGCATACCAACATAATATTGTTTCGTGTATATTTATAATGATTTTCTGTATTCATATTCTTGTACTATATATGATTGAATCATAGGTCGTTTGTAATAATATGTTATATGTGTATAACCTATCTGTTTTTTAGAAATAGAAGTGACCCCCTATAATGCAAGACAACTCATATTTAAGAGATGCCCTTCTGGTATTGGCCTACCTCTTCACATGCACCCTTTCTGCCCCAAACATCCTCATATTTTCCTTTCTTATTATATCCTTCTTTTCTATATATATAAAAAAAGAGAGTATTACATTTTATTAAGCTAAGTTATTTTAAACAAAATATATCAGTCATAAAATAATAATATATTTTTCTTATTTATCTTATTCAAATTACTTTCCTTTCACATTTACAGCAATTATTAAATATAATTTATTTATTTTTGAGTTATTTTATCAGGTTTTTTTTGTCTAAGACACAATACTAGACTATATATGACGCTTAAAAATCAACAATATGTAGTAATCTGAGTATATATTTAGTCATTTTTTGTTGATTTTTAACCAATATACTTATAAATCGTTTTTATTGTTATAATATTGAATAAAATTGTATAAAATTTGCTTGTAACTAAGGAACTATATGAGACAGTTTTGAAAATCGAGCGACCAGTTATCTACCAAAGAAGATAAAAACTTTATGTAAAGAAACGAATAAATTGTTATTTTATATATAAAATACTATAGTTTGGAGTTTGGACATTGGTAGGGTCCAAGATTTCAATACTCAAACCAAAGTTCTATTCCAAATAGATCATTCCAACCGTCCAAACCACAAGCATTAATACACGTGGCATTCATCTGACGTCAAGATTATTTCAAAAGCAAATGGTTGAGACTTCACACTTGAGCATTAGTTTTTTACCTTTTTATGCCAAATCAAATTATGGAACGAAGAAAGCTAATTTCCGTTCGTTACCAAAGTCTTTGGACGATATGTTCTATAAATTATTATTTCAAAAATTAATGAGATAAATTGTTTTTTTTTTTTTTAAAAAAAAACAAATCTATTGTATTTTTAAACTACTTCTAATTTCATCTATGATTTAAACCCTCGACCTTAAGAAAAAATAGGACAACACCTGATATCAATGAGGTAGAAGCCCTTTGGTAATCAGATAAATTGTTATATAATATGTAACATATATGATTAATTTAACCATAGTCGAAAAAAGTTTGCTAAATGTTTCTCCAAAATTAATTATTCTAGTTCCGAAAATCCAAAAAATTCCATATTAGAATTGAACATTAAATAATGCAAAATTAATTATTATGGATTATAATACATCTAAAAACTACAATATTAATTTCTCTTATACAGAAATCCTTTACATTACAAAATATAGATTATATTAAACAATTTAAATCTTCAATGTATTTTACTGAGGTGGATATTACAACATTATCATCGACAATATGATATGAATTAGAACATAATTAGGACGAATAAATAATACCATAATTTGATGTTGATTCTGATTGTGTTATTATTAAAAATTCATTGGTTAGTTGTTAGATTCTAAATTGATAATGTAAATTATAACCTTGGTCTATTAAAGAATGTAAGGCTCATCATCTCATCTTTTTATTTCTCATCTATTCAAAAAGTCAACAATTTTTGAAATACCAAAAATTTGTCAAATATCAACATCGACTATGTTCATTATTAATGCCAAAAATTTGCCAAATATCAACATCGACAATAATGCAGCCCGTATAGTTGTGATCAACAGTATAACAATGTAATAACAAATGATTCACTGTATGCAATCCTATTTGTCAGATTACAAAATCAATCCCTTCCAGTCGACTTAATGAGTATATATATATACGATACTACCACCCACAAAAACGAAAAACCCTGATATTGGGTCAACTCAGTAACCATGTCAAAAGTTTGTATAAAGTCACTAGTGGAATCTGCATTTCGAGTTTACTCATGGACCATATTGGATATCCCTTTTTTGACTAGAGAATTATTAATCACTTGCTACCGAATCAACTTAGTGAGTTAACACACTGACATGACGCATCTATGATAAATATAGAGTAAAAGTGATGGGTTTTATAGATAACAAAAATCATATTTTGACAGAAAATATAAAACCTTAAATTCGCATACATCCTAAGAATCTAGGTTTTCACTACTGAATACAATAACCTATTGAACATCAAGAACTCTACAAGAACCTTATGATTTTCGAAATTAGTTGTAACGTCCCAAAATGTAAGTCCAAAAATTTCATTTTAATAATAATAAAATCATCATCCAAAACATTTTCATAAAACCATAAAGGAAAATCAAAGTAAGTCAATCAATCATCTTAATACATCAGAATCATATAAAACGGAAGTCATGGTGTGTGTGTGATGCGATCACCCCGAGCTCTTCCCTTTCGATCTGGAAGTACCTGAAACATAAACTGAAACTGTAAGCAGGAAGCTTAGTGAGTTTCCCAAATACCTCATACCATACATATCAAACATACAATGGGTCATGCCCCACAACCATCGGGCCCCGCCCGGCATCGAGCCCGCTCGGAAAAGATCTGTCAAAACATGAGATGGGCCTCGCCCATCACATTCATAAGGCCCCGCCTGGCATCGGGCCCCTCCCGACATTCATACATACACATAAACACATGCAAGAATCACCAAGATAAATAGCATACAATACACCCATAAGGTCTCGCCAGGTATCGGACCCCACCCGGTATACATATTGCATGCAAGAGTCACATAGACAACTAGCATCCTAATCATAATAAATCATGGGTCGGCCTTAGCGACTTCGACCCGTTAAGCACAGTGAGGAGACCCACCTCAAACTGATGAAACAACCAAATGAATGCTCGGACTGCTGATCCGGGAAACCTCTGCACTAAATATCATCGAATAATACCCTAATTAATAATTAGGTCATAAACCATAACTAGGAATCTCATTCATTTGTCCAACTCCCAGGGTAAAAGACCATTTTACCCATTCCTCACTTGGCCCAACCCAATGGCTCTAAAAGCCCAATATGGCCCAAATTCCTAAATAACACCCAAAGCCCATTATGGGTCCAAATCCAAGAAGGCCCAAAGCCTAACAATGACCCAAAGTCGAAAGGACTAATGGCCCAACAAGGCCCAAAACCCTAGTAGTCCAAATATGGCCCAAAACCCAAAAGTCAACAAAAGTCAATAGCAGTTGAGTACGCCCGGCATACTCAGACTTACACCCAGCGTACGCCTTCTTTGGCCAGTACGCGCAACGTACAAGCTGGGTACGCCTATCGTACTCTACAACCAACCTGAATCACCATTAAGTGCTTAACCGGTTAAGCCACGATGTCTAATTCTCACATCTGTTCCTAAATGATGTCTTAACACGTAAAGTTGTCAACTTTACTCCTTTACATGTCTTAATGGGACCCAATACTCAATAAAATCCATAATAAGCACCCAAACTCATGCATGGTCCAATATAACTAATCAAGATTGCATTTTTATGAACAACGGACCTAAAAATGCTAAGATCTATCATCGTTTAAGTTCATTATCGTTATTATGAACTTATAAACAAGATTTATCAATAATTCCAAGTCGTTATACCGATTGATATACTTACGGGAGAGATGTCTAGAATGGTCACGTTGGCTTGGTTGTTGGATTTCAGAAAAGCTATACGCCGAAATGGTTATGCCTCCCAACTGTCCTGCCTGACTGATCCTTACTTGATAGATCTTGAAGTAGACTTTGAATTAATTATGAAAATAGACTAATAATTAGTCGCAATAAATATTAGACTAAGACTTAGTGATAATGATACTAGGTTTCGTCAAAGAAAAAGACAGTTGCTAGAAGCGAAGCGCTGTCCGAATTTCGAGTCGTCAATTTACCAAGTGAGTACATAGTTACTTTCATCTTACACATAGATATGAAATATTTAATATAAATACATGTTATATGTGTCTATTATCCGTGTTCCTGATATCTATGCTAGATGAATGATTTATACATGTTTTACTTGATTTAAACTGTATATGTATTTTTATACCAATAAATATATTGGGTAAAGATGGGTAGATGAAAGACGATATAGATGATGATAGATGAAAGATGATATAGATGATGAGAGATGAAAGATGAAATAAATGATGAGAGGCCTTGACTTTAAAGATGACGTCATCTAGCAGAGTATAAATGATAACCACGGACTATTCTAGACAATCCAGTGGAACGATGGCATGCTCGCAACCTGTAGGTGTTTTTGAACTAAGTGTTCATCAGAAGTACTCTAAAAACCCATTGACATGTATTGTGGGTGGACTCCCTAAAATAATACTGTCAATAAAGAAGATAAACCCTGGAAGCTATGGACTTGGTGCCTATTAAATAAACACTGGAAACTATGGACTTAGTGTCTAATAGATAAACACTGGCAGCTATGGACTTAGTGCCCATTAAAACCCTGGAAACGATGGACTTCGTGTCTATTCCTTAGGAATAAATATAGAAGTAAAACCTACTAACACTTATCATGGAGGAATCCTTGAACTGTTACTGTCATGATAAATGATCCTTAGGGCAGATCCTTAAGAATAAAAGAAGATAATGGGGATGGGAAATTTGGTTAATTGTTTGATGATTAAACATATTAATTATATTATTGTGGGTTGAAACCCCTATGTACTCACCAGGTTTCCCAACCTGACCCACTCAGTTTATTGTATCACATGTAGCGATATTAAAGATACATTATGCTGAAAGATTCAAGAAGTATTAGGTCACTAGTTTAATTACTGTAAAGCTTGTAATATTTTGTTATGCTTATGTTTCTGTATTGACGATGACATCCCAATGTTTTAATATAAATAAAATACATTTCTTCGAAAATGCTTTGATAATATCATTATCATGTTTTCTGGGAACAAATTCCGCAATATTATTCTTCAAAATGATACTCTGATTTTTAAATAAGCATAAACAAATCGGTCTTTTCTGGCCGTGAAATTGGGGATGTCACAATGCCCTACAACCATCGGGCCCCGACTGGTATAGAGCCATGCTCGAAACAGATATGTCAGAACTTGAGATGGGCCCCGCCCATCACATTCATCAAGGCCTGCCTGGCATCAGGCCCTGCCCGACATTTATATAGACACATAAACACACGCAAGAATAACTAAGATAAATAGCATACAATAAACCCATTAGGCCTCACCTGGCATCAGACCCCCCCTGGTATACATATCACATACTACACATGAAAGATTCACACAGACAAATAGCATCCTAATCATAATAAATCATGGGCCAACCTTGGTGCCTTCGACCCGTCAAGCACAGTGAGGAGACTCACCTCAAACTGATGAAACAACCAGATGAATGCACAGACTGTTGATCCGGGAAACCTCCGCACTAAATATCATCGAATAATACCCTAATTAATAATTAGGTCATAAACCATAACTAGGAATCCCATACATTTTTCCAACTCCCAGGGTAGAAGACCATTTTTCTCTTTCCTCACTTCGCCCAATAACCATGGCCCAACCCAATGGATCCAAAAGCCCAAAATGGCCCAAATTCCTAAATGACACCCAAATCCCATTATGGGTTCAAACCCAAGAAGGCCCATAGCCTAACAATGACCCAAAGTCAAAAGGACTAGTGGTCCAACAAAGCCTAAAACCATAGTAGTCCAAATATGGACCAAAACCCAAAAGTCAACAAAAGTCAATGGCAATTGAGTACGTCCGGCGTACTCAGACTTATGCCTAGCATACACCTTCTTTGACCAGCACGTGTAGCGTACGAGCTGGGTATGCCCAGCGTACTCCACAGCCAACCCAAATCACCATTAAGTGCTTAATCGGTTAAGCCACTATGTCTAATTCTCATATTTGTTCCTAAATGGCGTCTTAACACGTAAAGTTGGCAACTTTACTCCTTTTCATGTCTTAATGGGACCCAATACTCAATAAAATCCAGAATAAGCACCCAAACTCATGCATGGTCCAATATAACTCATCAAGATTGCATTTTTATGAACAAGGGACCTAAAAAGGCTAAGATTTATCATCCTTATCTTCTGGAGCAGCTCATACTCACATGCATGACTTAAAGGACCATAAAAAGCACAAAAACAACCCCTAACTAGATCTAACAAAACAAACCATCAAGTTAAAGAGCTTTATACCTCAAAGAGCTTTCCAACTTGATGATGATTCTGGATCCACAAGCTCTAGCCACACCAATGCAACTTCCACGAGTTCCTCTTCCTTCAAAATCACCAAAAACACCCTCAAAGTTCACTTCTAAGCTCAAAACACTCAAAGGGAAATTAGGGTTTCGTTATTAGGGTTTGGAGAGGTGGAGGCTGGTCATAGGAATGTCCAAGAGTGAATTAAGTTGTTTAAATAGGGTACAAACCCTAAAAATTATCATTTGCCCCTAGTGACCGTACGCCTAACATACATGGGTTTCCTCCGCGACCAACTTTGACCCAGTACGCCCAGCGTACTCATAGCGTACGCCCAGCGTACTCGACTAGGGACTAAAACCATGAATCTTCTGAAGGCTATAACTTCTTCGTTCTAAGTCTGATTTTGACGCTCTTTATATCCACGGAAAGGTAATGAGAAGCTATAAAATTCTACCAACTCTCCTTTGCCTTAAAACTTCCTGAGCTTAAATCCAAAATTAATAAAAGGCCCGAACTATCACTTTATAGTTATACCATTGGGCTCCAAAACACAACCTGAACTCTCGGATCACCTAATCTGCATTATCCACATCCAAGGGGTCTAAAACTCTCCTTCCTCAAGGCATATAGCCTTATGACAACTGATCTTCAGGTGATGGCCCCGAATTAGGAAACGATTCGAATAGGGTGTTATAACTCTCCCACACTTAAATTTGATTTTGTCCTCTAAATCACATTCTTACCATCCTCCTGGAACCCAAACGCTCCGAACAGTACCTCTTGATTCCCTGAATCACCAGAAAGGATGTTTCATACTCTTAGCGACGCTCCAAGGCTGCCATCGAAACCCAACCTTGTCAGAACTCGTACTACTAATGGTGAACAAATCATACTCCTATTGAACTAGCACCTCACTGCTATATTTTCGAAACCCCCAAAACTTTTCCTGACATCCACACAGGTAGGACCATCCCGAAACATAACCACTAGGAGCCCACACTGCAATCTGAACTGAAAATGTTCTTTTGGTCCTATTCTATCCAAGTGGTACCTTTGACAGATAGATTCCTTAACTATATATTAATGATGAAACGATCTTTCGACCCTCAACGCGATTCCCGCCAATTTGCCAACCTGATACGTAACCCATATCCTGAAATCTAAAGATTTACACTTGCATTTTAACTGAGGATTAGAACCATGTCCTTTGTCCTTCGCAAATAATTGTGAATGTTCTTAACTGTTGTCCAATGAGCTCTACCAGGATTTCCCTAATAGCGACTGACCATGCTCAAAGCAGAGGATACATCAGGGAGAGTACAAGTTATAGCATACATGATCGATCTTACAGCGGAAGCATAAGGGACTCGACTCATATCAACTATCTCTTCATCCGTACTTGGGCTTTAAGTCTTACTCAATTTGGCATTGCTCTGAATAGATAGTTCTCCTTTCTTGGAATTTCCATACTAAACCGTTTTAGTACTTCTTCCAAGTATGTACTTTTACTAAGTCCAATTAGTCTGTTTTTTCCAAGCCAATATTTCACTTCTTGCAAGGTTGGAATGTCGTTTCCCATGAGTAGTATGTCATCAACATACAATACTAGAAACGTTACTATACTCCCACTAGCTTTGACATACACACAAGACTCATCCTCACTCCTAGAAAAACCAAATTCTTTGACTTTTTCATGGAATCAAAGATTCCAGCTGCAAGATGCTTATTTCAATCCATAGATGGATTTCTCAAGCTTGCACACTCTATTGGAAACTTTGCATGAACAAAACCCTATGGGTGACTCATGTAAACATCTTCAACTAACTTCCCATTAAGGAAACCAGTTTTGACATCCATCTGCCAAATTTCATAATCATGAATGGCACCTATGGCGAGCATTATCCTAATAGATTTTATCTTAGCCACTAGTGAGAAAGTCTCATCATAGTGAACCCCTTGGGTTTGAGTAAAGCCCTTCGAAACCAGTTGTGCCTTGAAAGTGTGCACATTTCCATCCATGTCGGTCTTCTTCTTGAAGATCCATTTGCAACCAACTATCTTTCGACCAGGTTGTTGATCAACCAAATTCCAAACTTAGTTGTCATACGTGTGTTGGATTTTAAGCACTATAACACTCCTATGGTGCACATGCAACCCTAGATGCTTTGGATCTATGTTTTCTCTAATTATACATGCAATTTCATTTTTCCAAAGCACAAATTCTAACTAGCATACAATAGAGGATATGCAATGTAAAACTCATAGTTAGATGAATACCTCTTGATGTAGTTGTAGTTCTTGGCCTTTCATGAGCTTAGCACCTCAAGTGGGATGCCTCAAATGGTTCACAAGCACCATGAACAAAAGAGGACTTTGAGAGAGAGATTAGGCACACCAAAATCAGTTATGTGAACTCTAAGAAAACTTGTGTAACCGATTTTGGCTAAGGGGTATCATTTATATAGTGTAGGATTCCAAGAGTCATGGGTAAACCCTAATCCATACACTTGGGTTATGATCCATATCTCATGTGGGCTAACTCTTCATGGATACTTACATAAAACTTAGCCCAACATGGATCAATAGCCCAAACACTATATATATCACTGATTTACATAATCAGTCCTCGTTAATTTAATTAGCCTCTTTTGATCACTAAATTAATTCCAAATTAATTCTTGATCAATACTAATTACATAATATGATTTCTCAATTGATATATTATACTTGTAATATATTAATAAATCATAAATAACCTCTTTCTCAAATATCCATCGTATCAGATTGTTCTGGTGAAGGCAACCCAAATGGACCATGCTACTCTCGGGTCAAGTACATACCAGTTATAGTTATGGGCTTAGACACCTAATCCAACAACATGGACTTGATCTCGTTGTCCATTGCCTCTTTCCACTTAACTGCCTCAGGGCCTGACATTGCTTCCTTATAGTTAGCTACCTCATCCAAATTTATCAGCGTTTGATCATTGATAAACGTATCACCTTCTACAGATATATGGAAATCATAAATATAAGGTGGCACGCTAACTCTATTGGAATGACGAAGAGGTAATGAATTATCAATTGGTTCAACATAAGTCTTGTCCTCTAGTTGAGCACTAGTATCATCTAAGGTTCCTTCATTTCTTGACTCTTGAATCTCTTCAAGGTAGATTGTACTCCTAATGTCCTCTTTGCATATGTGCTCTCTCTCGCGAAAGACTCATCTTCATGCTACAAAGACTACGTTTTCACTAGGTCTGTAGAACAAATATCCAAAAGACTTTAGTGGGTAGCCAGTGAAAATACATCTCTCACTTCTGGCTTCCAGCTTGTCATGAGTCTCTCGTCTAATGAAAGCTTCACAACCCCAGACTTTGGTATGTGCTAACGAGGGAACATTCCATGTCCACATCCCGTGAGGTATTTTGGCAACCTTTTTAGTAGGGACAAGATTGAGGATATGGGCGGCTGTCTCTAAGGCATACCCCAGAAGGAAATAGGAAGAGTGGCTCAACTCATCATGGAACGAACCATATCCAACAAGGTTCGATTGCGCCTCTCAGCCACACCATTAATTTTTGGTGTCCTAGGAGGAGTCAATTATGAAACTATTCCACATTCTTTGAGGTAGTCGTGGAACTCGATACTAAGATACTCTCCTCCTCTATCAAATTGGAGAATCTTTATCTTCCTACCTAATTGATTCTCGACTTCATGCTTAATCTCTTTGAACTTTTCAAATATTTCTGATTTATGTTTGATCAAGTAGATATAACCATATCTGCTATAATCATTCGTAAACGTTACATAAAACCGATTAGCATCTCTTGTGATGTATCTGAAGGTCCCACACACATATGTGTGCATGAGATCCAACAAACCTTCACCTCTTTCACAAGATCTAGTGAAAGGTGATTTTGTCATGGTACCCAAAAGACAAGATTCACATTCATCATTTAGGCTTAGGTCAAATGACTCCAAGACTCCATCCTTTTGGAGTTGGGCGATGCGTATCTTGTTAATGTGCCCAAGACAACAATGCCACAAGCATGTCTTGTCTAAAGCATTATATGAATCAATGTGAAATACACTATTGCCTAATCTATCAACATAAGTCACAGTTTCATACACACCATTACAAGGTAAAGCTTCAAATATAAAAACACAATTTTTATAAACAAGAATTGAACCATTCAAATCATTAAATGAGTAGCGAAAACCTTGTCTACACAAATCATGAAATGAAATAATGTTTCATGTCATTTCTGACGAATAACAACAATTTATCAAATCTAAACTAACTTCACTACTAAGCATAAGTTGATAAGTCCCAATCTTGGTCACATAAGAAGATCGCCTATTGCCCATGATTAGATTCATTTTCCCATGCTCCACCTCTTCACTTTCTCTTAGCCCATGCAATTCAGAACAAATGTGAAAACCACATCCTGTATCAAGGACCCAAGAATGAGTAGATGGTGAGTTATTAGTTTGAATAGTGTATATACATGCTGACGATGGATTAACCTTGCCATCCTTGATTTTTTTCAAGTATTTGGGGAAGATCCTCTTCCAATGGCCCTTGTCATTGCAATAGTAACAAGTGGCCTCTTAGGGTCACTAACAGCTAGAATGTCTGAGTTAGGCCTCGCCTTTGTCCCATTGCTTGATGACCCTGAATGGGCCTTGTTCTTCCAGTTAGCGGAGCAGCCTTCCTTTTCTTCCCTTTTTCCCTTTTCAAAGGCGAGAACGGTAGCATTAGTAGAAGGGGCTGAACTCTTTCTCTTCAGTCCCAACTCAGCAGTCTATAGCAAGTTTTGGAGTTAGGCCAATGTGGTTTCTGTGTTGTTCAAATGATAAGCTAATATAAACTGATCATAACAACTTGACAAGGAGTTTAAGACCATGTCAATGGCCAATTCCTCGTCAAAATGCACATTGAGATTAACAAGGCGCTCCACGTATCTTTTCATTCTCTGCACGTGGTTGCAAACAGACTCTCCTTCTTTCATCTTGCAAGCCATGAGGGACTTGACCACTTCAAATATCTCTTGACGAGCTTTCTTGTGGTACTTTTCCACAAGGTCATTGTTCTTCTCAAATGATCAGTAGTCCTCATAGAATCTCTGTAATTTAAGAGTCATTATGGCGACCATGATGCAAGCAAATTTTGTTGCATCATCGTAGTGTTTCCTGTAGGAGGCTAGTTGTTCAGAAGTAGCAGTGGCTTCATCGACTTCGACGGATTTTTCTTCAAGGAAATATTCTTTGCCCTCGAATCGAAAAGCCATTCTGATGTTGCGCATCCAATCATTGTAGTTGGAGCCATCAAAGGTCACTTTGGACACGATAGAGAGTAGGGAGAAACTCGAGTGGTGGGTAGACGATGATAGAGTAGAAGCATCAACAGGAGTAGACATCTATAGATAAAAAGAATAGTTTTAGTTAGATGACAATTATCCTTAAGATTTTAACCCATAAAAAATTATTAAGGCAAGGATCCAAAATAACAACTTAGAACTAAGAAGAGGGATGACATAATCTTGCGGATTTATGAAGGTAGGTAAAAGCAATTTACCAATTTCAAACTATGAAATTCCTAGATCTTTTAAGATTCATTGAATCTATCAATGACATGTTTAATCTCAGATTATGCTCTTCTATTTGTGACTGGGATACCAAGGATCACAAACAAGATGTGAATAATCATACGAATGTGATTGGCACTCTCGATGTCATTTATCATCTCATATTAATGTGTTGGGTAGCCACACGCGCTCCATTAATCAATGATAATTTTCGTGATGCCCATTATTACTCTTTATAGTGACTATTAGTGTGCCGGTTAACCACGTGCGCTCCAATAACTGCTATAAAGTATAACGTGCAATTTTACGGATTAACATATTTTTCATATTTTTCCTAAAGTAACCAAGAGTGGGATTTTAAAAAAGGTATAGTTACTTTAATAGCATTATAATTTTAATGAAGTTATGTCCTATCAAATCTGTTCGGCCAACGACCCTCCACCATACAAGAGAGCGGTGGGTAAAAATGGATACCCAATGATTGTCATTTTATAAGCCGCTTCCTTAAACTCCTCTTATAGTCTGACTCTGTGAATGAGGCGTACTGGCGATTTGACTGAATTAGTCTTATACATATAGTAATTATTAAAATTTTAATTTTACATATAGTATTAGGTGTATTTTAAAACTTTTTCAAAATACTAGGTTTAAATTAAATTTTCGAAATTAAGATCTAATTTAATTTTTTTTCGAAATCAATTTAATTTAAAATAAACCAATAAGATTTAATTTTTATCTTTTAATTAACAATTAATTAAATTAATTCAAATCTTATAAGGATTAAATAATTATTTACTGTTACCTATTAATTAAATAATTTAAGTTTAATACTAATCTCTTCCCAACTAGATTTTCGAAAATTCAGAGGGATAAGGGTTATCCAATTTTATTTAATTATCCTATTTTAAAAAATTTAAAAACAATAATTATCAAACAAGGAAACCCTAGAAATTTCGAAAATTAGGGTGGAGGTTAGGGTTTCAAGAACCCTAGCCAAAATCGAATTTTTAGTGCTTTAGGGTTTAAATTCTATAAACCCTAATCTTGATCTATTCAACTATTACACAAATCAATTGAAAACATACTCTCTGATACCACTGATGGGTTTTATAGATAATAAAAATCATATTCTTGCGGAAAATATAAAACCCTAAATTTGTATACACCCTAAAGATCTAGGTTTTCACTATTAAATGCAAAAATCTATTGAATATCAAGAACCCTATGATTTTCGAAATTAGTAATAGGGTTTTCGAAACATACCTTTTTTTATTATGCTAGTAGATAATCAAATTAAAATCCTTCTTGAAATTACTTGGAAGCTAGCACCAAAAATCTCGTATCTCTGATGGTTCACACCCAACCCTAGTATCAAGGAGGCTTAAAGAGAGAGGAGATGGGAGCTTCAAAATTTCGGCCATTGGATTATAAGAAGGAGTGAAAGAAATATAAAGGTCAGGGAGGTCTTTATATAGCTGAAGGAAACTTGGGGCCAAAGCTACGATTTTTGAGAAAAGGCCTAGATTAATTAATATAATAATCAAGTTGCCTTATATTCTTATCTCTTACCCTATGGACGAAAATTCTAGGCTATTCCTAACCAAATTTTGTCCACCTCATCCCATGAGGTTCTAGAGCCTTCTTTCTTCAACATTAAATAAATAACCAAATAGTCTTTGTACTTTTAATTAATCCAAATTAATCCCACAACTAATTCTAATTAATTTCTGATTAATTATTAATTAAATAATATGATTTCTAAATAATATATTAATCATATAATAAATTAAGAAATTAGTCTCTCTCTCTCTCTCTCTCTCTCTCTTTCTCTCTCTCTAAAAGTCAACCTATTCAATTACTAGGTTTGAGGTCAACCCAAAAGGACTTTGCTAATAATTAAAGATTATATTAATTTAGTTATTGGCGTAGACACCTAATCCAACATATGCACAAAGATTTCTTGAACATTAAAGTTAGTCTTAACGAACAACCTTAAACCTTTTAGGGAACTTATACTAATTAACAAGCCATGATCTTGATTCACCATCATTGCCATTTTTTACAACATATTGAATAGATTCACTTTCACACAACCAATATTGTTACATGTAATTAGTAACATAACAAAGATAGCTCATTTCTATTCATCTATTGAATGATATCCTGTCAGGTTCACCACTTAACCATAGAATCTCGAGATCCCCTCGATCTCTTCTTTCCTAATTCCCTACATCATGTGTGTATAAGGTGTTGTTTCTTTTTTACTGAATACATAAAGAACGACTTAATAGAAAATGTAAGAATAAAATGAGTCTCTCTGCAACTTTTCAACAAATTTGCCATCATTTACTTATCTGCTCCTGTTTCCAAGGTATACAATCATTTTGTCAAATATTTTTAAGCATCATTTATCCAGACACTGTTAGATTCCAAATAAATTCAAGTTAAACTCAAATGTAGAATGTTACCTATAGTAAAAGGAACAATGCATATCCATCACATTCAATGCAAGGGAAGTTATAAGAAGACATGTATAATTTCATAACAAATGAACTAAAAATACAGTAAAAAACAAAAATAAAATAGTATTATAGATACTAGATCTTTCTTACCTAATCCATAAGCACGCATTGCCCATAAAAAATATCCAACTCGAATGTGCTTTTTCGCCAGCCAATCATACATACATTAAGTAAGTGTATCCAATTGTATTATCAGAATAAATCAGAAAATGAAAAATAATAAAAGATGAAATACATAAATGAACCTGAGTGAAAATGCGATTAATAGTCTGGAATGTCACCAAAAGGAAACATAGGTATCTTTTAAACAACATTTATATTTATTTTATACACACAAAACTTTATCTATACACCACTTATTATGTTAAATATCACTTCACAACAACCTTCTCATGTATTCATAGGCATAACACAAGGTGGTGGTGTTGCTGCTATGCCTCTAACCCTGCTCGGTGAAACCTGCTTGAGAATGGATTTGACAGCCATACATAAAAACATGGAAAATTTAGCCTACAAAGATGATAAGGGAGCAACAACCGAGGTTTTGCTCTTTTGGTTTGACCTTTTCTTTTCAAAGTCAACTTTCATGGCATTCATGATTTTTTTTTGAAAATGGCTTGCAACTCTCTTTCTATACGTGGTCAAATTAGATGTAGGAAATGTTGAACTCCAAGAAGAAACGGGATGTGGCAAATGTCTTGAATTTTCAAACTGCAATAGACAAATTATGTGCAGGCTGTTGAAAATGTCTTACATTTCCTTCAATAATGAAAAACGAAACTATCTTACTTGGCTTTTGTTGTGAACAAATCACCATTCTTCCAAAATATGCAAAAAAAAACACTAACTAAACATATGTATTTAATACTCCCAAATCCAATAATGATTTATTTACACACTGATCTTTCATAAAACAATGGTTAGAAGGCTAAATGCAAGAGATAGCAATACCGTTTCATTTATTTATGTTAGAAAATAGGGGTAGAAACACTTGGAAATTCTAAAAATCGTGTATAACACTTTCAGATTAAAGTATTTGGGTGGTACTTCCAATATTTAATCGGATAAGACTCAGAAAAAAAATTAGAGAAACAGAAAAGAGAATGTTCAAGATGTTATGAAGAAGAAGAAGAGTCCCAAAACTGATTTCGAAAATGATCATATAACAAGAAAAACTTCATGTCTTAAATCTGTCACATGACAGTTTTATGTCCTAAAATTGTCCAAAAACGGTCATAAACTAACTTAAATCTGGGTCTAGAATATGGATCACAAAACCGGGTGCATTTACCAAAAATTCGGATTTCTGATGCATTTACCAAAATCTCGACCCCAGCCAGGGGCTCTGGCTCTAGGACCCCGCCAGGGGCTGCCGCCCCTTGGACCCCACTCCCAGGGGCGCTTCCCCCGGATCCCCGTTATTTCAGGAGCTTCACCCCTAAATAGCAGTATACTTTCCACAAAGACAAAATTAAACAAATGTGCACTGTGCACCATACCGATTTGTTCAATAGTTGTCAAAGTGACATTGATCAACAAATTAACCCCATTACACTTAAATAATATTAGTGATATAAAATCACCAACAATTTATGTATTAATAGCATTCTATTTTAATATAACCTTGGAGAATGCCCAAAATGCCAAAATACACAAAGAATCAAAGTAACATCCTACTTGAAGATAACATTTGAGAATGCACTAAAGGTTAAAATACACAAACAATCAAAGACGTTTTGTTTCTTATAAATTTATTTTCCCACAAAAGACACTCCAATATCTTCCGCTTCTGAATCTGCGCTTTTTTCTGAAATTTTACCAGCCTCATCAAAACTGCCCACATTATAAAGAAGCTCTCTCCACATCTTCATATGCGCTCTATTTAGTTTTGAAATCCTCTTTAAAGCTTCAAGGCAAAGCTTAGCATCATCAAACTTTGTACAATTTTTTCCCAATGTACCCCACAGGGTATCTGAATAAGAGTTTTGGTGTTCCTTATCCATAAAACTAGGATTCATTATGACCAGTTGATATTTTTCTTCTAAAGAACCTATTTTGGCAATCACATCGATCATTCCATTAAAGTGTTTAAGATCGACTGTTATCCCAAACTTATGCACCATTGATAAGAAAATAACTTTTGCCTCCTTGTCCAGCCCTGATTGATCACAAGAAAATAGAATCCCTAGCCATGTTTTCTCATTTGGATTGAATCCCTCCATCCTTATTTTATTGAAGGCTAAACTGCTTCTTTCATCATGCTTTATACTCCATAAACATAAATCAATCTATTATAGGAATACACATTCAACATAGCCATTATCATCAAACACTTTAATAGCCATTATGATCCAAGCACACCTAACATAGTCTGATATAAGAAAAACATTTACCCTTACACCATATATACAGTTCTTCAAAGCATACGAGTGTATCATGGAACACAAATTATGATCCTCCACTAAAGAGAGAATTAGTGTTAATGTATGTTCATTAACTTTTAGAGACCTTGATCTTAAAAAGTCGAGAAACATTTTTTGCATAATATCTTTGGATGTAGTGTTGGCAATCACATCGATCATTTAAGATCGACTATTATCCCAAACTTATGCACCATTGTTAATAAAATAACGCTTGCCTCCTTGTCCAACCCTGATTGATCACAAGCAAATAGAATCCCTAGCCATGTTTTCTCATTTGGCTTGAATCCCTCCATCCTTATTTTATTGAAGGCTAAACCGCTTCTTTCGTCGTCCCTTCTACTCTATAAGCATAAATCAAAGTAAAACCTCCATACCCCCTACCACGTCCGACAACATGTTATAGTTTACAATGTAAAACCTCCATACCCCCTACCACGTCCGACAACATGGAATACAAGCATACAAGTGCAGCTTTCATGTACTGATTGAACACTAATCCAAATTTCAACAGGTAATCATGACATTGTCTTCCTAATAAAAGGTGCCCAACGTTTAAACGAGAAGAAAGCACCAATCTAGATATATATTCGTTAGGTAGGCAAGACTCATCGTGATCTGAAACCATTGATTTAAACAATCTAACAACTTCAAAAGCAAACCCATCACTTGGATTTTTTCATGAGTGATATATTATTGTAGTTCTATATTCACTTTTATGGATTGCCAGCTGTTGTCATAGAAGTAACATGAAAGCCTTTTCAGTTTTTGCTAATTCATTTGACTGGAAACAACTCACTGACTTTATACAACTTTGGTATGTAGATGTACCTGAAATAATAAATCAATAAATAAATACAAGAAACATTATAATCTTATAATTACAATTAGATGACACATTATATAGCAAGTTGAACGAATTTCGAGAAATAACAATGTATATTATTCTCGCAAGCATTATGCAGTGTACTTTATTTTTTCATAATTTTCGTACTTTTATCTGTAAGGTACTTTATACATTACGTATAATAGCAATGTAGCTAGTACGAGAAAAGACTGAAAGTACGTTCCTACTATGAGTAGCGAATTGTGAGTGTGTTGCTAATATGTGTAAAGAAAATTTGTGTGTGTTAACATTATAAGCTACGTAAATGTAAGTTTATTGCTATCATCGGTTAAAACTAGAAGTACATTGATATGATGGGTAAAAGATAAAATGCATTACCTATATTGGACAAGTTGGGGTTAACCAAGGTGTCTAACAAGGAGGTCTTTGGTTCAATCGCAGACATATACTAACTCTCTGTTCTAAAAAAAACCTATATTGGTTAAAATAGTAAAGTATGTTGTTATTTTCTATTATTTGCCCTAAGAAGTTTTGTAACCATTACACATAACAACCAAAAAAGTTCTTATTGGCAACACCATCAATCGACCTAATATAAAAATTATTTACCATTGCTCCTTGATCCAATCGTGAAGAGCATAAGTGTTATTGTATTTTACTCTTGTTAACAATATAGACGGTGTACATTACTTCTTACCCATCATAGCAATAAACATACATTACTTTTACAATAATAACAATGTACTTTCTTTTTTACTTATAATAGTTAGAATTTTGATCTTGGAAGATGTTGGAATAAATATTTTGTTATTTAATATACTTTGAAGAGTGGAGTGTTACGACAAGTCAAGGAATCATAAATTATCTTATTTTAGGTGTAATATTTTAAAGAGATAAAAAATAACAACGTACTTTTAATTATTTGTTTATTGTAGCATCTACTTTAATTTATTTCTATTACAACATTATGGTTTCAATTTTAATCATAATCACTTTTACTCAAACGCTTGAGACTAACGTTAATTAAATTTCTAAAATACCCTTCAATAATATCATCAATAAGAATCTTTTACCTAAAATGGAAATGTTGCAATTACAAAGAGATTATAGGTGAAACTTTAAACCACATTAAGTATTATAAAGATTGTTCCACCAACCATCTTCAATTATATTATAAAACAACTTTGATAGGTTTTATCATGAGTTAGTTAAAACAACATCTTCAATTATATTATAAAACAACATCGGCATGTGTTATCACGAGTTAGCTAATTGTCAAATAAATCACATATAATTACATGAAAAAAAGAAACGAAAAATATGATTGGCAACAAAATATTAATATTCAAATATGTAACTCCTAGCATCAATCAAATAATATTCTAAACTTGGCAAAACAAATAGGTGAAATTGAAATAAAACCATTTAATTAAAAAGCAAATTTTGGTCTAAACTATTCACATAATTTAAGTCATCCACAACATACACCCCAAAAGATAAAATTAGATAACAAGTCTAAACATTCATCGAATTCACAGTTTTAGTCAAATAATTTCCAGAAAATGAAAATGGTGTCATTTAAAAGAAGATGAAAAAAAGTCAAAACCCTACACCAAAATAATACACAGACTTACTCCAAATGGCTGTGTAAACTGCCATTTTTGTAGAGAAATTAGACTTCAAGTGAACCCGTTGTAGCGAAATAAATAAAAATGACTACAGAAAAGAGCCATAAATTAAAATGTAAGCATATTTTCAACAAATTTGAAAATTTAGGGTTTTTTCTAAAAAACTGATCATTCATTTTATCAAAAACTCATCTCGGTAGTCATCAATCTAAGGCAAGTGGAAGAAGAACGAACAAAAAAATCACATTCATATCCATCTCAAGTATCACCCATAAAAGATAAAGTTTAATGGTTATCAAATGTTCTATTAAATATATCGGCCATCAATGAAAAATCCAACAGAGAAAATACAAAAATAAACAAACAAACCAATTTCAAAATCCAAATAAACTAATTGAAAAGAAATTGATTTCTGATTAGAAACCGAAGTGACAAAATAGAGAGATACTCAAATGCGATTATCGAATAGATTTTTCAAATCTCCGAAGAAATATGTGATTTTTTACGGAAACATGGGAAGGAGAATTAGCAAACACAAGAGTAGAAAATATGGCAGAAAAAACAAAGCAAAGCCTAGGAAAAAAACGCACACAGTAAAATTTAGAACATTGGGTGATTAAACATAGGATCTATAAAACGATATTTTCCATGGTTTCTTAGGGAGACAGAGAATGAAAAATAGAAAAGGACATGGTATATGGTGGAGCGATTGGTAGTTAAAGCTGACAAAGCAATGGCGTTGGTGGTGGTGCGATGGCTTACATTTAGAGAGATGCTTTGAATGATGGTAAAAGAAATTGAAGAAGTCTCTCCCATGAAATCCATGTTTCCTGTTGCTTGAATACTCTATGTTGAATACAAACCTTACCAAAACAAAGAGGAGAGTACATTTGTAGAGACTACTCCATAAAGCTCACATGTTTTCACACTTATAGAGACAACATTGCAAAGCACACCCATATGTTTATATAGGTGTTTCCAAAATCATAAGTTTCTAGATCCTATGGCGGTTTGTAATTACTTTTTAAACTTCAAAAATGATTTATTGACTTTATTATTTTTTTTTGAAAAAGTGTTTCTTTTTTTAATCAGAAAAGTCAATAAGTTAAAAACTTTTTGACCGGTATATAATATATATATATATATATATATATATATATATATATATATATATATATATATAATTACCCAAATATTATTTATTGACTTATTATTTTCCTAAAAAGTCTAGTATTTATAACTTCTTGTAACTTTCTTTTTCAAACTTACCAAGAAGCCAAATTGAAAAGTCATTTTCTCATATCCAAAGACTTTTTTAACTTGTTTTTTGAAAATCTAACAAGTTCATAAGTTGTTTCAAACACAATATCAAACACCCCTATATAAGCTGTATGGATTCATGTATATTTTAGAATTTTTCTATCACAATTCATATCTATTACAAACTTACGTATGTATTTAGATTGTGTTCTATCATGTCCTAGAGAAGTCTAGAACATTCTAGTGTCTTTCACGGTCTTTTAGAATGTTTCACAACCTTTTATGGTCTTTCATGACAGTATTGAGTATTCTAGGGTCTTTCGGTATGTTCTGGAATCTTTTATAGTCTTCCATAATATTCTAGAATATTCCAGAGCATTATAGAGTAATCTAACTTTTTCCCGATAATAAGATTGGTTCCATTGGACTAGTGATGATCTTTTAACACTCCCTTTCAACACTAACTGTTGGGTTGTAACAAAACAAGTTAAGCACTTCAGAAAAATATCAAAACAAACTTCGGTGAACTTGCAGAAATAAAACTTCTGAAAATGTAAATCAAGTGAACAAAATATTTAACGTGGTTCAGTCAAGGTGACCTACATCCACGGGCGAACGAGAGAGAGAGAGAGAGAGAGAGAGAGAGAGAGAGAGATGATTTTATTAACTTCCAAGAACAATTGAAATCACATACAAAGGTTACACCTCACTGGAGCTCTCAAAACTAAAGAATCTCTCTTGCTTACTAACTGCTCCAAAGGAGTGCTCTCAACCTCACAATGATTACTCTCTTGAAGTTTGTGCGCACTTACAATGATGGAGATATGAAACTATAATAGGTAAGCATGGGAAACCCTAATTATGATCGGTCAGGCCTATCCATAATTAGCCCATTAAGGGAATGCCCTAATTTCCAACCAATGATGGGGTGCCATGCAGATGCTTCTAGAACCTTCAACCTCATAAGCATCACCAACTTCTGAGCAACCTTGATTAGTCTTGAGCATCATAGAGGACTTCATAGCATATATGGCTCATCAGGGCTACCATGGTTCATCAAGGAAACTTCTACCAACCCTGCAGCACTCTTAGAGGAATGCTAAATATCTCATAACTGGCCTACCGGCCTCGCACAACCCACCCATGAAACTTCCACCAATCCTGCAGCACTCGTGTATGCTAACCATACATAACGATGGACCCTATAGGCTTTCGAATACCTGATCCTACCCTAAGCCCTTCATCAAACAAGTACAGGAAATAAGGCCAAACCAAACATTCTCAGGCTATAAGATCTTAATTATGTACAGCCGTGATGCATACACTAAGCAACTACAGTAATGATGTCAATCTCATATAAGGAAAACCCTAGGCTATCAGGCATCATACAATCAGACAATTCTATCATGCAATTCCTGAAGATCCCTAGCCTAGTACCAGCATGTTGTTCTAACATATCACAATATCACATAACCGTATGGTATTTTGGGTCTACTTATTGGCTCCGACTGATCGTACCCTCTGCATCCTCCTTTAGTATTTTGAAAACATTTTTGAAAATCATTTTGAAAATATTTTCCTTAGTTTGAGACTAGATTCACACAAGTGTTCCTCCAATTCACTCAAACCAAGGCTCTGATACCAACTTGTAACACCCGTAAAAATCAAGCCAATTTAAAACTTTTTCAAACATCCGAAATCCATTAGTTATTACAAAATGTTTTCAAAATAGTTTAATATCAAAGTATCCCAGAAACAAAATCATAAAAAGTGAGGAGTTGTACGATCACGCTTTTGCCTTCCCGCAATCATCGGAGGTACCTGAAATAATAATCAATAAATGTAAGCTTGAAGGCTTAGTGAGTTACCCCTAATATACTGATACATAACACATAGCACATATACAATAATAACTGTAACAACAAGATGCAATGGTCCACAGCTACACATACTGGATTACCCCTGAGCCCACAGTATGAGACTGGTATGCCCACCCCGGCCCACAACACATATCTGGTTTGATCTCGAGCCCACAGCATAATTCTGGATTGCCCTCGGCCCACAGCTTATGTCTGGCTTGCTCCTTCTGTCCTCGGACTGGAATATAATAAGTAGCCCTCAGTACGAGTCTGGCATGCCCTACCCGGCCCTCAGCTCGTATCTGGAATGCATATGGGTCCTCAGTATGATTCTGGAATGCCCACCCCGGCCCTCAACTCATATCTGACATACTCCAGGGTTTGTTGGCCACTACACGGAGCAGTGCAACCTCAACCCAACCACACAACATGTCGACTAAAATAGAATTGATCAGCCCTCAGTACGAGTCTGGCATGCTCTGCCCGGACATCAGCTTGTATCTGGAATGGATATATGTCCTCAGTATGATTCTGGTATGCCCTCCGTGGCCCTCAGTTCATATTTGGCATACTCCAGGGTTTGTTGGCCACTGCACGGAGCAGTGCGACCTCAACCCAACCACACAACATAACATGTCGACATATAACAAATAAGTACACATACAGATAATCACATAATATCACAGGTAATCCTACAGACCTACCAACTAGCATATCAAACTAGCATGCATAACTAACTCATACTCAACATATCAATAACTACTAGGATATCAAATCCAATGGGCCGTCCTTGGTGCCTTAGACCCCTTAGTATAGTGAGGATAACTCACCTGGCACTGTTGAAGTCCCGCAGATAAAACTCCCGTTGTTGGTTGACAGATTCCTGAACTGCCAACATCAAACAATACCCAATTAATAATTGGGTTCCACGCCCAAGGTCCAACTCACACTCCAAAGGCCCAATAGTCAAGTAATGGGCCAAAGCCCATCATATGGCCCAATTTTTCAAATTGGGCCCAGACCTCTACATGGTCTTTCCTTAAGGCCCATCCAATTATTCTATTCCAAACTTTTGGTATTCCCATGGCCGAATATCACATAATCATCAAGGCCCAGTTATGGCCTATCTATGGCCCAATTTTCCAAATTGGGCCCAAGTCCTTAACATGGGCCTTATCCTAAGCCCATCCAATTATTTTGGTCCATTTACTTGTTCTTGGATAGCCCATCAATAGTCCAATCACCAAAGCCCAATAGGAAGGCCCAACTCAAAGCCCAAGTGAAATTAGGGTTTTCACATGAAATGACAATTAGGGTTAAGTGTTCCTACTTAACCCATTAAGGACTTAATCCATTAAGTCAAATATTGCCTTAAGTTAATTTGCAAATGATTATTAATTAACATTTTCAATTTAGTAATTTAATTCAAGTGCGGGTCCCGATAAATCCCCGAAATTAGGGTTTCATGACATTAGGGTTTTCCAACCCAATATTAGCCCATTAGTAACATGATTGGGCTTTTAGGTCAATTAGGGCTTCGTTGGGCCCATTAGCGTTTCATTAGGCCCACTAGGGTTTCATTAGTCGGGCACCACCCACTACCACCTCGGGTAGTGGTGGTCAACGGCGGCTCACGGCAGCAGCCACCACCTCACGGTGGTGGTTATGGTTCTAGTCCATTTTTGTCCAAGCATCCCAAAAGCAACTAAGCATAAGAAAAAGCACACCGCCACCCAACACGACAGCTGGTGGCGGCAGGAGGGGCAGCCACCACCTCACGGTGGTGGTTATGAGTTTTCTTTATTATACTAGTCTCTAATTACATCTAACAATGCTTAACCCAAAAATAACACATTCAAATAAAATACACACACAGCCACTTTATGGTGGCCGACGGTGGCGCATGGCGACAGCCACCACCTCACGGTGGTGGTGGTGGCTTCTTTGGTTTTCCAGCCACACAAAACACACACAAACCCTACGATAATCACACACCCGCTACAGATTTACGAGAAGCAACCCATCCACCCACCTGGTGTCGTTTGGTGACGGCGAAGGCATGAAACTGATGGGTTTTAGTATATTACAACATCCTATGGTGCACACACAACCCTATAAACCTTGGATCTATGTTTTATCTATTATACATGCAAATATTCAATATTCCAATGTTTCATCCTAACTAGCATGCAATTTGACATAAACACTACAAGATACTAGTTAGAGTAACATACCTTTTATGTGGCTTGAAATCTTGATGTATTTGGTGTTGCTTGAAAGACTTTGGCCTTTAAGAACTTAGTGCCCCAAGTGTTGCACCTCAAATGGAATCACAACTCACCTAGAACAAAGGCGACTCTTGAGAGAGAAACTCCATGCACCAAAAACACCATAATTCTCTAAGAAATTCTAGTGGGGTTTTTAGGCAATGGACTACATATTTATATGTGGGATTTCAAGAGTCATGGATATAACCCAAATCCATACCCATGGGTTTTATGATCCATGGTTCATGTGGCCCAACTCTTTATGTATCCATACATAAACTTGGTGCAACATGGATCATAAGCCCAACACATATAAATATAACTAATTACCATAATTAGTCCCCATAGATTTAATTAGTCTCTTTTGATCACTAAATTAATTCTTGATCAATACTAATCAAAACATATGATCTCATATTAATATATTAGAACTTATAATATATTAATAAATCATATATAACCTTTCTCTCAAGAGTCCATCCTAACAAATTGTCCTGGTGTTATGCAACCCAAATGGACCATGCTACTCTCGGGTCGAGTACATACCAATAATAGTTATGGGCTTAGACATCTAATCCAACAGTCTCCCACTTGGATAAGTCTAAAACTATTATTGCGTATGACTCCAAGATCCCGACTAGCAATCGTAGCTCTTAAAATCCGCTGTCGAACTCTGACCTAGTCAATGACATGTCCATTAGATAAGGGATCATATATTCCTCCATTTTAGATATCATATGGACTGAGACATGGATTATAATCATTCTCTCTGTCCATTTGTTGTTTCCCGATTTCAGATTTATGACGACTGACTAATTAAACAAATCAAATTAGTCCAGGCCCGGCCGAGCACTTACGTTTGTCATCACTAAATCATCGAGGGGCCCACAGATATCGCTTTTATCCCTCTAAGGGTAAAGGAATGGATAAACTTCGACTTATATGTTTTCTCTATATACGCACCAAATCACACACAAAAATGCGTTTTATAACACCTAGTTAATGGTGCGTTTTCACATAATCAATGTGTAACCGACTTGTACACTGCAACTCATATCTCTTGGTTTGAAGAATATAAGATATTATCGTCTCATGATCACTCGTAATAAAATCCATGAAGTGAGTCAAATGAGCGTGGATTTAATCCAATACTCGAATCTCATTCCAGGAGCACTCATGAATGTTGCAGCAACTTTTGCTATGTCTAAACACTTTAGACATCTACAAACCCAATTCATGACAGTCTTGCCTTAATACCTACTTCCAACGTATTATCGACTGTGGATGGTTTGAATAACTTAGTCATTCGGAAATAATAACCTAGTTATTCTAGAAGTCAAAACATGCAAAGTGAAACACAAGAATAATCGAATCCAATATGGCACCAAGCACCTTTGAGAGTAAATAAAACACCTTTTATTTAAACACCATATTGATTACTCATTATTCATTGTATAATGTTTCGAATAATCAACTTTATACTTGAATCAAAAAAATAGTCATGCCATGCTCCAAGCATGCACACTATGTTTTTCCAAACAATAGTTATGCTATACTCCAAGTATACACACTATGTTTGACTATGATCCTTACTTTGTGGAATAGATCAATTGAACATAATTCCAATGATCCTCATTTCACAATCCCAAATCCTTCCCGCAAATGTAAGAATACAAGATTCTTGCCATTTACTATAATCTGTTAGATTCTAAACCTATATGCATTGATCCTCTTGTAATGACCATGCACAAAAGTCACAAAGACTTGGCAACAGACATTACAAAGTATCCCAATGGAGATCAATTCCATGGAAACGAAGTCTCAAATTCAAAGTACATTCCTTTGAACATCCTTCTTGCATTAAGTTTTATAATCTTACACATAATTAATGGATAACTTCCACCTATGGAAACATTTCCAGATTCCCATTCTGACTATCACTTCTGAATAAGAGTTGCCTCCTTTCAGAATATGTCAATATGGTCCTTCAAAATTAACAATATACTTCCAATTGTCCATGAGCAACCAATCTTTGGTAAACCTCAGATTGTCCTCGACAATTGCTTAATCATTTTAGTCATATCCAGTTCTAGTACTTTTTCCTCTTAATGCCTCGGGCATTTGGAAAAATTTAGAACAGATGAATATTACAGTACATGTAATCGATCCTATATCCGAAGCATATAGGACACGATTCATGATGTCTCACATAAAGACATGATCGTAGACCAGTCTTTTGCTACAATATTTTTTTTATTTGCCATGTTTTCATAATTCGACTATGAAGAGGTATGTCGTAATCATAATCGAATTTTGAGAACACAATATATATAGAATTTCCTTATGTTGAACCATTCCAACATAAAATCCATATATATATATATATATATATATATATATATATATATATATATATATATATATATATATATATATATTCTTGACTAAAGATGATTAAAATCTCAATCTAAGCTTTTAGAATTGAAATGAAGTATAATTTCCTCTCCCTTAATTATAGCAAAACAACTTTTCCCAATTGAAACTTTTGTTTTCTATAATTAACATTGCTAACTTGTAACACTTATCATAATTATCATGCTCCCACTAACATGATAATTATTAGCATAACAATTATGCTCCCACTAGATTTGACATGTATCCAGTAATCAGCTGGACTTCTAGAAATCAATACTTTATTGAAGTTCTTACCAAAGTTCAGATTTCTGATACGAGATGCTTTGATAAATTTTATCAAAATCATACACCTTTTCTTAGATAGCTTACATGTGTGTCTAAACAATTTTTTAGAACTATGAAAAGGGATGCCGTAATCATAGTCTCAATTGTTTAGAACTTTGTCATTTCTCACAAGTCCATGTTAGTGTGCCGGTTAACCACACACGCTCCACTAACGACTTTGAGAATGCAAATATCACAATTACTATCTACTTAAAATCTACTTAGTGAAAGCGTTTCATCACCATCATTTTCATGAATCAAAGAGAAACCTTATGACACTTAGATTTTTACGGTGTATGTGTTCCTATCCATGTAAATTTGTCATAACCATAATCACAAGACAAGGTTAGTGACAAATCCAAACTCATATGGATTGAACTTGTTTCAATCTTAACTTCTTGCCACTTGGCAGCACAAGGGCCTACCATTGCTTCCAGGTTGTTATGCAAACAATTGAGAACTCATAGAACTCACATGCATAGTCAATTTGACTGGAAGGGGCACAAAAATAAAAATATCTCAAGACGATAGGTTATATACTTCAAGTCGTGTGCTAGTGATAAACAATACCCTTGATTAGTTCTTGAAACTTTTCAAGATCTTTAAGACTCCCACTGACCTCTTGACATATAAGATTCTCTTGTCAAGAACCATTCCTTGACAAAACAAATATTCAAGAGTTAGTGCGGATACTTATCAAGATAAACACTTCACACAATTGGTCTTAGTTGGTCTTTGTTTTATCCAAAACATCACAACTTACCAATTTCAAATGTACAAGAGTAAGAAAACATATTACTCTACATTTGACAAGTGTTATAAACCTTCTTAAGTATTATGTCACTCAAGTTACAATCTTGGAGTATGACTCTAAGACTCAATTTTGGAACGAAGTATGACTTATCTTTTTGATTTAACCAATTCAACAATTCACGATTCCTCTTCTTAGTCAATCAAATGCACTAAGATGTCCTTAGAGAATCAATTGTGATATGGTTTCATAACCACTAAGATAATCTTAAAACAAGATACTCAAGTACTCTCCCATCTTTTCAGATTGGAGAAACGTTTATCTTTCTGCCTAATTTGATTCTTCTTGTTTGTTCTGCCTTACATTGAAACTTTTCCAATGTTTCAGAATTACACTTAAACTTGTAAGTATAACCATATTCACTAAACTTTAGTAAATCATGACGAATAGTCTTATCGATCTTTGTGGTGGACCTTGACCAGTGCACAAGAATGTGTACTCGATCCCTTAGTCCTTCACTTGACTCACATATACATGTGATCAAGGAATTAGTCTTAATTTCCCAAAGATGAAAAACCTCATTCATCATACAATACAAGTTACATGATTCCAAGTTTCTATCCAACTGAAACTTGGGTGATGAGAATCTTTCCTTATTTGGTAAATTATAAGTCCCGTCCCTTTCCAAACTTCTATCCATATTGACAATATTAGTCCCTCTTTATCCCATCTTCTTTCAAATCAAATCCCAATGTTACCAAACGGCCCTTCCTATACAAAACCCTTTTCAACTTAAGTCCAAAATTTACCATTTAGTCCCTGCCCCCAAGAATCTATTCAATATAAGTCCAAATGATACCAAACACCCCCTGACTACTGAAAATCTTTACAAAATAAGTCCCGAAATTACACTTTAACCCCCGGAGATTCAAATCTTGTCATTTGACTTCCCGAAACCAACACCCCGCTAATTATTATTTGATTTTGGGCTATAATAATATAAAATAATAATAAAATTACTTCTCAGGGTTCCGGGTTTATTATTTAATTATTCTATTTTAAACGGGATGTTACATCTAGGGAAGCAGTGGCCGATTTCATGAGGCTGGGGGGTTCCTTTCATAGTTAAGGCTGCTAGGGTTTTCAACTGGAAACCCTAATTCCCTTGCTTAGGCCCTAAGCAACACATGGATCCCCACATGGTAATCCTTGGACGAAAACTCTATGGGCTTCTCATAGATTTTCGTCCACCTTATATCAATAGGATCCATTAGCCCAAATTGTAACTATTACTGATTTACATAATCAGTCCCCGTTCTTTTAATCAGTATCTTTTGATCACTAAATTAATTCCAAATTAATTTCTGATCAATACTAATTAATTAATATGATTTCTCAATTAATATATTATTCCTATAATATATTAATAAACCATTTAAATAACCTCTTTCTCCAAAACTCATTCTGTCCAGTTGTTATTGTGAAGGCAACCCAAAAGGACCATGCTACTATCGGGTCAAGTACATACAAATTATAGTTATGGGCTTAGACACCTAATCCAATAGTCTCCCACTTGGATAAGTCTAATAACTATAACTGCAAGTATGACTTCAAAATCCGATTAGCAATCGTAGCTCTCAAAAGCTGCTGTCGAACTCTGACCTAGTCAATGACACGTCCTTTAGATAAGGGATCATATATTCCTCCGTTCCGCAAGATATCGTGTGGAAAAAGACATGGAACATTATCCTTATCAATGTCCAGCAAGTTGTTTCCCGAATTCTGATTTGTTTGACATAGAACTTAATTGAACACATCAATTCAGTCTTGACCGTGCCCAACACATAAGTCAACACAAAATCATCGAGGGGACCAATATATCTCTTTCACCCTCTTAGGATAAAAGGAACAGATAAACTTTTACTTATATGCTTGTACTATTTACTCATCAAATCATACACAACAACACGTTTTATAACATCAAGTTACTGATGCCTTTACGCATTATCAATGTACAACCAACTTGTAAACAACAACACATATATCTCGGTTTAAAGATTATACGATATTATCGAGTCACAATCACTCGTGATAAATTCCATGAAGTGATTCAAATGAGCATGGGTTTAATCCAATACTCAAATCTTATTTCAGAAGTACTCATGAACGTTGCAACAAACCTTTGCTATATCTAAGCACTTAGACCATCTACAAACAATTCATGATAGTCTAACCTCATAAATTACTCCCAAAGTAAGATCGACTGTGGATAATTTGAACAATCTAATTATTCTGGAAGTAAAACATGCAAAAGTGAAACAATAGTAAACAATCGACACAAGATAGTAAACTTTACTCATAAATAAATCTACATTACTTAATAATCAAATGTTAATTACATTTATCTATTACAAGTTTCTAAACATCTATCTAATCACTGAAACTAATACCGTCCTTCAGACCAATGCTCCTCGCATGTTGTAAGTGCTTAACCCTGCTCAGACCCTTTGTGAGGGGATCTGTTGGGTTCTCCTCTGACGATACCCTCTTGACTACGAGTAGTCCCTCTTCTAACCAATGTCTAATGAAGTGGTATTTTCTGTCGATGTGTCTGTATCTATCATGATCCCATGGTTCCTTGGTTAAGGCAACCGCTCCTTCGTTATCACAGAAAATCTCCATATGCTCCTTTATGGCCGGTACAACTCCAAGGTCTCCAATGAAGTTCTTCAACCATATTGCCTCCTTCGACAATTCGCTCGTTGCTATGTACTCTGATTCTTACGTTGAATCAGCCATCGTCTCCTGCTTGGAACTTTTCCAAGTAACTGCTCCTCCGTTTAGGGTAAATACCCAGCCTGACTGAGAGCGAAAGTTATCTCTGTCAGTCTGAAAGCTGGTGTCACTATACCCTGTCACTCTCAAGTCATTACTCCCATCAAGTGTAAGGACTCAGTCCTTAGTCCTTCGCATGTACTTAAGAATGTTCTTAATTGCTCTCCAATGAGCTCTACCCGGGTTCCCTTGATATCGGCTAACCATGCTCAATGTGAAAGCGACATCAGGGCGAGTACATGTCATAGCGTACATGATCGAGCCGACGGAGGAAGCATATGGTACTCGTCTCATTTTCGGCATCTCGGCATCGGTACACAGACTTTGAGTCTTACTCAGCTTGGTATTGCTTTGGATTGGCAGTTCCCCTTTCTTAGAATTCTCCATGCTAAAACGTTTCATCACCTTGTCCAAGTAAGTACTTTGACTAAGTCCTATTAGTCTCCTACTTCTATTTCTCAAAATCCTTATCCCCAGAATATAAGCAGCTTCTCCTAGATCCTTCATAGCGAAACACTTCCCATGCCAGGACTTAACTTCCTGCAAGGTGGGACATTGTTTCCTATGAGCAGTCTGTCATAAACATACAAAACTAGAAAGCTAACTATACTCCCACTAGCCTTGACATACACATAAGACTCATCATCGCTTCTCAAAAATCCAAATTCTTTGACTTTCTCATCGAAACAAAGATTCCATCTACGAGACACTTGCTTTAATCCATAGATGGATTTCTCAAGCTTGCACACTCTATTAGGATATTTATCATCCACAAAACCCTCTGGCTGACACATGTAAACATCTTCAGCCAGCTTCCCATTAAGGAAAGCTGTTTTGACATCCATCTGCCAAATTTCATAATCATGAAATGCAATGATAACTAACATGATGCTAATAGACTTGATCTTGGCTACCGGTGAGAAGGTCTCATCATAGTCAACCCCCGGGGTTTGAGTAAAGCCCATCGCAACCAGCTGTGCCTTGAACGTGTGCACTTTCCCATCCATGTTGGTCTTATTTTTGAAGATCCATTTGCACCCGACCGTCTTACGACCGGGTACATTGTCAACCAAGTTCCAAACTTGATTGTCATACATGGACTAAATCGCGTTGTCCATTGCCTCCTTCCACTTTGCAGACTCTGGGCCCGCTATGGCTTCCATATAGTTGTCAGGTTCATCTAAATTTATCAGTGTACTATCACTGATAAACGTATCACCTTCAACAGTTATATGGAAACCATACAACACAGGTGGAACACTAACTGTCACACCCCAAAACCGGAACGGCGGAAACGTTCGGGGGTGGAGGAAGTCATGTTTAGTATCACAAGTCATGCATCATAGTAATCAAAGTAATAAACAACCATTTCATTAGAAAGAAAGTGTTTACAAAGTATGTGGTTCACATAACATAGACTACAAAGTAAATAACAAAACAAGACATGAAGCTATTATGCTCCATCTTCTGAATCCCAGAGCGCGTACCTGTCTACTGGTCTCCTGAGAATACTAGTTATTTTGAAAGAGTAGATCAGCATTTAAGCTGGTGAGTTCATAAGATTTTAGTGATGTAAGTAAGTTGTAAGAAATTTGTAGTAAGTTGTAAGAAAGTTGTAGTAAGTTGTAAGTTCTTTTTAGAAAAGCTCGCCTGTTCCACCAGAAAATCTATATTTCCTGCTTTGATGAAAGATAAGTAAAAATGACTCTACAATCCTTTCTATGAGTACTAAATGGATACAAGTTATATATAACCCAGAGTAAACAAACAATAGGTTGTGTGTATCTGCCCTAAGCCCACAACCAAACAAGGAATAGGAAATGAGGCGGAAGGCACACATCCCATTGGTTGTTAGGTCTTCGTTGTATATAACCCTGGTGTATTCACTTGGTACTTACGGAGTTAACTGTAATAGTTCCTTTATTTTTGATGAAAACATTGTTTTAGAAAACCCTTATTTCTTTTAGTAAAAATGGTAACCACAATGGTTCCTTCTATAATCACTTAGTTTATACTAGCTATATAGAATCTAATATCGAACAGATAGTTAATTGTGTGAATCTGCCCTAAGCCCACAACCAAACAAGGAACAAGAAATGAGGCGGAAAGCACACATCCAACTACCTATCAGGTATTAATTATATATAACCCTGATGTATAAACTAAGGTATTATAGAATTAACCACCTAAGGTCCTTTAAGTTATACTGGTTTAATAAAATGGATTAAACCCTTACTGGTAAGTTTCTAGTTTTGTATACAAAATGTTCTATTGGAAAAGTATGTTTTGTACTAGAAAACGGTGCATTGAATTAGTGTCCTATGACCTGACCCATACCTGGTACCCCTTATGATTACTTGGTGTATACGAAACATATATATAGCTAAGAGCGAATAGATAGTAGGCTGGGTGAATCTGCTCTAAGCCCACAACCAAACAAGGAACAGGAAATGAAGCGGAAAGCACACATCCTACTACCTGTCGGATCCGATTAATATATATTACTGATGTCTAAACTAAGGAATCATAAAGTTAGCATTATAGGCCCCTTTCTACTGAATGTACTAGACTCGACTGTTCTGTTTCTCGTTTGAAAAGATGTAAGTTTTCCCTAGTTTATAACTATCTTAACTCGAAAATAGTTTGCATTAGTATGTTCTTTCCGTTATTGTGTATTGTATCTACCTCCCAGTTATCGTGTACTGAAAAGACTCATTTATCTACTAAGTTATGATTGTAATTTAAAAATGGAGTTTCATAAACTATAAAGTAACATAACTTAAAAAGAGTTTTTGAAATGTTTTGATCACTTATAAAGACATAAGCAATCTGTTGAAAGATGTTTATAACAAAACATTAACACAATTATCATTGTGTTCTACGTGTATTCCCCCCTTAAAAGCATTTAAAACAGTTTAAAAGATTGATTATAGGGGTATGAACTCACCTTATGTGGATGATTCAAACAAATATGTGCGTAAGGATGAGAAGTTCCACGAATGAAGTCCTGAGACACAAACGAGTCCTAAATGACATATAATGACATATATTGGCATGAATATAGTGTTTAAAAGCAACTACATGCTAGGAAACACGCTTAGGGACTAGGAAACACTTGGACCAAGTGTTAGAATCACATGTGATTCATCTAAGGGGAGTGTATGGCCACTATAGGGAGTGTGCGGCCATGGGTGTATGGCCATGGAGTGTACGGTCGTACACTCATGGTAAAAAGTGCACAAAAGTGAGTTTGAATGATAGGGAAGCTTGTGGGACTATTGCTCATCAAGTGTTGAAGCTAGATTTGCATTTTGGAGGCCCTTTTGGGGTGTTTTGAGGGGTGTACGGCCACACATGGGTGTACGGCCGTACACTCCTTTTGTTCTTGAGTTAGGGTCGATTCTGGGGTGTTTAACAAGTGTTCCTAACATATACTAAGCATAGGGAAAGCATACTTACGTTCTGGAAGCTTGAAGAGGGTTCACAACCACCAAGAACAAGTGTGTGTTCTTGGTGTTCTTGGTGAAATGGATGAAGATTTGAAGATCTACCCAAAAAGATGATTTTCATGGATGAAATCAAAGGGTGTTACTAGGTTAAGAATAATAACAACTAATCAAAATGGAAGAAAGGCTTACATTCTTGAAGATCGGGGTGAAAAACTTGATGATAGTTGAGAGAAAACTCGAGTTCTTGACTTGGAAACTGAAGAAATGACTTAGAAATGAAGGGATACCATACTTGTGGAGGGGATGTACGGCCAACATGGGTGTACGGCCGTACACTCATGTGTACGGTCGTACACTCCCTCTGATGGAGTGTTCGGCTCGATTTCAACGCGAAGCACTTTAGCTGACACTTCCCTAAACCCAATGCTTGAATGTATTGAGCTTAGAACCCTTAAACAGACTCTATACAATGCTAACTGATAGTAAAAACGGGTCTGACACTCGGTTGGATTGAATGGCTGGACTTAGAAGGAAAAAAATTTCGGGTTGTCACATCATCCCCCCGTTAGATGGAATTTCTTCGCGAAATTAGCTTTCTTAGCAGTACTACTGGGGTTGTGCTCCTCTGATTGGCAGAATACCCACTCGTAGACCTGGCAACTTTGCATTAATGTCCATGATAGGATTCATACTTGGTCCATCTATCGTTACTTCGTGTATACAAGTCGTATATAATTAAGATTAGTAAGACGGTCGGATGTGTGACTCTGCCCCACATCCACAACCAAACACGGAACATGAGATAGGGCGGAAACAAACATACTAAATCTGCATAATCATGATTATATACCACTCCAGCGTATACACTTATTAGCGATAGGTGGGTTGTATTCGTCCTTAGCCTCTGTGCTTGAACTTGATCTGTTGGACCAGTGGTACTTCGAGAAGGTCCGCGGAACATACGGCGGCAAGGCTTCGGAGGGCAAAATACTCCTCGCATGAGTACTTCGGGGTTTAGAATACGAGGTAGACGAAACTGAGGTCTAGGTCGGACCGTCGTTACGAATGACGAAGGTTTCGTGAATTTGACGGTTAAGGCGATAGAAACATATGAACTTAGTATGGTGAGGACCATGCCAACTCATGACGAATGATAGCAACAGACTCTTTACTGAACAAAAGTTTGGCCGATTTGAAATAAATGTATGTTATACGATGATGTACCCCTAGTGTGCTCGACAATGTACTCTTTGTAAACGTTCTAGTGCTTTCTGTTTTCTCCTTGATGTTAACACTTCTACGTATCGTACCGCGATGAGCGAGTACATACAATGAAAGTGCTTTGATAACTAGTGTCGATACTTTATACTACGATCCTCCTCGGTACCACTATGATCGCCTGTAATATACAAGTTATGAATAATTAAGATGAATAAGACGGTCAACTGAGTAACTCTGCCCCAAATCCACAACCAAATAAGGAACATGAATTAGGGCAGAATCACTCACTCTAGGTCTGCAAAATCTTAGCTATGCACAACCCTGATGTACATACTCAGCCATCATAGCTTCTCTGAACGGATCTTTTAGTTCTCTTGAATACTGTGACTTGTTCCGATAAGTGAGTTATTATAATTACTTTTAAGTGTTTTCCCCAAGTTTTAATCTTATATAAATATAAATTAATTTTTAAAGTAATTCCAAAATTCGAAAACGTACCGCATCTCGCTGGCGACTCCGGGGTTGATTCACCTGCGGTGATCATCATAATTCGTCCATCCACTCCTGAGTTCTTTGTTATCGGGCAGTCCCTCCAATAGTGTCCAGTCTCACCACAGCCACAGCAGGCTTGGTTTTCTTCAACTCCGGAGACTTGGGAGATCGGTTGAGCCGGTGCCCTATAGAAACGGACTATATGTCCCTTTCTGTGGCAGTTCAGGCACTGCATTTCCCGACATACTCCGGTGTGGTGATAGTTGCACTTTCCACACTTCGGGATGGTTCCAGTATACCGACTAGCAGGTGCTGGAGTAGCAGGTGTTGTGGCGGCGTACATAGTACTCGTTTGTTGCTCCTGCGGGGGTTCCTGTATTCTTTGCTTCTTCTTCCTCTTGTTCCCCGACTTCCGCTTATAGTCCTCTCCCTTTGATGGATCGGGAACATGGACTAATACGCCATGGCGGAATCCATGGTCAATGAGTCGCTGGGCCAGGCGTTTGGCACTATCGAATGTGGTTGGGTTAGAAGACAACACATCTCCTTGGATCGGGGCAGATAGACCCCAGATGTATCCTTCTATCTTCTTGATCTCTGGGGTAACCATCCCGGGGGATAGTGCTGCCAGGTCGCTAAACTTGTCATTGTAGGCCACTATGTCTGAGCCGACCATCGTGTGCTCCCATAGTTCTTGTTCCAACTTTTGAACTTCGCTCCTCGGGCAGTATTCTTCCAGCATCATCTCTTTTAGGTTCTCCAAACCTATTGAGTTAGCCAATGGTAGGGTTAGTGACTTAACATGGCTATGCCACCATGTCAGGGCTCTGTCGGAGAAGGTGCAGGCAGCAAACTTCACTTTGCTCCCTTCTGGGCACGAACAGATTGCGAAGACCGAATCTGTTTTCTCGAACCATCGCATCAGAGCGATGACTCCACCATTTCCATTAAAGGAATTGGGTTTGCAGTTCATGAAGTCCTTGTACGAACACTCCCTTGGGTGTTCGTGAGTAACTTCGGGGTTGGTTAAGTGGGTACCGCTACCAGATCCGAAGGTACCACTTTCGCCGATGTGAGCTAGGGCAGTTGCCACTGCAGCTGATATCACTGCTTGGAGAGCAGCAAGATCGAATTGTGGCGTTTGAGCTAGAGTTATCGGAGTAGTGCGTCTGTTTGATCTGCGAGGAGGCATCTTTGCTAAAAGAATACAAAGATGAGACGGAATAAGTCTATAGCAGTGAATATAAGCCGAAAGCTGAAAGACAAGGTTATCCTAGTTCTGAGTGTATCGGGTCCTGACTTCCATAGGGTTCTGGAAACAATTCATAAAAGAGTCTATACCAAATAAACTTTATGAATCAAAAGCGGCTATCCTCGAATGAATATCTGTGACCTGAATAACTGTTACCAGTTGCATGTAAAGAAAATAATCCTAGCACATAATGTGAGCAGTGTTTCCACTAACTCATTAAGTTAACCAAGATTATTATTTATTAGTGTGACGCATAAGACGTTTTGGTTACTTCGGTTGATCTTCTTTGAAAGCTTCTCCTGAACCTGCTCTTGTTCCTCCTTGAATCTTCTGTTGTCTACTATGAGCAAGTGGTTACATCTATCTGGGTTTGTCGTGCGAGAATGGAAGTGACTAAAGAATCTATGAGTTTTATGTGAAACATTATGGGGTGATCCTTACAGAGTCCTCCTATAATTGCACAATGTGTACAAGTTGTATATAATTTAAGACTAAATAGACCTTCAAATAGGTGATCCTACTCCAAAACCACAACCAAACAAGGAACAAGTAGTGAAGCGTAGATCACAAATTCTAAGTCTATAAAATCTCAATTATATAAAACCTTGGAAGTATACACTCCAAAATTATAGACCTATCCGTAAGGGTCTTTTAAATTATCACATAAGTTATTTATAGTGCCTAAAATACTCCTATAGTATTTTAATGTAATGAACTTGGTATGTTTTAAACTTGTTGTCGTGTTATAGTATCATAAAATACTCCCATAGTATTCTAACTTTGTGTTCTGATCTAGAAATCCCTTGAATAGAGTTAGGTAAGTTTTAAGACTGTTGCAACACCACATCACTCCCAAACACATGTCGGTCACATCTCGAATGAATATAGTTGATCAGGCTATATTGATCCTAGCTATGATTACATAACTGTCCAGGTTTGACCGCAGTATTCAACCTTTAAATACTTATGTTTTGTTCTTCTTGTGATACTTGTTCTAGTATGTATATATGTATAAGCACGTATGTATACTTTTATAAGGTATTGTTATATTTTTAAAATATAATATTATCCAAAGCACTTCAGCCCCATTGTATTTATAGTTGTATATCTTTTATCGGTAGATATACTTATTTCACTATAAACAATGCTCTGATACCAATCTGTCACACCCCAAAACCGGAACGGCGGAAACGTTCGGGGGTGGAGGACATCATGTTTAGTATCACAAGTCATGCATCATAGTAATCAAAGTAATAAACAACCATTTCATTAGAAAGAAAGTGTTTACAAAGTATGTGGTTCACATAACATAGACTACAAAGTAAATAACAAAACAAGACATGAAGCTATTATGCTCCATCTTCTGAATCCCAGAGCGCGTACCTGTCTACTGGTCTCCTGAGAATACAAGTTATTTTGAAAGAGTAGATCAGCATTTAAGCTGGTGAGTTCATAAGATTTTAGTGATGTAAGTAAGTTGTAAGAAAGTTGTAGTAAGTTGTAAGTTCTTTTTAGAAAAGCTCGCCTGTTCCACCAGAAAATCCTATATTTCCTGCTTTGATGAAAGATAAGTAAAAATGAATCTACAGTCCTTTCTATGAGTACTAAATGGATACAAGTTATATATAACCCAGAGTAAACAAACAATCGGTTGTGTGTATCTGCCCTAAGCCCACAACCAAACAAGGAATAGGAAATGAGGCGGAAGGCACACATCCCATTGGTTGTTAGGTCTTCGTTGTATATAACCCTGGTGTATTCACTTGGTACTTATGGAGTTAACTTTAATAGTTCCTTTATTTTTGATGAAAACATTCTTTAAGAAAAACCTAATTTCTTTTAGTAAAAATGGTAACCACAATGGTTCCTTCTATAATCACTTAGTTTATACTAGCTATATATAATCTAATATCGAACAGATAGTTAATTGTGTGAATCTGCCCTAAGCCCACAACCAAACAAGGAACAGGAATTGAGGCGGAAAGCACACATCCAACTACCTATCAGGTATTAATTATATATAACCCTGATGTATAAACTAAGGTATTATAGAATTAACCACCTAAGGTCCTTTAAGTTATACTGGTTTAATAAAATGGATTAAACCCTTACTGGTAAGTTTCTAGTTTTGTATACCAAATGTTCTATTGGAAAAGTATGTTTTGTACTAGAAAACGGTGCATTGAATTAGTGTCCTATGACCTGACCCATACCTGGTACCCCTTATGATTACTTGGTGTATACGGAACATATATATAGCTAAGAGCGAATAGATAGTAGGCTGGGTGAATCTGCTCTAAGCCCACAACCAAACAAGGAACAGGAAATGAAGCGGAAAACACACATCCTACTACCTGTCCGATCCGATTAATATATATTACTGATGTCTAAACTAAGGAATCATAAAGTTAGCATTATAGGCCCCTTTCTACTGAATGTACTAGACTCGACTGTTCTGTTTCTCGTTTGAAAAGATGTAAGTTTTCCCTAGTTTATAACTATCTTAACTCGAAAATAGTTTGCATTAGTATGTTCTTTCCGTTATCGTGTATTGTATCTACCTCCCTGTTATCGTGTACTGAAAAGACTCATTTATCTACTAAGTTATGATTGTAATTTAAAAATGGAGTTTCATAAACTATAAAGTAACATAACTTAAAAAGAGTTTTTGAAATGTTTTGATCACTTATAAAGACATAAGCAATCTGTTGAAAGATGTTTATAACAAAACATTAACACAATTATCATTGTGTTCTACGTGTATTCCCCCCTTAAAAGCATTTAAAACAGTTTAAAAGATTGATTATAGGGGTATGAACTCACCTTATGTGGGTGATTCAAACAAATATGTGCGTAAGGATGAGAAGTTCCACGAATGAAGTCCCGAGACACAAACGAGTCCTAAATGACATATAATGACATATATTGGCATGAATATAGTGTTTAAAAGCAACTACATGCTAGGAAACACCCTTAGGGACTAGGAAACACTTGGACCAAGTGTTAAAATCACATGTGATTCATCTAAGGGGAGTGTACGGCCACTATAGGGAGTGTGCGGCCATGGGTGTACGGCCATGGAGTGTACGGTCGTACACTCATGGTAAAAAGTGCACAAAAGTGAGTTTGAATGATAGGGAAGCTTGTGGGACTATTGCTCATCAAGTGTTGAAGCTAGATTTGCATTTTAAAGGCCCTTTTGGGGTGTTTTGAGGGGTGTACGGCCACACATGGGTGTACGGCAGTCCTTTTGTTCTTGAGTTAGGGTCGATTCTGGGGTGTTTAACAAGTGTTCCTAACGTATACTAAGCATAGGGAAAGCATACTTACATTCTGGAAGCTTGAAGAGGGTTCACAACCACCAAGAACAAGTGTGTGTTCTTGGTGTTCTTGGTGAAATGGATGAAGATTTGAAGATCTACCTAAAAAGATAATTGTCATGGATGAAATCAAAGGTTTTACTAGGTTAATAAGAATAACAACTAATCAAAACGGAAGAAAGGCTTACATTCTTGAAGATCGGGGTGAAAAGCTTGATGATAGTTGAGAGAAAACTCGAGTTCTTGACTTGGAAACTGAAGAAATGACTTAGAAATGAATGGATACCATACTTGTGGTGGGGATGTACGGACAACATGGGTGTACGGTCGTACACTCATGTGTACGGTCGTACACTCCCTCTGATGGAGTGTTCGACTCGATTTCAACGCGAAGCACTTTAGCTGACACTTCCCTAAACCCAATGCTTGAATGTACTGAGCTTAGAACCCTTAAACAGACTCTATACAATGCTAACTGATAGCAAAAACGGGTCTGACACTCGGTTGGATTGAATGGCTGGACTTACAAGGCAAAAATTTCCGGGTTGTCACATCATCCTCCCGTTAGATGGAATTTCTTCGCGAAATTAGCTTTCTTAGCAGTACTACTGGGGTTGTGCTCCTCTGATTGGCAGAATACCCACTCGTAGACCTGGCAACTTTGCCTTAATGTCCATGATAGGATTCATACTTGGTCCATCTATCATTACTTTGTGTATACAAGTCGTATATAATTAAGATTAGTAAGACGGTCGGATGTGCGACTCTGCCCCACGTCCACAACCAAACAAGGAACAGGTGATAGGGCGGAAACACACATACTAAATCTGCATAATCATGATTATATACCACTCCAGCGTATACACTTATTAGCGATAGGTGGGTTGTATTCGTCCTTAGCCTCTGTGCTTGAACTTGATCTGTTGGACCAGTGGTACTTCGGGAAGGTCTGCGGAACATACGGCGGCAAGGCTTCGGAGGGCAAAGTACTCCTCGCATGAGTACTTCGGGGTTTAGAATACGAGGTAGACGAAACTGATGTCTAGGTCGGACCGTCGTTACGAATGACGAAGGTTTCGTGAATTTGACGGTTAAGGCGATAGAAACATATGAACTTAGTATGGTGAGGACCATGCCAACTCATGACGAATGATAGAAACGGACTCTTTACTGAACAAAAGTTTGGCCGATTTGAAAGAAATGTCTATTATACGATGATGTACCCCTAGTGTGCTCGACAATGTACTCTTTGTAAACGTTCTAGTGCTTTCTGTTTTCTCCTTGATGTTAACACTTCTACGTATCGTACCGCGATGAGCGAGTACATACAATGAAAGTGCTTTATAACTAGTGTCGATACTTTATACTACGATCCTCCTCGGTACCACTATGATCGCCTGTAATATACAAGTTATGAATAATTAAGATGAATAAGACGGTCGACTGAGTAACTCTGCCCCAAATCCACAACCAAATAAGGAACAGGAATTAGGGCAGAATCACTCACTCTAGGTCTGCAAAATCTTAGCTATGCACAACCCTGATGTACATACTCAGCCATCATAGTGTCCAGTCTCACCACAGCCATAGCAGGCTTGGTTTTCTTCAACTCCGGGGACTTGGGAGATCGGTTGAGCCGGTGCCCTGTATAAACGGACTATATGTCCTTTTCTGTGGCAGTTCAGGCACTGCATTTCCCGACATACTCTGGTGTGGTGATAGTTGCACTTTCCACACTTCGGGAGGGTTCCAGTTGTTGGGTTTTGAGCATTCTAACACTTCCTAAGTGTACATGCAACCTTAATAAACCTTGGATCTATGTTTGTCTAAGGTACATGCAAAATATTATTTTCCAAGGTTTATAACCTATCTAGCATGGCATGGGGTACTTTTAAACATAAAAGAACTAGATGAATTACATACCTTTTGTTGATTGTTGATTCCTTGGAGTTTGATAGCCAAGCACCAATAATGTGAATGCCTCAAATGGAAATCACAAATCACCACATACTTGGAAAAAGTATGAGAGAGTATACTAACACTTAGAAATCGGCCACCACTATTACACACACACTAGGGTTGGATTTCATGCAACATGAGCTTGTTTATATAGTGTGCATGGTTAGGGTGAAACCCTAATAACCCATGTCTTTTCCTTTCCAAGGATCCATGGGTTAAAAGCTCCATGGATCATCCATGGACTTCCACATAAGCTTAGCCTATTAACAAATGAGTATTAGCCCACACCATATAAATATAATAGCCCATGATTTAATTAGTCTTCCTTTTAATCACTAAATTAATTCATAATTAATTCAAGTTTAAAACTAATTAAATAACATGACTTTATATTAATATATTATAACTTATAATATATTAATAAATTGTAAGTATACAATTCTCATAAAATTATCCATAAACAGTTTGGGTGAAGTGCAACCCAAATGGACCATGTCGGGTCGGGTCAAGTATATACCAAATAAGTTATGGACTTAGACACCTTATCCAACAGTCTCCCACTTGGATAAGTCTAATAACTGTATTTGCGTATGTTACTTCAGGAATCAACCAGCAATCGTAGCTCTCGAAAACTCTGTTGAACTATGAAGCTCCATTTTAGATAAGTGATCATTTAATCCTCTGTTCTCATGATATCAGCCGGACAAATACATGGAACAACGTCGTACTTATTGTCCAGCAGTTTGTTTCCCGATTTCCGATTTGTTTGACAAAGAACTAAATTGAACACATCAATTAGGTTCTGACCGGGCCCGGTACATAGGTGAAAACAAAATCATCGAGGGGCCCAGATATCGCTTCTAATCCTCCAAGGACTAGAAGGAACAGATAAACTTCGACTCATATACTTGTTTCTACTACTTGTTGAATTATACACAAAGGCACGTTTTATAACATCAAGTTACTGATGCGTTTACGTGCAATCAATGCACAACCAACTCATAGGTAACAACTCATATCTCTAGGTTTGAAGACTTATATGATATTACCGTCTCACGATCACTCGAGATAAATTCCATGAAGTGATACAAGTGAGCGTGGGTTAATTCCAATACTCATAACTTATGAGTACTCATGAATGTTGTAGCAACCATTGCTATGTCTAAACACGTTTAGCCATCTACAAACTCGATTCATGACCGTCTTAATTCATACCTACTTCCAACATATGAACGACTGTGGAGTGTTTAAATAACTTAGTCATTCGGAAAGAATAACCTAGCTATTCTGGAAGTCAAAACATGCAAAGTGAAACACAATAATAATCGAATCCAATATGGTCTCAGAACCCTTTTGAATATAAATAAAACCACCTTTTATTTATCACCATATTGATTACACATTATTCATTGTATAATGTTTCAAATAATCAACTTAATACTTGAACAAAAACAACAGTCGTCCCATGCTCCTAGCATGTACACTTTGTTTTTCTAAACAATAGTTATGCCATACTCCAAGTATGCACACTATGTTTGTCTATGATCTTTACTTTGTGAAATATATCAATTGAACATGATTCCAATGATGCTCATTTCACAATCCCAAATCCTTATTGTAAATGTAAGAATTCCTAATTCCTACCATTTACCAAAAAAAACTGTTAGATTTTAAACTTATATGCACTGATCCTCTCGTAATGGTTATGCACAAGGTCACCAAAACCTTGTCATCAGTCATTACAGAGGATTCCAAAGGAGATCAACTCTATGGAAACGAACTCTCATATTCAAAGTACATTGCTTTGAACATCCTTCTTGCATAAAAGTTTCTAACTTTCTCATAGATTCTTAATATCCAACTCCCAATATGGAAAATTTCCATATTCCTATTTTGATTATCATATCTGAACAAGAGCTACCTCTTTTCAGAATATATCCATATGATCCTTCCAAAATTTAACACTATACTTCCAACTGTTCCTGAGCAACCAATCTTTGGTGAGCCTTAGATAGTCCTCGACAATTGCTTAATCATTTTAGTCTTATCCAATTCTAGACTTTTCCCTTCTTAATGCTCTGAGCATTTGGAAAATTTAGAAAGGATGAATATTATAGCACATGTGACCGATCCTATACCCGAAGCATATGGGACACGATTCACGATGTCTCACATAAAGACCTGATACTGGATCAGTCTTTTGCTACAATATTTTTTTAATTTTCCATGTTTTCAAAAAATCAACTATGAAGAGGGATGTCGTGATCATAATCGAATTTGAGAACGCAATATATATAGAATTTCCTTATGTTGAACCATTCCAACAAAAAATTCATATATATATCCTTGACTAAAGATGATTAAGAACTCAATCTAAGCTTTTAGAATTGAAATGAAGTATAATTTCCTCTCCCTTAATTATAGCAAAACAACTTTTTCAACCCCTACAACTTTACGAATTGAAACTTTTGTTTTTCTATAATTAACATTGCTAACTTGCAACACTAAACATAATAATCATGCTCCCACTAACATGATGATTATCAGCATAACACTTATGCTCCCACTAGCTCTGACATATTTCCAGAAATCAGCTGGACTTCTGAAATTTAGATTCGTACACCCTTTCTTAGATAGCTCACATGTGTGTCTAAACAATTTCCAGAACTATGAAAAGGGATGCCGTAATTATAGTCTTAATTGTTTAGACCTTTGCCATTTCTCACAAGTCCATGTTAGTGTGCCGGTTAACCACACACGCTCCACTAACGACTTTGAGAATGCAAACATCACAATTGCTATCTACTTAAAATCTTCTTAGTGAAAGCATTTCCTCACCATTATTTTCATGAATCGGAGAGAAACCTTATGACACTTAGATTTTATAGTGTATGAGTTTCTATCCATGTGAATTTGTCAAAACCATAATCATAAGGCAAGGTTAGTGACAAATTAGCCTTACATGGATTGAACTTGTTCAATCTCAATTTCTTGTCACCTGGTAGCACAAGGCCCATCAATGCTTCCAAGCTGTTATGCACACAGTTTAGAACTAACAGAACTCATATGCATAGTCAACTTAATAGGAACAGACACAGAAACAAGAATTATGTCAACTTAATAGGTTTCAAACCTTAAGTCGTGTGCTAGTGATAAAACTCAGGTTTTACTCTTGATTAAATCTTGAAATCCTTTCAGGATCTTTAAGACTCCCACTGTCCTCTTGACATATAAGTTTCCCTAGTCAAGAACCATTCCTTGACAAAACAAATATTCAAGGGATAGTGCAGATTCTTATCAAGATAAACACTTCACACAATTGGTCTTAGTTGGTCTTTGTCTTATCCAAGACATCACAACTTACCAATTTCAAATGTACAGGAGTAGAAAACATTTTACACTACATTTGATAAGTGTTTTAAACCTTACTTTATGTCACTCAATGTTACAATCTTGGATTATGACTCTAAGAGTTGTTTTGGAACGAAGTATGATCCATCTTCTTGATTTTAACCATTCCAACAATTCATGACCCCTCATCTTAGTCATAACAATGTACTAAGATGTCCTTAGAGTATGAATTTGTGATATGGTTTCATAATCATTGATCATAAAAAACATGTATGATCCATCTTCTTGATTTTAACCATTCCAACAATTCATGACCCCTCATCTTAGTCATAACAATGCACTAAGATGTCCTTAGAGTATGAATTTGTGATATGGTTTCATAATCATTAAGATGATCATAAAAACATGATACTAAAGTACTCTCCCATCTTTTCAGATTTGAGAAACTTTTATCTTTCTGCCAAATTTGATTCTTCTCATCCGTTCTGCCATACATTGAAACTTTTCCAATGTTACAGAATTATACTTAACCTTATAAGTATAACCATATTTACTAATCTTTTGTAAATCATGACGAATTGACCTTTGTGGTGGACCTTGACCAGCACACACCTAGTGTACCTAATTCCTTAGTCCTTCAATTGACTCACATATGCATGTGATCAATGAATTAGTCTCAATTTTACAAAGATGTAAATTCTCATTCATCATACAATACAACTTGTATGATTCCAAGTTTCTGTCTAACTGAAGCTTGGGTGATGAGAACCTTTCCTCATTTGGTAAATTCAGACACTACCACATATGAGAGAATCAAACTCATATTTCCAATATTGCTAGAAACATACAAACATCAATTTTCCATAAATGTCATTGTAAGGGGATATAATATAAAATAAACTAAACTAAACTTTTATTTCTTTATTAAAATGCGGAAAAATATTCCTTACAATGCAACTTTAAATGAAAACTATGCTATTACATATTTCTTAGCAATTTATCATAACTTTTAAGTAGTAGCTCAAAAATCCGATCCTCGAACCATGCGATAGAAATCCATCTTCGCGATCAGATTCAACACACTCTTCTTTTAACCTTCCTTTTGCTCAATCCTGTTAAACATCAAGATGCAACCTAGTCACATCATGTAATAAGAATCAACAATTAGGAATTTTAACAAAGTTAGATAGTGGACTTACCTGAAGCCGAGTCAAACATTTTGTCTCTACTTGCTTTCAAACATTTCAGGTATTCAGGGCAGCTTCGCTTCCAATGTCCCTTCTCATGACAATAAAAACATATAGACTCTTTGGGAAATGTACACGAGACAATCACTGACTTAGCCTTTCCCTTTACCTTTTGGTCAACCGGGTTGACCAAGGCCAATCCCTTTCCATTAGGACGAGAAAGCTTTTCTGGACTTCCAATGTTACCATTGTCCATGTCAATGGAAGTTTGAGAAATAGATTTTCCATCAATATTTGCTTGACCATTGCGCCAAATCATTGCTGATTCAGCAGCAACAAGCAAATAAGAAAGATCTATTAGGGTTATGTCGGGATCTGTCATATGGTAGTCTTTAATAAACTCACTATATGACTCAGGAAGTGACTGAAGAACCCAGTCAACAACGAACTTCCTTGAAATAACAGCACCCAACATTCTCAACCTGTCTATGTGTGACTTCATTCCTAAGACATGAGTGCACACAGGTCTTCCATCTTTATGTTTCATTTCTAGTAGAGCTTGAGTGATCTTGAACCTTTCAAGTCTTCGGGCTTGTGGGTCAGGGAGAATAAATGGAGGAAGTGGGGGGAGTGAAGCATGATGTTGAGGGACATCATCTTCAGGAGGAAAGCTTGTTTCAAGCGATTTGGGAAGATCATAGTTGTCTGAACCAGACATCTACAATGGGAGAAAATCAAGTTAGTTGATTCAAGTCCTTAATATAACACCCAATATGAAATATTAAGGCTAGGACCCAACACAATATTTTATAAATTGGAAGAGGGATGCCGTAATCCAAGCTATAAAATATTTGAAGGTAGGTGAATGACGATTCACCAATTTCCACCATGAAAAACGAAATAATTTATTAGGTTTTAATTGGATTTGAAACTCCTAGATCTTTTGAGATTCATTGAACTTTTCAATGGCATGTTTCAATCTCGATTGTGCCCTTCAGGTTTTATGACTGGGATGCCGAGGATCACAAAACAAGGTGTGAATAACCATGCAAACTCACTTGGTACCCTTAATATTGTCACCTAATCGATGTGCCGGTTAACCACACACGCTCCACCGATCTATGATAAACATTAAGTCACCCTTCGTGATCCTTACTAGTCCAAGTTAGTGTGCCGGTTAACCACACACGCTCCACCAACGACTTGGTAAGGTACAAAGTGTGAATTTCATGGGTTAGCACCATATTCACATTTTCCTAAAGTAACTAAGATTGGGAATTTATAAAAGGTTTAGTTACTTTATAATATTCATTATACTTTTAATGAGAATTTAAAGTCATTGTCCTACCCGTTCGGCTAACGACCCTCCACCGATCAAGGAAGCGGTGGGTGAGAATGGACACCCATTAAGTTGCCATTTTATAGGCAACAACCTTATACCCCCTTATAGACCGGCTTCGTGAATGAGGCCTACTAACGGTAAAACAACTTGATCTTATACATATATATAATAATTAACCATTAATGTTATAAATAGTATAAGGGTTAAATTTTAACTTTTAAAACTCTAAGGGTTTGGAATTAAAGTTTATTAAAGTGTGTGAAACTTTACAAATTCCAAAACTTGAGGGCAAGTTTTGTAACTCTCCATAACTTTTCATTTCATAACTTATGAATTAAAGGTTCATAAAAATGAAGACTCTTCATTTTATGTAACTTATGTGTTTTAAGTGTGTGTTTAAAAGAAGTGACCTTTGGATATCCATAACTTGAGGACAAATTATGGACTCCATTAAAACACATAAATGATCAAGAATTAATCCAAAACAATTCAGCAAATAATTCCTATCATCTTCTAAATTCATAAGAACATGAACATGATCATCAAAGTTTCAAGAATTATATGAACACATACAAAGCATGAAATTTTGATATAAGCTATTGTAAATGGATTAGAACAACCATTACACCAACTAAAACAAGTTTTAAAACACCAAAACAGTTTAGGGTAATGTTTCTAGTGCATTTCCAGCAGCAAAAGTCGAAAATCTGCATTCTGAGGCTCCTACTCGCCGAGTGCACAAACCTACTCGGCGAGTAGGATGAGTTTACACATGAACTCGGCGAGTCCCCCCATGGACTCGGCGAGTTCATCAGTCAGACAGCAAAAAATCGACTTTTTATCACTATTTTGCATCAAGTATTAAACAAACAAGCCTAGGCTCTGATACCACTGTTGGGTTTTGAGCATTCTAACACTTCCTAAGTGTATATGCAACCCTAATAAACCTTGGATCTATGTTTGTCTAAGGTACATGCAAAATATTATTTTCCAAGGTTTATAACCTATCTAGCATGGCATGGGGTACTTTTAAACATAAAAGAACTAGATGAATTACATACCTTTTGTTGATTGTTGATTCCTTGGAGTTTGAGAGCCAAGCACCAATAATGTGAATGCCTCAAATGGAAATCACAAATCACCACAAACTTGGAAAAAGTATGAGAGAGTATACTAACACTTAGAAATCGGCCACCACTATTACACACACACTAGGGTTGGATTTCATGCAACATGAGCTTGTTTATATAGTGTGCATGGTTAGGGTGAAACCCTAATAACCCATGTATTTTCCTTTCCAAGGATCCATGGGTTAAAAGCTCCATGGATCATCCATGGACTTCCACATAAGCTTAGCCCATTAACAAATGAGTATTAGCCCACACCATATAAATATAATAGCCCATGATTTAATTAGTCTTCCTTTTAATCACTAAATTAATTCATAATTAATTCAAGATTAAAACTAATTAAATAACATGACTTTATATTAATATATGATAACTTATAATATATTAATAAATTGTAAGTATACAATTCTCATAAAATTATCCATAAACAGTTTGGGTGAAGTGCAACCCAAATGGACCATGTCGGGTCGGGTCAAGTATATACCAAATAAGTTATGGACTTAGGCACCTTATCCAACACCAGTATACCGACTGGCAGGTGCTGGAGTAGCAGGTGTTGTGGCGGCGTACATAGTACTCGTTTGTTGCTCCTGCAGGGGTTCCTGTGTTGTTTGCTTCTTCTTCCTCTTGTTCCCCGACTTCCGCTTATAGTCCTCTCCCTTTGATGGATCGGGAACGGGGACTAATACGCCATGGCGGAATCCATGGTCAATGAGTCGCTGGGCCAGGCGTTTGGCACTATCGAATGTGGTTGGGTTAGAAGACAGCACATCTCCTTGGATCAGGGCAGATAGACCCCAGATGTATCCTTCTATCTTCTTGATCTCCGGGGTAACCATCCCGGGGGATAGTGCTGCCAGGTCGCTAAACTTGTCATTGTAGGCCACTATGTCTAAGCCGACCATCGTGTGCTCCCATAGTTCTTGTTCCAACTTTTGAACTTCGCCCCTCGGGCAGTATTCTTCCAGCATCATCTCTTTTAGGTTCTCCAAACCTATTGAGTTAGCCAATGGTAGGGTCAGTGACTTAACATGGCTATGCCACCATGTCAGGGCTCTGTCGGAGAGGTGCATGCAGCAAACTTCACTTTGCTCCCTTCTGGGCACGAACAGATTGTGAAGACCGAATCTGTTTTCTCGAACCAACGCATCAGAGCGATGACTCCACCATTTCCATTAAAGGAATTGGGTTTGCAGTTCATGAAGTCGTTGTACGAACACTCCCGTGGGTGTTCGTGAGTAACTCCGGGGTTGGTTAAGTGGGTACCGCTACCAGATCCGAAGGTACCAATTTCGCCGATGTGAGCTAGGGCAGTTGCCACTGCGGCTGATATCGCTGCTTGGAGAGCAGCAAGATCGAATTGTGGCGTTTGAGCTGGAGTTATCGGAGTAGTGCGTCTGTTTGATCTGCGAGGAGGCATCTTTGCTAAAAGAATACAAAGATGAGACGGAATAATTCTATAGAAGTGGATATAAGCCGAAAGCTGAAAGACAAGGTTATCCAAGTTCTGAGTGTATCGGGTCCTGACTTCCACAGGGTTCTGGAAACAATTCATAAAAGAGTCTATACCAAATAAACTTTATGAATCAAAAGTGGGAATCCTCGAATGAATATTTGTGACCTGAATAACTGTTACCAGTTGCATGTAAAGAAAATAATCCTAACACATAATGTGAGCAGTGTTTCCACTAACTCATTAAGTTAACCAAGATTATTATTTATTAGTGTGACGCATAAGACGTTTTGGTTACTTCGGTTGATCCTTCTTTGAAAGCTTCTCCTGAACCTGCTCTTGTTCCTCCTTGAATCTTCTGTTGTCTACTATGAGCAAGTGGTTACATCTATCTGGGTTTGTCGTGCGAGAATGGAAGTGACTAAAGAATCTATGAGTTTTATGTGAAACATTATGGGGTGATCCTTACAGAGTCCTCATATAATTGCACAATGTGTACAAGTTGTATATCATTTAAGACTAAATAGACCTTCAAATAGGTGATCCTACTCCAAAACCACAACCAAACAAGGAACAGGTAGTGAAGTGTAGATCACAAATTCTAAGTCTATAAAATCTCAATTATATAAAACCTTGGAAGTATACACTCCAAAATTATAGACCTATACGTAAGGGTCTTTTAAATTATCACATAAGTTATTTATAGTGCCTAAAATACTCCTATAGTATTTTAATGTAATGAACTTGGTATGTTTTAAACTTGTTGTCGTGTTATAGTGTCATAAAATACTCCCATTGTATTCTAACTTTGTGTTCTGATATAGAAATCCCTTGAATAGAGTTAGGTAAGTTTTAAGACTGTTGCAACACCACATCACTCCCAAACACATGTCGGTCACATCTCGAATGAATATAGTTGATCAGGCTATATTGATCCTAGCTATGATTACATAACTGTCCAGGTTTGACCGCAGTATTCAACCTTTAAATACTTATGTTTTGTTCTTCTTGTGATACTTGTTCTAGTATGTATATATGTATAAGCACGTATGTATACTTTTATAAGGTATTGTTATATTTTTAAAATATACTATTATCCAAAGCCCTTCAGCCCCATTGTATTTATAGTTGTATATCTTTTATCGGTAGATATACTTATTTCACTATAAACAATGCTCTGATACCAATGTGTCACACCCCAAAACCGGAACGGCGGAAACGTTCGGGGGTGGAGGACATCATGTTTAGTATCACAAGTCATGCATCATAGTAATCAAAGTAATAAACAACCATTTCATTAGAAAGAAAGTGTTTACAAAGTATGTGGTTCACATAACATAGACTACAAAGTAAATAACAAAACAAGACATGAAGCTATTATGCTCCATCTTCTGAATCCCAGAGCGCGTACCTGTCTACTTGTCTCTTGAGAATACAAGTTATTTTGAAAGAGTAGATCAGCATTTAAGCTGGTGAGTTCATAAGATTTTAGTGATGTAAGTAAGTTGTAAGAAAGTTGTAGTAAGTTGTAAGTTCTTTTTAGAAAAGCTCGCCTGTTCCACCAGAAAATCCTATATTTCCTGCTTTGATGAAAGATAAGTAAAAATGACTCTACAGTCCTTTCTATGAGTACTAAATGGATACAAGTTATATATAACCCAGAGTAAACAAACAATCGGTTGTGTGTATCTGCCCTAAGCCCACAACCAAACAAGGAATAGGAAATGAGGCGGAAGGCACACATCCCATTGGTTGTTAGGTCTTCGTTGTATATAACCCTGGTGTATTCACTTGGTACTTACGGAGTTAACTGTAATAGTTCCTTTATTTTTGATGAAAACATTCTTTTAGAAAACCCTTATTTCTTTTAGTAAAAATGGTAACCACAATGGTTCCTTCTATAATCACTTAGTTTATACTAGCTATATAGAATCTAATATCGAACAGATAGTTAATTGTGTGAATCTGCCCTAAGCCCACAACCAAACAAGGAACAGGAAATGAGGCGGAAAGCACACATCCAACTACCTATCAGGTATTAATTATATATAACCCTGATGTATAAACTAAGGTATTATAGAATTAACCACCTAAGGTCCTTTAAGTTATACTGGTTTAATAAAATGGATTAAACCCTTACTGGTAAGTGTCCTATGACCTGACCCATACCTGGTACCCCTTATGATTACTTGGTGTATACGGAAGATATATATAGCTAAGAGCGTATAGATAGTAGGCTGGGTGAATCTGCTCTAAGCCCACAACCAAACAAGGAACAGGAAATGAAGCGGAAAGCACACATCCTACTACCTGTCGGATCCGATTAATATATATTATTGATGTCTAAACTAAGGAATCATAAAGTTAGTATTATAGGCCCCTTTCTACTGAATGTACTAGACTCGACTGTTCTGTTTCTCGTTTGAAAAGATGTAAGTTTTCCCTAGTTTATAACTATCTTAACTCGAAAATAGTTTACATTAGTATGTTCTTTCTGTTATCGTGTATTTTATCTACCCCCCTGTTATCGTGTACTGAAAAGACTCATTTATCTACTAAGTTATGATTGTAATTTAAAAATGGAGTTTCATAAACTATAAAGTAACATAACTTAAAAAGAGTTTTTGAAATGTTTTAATCACTTATAAAGACATAAGCAATCTGTTGAAAGATGTTTATAACAAAACATTAACGCAATTATCATTGTGTTCTACGTGTATTCCCCCCTTAAAAGCATTTAAAACAGTTTAAAAGATTGATTATAGGGGTATGAACTCACCTTATGTGGGTGATTCAAACAAATATGTGCGTAAGGATGAGAAGTTCCACGAATGAAGTCCCGACACACAAACGAGTCCTAAATGACATATAATGACATATATTGGCTTGAATATAGTGTTTAAAAGCAACTACATGCTAGGAAACACCCTTAGGGACTAGGAAACACTTGGACCAAGTGTTAGAATCACATATGATTCATCTAAGGGGAGTGTACGACCACTATAGGGAGTGTGCGGCCATGGGTGTACGGCCATGGAGTGTACGGTCGTACACTCATGGTAAAAAGTGCACAAAAGTGAGTTTGAATGATAGGGAAGCTTGTGGGACTATTGCTCATCAAGTGTTGAAGCTAGATTTGCATTTTGGAGGCCCTTTTGGGGTGTTTTGAGGGGTGTACGGCCACACATGGGTGTACGGCCGTACACTCCTTTTGTTCTTGAGTTAGGGTCGATTCTGGGGTGTTTAACAAGTGTTCCTAACGTATACTAAGCATAGGGAAAGCATACTTACGTTCTGGAAGCTTGAAGAGGGTTCACAACCACCAAGAACAAGTGGGTGTTCTGGGTGTTCTTGGTGAAATGGATAAAGATTTGAAGATCTACCCAAAAAGATGATTTTCATGGATGAAATCAAAGGGTGTTACTAGTTTAAGATGAATAACAACTAATCAAAACGGAAGAAAGGCTTACATTCTTGAAGATCGGGGTGAAAAGCTTGATGATAGTTGAGAGAAAACTCGAGTTCTTGACTTGGAAACTGAAGAAATGACTTAGAAATGAAGGGATACCATACTTGTGGAGGGGATGTACGACCAACATGGGTGTACGGCCGTACACTCATGTGTACGGTCGTACACTCCCTCTGATGGAGTGTTCGGCTCGATTTCAACGCGAAGAACTTTAGGTGACTTCCTCCTTGTTCATATGATAAGTCATCTTGAACTGATCATAACAAGGAGGTAAAGAGTGTAGGATTATATCAATCGTTAAATCTTCTTCAAAGTTGACATTCAACTTGAGCAGACGATCCACATACCTTTGCATCCTTTGCAAGTGGCTCATGATGGATTCTCCATATTTCATCTTGGTCGTTATCAACGAGGCGACAATCTCGTACCTTTCCTGACGCGCGCTTTGATGGTACTTTTCCATCAAATCTTGGCACATTTCATAAGGCTAGTAGTCCTCATAGAACTGTTGCAGCTCAAGATTCATAGTGGCTACCATTATACACGACACCTTTGTCGCCTCTTTTTCGTGAGCCCTATACTAAACTATTTCTTCAGCAGAAACTTTGGTTTCATCTATCTCTTTGAGCTCTTTGTCGAGGACATATTCTTTCTCCTCGTATCGAAGGGCCATACGAATGTTGCGGATCCAATCATTGAAATTGGACCCATCACAAGTGACCCTCCCATAAATGTTTAAAAGAGAAAAGGAGCTTGAGGTGTTGGAGTTCGAGCCGGAAGCGTTGTTAGAGCCAGAATCTTAAAAAGAAAAGGAACAAAGTTTTGATTAGATAAGCAATCCTTAATATAGCACCCAAATGAAATATTAAGGCTAGGACCCAACACTATAATTCACAATTCGGAAGAGGGATGCCCTAATCCAATTGCAAATTATATGAAGGTAGGTAAATGACGATTTACCAATTCCACCAAAAAAAACAAAATGAATAATTAGGTATTAAATGAAATGAAATTCATAGATTCTTTTGAGATTCATTGAACTTTTCAATGGTATGTTTAATCTCGATTACGCCCTTCAAGTTTGTGACTGGTATACCGAGGATCACAAACAAGGTGTAAATAACCATGCAAATTAGCTTGTTATTCTCGATGTCATTTACCACCTAATCAATGAGGCGGTTAACCACACATGCTCCATTGATCTATGGTAATTCTCGAGCTACCCTTTGCCACCCTTGTTAGTCCAAGTTAGTGTATCGGTTAACCACACATGCTCCACTAACGACGTCGCAAGGTGCAAAGTGAAATTTCATGGAATAGCATCATTTTCACATTTTTCCTAAAGTAACTAAGATTGGGAATTTATAAAAATATTTAATTACTTTATAATATTCATTATACTTATTAATGAAGAATTAATGTCCTATCCTACCCGTTCGGCTAACGACCCTCCAATAGTCAAGAGTGCGGTGGGTAAGAGTGGATACCCAATGGCGGTCATTTTATAGGTTGCTTCCTTAAACACCCCTTATAGACCAGCTTCGTGAATGAGGCCTACTAACAGTAAGATTGACTCATCTTATACATATATATATATATATATATATATATATATATATATATATATACATAATAATCTTTAAATATTATCATAGTATAAGGGTTGTATTTTAAACTTTTAAAACACTAGGGTTTTAGAATTTAATATTTCAAAATTAAAACTTTTAATCAAATTTTAAATTCCAAAACTTTAGGGCAATTTTTGAAACCTTTCAAAAACTTCTTGATCAAATTTTAAATAATAAAACTAATCATATAATTTTGAACATTATCTTAAAATTTGACCATTATCTTTCAATTAGATGAGGATATTCATTACCATAACAGAAAATTCGAATTTTAACAGTTAAAACAATTTAAGGTAATGATCCTAATCTAATTTAGGCTTGAAATCCGAAAAATCTGCCAGCTGACGAACCAACTCGTCGAGTTAGGGCATGGAATCGTCGAGTTTGCCCAACTCGTTGAGTCCATCTTAGGAATCGTCAAGTTCTGCAGTCAGAGAGCCAAAATCGATTTTGTTCCAGCTTTGGCAGAACACAATAGCATCAAACATAACAGAAAAACACCCTAAGCTCTGATACCACTGATGGGTTATGAGCATTACAACATTCCTATGGTGCACATGCAACTTTAATTGCTTTGGATCTAGGTTTTTCTCAAGTTATACATGCAAATCAATTATCCAAAGCAAGAACCCTAATCTAGCATACAATTTTCGGATTCAATAAATAAACTAGGGTTAGAATAATACCTTTCTTGTTAGCTAGTAGTAACAAGTAATCCTTTCCTTGATCTTGACCTTCAAGAGCTTAGTGCCTCAAGCGTTGCACCTCTAATGGAGTCACAAACACCACAAGCAAAGAATGAGGAGAAGAGAGAGAAAGAGGCAGAAATCGGCTAGGCTTTCTTCTAGGGAATCAGTGGCCGATTTCATGAGGCTGGGGGGTTCCTTTCGTAGTTAAGGCTGCTAGGGTTTTCAACTGGAAACCTTAATTCCCTTGCTTAGGCCCTAAGCAACACATGGATCCCCATATGGTAAGCCTTGGATGAAAACTCTATGGGCTTCCCATAGATTTTTATCCACCTTATACCAATAGGATCCATTAGCCCAAACTATAACTATTATTGATTTACATAATCAGTCCCCGTTCTTTTAATCAGTCTCTTTTGATCACTAAATTAATTCCAAATTAATTTCTGATCAATACTAATTAATTAATATGATTTCTCAATTAGTATATTATTCCTATAATATATTAATAAACCATTTAAATAACCTCTTTCTCCAAAACTCATTCTGTCCAGTTGCTATGGTGAAGGCAACCCAAAAGGACCATACTACTATCGGGTCAAGTACATACCAATTATAGTTATGGGCTTAGACACCTAATCCAACAGATAGATCGAGATAGATGCAGTAATGATTTCATATTCGAATTTAACTGAGTGTTATTAGAGGAGCACCACATGAGGTGGTGTTTTTTGGTGGCGAAGTACCGTTCCAGCATGCTTGGTCGAGTTCGACAACAGGTAGCGTAGAAACAACAACCACCATCTTATTTCCGGTCACCCTTTGATGTTTTCCAGCACCAAGTTAAGTATTCAGAGAAGGGAGTGATGGATTGAATGCTTGGGAAATGTCACCGATTGGAAGGGGGTTGCCGGAGAAGGATGGATCGTCAGGAAGAAGCATCGTCAGATAAGGGATCCTCGCCGGAGAAGAAGGTGTCTCATGCCCCACCTCTATATCTGGAGGTTGTTGTGCATATAAGATGTAATGAGGTACTTCCTAACCTAATTAGCTTTTCATTTTTAGGTTTGGGCTTCAATTTAGGTGGGCTATAGATTATAGGCTCAATCAAGGTGTTTGGGCTTAGCAATATCGGATCAAAAGACAAATAAACTTAACTAAGCCTTATTTAGATGATTGTTTAAAATATTGTCCATTAAGATAACTAATATAAAAGATTTAAGTGAACAGGGTTTAATTGAATTAATTATGAGATAATTAATTTAATATGGATTTAAATGGATTAATTATGTTGCGTGGGTTAAAGTCTTAATTATATGATATCATTTGGGTAATATTAGAAATAACACTTAGATATCACTAATTTGACGAGATAGTATTTTATATACAGAAGGTCACATTTTAAATATAGTACTTTAACAAGAACGACTTCAGGAGTGATCGTTACTGACGTAATAATAGAAGTGAATAAAAATTATATTAAGGAATATTAATAAGTAATACTTGGAATATATGCTAAATAAAGGTTATTAATATGCTTATAGGTGACGGGTAGAGCCGATATTTGGAGCAGAGATTTATTCAGCTATTTGTTCGGACTGAGAGGTAAGTTTTCCTCACTGTACTCGTAGGTCAAAGACACCAATGTCGGCCCACTAAATAATATATCCTAGCTGTAGGATATTGTTATGTTGTATTGAAATGTTAGAATTGAGTCTTGGTATATAGGATATTGCTATGCGATAGTGATCTGTGGATCTGCATGTTTGCCTGTTAACTGGTTATATGCTATATGCTATGTATATGTCGACATGTTATGGTTTGGGGTTAAGGCTTTACTGATTTGTGCATGAGCCAATACACTGGGGGTATTCCAGTATGATGATTGAGTGGACCCGAGGGTATTCCAGTCCGATGACTGAGCGGACCCATTATATATTGACATTCCAATCCGATGACTGATTGGGTCGAGGTTATTCTAGTTTGATGACTGATTGGACCCAACATGCAATGTTGTATATGTTATGTTGTGTGGTGGTACTTTGGGGGGACTCACTAAGCTTTGGCTTACAGTTTCGGTCTACTGTTTCAGGTACTTCATATGACTGTGGCAAGGCGAAGGCGTTATCGTACACATCCTTTAATGACATGTTTTTGGAGATTTTATGATACCCTGATCTTGGGAATATTTGTATTTGACACTTGATTTGATATGGTTTTGGTTTGAAAACAATGGTTTCTTTTAAGTTAAAAATGAAAAATTGTATCATGTTTTGGGATGTTACACCTTAGATATCTAACTTTTAACGAATAAGAGGAACAAATCTCATCTTGACTACATACTCCCATCATTGTAGTCCATGGCATACCCAATGATGGCCCTTATAACTGCCTTTTACGGTACAACGTTAAACCATGTCAAAGCACAACAATTCCTACACTTCAAGTCTCAAATATGTATCTCAGGTCTAAGAATACAAAGATACAACCTTTTATCAAACATCACTTTTGACTACGATCCACAAAATGATTTTGATGCGGGTCAGGTCCAATAGTTATTCTCCTAATCAAGTACCTATGAAGTTGGTAGCAACTTTTTCTATTCTCATCTCCATGAGAATCAACCAATCCACTCATATTAGTCTTACCTCATAGATGTTCCCGCATCTATGAATGACTATGGGCATTTAGAATAACCAAGGTTATTCAAGGATTAAACATGCTAATATAGAAGACAAAAATTATTTAATAAAAGACTATATCCAATATATCAACTCATTACAATATATGTTGCTTGTACTATTCCAATATCCAAATACTAAATTTCAATCAAATACATCCACTTAGGACAACAAGGTGCCTCAGTCCAATCATCCAGGTTTTGTTGGTCTACTGCATGAAGTAGTATCACTTCAACCCAACCATCCAGGTTTTATTGGCCTCTCGCCTGAACCCAACCATCAATATATTGATATATGCAACAGATAAACAATAATCAATAAGTACATGTAATCATGTAGATCTACCAATTTAACAGGTCACTATAGCATAGCAACATCCTCTATATCAGGATACATAACACAACCTAGTGGGTCGGCATTGGTGCCTTCGACCCACAAGTACAGTGAGGAAAACTCACCTCAAGGTCCAAAAGATAGTTGAACTGATCATTGCTCCAGATATTGGCTCTACAAGTTACCTATACAACAAACAAGGATCAAGACTCAATGTACTATTCAAAATAACCCAAATGACCTAAAGTCAAACTTGGTCAAAATCAATGGTCAACGGTCAAAAAGTCAAAAATCAACATCCAGCCGTATTACGCCATCTGTAACAGCTCTACGCCCTGCGTAGAGTTACGCCATGTGTAATTAGGTTACGCCCTACATAATACCCTAGATCCCAAAAACTTTTATTAAGCTCTTAATGTAGAAAGCCAAACCCTCAAACTTTCAAATATGGTCCTTTACAATGTGTTAATGGATAAAGTTTCCAACTTTACCCATTAAGACACTCCCATCAAGCAAGATCTAAACTTTATGCACTAAAATGACCAAAAATGCTAACATCACCTCCATGGCTTAAAGAACAAGCACCAAGGCATAACTTTCCAAGTACAACATGTCCCAAGAGTGTTCCATATAGCTCAAAAGGTATTGGAGTTTCCTCAACTCCCAAAACACTAACTCAAAGGACCAAAAAGTGAAAAAAAATGACCAATAACAAGATCTAAGAAATCAATTAGCAAGATAGAAACTTTTTACTCACAATGGTCCAGAAATAAAGCATCCTTGCTGGATCTATACTTGAATCCTTCTTTCATGCACTTTACAAATACCTTGTTCTTTAAGATTCAACCTTCCAATGGAGAAATAAGCTCATAAAAGATGCCAAGGCTCAAAAAAGCAAGAGGATGCTATGGTTTCTCAAGGAATGATCTTAGGAGATGGAGGCTGGTCATGAGAGGGTTTCTCAGAAGTTAGAGCCCTTAAATAAGGCTTAAAACCGATGAATTGGGGTTTTGATCTGTCGCGATTACACCCTGCGTAACCTAAGTTACACCATACGTAGCCCATTAGAAATGCGATCCACATTCAGCAAGCTACACCTGACTACGCCCTGTGTAGGACAAAACCATCAACTTCCAATTCAACTTCAAACAACCATAACTTCTTTGTTTTAACTCCGTTTTCGGCGTTCTTTATATGCATGAAAAGGTATTAACGAACCCCACAATATTATCTAGTTATCTTTGGCTTAACTCATGTCTAACTAAAACCATAATCCATGCAACAAGCTCGATATATAACTTTTCCCACATTACCCTTTTTTTCGAAACGCAATTTGACGGCTTTAAACACTTAACCAAAAATTGTCATCATCTGATAGGGTCTAAGCTCTATTCTATTGAAATCCAAGACCTTTACTCGATCCATTTACGACCTGCTATCCTTGATAAAAGAAACATCCAAAACTAAGGAGAGGTTCACTCGAGAATACCAAAAAGGTTGAGAACGCGAAAATGATTATGGAACAATCAACTTATAGGGGCATAAATGGAATTTAACAACATAATGAATTAAGACAACGGATGGTAATTAATGTATTTCTATAATAATGGGATTTGATCTCCATGTTTCTACGATGATCACACTACCAAAAAAACCTAGAATCCATTTTGGAAATTATGTTTCAAGAAACGAACAACATAGTGGAAGTCGACAATTATTAATAGCTTAGTCAAATAAAATGAACAGGAGATTGATTTCTGAAAATTATCAACACTATCGATTTTGCAATTTCATGAAACGACAAGGAGAATCTATTCAAGAAACGAATAGTTTATGGCAGTTACTTTGTGATATACAACAACAACATCGTGATTTTCAATCTTTTATGAGATTTAATAAGTTATGTATTATACTGATGGTAATAGTGTCGATGGTGATGAAGACGACAATCAATCTTGTAACGCCTGTGAGTTAGGGATAGACGTTAAAGGGATAATAATACTAAATATTCGTTTTATCGCACAATTAAAATCCTCGAATCGGATAATTGTTCTTCGTATGCATTTTGTGTTATATAAATATATATTTATTATATATGTGTTATGTGGACAAATATTATGGGTATATAATATTTGTATAAATCTTCTTATAAATTTAGTATCGAATGAAAATAAAGAAAGTTGAGATTATAGGAGTTCTTTTTTCTTTTAAGATTTAGAAATCATATTGGTCGATATGTCGACGCATATTACAACCAAATACAAAAAGTCTATAGCGTTATATTTCTCTGACGGAAATTCCAAACGTTCGAGCGGTGACTCGTACATAAAGGAAGTGCATAATGACGACGATTATGAAATTACGCTTGCAGAACGAGATAAGGTTTCGGCAAGATAATAATTTGGCAAACAAGTCACGATAGTAGTTAGTTTCCACTGACTAGCCAGGTGAGTGCATAGTTACTTTCATTAACATGATTTTAATACAAGTATTAATTAAACTATTAAATATTTGTTGAAAGTTTATATGTGAATTATATGTTTATTGATTGAAATATATGTTATGTGTATATTTGATGATATACGATGTGTGAACCGGTATGGTTCTATATGTGTTAAAATGTATATTATTACATGATAATAATAATAGAAGTATTATTTCTAAGAAAGTGGATATATATTAATACATAATACTCTATGTTAATGTATACACTAGAATATGAAAGTGTTGCCTAAATAGAATTGATATTATACATATTATAGTCTTTCCTAGTGATGAGATAAGATTTAAAACTTACAAGGGATGCTTAGTTCAATTAATTTTGGATATTTGGTAGCATCCTTTTAAGGGTACGTGTGTGATGGGAACGGAGAGTAGAAGCTCTGTTTAATGAGACTGATGATCGGTGGGGTACGTCCTATGTATAGGAGTACTACATTTGTATTTCCCCTCCTAAAATTCTACCCGCTGACAATAATGATGATGATCGGTGAAGTACGGGAGCGTACGGGAATACTATATTAGTATTTCCCCATACTTTTATTTTGAAGAGCTTTGGAGTCATCGTTTCTTTTATGAAGTGATCGGACGAGCTTCATGTGTCAGCGTTTCCTTTCACGAAGTAATTGAGGGAACTTCGTAGATTGCCTAATAAAGTGTGTCGTTAATAGACCACTACTAGGTATGTCTGGTGTTATATTGCCGGATAGGGTGAATCTGGGGGTAAAATACCCCATGGTGTCAGACCACTGCTAGGTACAATTATCTAGAGAACCACCCCTGACTTAACTGTCTTGTGGTTTTTACGAACGAAGGTTCGTGGTGAAACTTATTTCATTCCCCTCATTTGATGTATTTATTGATCATTGTTTGCTGCCAAAGAATTTCCGAAGCAGCGTCGTCAGTTTGTTGTTCATATTGATCCTTTAGGCTAGATCTCGTAAGATCATTGTATAGGATCAGTGCGTGGGGATCGACGAGATGGGATAGATTGTTTTAGAGATATGATATATTTGTGTTAATGATAATAGTGGTTTTGCAGGTTTGAGATATACATTATTATTATATTGTGGGATTGAAAACCCTATGTATCTCACCAGATTTCCCAACCTGACCCACTCAATTTATATGCATCACAGGTAGCAGCGTAAGACTACTGAAGACTCGAGTATGATGCTGAGAGAATACCTGCAATAGAGTTCAGGACCGCTAGGTGTTTACGCTGTAACATATGTTGTGTATCAGTTATGACATCCCTAGAGTTGTATTATTTTGAGACAATATTTTGTACTCAAATTGTTTTAATATACTGAGAATTTCCGCAATAAAAGATATTATGATTTTTAAAACGTAAAGAAATTTTTTTTCTCGGTTCTGAAAATTGGGGATGTCACAAATCTTTTAATAGCCCTCAAAACGTCAATGGTATTGGTAGGTTTTTTATTTATTGTAAAATAGGTTAATGTGTTAAAATGTTAACTGTAATTTGAATTAATAGATATAAAAGTCAATTTGATGTGTATTAAGAAAAAAATTGTTTTTTAGTTGTAATCATTTATGAATAAACACATAAATTTATTGGAAATAAATTTTAATGAACAAACACATGGTTGTATCTCGCAACTGATTATTTTTATTAGTTGTAATCATTTCTTTGTAACTTAACCCTAATCATTTAGTTGTAATCATTTATGAATATAAATTGAAATATTAACTTGGTTTAGTTGAATTCTATATATATAGTATGGAAGACGTTTAAATTTGTTTTTATGTTAATTATACAAATCTACTTTGGTTCGGCACATTGGTGATGGTTTGATCTTAACGAGTGAAGTGTGAATGATGCATTCATTCTTATGGTTTAGATTCTCTCATTAAAGCTTATTGTTTACAAAATAACAAATAATTTCTTTTTAAAGAAAACTCTTGTGTATGTATTAAAGGACCTTTAAAATGTGAAGAAATATATAGTATCATAGTATGTGCCATTGTTAGGTAATTAAAGGACGTGTAATTCACTATGGGTTGTTTTGTAATATATTATAAATTAAAGGAACAAAAATCATTTATGGATAAAGGTGTATGTATTGTTAAGTAATTATTTATGTAATCACAAATGGTTGTCTAGTTCAGTAATTTACTAATTTATCAGTCAAATGTTTTTGTAGTTCAGAAATGGTTGTCCATTAACCATTTATAATTAAAGTAAATAACACTATTATGTAATTCATTAGGTACCGTTTTGTAATTAAAGGACATAAAATTCAGGAGGTATTGTTCAATAATCATTTATCAATAAATATTGTCAATCATATATGATTATAAACAAACTATAAGGTTCTTTGTGTTAGTGTATATGTTTGTAGACATGTATAGCCCATTATTGTAGTTTGTGTATAGGCCCATTTGATATGTATTCGTCAGTATATATTTATATTTTATGCATTGTAACCTAATATGGGCACATAGGTATTTTGGCAAAATATGGTATCAGAGACTATATCCAGACTTTCCTAAAATCTACCCTTTCTTTTCTCTCTTTCCTTCCCAAACTCATCTTCCCCATGGGCACCTCCTAACCCTACCAGCAACCTCATCTTCATCCTCAACAATGGTAGGCGAAACCCATATCAATCATCCTCCACACAAAGTCTTTGTTGTCACCAATATCAAAGCTCATATCCCGATTCTCCTTGATCTTGATCGCCACAATTATGATACATGGCGTGAATTCTTCGCTACTCACTGTGAAGCATACGATGCACTCGATCATATTGATGCAACCTATAATGATCCAACTCCTAAACCAACCAAAATCGAATGGAAGAAGGTAGATGTGGTGGTGCGTACATGGCTCTATTTGACAATGTCTCAAAATCTCATCAATACATTCATCAAACCTAATGTTCTGGCTCGACAAATATGGTTGAACATTGAAAAGTTCTTCCGGGATAACAAAGACTCTCATATCATGCAACTTGAAAGTGAAATCCGATCTATCTCTATGGGTGACTTGTCGGTACATGCCTACTACTCCAAGATTCAAACCATAACCGACTTACTTGAAAATCTTGATGCTACCTCCAAAATATCCGACAAACATCTAGTGATTCACACCATCAAAAGAGTCTCTTCCCGGTTTGAAAACATTGCTATTATGCTCCGCCATCGCATCCCATTTCCCACGTTTTCTGAAACTCGCTCCATTATTGCTTTGGAAGAAACTCGTCTCAATCAACCTCGGAACTCTACCACAACACCACATTTTGGAAATCCTTCATCCCCGACTCTTCCTCACACCTCGTCGGGAAACACTCACCACCGGAATAACAACTGCCATGAACGTCACCAAAAGTTCCCAAAGGACCGCTGACAGCAACAGTAGCACAACGGCTACAGTAACAACGCCCAGCAACAACAACCGACGAGGGTTGCTCCCTTTGCGTCGTCTTCTGCCCAACCATACAGTTGGGTCTTTTTTCTGCCTCCTGCCCATCAACAGTGGACCACCAGGCCCAATACTCCCTAATGGCCCATCAGAACAAATCCACAGCAACAAGGGCTGCCTGGCCCACCTCCTCAGCACTATCCAACAGCCCAAACAGTACCTTTTTTGGGTCATGTTTCGGGCAATTTAGCAGGTACAAAAGGTCCGAAAATCATAGAAAATATCCCCCCTCCTTGGGAATGGTTTGGAAATCAACAACCCACCTCGCTCCCGCAAATTTTCTCATCCATGTCACTCCACGACCCAACAAACGAATGGATAATGGACACAGGAGCTACTGATCATGTGCATGCAAATGAAGATATACTTGAAACTCTTAGTCATAATAGAAATTATCATTCGATTTTAGTTGCTAACGGGTCCCCCATTTCTGTAACTAAGATCGGACATTCATTTTTTCCTTTACATAACTCTCATCGCCCACTTCACCTCCATAATATTCTTATTACACCCAACATTATTTAAAAACTTATTTCAGCTTGTAAATTCACTCATAAAAACAAATGCTCTATTGAATTTGATGAATTTGGTTATACTGTCAATGATTACAAGACCAAGCAACCATTAATCTAATGTGATAGTGACGACCCCCTCTACCCGGTTCTTCCTTCCATGCCTCAAGTCCACGTTTCCGAAAGCCACTCTCTTTGGCACCAACGTCTTGTACATTCCGACAATAAAGATTTGCAATCTTTAATTTCAAATAAATCTATTTCTTGTAATAAGACAACTTTTGATGGTATTTTCCATTCGTATCAACTTGGCAAACATGTTAAACTTCCTTTTGATGTGTCAAAAATATTGTTTCCAACATGTTTGATATCATTCACTCGGATGTATGGACTTCACCATTGCTAGCATTAGTGGTTTTTGTTACTATGTTATATTTCTTGACCACTACTCTCATTATCTTTGGGTCTACCCACTGAAACAAAAATCTGATGTGTATGATAAATTTCTACTTTTCTCAAAATATATCAAAAACCAATTTCGTAAAACCATAAAAGCACTCCAATGTGATAATGGTGGTGAATATGATAACAAACGATTCCTTGACTATTTTTCAAATCAAGGCATTCAATTCCGTTTCTCATGCCCCCACACCTCTCAACAAAATGGTAAATCCGAACGAATGTTACGTACAATCAATAATTCTACTCATTCATTACTATTCCAAGCTCATATGCCTCCCACCTATTGGGTGGAAGCTCTTCACATGGCCACCCATTTTCTAAACATCCTCCCATCCATCTCAATTCAAATGACACCCCCCACTTCCGCCTATTCCAAACACACCCCACATATACTCACTTCCGTGTTTTTGGCTCTTTATGTTATCCTCATCTCACTACCCCTCACAAACTATATCCTCGCTCAAATCCTTGTGTTTTCCTCAGTTACCCCTCCAATGACCATGGGTATCGATGTATTTATCTATCCTCTCACAAAATCATCTTTTTACCTCACGTAATCTTTGACGAAACTACCGTTCCCTTCAAATATGTTACACCCAACGCACCACCATCTTATGACTTTCTTGACACCATTCCCACACAATCACCATCATTCAAATTCCATGATCTCTTCCACCAATCTCAAAACCCCATCTCCACCACACCTACTCCACCCATATCCCCTCTCCTTTCAGTCTCTTCTCCCTTACTGAACCAACCATCCTTATATCCCTTTGACCAATCTATGGTCTCTCCCTCCTGCTCAACTCCCTCCTCTGAGACGGTTACTCGCGAACCTATTATTCCTCCACCTACTCATCACATGAACACTTATGATAAAAGCGACATTCATAAACCCATTAAAAGCATTAATCTCCATACATCCTCTATTTCCTCAGTCCCCCGGTCTAACTTACAGGCTTTACAGGACCCTAACTGGCAAAAAATCATGAATGATGAATTTAATGCTCTTATGACTAACGATATTTGCCAGCTTGCTGCACGACCTCAAGAGGTCAATATTATTAGGTCTATCTCACTCTTTTGTCACAAGTTTCATGCAGATGGTACTCTTTCTCGCTACAAAGCTAGACTTGTAGAAAATAGACATAGCCAACAGCCAGGAGTTGATTGCGATGAGACATTCAGCCTGGTTGTTAAACCGGAAACGATTCAGACTATTCTTAGTTTGGCTATCTCTTGCAAGTGTCCTATTCACCAGCTTGATGTAAAGAACGCCTTCCTTCATGGCCATCTTCAGGAAACGGTCTACATGCATCAACATCCTGGTTTTTGTGATCCATATCGACCTGATCATGTTTGCTTACTTCAAAAATCTGTGTACGGTCTCAAACAAACACCCAAGGCCTGGTATCATCGCTTTGCTCAACATGCCACCAGCCTCAGTTTTCAGCAAATTCGTACAGATCCATCTCACTTCATCATGCAGACTGCGACAGCTACTGCATATCTACTTTTATATGTAGATGACATCATTCTGACAGCTTCTACCACGTAATTTCATCAGCAGAGCATCCGTCAGGTTAGTCATGAGTTCTCCATGACTGACCTCAGGCCACTTAACTACTTTCTTGGTATATCTGCAGTTCGTTTAGACACAAGTCTATTTTTATCCCAACGAAAGTATGCTATCAACATCCTAGAATGAGCAAAAATGTTGAATTGTAATCCATGTCAAACTCCTGCTGAACCTATTCACAAGCTTCATGTCACACCCCAAAACCGGAACGGCGGAATCGTTCAGGGGTGGAGGACGTCATGTTTAGTATCACGAGATATGTATATGGTAAGCAAGTAATGAACAACCATTTCATTTCGAAAGAAAGTTTTTACAATGTGTGTGTTCACAAAACATAGAATTCATAAACAAATAACAAAACAAGACTAGAAGCTATAATGCTCCATCTTCTTAATTCACAGCACGAGCACCTGTCTAATAGTCTCCTGAGAATACAAGTTATTTGAAAGAGTTGATCAGCAATTAAGCTGGTGAGTTCATAAGTTTTTAGTGATATGAGTAAGTTGTAAAGAATTGTTGAAAATGTAGATGTAAAATGGTGTTGAAAATGTAGTTGAAACATGTAGTTGTAAAATGTTGTAAGTTGTAAGTTCTGTTTTGAAAAGTTCGCCTGTTCCTCTAGAAAATCCTATATTTCCTACTTTGATGGAAGTTTAAGTAAAATAACACTACAACCCTTTCTATGGGTACTAAGTGGGTACAAGTTATATAAGACTCAGAGTAAACAAACAATCGATTGTGCGCATCTGCCCCAAGCTCACAACCAAACGAGGAACAGAAATTAAGGCGGATAGCACACATCCCATTGGTTGTTAGATCGTCGTCATATATAACCCTGGTGTAGTCACTTGTTACTCATGGAGTTAATTGTAATGGTTTCTTTATATCTAATGAAAAGTTCTTTAAGAAAACCTATTTTTCTTATAGTAAAATGGTGACCACAGTGACTACTTTTATAATAGCTTAGTTTATACTGCTATATATAATCTAATATCGGATAGAAAGTCAATTGAGTGAATCTGCCCTAAGCCCACAACCAAACAAGGAACAGGAAGTAAGGCGGAAAGCACACATCCAACTACCTATTGGGTATTAGTTTTATATATAAACATGATGTATAAACTAAGGTATTATAGAGTTACTCACCTAAGGTCCTTTAAATTGAACTGGTTTAATAAAATGGATTAAACCCTTTACTGGGAAGTTTCTAGTTTTGAATACCAAAAGTACTGATTTTGGAAAGTATGTTTTGTACTAGAAAAACTGTGCTTTGACTTTGTGTCCTATAACCTTACCCATACCTGGTACCCTTATGATGACTTAATGTATACTAAGCATACATATATATAGAATCAGATAGAAAATAGATTGGGTGAATTCGTTCCAAGCCCACAACCAAACAAGGAACAGGAAGTGAAGCGGAGAGCACACATCCTATTACCTGTCGGACCCTATTGGTATATATATATATCTTGTGATGTATACATTAAGGAATCATAAGACTAGCATTATGGTCCTTTCTTTTAAACGTAGCCTTCTACCAAGGCATATTCTGTTACGTGCTAGACTCGACTGTTCTGTTTGTCGATTGTAAAAATGTATGTTTTCCCTAGTTTATAACTATCTTAACTCGAAAATAGTTTGAGTTTGACTTTCAAGTGGTACTGTCACTTTATGAAAGTAATGGGAAATGTAAGTACACAGTTGTCGTTTATAATGACATGCAGATGTACTAATGACCTAAAAACATGTTTTGTTTTAATACGGTCATAATGTGAAGGCTAGAACCCCTACTAAACGTTCTCCCTGTTAAGAGATTAAGGGAACCAAACGCGACCTCTGCAAATTCTTGCAAGCCGTGTAATTCACATTAAGGTTATATGATCATGTATACCCAATATAACAATCACCTTTTGTTTAAAACAATGAGTTAGTGATCAATTGGTATAATTAGATCATGTATGTGTTCTCATGCTATAGCAACCTAACTTGTTTGTTTTGTACTGTATATTGTACGTTCTGTTTGTTTCTCGTAATTGTGTGTTCTCTTTGTATGGTATTGTTTGTTTCTCTTCACTGTGTGTTTGACTCATGTAAGAACTGACTCTTTGTGTGCTTCGTTGTACTAGAAGTAATGAATAGCATTCTCCTAAACTATACCTATTATAGTTTACTAATGTTCTACTTGGACTGTTACTGAAAATACTTATTTATCTACTAAGTTATGTTTGTACTTTAAAAACGGAGTTTTGTATAACTATAAAGTAACATAACTTTAAAAGAGTTTTTGAAATGTTTTGACAACTTATAAATGACATAAGTAACATTTTGAAAGATGTTTATAACAAACATTTACACAATTATCATTGTGTTCAACTTGTATCCCTCCCCTTAAAACAGTTAAAACAGTTAAAAGATTCATTACGGGGTATGAACTCACCTGATGTGGGTGATTCAAACGGGTATGCGTGTAAGGATGAGAAGTTCCACGAATGAAGTCACGAGACACAATAGGTCCTAAATGACATATTAGGACACATATTGACATGAATATAGTGTTTATAAACAACTATATGAAAGGAAACACCTTCCGGGACTAGGAAACACTTTGACCAAGTGTTGGAATCACATGTGATTCATCAAAGGGAAGTGAAATGGCACTAACATTTGTTTACGGCCATAGGTTTACGGCCAAAGGGATTTTACGGCCGTAAACTCATGGTCACTCATGTATAAGTGTAAGTTTGAAGGCTAGGGAAGTTTCAGGAACTTTTGCTCTAAACTAGGATGAGAAAGACCAACCCAAAGGAGGCTTTTGATGAGTTTACGGCCCAAAGGAGGTTACAGCCGTAAACTCATGACCAAATATGTTTATGAGAGTAGTTTAAGGTCCTAATCTCATCCATGAAGGGTCTTGGGTCACTAGCTTTGCATCTAGGAGGGTTTATGGCCCAAATGGCCACCTTAAAGGGGTTTACGGCCTTGGGAGATGGCCTGGCCGTAAACTCCATTTGATCTTGTGTTCTTGATGTTTTCAAGTATCTAAGCATGGATACTAACTAGATATGAAGTATAGGGAAGAGTACTTACGATCTAGAAGCTTGAAATGGTCGGTTTTGGCCAAGAACACTAGTATGTGTTCTTGGTGTTTCTTGAAGATCTAAGAAAAGAGTGATTTCTTATGGATGAAATCATGGAAGGAGGCTAGATTAAGAGATGTATCAACAAATCTAGGAAAATTACTTACTTATGTGAAGATCTTGGAAGAAAGTCTTGATGATACTTGAGAGGATTTGAAGGAAAATCGGCCAAGGAGTGAAATAATGATTAGAAATGGCCAAGTCTCACCTATATACACTTGAGTTTACGGCCACATGAGTTTACAGCTGTAAACTCATGGTCTTGTGGCCGTGAACTCATTTAGATGAGGTTTAGGTTTGCTTTGCTACACTGTGGTTTTAGCAGGTACTTTCTGACACTTAATCCTTAAGTGTATTTGGCTCAAAACTCCTTACAATGACCTTTAACCGGGCTAGAACTTAGAACTAATGAGTGTGACACTCAGTTGAGTTGATTGACAGGGCTTTAAAATCAAAAATTTTTGCGGGTTGTCACACTTCAGTCATCCGAACCTCCTGCATCGGATCCCACTCTATATTGCAGTCTTGCAGGTGCTCTCACTACAAGAAATTAGGGTGTTTACCCATACATAATTTACCTACATATGTCAATATGTGGGTAACTACCCACACATGTTTGTATATGTGTGGATAAAAGTCAATAATTTTAGAGAAAATGACAAATTTAGCCAATTACACTAATTACATTACAAATTTAGCCAAAAAAAATTGAAATTACAAATTTGGCCACTGATTTCGCAGATGGAATAGCCCCATCTGCGATTTGGGCTTTCCATCTGCGAATGTACAAGCGGCTAAAGCACAGTTGTGCTTTAGCCGCTTGTACATTCGCAAATGGAAAAGTCCATCTGCGATTTACTGTAGCCATCTGCGATTTTATGCCGATTTTCTTATATAAGGTTTTTTTTTTCTTCATTTTTCACTCTTCATTACAGAAAAACTCTCTCTCGGGGATTCCTTTTGACGATTTTTTGAAGAAAATGGAGGATTATTTCAACAATCCCGCAAATATGGTTAGATTTTAACTCTTTTAATGTTGTAATTAACATTTATTTAGTATATGTCTTTATTATTTTATTATTTATTGTATTAGTTAGTGTAAAAAAAACAGAAATTATAATGTTTGTGAAAGGGTAATTTTGTTGTATTTGATAGTTTTAATATTTGTTATTAGTAAACTTGAAGTTTAAAGCTATTTTGTTAGTGGTTGTATGAATGTACAAGTAGAGACTGCGTAGAGTGTGCATCGGTTGGTTGTACATTTAGTAAAATGGTTAGAATATGCTCATTTTTTTAAGTTATTAGTTAAATAAATTGTTAGAATAATGTTTGCAATATGTTATTTGTGGTTTGTATAGTTGTTGTATAACTTGAAAAATTGTATATTCTTATCGTGTAATTGTTTTTATAAATTGAAAAATTGTTTGTTTATATGGTTAGAAAATGTTATTTTATATAATTAGAAAGATAAAAATTGTTTGTATATTTGTCGTGTAACTTGGAAAATTGTTTATATATTTGTCGTTTAAGTTGAAAAATTGTTATACTATGTGTATGTTATTGTTTTTTATCGTAAATATATAAATTGTTTATTAAATATTTGTATTTGCATTGTTATTATTGTTTATGTTATTATTGCACTTAATAATCATATATTTTAAAACGAAATATTTGTTTAGTTCTCTAATATGTTTTTGTGTTTTGTGCAGCATGATTTTAATTATTTCAATGTGAAAGCAATTGTAAACTTAAAAGGCTCGGGGTGTAATATATGGGAAGTATTTGAAGTGTTAGATGGTGTCAGACGTGACATATTTAGAGATACCGTATTTGGTTATTTGTTGGATGTCCCTCGTTTACAAGGGGACAGATTGTTGTTCCATAAAATGTTCCTTCATCAGATCCGGCCGGACGCTGTTTTATCTCCAGATGGAATAAAACGGTTATATTTTAGAGTAGGCGATACGAAAATGGTATATGGGTCGGAAGAGTTTTGTTTGATAACCGGCTTCAATTTTGGGGAGTATCCAAAAAACATCGGGGAAAAAGTGTCAGAAAAAATAGTAACTGATAAAAAAAGATGTTTATTGCGTGAGCGGCTATTTCCGAACTATACAAATAGTTCGGTGAAAATCGGCGACCTGAAAATTTTTATTTTAAATCAACCATTCTTAGAAGTTGACGACGCCGATGCAGTTAGAGTATGTTTGATATACATTTTGTGTGAATGTTTTTTGGAAAAACAAATAAATGATCGGGTGCCACAAGGTTGGTTTTTTTTTGCTGAGAATTTGGATTTCTGGAACAAGTATATTTTGTTTAAGTTGAAAGTTTTATATTATTAATGTTAATTTATATTATAACTAATTTTTTTTTGTTTTGTTAGTTTCGCTTGGGGTAGCTATCTATGGGATTTTACGTATGATGACCTTGAGGACACATGGAACAAGATAAATAAATATTTATCACTTCCTGAGCGTCGTCAAACTTTAAAATACTCCGTCTCAGGATTTACGGCTCCAACAAGGGTATAAAAATTTACTTATATTTAAATTGTTTTATTGTTATGTTTTTTATTTTAATTTTAACTTTTATTACTATAATTGTAAAAATTGTAGATATGGATATATGAGATGCTTCCGGCTGTTCGTGCATGTGGATTTGTATTGAGAAAAAATAGAGACATGCCTCGGATGAAACGATGGAGTGGGACAAAAAAATTGAAATGGGTTGATGTGAACAAGATTTTTTCAAAGATACAGGTTTATAAATATTTTTTTGTTATTAATAATCTTCATTATTATACTTTTATATGCATTTTTAATATGTTAAATTTTTTAGGAGGGACAACCACCAAGACAAAACATGTTACCGAGTGATGGTGAGATGACATCTTGTTATTATATGTCATTTCAAGAGTATGTATATGGTGAACGGAAATCAGTTCCATCCCCAGTACGGGACCATTTTAGGAGACAAGACGAATCTTCGTCTAGTATGTCGTCCAGTGGTCGCTCTCATGGTAGAGGTAGGGGCAGTGGGAAACACAACCTAGACGAGGTGTTGAAACGGCTACATGCACTGGAGCAGGATGTGTTTATGAACCGAGAACCTAGAGAGGTTTTTGTTGAAGAAGTGAATAATGAAGAATTTTGGAATGACATCAGTTTTGAGGAGCCTGCAGTATTCCAAACAAAATTTGATGAACGGGTTAGTTACACGCTACATTATTTTTTTAATTTTATTAACATATATGAATATTTGTGTTCATATTTTATATTTGAAAATGTAGGTTGTACAAGATGAAGTGATGAATAAAAATAATACAACTGAAAATATTTTTGGTGATATTGAAGACGACAAGGTTGTTATAGATATTACCTTTACGATTTTAATAATTAATTTTTAATGTGTCTTTCGTTAATAAGTATAATGTTTTATTTTTAATGTAGGAGTTGGAGGAGAGTAATGACAATGCGGGGAACAAATTTGATGATGATGTGTTTGATGTAAATGATTATAATGAAGCTAAAGAGGTTCTTATACTTACATTTATTTTTATTTTGTTTTTAGTAGATTGAAACATTTTTTTAATTAGAGATTATTGCTTATTAAATTAGGTGTCGGACGAAGATGAAGTAATAATTACGGGAAATGTAGATTATTATGATGATTATGGTGTTGATGGCAAAGAAGTTACACCCGATAAACCGAGGACTCGAAAACCATCATAGTATTTGTGCCCTCCTTACACCGAGGTATTCGTTTAATTTATAAACTTATAATTTTATGTTTATGTGAATTATCTGAAAGATAGAGATTTAAACATTTGAATATTGTTTTTAGTTGCACACGACACCGAAGCAAAAAAGAAGAGCAAAAAAGAAGGTTGATATCAAATCAACAAGCTCTGTTCCTCCTCCAGCTTTTGCTGTTGCTCACGACTTCTCTGTGTTGCGCCTGCAACCTTACGTAGCAGGCGGTGAGGTTGTCATCCACAATTATTTATTTCATTCATATGATGTCCAGCATCGTTTGTTTAATTTCGTGTTAGATAGAGATTTTTGGAGCACCTTGTTTGGGCATACACACGACGGATGGTTGGAGTCATCGGTAAAATAATTGTTAATTTATTATTTTAAAAGTAATTTGTTTTTTAGTCAATAACAAAAGTATCATAATTTTGTGCAGCATATAACCATTTGGTATAGACTATTGATGGAGAGACGGTTTGAGGGTGACCGACATACAATAATGCCTCCAAATTTTTTTGTTTGCCATGCTTTAGAAGAAGGGCAGGATTGGAGGGCGTTTATGGCTGGTACTGCTACGTACCCCAACTTCATGGTTGCTTGGTGGGATGTCGATACGGTAAACTTAATTTTTTATATTGAAAATATTATCGTTATTGTCGTTATGTTTTTGTATTGTGATATAAAAAACATAATTTTATTTTCTGATCCTTATACAGGTCCTATTGCCGATTCATTCATCCCCTAATCACTGGCTATTTGGGGAACTACGATTGGCGTCAATGGAAGTCCATATTTATGACAGTCTCGGTAGAGTGGCTTATGAAAAATTCAAATCTGATGGAACCTTTACCAAATTTGAATCTCGGGTGGCAAATTATTTGGACAAGATTAACTATTGGGCCCGAAGGAACATCCCAAGGATTCCATTGAATATACAATTCATTTATGAAGAAAATGTTCCCCAACAAAGTAGTCATTTGGGAGATTGCGGTGTTTTTGTTTGTATGTTTATGGAGCAATTAGTTTCAGGTCAACCAATACGTGAACTTATTGACCCAAAGAACGCAGCTTTAGAGTTTCGCCAACGGATGGCAAAAATTTATTGGGGGTCGAGTCTTGGTCCTATGTAGTTGGATTATATTTTTGTATATGTAAATTAATGTTGGATTTGATTATTAGTTTATTTTTAGTTTTAACGTTACAACAATTACAACAAATTAATGACCTACTAATAACTTATCAATACTTACAACATAAGAACGACAACAACATTTGTTTTAACGTTACAAGTACACTGTTCTAAACATAAGTACAAATACAACAATTTATTGACCTAACAACTTCAAAACTATCAAAACAATATTAAAAAGCTTACAACTTGTAAACAAGAACTGCCAAGAACAACACCCAACTACAAACCAACGCTATCTTTAACTTCTTATTTTTCTTATTGAAAGAGCTTATTAGAGTTAGCTACTTTAGCTATTACCATAGATGATTGGTCCTTCTCTTCAACTGATAAACCCGCATTTTGGTCCCTGTAAATTTAAACATTGACGGTAACAATTGTTGCCATGTAAATACGAGGGTTTAAATATGAATGACGTTAAGAACATGATACCAAATATGGGCATGCGTAAAACAATCTTCCTGGGTTTTTAGCTGTACCCGAAATCCTAATGATACGTTCACCTCCGCAATTACAGTATGTCATTCGCCTTTTTTAGTCTATCTAATATGAATTAATTTCACATATAAATTTAATGGAGTTACATTACACCCATTTATAGAAGAAATTTTATTACAAACAAGTATCTTTGACTATGAAATGAACTGGTTTGACTACGAATTTAAAAAGTTGAACTATGAACTGCATACTAGTACATTGTCTTGTCTTGTCGGTCAATGATGTTTGACTATGAAATGAACTGGTTTGACTACGAATTTAAAAAGTTGAACTATGAAATATGAATTGTAGAGAAACACCAATTTGTATATAATTAAAATTGTATTTGTGTGATGATTATAATACACTTTCATTGCTTGTGAAAATGAGTACTTACACCGAAAGAAGCTTTACTCAGCTACCAATGTTCCTGCATAATCTACAAATAACAAATCCTAATACCTTCACATCCATCAAGAAAACGGATACCAACCGCTTTCAATTCTGTTTTGTGGCTTTAGGTTGCGTGGTATAACATAATAGTTTTATTTACTTACTTAAGATTTCTTGCTAATGTATCTCGTGTACTCTTTACTTATCAGTAATTTATGTTTGTTTTTTTATGCAGATCCGTACCTTTCTTAGGTGCATGATACCGTTGATATATGTGGGTTATTTACCCCTTCTTGGGAGCTATCTGACAACAATGTACTTCGCAGTGGCTTTAGATGGAAATCATGAACCCCTACTCTTAGCAATTAGTTTGGGAACCTTAGAGTGTGAAGAATCATGGAGATGGTTCATGATGAGGTTAAAAGATTGTTTAGGTGAGGATACAGAGGTTGGTTTCATAAGCAACCTATGTGATAAAATAGACTTTGGTGTTCAGAGTGCCTACCCGGATTCGTATCATGGATATTGTCCTAAAGATATAGCTCGAAAAATACGTGAGTCTGTCGGACATAACGATACGGAAGTCGAATCATTGTTTTGGAAGTCATGCAATGCATATAGCGTTCATGATTTTTACTTGTGTCTGGAAAGGTTGCAAAGTGCATGTAGGAAACCACCTTTCTGCACCTTGCTTAGGAGTCCAATTTACTGGCTTGACGATATAGCAATTTCAAAATGGACACGAGCATTTTTCCCAAAAGTACGTTACAATGTTAAATCGATTGACGTCCCTGAAATTTTGCAAATTATATCCACACGTGAGTTTCCTATAACAACGATAATTGAGTTAATCAATATGTCGATACAATCAAAGTATGGTGAACGGGCTGAAGTGGCGGGTAAGGGAGATTGTTATATTTAGTTTTTTTCTTGTGTTATTATTTTTCTAAAATTATCAAATTTTCCAGGGAGGTTGTCTGGTGGGTTGACCCCTTATGTTGAGAGTAAGGTTCAAAAACGTGTCAACAAGTCTTATAATTGGATGGCAAGACGTTTGTATGGGGATACATTTGAAGTCGATGACAATTTTGCCACCACCAACGTACAACTTGAACGAAGGGTATGTAGTTGTGGGAAATGGCAAAAAAGCGGTATACCATGTGGTCACGCTATAGCATGTCTAAGAACCCGTACGTCTGAAGCCATTCACGAAATGGTTGATTACAAGTTCACTAATTTCATGTATCGACTTGCATATGGATCTGAGTTGGTGAATACTATACCATCACATGTGCTTTGAGAAATACCAAATGAAACGATGGTCCTGTTACCTCCCTCAATGCAGTAGTTATTCATGTAGCCCCTTTATATTTTATGTCGTATTATGTATTAGTTATTTATGTAACCCGTTTTTATTTTATGTCGTGTTATGTATTAGTTATTCATGTACCCCGTTTATATTTTATGTCGTATTATGTATTAGTTATTTATTTTATGTCGTATTATGTATTATCGATTGAGGAAACAACATACATTAAAAGTAAGGGACATTTATTAAATAGTAACAAAACACACATACAACAACAAGCAACTTAACTAACGAAAAACAATTAACTTAACCAACATGCATATTAAAAATGAGGGACATTCTTTAAAAGATTCCATGCATCTAAGTGGGTAAACTCGCTACCATCATATTCAAAACGGTATAGTTCCAAAGCCACCTGTCGCAGAATGTCTTCATCCGTATTTGCATGTTCATTATCCAACTCGTTATAAATACGTTGAAATTGTTTCACCTTTATTTTCAAATCCAGAACTTCGCTTTGACATCTCTTCTTCTTCGATATTGAGTACGCCCCATTAAATGGTGAAACAAATGACAGACACGAGACCAAAATGATCCAGCACGAACTTGTGGGGGACCCGGTGGAAAATCCTCCTCTACAGTTATAATCCAAGCTTGAACCAAAGCGACCTCCTCTTCGTTCCTCCATATATGTGGTACAGGTGAGTCCATAATTGCAAGGGGGGGAGTAATACGATACAATTAAAATGGATATTAACAAGTATTTATAGCGACTCCTTATTTTCCCGGTGCAATGGCTTGTCAACTCAAGTAGCAGTGTATTGTGTTGTCATTCGACGGGGATGACTTGTCAACTCGAACAGTGATCTGTTGTGTTATAAGTATAGTACACTGCGTTCGTCAGTTAATTTTGACTATGAATTGCAGACATATTAGAAGATTGGACTGCGATTTTGTGTATAAACTACTATAAATTGACATTAAGTTAAATAAATAGTTTACTAAACAACCAATACAGCTGTTCAAATATTGTTTTTGAGATTTTACTCTCTTTGTTTCAATCAAAATGAGTTCTATATCATGGAGCAATGAAGAGTTCTTGGTTCTTACATGTGCTTATATTCATGTGTACGAGACAAGCAAGTTGAACGATCCAATGTTTTGGAGCCGTTTAACCAATATTTTCAACGCTGAAAACCGAATGACTACAAGAAACGATCGTGACGAACTAGACATCTTAGCAAGATGGTATGAAATGAAAACCGAAGTTCTATTATTCAACGATCTTTATACCAAAATTGACGACACCCGTTTAAATGCTACTGAGGAGGTCATCTTGGAAGCTGCTAAGGAGGAATACAAGTCATTAAGTGACGGGTTGGAATTCCAGTTTGAAGCCCCTTGGAATATTTTGAAATATATCCCGTTTGTTTAAAATCTATTTCAGTTTATTATGTGAGTACTATGTTATTTTCATGTATTTCGTATGTATTGGATGCATCTCCTGTGTTTAATTTCAATTAATAAATGCCCATTGCATTAGTTTTCACAATACATTAGAATACATTACTAACAAGAATTCCATGAACCATTACAAACATTACAACAATTACATGAAAAACAACGACATACTACAAACAAAGCATTAAAATAAAAAACAAGTCCATGGGTTATTATTAACGGAAATTAGACCGGTCTACATGAAATACTGATTATTTTTTACAACCTTCCAAACTTCCTCATATTCGAAGTCTCTACCGTCACGCTCACAGATGTAAAAATCTGTAACAACTTCCAAGAACTCTTCTTCGTCCCGACAACGAAGTTTGGTACTTTTCGCATAATTACACGCTCGATTGAACCATGTCACTTCTTCCTTTACATCCATCCATTTAGTAACAACATCTGATTGTTCTCGTTGTTGTCCTTCTCCCATCTCATGGTTGAACAAAGCTGTTATGCGAGTCCATTCATCACCTACTAGGCAATGCGGGGGAGCAAGTAACGATACACCATCCTTAACACTTAGCCAACATCGTGTAAGAACCAACACCTCGTTTGTCGTCCATGGCCTTTTAGAATTGGAACCGGGTACTTCATTCGAAGAACTTGCTGCATTCGACGACATTTCTAAATATGGGAGTTCGTTTCGTTTAGGTGATTTGGGTGTTTGGTTTTTAGATCTTAAACATCTATTTATATAAATAAATACAGGACTATGAATTACAACTTTGACTACGAAATGGTTGCATTTGGACTATGATTTTTAGCTTTCTGCAGTGACTTATCATGTCAAACAGTCATTTATGTCTTGTCACATAAGAGTTTTGCAGGTTACTGCAGTGACTTGTCATTAATGTCTAGTCATTTCAAAGTTGGACTATGAATTAGAACTCTGACTACGAAATGGTAGCATTTAGACTAGTATGTATAAATACCACTTATAGCACCAGTTTATTATAATGTCGACTTTATTATGAGTTCCTCACACAAATTCGAAGTTTGCTCATGCAACGAAGTAGATTGTTACTACTGTGATTCAGTCGACCCTTTTTTTACACCCTCTTCAGCCGGGCCATATATGTCAGATGAAAATTTTGAAGAATTGAAGAAGGCTGAAGAACAACAAGAAGAGGACAAAGAGTGATCCCGACTTCTCACTCAACGTGGTAAAGATATTGCATCGGAATGCAAACAAGCTCAAGAATGGATAGACCTCAATAAAAACAAAATCAAAGAGCATGAAGATTGGATAAAAAAGACTAAGAAGGCAATCAAAACGACTGAAAAATGGCTTGCTGAGAAGGACGAGCAGTTGATACACATTATGGTGCAAAAGGATCGTTGGGAAGACAAAATGAGAATTAGGGATGACTATATAACAATGGAGAAAGAGAAGTACCCATTGCAGTTCCCTAAGTTTAAAAATTAGTTACAAAATTGTTGTAACATTATCATGATAGAGATTAGGTTGCAAAAGGATCGTTTGTTGTTTTTTTAAATAACATGTTTAATTGTTATAATCTGCAAACTAAATTTTATAATATAAAAGCTTCATTAATTGTTATAATCTACAAACTAAACTAAAATATGAAAGCATAGCAATGTCTTGTAAGATTTAATAAAAAAATTACAATACATAATAAGTTAACAACTCTTCATTTCAAGGTTGTTTTATATCAAAATCAGCGTCATAGGTTTGTGAGCAACTCGCTGAACCACCAATATTAAATGTCATTTCTGCAGTAGAAATTGTGTGACGTGCTCCACTACCGGACCCCCTTCCAGTACAATTGTTTCTCGTGTGTCCTAGTTGACCACATGTAGAACACTCTTTTCTAATTGGACCCTCGCCTTGGGATGGAATGCGATCTGTGTTTCTTGACCTGCCTGGCTGACGTTTATCCATTATAGGTGGCTTAACAATCATCAAATCATCAGGGATATCCCATTCGGATGGCTTTGGCAAAGGATTTATTGATTCCTCATATGTTTTCCTCAATGTTTCGGTAAAGTAAGCATTTAATGCATACCTCGAGCAGTCTTGGTAATTGTTCACTGTTAAACATCTTATGACATGACCACAAGGTATCCCATCAAGTTGCCAATGCCTACATGTACATGTCATATGTTGGAAATCAACAATCACATTTTGTGCCCCCTTTTTGACCTCGCATTTCGTATTTGAGATCATGCGAACATCCCACTTAGTAAAAGTTTTTTTGTTTTCTTTTACAATTTCATTGGCCCAAGGGGTAAGTATTGTTGTTGCTTCCGCTAAAAAAACAGGTAAAACGAAGAAGTTAAGATCAATAACATTAAATTAATAAAACATTAATATTAAAAATTTACTTAATACCTGCAAAGTTACGTCTTTGAAACCACCATTGTTGCATTGTTGCACGAAAAAAATCGATCAACATAAGTATTGGCACCTTACGTGCGTGTCTAGATAATGCATTTATAGACTCCGCACTGTTGGACGACATAAGATTGTATCGGTTCCCTTTAAAGTGTGCCCTTGACCAAGTTTCTGGATTTATACTTTTTAAGTACTCCCATACTGGTTGTTTTGTCTTTTTCATAACATCCATGGCAGCGTCAAAAACATCAACTGTGTACGCCCTACAAGCTTCCCAAAAAATTCCTTTAACTGTGTTACTCTTCCAGAATCTAGATACTATGTTGAAATACAAATGGACACCACATATTCCATGATGAGCGTGAGGAAAAATGTTGGCAACGGATGTTGCTATAGATGGAGACCTATCAGATATAATTGTTAGCTCCTGCATATTTCCTATGCAATCACGTAGTTTTTGAAAAAACCATGTCCAAGAATCGGTACACTCATTTTTGCATATACCATATGCAACCGGTAATATTTGTTTTTTCCGTCCTTAGTAACTGCAATAACATGGTACCTTTGAACTCGCCCATTAGGTGGGCTCCATCTACTACTAGGGTCGGTTTACAATATTTGACAAAAGCGCGTACCTACAATACATTGTATATCTATTCAAATACACCAAAATAAAAATGAAAAATTTAATAAAATATTATAATACTAACCGAGCAACCGAGTGCGACGTACAAAAACTCAAAGCGATCATCACCGTCTGTTTTAATATGTGTCACCGTACCCGGATTATGTTTGACCAAATTGTGACAATACGCCGGAAGTTTGGTAAAAGAATCTTCTTCCGTACCCCTTAACAACAACAATGCATATTGCTTCGCATGCCATGCCTGATGGTATGAGATATTGATATTCAATTGAGCATTCATATCATTAATAATATCTTTTCCCCGATAAACTCTATTATAGTCTTCAGCCAAAACATCAACAAGATATTCACCCAAAACATATTTGTTTGCTTGTCGATGATTAGGTTGCAAAATTGTTGAAGAATATGTGTGTACATCAACAAATTTATTCACTTGGAAAAGTCCATCAGAATTTTTAATTGCTTTTGCTCTTAGTAACCAAGAACAATTTTTCGAAACACACACAGCTTCATACCTTGATTTGGTGGATCTACTTGTCCTCGTCTTAAAGCCTTCTCGAAGACATTTTTTACCAATACACCGCTTTAAAAGTTCTTTGTTCTTAAATATACTCTCACATTCAATCTTTTGAAGATTCATGTCTACCATCTGTGTTGGGATATCTTCATTAATATCAACTGGGCATGCTGGTACAGGCGGCATACCGTAAAAAAGGTTATCGGGAAACTTAGCTTTAACTTCATCACCCAACTCATCTCTATCTGAATTGCTTTGTAGGTCGGTTATATCTAAACGTACATCAGCAACATCAACATAATCCCCGTAAACATGCTTTTTTTCATTTTTTTGACTCGAATTTTTTTTCTTTTTACTTTTATCTACTACACGCCTATTCATAACTTTAAATTCTTGTTCGGCAACATCATCACAACGACCACCCACATCATTAAGATATGTACCAACATCATCATCACCAACATACTTGTAATTCTCAGGATCCACATAGTTAATAGGTGAATAACTAACATTAACATTTCCAGCAACACTGTGAAACTGAGGTACACTAGGAGTATTGAAAGTACCTATCGGATTGTTGCTCCCTTTATAGCTGCATAAATTACCAACCGGCTGATTTCCACTGTGACCACCCTCATTAACCTCATCTACTTCATCAACCACCACAAACACTTTGACAGCCCTTCCTCCACTACATTTGATTACATTTATCAACATTCTAACATCCATATCTTCAACTATAGCTATATAATAATTTAATTCAGGATGATGGAAACGAAGACTAATTCTATATTTGTCTAACAAACCAATTTTGCTTCTCACCAAATATACAAAATCACTATAACTAATATACTCAGAAAATATCAAAGCAAATTCAGAAATACCTCCCTGTGGACATACGTATTCCAGATTTGTTTCAATAACTTGTTATCTCCCACCGGTTACAAGACAAACCAAATATTCAATCATTTTTTTAGAGAGATTTTAGAGAAATTTCTTAAATAAATAACAACTAAACTGATAATTTTCTACAAAAGTTTATATATATAGTAACATTATTTCGTAGTCAAACCAATTGATTTCATAGTCAAATTTAAAAAAAAAAATTAAAAAATTAAAAAAAATTCACAAATTCGTAGATGGAATACAGAGTAAATCGCAGATGGACACAGTCCATCTGCGATTTTAACCCTGAAAAGCCCCTATATATACAAAAAAAAAAAACAATCCACCTGCGAATGTACAAGTGGCTAAAGCACACTTGTGCTTTAGCCACTTGTACATTCGTAGATGGAATAGTCAAATCGCAGATGGACCATTCCCATCTGCGATTTTGAAGGCCATTTTTGCAATATCGATTTTTTTTTGCTATTTTCCGCAAAGTGATTAGGATAATTGGCTATTTTTGTCATTTTCTCATAATTTTATTTCATAAACATGAACACTTAATATATGTTGGTAATATCTTTTAGCCATACTTTTTTTTTGGTTGAAAAATTCCCTCAAAATTTGGCGATAGATTACATGTTAAATTACCAACACATGTGTTGAATTTTATTTATATGTGGGTAAACTATCTACACATATGTAGAAACCTAATATATGTGTAGGTAATTTTTGAAAATTTAGATACACTGTACACATAATATTTATATGTTAGGGTTAATAGAGTAATATTTTTTAATGACGTGGAAAATTAAAAACTTACATATTTATGATATGAAAATATGTGTGGCTAACATGTGCATATTACGTACATATACTACTATAATACAAAATACGTAGATAAATATAAAATGACATGGAAAAAAAATATAAATCAACACTTCAAACAAAATTTATAATGAAATTAAAACTAAATTTGAAATTAAAACAACATGGAACGATGTAAATTAGGATGAGATTTCGAGATCGGTATAATATCTTCCGAAAATGGCGAGACTATGGCTATAGATAATGACAGTTGTTCCATTAAATTCGCCCCCCACAAAACCTATCAAAACGATACCAGAATGCATGGAACAATAGTGAAATTCTAAATTTTCATTTCCCTCCAATCAAATTTCTTTTCCCTCTAATAACTTTTTTTTAATTCCCTCATTTTAATTCCCCCCTCCCCTGTACATATATAAAAACACAAACTACTAATATTTGCTTCCTCTCCCCACGCCGACCTTCATCTGATGCCCTCATCGCCTTTTGTCATCATTCGATTTGAGGTACGACTACCCTTTCTTCTTTTTCGTTTATTTAGGTTACTAAAATCACGGATCTCGTCGATTTCAGTTACAAGCACCCTTCAATTTGACGTCTTCAAACGACTTGGTAAAGGGTATGGTTCCAAATTGATCAAATGTGTTCATTTTGTCGATTTCACACTCTCTATAATCCCCGACTTTCATTTTCACCATTATTTGGACATTCCAACGTTGTTATAAAATTTTAATATTGTGATGATATGACTTGTATAGATCAAACTTATGCTTGCTGGAGCAAAAGTCTTGAGGGGATTGGAAGGTTACATTTCATCTTTGGAAGTAAAGTTGCTTTTCTCCTAGTGTGGTAATAAATTATTGATTATAAGCATCATTTTCTTGATTCTTTTCAAATAAATTGTTAACATATATATATATATATATATATAGGAGTAGGATCAAATGACAACACCTAAAAGGTTGAGAATGCGAGAACAAATCTATACCATCTAAATATCTAGATCTAAGGCTATTACTAATCGGGTCATTTATGTAAAATCTTAAACTAGTGACATTAAAGTGTAACTTTAAAATTGCCAAAAGGGTATAACAGTAATTATAACTTTAGTAATTCCTAAAATTTCTCAATCTCACCTATTTCCTTTCATTTTCTTGTTTTTCTCATCCTCCCTCTCTTGTATACCTAGGGTTTCTTTGATAAAGTCGCCTCTATCATCCGTATACCACCAAAATATGTTCGTCATCATCTCATGTTGTAGTAACCATCGAGCCTCCTCCATGGTCTAAACGTCACTTACATAGAAATCAGAAGCTTATGTCACCATCATCGACACTGTCGATCGACAGGCAAAGGACGAACGTCTCCATCGCTAAGAGGCGGAGCAACCGGAGAAGAAGAGTTTGATGCCCGTAGAAGCGATTGGCTTGATAGCGGCGCCATTAGGGCATTGTGACAGATTTACGGGATCCTCAAACTTATCCGATGCCATTTTCTTTTTCTTATAAAATTCCCATCTAATTTCTTCACAACAGAGCCCAGCTTTGTTAAAAGAGAGATCGAAGGAGGCGAAGCCTGAGACCTATTCTGCGTTGCCACTCTTTTGTGCACCGCCCTAATTTGTATTTCGCAATGCTATGAATATGAGTTTGTTGTTTTGGATCACGGTATGTTTTTTTTTTCTGATTTATGAATTGTTTTGTTGTAGTTTAACTGATACTTGTAACTCAATTCAACAAGAAAATGGAGAAGGTTGTTGTGAATTTGGGTGAGTCTTGATTGGAATTTAAGAAAAGGAAAATAAGTGGAATTTGAGAAAAGAAAAAGTACTTGGATACATTGTATTCGTATGAATTGCAGTTACTGTAAGCTACTAGTTTCACCATTTTTCAAGATTTATATGACTTTCATATTGGTAAAACAAAGAATTCCCAAATTTTTTATTGTTGAGTTTCATTTATTTGTTTGTGCTCACTAATTTCTATAGTTTTGAACATCGAGTTGTTCTCCAGATGTGTGCTTTTATCAATTTTATGTTAGTTTGACCCAAAAATATGTTGGTTGGTTGAGGCGAAGCCGGAGACCTATTCTGCGTTGCCACTCTTTTGTGCACCGCCCTAATTTGTATTTTGCAATGCTATGAATATGAGTTTGTTGTTTTGGATCACGGTATGTTTTTTTTTTTTTCTGATTTATGAATTGTTTTGTTGTAGTTTAACTGATACTTGTAATTCAATTCAACAAGAAAAGGGAGAAGGTTGTTGCGAATTTGGGTGAGTCTTGATTGAAATTTAAGAAAAGGAAAAGAAGTGGAATTTGAGAAAAGAAAAAGTACTTGGATACACTGTATTCGTATGAATTGCAGTTACTATAAGCTACCAGTTTCACCATTTTTGAAGATTTATATGACTTTCATATTGGTAAAACAAAGAATTCCTAAAAATTTTATTGTTGAGTTTCATTTATTTGTTTGTGCTCACTGATTTCTGTAGTTTTGAACATCGAGTTGTTCTTCAGGTGTGTGCTTTTATCAATTCTATGTTAGTTTGACCCAAAAATATGTTGGTTGGTTGACTATGAAGCTTCTGAGAGTTCTTCCATATGAGTTTTGTGGAGGTCATTTAAAGTCGTTTGAGAAGATGAAAGGTGAATAATTTGAGCTAAGGGATAATGAAAGATTGTATTATGTTCTATATTTTTTTAGATGTAAGTTATATTATATATTGATGAATTCATTTATGTTAGAATGTGTATTTATTTATGAATAGCAATGTATTCATTTGTGAATAGCAGTGCATTCATGTGTGAATGAATGTATTGATTTATGATTAGAGGTATTCATTTATTCATTTGTGAATAATAGGGTACTCATTTGTTAATAACAGTGTATTCATTTATGAATAGCAGTGTAATTATGTGTTAATGACTGTATTTATTTATGATTAGAGGTATTCTTTTTATGAAGAAATGATAAATTTTACATTGTTTTTATTTTCAGTTGATTAAAAAAAGAAATTTGATTACTTGTAAATTGATGTGTATTCATTTGTGATTGGAGTAGTATCAGGTTTTTTGAAAAAAAAAATTTGAAAAAAAAATCATTTGTGAATACAAATGTACTAATTTGGGGATCGATTTCTATTCATTTTTTTGAAAAAAAATAACGTGAATTAGGAGAAAAAAATTATTTTTTTAAAAAAAATTTAAATTTGTTCAAGTTTTAAATAAATTTTGGTAAAAATGTTTTTTATATTCCATTAATAAGAAAAATAAAAAAATCAAATATTTATTTCTTTTTTGGTAACTGATCCTAAATTTAAGGGAATTTGATTGAATTTTATTTTATTTTAATTTAATTAAAATATACAATTACTAATATGCCTTTATATATTGATTGGTCTAGAATTATTCTTGCGTTCTCAACCTTTTAGTTGTTCTCATTTGATCCTTATATATATATATATATATAACATCCCTTTTTCAGAAATTTCACCATCCGAGTGCTACTCCCACTTTATATGATTTCTACTCCTCTGACACGGAGGAGAAAGAATTCACTCAAATTTTTTTATTAAATTTACACAGGTGAGCATGACACATATCTTCTTTTTCTTGATGAAGGGTTCCTCCATTCGAAGAAGATCATTGATGAAGAAGTGGCTTCCACAGCAAAGATGGTTATACTTTGAGTCGACATAGTTTTGTATTATTTTTAAAGTTGTAGCCTCTTTAACTTGGTAAATTTTAATGTTGTTTATTTTTTGGTTCATCTTTGTAACGTTTAGGATTTATCGGAATTCTAACTTCTTCAATAGGTTCAATTCATTCTTTTTTTGAGCTATAGAATTTATATAAATTTTATGTAGCTTGGATTTTGTATATATGTTGATAAATTATGGGTTAAATACAAATAAGTAAAGAATGTACCGGATAATCTGACCCACACATAAGTATACTCTTACCGGCAAATCAGTTGTTTTTTCCTATACATCAAAATAAATATTCACATATCTATCATTTTTATCTACACATTAAAATATTTTAACCTACATTTTTGACTGTCAACAATACATTGGAAGAACATGCCATGTAACTTGACATGTCATCCATCTAGGCCATGTCATCAACCATGTCATCGGCTACCTAAACAAATCATATCACTTCTACCCACACATACTTACTAGTTTTAGCAACACATGCATGTGTAGGTATAGCTTTACCTATATCTACACATAATAGATGTGTAGGTAATGATCTTTATCTACAGTGATGAGCCAACACATAGTGACACTTAATTTATGTGTGGGTAAAGCCAACTGCCAACACATACGAGGTTTTTACCCACACATAACGTGTGTAGGTAAACACCCAAATTTCTTGTAGTGTCTTCAGTATCTGACATTTACTAGACCTGACATTGATGTTGCAATCCAGCAGATCTGTCTTTATATGCATGACCCTCGAGAGCAACACTTTCATGCTCTCAAACGCATTCTTCGGTACATCAGGGGCCTATTGATCATGGTCTTCAGATTCATATCTCCCCCACTGCCAATCTGGTTGCCTACTCTGATGTAGATTGGGGGGATGCCCTACCACTCGACGATCTACATCCATGTATTGTGTATTCCTAGGTGATAATCTCATCTCTTGGTCCTCCAAACGCCAAGTTGTAGTATCACGTTCCAGTGCAGAGGCTGAATATTGAGGCGTAGCCAACGCAGTGGCAGAAACAAGTTGGATCTGTAATCTTCTATGCGAGCTATGTTGCCCAACAACCAAAGCAACAATAGTTTATTGCGATAACATCAGTGTTGTGTACATGTCTGCAAATCCGATTAATCATCAACGAACAAAACACATAGAGATTGACATTCATTATGTTCGTGATCAAGTTTCCAGAGGCCAAATTCGTGTTCTTCATGTGCCTGGTTCTGCTCAGTATGATGACATCTTCACCAAATATATTTATGCATTGTAACCTAATATGGGCATAGAGGTATTTTGGTATAATACTTTATATATGAATACAAAGATTAAACCAATGAGAACATTAAATTAATAAAAAAAAATGTGATAAGACATAATTATTAGTCAGATGAAAGAGAATCCAAAATGAATATGTGAAACTCATAAATAACCATGAGAAAAACTAATAATAAAAAAAAGAACCTCAAGTTAATCATTATTGAACAAATAAGAAAAACTTAACAATATGATGACATGGTTGGAATACATATTTACAAAGCAACGATATAATCATTACTGAACAAATAAGAAAAGCTAACTTTTTTTTAATGGCAAGGAAATATATATCCTCTCTAATAAATGAAGGTTTTTTTGTCACTTGTCACACTCTTATTCAATTTGCCGGATGTCATTTTGTGGTTATTTTGAACTAATCTTTTTTCCACATATTATTTTATAAGTTTTTTATTTTATTAAATTGCACATAATATTTTAATGTAATAATTGCAATAAATATAGCAATAAATGGATACTAATTTCATTGATAAATTTACCTTTTAATTTCAAAATTCCCAAAATTAAAGCTTATTAGTTTCTTTTCTTTATTTAAATTATTTGTTTAAATTTAAAAGATAAAAAACATTTTCATTATAATAATTCATTATTTTGCTTATTTTTTCTTATAAATTCAAAGTTCTCAAATATTTTGACCTTTATTTTTAACTTTTTTTTAAATTAACCCATGTAATACCTGAGTCTCACAACTAGTTAATAATATAACGAGCAAGAACGTTGGAATGGTACATAAAGGAAAAGAGAAAAAAACAATTTTAGGGCAAAACAAAACAGGTAGAAACTAGAGGAGTAAACAAAATTCAGCACAACCACAACATCAAAAGTTTATGAAGATGTAGAGCAGCAGCCAGCTTGGAAACTTTGATTTGACTTTCAGCTGATATAACCAAACTTGAGCCACTTTAAAAGTAACCCGATTTGGGGTAATCATTAGATAAAGCACAAAGGGTATTATTGTCCAAATGACACCAAAAAAACTTAAGAGCACTTCACCAAATTTTTCCCTTATTGGGAATACTTGGAGCACTTCCATTAGACGATATTCAATGAGTTTGATCTTGACAGTTGACAACAGTCTCTAATTTTCCACTTCAGTTGATCACGGCTCCAAGATGTAGTGGATAAGACCAGGAGTGGTAACACTCTTAGCACCTTGTCACATTATTTTTTTTTGTCTGTCACGTTATCTTTTTTGTCTTAACACCTAAATCTTAACATTTTGTAGGGAGTGGTAACACTCTTAACATTTAATTTTTTTTTTCAAAATTAATTAAGTTATATTTTTTTAAAGGGTGCTAATTATTATTTGTTAATTTATTTCAATTAATTTTCTACTTAAATTCAATTAATATTAAAAAATCCTTCCGTGAAACGTCTTTTCTCATACTCTCACAACTTCTTTCTTCATTTATCTCTCTTCAAATTAACATTTCCTTCAAGAAACCATTTTTCAAAATCATCCCCATTCCTAACGATTTCATCATCTTCAAAAAATTTAGATACGCTAAAACAATGATTTTTCCCATCACCGGCGATTCAAGACCCACCGACGAGGTCTCCATCTCCGTCGAGTTCTCCATCCCCAACCACTTGCAACTTCATTTTTATTTGGATTTCTTGGATCTGAGTTTCGGTTGTTTGTTTTGTCGTGATTTAAGGACACATACCACCGAAACCACCATATATTCGCCGCACCTGACCATCACCTCCATTGTCACAGGCATTGTTGTAGGTGGCAGACGGTGGACCTTGAATCACCAGAAATCAGTGGTCCCTGGTTTTTTTCAATGGGTTTTGAATCGTCAGAGATTGAGAACTTGTTGTCGGTGGGCCTTGAATCATCGGAAATTGAATCAGATTTTGGATCGTTTTTGTGGAAAGATTTTGATCGTTTTTGCCAATCACGTTCTCCCTTTTCTTTCTCTCTCATCTTGCCAACGACGTAACGAGAAGGGCTTAGCGATCCCCCTAGCAAGCGTTAGGGGACGGTGCTCCAACGAGCCTAGCGACCGATCCTAGCGTCTCCACTCCGTTCAGTCTAATAGGCCCAGCAATTATATGATACAAAAAGGCATCAAAAGATCACCAATAAGGTAAAAATGTGATATATATATATATATATATATATATATATATATATATATATATATATATATATATATATATATATATATATATATATATATATATATATATATATAGGTTTAGGCTCTATGGAAAACAAAAAAACCCTAAAAATCATAAAAATGCATAAAAAAAATACTTAGAGATCACAAAACTTTTTTTTGAATTTTTTTTATCAAAAAATCGCATCTTTTAACATAAAATCGCTGAAAAAATTTTTGAAAATTTTTTTTTTTACAAAAAAAAATTGATTTTTTATTTTTTTTCAGCGAAATTGTAAAAAAGGCTGTGATTTTTTGATAAAAAAATTCAAAAAAAAGTTTTGTGATGTCTAGGTATTTTTTTATGCATTTTTATGATTTTTAGGGTTTTTTTATGGTTTTTTTGTTTTCCAAATAACCCTTCCCTATATATATATATATATATATATATATATATAAATATATATATATATATATATATATATATATATATATATATATATATATATATATATATATATATATATATATATATATATATAGGTATAGGTTAATGTGTTTCTTACATTTATTGTGTGCTAGAATACACCAATAGAAATTTAGTAAAATTAAATAATTATTTAATTAAAAAAAAGATAAATATTAAATAATTTCCATAATTGTATGTATATTAAATGATATCCATAATTATAATTCTCTTTCTATGGAAACTAATTAAATTCGTCATTAATGTTAGCAATAACATTTTTTCAGAATGAATTCGTATCTAGGTTTTATGGATGGGTTCGTTTTTTGTTTCAGGACTCACTCACTTAAAATACAATAAAGTTGCTTGGAATATGAAGAACGATTGTGTATTCTAGTAGAATACACTCTCATTCTGCTAAAATACACTCATTCTTATAGATACGAATTCATTCTGAAAGAATATTATTGTTGACATTAATGAAGAATTTAATTAGTTTCCATAAAAATGAATTATACGTATGGATATCATTTAATATACATATAATTTTTACTAAATGCTTATTGGTGCATTCTAGCACACAATAGATGTGAGAAACATTTAAACCTACCTCTCTCTCTCTCTCTCTCTATATATATATATATATATATATATATATATATATATATATATATATATATAATCACTTGAGAATATGCATATATTTATTCATATATATATATATATATATATATATATATATATATATATATATATGAATATACTTTATATATTCATATATAAATATATTTATTAACATATGAATATTACGTTGCTCTGTCGCGCCGGTACGCGGGAGGATTTTGCGGCAAAAAATATATATATGTAGCCCAGATTTGTTCTCGCGTTCTCAATTATATAATTGTCCTCATTTGAACCTAAGTCTATACAATATATGTTATAAGAACTTTGTGGGATTCAAATCAAATACCAAATATAAGTTACATGGTTTTAGGAATAGGATGGAAATGTAATTCCAATAATACCCTAATGACAATTACAAAAGTTACACTTTAATACCAACAATTATATAAATTACATAAATGGCCCGAACATAACCTTAGATCTACACATTTAGATGGTCCATAACTAATTTCGCATTCTCAACCTTTTTAGTATTCTCAAATGAATATATATATATATATATATATATATATATATATATATATATATATATATATATATATATATATATATATATATATATATATATATATATATAGGCTTAGATTATTTTGTTTTTACTAACTATTGTATGCCAGAATGCACAAATCTGGACCAACAGGTGGAATTAATCAATGGAAATTATTTGAGAGTGTATGATATTACAATGGGATAACATGTACCATATAATCACACAAATTTTAGCAACAGGGTTTTTGGACAATTAACTACATTTATAAAAGGAAATTTTCGGATTTTTAAGGATAATTAATTCTCCTAATTTTAAAAGTCTGAATTTTTTAAAGTAATTCAATATTAATTCTATCGTATTTTTTATAATAACCGAATTTATTCTGTCGGAATGACATTTTGTTAAAAATTATATATTCTATGATAATGTCAGAATACATATTCCTATAGATTACATATTTTGATTGAATGCCAGAGTACATGTTCCTACAGAATGAAAACCAGATCATATCATTCTTCAAACGAAATAACAACATTTTTGATTGAATGAACTTTCTAAGAATAACAAATTTTTTGATACAAGTTAAATTTTTGTCATCACATTCTTAAAAAATTAAAATCTTAATATACTATTATATCATAATGAAACACTCACTAATAACAAAATAGACACAATTTGTAGATTATTCTAACTGAATATTCTACCAGAATATATACTATAACATATAGTCTTATCATTATATTGTAGATTATTCTAATTGAATATTCTACCAGAATATACATTCTGGTAGAATACACTCTTTTTCTCCATGTATTTTTCTTTTCCCACATCATTGGCAGCCTCTTCAAAACCTATATGCACAAAGAAAATGTAATCAACTTTCAAATATTAAAAAATTCAGTGCATTCTAAGAGAATAAAAACTATAAATTCTTACAGAATGTAGTAGAAACTATAAAAGCTAACAGAATGTAGTAGAAACTATAAAATTCAGTGCATTCTAAGCAAATAAAAACTATAAATTCTAAAAGAATCTACTACTTTTTACCATAATTCATAAATATCATATAATTAAAATTGAATATAAAGCCTCAAAATTTTGAACTAATTCAACAATGAACAATCTTAATCTGTGGCACTACAAATCCTTAGCACTAAAAGAAAAAACAAGAAAAAAAATAGTTAATACCTTTCACATATTGGACTCCATATTTTTAGAAGACGTTCAAGTTGATCTTAGATCAAAAGCTCGAATAAGAATGTTGAACCCACAAAACCCAATCCGCCTATAACAAAGAATGAATTCATTTTAACTCAAAATCAAGTGAAATTAAGGTGAAAGATTACAATCCAATAAGAACTTGGATATGTTACAATTGGGTGAATAATCGGCTGATGTATCTCGAACCGGAACAAACTTCAATCGGCAAGATATTTCAAACAAAAAGAAGGCGATTAGAGTTTTCTTAACAGAAAAGAAATGGGAAAAAAGATATTTCACAATAACGGACTTCAATCGGTAGTTTACGGTTGTAAAATCGAAGAAGTGAAGACCGCCATGGCGTCGAATTAGGGTTCTGATATAGTGGCGGCAAAGAAATCAACATCGTTTGGGTGAGCAGCGGTATTATGGCTGCACACATTCTTTCGAGAAAAATAGAATGCAATCGAGGGATGATGGTGATGAAAAAATAATTATATATGTGAATCATTGGTTTCTTAAACAATGAAAATGCATCAGGTCTCCTTTGTTCAAGATATGAATGGTGATCGATAGTTTCCCATTTATTTATGTTTAAGCGTTTTATTATGGATACAACTATTATATATTTGTTATACCATAATTAATTATTAGCAAAAAAACGGATATACCCTTTTGATTTAATTAATTAATTAATTAATTGCTAATTTGTGATTGGTGCATTTAGGAATACAATAGTTGCTAGAAACATTTGAACCTAGCTCGCTCTCTCTCTCTCTCTATATATATATATATATATATATATATATATATATATATATATATATATATATATATAGAGAGAGAGAGAGAGGGGTTCATATGTTCTAATTATCTATTGTGTGGATGCATGAATTAATGTGGAACAATCATTTCACAAACCTGAATAATGGTAAAATAGTAATCTTTACTATGAATAATGGTAACCACACCTCCGTACACTCAGTTGTCTTCCTTCCTTCCCCTATCACAACCGACAACTCCTTTCTCATCGTCTCTGTCATATCCTTCATAACGCCGGTCAAGCCGTTCAATCTAGTCCTCCACCTGCCGCCGGCCAACCATCATCATCTTCACCCCCGTCATCTGCAACGGCAAGAATGCGGGAGCGGCGCCAAAAAAGAACCCAAAAAATTGACTATGGAATGGTCTTTCAGACTATGTTTTGTTTCAATTCGGTGAAGTATTAATTTAACTATCCTTGTTGTTTTTCATACATTTAAATTCAAATCAATACATTGTCGTCTGAGTCAATCAACATCTCTCAAAACCTCAAGTATGCCCACTTTCAATTCCCCCACCGCGTTTTTCATTTTATTTACCACATCTTAGCCCCAAATCTAAAGCAAGTGTGTAATCTAGATTAGAAATCAACATGAAATCATTCATGTTTTTGAATTTTCCTAGCGATCATCAACAGGTAATGCCTCCATCTTTAATCATTTTTTTGGTTTATAGTACATAACCATTTTCTTTAATCTACACACTTTTGTATTAAAATTATTATTTAAGATTCATTCGTGGCAATCCATATGAAGTTTGATATTATCTATTAAAATTAATTAAATGGAAGATGTATCAATATCATCATTGATTCACACTCTAAAGAAAAGCCTTGTAAGAAAAGTCGATCAATTTTTACATGGCTAAATATTGAAAACTGAATCTATAAATTAAAAATTCAAATTAACAAATAACACATAAAGCACAAATATCATGGATGGATTTTGTATCCATTAGTTTTAGTCTAACGTTGGAAATATATATACATCACCAAAAATTACATCCTTAGCCTATTTATATTTAAATAATTTCCCTCTTTAAGGCATTGTGAAATTAAGATGATCTATTATCATTTTATTCCTTAATAAAGCTAATTACCATATGATTTGGTTTATGCATTTTGAATTTTGCATTTGTATTTATTTAATAACTGATTTTTTGAACGGGTAGGTTTATAAAGGTAATTAAGGCTATGTTTGGCGTACTAGCTGAAAAGCTAGCTGTTAGCTGAAAAGCTAGTCTAAGCAAGTCTAAGCAAGCAGCTTTTCAAAAATTAATTAAGGGGTGTATTTGGAAAATTTAAAAAAAGCTCCTAAAAAGCTAGTCTAAGCAAGCAGCTTTTCAAAAAGCTAGCTTATAAGCTACTTTTTGGTTTGCCAAACAGGACAACATAAAAAAGCTCAAAAAATAAGCTAGCTTATCAGCTAGTTGTGGCGCGCCAAACACAGCCTAAGTTGTATAGTTAGGTTTTATTTATCAATGAAAAGGGCTACTTGAAACTTTTTTAGTTAGGCTTTGGGGTGGTTACAATCAATCGAAAAAGTGTTGTCACCTCTACGCCACGTCAGCTTCACCACCAACCCACTAGACATTGGAAATGGTTACCACTAACAATATTCTTTTTTTTGTAACATTATATTAAATAAAAAACATAATTTATAACATAAATAATTTTTTTTATTTTCTTTATTTTTTGTAACATTATATTAAATAAAAAAACATAATTTATAACATAAATAAATTTTTTTATTTTTTTGTTTTTTGTAACATTATATTAAATTAAAAAACATAATTTATAACATAAATAAATTTTCTGAAAACACAAAAAAATAAAACCACATTTCATTAATTAAAAATATAGAAATTTAAAACCTAAATTACTAAAATAAACATAAAACATAACAAATAAAACATTACACTACTTAATTAAAAAACATAAAAAATTTAAAACATAAAAACCATAGACAAATACTACTCGTCGTCGTCATCGTCCTCATCCGCCTCGTCGTCACCGTTCGCATTCGCCTCGTCATCATCATCCTCATCATCTTCATCTTCATCGTCATTTCCCCCTTGGAATTGACTTCCACATATGTGCTCGGTCAAATCGTGACGTAGATTGTGATGTGTTTCACGATTTTGTATTTCCAAAACCCTAGAGTAGAATGTCGGGCTACCAACTTGTATTACTGCAGGTGGATTAAGTATATCGTTCCCGGTATATGAACAAATAGCTCTGCCCTCTTCTTCTATTATCATGTCATGTAAAATAACACAAGCAGTCAATACCGTCGTTAGTTTTGCCATATCCCATGTTTGTGCCGGATGTTTGATTACGTGCCACTTTTGTTTTAGGACTCCAAAAGCTCGTTCCACATCCTTCCGTGCAGATTCATGTGCTAACTTGAACAATTTTCGTTTTTCATCGGCTGGAAACGAATATGACTTGACAATTGTAGCATACTCTGGATATATCCCATCACCTAGGTAATACGCATACTTATATTCATTTTCATTCACAACGTATGACATGTCTGGTGCTTTACCCTACAAAATATTGTTAAATAACGGAGACACTTGAAGCACATTCAGGTCATTGTTGGACCCTGCCATACCAAAGAATGCATGCCAAAACCATAAGTCATGTGAAACAACCGCCTCTAATATAACAGTCGAGACCCCATGATCACCTCGCGTGAATTGACCACGTCACGCATTGGGACAATTTTCCCACTCCCAATATGTACAACTGTTCGACATCACTTTTAGTCGGATATCGCAAGTATATGTCACAGTAAAGCTCTGTAACATACTCACAGAAAAGATATGTACATTCTCGACCCGTCCTCTCAGACATTTCCAAATACTCATCTGATGCGTGTGCAGTAATGTCATATCCCAATTGTCTAAGAGCGGTCGTACATTTTTGTATTGTAGTAAAACCACGTTTACCTCTAGCATCCCATCGTAATTGGAAAAACTCATAATTACGTTCCAAATCTCTAGCTATACGTAAGAATAAATTTCTACTAATACGAAAACGTTCTTCAAATTTCGATAGATCATATAAATTATCAGGGGAAAAATAATCACGTACCAAAAGTTCATTGGCCGCCTCTCGATCCCAGTTGATCAATTTTCTATGCTTCTTCTCTATGTGTGAACTTTCGCCTCTATCACGAACCATGTCTTGTGCCACAGACAATAGTGTGTGCAATACCAACTCGTCATCAGAATCATCATCCATTTTTTTTAATGTGTGTGTTTGATTTGAAAGAGTTTGTGGGTTTTGTTTTGAAAAATATGTGTAAAATGGATGTATATATAGAAAGAAATTAAATTAAAAAAAATATTAAATACGCAAACGGTCGAAAATTGACCACCCAATCACCTATTCTGTCTTCTTCCTTCCTCGTAGCCACGCCACCACCAACCAACCAAAGTCGGGGGCGGTGTTCACGCGTGGAGAGAGCCTCCACGTAAGCAACTCACACGTGGAGCTCTCTCCACTCCGGATAGCCTTATAAACATGTGTGGGTCATAGTCGATTTTTTGTTTGATCCCCATACAGTTGGTCTCTTAAATCTCTTTATACATGAACATGGTAAAAAAGTTTATTATTCTCACGACAAACATTCTCAGATAATATGATTTCATGACACCTACACAAAATGGTATGATCTAGGGCCTAAAGGCAAGTAGAGATAAATGGTGTCTGAATGGGAACATAGTGATCAAGGGGGCTTGAAGGTTAGATGAGGGTGTGTGGGATGGAAAACACCAATGTTCGACAGTCAAGTTATTTTGTTTGCCCCCTAAGCTAATTAAGCTAATTATGTGAGAATGAAATTCGTTCCTCATAATCGGGTATTATTCTCATCTTCTTCTAGTGTTTCGTTCTTTAAGAATATTTTGCAGCTAATGTATTCTTCTATTACAATAATCTGTAGAAAGTATTATATTTTGGTAGAAAGTATTATATTTAACCATGTGTTATGCATTTTGTCAGAATTACTAAAGCTTGTTTTACTATTTGTCATATAAAAGCATTATCACAAAATGTTATTCTTACATAATTCTATTTTATTACAGTAATTCTCATAGAATGCATGAAGGGAACATGATGATCAAGAGCCTGAAGGTTGGATGATGTGTGGGATGAAAGTAAACAATGATCACCAAAGAAAACATTATTCATCGTTATATTTTGGCATAATTAATTGTTGTTTCTTAACACATACAACTTCATTTGATTTTGTGACAGTAAATTGTTATTTTGAGGTTTTTGAAATGAATGTATTCTTGGAGTTATATTTGCCTTCGTGACCATGTGGTATGCATTCTGTCAGAATTATTAAAGTTTGTTTTATTATTTATCATATAATAGGATTCTCACATAATTTTTTTTCTTACATAATTTGATTTCATGACAGTTCTTCTCATAGAATATGTGAAGGGAACATGATGATCAAGGGCCTGAAGGTTGGATGACAATGTACGGGATGAAGATGAACAATGGTCACCGATCTTTCAAAAAGAATGGATTATTCATCATTATATTCTTGCGGAATAATATACAATATAATGATAAGACTATATGTAATAGTATATTCTTGTAGAATAATCTATATACTTGTTTGCCATTAGTGAGTGTAACATTATCATAGAATAGTACATGTAGTTTTATATTTTCTAAGAATGTAATGAAAAAAGTTAACTTGTATCCAAACTTTTGTATTCTTCAAAAAGTTTATTCAATCAAAATATATATTCTGTCAGAATATATATTCTTTTATGGTTCAAGAATATTTGTTATTTTTCAATATATTGATAAACATATTTTGTCAGAATGTCCGAATTAAGATAATTATCATCCCTAAAATCGGATTTTTAAAATTAATCGAATCTATTATCCCTTAAAATCTATAATTTTCCTATTTTAAATGTGGATTAATTGACTAAACTACCCTTATGGTGAGATGTGATTATTCTATTTTCTTTAATTTAATAATATACATAAATCACATTCTTAAAACTTTAAGTATTTATTGAAATCACAACTGGAAGATCTTAAAACATTTATCAGAGTATCATTAAAAGTTATCAAGTACACAAGTCCCCCACTGATGCGATGCAATCGAGCCGTGCCCCTCCTTTAATATAAGAAAACCTGAAACATGCAAACCAAAAATCGTAAGCACAAAGCTTAGTGAGTTCCCCAAAATACCACACACAGCACAGCACAAAAAACAGTTATAGGTTATCAGCAACCCTGGATACTATCAACAGTCCCAATGGGCTAACAACATGCCCGATGGGTTATCAGCAACCCTGGAGACTATCAGTAGTCCCAATGGGCTAACAGCACGCCCGGTGGGTTATCAGCAACCCTGGAGACTATCTGTAACATCCCAAAATTCAAGACTAAAATTTTCATTTTTAATATAAGAAAACACTTAATAACCTTGTTCCAGACATTCAAAACATTTCATTTAAAACAAATATCAGAGTCTAATCCCAAAGATCACATAATGCGGAATAATATGGGTGAATGTGATGCGATCGTCCCAAGCTCCTTATTTGAAAACTGAAGGTACCTGAAACCAAGACTATAAACCGTAAGCACGAAGCGTAGTGAGTTCCCCAAATACCACATACCATACATATCAACCGGTCCATACATGCTATACATACGGTGAGCCATATATATCAATCATATATCAAATAAGTTGTCATGTGCTACACATAGTCTTGCTGTTATGCCACGGACCGCCACGTGGTCTTTCTTGCCAAGCCGGGGGCCACCCCTGGGTCTTACAGACAAGTGCCAAGAGCCGCCTCCTGGTCTTCCATGCAAGTATCACAAAGACAACTAGCATACATACTACTCTACTTAGCTAATGAGCATATAATGTGCCAGGAGCCACCTCCCGGTCTTCCATACATCTTGCCTAGGGCTAACCCCCGGGTCTTCCTACTATACATAATAACATATTGTGTGCCAGGAGCCGCCTCCTGGTCTTTGATGCATAATTCCTATGGCTAACCCTCGGGTCTTCCTACCATACATAAACTAAATGGGTCGACATTGTGGTCGTAGACCCATACACATAGTGAGGAAACTCACCTTACAAGCTGACTGCTGAATCCCATGAATAAAACCCTCGCAGCTAGCTGGCAGATCCCCGAACTGCTGATCTCTCGACTCCCCGAGCTACCGATCATCATACAACTTAGATAAGTCTGAGATTCTTATAACTTAACCCTAAGTCCTCACTGGGGTAGAAGACCATTCCACCCCTCACATACTCTTGTCCAAATGCCTTCATAAGTCAAACTAGGTCAACCTTACTCAAAGTCAAAGTCAACGGTCAAAGTCAACGCTCCGAGTTGACTTAACTCGTCGAGTCACCCCCCGACTCGCCGAGTTCCCATGCTACTCATAGTCATGAAAATACAAACCAACTCGTCGAGTCCCTTCACAGATTCGTCGAGTTCCTGCTGTACAGAATCGAGACAATATCAACTCAATTCGTCGAGTCCCTCCATTGACTCGCCGAGTTCCTAGTCTGTTTGGGCCTTCTTAATGAATTAAGCCCCTATTCTTCAGATCAAGACTCCATACTTCTTCTTCATACAGAAAATGCTTTCTCAAGGGTAAAGTTTCCAACTTTACCTGCTACTAGTCCTTCTTAATGGATTTAGCTAAAACCCTAGTTCTTTAGGTCATAGATCTTGATCCAAACATCACCAATACTCTAAACCAAGGCATACAAACTGAGATCTAGACTCTAAGCACTGTATCATTCGTAAAGCTTCCACCTTTTTCCTCCATGCATGGCCCTTTGGGCTCAAAAGGGTCAAAATGACATCTCCATAGCTTGCATGGGGCTCTAATGGCATAAAGTTTGCACCTTTATGCCATAACAACCCTAAATGGTTCCAGATCTGAAGAGATCCTTGCTTGGGACGTCCATGTCCCATAGATCAAGCTTCTTGGACAAAAACCCCATAAAAGTTACCATAAGAATATCTAAGAAACTACTAGGCAAGATAGAGACTTGATTACCATAAATGATGAGGATGAAATGTTTTTTTTTGGATCTACTAGCTTCCTTTCGAATCCTCGAGCTTCTTCTCTCTTTACTAGCTTCAAAACACACCAAGTACACTCAAAAATGGCTCACAGGCTCATGGAAGGCACTAGGGTTTCATGGATTAGGGTTTGGACAATGGAGGCTGTAAATGAGGGCAGGGGTGTGGGTTAAACATGCTTAAATAGGGTGCCAAACTCGGATTTAGCGTTTCCCAAACCCAGACCAACTCGTCGAGTTGGTCCTCCCCGACTCGGCGAGTAGGTCCTTCCACCTGCATCCTTGATTTGCTTTTACTCGTCGAGTTATCATCCTTGGACTCGGTTAGTAAACCTTCTTTACTTGGGGTTTTTCTTACTTTAATTAGTCTTCTGGATTCCGGGTGTTACACTATCAGCAATCTCAGACACATATTGTCACACCCCCAAACCAGAACGGCAGAAACGTCTGGGGGCGGATGACTTTCATGTACAGTATCATAACAATTGAATAGTAGCGATCAAAACATTACAATCATTGTATTGAACATTTGATAAGTTTACATTGTGCTCAAAACATTGCTTACATGATATCAAATGCATGTGGCAAAAATAATTAACGAGATGCGACGATGTCCCATCCTCCAAAAACTCTTTGAGTACCTGTTTACTGGTTTCTTGAGAATATAAGTGGTTTTGAATAGTGTCAACAATTAAGTTGGTGAGTTCATAATCGTTTTGTATGAGAAGGATTTTGTAACTGTTTCGTGTAAAATGATAGTGTATACTTCCAGAAAATCCAATATTTTCTTTAAAATGAGCTGTAAGTCTTAATCCAAATACTAAAAATGTAAGTAATGTTGTATTGGAAAATAGTGTTATGAAGTTTTATCTTTATATAAAACTACTTGAATGTATGTTAACCCGTAAACCAAATGTTTTGTTAATACCCTATGTGAGTTATTATAACCATACTAATGCGACTAGTGACCTGAACGATGTGCTTCGGGCGTCGGAACTGTTACGACATTTGTCACCCCAGACCTGCAGGTCTAACTGTAGCTAACAGCTTAGGTGTGGGGTTGTCAATCCCATATAGATCTATACACAAGTGTCACACTCTCCCTACAAGAGACTCTGGTTATAATGCATGACTTAATGTGTACTCTGGTAGGTACGGTGAATCCAAATGTCTCACAACCAGTATCAACCAATTTAAGTGAACTGAAAATCCCTTTTTCTTGTAAATGAAAGAATTATACCTTTAAATAATTATATGTTTCTTCTGAAATGATAGTGTAATGTTTGTGACTCCCAAACTATACCAATTATAGTTTACCTTGTTTGTTTGTTGAGACTATTTATATAATCATTTATATAAATACATAGTAGTTATCTTGCCTAGTATCAAAATGTATGGTCAAAACATCATATTTTTGGGTTGTAACCCTCAAAATGGTGAAATAACTAGAATGTAACCCATTTTGTTAGAAAAACTATACTTTGGTAAAAAGCTTCAAAAACCTTGTAGTTTTGCAAATCATAATTTTTCTTATGATTTTATAACATAGATTATATGTTGTTTTGATTAGTTTTACATTTTAAAACTATTGTATCACAAATAATTGTCCAAAAGCTAATGATAATCATATTTCATGCAAATACTGTCTTATTCTTAACATAAAGATGAAACATTTCAAGTATTTGTATGATAAACCATATTTTACTTGTATCCCCCCCCTAAAACATGAAAAATTCGAAAATGTGGGGGTATGAACTCACCTTGAGTGTGGTTGTGGGTTGTTTGAAGAGATGATGTGAAGATCTCCAAGACTAAACACTTGAATGGGATTGATGAACTTCCTTGGAAATGATATTATCCTAAGAGTTTTAACACATAATAATGTGTATAAATAGGATGAAACTAGTGTAAAAGTCTGTAAAAACACTAGATAATCAAGAAGAATTTACCAAAACTGTAAGAAGAAACTTGGAGAATTAACCCTTTGAAAAATCTTTCACTTGATCCTTGAGAGAAAGGATAAAAGAAAATGAAAGAAGTTGAAGAATGATATGTGGTGGGTTTGTGGGTGTTTACTTTCGTGTATAAAGAGGAAAGGATGATATGATATTTGCCTAGTTACCTGTTGGTTAAAGGCATGGATATTTGTTGGGTAATAAATCTTATGGGAAACTGATGTATCCATCAAGTCACAAATTCAACCCTTTTCTTATCTTTATCCCACCGAAAACACATTAGGAAAAGGATCAAATTGGTGATTTCGGCCAAGGCATGACCGAAATCACCTTGTACACCACCAAAATCACATGTGATTTCAGTCCTACTGATTTTGGTCTTGGTGTGATTTCGGCCTAGGCATGTGATTTCGGCCCATCACAACCGAAATCTCAAGTTCTTGGGTCCCAAAACCGAAAACCCTAAAGGCATGGCATAAATCATGCTTCATGTCCTAACTATTTGACTTGTCTTGACTTGTTATAAATTGTTGACATTCCAAGGTTCATTACGAACATGGTTTTCAAAGATTTATTGCAACAAAGTTACGATGTGGTTGTACTTATGCATAGATACATTTTAAACCTTGCTTGACACAAAATTTGCCAGTTGTCACATCATCCCCCCGTTAGAGGGAATTTCGTCCCGAAATTTGCATCTTGGACGGGTTCTTGCAAACTAGAGGAAAAGTTGTGGGTATTTTTGTTTTATTTGGTCCTCTTGTTCCCAAGTAAATTTGGGTCCTCGCTTGGCGTTCCAACGAACCTTCACTATTGGTATACGGCTTTGTTTCGTTCTCTTGATCTCCCTGTCCATGATTTCCACAGGTTCCTCTACGAAGTGTAGACTCTCGTTTACCTCGATTTCGTCGAGTAGGACTACAAGAGTCTCGTCGGACGGACACTTCTTCAGGTTGGACACGTGGAAGGTGGGATGTATGTTACTGAGTTCTTGTGGTAGTCGAAGTTTGTAAGCCACCGGGCCGATTCTAGCAAGGATCTCGAATGGCCCGATGTACCTTGGATTTAGCTTTCCACGTTTGCCAAAACGTATCATTCCCTTCCAGGGTGAGACCTTCAACAGTACGCGGTGACCAACCTGGAACTCCAAGGGTTTTCATCGTTTATCCGCATAGCTCTTTTGCTGATCCTGGGACGCCTTTAATCGTTCACGGATCTGAATGATCTTTTCCGTAGTTTCTCGTATGATCTCTGGGCCGGTGAGTGTGCTATCAGGCACTCATCCTTTTATCATCTGCGTGTCACCCACCTCAACCCAGCACAGACGAGATCTGCACTTGCGTCCGTAGAGGGCTTCGAATGGCACGACTTTGATGCCAGTGTGATAGTTGTTATTGTAGGAGAATTCAATGAGTGGTAAGTGGGTATCCCAGTCTTTACCAAAATCTATCACACATGCTCTCAACATGTCTTCCAGCATCTGAATGGTTCTCTCGCTTTGTCCGTCAGTTTGAGGGTGATAGGCTATACTCATGTCGAGTTTGGTCCCCCAAGGACTTCTGTAGTGACTGTCAGAACCGTGAGGTGAATCTACTATCCCGGTCGGAGATGATGGATATTGGCACCCCATGTAGTCGCACGATTTCTTTAATGTACGTCCTTGTTAGCTTCTCCATCTTGTCGGTCTCTTTTATTGGTAGGAAGTGTGCGGATTTGGTTAACCTGTCAACGATCACCCAAATGGTGTCAAGTCTACCTGCCGTCTTGGGCAACTTGGTTACGAAGTCCATGGTTATCCGCTCCCACTTCCACTCGGGTATGTCTGGTTGCTGAAGCAAACCCGAGGGCTTTTGATATTCTACTTTGACCTTGGCACAAGTCAGGCACTTTCCCATATAGGTAGCGATCTCTTCTTTCATGTTCGGCCACCAATAAAGTTTCTTGAGGTCCAGATACATCTTGTCTGAATCGGGATGAACGGAGTATTTTGTCTTGTGAGCCTCGTTCATGACAACGTATCTGTACCCGCCGAATTTCGATGTCCAGATTCGATTCATGAGATAATAAGCTCCGTCATCCTTAACTTCAAGGTTTTTTATCCATTCCCCTTAAGGCCTCTCCTACGACGTTCTCGGGTTTCAAGGCTTCTAACTGTGCCTCCTTGATTTGTGTGGATAGGTGTGAATTGATGGCCATGGACAACGATTTTAGTCGTCGGCCCGAGTATTCTTTCCGACTTAGGTTGTCTGCTACTTCATTGGCCTTGCCCGGATGATAAAGAATTTCACATTCGTAGTCATTTCGTAGTTCAACCCATCGTCGTTGTCTCATGTTGATCTCCTTTTGATTGAGGATGTGTTGTAGACTCTTATGATCTGTGAAGATGGTGCACTTTGTGTCGTAAAGGTAGTGTCTCCAGATCTTCAGGGCAAACACCACTGCTCCTAATTAGAGGTCGTGTGTGGTGTAATTGACCTCATGAGTCTTGAGTTTTCTTGAGGCATAGGTGATGACCTTTCCTCTTTGCATAAGCACACATCCTAGGCCCTGCTTGGATGCATCACAATAGACCACAAAGTCTTCGGTCCCTTCTGGGAGAGACAATATTGGAGCACAGCACAGGCCTTGTTTAAGTGTTTGGAAGGCAGCTTCTTGTTTATTCCCCCAGTTGAATGTCACTCCCTTCTGAGTCAAGGTGGTGAGTGGCTTTGCAATCTTAGAGAAGTTTTGTATGAATCTTCGGTAGTAGCCAGCAAGGCCCAAAAACTGGCGTATCTCCGTCGGTGTTCTTGGTGTTGCCCAGTTTTCAATCGCCTTGACTTTGGATGGGTCCACGTGTATCCCTTCCTCGCTGACTACGTGCCCCAAGAAATCTACTCTCCAAATCCATAATTCGCATTTTGAGAACTTTACGTATAGCTTTTCTGCCCTTAACGTCTCCAAGACTTGTCGTAGGTGCTGACTATGTTCTTCCTTACTTCGCGAGTATATTAGTATGTCATCGATGAATACTATCATGAATTTATCCAGGTAAGGTCGGCACACACGGTTCATTAAGTTCATGAACACCGTTGGCACATTAATCAACCAAAGGGCATCACTACAAACTCGTAGTGTTCATTGCGAGTTCTGAATGTCGTCTTGGGAATATCTTCCTCCTGAATTCGCAGTTGATGGTACCCCGACCTTAGATCGATCTTTGATAAGTAGCTCGATCCTTGCAGATGATCAAATAAGTCATCGATTCGAGGTAGGGGATAACGGTTCTTGATGGTGAGCTTGTTCAGTTCTCGATAGTCTATGCACATGCGGAAAGATCTGTCCTTCTTTTTCACGAACAAGACCGGTGCTCCCCAAGGTGAGAAGCCTGGTCTGATAAATCCTTTGCTCATCAGCTCGTTTTAGCTGACTGGACAGTTCCTGCATTTCAGTCGGTGCTAAGCGGTATGGGGATTTGGCTACGAGGGTGGCTCCAGGAATCAAGTCGATTCTGAACTCGACTTGTCGTACAGGTAATATTCCCGGAAGGTCTTCTTGAAATATATCGGGAAAGTTACAGACCTCGGGAATATCTTTGATGTCTTTCACTCCTTGTTTCTCATCCACCACGTGGGCAAAGAAGGTGGGGTATTCCTTGCGTAGATACTTCTGAGCCTTGATGTAAGAGATGATTTGTAGATTCATGTTGGGTTAGTCGCCATAAATGATGAGGGTTTCGCTATTTGGTAGGTTAAGGCGAATGGCCTTTTCGTAACACAGAATATCGGCATGGCGAGGACTTAACCAATCCATGCCAACGATAACGTCAAAGCTACTTATTGTGACCGGCATTAGGTCGATTCGGAAAGAATGATTGTTTAGAGTTAGTGTGCATCCTACGAATATATCTTTAGTGTTTTCTGTTTTTCCATTGGCCATTTCTACGGTGAACGTTTCATTTAGCGTTTGGGGTTTCTGTTTGAGTAAGTGTTTAAACTGGTGGCTCACGAAACTTTTCTCCGCACCACTATCGAAAAGTATGCATGCGTATGATTTATTTAGGAGAAACGTACCAGTAACCACGGCGGTATCCCTCATGGCATCCTCATGCCCCATCGTTAGAACTGTTGGATTAATGTCTAAGTCCATAACTATAATTGGTAAGACTTGACCTGACCCGGCATGGTCCATTTGGGTTGCATGGCATCATGCATTTGGATAGACTATAATGAGAGAAATAACACTTAAGGTTGGTTAATATATTATAAGTTCTAATATATTAATAAGGTTATTTAATTAGTATTGATCAAGATTTAATTTGGAATTAATTAAGTGATCAAAAGGAGACTAATTAAATATATGGGTTGATTGTGTAAATCATTCATTCTTATATATGTGGGCTTGTGATCCAAGATTCCTTATGTTGGACTAAGTCCATGGGGTGACCCATGGATACTCCATGGAGGTTAAAATCCATGGAGCATAAGGAATGGCTAAAGTTATGAGTTACATGGTGTAACCCTAATAGCCACCATATAAAAGAATCCCATGGCTCAAGAAATCGTGCACTAATGTGTGAATATGAGGGCTAGACAATTTCAAGGAGTGTTCCATTTCTCTCAAGTCATTCCATGTGCATTTGGTGTTGTGTGAACCATTTGAGGTGTCACACTTGGGGCACTAGGCACTCAAGCTTCATGGAGACAAGCTACATCAAACAAAGGTATGTATTCTATCCATTTGATTACCCAAGTATCAAGTATTATATGCTAGATAGGGTAATACCTTGGAAAGTTCATAATTGCATGTATAATAGAGAAAACATAGATCCAAGGTATTTAGGGTTGCATGTACACTTAGGAGTGTTAGAATGCTCAAAACCCATCAGTGGTATCAGAGCCAAGGCTTGTTTTCTTGTTATACTTGCAAAATTAGCTGAAAAATCGAATTTTATTAGTTTAAAAGTTATGCTAATTACTAGAAAAAAAATTTGATGTAAATTATCTTTGTTCATATGAGTTTATTAGATTAATAGAAAAGTTAATTGATTATGTGTTTTCAATCCATTTTAATCTAAGAGTTGATTCTAAAATGTGTTTTTGTAATTTGTCCTCAAGTTATATGAAAAGTCACATTTAAGTTTCATAAAACTCATAAAAAGTTGGCAATGGTTACAAAAATGAAGAGTCTTGTCCTCATTAAATGGTTTTATGACTCCATAACTTGTCCTCAAGTTATGGAGGTTCAAGAGTCACTTCATTAAATGATAAAATGTGTAACCTTAATTAGTTCCATAAGTTACAAAAATAAAGAAAAGTTACATTCTCCCTTCATTAAAAGTATTAATGATAAATACTAAGTAACTAAACACTTATAAATTCCCAATCTTAGTTACTTAGGAAAATGTGAATAAGGTGCTAATCCATGAAATTACACTTTGCAGTTTGTTTAAACCGTTAGTGGAGTGTGTGTGGTTAACCGGCACACTAACCTGGATTTAACAAAGTAGGCAACGGGTAACTTAATATTTATCATAGTATCGGTGGAGCTCGTGTGGTTAACCGGCACATCGATTGAGGGGTAAATATTAAGGGTACCAAGTATATTTGCATGGTTACTTCACACCTTGTTTTGTGATCCTCGGCATCCCAGTCACAAAACCTGAAGGGCACACTCGAGATTGAAACATGCCATTGAAAAGTTCAATGAATCTCAAAAGATCTAGGAGTTTCAAATCCAATTAAAAACCTAATTACATTATCTCGTTTTTCATGGTGGAAATTGGTAAATCGTCATTTACCTACCTTCAACTATTTTATAACTCGGATTACGGCATCCCTCTTCCAGTTATAAATAGGTTGTTGGATCCTAGCCTTAATATTTCATATTGGGTGTTATATTAAGGACTTTAGATCAACTATCTTGAATATCTCCCAAAAGATGTCTAGTTCAGACATCTATGATCTTCCCAAATCTCTTGGAACTTTACTTCCTCCACCTCCTCCAATTATTCTCCCTAACCCACAAGTTCAAGGTCACTCAAGCCCTAATGGCAAGCAAGGTCTATGTGTGATCACATCTTGGAGATGAAGTCACATATTGACAAGCTGGGAGAGTTGGGTGTCAAAGTCTTGAGAAAGTTGGATGTTCAATCACTTTCTAAGTCACATAGTGAGTTCCTTTGGGACTACTATGAAACAGACTATGACATGAACCTTAATGATCATATCAATTTGCTTGGTGCTGCTGAATCAGCAATGATTTGAAACGATAGTAAAGCAAATTTGATTAGAAGATCAACTTCCCAAAAACTTTATGGACAGTGACAATGGTGACACTGGAAATCCAGAAAAAGCACTCTCTTCCCAATGGAAAGGGATTGGCCATAGTCAACCCGGTTGACCAAATGGTAAAGAGAAAGGCTAAGTCTGAGATAGTCCCATTACCAAAGGGTCCATATGTTTATTTTGCCAAAGGAAGGGGCGTTGATTGCAAAGCTGCCAAATTTACCTAAGGATGTTAAAGTCAATAAGTTTGACTCTACTTCAGGTAGAGCCCATTATCTAACTCTGTTAAGTTCTATTCTGAGATCCTCATTACATGATGTGACTGGGTCACATGTTGATGTTTTAAGAATCAAAGAATAGAGAGAAATCTTAAAGGAAGTATATGCTGATTCTGATCGCGAAGGTGGATTTCGATCGCATCAGAATTTTGAGCAGTTGCTTAAGAAGTTATGATATATTGCTAAGGAATAGATAACAACAATTTTCCATGTGAATTGTAAGGATACGTTTTTCCGCAAAGTTTTAAAATAAAAGAAAATTGTTTAATTTTATTTATTTGAAGTATCCTTACAATGGCATTTGTGGAAAATTGTTGCTTATATGATTCCACTGACAGCAATATTGGAAAATGGATTTGATTCTTTCATTTGTGGTAGTGTCTAAATTTACCAAATCAGGAAAGTTCCTCATCACCCAAGTTTCAATTAGACCGAAACTTGGAATCATGCAAGTTGAATAGTATGATGAATGAGAACTTTCAAGCATTGGAAAATCAAGACTAATTACTTGTTCACATGGATGTGTGAGTCAAGTGAAGGACTAAAGGGATCGAGTACACATTCTTGTGCACTGGTCATGTCCACCACAAAGCTCGTTAAGACTATTTGATTTACTAAAGTTTAGTAAATATGGTTATACTTACAAGTTTAAGTATAATTCTGAAACATTGGAAAAGTCTCAATGTATGGCAGAACGAATGGGAAGAATCAAATTAGGCAGAAAGATAAAAGTTTTCTCAAATCTGAAAGATGGGAGAGTACTTTAGTATCATGTTTTGTGATCATATTAATGATTTAAGAACCACATCACAATTGGTCTTCTAAGGACATCTTAGTGCATTCTTATGACTAAGAAGAGGAGTCATGGATTGTTGAAATGGTTAAATCAAGGAGATGAGTCATACTTCGTTTCAAAACAAGTCTTAGAGTCATACTCCAAGACTATAAGTTGAGTGGCATATCTTAAAGAAAGGTTTATAACACTTGTCAAATGTAAGAGTAAAAGTGTCCTACTCTTGTACATTTGAAGTTGGTAAGTTGTGATGTTTTGGATTAAACAAAGACCAACTAAGGCCAATTGTGTGAAGTGTTTGTCTTGATAAAGAATCCGCACTATCTCTTGAATATTTGGCAAGATAGTCTTATATGTCAAGAGGACAGTGGGCGTCTTAAAGATCCTAAAAAGAATTTCAAGAACTAATCAAGAATAAAACCTGAGGTTCTTCACTAGCACACGACTTGAGGTTTATAACCTATCATGTTGACATATTCTGTGCCCATTCCAGTTAAAGTTGGCTTTGCATAGGAGTTCTAAAAGTTCTCAATTGGTTGCATAACAACTTGGAAGCAATGGCAGGCCCTGTACAGCCAGGTGGCAAGAAGTTAAGATTGCATAAGTTCAGTTCATATGAGTTTAGATTTGTCATTATCCTTGTCTTATGACTATGGTTTTGACGATTCACATGGATAAGAACACATACACCATAAAATCTAAGGGTCATAAGGTTTCTCTCTGATTCATGAAAATGATGGTGAGGAAACACTTCCACCAAGTAGATTTGAAGCAGATGGCAAAATGTCTAAACAATTGAGACTAGGATTACGGCATCCCTTTTCATAGTTCTGAAATTGTTTAGACACACATGCATGCTATCTAAGGAAAGGTGTATGATTTTGATAAAGTTTTATCAACGCATCTCGTATCAGAAATCTGAACTTTGGTAAGGAAGTCAATAAAGTATTGATTTCTAGAAGTCCAGCTGATTTCTGAGTACATGTCAAAGCTAGTGGGAGCATAAGTGTTATGCTAATAATCATCATGTTAGTGGGAGCATGATAATTATTGTTAGTGTTGCAAGTTAGCAATGTTAATTATAGAAAACAAAAGTTTCAATTCGTGAGGCTGCAGGGATTGAAAAAGTTGTTTTGCTATAATTAAGGGAGAGGATATACTTCATTTCAGTTCTAAAGGCTTAGATTGAGACCTTAATCATCTTTAGTCAAGAATATATATATGAATTTCATGTTGGATTGGTTCAACTTAAGGAAATTCTATATATTGCGTTCTCAAAATTCGATTATGATTACGGCATCCCTCTTCATAGTCAAATTTTGAAAACATGGCAAATAAAAATATTGTAGCAAAAGACTGGTCTAGAATCATGTCTTTATGTGAGACATCATGCATCATGTACCATTTGCTTTGGGTACAGGATCGATTGCATGTGCTATAATATTTGTCATTTCTAAATTTTTCCAAATGCCCAGAGGCATTAAGAAGGGAAAAGGTCTAGAATTGGATATGACTAAAATGATTAAGCAATTGTCGAGGACAATCTGAGGTTTACCAAAGATTGGTTGCTCAGGGACAGTTGGAAGTATAGTGCTAATTTTGGAAGGACCATATTGACATATTCTGAAAAGAGGCATCTCTTATTCAGAAGTGATAGTCAAAATGAGAATATGGAGTTGTCTCCATAGGTGAAAGTTATATGTGTAAGATTAGAAAACTTAATGCAAGAAGCATGTCCAAAGCAATGTACTTTGAATATGAGACTTAGTTTCCATGGAGTTGATCTCCATTGGAATACCTTATAATGACTGTTGACAAGTCTTTGTGACTTTGTACATATTCATTACAGGAGGGTCAGTGCATATAAGTTTAAAATCTAAACAGATTTCGATAAATGATAGGAATTTGAAATTCTCACATTTTTCGATAAGGATTTGGGAGTGTGAAATTAGAATCATTGAAATTATGTTCAATTGGTTTATTTCACAAAGTAAGGATCATAGACAAACATAGAGTGCATACTTGGTGTATGGCAAAGCTATTGTTTAAGAAAAACATAGTGTACATGCTTGAAGCATGGGACAACTAGTGTTTTTAATTCAAGTATAAAGTTGATAAAACCGAAACAATGAATAATGAGTAATCAGTATGGTGATAAATAAAAGTGTTTATTTATATTTATAGGGTTTGATACCATATTTGATTCATTTATTCTTGTGTTTCACTTTGCATGTTTTGACTTCCACAATAACTAAGTCGCTCTTCCTGAATGATTAAGTTATTCAAACCATCCACAGTCAGTCATATGTTGGAAGTAGATATGAATCAAGACTGTCATGGGTTGGTTTGTAGAGGTCCAAGTTGGTGGACAAAGTGGTGCTACAACACTCATGAGTGCTCATAAGTTCTGAGTATTGGATTCAACCCGCGCTCATTTGAATCACTTCATGGATTTTATCACGAGTGATCATGAGACGATAATATCTTATATTCTTCAAACCTAGAGATATGAGTTGTTACTATGAGTTGGTTGTACATTGATTGCACGAAAACGCATTCGGTAACTCGATGTTATAAAACGTGCCTTTGTGTATGATTCAACAAGTAGTAGAACAAGCCATATGAGTCGAAGTTTATCCATTCCTTTTACCTTCGGGATAAAAGCGATATTTGTGGGCCCCTCGATGATTTAAAGATGATACATGTGAGTGCTTGGCCAAGCCAGGACTGATTTGATTTGTTCAATCAGTCAGTCATCATGAATCGAAAATCGGGAAACAACAAATGGACAGAGAGAATGATTGATAATCCATGTCTCAGTCCATATGATATCTAGAATGGAGGAATATATGATCCCTTATCTAATGGACAAGTCATTGACAAAGGTCAGAGTTCATCGACAAGGTCAGAGTTCGAGAGAAGCTTTTGAGAGCTACGATTGCTGATCGGTTCCTGAAGTCATACGCAATAATAGTTTTAGACTTATACAAGTGGGAGACTTTTGGATTAATGTCTAAGTCCATAACTATAATTGGTAAGACTTGACCCGACCCGGCATGGTCCATTTGGGTTGCATGGCATCATGCATTTGGATAGACTATAATGAGAGAAATAACACTTAAGGTTGGTTAATATATTATAAGTTCTAATATATTAATAAGGTTATTTAATTAGTATTGATCAAGAATTAATTTGGAATTAATTAAGTGATCAAAAGGAGACTAATTAAATATATGGGTTGATTGTGTAAATCATTCATTCTTATATATGTGGGCTTGTGATCCAAGATTCCTTATGTTGGACTAAGTCCATGGGGTGACCCATGGATACTCCATGGAGGTTAAAATCCATGGAGCATAAGGAATGGGTAAAGTTATGAGTTACATGGTGTAACCCTAATAGCCACCATATAAAAGAATCCCATGGCTCAAGAAATCATGCACTAATGTGTGAATATGAGGGCTAGACGATTTCAAGGAGTGTTCTATTTCTCTCAAGTCATTCCATGTGCATTTGGTGTTGTGTGAACCATTTGAGGTGTCACACTTGGGGCACTAGGCACTCAAGCTTCATGGAGACAAGCTACATCAAACAAAGGTATGTATTCTATCCATTTGATTACCCAAGTATCAAGTATTATATGCTAGATAGGGTAATACCTTGGAAAGTTCATAATTGCATGTATAATAGAGAAAACATAGATCCAAGGTATTTAGGGTTGCATGTACACTTAGGAGTGTTAGAATGCGCAAAACCCATCAAGAACCCTTCTCATGCCTTCGCTATTTTTGTTTTGTGCCTTCGGACAATCCTTCTTGAAATGCCCGGTCTCACCGCAACTATAGCATGCGCGACTCACCCCATCATTAGCGGATTGGGTGGTTTCTTGTGTCGGTGCTTTGCAGAAACAGGTTGTGTGTCCCTTCTTATTGTAATTGTTACATTGCATCTCTCGACAGGTTCCCTGGTGGTGGTAGCTACACTTATCACATTTCGAAAGAGTTCCAACATATTACTAGGCTGGTGCAGGGGCAGTAGGGGCGGTGATGGCATGTATAGCCACAGTTTTTTGCTTCTTGGCTGGGTCTTGAACGGGTTGGCCCTTCTTTTTGTTCCAAAACTTCCTCTTGTTGTCACCTCCTTTTGGCTGTTCGGGCGTGGGGGTTATGATGCCTTGACGAACTCCCTGGTCGACAAGAGTTTGTGCCAGACGCTTCGCCCTGTCGAGGGTGCTCGGGTTGGCGGATATGACCATCCCCTCGATCTGAGGGGATAGCCCCCAAATGTAACGTTCCAATTTATGGGCCTCCGGATTGACCATTCCCAGGCACAGAGTTGCCAGTTCGTTAAAGCGGGCAGTGTAGGTGGCAATCTCAGAGCCCTTCATGGAGTGTTCCCACAGCTCCTGTTCCAATTTCTGCATCTCACTCCTTGGACAGTATTCCTCAAGCATCATTGCTTTTAGGTCCTCCCAAGTCATAGTGTTGGCAATGGCTAGAGTCAAAGTTTTAACGTGGTTGTTCCACCACGACAAGGCTGAGTCCGCAAACGTACAAGCAGCATATTTGACTTTGAACTCGTCCGGGCATGCACAAATTTCGAATATGGACTCGGTCTTTTCAAACCATCTTGTCAAAGTAACGACCCCGCTGTCGCCATGATAGGTTCTGGGCTTGCAGTTCATGAATTCTTTGTATGAGCACATTCGTTGGTGCCCTTGTTTTTCTCCATGATTGGAATTGTTAGTTCTCTTTCCGCTTCTGTCGCTGTTACTGCTGATTTGGGCCACGGCGGCAGCCACAGCGGCTGTTATAGCAACCTGAAACATGGCAGAGTCCATCTGTGGGGGTGGTGGTGGTGGTGGGGTTGTTGGTGTGTTGTTCTTGTGCCTGTTTGACTTCCTTGGTGGCATACTTCTGCCATAAAGTTTAAAGGTGGGATGACGATAAGTCTTTCATAAGAGTTTATGAATCAGACATTACCGTAATGAAATGCCTTGTTTATGTATGTATCAAGTCTCGTTGTTATTGAAATTTGCAAGCAATTCACAAATGAAATTTACTATAATAAGCAAACAATTGCATAACAAATAGCAACATCCAATGAAATAAAAATGCATACCCATTTCATTGATATTATAGTACTAGTACATACTTTTTGTGAAAATTGACCTCTAAGAAGGTCTACATGAAAGAGTAGCACTAACGCTTACTCGTAAATAAAATCAAGACATGAGTAGTGCATGCCCTACTCACGACGGGTAGTCTCCTGTGGGCCATGGGTTGAAGTCATGGAGGCTTGCATCTCCGCTATCCGGCGCTCAGCTACAATCACCCTCTCCTCAAGAGCCGAGTGCCTCTCCTGGTACTCTCTCACTTCCGCTCGAGCGGTGGTAAGGTCCTCTTAGAGGCGTTCAATGAGATGGCATGTCCGGGGGTAATCCATCTCCCATAGTCGAGTGCGTGCGTCAGTGGCCTCAGCAGCGGCCCCCAGCTCCATGATCCGATTCGCCGATGCCCTGGTCTGATCTCCGAGATGTGTGATTATCTGAACCATGACAGGGAGGGCCCTGTCTTCCGGTCCTCTGTGACCGAGGTTATAGAAACCTTGCTCCATGTCGTATGGAGAACGTTGATGTTGTTGTCTGCTCCACCTTTCCAGGTCCTCCACCCAGCAGGGTGTGGGTCCCTGGTAGCGCAGTGGATGTGCGGGAACCTGGGCAATGTAAGGAGGATTTATGACTTCGGACTCTGCATCTGAATCCTCTTCTACCTCTTCCTCGTCTTCTTCTTCCTCCTCCTCTAGATCCTGTTCGGGTTCTTCTTCCATTATTTCCTCAGGATCCTCTTCGATCCACCCACCATTTCCCTGGTTAGGGAAATAGGGGTCTCCGGGCATGTGAAATTCTGCCATGACGTCTGTGCAAGAATAGAGATATAAGAAATACATGAAAGGCTTAAGTGTATGATCATGTAGTATTCTAAAATACTTCTATATTATTTGAAATCTTTATGTTTGATTCTAGAGTTTCTTGGTATATAGGGTTGGTAAGTTTTAGATTCGTTGCCCACCACGACCATTCCTAAACACATGTTATTCATATCTCGCATAAATATAGTTGATCAGGCTATATGTATTCCAGATATGATTACATAATTGTCTAGGCTTAATCGTAGCGTTCAACTCCTCTAAATACTTTTTATATGGTTCTTATTATGACACTGCTTCTAGTATGTATGCATGTATGTATACTTTTTAATAAAATACTATTATTTTTTAAAAGTATACTTCGACTCGGGGGCTACCCGATCATTTGTATCTCTTGCACTTAGCAAGAGGTTTTCTGAGTCTTCGGGCATGTTGGATTGTCCTTTACAGGTCGAGATTGTTGACGACCGATCTGTACGGGCATCGGAGGTCTACAGAGATTGTGTTCTGAGGATGTATGACGAGCATTACCTCGTTGATTTGGTTCCCATTCCTTTGTGTGGGAACAAGGTCATAATCGGCATGGATTGGTTGAGCCATAATGGGGCGGTGACCGACTGTACGCAGAAGTTAGTGCGTGTCAGGACCCCAAGTGGGGGAGAGTTGGTGATTCAGGGCGAGAGGCCGCAGCGAGGACCAGCTTTGTGCTCAGCGGCAAGGGTTAGGAGCTACCTTCAGCAGGGTTGCACAGGGTATGTCCCCTACGTTATGGATACCCGGGAGTCGGGTGGGGCGGCCGTGAGCGATGTGCCAGTGGTGCGAGACTACCCGGACGTATTTCCAGAGGAGTTGCCAGGGATATCTCCGGAGAGACAGGTGGAGTTCAGGATCGACCTAGTCCCTAGTGCGGCTCCGATATCCAAGGCGCCATATCGGTGGGATCCTTCTGAGATGCAGGAGTTGTCTACACAGCTCCAGGAGCTGTTAGACAAGGGGTTCATTTAGAGGTGGCAATGGGTCGACCTGCGTTACGTTCGGGTTCAACCCATTTAACAATTGAGTTGAAATTTTCAACCCAACCCAACCTGTTTATTTAAATGGGTTGATATTTCCAACCCAACCCAACCTTTTACATAAATGGGTTGTCACCGGGTTGACCTGTTTATGTAGTTCCCGACCCAACCTATTAAATAAATGGGTTAAACTTGGGTTAACCCATTTAAAATCAATTAAATAAATTATATAATTAAAAATTCTACCACTTAAATTATAAAACATAAATAAAACTTCATAATTATGACAAAAGCACAATCCTAATTCATAAATACAAATAAATTGTTCAAATAGCATTAAAAATGTTTAGTTTCACAGTGATTTTGGAGAGTAACCAGTATTATCGGTGTTAAAAAAAGGATGGAAATTAGGAATGAAATTTATTATACATGGATAATAATAATGGAACATTATAATTTACAAATTAATACTTTGATTAATACATGATTATATTCAAATAATATTAAATTAAATGTATATATTAAAGTTAAATGGGTTGACGGGTTGAAAATAGGTTGATAATTTTTACCCAACCCAACCTATTTAATTAAATGGGTTAGAAAGGTTGACCCGTTTAAGTTAAATGGGTTGAAAATCTCAACCCAACCCGCTAATTTTGGGTTGGGTTCAGGTTGGGTTGACGGGTTGGGTCGAATTTTGCCGGCTCTACGTTCATTAGGCCGAGCAGTTTGCCTTGGGGAGCCTCGATCATGTTTGTGAAGAAGAAGGACGGGTCGCATCGTAAGTGTATAGACTACCGGGAGCTAAAGGGGGCATTTTGGTTTTCCAAGATAGATTTGCGTTCAGGCTACCACCAGATGCGAGTCAGATTTGAGGATGTACAGAAGACTACTTTCTGAACTCGCTATGGCCACTATGAGTTCGTGGTGATGCCCTTTGGGCTCACCAATGCCCCTTCTGCATTCATGGACCTCATGAACCGCGTATGTAGACCGATGATGGATCGGTCTGTGATCTTCTTTATTGATGACATCTTGGTTTACTCCAAGATGCAGGAGCAGCATGAGGAGCACTTGAGAGAGGTGTTAGATACCCTGAGGAGGGAGAGATTGTATGCCAAGTTCTCCAAGTGCGAGTTCTGGTTGCGCGGGGTGCAGTTTCTGGGGCACCTTGTCAACCAGAACAGTATTTTGGTCGACCCGGCCAAAGTGGAGGTCGTGATGAGATAGGAGGTTCCGAAATCTCCATCTGAGATTCGGAGTTTCCTCGGGTTAGCAGGCTATTACCGGAGATTCATACATGATTTCTCCAAGATAACAGTACCCCTTACCCGGCTGACGAAGAAGGTCGTTGTATTTCACTGGGGGACTGAGCAGTAGGCATCGTTCGAGACTTTGAGGCAGAGGTTGTGCGAGGCGCCGATCTTAGCCCTGCCAGAAGGTGTTGAGGATTTTGTAGTGTACTGTGATGCGTCCATTTCAGGTTTGGGCGCAGTGTTGATGCAGAGAAGGCACGTCATCGCCTACGCCTCGAGGCAGCTGAAGCCTCACGAGGCGAACTACCCGACGCACGATCTGGAGTTGGGGGTGGTTGTTTTCGCCCTCAATATTTGGCGACACTACCTCTATGGGTTGCGTTGTCCCATTTACACAGACCACAAGAGCTTGAGGTACCTCATGGATCAGCCAAATCTGAACATGAGGCGGTGCCGGTGGCTAGATGTGGTGAAGGATTACGACTGTGAGATCCTCTACCACCCTGGGAAGGCCAATGTTGTGGCCGATGCACTTAGCCGCAAGGCATTCGTAGCCCCGATTAGAGATATCTATTTGAGGATGACAGTAGTGACTTCGCTTCTGGAGAAGATCCGGGAGGCCCAGCGGGAGGCTATGAAGGAGGAACACCGGAAGAGTGAGCATATCGTGGGCCAGAATTCCTCTTTTGACTATGATAGTCGCGGGCTGTTAACACTACACCGCGGAGTGTGGGTTCCGTATACAGGTGGAGTGCGCCAGATCCTGATGGAGGAGGCTCACAAGTCCAGATTTTCCATCCATCCCGGGGCGACGAAGATGTATAGAGATCTTCGTCCTGATTACTGGTGGCCCTACATGAAGCGGGATGTATCCTGGTACATTGAAAGGTGCTTCACCTGCAGGAAGGTCAAGGCCGAGCACCAGAGACCTCACAGCAAGACGTAGCCGTTGGATATCCCTGTGTGGAAATGAGAGGATATTACTATGGATTTCATCACGAAGCTTCCTAGGACCGCACGGTGTGACATCCCCATTTTCACGGCCAGAAAAGACCGATTTGTTTATGCTTTATTTTGAAAATCAGAGTATCTTTTAAAGAAATGTGTTGCAGAATTTGTTCCCAGAAAACATGATAAATAGGTTATCAAAGCATTTCTGAGGTAATGTATTTTTATTCCTTTTCAAAACATTGGGATGTCATTGTCAATACAGAAACATAAGCATAAACAGAACTTACATTATTTATACTAGTGATCTACATCTCTTTTAAATCTCTCAGTGTAAAGTAGCTTCGTATCGACACCTGTGATACAAATAAGCTTGAGTGGGTCAGGTTGGGAAACCTGGTGAGTACATAGGGTTTTCAACCCACAATAATATAATTATTATGTTAAACATCAAACAATCAACCCAATTACCCATCCCCCATTATCTTCTTTACTCTTAAGGATCTACCCTAAGATTTAGTTATTCCTCGTTCATTCATTCCTAAGGAGTATCCTAAGGAATCGGCACTAAGTCTGCATAGTCACCAGGGTTTATCTCGTTTATTGACAACATCGTTTTTAAGAGTCCACTCGTAATACCTGTCAATGGGTTTTTAGAGTACACCGGGTGAACACATCGTTCACAACACCTACAGGTTGCGAGCCTGCTAGTGTTCCACTAGACTGTCTAGAATAGTCTATGGTTGTCATCCATACTCTGCTAGATGACGGGGCCATTGCTTGGGTCATCGTTTGGCTCATCGCTTAGGTCATCGCTTTGGCTCATCGCTTAGGTCATCGCTTCGCACCATATTTTATCACTCATATATCATCGCTCATCATTCATCTCATCATTTATCTCATCTTTCATCGCTCATCATTTATCTCACCTCTAATCTACCCATGTTTTACCCAACACATTTTGTAGATATAAAATACATATACAGTTTATATCATTTAAAACATGTATAAAACGTTTCATCCAGCATAGACAGCAAGTATTCAGACAGTATACACACATAGCACGTAATTTATATAAAATACTTCATATCTATATGTAAGATGAAAGTAACTATGCACTCACCTAATTAGGTGGTGATTCTGAATTCGGACAGCGCTTCGTTACTTCTTAAAACAATTTCCCTCGACAAAACCTAGTATCATTACCACTAGGGTTTAGCTCAATATTCACCGAGACTAATTAATAGTCTAGCTATTATTATTATTATATAAGCATTAAGCAACACTCTTATACAACTCATAATAATAGCCCAAATAATTATTTTAAGGTCCTAATAACATTACTATATTAAAACATAAGCTATACTAAAGATAGGTTAGGCGTAGCTCACTTACAGCGGGTTTCCTTGGAAACCGGGCTCCACCGGAGCAGAGTTTCTGAGCCGGAGGCTCTTCTATTCGGAGCCGTCAGGCGCTCCGGGAGCCTCGGGGCTTCCTTCGGGTGCTAGGGGGTTAACCTAGGCTTAGGGGGGTTTTGGGGCTAGAGAGAGTCTAGAGAGAGAAAGAATAGTGTGGAAAGGTGTGAGAAATGGAGGAACCCGACACCTCTATTTATAGGGAGGCTGGCAGCTGGACTCGCCGAGTTGGAGGACAAACTCGCCGAGTTCATGCATGTGTCACCCTTCTGGTGGTGCCACGTGTCCTCTTTCTGTACACTGCTAAGCCGAAACTTCGAAAAATCATAACTTCCTCATACGAAGTCAGATTTGGGCGTTCTTTTTATGGACGCTCTTGGTTTAACGTTTACTACGACTTTCGTTTAGATTTCTAAGGCTAGAAGTTGCTCTATCGTAAATTCACTATTTACGTCTCTCGGTGCCATGTCGGTTTTGCCGTAAAACTTCGACGGGTCATAACTTCTTCGTTATAACTCGGATTTCGGCGTTCTTTATATGTACGGAAACCTTGAGACATATTCTAAAACTTGGTTAAGATTATTTATTCTAAATAATCTTTTTGTCGAAAAGTTGTTTTCGACCCTATTATCTCTAAATTGACTAGCCCGGATCTACGGGCGTTACACACGGGGAGTGGACTCGATTTGGGTCATTGTGGATCGGTTGACCAAAAGTATCCATTTCATCCCGATCCAGGAGAGTATTTCGGCCGAGAAGCTGGCCGACATCTACATCAGGGAGATAGTAGCTCGACACGGGGTGCCAGTTTCCGTGATTTCGGACCGAAACGTGCGATTTATTTTCAGATTATAGAAGAAATTTCATGACGAGTTGGGTACTCGTCTGCATTTTAGCACGGGTTTTCACCCCCAGATGGATGGTCAGAGTGAGCGGACCATCCAGACCTTGGAGGAAATTCTGCGAGCATGTGTATTAGACTTTGGTGGTAGCTGGGATACCTACCTTCCCTTGGCAGAGTTTTCCTACAATAATAGCTACCACGCGAGCATCGACCGTCCTCCACTTGAGATGATTTATGGGAGGAAGTGCAGAACCCCGATATGTTGGGGTGAGGTTGGACAGAGGGTCTTGGGGAGTACCGAAGTGGTACTCAAGAAGACGGAGAGGATCCAGCAGGTCCGGAGCAGCCTTCAGACTGCTCAGAGTCGGCAAAAAAGTTATGCCGACAAGCGTTGTTCGGACCTGGAGTTTAAGGTAGGAGATATGGTCCTCATGAAGGTGTCACCTTGGAAAGGTGTCATTCGGTTCAGGAAGCGGGGCAAGTTAGGCCCCAGGTACATTGGTCCTTTCAGGGTTATAGCCCGGGTGGGCAAGGTGGCGTATAGGCTGGATCTGCCAGCCGAGCTTAGTCAGATCCACAGCACCTTTCATGTCTCCCATCTGCGGAAGTGCTTGGTAGATGACTCTGCAGTGGTGCCTCTAGAGGATATTCAGGTGGATGATAGCATGAACTACATCGAGCGACCGGTAGCAATCCTCGACAGGAAAACGAAGGATCTGAAAAACAAGAAGGTTGAGTTGGTGAAGGTGCAATGGCAGCACCGCAAGGGCTCGGAATGGACCTGGGAGCCGGAGGAAGAGATGAGGGAGCACTACCCAGAGCTATTCCCAGACGCATCAGACTTCGAGGACGATGTCTAAAATAAGTGGGGGGGGTTGTAACGCCCGGATCCTGGTATGTATTTTAAATTAAAATTATTCATTTTTGCAAGGGGGCTCGACGATTTGGAGGCCCAAAATCGTCGAGTAGGAATGGAATTTGGACGTGGGACTTAAAGTCTACTCGACGAGTAGGGCTGCTAGAGTTAAACCCTAATTTTCAGGGTTTTGCACCCTATTTAAACACCTTAACCTCCAAAGGTTGACCTCATTTGCAACCTCCATCACCCCAAGCCCTAGCCACGAAACCCTAATCCACTTTTGAGTGTTCTTGTGCCATTTTGTGTTTTCTTTGTGAAATTGAAGAAGATGATCCTTAAAGAAAGAGCGAGGACCTGAAGGAGGAGAGTAGATCCAGAAGTTTAGCTCCATTTCTGGTTCAATAGAGTTAAAAAGCTCCTAACTTGTCCATTGTGTGCTTAGATCTCTTCATCTCCACTTTTGTTGAGTTTTTGGTCCAAGTAGCTTAGTCCTTGGGAAATGGACGTCCCAAGTGATTTACCTTTCAGATCTAGGGTCTAGAAGGGGTTTCATGGCATAAAGGTGCAAACTTTATGACCATGGAAGCCCCATGCAAGCTTTAAGGTGTCATTTTGGCCTTTTAAGCCCCAAAAGGCCATGCACGGAAGGAAAGTCTGAGACTTTACGTGTTCATTTGGTGTCTAGGGCCTAGATCTCAGTTTTCATGCTTTAGTTTGGAGTATTATGGCTTTTGGACCTAGAACTAAGTCTTAAATAACTAGGGTTTGAGCTAAATCCATTAAGAATGACTTTTAACGGGTAAAGTTGGAAACTTTACCCTTAAAAAAGGCATTCCAGTATGTAGATGAAGTATGGAGTTTGGATTTGAAGGATATGAGCTTAATCTATTAAGATGGCCCAACAGACTGAAGAACCCGTCGAGTCGATAGAGGAACTCGACGAGTTGGGTTGAAATGTCCCGATTCTGTAAAAGGGAAAACTCGACGAGTTCATGGATGACTCGACGAGTAGAATGGGAAAATCCTGATATCATAGATACGAGGAACTCGACGAGTTGAGAAAGAACTCGACGAGTTGGATCGAGATTTCCAAGGTTTTATGGATCATGGAACTCGAAGATTTGATGGACCAACTCGGCGAGTTGAGTCAACCAAGATGTTGACTTTGACCAGAATGTTGACTTTGACCAGAGTGACCCTTAATGGGGTTAAGGGTATGAAAGAGTAATAAAAGGAGATTTTTATGTGTAGGAGTTTGAGAGGAGTTGATTCCAGAGCCGAGGACAGGTCAGCTACTTCACTACATTGAGGTGAGTTACCTTCCAGTAGGAGTGGGTCGAAGGCACCAATGTCGGCCCACTAGTATTGATTATAGTTGAGATGATTGTCTTTGTGATAATTATTTGGTATGCCACTATCTGTTATGTTTTATGTGCTAGTATGTTATGTTATTATGTGGTAGTGGTAGGGGTGAAATAGTCCCCGGTTACTGGTTGAAAGAGACCGAAGGGGAGGCCAGCACCCAAATATGTTAGGCAGTTACCGGTTGAAAGAGACCGAAGGGGAGGCCAGCACCCAGATATGCAAGGCAGTTACCGGTTAAAAGAGACCGAAGGGGAGGCCAACACCCAGATATGTTAGGCGTTATGTGATTATATGGTATGTGGTATGATGGGGGAACTCGCTAAGCTTTGTGCTTACGGTTTTCAGTTTTTGTTTCAGGTCCTTCTTCTTCGAAGGGAAAGGAGCCGGCACGGTAGCAGCGCATCACACACACGATTTTCCGCATATGAGATTCTTGGGATTTATACTCTGATGTTGTTTTATCATGACATGTTTTTGACTATTGATACTTTGGTTTTGATATGAGTTGATACTATGGTTGTTGTCAGACAAATGGTTTTATAATTATTATATTTAAAATGAAATTTTTGGTCCTGAATTTTGGGGTGTTACAGAATCACAGAATGGCCCAGGACAGGGTGTTACAAAGAAATATGTGGCCCAGTGGTGGTTGCATTAGTTGTAGTGATGGTGGTTTATATTCACGTATGAATATTAAGTTTCTACGTCGCGTTGGTACAGAGGAGGGTTTTGCGGCAAAAAAAATATGTGGCCCAAATTTGTTATATATATAGAAAAGTTCAGTAGAGAACAATTATTAATCTAGGAACCAAAGAACCAATCCAAAACGTCGGAATTTAAAGTGAACAACAAAAAAAAAAGTTGTAGACTTTTACAGTTGATTATAGGCCACGTTTTTTATAGGCCACGTTTTACAGTTGATTATAGGCCAAAACGTCGGAATTTAAAGTGAACATACACCGGATTATAACAAAATTCGCTTCATTTTTTTTTAGTTTAATTTTTTTAGGCTACGTTTTTTATCGGAAAAAAAACCGAATATACCATTGTTCATGATTTTTCGTCCTCTTTGATATATAAAAAATGAACTTTTTTTTCAAAAAAAATCACTTCATTTTCTTTGTTTTTTGAAAAGTTAATATCTATTTTTTTATCGAAAAAATTTAATAAATATATTGAAATTCTTATATATATATATATATATATATATATATATATATATATTTGGTACTCTTTAAATATATATTCATATTGATGTTTAAAAAAAATCAAAATTTCAGTTTAGATTCACATTGTGAATTCTAAAAACTAAATTATATACAGTTCAAATTCACAACGTGAATAAATTTATTTGTTGATTTTACAAAACTAATTTACGAGTAATCAAAACGTTAAAATATTATAAAACTACATAGAAATATATTTCGATTTATGTGTAAATTTCACTTAATTTGTGAATGATCAAAGAGTTGAAATATTAAATCAGATTCACGTTGTGAATGTTGAAATTGAAATATTTACAATTTAGATCCACTGTGTGAATACTAACTTATCGAGCTTTTTTTAATGGATGATGATGCTTATTAATAAATGATAAAAATTTGAGATTTTTGGTATAATTAGTTTTTTTTTTTTTTGATAAAAATTAACTTAAATATTGAAAAAAAACAACAAAACGAAGTGGTTTTTTTTTCGGAAAAAAATTATTTTTATATATCAACATGGATCTCTATGGAAAGCGGACGAAAAATCGTGAACAACGATATAGTCGAGTTTTTTTCTATAAAAAATGTGACTTAAAAAAATTAACAAAAAAAATAGGTGGGTTTTTTTGTAAAGATGTGGGTTTTATGTTATAATCTGGTGTATGTTCATCCAATGTATAAGTGTACATGCATTTCCTTGGGCGCTGATCATTATGATTTCCGACGCTCACGATTGGTTCATTAGTTCCTTGTTAATAATGGTTCTCTCTCTCTCCTCTCTCTCTCTCTCTCTCTCACTCTCTCTCTCTCCCTCTCTCTATCATGTAAAAAATTCTTAGATCTGAAGAACCATAAAACTGCCATTAAAGTTGAAGATGGAGGGGTTTTTCGATGGTGCTTGACGATGATAATGACCAACGAAAGGGACACAATGATGTTGGAGATGGATGAAAGTCGGCGACGAGAACGGTGGTTCACTGTGGTGATGTTGGTAGCATTTTAGGGTTTGATGATGAATAAGCATAGTGGCGATGATGTTGAGAAGAAGTCGACCAAAGAAGAAGAAAAGGAGGTTGTCGACCACCACCTTCGCAGCCCCTCCCCGCCTCCCTCCGGTCGTGTAGCACCACCAAACACCCATCCTTACACCCACTTACTATGCTGACCCCTTGATCGATGGCAACGGCCTCTTCGGAGACTTAACAACCAAGAAGAAAGCAACTGGAAGAACCGGTTGTCATCTCCTTCTAGCATCGTTCTCAACCACTGTTTGACCCTCCCATCTCCGAAAAATTGACCCCATGTGTCTCCCCCTCTATTTCCAGTCGTGAAACGCCCCATCTGAAAACCCTAGCCGTCAAGAAACTCTAACTTCATATCTCAATCTCCTTTCTCTCATCGTCGGTTGTCGAGGTTCAAAGGGAAGGCAGCAACAATCGAAGCGGGTGTTTAGGGTGGTGCTACATGACCGAAGGGAGGCGGAGGGGCAGCCTAAGCCGGCGATAGCCGACGATTTCTTCTTCTTTCGTCGGTGGTAAGCAAGAGAGAGAGAGAGAGAGAGCATATTTTCTTTTTTCTTTTCTTTTTTTGATTCTGTAGTAAAAAAAACTGGAAAAAAAAATATAAAGTGCAAATTCGTCATTTTATAAAAAATAAACCAAAATGGACCAAACTCGCAACAAAATGAAAACTTTTAGACGATTGATGCTAGTCCAAACACCCAAAATGACAATTTTCAACATACTACAAGGACCATCCTTGCAATTTTGTCTTATAATCTAAATTATTAAGCTTGGTCTATTTTAATGCAAGGCTTATAATCACATCTTATTTATTTATTTTTAACTTCAAAAGTCAATTTATAAAAATACCCAAAAGTTAACAAATATCAATGACCATATACGATGTAATCTTGCAAGTTACCCTATAAAATTACGTTTGTGTTGGAAGGCTTTGTGTGATTATTAAATCCTTGACCCTTTCACCGAATTACCAAATGTCATTTGACCTAGCAGTATGAGAAAAAGGAGTTGACGGATATGAGACCTTTAGAAAAAGGTTGAAGGTTCAACTTTCAAGTCTCATTACAGACGAAAGATGTAGATTTAGAAGTAGAGTAGTGGATGCATGTTTAAGCCTTTCTAAAAAAACACTTTGTCACCTAGTCAACTGAGTGGGGTGACACACATCCATGATGAATATAGACTAGAGTTTTTAGGGAACTTGTACTACTTAACAAGCCATGATATTCCACCATTGCCATTTTTTTACAACATAGATGGACAGTTGGTTTCAAACTGTTTCACATTGGTACACACTGACTGTAATTACATAACAAAGATGCTAAGATAGTTCACTTCTATTCATCTGCTGCGTGAGAGTGGCCGAGTCGCACATGTGGACATTCCCTTTCAGGTTCACCACTTGACCATAGAATTCCAAGATCCCCTCTCTTCTTTCCCAAGGACAAAAAGGTCCCTGCATCATAGACATATAATATATATATATATATATATATATATATATATATATATATATATATATATATAAGGTAAGGTGTTGTTTCTTTTTAACTTAATCCGATAAGCTATATGTATTATATATGGTAGTTTCTCTTTTACTTAATACATAAAGAACGACATAAGGGAAATGAAAGGCTTCCCGCAACTTTTTTACGAATTTGCCATCATTTACCCAAAATATAACAGTCCTTCATTTTCTCATATATTTCAAGCAATAAGCATCATTCATTTATCCAGACATGATAAGATTCCAAATAAAGCCAAGTTAAAAGTCGAATGTTACCTAGAGTAAAAGGAACAATGTATAGCAATGCTGGTTGACCATGACCATCCATGAGATTGAGTGCTACATAAGTTATAAGGAGACCTGTTCATGTTGTATAATTCCTTCCCATTAGAACATGAACATGCTTCACATCTAAAGCATTCAATGGTTTTGCAGGAACGCTCTCTATTATATAAGAAATCAAATGATACCTAATCCATAAGCAATCATTGCCCATAAGAAATATCCAGCTCGAATGTGCTTTTTCGCTAGCCAATCATATCTGCATTAAGTAAGTGTAAGTGTATGCTTATCTAGTTGTCATGTCATCCAAATAAATTACAAAATGAAAAATATTAAAAGGTGAAATAACAAAACCTGAGGGAAAATGCGATTAATAGTCCGGGTAACAAAATGTCACCAAAACCAATGATACTAAATCCGCCCCATGGATCAAACATGCGTGGTATCTTTAGCAGCATCGGGATGCCATCCTCCCCACTTTTGTCACCACGAGCCACCTTTTTTTTTCAAAAAACAATACCCCAAATTAATTTATCACTAAAACTACTCGATTAGTCTTATGAATTAGGAACAAGCAAGGTTGACATACATACCACAATCATCACACTTTCATGGAACAATTTCTTAGAAATAAAAACCCAGAAAATGTCGTACAAGAAAGCACAACCTAGCAACACTGTCCCAACCTGAGCCACAACACAAAATTGTCATCATTCATAGCTTCACTACTTTTAGAGGAGGTGTTTCCATATACGTCAAATCACTAAAATACCCTTCGACAAATGATGTCAACGTAAAACAACTCTTGATTACCTTGAGATTAGGTACATGAACAATCTGAAGAACTGTAATTATGAGCGCAATTCCCTGAGGGGATGGAAAAACAAAAATATCATTAAAATGATCAATTTGTTTACGTATATTGTTAAGTGGTTGACTTACGAGTATATCTTGTCCGATCCATGCAAACTTGTAGTCCCGATACACTGCCCAAAGAACAGCAAAGACTATGCAGAAAGGCAAAACAGCCAAGGTGAGATATGAAACAGCTCCAAAGAATGGTACTTTGATGGAAGGTTGTGCAGCATGTTTGAACCACCTGACAATTATAAAATGCATATTGTTCAAAAAAATACTAATAAACAAATGTATGGTTGCAAAACTGTTGACATTCCATAAACTTTCACAGTCATAATAATCATAAAATACATGCTTTATATAGAGAAGAAATGTTGCACCTTGATAGCAAAGCAACTATGCATGTTTGCAATCCCTGCATGTAAACAAAATACAGTCTTTAATATTATTATTTTTTTTTTTTTTAATTTAGTTAAATGTTAAATTAGAATATTCAATACCTCAACGCCTCCAATGCAGAAGATGACCACTAAAAGTTCTATAAACCATGCGGACATTAACTTGTAAAGAAGAACCAAGAAGCAAGAAGCAACAATCACAAACAAGACTGCTGATTTTGTATTCACTTCCACAATACCACTTGTACCCACAAGTTTTGTATTTGAGAGCTCCTCTGAAAAATCCTACAAAAACCAGACACCTCATATGTCAATGCATGCCACGTCAGCACTTCCAGCCTCAAAAAAAGGGACAATTAGCTTTTTTTAAACCTCTAGTAATTTATCATGTTCTATAGCTGCTTCATTGGCACTCCATGCAGACCAATAAGAGGCACACAAGATTGTACCAACTGCCATCAGCCATAGAAATACTTCGGCTATGTCAACCACTGGTCTTCGTGGTGAGTATAACTGCACAGAAACTAAAGTGTGGTTTAAAACCTTCACAAAAAGGGCACCATGGTGATGAAAATGAAATTATAATCCAAAAAATGTACTTGATGAACGATTGGATAACAATCTCTCTAACTCCACACCAGCATCTTGTGGAAGCATGACTGTTGGGATGTGTATGTCTAGATCAGTTTCATCAGGCTCACAAACCATCTTGTACAGTTCTGCAGGGTTGCAGAAAAAAAAAACATAAAGAAACTGTTTGCCTTTGTTGTGCAATGTAGACTAAAGAAATGCAATCATTTGGTGCTACCTCTTTGGTTATTTATAATTAGGACAGCTGAAGCACCAGCAGCTTGTGCAATGTTTGCCTTTGTTGTGAATTTACAGTGACCACGTGTCACCATGATGACATCACCAGTAAGCTACCAAAAGTTGAAGAGAAGTAGGTTACACTACTGTTATTCAATTTGTAATACATGATTGATGATACACTCTATTTGTCCCAAAATGAGTTTTTTTTTTTTTTTTAAAGTGGTCCCAAAATGAGTTACTTATAGCCAGGGTGGAAAAAGACCTTGTTCTTTGGTGGAGTGCAACAATCATGAGGGACTGATTGAGTAAGGTTAGTGCGGTTTGCATTTTTCTCCTTGGATACAATTGTAGTTCCAAATCTAGCACCAACGCCAACAAACTCAGCACCTTCAATATCATCAACCCATGTTTGAACTTTTACCTAACAAAACCAACCAACATGAAACTTCAGTTTGATTCGCTTAAAATGCCAACCTATTGCATACAATCAAGCCACAATCTCACTTTAAATCCAAATATACTGTATACTTTAGCTATAACATAACTTACAAATTTCTAGATATAACACATAAACACACAATGAAGCTATAGCATACCTCAAATCAGTATATATAAACATACATGCAGGCCATAAGCCTATAATCTCACTTCAAGTCTCCACAGTCCACATAAATAGTATATAATGAAGCTATAATTCATTTTCAATCTGGAAATGTAACATGCAATCAAGCTATGAGCACAATTCACAGAAATCAGATGGATCGAACACCTCACTTGGTGAACCTATATCACATCCATGAAGACCACAAACAACTGAACATGTTTACCCATAAAAATATAACTATTTGACATACACTGCTACGAAACTAACAAAAAGATGAAGCGTGCCCAGTCATAAATCAAAGAAACATGAACCAGACGACAAATTTAGTAAAATTAAAAAGGGGGTTTTACCAGCACAAAGTCATTCTCACAACCAGGCTTCTTGGGAGCAAATTTGTCATCATGAACAATGTCACCGGCAGCTACCGGAGTAGGGTTACTGAAGAAAACAATGATGGTTGATATAAACCAACAAAATCTCAAAAACCCCATGAAAAAATAGTTGAAGCTCTTGTTTTTTTCACTGCATCACACTCTCCGACAATAAATGGGATTCAGATGGATCTCTAATCTCATAGTCCCATCATTACTATGTGCTTTTGGTGTGTATGTGTGTTTTTGCGGAGCAAAATGCCAAAATCCAGAGTTGCGGATGGTTGAAGTCTTGAAGATGATGTGATACGACACCGTTGGAGATCACTTGTTTGGATCCTGCCGGATTAAAAGCGGAAGATCCGGGGCAGGTTATACTGTCTTCTGTCCTGTCTATTTGTCTAACAAACCCAAGGGTACATGGTGTTTGCACTTTCGTACCCTTAAGTTTGTAAAATTGCCAATATTGATGATATCTAGACTTTAGATAGTCCAAACCTGAAATGTCTATATTAGTATGTACATCTTTTTCACTATAAAAGTCCAATAAACATGTCACGTGATATCTGGGTCCTGGGGTAGAGCAGAGTCACAAATGAGTCGTCGACATAAGTTGACGTTGTTATTGTTAAATTCGATGGTTTAACTTTTTGATATGGGTTTGAGGAGGATTCGATCTTGATTTGAGTTCCAATTACTCAATAATATTATTAAAATTATATTCGATAAAACAATTTAGTTAAGGATTAATAGTATCTTTAAAGGGCATCATATGTGTAAGTTGGCAACACAGTTATTTCATGTAACAGCTCAACTCTTGGCCCAAGTAATAGGGCTCATTTATCTTGTTATGTAATACACAAATACTTACTCAGGGAAGAGAGACAGAATAGATAATCACACAAATTCTAGAGGAAAAAGTGAGGTCGAGGCTCTCTCTTCCAGTGTGGATATAGGCAAGTTTGCTAAACCACATAAATTGTTGTTTCATTCTCTATTTATTTTCATTGTTTGATTATTGTCGTTGTTTTTATTTTGAGTCTAAGAGCAAAAACGAGAATCTTATCAAAGACAAGATTAGTTGTTGTTATTTGTTTTTTGTATTGTTTCTGCTGGAGTAACAATATGTATTGAGTTGGTTTTTTTTTTTTTTTTTTTGACTCTATAAAACATAATTTGTCAGATGTTAAACAACGACAAAGTAATATTAACAATAGTCATAAAAGTGGTCATATTTGGAGCTTTCATATTATTATACAACAATAATTTTTCAAATTCGAAGAAAATGACAAACCCTGCGAAAAACATTCGCAAACTCATACATATGTTGATTCTGACATAAAAGGCATCTGTTAAGTTTTTGCGGATAGTCTTTGTTCTTCACGGACTATATTAATAAAACAGTCACCGACCCCACCTAACAAGACTCGATATTTGTTCACAAGCAACTATATTCATCGCAAGTACTTATATTTTGCTCGTTTCTGACGTACTTCAACCATGCACACCGGAGATCATAGTTTTAGGTTTTTGTCTGGTTATTGCATTTAGTTGTTGGGTCCTTCAAATTGTAGGTCGATACTTAAGATCTCGATTCAAATGTGTTTACATACAACACATGATTATATCATTCCCCAAGTAGATTTCGATTGATAGTGCTTCGTCACCCTTGTCATCATTACTACATGTGTTTAAGATGAACACTAACGTTAAAAAAGGAAAACAAATAACTTACAATGATCGTTGGTTGTAAAGGGCCTAAGAAAAGTCTTAATTGTTGCAAATAATGCCACTAAGTAGTAAATATGTATGTATGTATGTATGTGTGTATGTGAGTTATTCCCCTTCGAAAGCAAGGTCATAAAAAATGATAAGCGGTTGGGTTCATTAAAATTCTAAAGTTCCGATTTTTAAGAATATAAAGTCAAAAAAAAAGATTTGTGATGTAACATCCCAAAATTCAAGACCAAAAATTTCATTTTTAATTAAGTAATTATAAAACCAATAGTCTTAAAACATCCATAGTGTCACCCCATATCAAACCAATATGTCAATAATCAAAACATGTCATAATAAAACAACATCAGAGTATAACTCTCAAAAATCTCATGTGCGGAAATCATGGTGTGATGTGTTGCGATCATGTCGGCTCCTTTCCTTTCGAAGAAGAAGTACCTGAAACCAAAACTGAAAACCGTAAGCACGAAGCTTAGTGAGTTCCCCATCATACCACATAATCACATACTGCCAGACATATCTGGGTGCCCGGCCTACCCTGTTGAGCATACCTGGGTGCTCAACCTACCCATGTCAAGCATATTTGGGTGCTCGACCTACCATGTGTGACATCCCCATTTTCACGGCCAGAAAAGACCGATTTTGTTTATGCTTTATAAAAATCAGAGTACCTCTTTTAATAAAAATGTTGCGGAATTTGTTCCGAGTAAAACATGATAAATACGTTATCAAGGCATTTCCGAATAAAAGTATTTTTTTATTCATTTTAAAACATTTGGGATGTCATCGTCAATACAAAAACATAAGCATAAACAGAACTTACATTCATTATCACTAGGGATTTATATCTCCTTAATCTCTCAGTGTAATGTAATGTAACACCCGATTCCTGGTACGCAGTTAATTCAAGCATTTCTTGTGTTTTTCTCTGGGACTCGACGAGTTGGAGGCCCAACTCGTCGAGTAGAGTCGAGATCCGCGGACAGTTTAAGTGACCTACTCGACGAGTCGGAATACTGACTCGGCGAGTAGGTGATGGTTGAGTGAAACCCTAAATCTAAGGGTTTGCACCCTATTTAAACACCTTATCTCAGCCTCCATCGTCCTTATCACTCCCAGAAAGCTGTGTAACGAAACCCTAGCCATTTTTGTGTGTTCTAAGGCCATTTTGGTACATTTGGTGGTTTGTGTAGCTTGGAGAAGAAGAAAGAAGCTTGAGAGTTCGAGTGGGGGCTTAGAGATTCAGGGATCTAGTTCCATTTTCAGCTCAATCAAGGTAAAATGCCCCTGTCTTGGTCTTCTATGTGTTTATTCATCTTTAGACTTGGGTTTTGGGCACATTTAGGGCTTTCCAAGCCATATTCGGATTTGTGGAGTGTTATATGAGGTCTTGACTTCAGATCTGAGTCATTGGAAGGGTCTCATGGCATAAAGGTGCCAACTTTATGGCCATGAGAGCCCCATGCATCTTGTAGAGCACCTTTTATGGCTTTTTGAGCCAAAGCCCCCATGCATGTGCACCAAGTTTGGAGCTTTACGTATGAAATGGACATTAAGGGGCCAGATCTATGGTTTTGAGGTGTTAAGGCTCATCTAAATCGACTGTATGGTGTTGGTCAAGGATGGACTCGCCGAGTTGTTCTTGGGACTCGGCGAGTCGCGGTGTAATGACCGCCAAATCCTTTCTGTGGATGGACCAGTTGTTAGGGAGGAAAGTCCCGTAGATGTTTAGACGCGAAAAGGGACCTGGGAATCATGGAACTCGACGAGTGTATGAACAGGCTCGGCGAGTCCAAGGCAATCTCCCAATCTTTGAAGATGGACTCGACGAGTTGTTCAAACAACTCGGCGAGTCGTAGACCGGACACATTCTTATGAGGGAGATGAGTCCGCCGAGTTCAAGGAAGAACTCGGCGAGTCGGATGAAGATGGTCCCGATGGATTGAATGAAGGAGAACCCGTTGAGTTCTTGCTAGACTCGACGAGTGAAGTCGGGTTTGGATCGGGTTAGTGGGGCATGGACTCGACGAGTTGGTAGAACAACTCGGCGAGTCAGGTCAACTGGGTGTTGACTTTGACCAATGTTGACTTTGCTTGGTTTTGGGTATTGACCCTGGTTAGGGTTGCATGTTCTGTTTGATGACTTGAGGGTTGTCGTGTAGGGATTGAGGAGTCGAGGAGAGCCGACCTTCACGCCGCGGACAGTTCAGACACTACGCGACATGGAGGTGAGTTACCTTCCAGTAGAAGTGGGTCTAAGGCACCAAGGTCGGAACACTAGTGATTGATAGTTGGGACGATTATCTCTGTGATAATTGTCTGGTCTGGTATTGTTAAGATATGTGAGTATGCTAGTTTGTTAGATATGTGAGTATGCTAGTTTGCTAGTTACTATGTTATGTGAGATAGTATCAGTAGAAGGGGACTAGTCCCCGATTCGGTCGCTAGGACCAATGGGTAGGTCGGACACCCCAGATATGTCTGACAGCATGATTATGATATGATAATATGTGTTAGTAGTAGGGGTGAAATAGTCCCCGAGTTTTGTTGAGATAGACCGGAGGGTAGGTCAGCACCCCATAATAGCTTGGCATGGGTAGGTCAGCACCCCAGAATAGCTTGACATGGGTAGGTCAGCACCCCAGAATGGCTTGACATGGGTAGGACGGTCGCCCCAGAATTGCCCGACAATATGTATGCTATGTGATCGTATGGTATGTGGTATGATGGGGGGACTCACTAAGCTTTGTGCTTACAGTTTCAGTTTTGGTTTCAGGTACCTCTTCGTCCAAGGGGAAGGAGTCGGCGGTGTAGCAGCGCATCACACACGCACACATATGATTTCCGCTTAGAGTTTTCTGGGATTGTACACTGATATTTTGTTATTCCAGATGATTTGGTTTTGAGACATGATATTATAGTTTTATGTATTGAAATGATTTTGGCAACGTTTTGATGAACCATTTTATAATTCACCTAACCAAAAGTGAAAATTTTGTCCCCGGATTTTGGGATGTTACAAGTTGGTATCAGAGCCTTGGTTTGAGGGATTCTGACACACCCTCGGGGGTGTCTGAACTCAAACCGAGGGCTTGAAAGATTTTTACAAAGAAAACGGTTTCTAAAATTTTAAGTTAAAGATTTTGAGAAAGGACAAGGTGTGTGATGCGTGCGACCGGCCGAGCTCAAGTAAGTTTTCCCCAAGATACCCATACTTGTTATGTTATGTGTATGATTTATGATTCTGAGAACTGCATGCTAGATTAGGGCTAAGGATCTAGGAGGATGCCTTGTATGCCTGATATATGATTCTGAGAACTGCATGCTAAAGTAGGGCTAAAGATCTAGGAGGATGCCTGGAATGCCTGTTGTATGAGCTGTATGCTAGGACTGTTTAGCCAGCGGTAGGATAGCCTGATTAGGTTATGCCTGATGTGGTTACTCAATGCACGAATGCTGCTTGCTTTGTGCTAAAGGGGTCCTGACTAACTTTAACTAACTAGTGAGCGGATATGTAACAGTATTCGCAAGCTAGTTAGGGAAGGGAAGTAGGGACTCCTAGTGCAGCTGATGGCGGAGAGTAGGTCGGAGGGTGCCCTAGGAGAGCCTAGGACGAGATTAGTGGAAAAGGGTATCGGTAAAGGGACTTGGTGAAGTTGAAGCAATCCTTGAGGAAAGTACGGATAGATGTGGAAGGTAGTATGGGCCCGTACTACTGGAAGCAGAGGATCCGGTTGGGAAACCTGGTGAGTACATAGGGTTTTCAACCCACAATAATATAATTATTATGTTTAAACATCAAACAATCAACCCAATTACCCATCCCCTTTATCTTCTTTACTCTTAAGGATCTACCCTAAGAATCAACTATTCCTCGTTCATTCATTCCTAAGGATCATCCTAAGGAATCGGCACGAAGTCCATCGTGGCCATGGTTTACTCAATAGGCACTAAGTCTCATAGTCGTCAGGGTTATTCTCTTTTATCAATTCTGAGACTCCTCTCACAACACATGTCAAGGGGTTTAGGCACTACGTTGCATAGTCGCCAGGGTTAAGCTCGTCTATCGACAGTGTCGTTTCCGAGACTCCTCTCACAACACATGTCAAGGGGTTTTTAGAGTACAACTGGTGAGCACACAGTTCAAAACACCTACAGGTTGCGAGCCTACTAGTATCCACTGGACTGTCTAGAATAGTTTGTGGTTGTCATCCATACTCTGCTAGATGACGGGGCCAACACTTGGGTAAAAGGCTTCTCTCATGGTTCACCTCTCACCCTTATCTCATGGTCTATATCACCTCTCATCATTTTCTTTTTGTCACACAACAATTATGTTTAAACATCAAACAATAAACCCAATTACACATCCCCATTATCTTCTTTACTCTTAAGGATCTACCCTAAGAATCAACTATTCCTCGTTCATTCATTCCTAAGGATCATCCTAAGGAATCGGCACGAAGTCCATTGTTGCCATGGTTTACTCAATAGGCACTAAGTCTCATAGTCGCCAGGGTTATTCTCTTTTATCGATTCCGAGACTCCTCTCACAACACATGTCAAGGGGTTTAGGCACTACGTTGCATAGTCGCCAGGGTTAATCTCGTCTATCGACAGTGTCGTTTCCGAGACTCCTCTCACAACACATGTCAAGGGGTTTGTAGAGTACAGCTGGTGAGCACACAGTTCAAAACACCTATAGGTTGCGAGCCTGCTAGTGTCCACTGGACTGTCTAGAATAGTCTGTGGTTGTCATCCATACTCTGCTAGATGACGGGGCCAACACTTAGGTAAAAGGCTTCTCTCATGGTTCACCTCTCACCCTTATTTCATGGTCTATATCACCTCTCATCATTTTGTTTTTGTCACACAACAATTATTTCATCTACCCATGTTTTACCCAACACATTTTGTAGATATAAAATACATATACAGTTTAAATCATTTAAAACATGTATAAAAATCTTTCACCGAGCATAGACGGCAAGTATACAGACAATATGCACACATAGCATGTAATTTACATTAAATACTTCATATCTATGTGTAAGATGAAAGTAACTATGCACTCACCTGGTAAGGTGGTGACTCGGTACTTGGACAGCACTTCGTTATCTCAAAACAATTTTCCCTTGACAAAACCTAGTATCAATACCACTAGGGTTTAGTCTAAAGTTAACCGCGACTAATTAATAGTCTAGCTATTATTACTATTATATAAGCGTTAAGTAACACTCTTATATAACTCATAATAATAGCCCAAATAATTATTTTAAGGTCCTAATAATGTTACTATAATTAATTAGAAGCTATATTAAAAATAGCGTAGGCGTAGCTCACTTACAGCGGGTTTTCTCGAAAACCGGGCTTTGCTTGGAGAAGCGTTTCCGAACCGAAAGACCCTTTTTCTCGGGACTCCGGGAGCCTCGGGGCTTCCTTCGGGTGCTAGGGGGTTTACCTAGGGTTTAGGAGGGTTTGGGATCCTAGTGAGAGAAACTAGTGAGAGAAAGAGGTGGATTTGGAGTGAAGAAGTCGGCAACCCTCGCTGCCCTTTTATAGGCACGATCCTCCTCGGAACGCTGGGCGTTCAGCAGCTCTACGCGGGACGTAGCTCGGATAAGACTGCCAGGTGTCGAGGCTTCGGTGGGGCGACGTGGCTTGTTCTCGGACCGCATGAAGGATACGAGTACGCGCAGCATTCCCTTCCGACGCGAGGCGTTCTTCGGACGTTGGGCGTTCTACTTGTACGCGTTGCGTTTGCGATCCAGGTGTCCGAATCCGAAGGCTGAGCCGTGATCAGTAAGCGACGGCCCAGATGCTGCCACGTCATCCAGTTCGCATCAGGTTTCGCAAATTGCACACTCGACTTCTAAAATTCGTAACTTTCGCATACGAGCTCCGTTTTCGACGTTCTTTATATCCACGCGTAGGCGGGAACATACTCTACAACTTTTGTTTAGACTCCGTCGGCTAATTTTGACTTTATTTTAAATTTATATTTTTAACAGGCCGGGACAGGATTTGTCCGTTCAAAATTCATAACTTCTTCATCCGACATCCGTTTCCGTCTGTCTTTTTATCGTTACGCTACTATTAACGAGATCTTCGATTCCCGTTTAGGTTATGTCAGCTAAAAACTGCTCGATCTAATATTCGAACTTCCGGTTGTATACTGCTAAGCTGAAACTTCGAAAAATCATAACTTCCTCATACGAAGTCAGATTTGGGCGTTCTTTTTATGGACGCTCTCGGTTTAACATATTCTACGACTTTTGTTTAGACCACTAAGTCTAAAAATCTCTCTATCGTAAATTCACTATTTACGCTTCCCGGTGCCGTGCCGGTTCCATCGCGAAACTTCGACGGGTCATAACTTCTTCGTTATAACTCGGAATTCGGCGTTGTTTATATGTACGAAACCCTTGAGACATATTCTACAACTTGGTTAAGATTATTTATTCTAAATAATTTTTTGTTGAAAAGTCGTTTTCGACCCCTATTATCTCTAAATTGACTTGCCCGGATCTACGGGCGTTACACCGTGTCAGGCATATCTAGGTGCCCAACCTACCCTCCAGTTTATTTCAACCGGTTATGGGGTTTATCTCACCCCCTACCACTATCATATAATAACATATCATAAACATACTGTCAGGCATATCTGGGTGTCCGACCTACCCTCCGGTTTATCTCAACCGGCTACGGGGCCTACTTCACCCCTCTCACCACTACCGCATAATAACATAGCATACGAGCACATAAATCTCTACAAATAGTGGCATACCAAACAATTATCACAAAAACAATCATCTCTGCTATAAACAACTACTAGTGGGTCAACATTGGTGCCTTCGACCCACTCATACAGGGAATGTAACTCACCTCAACTGTGTGCCAAAATCGTACTCCTCGGAAGGCTCGGGACTCCTCTCCCTAAAGCATAACAAGTCCCCTACTTAGTTATTGGGTCAAAGTATAACTCTCTTATGGCCCAACTTCTAATTCATGTCCCAAGGCAAAGTCCCCTAGTCCTTCCCCTAATGGGCCTTTTCCCTAAGGTCCAATCCATAATCAATTTAAGGCCAAAGTACATTACTTAAAGCTTTAAAGCCTAATACGGCCCAAAAGGCCCAATACCATAAATCTCAATCCTAGGCCCAGAGGCCTTAATCCACAGTGGGCCATGAGGCCCAACAAATCCAGGCCCAATCTTCTAAGGTCCAAAAACCCATGTTAACCACTCTGTATGCGTACGCGCGGCGTACCTGGCACGTATGCCCGGTGTACGCTGGCCTTAACCAGAAGCGGGAAACTGACTTGGAACGTGCAGCGTACTAGGGGTACGCCCAACGTTCCTGCCAGTCACCCTAAAGTCCTTCTTTTGACTTAATCCATTAAGTCCTAACGTCCAAAACATAGATCCAGGTCCTTTAAGATGTCCCAAACCATAAAGTTATAAACTTTATGCCTTTGCATGCATGGGTGGGGATAAAGACATGATTTAAGTCCTTAACACACTTTGTGACCATCTAACACTTGCATGGTTGTGGCTTAACCATCAAGGCCCGATTTTTATGACTCTAAATGCTTTCAAGAGCTCAAAAGGACAACTCTTATGGGCTGGAACTACCAGAACACAAGAAACCTCAACTATGGAGTCAAAATGTCACATAAAACACCCCAAAACTACAACTAAGCATGCAATGGTCAAGTTTGAAGCTTGATACCTCAAATGAGTCATAAAAGATGCTAAACTCCTGGATCTACAAGCCCTTCTCACGTTCTTGCTCCTTCTTCTAACTTCCTATTCTTCAAAACCACCAAAAATCACCCAAAAGTGCACCAAGTTAGCTCACAAAGCATGCAAGAGGCTTAGGGTTCAATTTCTACTCTTTAGGGACAGTGGAAGCTGAGGGAATGAGGTTTGGGATGGAGTTAATGTCTTTATATATGATGCAAACCCTAAAATTTAGGGTTTGCAACTGGACATGTTACGCCCAGCGTACGCCTGGGTACGCCCAGCGTACGCAAGGCTCCCCACGCTTCGCGCCTCGATCGTGTACGCCGTGCGTACACTATGTACGCCCAACGTACGGTCTTTCTCACAATACCATATATTATACTTAATTAAATCGAATGGAAATACCTGGTGACTCGGATGTTACATGTGATATCTAAGTATTTTTTATGATTTTTAGGGTTTTTTGTTTTACATATAACCTAATATATATATATATAGGGTTAGGTTAATGTGTTTATTACATTTATTATGTGCTAGAATGCACCAATAGGAATTTAATACAATTTAATAATTATTTGATTAAATAAAAATAGATATTAAATGATTTCCATAATTGTATGTATATTAAATGATATCCATAATTATAATTATTTTTTATGGAAACTAATTAAATTTGTCATTAATGTCAACAATAACATTATTTCAGAATGAATTCGCATCTAGGTTTTTATGTATGAATTCGTTTTTTGTTTCAGGACCCACTCATTTAAAATACAATATAGTTGCATGGAATATGAAGAACGAGAGTGTATTCTACTAGAATACACTCTCATTCTTCTAGATATGAATTCATTTTACGAATTCATTCTGAAAGAATATTATTGTTGATGTTAATTACGAATTTAATTAGTTTCCATAAAAAATATTATAAGTATGGATATCATTTAATATACATATAAATTTTACTAAATTCTTATTGGTGCATGAGCACACAATAAATATGTGAAACATTTGAACATACCTCTCTCTCTCTCTCTCTCCCTCTCTCTCTCTCTCTCTCTCTATATATATATATATATATATATATATATATATATATATATATATATATATATATATATATATACTACCTTATAATAGAAATCTAACTATTTCCATAAATAGATTCAATATAATAATAATAATTTTTTAAGACGTTCAAGTCTCTAAGTCTAAAGTACAACTAATTGTGAATAAAATAATATTAAATTTTGAATGAGATCTTTTAGGGGCTGTTTGATTTTGGGCTGACTGGGTCCGGTCATCAATTTTTGCTGACTCGGTCCGGTCAGCCTGTTTGCTAAGCCCAAAATTCGACTAATTCGGTCCGTATATCTGATTGGGTCAATGAAAAACCACTGATTCGGTCATGGATGAAAATACGGCTGACCGAGACAAATACCTCCATTGCCCTTTCTCTCCTTCTCACGCGACAACTTATCTCACCTCCGATATTTCTCTTAGCGCCGATTATTCCCACCTCTGACCTCCGTCCAACGCCTCCTCCCTCCAGCCTCTTCCTGTCGTCAATCACTATCCAGAGACATCGGCTTCGGTGAAGCCCCTCCTCTCCGACAAAGAGAAACACCTCCGGTAAATCTCTCAGCTCTAGCGCCACTGTATTTTTTTACGGTCTATAATATGTCGTTCTTAATTTTGATTCAACAATCAAATTTTCTGATTCACACATTTCTTCTGGATTATGCAACTCTCGTTTACTCGTTCTATCAGTTTACAATTCTTTCTTGCGCTCATCATCTTGTGTCGTGAATGTGTTTTTGCGCTACCTGGTTTATCGATTGGTTTATTCAATTGAATTCAAGTCTAGCGAACCTGATCAATTACAAATGGTGTTGAGATTCGTCTGATACCACTTCTGTCACACCCCGCTAAAGCGGAAACGCAAGGTATGACAGCGATAACAGTTTCATTGCAAAAGATAATGATACATCACCATAGCAGTATTTAAAAGTTTACAACCCATAGCTTCAAAAGAAACAAAATACAAGTTTTTCCAAAATAACATTGTTCAAAGAAAACTCCACAATTAACTTCAACACGATGCAGCATGCTCTATGATGATGAATCTTTATATCCACTTACTAATTATTTCCTGAAAAAGCATGTAAAACGAGCGTCAACTATGAAAATAGTTGGTGAGTTCACAAGTTTATAAAATCGAGCTTGGAATAAGGCTTTTCGTAAATACAAGTACATTGCTTTGATGATAAACAAAGTTGATTGCTATTAATGAATACAAGATTATTGCTATAACGAGAAACGAGTTTGTATGTGTATGAGCAAACAATGAGTCTCAACCAAACCTATGACTGAAGCCCTATCGAGATCTATGCTTATCGTTCCATAGATGAATATGGTATCATGCACTCCAGCGATTCGGGCGAGTGAGGAGTTGTCAATTCCTAATAGCGCTATCCATAATGACCATTGGCTCAAAGAGTTAATGGTTAGAGATAAGGGAAGGGCCTTAGTACGATAAGTTCTCATGTTCCGTGTTGCATAGACATACATAAAGAGACATAGCAATACAATAGCAATCATGTTTGATAATAATCAATTTAAATACAACATGCAAACAGTAGTTTTTCTGGACATGCTTTTCCACCCCAAAACATAAAAACTGAAAATAGGGGAGTGCGTGAATACTCACAATATGCAAAATATAGTAGTCAAGTTTATACTGTGACAACTGTCAATTCAGGTCATTCTCGGACTCATGCATCTTTATAATAACCATTCATGCACATCATGCCATGGCCTAGTAGTATAAATTAGGTCAAAATCTTGCATAAACTAGGATCCATCTAAGACCTAGGGCTAATATACTTGACACTTACGATTCTAGTAAGTTGCTTAACTACAATAGGAAATGCCAATGCTATAATTTGAATGAAACTTTCAAGCTTTGTTATAATTGAAAAAGGGTATAAAACCCTAAAAATAAATTAAAATATTCTAATTATACTTCATTATGATGATGAATATCAAACAATATTCCAAAAACCCTAAAGAGCCCAAAATCCAAATTTATAAATCTTAAAGCTTAAAAACTTTATAAAATTTGGCTATAAACTTCCTAATATCAAATTTTTATTAATCAAATTATGGATTATACCAATGAAATAGAAATATAATTTATCATGCATTAATCATAATTAATTAGTTAAAAACAAGACTTTTAAATAAATCAAATTGCTTAAAGAATCACTTTTATAAAAATTAGATTTTTATAAAAAAATAAAGAGGGAAATTATTAATTTGAATTTTTGGAGAGAGAGGGCTCCTAACCCACTCAAAAACCGGCCATCTCCCCTCTCCCCATGCTCCCTCTTCCCAAAACTCAATCATTAGAACTTCTCCCTCACTCTACCTCTTATCTCTTCACTCTCTCACACTCCACCCTCCTAACACACACAAACTCTCTTCCTCTCTCTCTCTAACTCACGAAATTCTCCCCATTCCTCTGCCAAATTTCGAGATTTAGAAGACCTTGAAGTGTTCTTACTTCCCTCAAGATCAAAACCAAGGTAAACAACAACATCTTCTTCCATAGTTTCATGATTCTACTTCCTTTTCTTCTTAGTTTTCTCTTCTTTTCTGATTCTATGCCTTTCCATGGCTAGAAATCTTTATTTTTCCCTTGTGGTTTGTAGATTCTCACCATAACACAATGCATGTGTTTGAAATGGTGAAAATCCGGGATCAAACCCATGCAAGGAGTGAAAATGATGCACATATGTTCATGTGACTTCAAAAACAAGTATTACATCTTCTTCTCCATTTCTTTTGTGTTCTTGCATGATCAAAAGCATTTAAACCATTTCTAGTACATCTTGGATGCTCATTCACTCCATGCATGTGCTAGAAATCGGACCTTATCAAAGGCATGCATGATGTTCTTGTCAAAATGTCCTAAGGATGCACTCAAAGCAAACATGCAATCTGCCAGATTACTTTATTCAGCTTTGAACGACCATATCTCGGTCATTTATTAACCAAATCATGATATTCTTTTTGTATTGGATAATTCCATGAGTTAACTTTCAAACCCAACTGGTCTCACTGTAAAATATTAAATATCCGATTTTTGGCAATTTTTACAAAATGGTTGCGCAAACAGCTCTTTTTCTATGATCACCATTTTTGCCTAGCATTATCAATGACCTTAAACCCAACCATAAATCTGGGGAAAAATACTTTAGAAACTTAACATATCCAGTGAATGATGGCTGAAATTTCGTGGCTTAAAACCCCACTGAATGGGCTACATAAATTCATAAACTTCAGCCACATTTATATCTCATGCACCATTGCATGCAACATTTCTTAACTTGTTTGGGTTCAATACCCCTATTTCCCTTCTGAATAAATTTCGAACATTTTTCCTTTTGAAAGCCCTCACATGCATGTGATAATCTGTAAAATACCAAAAGCTTTTATTATTTCTTTGATTTATTTAAATTATTACTAGAAACCAAGGGCATAAATCACATAAAATACTTCCAGAGGTCAATAAATCCGGAACAAATTCATGAATGACCCTTATGAAGGATAATGACCCCTCACTAAATTTCATCAATTTTTGTTGCTGTTTGGTATGCTTTCCGATTTTCTTTTTGTTAGGATATAATAAATCACAAAACCACTTTAGAGAGTGTGAAAATTTTATCTAACAATTTTCGCATATCTTACCTGTGATGGATGACTCAGAAAAATAATTTCAATATTTTTCATCATGCCTTGCTATTTTTCCCAATTTTTGGTAATTATAATGGTTTAAAAATAGGAAAAATAGTTATGATTATCCAAAATTCATGAAAATTTACCAAAACATCATGTTGTACAGTAGGAGGTTACATAAAAATTTTGAGGATTTTTCTCCACTGTAAACTATTTTTCTCTTAATTTCTAAAGTTAATTACACTTAAATTCACATAAATGCCCAAAACCGGATTATACAATATGAAGACCACTTTTGGTATTTTTCCCAGGTTATATATACTGTAAATGATGTTACAAAAAATTTTGGTAAATTATTTTAACTGTTTAATATTATTTCTTCAATTAATGATTATTTAAAGGAATAAAACAAGGAAAAATAGAAATACCCACTGAAAAATATCTTTTATATTTTTCCCAGCCTATTTATGTACAATAACAGTTAATTAAAAAGTTTGGATAATTTTGGAAACTGTTTTCTATTTATTTTAATTTTTATTGGAATAAATGCTCAAAAATCATAAAATATAATTAAACAGCTTGGAAATCCATTTTTATAATTTTCCCAGCTTAGTATTGTGTAATAACAGTTAAATAAAAAGTTTGGGAATTTTTATCCTTTGAATGCTATTTTCGTAAATTTATGTTGTAATAAGGACTTAAAAATTTAGAAAATTTATATTCCAATGTGGTAATTAATCGCACGATTTGTAGAATTTCATTATTTCAGAAAAAGTGTAACCAATTAATATAAAATCAAATACTAAAACATAAATTGGCATTTCACTATATGTAGAATTTAGTATATTAGCATTAGATTTCGACATGGAAACTCACTAGTGTGTGTTTGATGTCGTAGGATCCCGGTAGTAAGACGTTGGTGCATTCCGAAGTACCCCTTGTACCTACTCGAAACGTTGTGAGTATTCACCACTCCCATATTTTTGGTTTTTTACGTTTTGGGGTGGAAAAGCATGTCCTAAACTATTTATGATGCAGTAATGTGGCTGTGAACAATTTATGAAGATGGTTTTAAATTTGTTCAATACTTGATAGGTTAAAGAAGACGTGGTGTAAAGAAAAGTCAAAGATGTGCTCTTGGTCAAAATTGAGTATCTCATGACTTTAGATCCATATTCATACACATCGTAATGAGTTAGTGAATGAGATCAAAATCAAATCAATGGAAACTGTTCTTGATAAAAAGAACATTTTGATAGTCTTTTATTTATGTTTTGAAGCAACAGATGATGGTAGCAACATAAAAGTATATGAAACTGAAGTTTGGGTGCAGCATTGGAATAACTTGAAGAAGATGCAAGAATTTAAGGCTTTTGATGATCCAAATGTCTAGAAGTTAGTAGGCGTTAATTTGATAAAAGTGCTCATTAATGAAGTTGTAGTTGGTTTTTGTAAACAATTACAATTTCAATATGAAATGTCTAGAAGTTAATTGGTGTGTTATTGATTTGTTTTGTTATTTAAGGCATTTTGATGAGCATGGGTATTTTGGGTATAAAAATATTATGTGTGTTTGGTTTTAAATGTTGAATCAAATTTTATATGTGGAATGGTTTTTGAGAGAATAACCTTTTTTGTGTTTTACTTGAGCCATTAACCCAATTAATTATTACAAAAAATGTTTTTGAGGGTAATATAGTCATTTTGTATAGTCAGATAGATGAAAAATCAAACAACAAGTTTCAGTGAGAAGTTAACTTCAGAGTTTCTAATCCAGTCAGCTTCTAACCAAGTTAACTCTAACAACAAGTAGCTATCAAACAACCCTCGGTCCCCCATTGTAATTAAAGCCTCATATCTCGGTCCTCTCCGTCTCCAGATTTTTAGCTCTACCTCTCAACGCCTTTCTCCTGTATAATTGGCTTCCTCCTGCCCTGACTTTCACCATTGTTCCCCACTGGCTCCGTTTCTATGAAATCGCCTCTGGCTCCCTCAATAATTAAATCTCTCCCTTCCTTCTCTCTATTTCATCCTCCCGCACCATCATTTTACATTTCAAAAATTGAAATAGAAGTTCTCATTCTCTCTAAATCCTCTCCAGAAACCCTAAGCCAGCATACCATCCACCTCAAAGCCGCCATCACTCTCCTTTAACTTTACCTCCAGGTCTCTCTTATCAGATGGATGAAGATGGTCATCCGTGCAACTCACTCGACTCAAAAGAGGTAAAACTGCTTTATTATCTCTTTTTATTTATGTGTTTGGTGCTTCGAATGGAATGGATACTAATCGTAAACCCCGCTATTGACCTGACCAAAATCTAGATCTGACCAATATCGACCTAACACCGTCGTCCCCCCACAATAACCCTCTCTATTTCTTTCTAATAGCACCGCACGACACCTATATCCACAAACAGACCACCATACTCTCTCTATGTCTATGCACAAGGACCTCTGCACTTTACTTTTCTCTCTAAACCTTCTTTCTAAAAAAACGTAATCTAACACAGCATCATCGACGCTCTTCCCTCCTTCTCTCTAGAGCCACGAACTCTGACAACAATGTAAGATTTGGGTTTGATTTTGTTTTCATTTGTTATTTTGTCTAATATCATGAATGGCTTTTGGTAAGGCTAGCCCAGGCGGAAGATCCGACAACGAATTGTCCTCTCTTTCACTCACTGTCAAGGTAACCCTTCTCTCTGTTTTCATTTGTTTGTTCACAATTATTTTTTTGGCTCTCACAAATGGATCCCTTTCAAAAGTTTGATAATCAGTTCCTTTTTTGGTATTGTTTGATGTATACTTCAATTAGTCTAGAATAGCCTGACAAGCTCCTAACTTAAGAATTTTGTAAATGTAATTTTAGAACTAATTGTTGAAAAATCTCATAGGTCTAATATTCTCATATGTCTAATGTTCTCAAATTCTATTGTGCGATTTCTTTTTTATATGTACTCATATATCAATTATGTGTTCAGGTTGTTTAGTTTTTGTATTACCTATCAATGATATTACCTCTAACTTTCTTTTGTTTCTGAGAGATGATTCATCCATTAAAGGAGTTGTTTCAGACTTTCAATTTAGTTTCAAGATTCAATATAGACAAAACCTCAAAAATGGTCCCTGTGGTTTCCGAAAATATCAAGTTTAGTCCCTAAGTTCAAAAAACCTCACGGATCGTCCCTGTGGTTTCAAAACTTTTAATGTTTAGTCCTTCCGCCTAACTCCGTCAGCTTTCTGCCGTTAAGTGAGGGGCATTTTCGTCATTTCAATACCCAAGGACTATTTATGAGGTTTTCTCTATTAAAAAAAAAAGAAAAAAATATAATTATTTAATTAAAGGGCCCCACCTCTCTTTCTCTCTCTCTCTCACACACTTTTCCTTCCTCGCCTATTCTTCTTCGCCGGAGCTAAAAACAAACAACAGTTCTCTTGTTTCACTTGAAGCAGCTTCCAGCCACCCGATCCTTGTCATTCTCGTTGATTGTTGTGTTTGTTAATGCCTCTGGAAAGGGTGGAGTTAGGTACCGAGTCTAAGTACAAACAACGTTGATGGATTAGGCTGAGGAAAGTTGTTCGCCATCACCCCTTCTTTGACTTGGGCTACTCCGGCAGTGAAACTCGAAGGGAGGGGGCACCTGCAGTCCCCGATCAAAGTAGGGTGTTTGGGGGTTGAGCTTCGACGGGAAAGGTGGAGAGGGGGTTAGATCTGAGGCGGCAGTCCCCATTCTTCTGCTTCGTTTTTCCGGTGAGCCAAGGTTGGAAGGGGTGATGGCGAACAACATCGATTCTGCTTAAAAGAGTTGTTGAATTCTCTCCCTAACAGTTTCTCTTCTTCCTTGTTCGAAGATTATTGGAGAGACCTGCTCTCGCCAGACCGTCGCCGCCACCACCGGAGGAGCTGCCTCTCTATCATAAATTTGTAATGCTACCCTCCCTTGGAATCAACTAAATTCGATTCTGCTAGTATCATACAATAAACCATTTCCTATGAATAGAAAAGGGAATGGCTGATTCTAGTGTCATGGGGTTTTTCAGTACAGATTGTAAATGGAAAATGGAATCCCCTGAACGATTTGATACTATTGTGGTGTTAAAGAAGGAAGATAGTCTTAACCTGATAAATCCTTGTGAACCCCTCAAAGTTTTTGATGAAGATGATGAAATATGAAACAAATTGAATAAGGATTTGAAAGAATGGTAATCAGATTATGTTTTTTTACCTGATACCCAATTGGAGATTAAGCATCTCGATCTAATTCTATGGCGTCCTTGTACAACATTTATCGAGATTCCAATTTTGTTAAAAGTGTGTTTGTTGGTGTGAAATGTATCTGGGTTTTTTTTACGAAGAAGATGATCGTGTGTATGAGAGAGAGAGAGAGAGAGAGAGAGAGAGAGGCCCTTTTATTAAATAATTATATATATATATATATATATATATATATATATATATATATATATATTTTAATAGAGAAAACCTCATAAATGGTCCCTGGGTATTGAAATGACGAAAATGCCCCTCACTTAATGGTAGAAAGCTGATGGAGTTAGGCGGAAGGACCATTTGTTAAAAGTTTTGAAAGCACAGGGACGATCCGTGAGGTTTTTTGAACTTAGGGACTAAACTTGATATTTTCGGAAACCACAGGGACCATTTTTGAAGTTTTGTCTTCAATATATTAGCATTCAATAGGCTATGTGAAAAACAAAAAGGGTAAAATTTTCTCAAATGCCTATCACTACTTATGTTTAAACCAAATTCAATGATCATCAAGTCCTTCATCATCTATAGGTAAATCCAACAAAAGCCTCCTTCCTAAATTAATTTTCAAATTTAAAAACAGAAGTTTAGAGATTGAAAAGGCTCCATTCACCCTTGGTGGTTCACCATCAGACATGAGAAATAGGGCTAAAATGTCAATATTCAAGAACTTTACAAAACTATTTATACCCAGAATTAACTCCAATTACTCACTCAAATGTCAGAACTTAGGTTTTGTGTTGGTGGTAGCAAAAAATCTTCTACACTACAATAGATATATGTTCCTTACGCATAACACCGATTCTGGCAATTTGAGTCCCTAAAAAGTGTTTTCCTGCAAGTTTTATTGTTATTTAGAAGGCACCTTACCAATTTGGTCTTTGTGTCATCTAAGTTAGCAGCCTGGCAGTTCAAAGTTTAAAATGATCATTCTGACCTTGGACAAAACTGAAAAAATAGTAGACCACAATAATCAGTTTTAGAATCTTCTTTTATTTTTAATTAAGATTTATATAATTTTTATAATTGCATATTATTTTTGAAAATTTAGTTTTAAAATTTCAAAAATGAGTTAGGACCAGAAGTGCAATTTACTTAATTATCTATTAATTATTGTTTCAACTTAAAGCATGCAGGGCCATGATCTTCTTGAATTTGCAAGAGAATCAGTTGTAGGAAGATGATGATGGAGCCACAAGGAAAGATGCTGCTCTTTGCTGCTGTAAATTAGTTGTAAATTCTTTCTCAATTACCACCTTCAGTCCCACTAGATCCAGTTATGTTGGAGTTTCTTGATTTTTGAGTTAATTTTTTTAGCTTTTAATGGATTCTATGTGTAACTGAATCGGGGTTTTGTTGTAACCTGATCGACAAGTCTTCTCTAATATTCTGAGCAACATGCATTGATTATACATATATTTCCCATATATTCTTTTGCTTGACAGATGTGGTTTGTCTTTGTTTTGCCCTTTCAAGGGTTGTTGGTTCTAGATTAAATGTATTTCAGATCTGAATGTAGAATGATTCTAAATTTTTTGTTATGTATGTTGCAGGTCTCCAAGTTCATCGAGAAAAAGGTTCAGGCAGGTTTCATATCCAAGTTGAAGATATTTTTTTATTTTATTTTATGACTTTATTAGATTTTTTTTCTAATCTTTTTCTATATTACTTTGTCATAATTTATTATTTAAAGTTCAAGTTGATTGTTTGCGAGTTTATTTGTGTAGGGTGTTCTAGATTTAGAAATGAAATGAATATTTTATTTATAATAATTTATGATTTATATAATTAGATGAATGTTAGTTAAAAAATAAGCACAGTTTTATAAATTTGTGATTACATGTGATCTTAAATTTATTCACTTTATATTATTTTTTGAATACAAGAATATTGTTATCTGAGTTTTTAAAAGTTCAAATTTTAACAAACATAACATTTATTTATTGTAATAACATTTGCAAGCTAAAATCCAATTCAAGTTTTCTGTCATGACATTTTTAATTGTACGTTTTAATCACTATAATATCTATCATTTTAGTTAGAAAAATGTAAGAATAAATAAAAATATTATTTCTTTTCTACATAAATTGGAAAATTACTACAAATGACATTTTTAGATAAAGATAGTGCTTTTTGGTAAACTTTTAATTAAAAAATGTATTCATAATTAACCTTAAATATTATAACATCTATATTTTTAATCCAAATACAAACGTACTTTGTATTTTAACAGAAACAACTTATTTATATATCTTTAAATCAAAACAAGTTCATATGTTTATAAATTAAGTTATTAGTATTTTTTGGTTTATTTGCTATATTTTTTTAAAACTTTTATCTTATATATAGTTTAAATAGTTACTTATAACACTTGAACAAATAGATATAATATTATTATTATCTTGTGGTTAAGAATAAAAAATATCAATGTTTATATCTAACATCATGTTGAAAAAAAATACTAAGGAAATATAAGGTACATGGATCTTATTATGGTTTCAATAAAACAAAAGTTGGAACTTAAAGTTAAATCATGATAAGAGCAAATCTTATGTAAATATATCAAGAGCATGGTAATTATAAAAAAAATAATAAAATTAATTCTGGAGATTATTATTACATTGTTTTTAATTATTATATTAGTTTTATTCTACCTCTGAAATAAATAAAAGAAAGTTAATTAGTAAGAAAAAAATACATTTGATTCTTATGGTTTTATCATATTTTATGAAAGCTTTTATAACATGCTATAGATTAAATACATTTAGATATTTATTAGTTTAGTTATAAACATAGAGTATTGATAGTGATTTATTGAGTTTAATATTTTTAGTGCAATATGAATTAATTATAAATATATTATATATACATACACTTTTCTTTAAATACTTATATAAATTATTATAATAAGCCTTATTAATACAAAAATAAAAGGAATGAATTTTACCACACCGGAAACAAAACACAAAAAAACAAAAAAAAACCGATAAATAATTTAATATTTAACTTTTTACATGTTTATGTCATTCATATTCTCGCAAAAAAAGGTAACACTTTTTATGTTAAATGTAGTTAATTATTTATATATTTAATATAACATATTTTCACATTTTCAATTTGAAATGACACAAATAAAATGGAAATTTATCATCATCTCAACATTATTCGATGAAATGAAATTAATCACCGTCCATTCGGAGATAAAGAGTAATCGACAAGAATTACTATTTGCTGCTTGTCTAGAGACAACTGGTCGCCGAAAAGAACAAATCTCTAGAATGAAAGAAACCGAATGGAAACAATTTGACGGCCGACAAATGATAACATTCACCGAAAGGAAGTTATGCACAAATTGCAAAAAAAATTGATGTCCACCGAAGCGAACTAAGTGCCGGTAGGAAACTAATAGCCGAAATGAAACAAATCGTCGTCGCCGTATCGCGCTGGTACACTACTAGTATATATATATATATATATATATATATATATATATATATATATATATATATATATATATATATATATATATATATATATATATATATATATATGTCAACGGAATTAAATTAGAGTGTAATAACTTAAAAAAAGACAAACAAAATATTATTGATGGCATTTTATGACATTTCGCTTGAGATTTAACATTTCACCTTGCTAACATAAATTGTTAATAAAAAAAACACAAATTAAAATACAAATAATACGAATCTTACTATATCAAGTATCAGTATATTAAGAAAAAAGGTCAGCATCACCATAATGATGTCTTTATCATAGGACATCATAATTTACTTTCAATATATTAGTAAGACGGATTCATATGGGATATACAAAAATGACAAAAGATTTTGATTGTTTTGAATAAGACTTCAAAGGTTATAAACGTGTTCGATGCGTAGTTTTGGAAATTTTTAACTTAAAAAAAAATGGAAAAATAAATTTCCTTCGATGATATGATTTTTTTTTTTTTTGATAATATGAGTTTCTGACTTTAGCTTAAACAAAAATCTTTAAATTCAAAAACTATTTTTTTAATATAATGTTTTACAAAAAAACTCTTATATTTTTAGAAATTGATTTTAATTACATTTAATTATGTCTATTTTATATTTACAAAAAAAAAAAATTATATAATTTTATATGTTTTAATTGCTTTCACTGAGTTTTATGGAACATCCATGTACAAAGAAAACTTACTGGTTGTCAGCTAACTATTAAAAGTTACACTTCCATCCGCCTTCGAATTCACTTTTAACTGATTATTTATTGTTTGCCTATTTAACTCTTTCTGATAAAATATAATTGAAATCCATGGATTTGAAAATAGATATATAGAAATCATTATCTTTATCTTGTTTCTTTGAAATGAAAAAAAAAAATGGTAATATAAGATACGTTATGAAGGTCTATTGTTTGAAACCTGCCGGCTTAAAAACGGAGGAACCGGGACGCTGCAACAAATTTTACGTAATGCCCCCCAGACTACATGTCTTTTTGCATTATAGTACCTAAGGTTTTTAACAACCCATTTATTTTTGTGTTAAGAAAATGCAAGCAACTATAAAATAAAGAGATAATGCACAATCCCAACTTTTCTGATATTCATGAAATTCATCGTATTTTTTAAGTATTACGTTTGACAAGGTTGTTGCCAATAGAGCGTATGTATATATATTTTTTCACTATAAATGAGTTTTGAAGTTCTTAAAGTGAAAAAAAAAAACCTTTTTTTCTCAAGATAGCACTTATTAAAATCCATAAATGTACTTGATGTTTCCATATAAACTGATTACTGTTATAATTTTCACGAGAACGAGATAATGCTTCCTCTAACCTCAAGATTCAAATATGAACTCTTTGGACCAGAACAAAATCTACACATGCACATGCATGCTGCTATATTATCAATAATCTCCATCTCTATCTAACATTGAGAAACGAATATATCCTAATGGGCCAAACGGATACTATTCAAGCTAACTTACATATCCTACAATACATTATTACATCATCTGTAACCAAACAAAGTTCATTTCTACAAAACTGCACCTTTGACATATTACACAACACACCCCAGCAATCAATTCACCTGCGATTGTAGAAACATGAAAAATGATCTCATGTGTTATAAGAACGAAAACCCAATTTTTTTTTATTCCAATTTTGCCCCCATTGACATCAACCTCAGTCCTAGTCCAATGCACCCCAAAGACAGTCCAAGTTGTCATGTCCTGCGTAACAAATGGACCTAAAAGAAGACGTTTGGTTCACCATATTTTCATACCTGATGTTGGATAGGACCTTGTTTGTTGCCTTCAGACATCTATTTCATCATATCATATAACAAACAAACCGGTGAACCCTGCAACTCACTGTTTCGGAAAGCCTCTCGGATTATAAATTGGTTTAGTAGCTCTCAGGCAACCTGCAGGGAAACACAGAGAAGGATTATCAAGGGCACATTTGACAATTCACAATCATTTCTAAATGTTGAGTGTAAAACCAAATTACCGCCATGGAAATTCACTGGTGTCAATCCCTGATTGATGCAATTCATCCACATACTGCAAAGCTTCTCGACACTCTTCCCTATCATCAAAAAACTCTGTTGTTTCACCAACTGTATCATATGTCTCATGCCCTTTCCCAGTAACCACCTACCACATATATAAACAAACAAAAAAAAAAAAGCTTATTTTAGTAAAATAAAAATGATCAAACTAGCATAAAAAAATTAACCACCTCAGGTACTTACAACAACATCTCCCTCCTCCCCCATGGCAACAGCAGAACGTACAGCCACCCTTCGAATATCATGAAGAAAAACTCTATGACCATTTTTAAGTGGGGGATGATAGTCGTTTTCTTGATGCTTAAAGTAATCCTGCATAGTCCATCCTATCCCCGCTAACATGTCATCCAATATGTCAACTGCAACAAAAATTAAAAAAAAAAAAACATTTTACACACGTTATACGTATTGACCATTTTTTTTTTAAATAATACAAATCGCCAAACATGCTTACGTGGATCCTCATTCCTTGGATTATCTGATGTCAACATAGTAATATCACTCTTGTCTGTCGCAATCTTAGTCATCACCGGTCGTTTTCCTCGATCAGTCTCCCCGGGACAACCGATAACTATAGATTATTCATTGCAAACAGTTTAGACCGAAACGAAAAGGGTATTTTAGACATTTGACTAATCAGTTCTATTCTATATCGTACCTGTGATAATTCTTTTTGGATTGAGTTCCCGAACATTATCAAGAAGCCTTGATAAACCATCGGGAGTATTTGCATAATCAACAACCACCCCATAAGTTTGTTCCTCATCAATCAACTCACATCTACCAGGCACAACATCAACCTCTTCAATCCCCCTCACAATATCTTCCAAAGGTGCCCCAACCGCAATCCCAACCGCCACAGCCGCAAGAATATTGTAAACATTTTGTCTCCCGAGCAGCCCGGATGAAATCTCCAAAATACCCTGAGGGGTATCCACCAAAACTTGTGTCTCAAAGAGAGAAAGATCAAACTGTAACGGGTGCACATCCGCTTTCTTGTCCTCCATTGCAAACGTCACAACAGGTACATCTTGATTCCCTTGTGCGATAAACAGAGGGGCGTTTTCGTCATCAATGTTCACAACTTTCCGATGACGTGTCGGGTCCACCATTCTACCAAATAACTTAAGTTTAGCATTCCTATACTCTTCATCGGCCCCACTTAGGTTCGTGAAAACCGCAATATCGAAATCAACCTCGTCACATCTTCCGGAAGCAAGCTCTTGAGAAGAAGCTTCCATGACTAAAGCTTCCGCCCCATTATGGATCATCTTTGCCATTAATTTTTGGCGGGAAACCGCATCTGGGATTGTGTTTTTTGTCTCTAATTGGTTTTCACCATGAACATAATGAGCCACATTTGTTATCATCCCGGTTCTTAATCCCATCACCTCATACATCCCTTTTATCAGATACGCGGTGCTTGTCTTTCCATTTGTACCCGTGATACCAATTACAGCAACGTTCTTTGAAGGGTGTCTATAAAATGAAGCTGCTAAAGTTGCTAAAACAGAGGATGTGTCTTCAACTAAAACTAACGCTTTACACCCTAAAGTTTCCTCAATGTCTATTTCTTTACTAGCTACAACTGCAACAGCCCCTCGTTTATCAGCCTCGGTTAGAAACAAATGTCCATCCGTTTTTTTCCCGACACAACATACAAACAAGTCACCGGGCTCCACTAATCTTGAATCGTGTTGGATGCCTGTGATTTCAATCTCTAAATTACCTAAAACTGAAATGGGCACGACTTTACTCTCGTCTAAAAGCTCGGCTAATGTCATTTTACATTTGGGTTCTACAATTCGGACTTCTCCTTTACGAAAAGCATCAAATTCGGCACCGAATGGAGATTTATATGATGAATCACCGGTGCCCAGATCATCATCTAACTCAATATCTGAGTTTTCGACCTCTGAATCTTCACCGCTTGCTTTCAGTTCTTCGAGTTCTTCAATTTCCTCCAGATCATCTTCTTCGTGAGACTGCAATTCGTCTACTACTTCATCGATTTCCTCCTCCTTTGACTGCATCAATGTCCATTACAATACAGATTTGTAAAAGGTTGTAACTTATAAAGCGACTGAAAAGATTAATGCCTTTGAAGATGTCATAATCGGATAATCCTAATCCAAAGTGAGTTTTTACATTAAACATTAAATCTTGCGTACAATTTATATGCAAACAAGCTTATGTTTTTGAGGTATGCTACTAAAAAACCATGGAAGTTTAGTGACTAATTGGTCTATCTTGCACATATATACACATACATATACATGCGTATATGTATGTAGATACATTTACAATTTACCACCTGCACCTCTAAATCCAGTAGCAAGAAGCAGGACCAACAACAAAGTTTCAGTCTTCTTAAATTGTAACAAGTGCCCGGAAAGAACTATGATCAGAAAAGTCAATGTATGTTTTCTTTAAATTGTAACAAGTGCCCGGAAAGAACTATGATCAGTCTTCTCAAACTTGTAATGAACTATGTAAGAAAAGTAAAAAGAACCAACAAAAATAATCAATCTTTGAGCATGTAAACAAGTTCAAAATGAATCCTAATTACGCTTTCCAACTTGGATTTATCCAACCACAAACGAATCAATCTGTTTACCTCTTCTTTCTTTGGATTTGGCTTCAACAGCCCTTTTTTAACGAACTCCTTCCTCTTCAAAGCAATAGAATCATCAATCTCGGAATACAAATCTCCCTCGGAATCATCATTAGCCCCAGAAACAGGTTCATCAGGTGCGTCTTCGACGTCTTCTATAGCTTTGAGAAAAATTGATTGGTCTTGTTCAAACTGAGCTTCTTGAGCTTTGCGAGCACGGGCAATTCTAAGGTCGAGTTGTTTGAACTTAGAGACACCGTGCATGGTGTCTTCGGGTGCTTCAGGGGGGTCAGCGTCAGCTGGGTTTGGATAGTATTTGCCATCGCGTCCGACGGCAAAAGGGGTGAGAATGGTTGTGGTTATATGGCGGAGAAAAGGTGAGAGGTGATGGCGGAGAGGTGGGTGGAGACGGGGCCTGGGAAGAGAAAGGGAGGGCGAGAGGGGGAACGGGGAGGAGAGGGAGAGGAACATGAACATGTATGAGGAGGAGAGGGAGGATGTGGACTGTGGAGGGTTTAGTGCCGAACAGACCGAAGGGGATAAGGATATGACTTGGGGGTTTACACTTTACAGTGAAGGTGCTAGATACGAGGTCGTTTTATGGCAGGCATAAGTTGAATTGAAATTTAGTTGGAAAACCATACGTCCATATGTTACTTACTTAATTATATTAGTCACACATTATCGTAAAAATTGCTGTAAACTTTTTAAACTAACAAGTGTCTTAAAAAAAAATTGTAAATAAATGTGGTTTGAAGATAACGGCCTAGTGTTGCGTAGTGCAACAGTTTTTAAATCAAATGTCTTTTAAAAAACAATCACCATGAAGTGTCAAGTGATTGTTTGTTTTTTTAAAAGACTTTAACATTCATTTTTTGGGTTAGAAGTTTTTGACATTTTGATAAAAATAAAAAGATTCTTTAAGTTAAACTAAAATAAATTGAAATAAATAAATAAATAAATAAATAAAGGTAAATGATTTTGATTAATAAACATTATTTCTAAGTCATAAATAAATTATGATAGAGTTTGTACGTAGAAAGAAAACTTTTAAGGTTTAGAGACCAAAAGTGAGAAGTTGGTAAACTTGTGTTTGGCCCGAGGGTTTAACCAAATGAGTATCTAGGATCGATTTTGTATGAGTTAAGATATTGAAGGATCTTTCTTGAGCTAATGTAAGGTTTAGGTGGGCTTTGGGGCCATTTCTGAAAGGATTTTTGGAAGAAGGGCCAAAATCATCGATTCGTTAATTTTAAGGAGAAGCGTCTCGCACCCCTGGAAAGCGCCTCGCGCTTTTGACGCAGATCGGATTATACCGACGTTGTTTTGCTGATTTCTTCCGATTTTTCACCCACTTTCTTCTCCTCTCGGTTCCAACAATCCCTTTCGCCTTCATAATCGATTTTCCCTCAAATATCTTGGTGTTTTAATGATTGGAACTTCTAGATGAACATCTACTCAAATCCTTCCAAGAATTGCATCAAAGGTAGTTCTTCGTCCCTTTTTTCCCCTAAATTCGTAATTATGGTTTTATGAAATTTCAAATTTGAAATTTATACTCCAACCAACAAATGGTTGTGAGATTTATAAGATTGGAGTTGTTTTGATGAGTTTCATTAACCATCAATGGTGAAATGCGAATCTATGCTTAAATTAAGTTGTTAATGTGAAATTGTTGATGTGGTTTAACTCTTTTATTTATCTACAAACTCCAGCTAACAAATAGATAAGAGATTTGTGAGTTAGATGTGAATTGGTAGGTTTCTAAAACCCTAGATCTTCAAATCCAAATTTGATGCTTCAAGTAATGATATGAGCTTGAGTTTATGGTTGGATAATACATTTCCTCCAATCAATGATCCATTTGTCAACCCTTTGCCTTATGGTGAGATAACATGATGTTTGAATCAAATTCTAGTTCCAATGGTGGTAATTTAGGTATTTTCCTTTCTATGATTCATTAATTCAAACTACTGATTTCAAGCAATGATATGAGCTTGGATTTGTGATTAGATTGTTTATGTTCCTTCAAATCCATGGTCCATTTGTTAATTCATAACTAATGGTAAGACTTGTAGAGTTTGATTCAAGTTTAGCTTCACTGTTCTAGAATAAAGTTCATGGTTTCAAACAATGATATGAGTTTGATGTTATGCTTAGATTATGCATTCCACTTTAATCCATGATCTATTGACAATTCTTGTCTCATGGTGAGATTATGAAGTTTAGACTAGAATCTTACTTTAATTTGGGATTTCAATTTTTTTATTATGGGATTATGTTTCATGCTTGAATTCTCAAATTAAATATATCCTCTTGTCGAGTTTTGGTATCTAAGCATTATTTGAGAAATTGGGATGCATTATGCTCATCTAGTTCCATTAATTGGTGTTCGAATGGTTTGTGAAATCTATAAGGATGTGGAACTTGGAATTTAGTTATGATCCAAGCTATAGTTTCATATAACATTTTTATTCTCTCATGAAGTGGTTTTGGTGTGTTTATTGTAAGTATGGAGACAAGGGAACTGTCCTTTTAAAGCAACTCGTTTAGCTTCTGATTTTTTATCCTATTTGACAGTTAAAATGTTTTCTTTATAAAAATGTAGATGTTTTAATGTTATTGGAATTTAGTTTCCCCTAAATACCCCATATTACATATAACAAACATACTAGCATATGTAACGGACCCACAATCATCAGATTGGAATACCCTAGCCCAATCAGTCATCAGACTGGAATGCCAACATGCAACGGGTCCAATCAGTCATCGAAATGCACCACCCAGGTTTTGTTGGCTTGCCGCCTCAACCCAACCGCTCTTCCCGAGCCTCTGTGCATACGGCTTGCAGTCGGCCTGCACCAGATATCTTGGCCTACCACACACAGCAGGACCGCCTCAACCTCAACCACCACCATATGTCGACATATAACAAAACAAGGATCAGGTAGGCATATAATACAATCAATATCAACCATACAGTTCGCTACCACATATTGGATCTCTCACAGCACATTGCTCCACTACCCGTTAACCTCCATGGAATACGTAGCCATAAGTAACCAGAGGTGAGATAGCCACCCGAACAGATGATCCTACTCTATAGCCACAACCAAACGCGGAACTGTTGGATTAGGTGTCTAAGCCCATAAATATAATTGGTATGTACTTGTCCCGATAGTAGCATGGTCCTTTTGGGTTGCCTTCACCAGAGCAATTTGATAGGATGAATATTTGAGAAAGAGGTTATTTGTAATTTATTAATATATTATAAGAATAATATATTAATTGAGAAATCATATTATTTAATTAGTACTGATCATGAATTAATTTGGAATTAATTTAGTGATCAAAAGACTGATTAGGTAAATCAGTAATACTTATAGTTTGGACTAATGATCCATGTTGATTAGGATGGACTAAGACTACATGAGAGTCCATGAAGAGTTAGTCCAAAGGGTCTATCAAATGTGAAGAGTCCATGGTGAATTAGAGTTTACAAGATTAAACCCTAGGAAATTCCACACTATAAAAGTAACCCACAAGCACCCTAAAATCGGCCAAGACTTCTAAGAAGAAACCCTAGGAAATTCCACACTTGACGTACTAAGCTCTTGAAAGGCCAAAGAACTACAAGCTACAACAAGAGGTATTCATCTAACTAGTTTTTATGTTGTATATCTCCAATTGTATGCTAGCTAGGGTATATGTTTTGGATAAAATGAAATTGCATGTATAACTTGAGAAAACTTAAATCCAAAACATTTAGGGTTATATGTACACCATATGATTGTTATAGTGCTCAAAACCCATCAGTGGTATAAGAGCCTAGGGTGTTTTCTGTTATATTTATGTAATTTTTTGATTTTCAAAGCTGAAAAAATGTCATTTTTGGCCACTGACTGTTGGACTCGTCGAGTCCCATAAGGGAACTCAACGAGTTGGATCATACGTGATGAACTCGTCGAGTCCATGTCATGCACTCGACGAGTAGGATCCTCTGTTTGCAGATTTTCGAGTTTTTTGGCCAGTTTTGGATTAGGATCATTACCACAAACTGTTTGACTGTTTAAAATCGTTTTTTCTTATAAGGTAATGATTATCCTCGTCCAATTGAATGATGATTGTCAAATTTTAAGGAAATTACTTGATTTTGTGAAAAACTAGTTATTTGTAGAATTTGATTTAAATCATCTTGCTATATGAAATTAGCTTATGTCAATTTTGTGATATAGTTAATTATATGATTAATTTAATTGTTGTCAAATTGAACTAAAAGGTTTTGAAAAGTTTCAAAACTTGCCATCGAGTTTTAGAATTTAAAGCTTTAATTTTGAAATATTAAATTTTATAACCCTAGTAATTTGAAAAGGTTCAAAAATGCACCTCTTGGTTTTGTAACTTCAAATTTAAATAAGTAGCCTTAATTTTGAAATCTTAAATTTATAACCTTGATATTTTGAATAGTTCAAATTACACCCTTATGGTTTTATTAAATTAATTAAGTGTTTAATTAAAATAGACAATTAATAAATCCATAATGAAATGGTTTAAGTTTAATTAAATTAAAAGTCTAATTTATTAATAGATTAAACCACTTAGTATTTTAAATGTTTAAAATGCACTCTTATACTATATAAAATTAAAATTTTTAATATATTATATATGTATAAGTTAAAAGTTAGTTTTACCGTTAGTAGGTCTCATTCGCGAAGCTGGTCTATAAATGGTGTTTAAGGAAGCGGCATGTAAAATGATCGCCATTGGGTATACACTCTTACCCACCGCACCCTTGACCAGTGGAGGGTCGTTAGTCGAACGGGTAGGATAGGACACAAACTTTCATTAATAAGTATAATGAAATACAAGTAATTAAATGTTTTATAAATTCTCAATCTTAGTTACTTTAGGAAAAATGTGAATTTGATGCTAACCCATGAAATTGCACATTGTACCTTATTGGTCGTTTGTGGAGCGTGTGTGGTTAACCAACACACTAGTACGTGACTAATGAAGGATGGCGATGCTTGTAGGTTATCATGGATCAATGGAGCGTATGTGGTTAACCGGAAAATTGATTAGATGATAAATAACTTCAAGAGTACCAAGCTAATTTGCATGGTTATTCACACCTTGTTTGTGATCCTCGGTATCCCAATCACAAATTTGAAGGGCATAATCGAGATTAAACATGCCATTGAAAAATTCAATGAATCTCAAAAGATCTAGGAGTTTCTTTTAAAAAACCTAATTAGTCTAAAAAAATTTGTTTTCATGGTGGAATTGGTAAATCGTCATTTACCTACCGACAATTAGTTTACAATTGGATTACGGCATCCCTCTTCCGAATTGTGAATTATTATGTTGGGTCCTAGCCTTGATTATTCGTTTGGGTGTTATATTAAGGATTGAATCAACTAACTTGAATTTCTCCCATTTAGAGATGTCTAGTTTTGACAACTATGGTCTTCCTCAATCCTTTGGAAAAGGCTTTCCATTCGAAGATGATATTCCACATGGCGATCGAGGTGAAAGATCAATCCCTTATTCGTGATTTAGTGGAACTTCTCTTCCTCCACCTCCTCCAATTATTTTCCCTGGCCCACGTGTTCGTCGACTTGAAAAGTTCAAGATCACTCAAACCATATTGGCAAGTAAACACGAAGATGGAAAGTCTGTGTGTGCTCATGTCTTGGAGATGAAGTTACATATTGATAGGCTATGAATGTTGGGTTTCATTTTCCCAAGGAAGCTAGCTGTTGACTTGGTTCACTTCCCAAGTCATATAGTCAGTTTGTTGAAGATTACTATATGACAGATCACGACGTGACCCTTATCGATCTTACCTATTTGCTAATTGATGTTGAATCAGATATGATTTGGCGCACTGGTAAAGCAAATTTGATTAGAATATCTACTTCCCAAGCTGCCATGGACATAGGCAATGACATAGATAGTCTAGAAATAATCCCTTCTCCTATGGGAAGGGAATTGGCCATGGTCAAAAGATTTGACCATAAGGGAAAAACCAGTTCAGAGATAGTTCCATGTGTGAATGCTAAAGAGTTCACTTGTTTCTACTGCCATTTGAAGGGACATTGGAAGCGAAGCTGCCCTGACTACCTGAGAGATCTAAGAGATGATAAAATCAAGTTGTATGGTTCTATTTCAGGTAAGTTCACTATTTGACTCTATTAAGTTCCTATTTATAGATTTTTAATACATGATGTGATAAGATTGCATTTTGATGTTTTGTAGGATCAAAGAAGAGAAAGGAAACTTAAAGGAAGAGTAAGTTGAGTCTGGTCACGAAGAGATGGATTTCGATCGCATGGTTCGATGATCATATTTTTTAGCTACTGCTTAGGAGTTATGATAGACTGCTTAGGAATATTTAGTAACATAGTTTTCATTTGTATTTGCGTTGTAAGGACAAGTTTTCCGCATTTTATAAATAAATTTTTTTTTGAATTTATCTTATTTTATGTTTCCTTGCAATGACATTTGTGAAAATTGTTGTTTGTATGTTTCTATTAATAACAATGTCGAAAATAGTTTGATTCTTAGTTATATTGATTGTGGTAGTGTCATAATTTTTCTAAGTAAGGAAAGATTCTCATCGCCCAAGTTTCAATTGGACAGAAACTTGGAATCATATGATTTGAATCATGTGATGTATGAAAATCTTGGTACTTGGTAAAGTAAGATTAATTCCTTGTTTACATGTGTATGTAAATCAAGTGAAAGATGAAAGGATCTAGTACACATTGATGTGCACTGGTCAGATCCACCACAAAGAATGGTAAAGGCTATTCGTCATGATGTACTAATGGTTCAGTAAATATGGTTATGCTTACAAGCATAAGTATAATTCTAATACCTCAAAAACTTTCAAAGTATAAGCAGAACGAATAAGAATAATCAATTAGGCAGAAAGGTAAAAGTTTCTCCAATCTGAAAGGAAAAGAAAGTCCTTTAGTATCATGTTTCATGATCATTCTAATGATTATGGAACCATGTCACAATTGATCCTCTAAGGACACCTTAGTGCACTTGTAGGGCTAAGTAGAGGATTCGGGAATTGTTGAAATGGTTAAATCGATAAGATGAATCATACTTCGTTCCAAAATTCGAGTTATAGAATCGTACTCCAAGTTAATCCAAGTTGTAACTTGAGTGACATGTTCTAAAATAGGTTTATAAAACCTCATGAAATGTGGAGTAGAAATGTTTCTTACTCTTTCACATTTAAATTTGGTAGTTGTGATGTCTTGGATAAAACAAAGACCAACTAAGACCAATTATATGAAGTGTTTTCTTGATAAGAAACCGCACTAACTCTTGAATATTTGTTTGTCAAGGAATGTTTCTTGACAAGAGAATCTTATATGTCAAGAGGTCAGTGGGAGTCTTAATGATCTTGAATAGTTTCAAGAACTAATCAAGAATAAACCTATTGTTTGTCACTAGCACACGACTTGAGGTTTGTAACTTATCGTGTTGACATATTTTTGTTTCTGTGCCCATTCCAGTTAGTTCGACTATGCATGTGAGTTCTATGAGTTCTCATTTGAATGCATAAGGCAAAGCACACTGATCAATGGAAAGTACATTAATCAGTAGGGGTAAGCTGCACAATAACTTGGAAGCAATGGTAGGACCCTTGTGCTACCAGATGGCAGGAAATTAAGATTGAAAAGGTTCAGTCCATATGAGTTTGGATTTGTCACAAACCTTGTCTTGTGATTATGGTTATGAGAAATTCACATGGATAGGAACACATACACTATAAAATGTAAGTGACGAATGGTTTCTCTCGGCTTCATGAAAATGATTGTGAGGAAACGCTTTCACTAAGTAGATTTTAAAAGGATTGCAGTTATGTTAATTGCATTCTCAAATTCGATTATGATTACGGCACCCCTTTTCATAGTTCGAATTGTGAGAAATGGCAAATAGTTTGAACATTCAGACTTAAACACACACTTGTGCTACCTAATGAATGGTGCATGAGCTTGAGAAGTCTAGATAAATACTTATCAAATCACCACGTATCAGAAATCTGAACTTTGGTATGAAAGTCAATATGTATTGATTTCTAGAAGTCCAGTTGTTTTCTGGATACATGTCAAAGCTAGTGGGAGCATAAGTGGTATGTTGGTAAGGACATAATTATTGTGCTAGTGGGAGCATAATCATTATGATAGGTGTTGCGAGTTAGCGATGCTATTTATAGGAAACAAAGTTTGATTTACAAAGTTGCAGAATTTGAAAAATTGTTTTGATATAGTAAGGGAGAGGATACTCATACTTCGTTTCGAATCTGAAATATTAGATTGAAATTATTAAAGGGACCTAGTCATGGATATATATGAACGTAATGTTGAAATGTTTCAACATTAGAAATTCTTTCTTTCTCTCTCTCTCTCTCTCTCTCTATATATATATATATATATATATATATATATATATATATATATATATATATATATATATATATATATATATATATATATATATATATATATATATATATAGAAACGTTATAGCAAAAGACTGGTCTAGTATCATGTCTTTATGTAAGACATTATGAATCGTATCTCATGTGCTTCAAATATAGGATCGATTACATATGTTATAATATTCGAGTGTTCTAATTTCCAAATACCTAGGGTATTAAGAGGGAAAAAGGATTAGAACAAGATATGACTGAAAGTTTTAAGCAACTATCAAGGACAATCTGAAGTTCGTTGAAGATTGGTTGCTTATGGACAGTTGGAAGTATAATAGTGGATGGACCGTATTGACATAATTATAAATAAATGGGATTCTATTAAGAATGAATTGTCATATGGCAATATGGAAATGTTTCCATAATGGGAGTTGGATATTAATAATCTATGTGTAGAAACTTTTATGCAACAAGGATGTTCAAAGGAATGTACTTTGAATATGAGACTTCGTATCTATGAAAATTGTCTTGTAACAATCTCCAATGGGATGTTTTGTAATTGGCGAAGTCTCTGTGACTTTGGTGCCTCGACATTACAAAAGGATCATTGCATGAAAGGTTGGACTTTAACATATTCTGAAGTGGCAAGATTTTTGTATTCTTACACTTGTGTTAAGGATTTGGAATTGTGAAATGAGCATCATTGGAAATGTGTTCTATTAATCTGTTTCACAAAGAAAGGACCATAGATAGACATAGTGTTCATGCTTGGAGCATGGTATGACTATTTTTTTAATTCAAGTATTAAGTTGATAGTTCGAAACAATTATACAATGAATAATGTGTAATCAATATGGTGATTAAATAATAAGTGTTTTTTATTTATGTTCAAAAAGTTCTGAGACCATATTGGATTAAATTATTCTTGTGTTTCACTTCGCATGTTTTACTTCCCGAATAACTAGGTTATTCAAACATCCACAATCGATCATACTTTGGAAGTAAGTAATGAGGAAAGACTATCATGAATCCATTTATAGATTGTCTAAAAGCTTAGACATAGCAAATGTTTGCTGCAGTGTTTCATGAGTACTCCTGAAATAGAAATTTGAGTATTGGATTAAACCCACGCTCACATGAATCACTTCATGGATTTTATCACGAGTGATGTGAGACGATAATATCTTATATTCTTGAAATGGACACATATGAGTTGTAGTTTACAAGTCGGTTGCACATTGATGATACGTAAACGCACCAGTAACTTGGTGTTATAAAACGTATTGTTGTGTGTGATTTGATGAGTAAATTGAGCAAGCATGTGAGTCGAAGTTTATCCATTCCTTTTGCCCTAATAGGGATAAAAGCGATATTTGTGGGCCCCTCGATGATTTAGTGATGACATCTTATGCGCTTGGTCAAGCCTGGACTGATTTGATTTGTTAAATTAGTCTGTCATCATAAATCGGAAATCGGGGACAGAACTTGGACAGAGAGAATGATTATAATCTATGTCTCATGTCTATAAGATATCTTGTAGAACGGAGGAATATTTGATCCCTTATCTAAAGGACGCGTTGCTGGTAAGATCAGAGTTTGACAGCGGCTTTTAAGAGCTACGATTGCTAATCGGATTATGAAGTCGTACTTGCAATAAGAGTTATTAGACTTATCCATGTAGGAGACTGTTGGATTAGGTGTCTAAGCCCATAACTATAATTGGTATGTACTTGTCCCGATAGTAGCATGGTCCTTTTGGGTTGCCTTCACCAGAGCAATTTGATAGGATGAATATTTGAGAAAGAGGTTATTTGTGATTTATTAATATATTATAAGAATAATATATTAATTGAGAAATCATACTATTTAATTAGTATTGATCAAGAATTGATTTGGAATTAATTTAGTGATCAAAATAGACTGATTAAATTTACGCGGACTGATTACGTAAATCAATAATACTTATAGTTTGGACTAATGATCCATGTTGATTAGGATGGACTAAGACTACATGAAAGTCCATGAAGAGTTAGTCCAAAGGGCCTATCAAATGTGAAGAGTCCATGGTGAATTAGAGTTTACAAGATTAAACCCTAGGAAATTCCACACTATAAAAGTAACCCCCAAGCACCCTAAAATCGGCCAAGACTTCTAAGAAGAAACCCTATCCGATTTTTGGTGCCTCCTAGCCTCTCTCTCATTATCGTCCATTTTCTTTTGGTGTTTGTGACTTATTAGAGGTATCACACTTGAGGTACTAAGCTATTGAAAGGCCAAAGAACTACAAGCGACAACAAGAGGTATTCATCTAACTAGTTTTTATGTTGTATGTCTCCAATTGTATGCTAGTTAGGGTATATGCTTTGGATAAAATGAAATTACATGTATAACTTGAGAAAACTTAGATCCAAAGCATTTAGGGTTGTATGTGCACCATAGGATTGTTATAGTGCTCAAAACCCATCAGGAACATGTAAGAAAGCCTATATCAAGAGTTCTCAAGTTATCCTATGTGACTACATACAACCCCTAGGGCACTCCACTAGATGATAACCAGTCTACTAGCACTCTAACCAACATACCACTACTATGACATCCTATCATACAAGGATATACATCGATCAACCAGATCACTACAACACGACAACATACTATACATGAGGATATTATAACACCTCACAGATTTGGGCTAGTCAATCAAGATATATTTAGCATTAAAAATGACTTTTTTGAAGTTTCTGTGCAACTGGAAATAGCAGTATGCGACACAAAAATCAAATTTAAGATTGGTTGATTGTTAGCCAAAATAGTCTAAATGAGAGTTGAAGATCTCGTTGTTAGGATTCCATTGATATAATGACAACCGAGAAACAATCATAGGATGGGATAGTTATGAATTTTTAACGGACTTTAACCGCCTAAGCCTGTTAAAAATATAACTTTAAAAATAAAGTCAGAATTAGCCGACGGAGTGTAAAGGAAAGTTGTAGATCTCGTCGAGAGTTTTCTAGGGATATAAAGAACGTCGAAAACGGAGTTCGTATGAAGAATATACAACTTTTTAAAGATTTTTAAATTCACATGTGTACGCAAGTGGTGCGGCGCGCACACCTTCTAGAAGGACCACGCAGCCCCAACCAATGATTGACACATGTCATGCTCCGATGGGAGGAGTGCCGACGAAGCTTGTGTACAGCGCGTACTTGGTCGGGCGCAGCGCGCACTTGTACTATTAATAGGAGTTCGGGTGCTCATTTCTTTCCCACTCCTTCATCAATCTCTCTCGACTATCCCTCCTGTACACCCACCTTTTGTTACGTTTTTAGCATGCGGCGAATCCCTGCGACACCCCATAGTACGCGTTCGAGTAGGAGACCTTGAATCAGAGTTCTGCCCACTTGGACCTTGGTTCTCATTCATAATAATCTGTAAGTGAGCTACACTTACTTCCCTCACGTAATTTATAATTGTAGTCATATTCATTGTTATGAACCTATAATTAAGATTTATCATTGATTCCAAGTCAAATACTTATTGATATACTTACGTGAGAGGTGTCTATAATGGTCATGTCGGCTTGGTTGTTGGATTTCACAAAGACTATATGTCGAAATGGTCCTGCCTGGCTGATCCTTATTTGATAGAACTACCAGTATTCATTAGAATGATTGATAGGTCTAGATTCTCTCTAGTCGCGTAGAATATTATACTAATACTTAGTGATAATGATACTAGGTCACGTCAAAGGAAAGTCAGTTGCTAGAAGCGAAGCTCTGACTGAATTTTGAGTCATCACTTTAACAAGTGAGTGCATAATTACTTTCAAGCTTACACATAGATACAAGTATTCTAAATGTTTAACTGCTATGTGTGCTATCTTTATCGTGTTTAATGTGGTTGTACAAATATGATTATTACTTGATTTATTGGTATGTTTAACATACTTAATAATATATTGGGTAGTGAGGGGTTGTGCAAAATAATAAATAAAAGGTTGTGATAGGGTTGTGTGAAATAGTGGTTACAATAGGTTAGAAAGGGAGTCGTGTGAGATAATATGTCGTGTCTATCTCAAGTACTTTTGTGCCGCCGTGTTAAACCCAAATACTTTTGTACTGCCGTGCTAAACCGAATTACTTTTGTACTGTCGTGCTAAATCCATGTACTTTGTACCGCCGTGCCAAACCCAAGTACTTTTGTACTGCCGTGCTAAATCCAAGTACTTTTGTATTGCCGTGCCTCTCGTGATTATCCAAAAAGAACTAATGCACTGCCGTGTTGTCGTGAGTATTATCATACCATCGTGTCTAATCATCTGGGAATTATAGTTGTCCGCTGATAATGATCCTTTAGGAAATATCCCTCAAGATCATAATAGGATCAGTAAGTGAGAGTGATGGGAAATGGGGTAATTGGGTTAATTGAATGTTGATGGTTATATAATTAAAAATTAAAAATTATATTATTGTGGGCTGAAAACCCTATGTACTCACTAGGTGTAACGACCAGAAAATTCAAACCAATTTTTTTCATTTTAATATTCATAAAATATATGTCTCAACATTAAATCTAAAAAAAATATTCCATCAAGTTTTCAAAACAATTGTTCAATTCCAGGATCCACAAATACAACTCCGAATCAAAAGTGTGTGTACAATCACACCGGTGCCTTCCCGCGATCCTCTGAGGTACCTGAAACACATAACACATAACACATAACACGGTAAGCACAAATGCTTAGTGAGTTCCCCAAAATACCACATACGACAATTTAGCCACTCGATGCTATGACCCGTAAGACCCTCCAGTCTATGTGTCTCAGCGGGACCCTTCAGTCCCGTAGCTCGTTGGAACCTTTGGTCCGGTCTAGTTCGTTGGACCCTCTGGTCCGGTCTGATAGAGGACCCTCTGGCCTCGTAGTTCGTTGGAACCTCCGGTCTGGTCTAAGTAACAAATCATATAGCATACAATACATATCACACAAACATGCATAACTCAAGCAAGCACATATCACACATAGTTACCACTCTAGGTAAAGTATAGTGAGAAGACTCACCTCGCAAGATAGCTAGTAAAATCTGGTGCTCGAACTCTTCGATCTAGCCTCCGTCTATCACGAAGATAACATTTCTAATCAATTTACTACTTACATCCTCAACCCTAGAAAATGGGTGGAAGACCATTCTACCCCTTCTTGTCCTCTCCAGTTTGACCAAACCCTAAGGTCAACTGAAGTCAGCTTTAGTCAACAGTCCAATTTTTGACCAGACTCGTCGAGTGCACTAGCGAGACTCGGCGAGTCCATGCGTATCCTCTGAATCCTCCTAATGGCCTCACTCGACTCCTCGAGTTATCCTCCCAACTCAACAGATTACCACTGAGTCACGAATCGCGGGGCAACCCGATCCGACTCGTCGGGTCATCTCCTAGACTCGGCGAGTCGTCTCCATTGCATTACCCATATGATCTCCTAAGATCAGATCTGAATCTCTAACTTATAGATCTGGCCTTCTAGCACCCAAAAGTCACGTAAAGGTCTGAACTTGAGGCTCATGCATGGTGTGTTTTTCTCTATACACCATTATGACTCCATTGAAGCTTCATAGCCTCAAGGCTCCAAAGTTACTCATTCATGGCTACCTACTTTCTGGTTCTCTGGACCTCACATGGTATAAATCTACAAAATAACTCGAAAAAGGGTTTGGATGCACCAAAAACCCCATCCATATGGTGATACAAGCCCTAACTTAACAACCAACGGAAACCTATTCAAGCACAAGGGAAAAAAGAGCTTGTACCAGATCTGAAGCTTGAAATGAAGATCAAACTGAACCACCAACTCTCCTCTGAGATCCTTGCAACACCCTTGACCTTCTTCTTCAAAGAAATGACCTCCAATTAGCCTCTTTCCTTTCAAGCTCACAAATAGCTCTAGGGTTTCTCTCAAGGGACGAAGACACTGATGGGAAGGGGCCAAGGAGGCTATAAGTTCCTTTAAATAGGCCCAAACCCGAAAGAATTAGGGTTCCTGTCAACAGCGCTGACTCGGCGAGTCAGCTTGCCGACTCGTTCGAGTCCATTCATTTTCCACGTCACCAAGTCGCGATCCTACTCGATGAGTTAAGGCGCCAACTCGTCGAGTCACTCCTCATAACTTCGAAAATAATACTCATTTTATCATACCTGGAAATCCGGATGTTACAATTCTCCCCCACTAGGATCAGACTTCGCCCCCGAAGTCATGCTCCTCAAATAGCTCCGGATGATGCTCTCGCATCTCGGACTCCGGTTCCCAAGTCATCTCGGACCCTCTCCGATGTTGCCACTGAACCAGAACCAAGGGTATTTCTTTGTTCCTCAAAGTCTTCACCTTGCGATCCATAACCGCGATCGGTCTCTCAATATAATTCAGGCCCGCATCCACCTGAATATCCTCTAGCGGAACCATTGCCGCCTCATTGGCCACACACTTCCTCAACTGTGACACATGAAAGGTGTCATGAATCTATCTCAACTCCTCGGGTAGCTCTAAACGATAATCTACCTTACCCCACTCTAGCGGTCAATATGAAGGAACCAATGTATCGGGGTCCTAGCTTTCCCCTCTTTCTGAACCGAATCACCCCCTTCCACGGGGATACCTTCAGGAGAACAAAATCCCCGACCTGGAACTCAAGCTCGGACCGCCGCCTGTCCGCATAACTCTTCTGGTGGCTCTGGGTCGTCAGTAACCTCTATCTGACATGCTGAATCTGCTCGGTCGTCTTCAACACTATTTCCGTGCTGCCCATCACCCTTTGTCCCACCTCTCCCCAGCAAATAGGGTTCGACAACTCCTCCCATACAGAAGTTCGAAGGGTGGCATACCAATACTCGAATGATGGCTGTTGTTGTAAGAAAACTCAGCCAATGGTAGGTATGTGTCCTAACTCCCACCGAAGTCCATAACACATGCCCGAAGCATGTCCTCGAGCGTCTGAATCGTCCGCTCACTCTGTCCGTCTGTCTGTGGGTGGTATGCGGTACTAAAATGCAATCGCGTTCCCAACTCCTCATGGAACTTCTTCCAGAATCTGGAAGTAAAACGCACATCCCGATCCGACATTATGGACGTCGGCACTCCATGCCGAGCTACCACCTCTCGTACATAAATCTCTGCCAGCCTCTCAGCAGAAGAGCTCTCACTAATAGCAAGGAAGTGAGCACTCTTCGTCAACCGGTCCACATTCACCCAGATCGCGTCAACTCCACGCGCCGTTCTCGGTAATTTGGTGATAAAGTCCATCGAGATCTGCTCCCACTTCCACTGGGGAATCTCCGAAGGCTGCAATGAACCATGTGGACGTTGGTGCTGTGCCATGACTCGGCGGCAGGTTAAGCACCTCTCGACCACCCAAGCAACATCCATCTTCATACAGGGCCACCAATAGTCTCTCTTCAGATCCAAATACATCTTAGTGGCCCCGGGATGGATCGAAAATCTCGACCTATGCGCTTCCTCCATCAGAGTGATACGAGCTCCGCCCGTATAAGGTACCCAAATCCGACCTTGAAAGGTCATAAGTCCCCGGCTATCCGTCACAAACTCAGATACTTGCCCAATCACCCGCTCCCTCTTGCGGTTCTCCGGTCTCACGGCCTCCGCCTGGGCCTCTCGAATGATGTCCAGCACCGGAGTCATCACTGTCATCCTCATACATATATCCCGAATCGGGGCACTCTCCGCCTTGCGACTCAGGGCATCGGCTACCACGTTAGCCTTGCGCGGGTGATACAGAATCTCACAGTCATAATCTTTTACCACGTCCAACCACCTCCTCTGGCCCATATTCAGGTTGGGCTGATCCATCGGATACTTCAAGCTCTTGTGGTCCGTGTATATAGTACACCGAACCCCGTACAAGTAATGGCGCCAGATCTTGAGGGCGAACACCATTGCCCCCAACTCTAAATCGTGGGTGAGGTACCTCGTCTCATGAGACTTTAGATGCCTCGATGCATATGTTATCACGTGCCCTCTCTGCATAAGCACTGCACCTAACCCGATATAGATGCATCGCAGTAAACCACGAAGTCCTCTATTCCCTCAGGAAGAGCTAACACTGGAGCTTCGCACAATCTTTGGCGAAGAGTCTCAAACGAGATCTGCTGCTCGGGACCCCAAACAAAAGCAACGCCCTTCCGGGTCAACTTGGTGAGAGGAACAACAATCTTGGAGAAATCTCTGATAAACCTCCGGTAGTAGTCGGCCAACCCCAGAAAACTCCTGATCTCGGTGGGGGATCTCGACACCTCCCAACTCATAACCGCCTCAATCTTGGTCGGGTCGACCAAAATCCCCTTCTGATTAACGAGGTGTCCCAAGAACGGACCTCTCGTAACCAGAAATCACACTTGGAGAATTTGGCATAAAACCTCTCCGATCTCAATACTCCGAGGACCTCTCTCAAATGCTCCTCATGCTGTTCTCTAGATCTCGAATATACCAAAATATCGTCGATGAACACGATCACCGAACGATCCAACATAGGCCTGCATAACCGGTTCATGAGATCCATGAACGCTGCTGGTGCATTGGTGAGCCCGGAAGGCATCACCACGAACTCGTAATGCCCGTAACGAGTTCTAAAGCCTGTCTTCTGAATGTCCTCCTCACGAACCCTCATCTGATGATAACCAGACCTCAAATCAATCTTGGAAAACCAAGATGCACCCTGCAACTGATCGAACAGATCGTCGATCCTCGGGAGTGGATAACGGTTCTTGACCGTCAGCTTATTCAACTCCCGGTAATCAATGCACATCCGGTGTGAACCATCCTTTTTCTTGACAAAAAGGATCGGTGCACCCCACGGTGAGCTACTCGGCCGAATAAATCCCTTTCCCAACAACTCCTGGAGCTATGAGAATAACTCCTGCATCTCTGGCGGCGCAAGGCGATAGGGGGCCTTGGCGATAGGTGCTGCTCCCGGAAGCAAATCAATACGAAACTTCACCTGCCTCTCGGGAGGCACACCTGGTAATTCCTCGGGAAAAACGTCCGGAAACTCACTCACTACCGGAACCTCAGCGACAGAGCTCGGTCTCTCCGTAACTTCCCACGTATCCGCCACATACGCTAGAAAACCCATACAACCCTGCTACAAGCTCTGCCTCGCTCGAGCAGTCGAACAAAAAGCTGACCCAGATCGGGTACCCTCGTCGTATACTGTGAGAACTCCCCCAATAGGGTTTCAGATGGTCACCAGCTGACGCTCACAGTCGATCATAGCTCCGAATCGACTCAACCAGTCCATGCCCACAATGACACAGACATCCCCCATCGCGATAGGTACCAAATCAATCGGAAACTCGACTCCAAAAATCTCAAGCACACATCCCCGGATTACATCAGTCGCAAAAACTTCATGCTCATCAGCTATGGAGACTCTCAAAGGTCGACTCAACGCCTCTCGTCAGATACTGATGTGACGGCTAAATGCTAGCGATACAAAGGACCGACTCGAACCCGAGTCAAACAACACCAAAGCAGGTACAGAACTCACAAGAAAAGTACCTAAGCACAACACAATAAGCACCATATATATAAACAAAAGAATAGGCAGAAGATCACATACCAGCCACAACGTCGGGTGCTGCACGGACCTCCTCTGCAGTCAACTGGAAGGCTCTACCGCGAGCCTTCGGTGCCTCGGCCTTTACTGGCCGACTCTCTGTAGCTCGAGCAACAGAAGGCGCAGATCCCTGTGCTGATCCCTGAAGCAACTGCGGGCACTCGGCCTTCCTATGGCCAGTCTGGTTGCAATGAAAGCAAACCAAAAATCCCTTGGGGGCAATCCCTCGCGATATGCCCCTCCTTCCCACACTTGTAGCACACTCCTGCTCTACACATCCCATCATGGCTCTTGCCACACTTCCCACAAGTCCGACCCTTCTGACCTCCCGATCTCGAATCAGCGGTCTTTGCTCGCTTGGCCGCCGGCTGAGACTGTGTCGGCCGCCTATCCTTCCTCTAAGACTCCGCCTCCTCCCTGGCCTGAGTCTCTAGCTCAATCTCCCTCTTCCGAGCATGTGCCTGGAGCTCGAAAAAAGTTCAGTATGTCGAGTTCGCCACGAACTCACGAATGTCTCTCATCAGAATGCTCAGATATCGGCTCATTCGTGCCTGCTCAGTAGACACGTGCTAAGGAAAAAACAACGCCCTCTCATGAAACATCCGTGTGATCACAATCACAGACTCAGTCCCCTGCTTGAGGGACAAGAACTCCTGGGCCAACCGTTCCCTCTCCATCGGGGGAACGTACTCGTCTCGAAACATAGCGGTGAACCTCTCCCAAGTCACCGCGGTAAGCTCTGCAGAAGAAAATTCAGATGTCACAAACTTCCACCAGTCCTTCGCTCCTAAGCGAAGCTGGTTCAGCGCGAACCGTACCCTCAGATGCTCTGGACAAGAACATGTGTAGAAGCATCCCTCGATGTCAGAAATCCACCTCATCGCGGCTATCGGATCCTGAGTCCCATCAAACTCTGGTGGCTTCGTGTTGCTGAACTCCCGGTACAGCAACGAGTCACCCCCCTGTGGCCTAGCAGCAGCAACGGCTGCGGTGGCCGCATCAACAGCAGCATCGGTAAGAGCAGCGTACCGCTCGTCAAATGTCTCGATCAACGTGGTCTTGATAGACCCAAACATCTCTGGTATCTCAGCTCGAATGGCTGCAACCACCTCATCATGAATCATCCTGCGAATCTCATCCTCGCTAACACCGCTGCTCCCTGGGGTGTGGCGCGTACCCACCATGATGTCTTTGAAACACAACACAAAAGAAATCAGAGACTCGCTCGAGCATTCTCGCACTCGATCACTCAACCCTACTTGTTCATTAGTACCCTAAGGATTCTTACTTGGGATGCTTACCGATCCGATGCTTTCAGTAGTACGGGCCCAATACTACCTTCCATAACGCATCCGTATCCACCCCAAGTCCTCCTCCTAGGATCCCAACTCGCAAGTACTGTATACCACTCTGAACACAGCCTACTCTCTAGCAGACTTCTCAAAAGCTACTCTCTGCTACCTAAATGCACTCAAAGCCACTCACAGCAGCAGAAACTCTTAGACAAGGCATCACAAATCAGGCCACTATAGTCCTAAAATATGAATTACCTAGCCTACTTTAGCATGCATAACACATTTCATAATATCATAACACATAACGTAAGGGTATTTTGGGAAATCACCGTTCGGACGCTGGCTGATTGTACACACTGCTCTTTTCCGCTTTTCTGGAAGTCTTTTACTCTTTTTAGAAAAATTGTTTCTTTTTGAAAACTTTTCTCAAATCCTCAGTTTGAGTCCAGATATGCCCGAAGGTGTATCCAAACCCCTCAAACCAAGGATCTGATACCAACTTGTAACGACCAGAAAATTCAAACCAATTTTTTGTTAGATATAGTGTCTAAGTCCATAACTTTATTTGGTATGTACTTGACCCGACCCGGCATGGTCCATTTGGGTTGCATGGCATTGCAATACTTGGATAGACTAAATGAGAGAATAAGGCACTTATGATTATTAATATATTATAAGTTCTAATATATTAATAATAGTATTATTTAATTAGTATTGATCAAGTATTAATCTAGGATTAATTTGGTGATCAAAGTTAGACTAATTAAATATATAGGGTTGATTATGACAATCATCAATTCTTTTATGGTGGATTAATGATCCATGGTTTATGGGTTATGGATGTAACCAAATAGAGCTCCATGGATAGTCCATGGGAGTTACAAATCCATGGGTCATGGGAAATCAAGAGTCATGACAATTAAGGGCATTCATGTGTAAACCCTAATTGTGACAACACTATAAAAGGAACCCTATGGCTAGCAAAAAGTGGACCTAGTGGACATAGTGTTACTAGAGAGGGCATAACCAATTTTGAGTGCTAGAAGTATTCTCTCAAGTTATTCCAAGTCTTGTGGTGTTGTGTGAAGCATTTGAGGCACAACATTTGGGGTGCTAGGCTCACAAAGTCTTGAAGGAATCCAAGCAACAACAAGGTATGTATTTCTACTAGTTTTATGTTTTATGTAATCCCCATGCCATGCTAGTTAGGAAATAACCTTGAAAAAGAAATTTGCATGTATATAGAGAAAACATAGATTCAAGGTTATTAGGGTTGCATGTACACTTAGGAAGTGTTAGAATGCTCAAAACCCATCAGTGGTATCAGAGCCTAGGATTGTTTTCTGTATACTTGATGCAAAACTGCTTAAAAATCGAAAAATTCTGCATTCTGACGACTGGACTCGCCGAGTCCATGGGGAGGACTCGCCGAGTCCATGAACAAATTCATCCTACTCGACGAGTAGAATAATGCACTCAGCGAGTAGGAGCGTGCTGGGCAGTTTTTTCGAGTTTTGTTGCTGGAAATGGATTAAGATCATTATCCCAATCTGTTTTGGACTTGTAAAATCTGTTTTTCAAAATGATAATGATTATGTTAACCCATTTTACATGACTTATATCAATTTTCAAGTATTGTATATGTTTATATGATTTTCTTGAAATTGTTTGATATGAATATTTGTTCTTATGAGTTTTTAGAAGATCATAGAAATTATGTGTAACCTCCATGTGTGTTTAATTCATGATCTTAATGGCAATGATGGTGTCCATAACTTGTCCTCAAGTTATGGATAACCAAAAGTCACTTCTTTAAATTGTAATTAAAGAACTAAAGAGGTTTCATAAAATGAAGAGTCTTCATTTTATGAACCATTAAAACTCATAAGTTACAAATTGAAGAGACTTGGAATAGTTTCAATTCTTGCCCTCAAGTTTTGGAATTTGAAAAGCCTTACACTTTAATTCCAAATTGAACTCTTAGAATTTTTAAAGGTAAAATTCAAGCTTTATGGACTTCATTAAATTAATTAAAGTGTTTAATTAAAAGAGTTAATAATTCCATAAAGACATGGTTTAAGTTTAATTAAATTAAGTATAGTTTAATTAATAGATTAAACCACCAAGTATTTTAAATGTTTAAAATACACCCTTATACTATTATTATAATTTTAATTATATAGATATGTATAAGAATATGTCATTCTTACCGTTAGTAGGCCTCATTCACGAAGTCGGTCTATAAGGGGGGTATAAGGTTGTTGCCTATAAAATGGTGACTTAATGGGTGTCCACTCTCACCCACCGCTTCCTTGATCGGTGGAGGGTCGTTAGCCGAACGGGTAGGATACGACTTTAAATACTCGTTAAAAGTATAATGAATTATAAAGTAACTATACATTATAAATTCCCAATCTTAGTTACTTTAGGAAAATGTGAAATTGGTGCTAGCCCATAAAATTACACTTTGTACCTTACCAAGTCGTTAGTGGAGCGTGTGTGGTTAACCGGCACACTAACATGGACTAGTAAGAGTGGCAAAGGGTAACTTGACTTTATTATAGATCGGTGGAGCGTGTGTGGTTAACCGGCACATCGATTAGGTAATATTGTTGAGGGTACCAAGTCAATTTGTATGGTTATTCACACCTTGTTTGTGATCCTCGGCATCCCAGTCACAAACTTGAGAGGGCACAATCGAGATTCAAACATGCCATTGAAAGTTCAATGTATCTCAAAAGATCTAGGAGTTTCAAATCCAATTAAAAACTTAATTATATTTCGTTTTTATGGTAGGAAATTGGTAAATCGTCATTTACCTACCTTCAACTATTTTATAATTTGGATTACGGCATCCCTCTTCCAGATATAAATAGGTTGTTGGGTCCTAGCCTTAATATTTCATATTGGGTGTTATATTAAGGACTTTAAATCAACTAACTTGAATTTCTCCCATTATAGATGTCTAGTTTAGACAGCTATGGTCTTCCCAAATCTTTAGGAAGAAGCTTTCTAATGAAGATGATATCCCGAATGGCAATCAAGGTGAAAGATCAATCCCTTTGTTATGCATTAGTGGGACTGGAAATCATACTTCACTTCCTCCACCTCCTCCAATAAATCTTCTTATCCCACAAGTTTCAAGACATGATAAGTTCTAAGTCACTCAATCCATATTGGCAAACAAAGTCTATATGTGCTTAGGTCTTGGAGATTAAGTCACATATTGACAAGCCGGGAGAGTCGGGTGTCGAAGTCTCAAGGTAGCTGGCTGTTGACTTGGTCACTCCCTGATAACATATCACGACATGACCCTTAATGATCTTACCTATTTGCTTGATGATGCTGAATCAGCAATGATTTGGAGCATTGGTAAAGCAAAATTTGATTGGAAGATCAACTTCCCACACATCCATGGACATTGACAATGGTAACATTGGAAGTCCAGAAAAACTTTCTCTTCCCAATTGAAAGGGATTGGCCATAGTCAACTCGGTTGACCAAATGGTAAAGAGAAAGGCTAAGTTTGTGATAGTCCCGTGTACCGTTTCCAAAGAGTCCATATGTTTCTGTTGCCAAAGGAAGGGCATTGGTTGCGAAGCTGCCAAATTTACCTAAAAGTCCATAAGGATAGTAAAGTCAAATGTTTGACTCTACTTCAGGTAAAGTCCATTGTCTAACTCTATTAAGTTTCTATTCTGAGATTCTTATTGCATGATGTGACTGGGTCACATGTTGATGTTTTAAGAATCAAAGAAAAGTGAAGAAACTTAAAGGAAGTATATGCTGATTCTGATCGCGAAGAGGGATTTTGATCGCATGGTTCGGTGATCAGAATTTTGAGCTATTACTTAAGAGTTGAGACATATTGCTTAGGAATAGATAACAACAAGGTTTTCATATGGGTTGTAAGGATAAGTTTTCCGCAAAGTTTTAAAATAAAGAAAAGTTTTGATTTTATTTATTTTAAGTATCCTTACAATGGCATTTGTGAAAAATTGTTGATTATATGTTTCCATTAATATCAATATTTGAAAATGGATTTGATTCTTTCATTTGTGGTAGTATCATAATTTACCAAATAAGGAAAGATTCTCATCGCCCAAGTTTCAGTTAGATAGAAACTTGGAATCATGCAACTTGTATTGTATGATGAATGAGAAGTTTTCGTCTTTGGGAAATTAAGACTAATTCCTTGTTCACATGTACATGTGAGTCAAGTGAAGGACTAAAAGATTGGGTACACTTGGTTGTGTGCTGGTCAGGTCCACCACAAAGATAGATAAGATTATTCGTTATGATTTACTAAAGTTTAGTAAATATGGTTATGCTTACGAGTTTAAGTGTAATTCTGAAACATTGGAAAAGTTTCAATGTATGGCAGAATGAATAAGAAGAATCAAATAAGGCAGAAAGATAAAAGTTTCTCCAATCTGAAGAGATGGGAGAGTACTTGTGTATTTTGTTTTATGATTATCTTAGTGATTATGGAACCATATCACAATTGATCCTCTAAGGACACCTTAGTGTGTTTGTTGCCTGAGGAGAGGAATCGTGAATTGTTGAAATGGTTAAATCAAAAGATAATTCATACTTCGTGCCAAAAACAAATCCTGGAGTTATACTCCAAGATTGTAACTTGAGTGACATAGTCTTTAGAAAGTTCACAACACTTGTCAAATGTAGAGTAAGATGTTTCCTATTCTTGTACATTTGAGATTGGTAAGTTGTGATGTTTTGGATAAAACAAAGACCAGCTAAGACCAATAGTGAGAAGTGTTTAACTTGATAAGAATCCGCACTAGATCTTGAATATTTGTTTTGTCAAGGAATGGTTCTTGACAAAGAGAAGTCTTATATGTCAAGAGGATAGTGGGAGTCTAAATGATTCTGAAATAGTTTCAAGAACTAAATCAAGAGTTTTGTTAATCACTAGCCCACGACTTGAGGTTTGTAACCTATCGTGTTGACATATTCTTGTTTCTGTGTCTGTTCCAGTTGAAAGTTGATTATGCTTGTGAGTTCTATGAGTTCTCAATTGTTTGCATAACAACCCGGAAGCAATGGTGGACATTGTGCTACCAGGTGGCAAGAAATTAAGATTGCACAAGTTCAGTCCCTATGAATTTGGAAGTGTCACTAACCTAGTCCTGTGATTATGGTTATGACAAATTCACATGGATAGGAACACATACACCACAAAATCTAAGTGTCATAAGGTTTCTCTTCGATTCATGAAAATGGTGGTGAGGAAACGCTTCCACTAAGAAGATTTTAAGTAGATAGCGGTTGTGATATTTGCATTCTCATATAGTTAGTGGAGCGTGTGTGGTTAATCGGCACACTAACTAGTGAGAATTGCAAAAGGTCTAGACAAACATGTGAGCTATCTAAGGAAATGTGTATGTTTTTGATAAAGTCTTATCAAAGCAATCTAGTATCAGAAATATGAACTTTGGTAAGAAAGTCAATAAAGTATTGATTTCTAGAAGTCCAGTAGATTTCTGAGTACATGTCAAAGCTAGTGGGAGCATAAAGTGTTATGCTGGTAATCATTATGCTAGTGGGAGCATGACGATTATGTTAAATATTGCAGGCTAGCAATGTTAATTATAGAAAACAAAAGTTTCAATTCGCCTTGAAAAAAGTTGTTTTGCTATAATTAAGGGAGAGGATTTTATACTTCACTCCAATTCTACAAGCTTAGATTGAGAATTTAATCTACTTTAGTCAAGAATATATATGAATGTTATGTTGGAATGGTTTAACATAAGGAAATTCTATATATGTTGCGTTCTCAAAATTCGATTATGATTACGGCATCCCTCTTCATAGTTCGAATTATGAAAACATGGCAAATAAAAATTTTTATAGCATAAATCATGTCCCATATGCTTTGGGTATAGGTTTGATTACATGTGCTATAATATTCATCCATTCTAAATTTTCCAAATGCCTAGGGCATTAAGATGGAAAAAGAAATAGAACTGGAAATGACTAAAATGATTAAGCAAAGTTGTCGAGGACAATCTGAGGTTTACCAAAGATTGGTTGCTCATGGAAAATTAGAAGTATAGATTAAGGACCATATTGACATATTTTGAAAAGAGGCAACTCTTGTTCAGAAGTGATGGTCAAAATGGTAATATGGAATTGTCTCCATAGGTGGAAGTTATTCTTTGAATCTGTGTAAGATTAAAGAACTTAATGCTAAGAAGGATGTTCAAAGGAATGTACTTTGAATTTGAGACTTCATTTCCATGGAATTGTTTTCCATTGGAATACTTTGTAATTTCTGTTGCCAAGTCTTTGTGACTTCTGTGCATAGTCATTACAAGGGGATCATTGCATATAAGTTTAGAATCTAACAGATTACAGTAGATGGTAAGAGTTTGGTATTCTTTCATTTACAACGAGGATTGGAATTGTGAAATTAGCATCATTGGAATATTGTCAATTGATCTATTTCACAAAGATAGGACCATATGTAAACATAGTATGCATACTTGGAGTATGGCATAATTGTTGTTTGGAAAAACATAGTGTACATGCTTGGAGCATGGGACAACTAATGTTTTAATTCAAGCATAAAGTTGATTAATCGAAACATAAATAATGAGTAATCAATATGGTGCTTAAATAAAAGGTGTTTTTATTTACACTCAAAGTGTTGGGGCCATATAAGATTAGTATTATTCTTATGTTTCACTTTGCATGTTTTGACTTCCAGAATAATTATGTTATGGTATATATCATATTATTCAAACCATCCACAGTCAGTCATATGTTGGAAGTAGATATGAATCAAGACTGTCATGAATTTGGCTTGTATGATTTGTCTAAAGTGCTTTAGACAATGCAATGGTTGCTACAACATTCATGAGTACTCATAAGGGCTGAGTATTGGATTCAACCCACGCTCACTTGCATCACTTCATGGAATTTATCTCGAGTGATCGTGAGACGGTAATATCATATAAATCTTCAAACGTAGAGATATGAGTTGTTGACTATGAGTTGGTTATTCATTGATTGTACGAAAACGCATTGGTAACTCGATGTTATAAAACGTGCCTTTGTGAATAATTCAACAAGTAGTTAGTACAAGCATATCAGTCAAAGTTTATCTGTTCCTTCTAGAAATAGAAGCGATATCTGGGCCCCTCGATGATTTGGTTTTGACTTATGTACCGGGCCCGGTCAGAACCTAATTGATGTGTTCAATTTAGTTCTATGTCGAAACAAATCAGAGATCGAGAAACAAATGTTGGACAATAAGTAAGACCATGTTCCATGTGTTTGTCCGGCTGATATCATGAGAACAGAGGATTATATGATCACTTATCTTAAATGGCGTATCATCATCATCTCAGTTCCGAGAGACTTTGAAAGAGCTACGATTGCTAGTCGGATTTTGAAGTCATATTTGCAAATATAGTTATTAGACTTATCCAAGTGGGAGACTGTTAGATATAGTGTCTAAGTCCATAACTTTATTTGGTATGTACTTGACCCGACCCGGCATGGTCCATTTGGGTTGCATGGCATTGCAATACTTGGATAGACTAAATGAGAGAATAAGGCACTTATGATTATTAATATATTATAAGTTCTAATATATTAATAATAGTATTATTTAATTAGTATTGATCAAGTATTAATCTAGGATTAATTTGGTGATCAAAGTTAGACTAATTAAATATATAGGGTTGATTATGACAATCATCAATTCTTTTATGGTGGATTAATGATCCATGGTTTATGGGTTATGGATGTAACCAAATAGAGCTCCATGGATAGTCCATGGGAGTTACAAATCCATGGGTCATGGGAAATCAAGAGTCATGACAATTAAGGGCATTCATGTGTAAACCCTAATTGTGACAACACTATAAAAGGAACCCTATGGCTAGCAAAAAGTGGACCTAGTGGACATAGTGTTACTAGAGAGGGCATAACCAATTTTGAGTGCTAGAAGTATTCTCTCAAGTTATTCCAAGTCTTGTGGTGTTGTGTGAAGCATTTGAGGCACAACATTTGGGGTGCTAGGCTCACAAAGTCTTGAAGGAATCCAAGCAACAACAAGGTATGTATTTCTACTAGTTTTATGTTTTATGTAATCCCCATGCCATGCTAGTTAGGAAATAACCTTGAAAAAGAAATTTGCATGTATATAGAGAAAACATAGATTCAAGGTTATTAGGGTTGCATGTACACTTAGAAGTGTTAGAATGCTCAAAACCCATCATTTTTTTCATTTTAATATTCATAAAATATATGTCTCAACATTAAATCTAAAAAAAACATTCCATCAAGTTTTCAAAACAATTGTTCAATTCCAGGATCCACAAATACAACTCCGAATCAAAAGTGTGTGTACAATCACGTCGGTGCCTTCCCGCAATCCTCTGAGGTACCTGAAACACATAACACATAACACGGTAAGCACAAATGCTTAGTGAGCTCCCCAAAATACCACATACGACAATTTAGCCACTCGAGGCTATGACTCGTAAGACCCTCCGGTCTATGTGTCTCAGCGGGACCCTCCAGTCCCGTAGCTCGTTGGACCCTCTGGTCCGGTCTGATAGAGGACCCTCTGGCCTCGTAGTTCGTTGGACCCTCCGGTCCGGTCTAAGTAACAAATCATATAGCATACAATACATATCACACAAACATGCATAACTCAAGCAAGCACATATACCACTCTAGGTAAAGTATAGTGAGAAGACTCACCTCGCAAGATAGCTAGTAAAATCTGGTGCTCGAACTCTTCGATCTAGCCTCCGTCTATCACAAAGATAATATTTCTAATCAATTCACTACTTACATCCTCAACCCTAGGAAATGGGTGGAAGACCATTCTACCCCTTTTTGTCCTCTCTTAATCAGTTTGACCAAACCCTAAGGTCAACTGAAGTCAACTTTAGTCAACAGTCCAATTTTTGACCAGACTCGCCGAGTGCACTAGCGAGACTTGGCGAGTCCATGCGTATCCTCTGAATCCTCCTAATGGCCTCACTCGACTCCTCGAGTTATCCTCCCAACTCGACGGATTACCACTGAGTCACAAATCGCGGGGCAACCCGATCCGACTCGTCGAGTCATCTCCTAGACTCGGCGAGTCGTCTCCATTGCATTACCCATATGATCTCCTGAGGTCAGATCTGAATCTTTAACTTATAGATCTGGCCTTCTAGCACCCAAAAGTCACGTAAAGGTCTGAACTTGAGGCTCATGCATGGTGTATTTTTCTCTATACACCATTATGACTCCATTGAAGCTTCATAGCCTCAAGGCTCTAAAGTTACTCATTCATGGCTACCTACTTTCTGGTTCTCTGGACCTCACATGGTATAAATCTACAAAATAACTCGAAAAAGGGTTTGGATGCACCAAAAACCCCATCCATATGGTGATACAAGCCCTAACTTAACAACCATAGGAAATCTATTCAAGCACAAGGGAAAATAGAGCTTGTACCAGATCTGAAGCTTGAAATGAAGATCAAACTGAACCACCAACTCTCCTCTGAGATCCTTGCAACACCCTTGACCTTCTTCTTCAAAGAAATGACCTCCAATTAGCCTCTTTCCTCTCAAGCTCACAAATAGCTCTAGGGTTTCTCTCAAGGGACGAAGACACTGATGGGAAGGGGCCAAGGAGGCTATAAGTTCCTTTAAATAGGCCCAGCCCGAAAGAATTAGGGTTCCTGTCAACAGCGCTGACTCGGCGAGTCAGCTTGCCGACTCGTCGAGTCCATTCATTTTCCACGTCACCAAGTCGCGATCCTACTCGATGAGTTAAGGCGCCAACTCGTCGAGTCACTCCTCATAACTTCGAAAATAATACTCATTTTATCATACCTGGAAATCCGGATGTTACACCAGGTTTCCCAACCTGACCCACTCAGTTGATCGTATCACAGGTAATTGCATATATGATGATATGTGTATCCGATAAGAGATTCAAGGAGATGTAGACGATTAGTATAAAGAGATGTTGTAAGTCTTCGTTTATGCTTATGTTTCTTGTATTGATGATGACATCCTGAGTTTTTGATAAATCAATGAAAAACATTCCATTGGGAATATTTTATGGGACAAATTCTGCATTTGTAAATTAAAACTCTAATTTTTAAAATAAGCATAAACTGATCTTTTTTGGCCGTGAAAATAGGGAGACTGTTGGATTAAGGTGTCTATGCCAGTAACTAAATTGGTATATTCTTGTAATTATAAGCAAGGTCCTTTTTAGGTTGCCTTCATCACTAAAACTTAGTTAGGATGACATTTGTAGACAAATGAAACTTTATTAGATTATTAAATGATTGATAGACTAATTGAAAATTATGAGGAAATAATTTGTTAATATATTATGTCATTAATATATTGATTAGAAATATAAAATTTGTTTGTTAATTTATATGATTAATAAATTAATGTGAAATCAGTCAAAATTAATCAGGAATTAATTCTAGATTAACTGGAATTAATTAAAGGTCCAAGGGTTTAACTGTAATTATTCATAACTAAGCAGGGAAAGAAAATTCTAGAACCCACATAAGGATGAACATAATTTGGGAGTATTATAGGTTTTTATCTGGATTATTCATAATGCTGATAAGGATACCATATTTAAATGGAATAAAATCTGAATATTTTATTATTCAAATCTAAGGTTTTTATCTGGATTATTCAAATCTAAGGAGGTCTAATTTCGTGCATACTCTTCCTGGGAAGATTCTCTGGCCAAAAATCTCATCCGTCCTTTTTCATATTGTCTTTTAGTTCTAGGGTTTGTGTGTGAGCCATTATAGGCATCATCCTTTTGGTGCTAAGCTTTCCAAGACATACACTACAAAGAGATCGAAGTGATTTGTTTACTACAAATCAAAAGGTATGTAACTCTATACTTGGTAATTTCGAACTACACCATGGTTATGTTATGTTTAGTTGTGACATAGATCTTTTATAAGATGCATGTACCCTACTGATTGTTAATTGTTTTCCGCATTGTACAATTTGTTTTCTATAAAACCCAACACTCGAGTCATTTGAATTTTTTAGAGTTTATTGGAAGTTGGTTGGCTAAATGAGAAATAAAGTTGAAATATTGTTTGTTCCATTTTTATATTTGTGATTTTTTTGTTGATTATAAATCACTCATTTGGTCCCTTTTGGCATCCTAAATTCACATTAGATCATTTTTAGAGCATTTTCAGCTTAAAATGTTAAGTTGGCTCATAGAAGGGTATTTTGGTCTTTTGACGCCTTGTAATGATACTAAGTGAATGATTTAGGAAGTTTCGGAGTTGGAAGTGTCATAGCTAAAGATTAGAAGATATTTGGTGATTACAAGCTTAAGAATTAAAGTGAGTACAGTTACCTTATAACACTTGTCCCTAAATTGAGTATCGTACTTGTGTTTTCCTTTTTTGTGTTATGTTATACATATGTATATTATTTGAAGATATATGTTTCATTTTCTCGTCATGATAGTTTTTTATTCGAGGCCGCCATTTTTAATTAAGGATATGTTTTGAGAAATTAATTTATTTATGGGGTGGGGGTTAAACTTATTCTTAGTAATATGGGTACAATTTCCCTTTTGGTTTTTATTGTGAAATATCGAGAGTACATATCCATTGTTGTTGATTTTGTGTTTTGGAGACTATTTAACATATACTTGATTGCTAGTTCCCCTTACGGGGATTATTTGTGCATCCAAAAATTATATTTTTTTCAGAAATGCTTTTGATTGATATAAGCTAAAATGCTTATTTTGAGAAAATAGATTTTTGGCATCCTACTTGTTGCATACATGCATATCATGCTAGGATAGGTATGACTATGTGGTCTCGGGTACCCAAATGGATTGTTGTTGTTGTTTGTTTGCGAGTAGATTTCTAGATAATTCTCACGTGCACTAGTAAAGGATTGCTACCCCTCGTGTAGCATAGGTTGGATGGCCCCTAGTGCCTTATTTGTGGGTGTAAGGACGATTCAACAATTTCGTTTGTCGTGCATTCTTCACACCCGATCATCATTATTTTGTTTTCGGATGTGAGTACAAAAGTTAGCTTGCGGTCATGAGTTCTTCGCAACCGACGATTGTTGTGAGTTGGACTTTGAGATTGACAGGGGTTGGGTTAGTTGCATGCATTGCATTATCCATTTGGATTGTTGCTTCCTGAATATATATATATATATATATATATATATATATATATATATATATATATATATATATATATATATATATATATATATATATATGTTGGATTAGGTGTCTAAGCCCATAACTATAATTGATATGTACTTGACCCGATAGTAGCATGGTCCATTTCGGGTTGCCTTCACCAAAACAATTTGATAGGATGAATATTTGAGAAAGAGGTTATTTGTGATTTATTAATATATTATAAGAATAATATATTAATTGAGAAATCATATTATTTAATTGGTATTGATCAAGAATTGGTTAGGAATTAATTTAGTGATTGAAAGAGACTGATTAAATTAATAGGGGCTGATTATGTAAATAAGTGAAACATATAATTTGGGCTAATGATCCATGATTAACTAGTAATGGACTAAGCTCATATAAGAGTCCATGAAGTGTTGTTGGATTAAAAGCCTAAGTATATGAATTAGGGTTGAGAAGTGACTCTTGGAATTCTACTGTAATATCCATAAAATTCATGCCCAATTTGAAGTTTTCAAAACATTAAAAATCATTAAGTTATTACAATTCGTTTTCAAAATAGTTCTATATCAGAGTATCCTCGAATTCCAAATCAAAATATGAGGAAGTGTACGATCACGCCTTCGCCTTTCTGCGGTCATCCGCTGCACCTGAAACAATAATCGATAAATGTAAGCTCGAAGGCTTAGTGAGTTACCCCCAAAATACCAACATATACAAACCAAACAATGTAATAACAAACAGTATGCATAATGAGCCTTCGACATGAATGGACTGCCTCGCAGGGCCTACAGCCTATCTGGACCGCTCCCGAGCCTTCGGCATGACTGGACCGCCTCGCAGGGCCTACAGCCTATCCGGACCGCTCGCCGGGCCTTCGGCATGACTGGACCGCCTCATAGGGCCTACAACCTATCCGAACCGCCCCGGGTATGTTGGCCTTCAGCACAAAGTAGGACCGCCTCAACCCAACCCCCAATCAAACAAATATGTGCACATAAATATCATATGCTAGCATTCATAACAGTCAAACCGATCTAACAGATCAAATAGCATAGCAACATCCTATAACCAGGATACAGACCTAACCGGTCACTAACATAACATTATCCTATATACCAGGATACCGACCTACCAGATCACTAAGCATATCACCATCCTAACTACCAGGATGAAAATCAATAAGCATAGCATGCAATAACCCATACACAAATCCGAAAAGGGCCGACCTTGGTGCCGTAGACCCTATGATATAGTGAGGAGAACTCACCTGACGCTGCAGAAGTCCCGCGGATAAAACTCCAGCTGTTGGTCGACAGATTCCCGAACTATCAGCATCAAAAAACACCCAATTAATAATTGGGTTCCAAGCCCAAGGTCCAACTCACGCTTCAAAGGCCCAATAGTCAACCAACGGACCAAAGCCCAACATATGGCCCGATTTTCCAAATTGGGCCCAACCCTTCACATGGGCCTTACCTCAAGCCCAATAATATTCATTAGTCCATAACCCTATTTCTAATTGGCCCACGAAGGCCCAGAACAACCTAATCCAAGACATGGCCCAAACTGAGGCCCGCAAATACGAAGTCCATTTCAATATTGGCCCAAAGATACATCCAGGTCCAACAACCAGCAATTCCAAGCCCAAAACCATTAGGGCCCAAAGGTCTGAAGTCCGCTAAGGCCCACGCCTTCCTGAGAGTGTACGCCCAGTGTACCTCTTCTGTACGCTTAGCGTACTGGGCGAAGGGCTGTACGCGCAACGTACAACATAATACGCCCAACGTACAAGCAACTTATGCATAAAATCCATTAAGTGCTTAATACCTGAAGACTTTACGTCCCAAACTCATATCTAAGTCCCAAATAACATCAAAACCCATAAAGTCACTGACTTGGTGACTTTGCATGCCTCAAACAAGCCCAAAATCCAAAAATGGCATTTTAATTCCATGAAAGGGACCTTAACTCATGCATGAACCCATTAAGACCTTCAAGATGACAACTTTCTGTCTTAGGGACTCAAGTAGTACTAGGGGTGGCAACCCTAAGCCTAAGAATCAGATTTGACCCATAAAGCTTCATCCTTGGGACCAAAAAGGTCCAAAAACTAAACATAAGAGATATAAGGAAATGAACACCAGGTTAAAGACTTTATACCTCAAATGAGAGCCAAAAAATGGTGTAGTTCTAGATCTAAAAGCTCTATCTTCTTCAATGAGTCTTCAAGAATGAACACCTTCTTCAAAAGCACCAAAATACTCCTCTAATGGCCATCCAAGCTCCAAAATCACACAAATGGGGGATAAGGGTCGATTTCTAGGGTTTAGAGGGGTGGAGGCTGAAGATATTAGGGTTAGATTATGAGATAAGTAAGTTAAATATGGTTCAAGACACTAAAATAGGGTTCTGATCTGATTAGCGTACGCCCAACGTACTCCGAAGAACATTCGCGACCATCCTGGTCAGTACGCCCAACATACTCCAAGGTACGCCCCGCGTACTGCCTTCTTCACTAGTACACCCCGCATAATCTTTGTGTACGCCCCGCGTACTCGACTAAGCCTGAAAACCACGAAAGGTGGCGAGAAGCTCTACACATCTATCAACTTATCCTCACCTCAAAACCTCCCGAACGAAAATCCAAAATTCATAAAGAGCTCGAAATGCCACTTTACCGATTTACCCCCTTGGCTCCAAGACACAACCAAACTCTCGGATCACCTAAATTACATTTTCCTCACCTAAATGGGTCTAGATATCCCTTTTTTTCAAAAGCCCTAAACCTTATGATAGCCCATCTTCAAGTCACAATCCCAAATTGGGAAAACGATTCGGAACAAGGCTTTACATCTACACTATAAATGTGTTCCCTTAGCTCTAAAATCGGCACCGATGTATTCCTAGAAGTGGCTAGCCGATTTCGGTGTCTCCTAAACCTCTCTCATATCCCTTTAATTGTTCTTGGTGTTTGTGACTTGTTTGAGGCACCACACTTGAGGTGCTAAGCTCTTATAAGGCTAAGTTCTACAAGCTACTACAAGAGGTAATCATCTAACTAGGTTTTTATGATTCATATATCAAAGTTGCATGCTAGTTAGGCTTAATGCTTTGGAAAAAAGAATATTGCATGTATAATTAGAGAAAACTTAGATCTAAAGCATTAGGGTTGTATGTGTACCATATGGATGATAGAGTACATAAAACCCATATATATATTCGAAAAACTGACAAGTTTTGTACACCTATTTGTTGACCGTACTATCATTTTCGAGTGGTTTGCAACTCGTATGAGTATTATTTGGATTTATATGGTATTGTTTGGATTTTGATTATTGAGAAACTTTTACTTGAGGTACGTCTACCTCATATTGTTTATTCGCTTGTGAAGTTTTTATGGGATTCATCATAAATGACATTGTACTTTGACTCGTATAATGTTTTACCCCTAAGTTGACTTTTGATGTTGATTTTGTTGAATTGTGATGGTACATGTTTGTACATTGGTGTATGAACTACAATGTTCATTCATACAACGTCCATAACATCTAACCCTGAGATTGTACTCACTAGGCTCCCCATAGCCTAACCTACTTATTGATAAATTGTTGCAAGTTAATAGATATTATCAGAAGCCTAGGACACTTATAAGCTTTAGATATCTAGAAGACCTTGGTTTGCATTATTCTCTTAAACCTTTGTTTTGATATTCGTTGTAGCACTCTCACATGAATTGTTGTGTTAAACCACTAAATGTTTTAAAAAATTTTAATTGGGACCGTTATCCGCGTTTGAACTCTGTAAAGTATTTGAATTAAACTTTGGAAATTGTTTTTCCTTAAACTAAAACTCCGAGATTATTTTGAAAGATTTTATTAAAAACTAATTCAAATAGGCCCATGCGAAGGGTGTTACAAAACCACTTTTGGCTGTGTCGCGCTGGACAAACACAACACTTGACTTCGCGACGCAACATTGAACCCTCATATTCAAACCACTCCTCACATTACTTTAAGTTATATTATTCAACATAATTTTATTTTAATTTTTTCAACAACATGTTTATTATTTTAATTATATTATGAAGGGTATTATAAACAATTCAAGTATACTTTGCATAATTTCAAAGCCGTTTTGTAAATTTCATATAAATATTTTTTTTTGTGTTACATTGTCTATAACTAAATATTAATAAATTATAAAGTTAACCACTAAAAATTATGAAATCTATTGAAGCTAATCGAAGAAATAACCATCGCCTTGGAAAATTTTAAAAAATTAACACATTGTTCGCTAAATTAACAATTTTATTTATTGTTATTTCGCAATTATTATGTTTAATGATTTTATATAAACGTCTTTAAAAATCAATTCATCACAATGATCTTTATATTCAATTTATATATGATTAAAGCTAAATAAACTATTGATTTAAAATTATTTTTAACTATTGTATGATAAATTTCAAGAGTATATATTCAATTTATATATGATTGAAACTAAATAAACTATTGATTTAAAATTATTTTTAACTATGGTAAATTTCAGCAAACTAATGGGTCGTTTGATAGTTGATGATTGGGTTAGAACTGACTGAGTTAGAAGCTGACTGGGTTAGAAATGATGACTGAGTCCACATTTGACCGAGTTTATGATGTTTGATTATTTATCTGACTGATTGTGTTGAATGATAAAAATGACCATATTATCCTTGTGTTGTTCTTTATGCTGGATAAAATAATTATAAAAATACAAATTATCACATTAAATCCAAATTAAACATACATCATTTAAAATCCAAATACAAAGTGTAATACAAAATCCAAATATAAATTGTCATACATAATAAAAGAGTACATCATTTAACGTGAACCATTTGAAAGCAACTGATTAACAATCTGGTCACGCAAAGTAGTCATATAGTCAACGACTTCTGAACCCTTTTTTATGCCTTGTATGTTTTGGCCCTCGCTTCCTCCACCTTCCACATTAGGAGTAACCATAGTGTTTTGTTCAAAGTTCGTAAATAAGTCATCTTGAATATTGTATTTCCTTATAAAACTATGGACCGCAACACAAACAATGACTATGTCTCTTTGCACTGGAAAAGGATAAGGAGTCATATGTTCTAAAACTGGAAATCTCGCCTTCAATACACCATAAGCATGTTAAATGATATTTCGAAGCTGTGATGAGCATGATTGAACCTTTCTTCCTTAGTTAAAGCTCTATTTCTTCGAAAATCGGCTAACCAATACCTAGTATTGCGGTAGGGAGCCATAAGTCCACGGGTGTTGGTGTATGCGACATCACAAATGTAATATTTATCTGTAGATGATTGACAAATTTATCATATACATAATATAGATAATAAAACTTATATAAAAACTACAAACCCGGTGGAGGGAATGGAAATCCAGAAGTTGGATTAAATGCAACTTCTTTCAAAACTTTAAAATCATGTGTTATGATCTCCTATCCAACCCTATACAAAGGTGAATCTCATATCAAAACCACAAATTCCTATTACATTTTGATAACATTCATCTTCTCATCTTCCCCTATAGCGCGTTTGTTCATCAACGGGCACAACTGCATGTACAAGTGTTCCATCTAGTGCACCTAATGCTCCAGGAAACATGTTTTTTTAGCCATCTATGTCGTTTCGGGGTATTTCTTGTTGTATTAGAAGATGTTGGTACAATAATTTCTCTTGCAAAACACATCATTGCACTTAGGACCTCGTGAAACATTGATGAGTCGTTTTGTGTGGAGTGGTGAAACCTTTATTTAACGGCTCGAAAACGTTCAATATGTCCTATAACATGTAAAAATATATTCATATTCTCTTCAACGCTTATTGTCCTACTACGTTGCAACCAATTTCTTTGAGTAAAATGATTGCATAATAATACAAATGCATCTTGTGAAAGACGCTTCATATCGTAACATTGTATATGACATCCATGTATCAAATCTTGTGTATACGCATGCCCGGTTTCTTCCAATTCGATAGCTTTTATTATTACAATTCTTTTTTTCCTTTGTCGGACCAACATCAACCAATACCATGAGAGTATAAGGAAACCTAAAAACCCACCTTCCTTATCCATATGTAACATGTTAAATGTTAAATATAAATCACATACATTAATAACATAAACCATAACATAAATTAATAACATAAAAATCCATAACATAAAAATCAATACCATATAACAATCCTAAACATAACACATACAAAACCTAAACATAAAAATCCTAAACATAACACATAACAACCCTACACATAAAAACTATAACATGTACTATAATATAAATCCATAAAGCATAAAGCCAAAAACATCTTAAAGTCATATTAAAGTCAACCAAGTAATCCAAAATTCTTTCCCACACTTGTCACCCACAACTCACAAGTCGAAGACTCGAGGCGTAACCAAATTTTCCTGTTACCAGCATTTTCAGCGAATAATATTAGAGCAGTGATGTATTTCAGATCAGAATTTCCCTACTCCAAGCCTTTCAATTTATCAATACATTCATCCATTTCCTTGTCAAGATTATTTGTTTGCGCGAACGCCTGAGCCGCCTTCATAATTTCCTTGCCAACCTCTCTTATGGCATCATCTAGTGTGTCCTTAGGTGTATTTCGTTTTCCTCTTTTGTTTTTGGACCAACCAAACGAATTTGCACACATACACACACACACACACACATATATATATATATATATATATATATATATATATATATATATATATATACATGTACACAAATACTCACAAATATACACACACATAAAATGAAATCTATCATTTAATAGCAATTTAATATCAACAACAATAAAATAAATAACAACCAAAAAACAAACAAAATCATAGATAGACGGTTGGAATTTAATTATATATGAACCTATATTTGACAAATAAATGACTATGTTTGTGTTCAACATTTATAATAACAACAATATAACATGCATACGTATGTATGTTTTTAAGATGAATATTATATGTGGAGAGAAACAAGGAAGGCAACTGTGTTGAAGGGAAACAAGGAAGGCAATTGTGTTGATGCTGGAAGCTCACATGATCTCACGAATCTTTGTCAACCCACTGATGTTCTTGAAAAGGTACAAAAAGTTAGCCCAAATGTATAACCTTTCACATCAATGACAAAAATGAAAACAATAACAATAAATGCAACTTACAGAGAAGATATAATTACGTTTCGTGTGGGTGCAAATTCGGGTATAGTGACATTGAAAGACGAAGTTGGAAACAGGTTGAAATCGGATGTGGGTACTTCTGATATCAAGTATCTTGATGATGATCATGAATGGGTTCTTATAGTATGTGATGCAGATTTGCAAGAATGCATGGAGTTGTCAATGTAATCAGGGTTCAATATAATCAAGCTTTTAATTCATGATTTGTCGACTAATCATACCATTCAATTACAGAACGTTTAAAGAAGAATTTTGAAAAAGAAAGAAGGAATAAAGGAAAAACATTACCTGTTGATGTTGTTGTTGTTAATCACGTTTGCTCATGCTGTTGCTTTTGATCGCGAATGGACCTGTTGTTGCTTCGTCGAGGGGAGGTTATCGGGGGGAGGGGATGAAATCAGAAGATGTGTCGCAACATAAATAGGGCAACACGATTTTTTTTCCCGGTCCATCAAATAGAAAGCAAGGACCGAGTTTGGTGTTTTTATTGGACTGAGTCCCTACATCTATAATTCCTATCAAACATGCCAATTGGTTTTTTATGGATTCAGTTAGACATCATATCAAACGACCCCAAAGTAAGGTTACAGTTGCAAATATAATATGTACGATTTTAGACAACCGAGTGTGGGCAACGTGGAACCGGCGTTATCTTACGTGGCAAGCGCTTTAACGGCGCCATAATGGGGAACACCGCCCCAGCCCCACGTTATTGCGCGTTACGCCATCAGGCGTTACCCTGGTAACGAGTCATAACGCCAAAACTCACCCCCAATATTTGAACGTTGCATTTTTCTCCCGTTGAAAAACGGTAATATTACCGTTGTTTGAAATGAAAAAAAAAATTACTTCTTAAATTTACTTTAACTATATCAACATATATATATATATATATATATATATATATATATATATATATATATATATCATTTTATTCACTTTAATTCCTCTATTCTATATCTATCTCTATTTCTCTATATCTATCTCTATTTCATTCAAAACAAAATAACCACTATGGATCAAAACCCGAATACCTCTCCTCCGAAGACAAACACATCGACTCCATTAGGTTTTGCGGGATATGAGGGATACATGAACCTTCTAAACTCCCAAAACTCACCACAAATTCCATATTCGAGCAAGTTTTTCAATCCCGCCTCACCCCCAATACAATTCCTTACCTCACCATTTGTGCAACAAAATGCAAACATTCAACAAAACCTTTTTAACACATTCGGTCCCATGCGCCAAACAGTTACACAACCCACACCCACGCAAGAACCCGTTGTCGAGACGCAAACCGGGGGTAGTCAGAGAGCATCGGGAAAAAAAGGGAGACCAAAAAAGAAAGGGAAAGAGGTTGTTGTCGGGACAGATGAAACAGAAGCACCTCCAACATGGTGGACACCGGAGGAAGAGCATGCGTTGGCGGATGATTGGTGTGGTACTTCAAAACAACAAACTATGGGGAACGATATGAAGATAGTTGCTTTTTGGGATGCCGTAATCGTCAAATTCCGCACAATTTTGAACAAGGGTGACACATATCGCAATAATGATATGCTTAGTGGCAAATGGACTCAAATTAGCCGCAAGTGCACCAAATTCAATTCCATATACAACAAACTTTCTTCGCAACGTCAAAGTGGTGCCAATGATTTCGATGTTTTTAGAGCCGCGAGGGAGGAATATCACGTGCAAATGGGGCACGTATTTGAGTATGAAAAAGTATGGGACATAGTGAGGAAAGATCCAAAATGGATAAAAACGCCAACATCATCGGAACAACAATCAAAGAGGTCTCGTGGTTCGGGTTTGGTTGACGTTTCCGACGGACACATGAACATCGACCTCAACGCGGACACCGATGAGATCCCGGACGAGTTTGATGACATCGAGGAAATCTCTCCGCCACGACGACCGATGGGGCGCGACAAAGCCAAGCGCGCGCAACGACATGCGCAGGAGAATGAAAGTCGGCTTCGAGAGCACGACGAAATGAAAAAAAAATTCGACGCCCACACGGAAATCGCAAATAAAAGATATGAATTGCAACGGGAGCATTTGGATTTCCTTCGTAAAGAAGCCGAAGAAGATCGTATATCGAAGGATTTGACAATTCTTACGACAAACGAAACAAATTTACCACCGAGACGAGCTGAAGTGATACGGAGGATGAAGGCAAAGATCGAGAGCAAATACTTGGGCGAAGAATAGTTTGTTGATTTTTTTTTAAAAATTATTAGGATTATCGTGTGTTTTTTTTTTCAATGTTTTTTTTTTGGTTTGTATGGTATTTTTAATTTACTATTTAATGAAATTATGTTTTATTAATTTATATGTTTTTTTATAGATATATGACATAAAAAAAAACGAATTAGAAATATATGAAGTAAATAAAAAAAATAAAACAAATTAGAATAATAGAAATTAAAAACATTAAAAAAAATAAAAAAAGAAATAGAAAATACAATGTGTTATCTCATGTTATTTGGTGTTGCCTATTTCCATATTTGGTGTTATAACACCAAATTGTGACTAGGATGATGAGGTGGACAATTTGGATGTGATAAGATTAAATAACATGTTGTTCATACTCAGTAGTCTTAGCCGTTAGAAAAAACAAACGCCCCCGTCAGCCGCTTAGCTAGAATTGGTTGGAAAAAAAACATCCCCTTTGTATTATTGAATCCAACAAACCTTATACGGATCCGGGTCGGTCTAATTTTCACCCGCAAATTCGAAGTCAAAATGCCCTCCATCTGCGAGGGAAAAGCCCAGACAGAAGGAACAAGGAAGCCAATGGCGAACTTGTCAAGCGTAGTTTACGAACTCCGTGAGCGAATAGTAGCATCATCCTCAACTCCTCCCAACAAATCAGATGACGCCTCTTTAGAGCTCCGATTTCGTGCCGTTATCCCCAATCTACTCCACGCCTACGTCGTCCCGTCTTCTTCCGGTAACCTTTTTGGAGCTTGATTACTCAAAAATAAATGACTAGTTTCTTTGAGAATCATTACCATTTTGTATCTTTAAACTTATAGTTTCTTTGGTAAACGGCTAGTTACTTGATAAAAATAGGAAATAAAAATAGACTTCAGTAACACAAACTATCAAGCACAACAGGTTTTGCCACGTTTTAGTTAATGCGACTGTGATTTAATTTGCATTCTTGCAAATAATGTGATTCTTGTTGATTCTTTATAAACCAAGTGTAAGTACATTAACTGGAAACGCCAATCACTCTATTTCTGAGAAAAGCGAATACCTTATATCCAATAGGGACAACTTTGTTTTGGCACTTTACTAAAATTTATCTTTTGTAGCAATTGTTCGTAAAATAGAGTTAGTTTATGTGCATACTTGTTCCTCAAAATTTCTTTAAGTTTTCCTGTTGCCATTACCCTGCCTTGATTAGCTTGATGTATATTCGTATTTTTTTGTAGTTTCTGTTGTTAGTTATACTAGTGTTTATTTTTGATGCTAAGTCATAAATCTAAGGAAATAAGGTGTGCATTCATATGGCAGAGCCTGAAATTTTCTTATCTTGTTAGGATTGGCAGAAACACATAAAGTTCACATGAAAATTTGATGGAATATGTAATGATAATCTGTTGAATTTGTAGCATCATTCATATGTATATTTATATTTTCTGCTGTCCATGGCATTTAAACACCCTACATTACATGTGAAATGTCAAATCGTCAAGTGATAGATGTGTTTTATTCATTTTCAGTAAACATTATTATTTGTACTGTTGACAGGAGTGTGTTTACTTACTACAGTTGGTGCTAAAGCTATACATTTTGACTGGTCAAACCTAGTACTTTCAATGTTCAAAATTCATAGTTATTCTAAACATAGAGCATGCCAAGCAATTACTTTTGGCTTTTGCATGAGTATCCTCTTTAAGTATTCATTCTTGTTTTTTCATACTTTGCTTTTGCAGCTAACGAGAGGGAGGTGATTGCTGTATTGAAATTATTGACTCATACAGTCAAGTATTTTCCTGGAGTTTTCTTCCATGGAAAGGCCAGCGCAATTTTACCTGTAGTTTTTCGTATATTACCTTTTTTCGCGGAACCCTCATTTTGGTGAGTTATTGGTACTTAACATCAACTTCTAGAAATCCTTTATGATTTCCTCATGCTTTATGAGATGTTGTTATGGAAGCTCTTTTGTTAATCAAAATATCATTATCTCAGTTGTTCTCTGTGCTAATGAAAGTATCATTCTTTTTTTATGCTACGATTATTGTTATTGCTATAATTCTTGTCTTTTTATCCTCATTCAACTTTCATGCTTGTGTTACTTTTCAGCTCACGCCATGGAATAATTTTTGAAACATTAGGATCCCTATTATCCTTGCTCCGTACAGGAGACCGAGATGCATATCGTCAGTTTTTTGAAGATGCCACGGGTGTGGTTGAAGGTAGAAACCACAGACATACAAATTACAAAACTATCATTATTGCTTCATCTGGATGTTACACACTTTCACTAAAGCTGTGTTTGTTACACGAGATTGGACTGGACTGGATAAGCTCTCTAGGGTTGTTTTCAATGGGCATTAACGTCTTTTGCTCAGATGAGTGATTGAGAGTGAGTCTGTCCCATCTTGTTCCTCCATTTTGGGTTGGACAAAAACTGAAATTTTTGTCTCCAAGGGCATCCTTCATGTGTAACAAACACAGCCTGATTGGACAATTGTCCCATGTTCATTGTATTTCATTTGTCTTCTTATTAATCGGTTAGAACTTTTGTGAGGAGTGGTAGTTGGACTGATAAGCAAAGATCATAGCCAGCCATGAAAGTCTGAATCTTTTCTTCATTCAGTAGATCTGCTAGTTTGAACATTTCATGTTTTTTATGTCTGAATAGATCTCCCAGCTATAGCTTCAATAGCCAACAACACAATCAAACAAGATCAGGAAGTGTATCTGAGGTGTTTCTATGAGTCCCTTTCTGGAATGTCCAATGACTCTGCTCTCCTCAGTGAACTCCCAGCATGCATTAAACCAACCGATGGTTTCGGTATTATAATCAACCTCACAGGAGTTGCCAGGTGGCAACCTTTTGCTACTTGGATCATTAAAATTTCTTGTAAATGCTTAACTGAAGGAGCTTTAAATGTGGAAGGGCTTATAAATGTGCCATTTGTTTTGGCTGCCTGTAAGCTACTGTGCTATGGAGATGCTGCTCTGCAAATGGTTAGTTTGACTTTATTTGATGTTCAGTCTACTTTAAACTTGGCTAACCTCAAGATTAATCATTTTCTTTCTGTTCTCATTATACTTTGTACTGTTTTCTAATAAACAAATATCATGAAGGCTTGCTTTGACTTGGTGCGCATCTTGGGAGCGGTAGTAAATGATGAAATCATTCCTAGTGAAAACATGATTCTTTCAATATCGACCATACTGAGTGAAGCCGAGGATGGACTTACTGTGTTCAGGTAATTATATATCTGGCTCAAGCTATTTTGTACTCTACCATTTAGACTGTTTACTTGATTTACATATCATATTATACTCTTGGGATGGGGCGGTATAGGCTAGCTTAGGGGTTGGCAGAAGACTAATCAATCCATTTTGCAGAAATGATATCTGCTATTGCTTACCTTAAAACATTGACTATTCAGCATTTAAATCATTGTTTTATAAGGAAAAGAACAAATCATAGATAATAAGTAGTGAACATAAGTTTGTAGACAAAGGGTTGATGATCAAGTTGTAACATTCACCTAGTTCGGTGAATGAACAAACTAGTGGGCTGTCATTTTCTCAAATATCTATAAAGATGAGATAGCAGGATTTAGCATTTTAACAAAAGTGTCATCATCTTGTTATTAGGAGGCTAAGTAGAAAGATGAATTAGCAGTTAGTTATCCAAAAGCTTTATCTGTAAGGTAGTTGTCCCACATAAATGTTTAGAGTCAACTCATTTAGCCCATTTCACTTCTGAAATTCATTTGTGGGTCCTATCTTCACATCATGGAAATGGTATTGAGAAATGAAGTGAAACGGATCAAATGAGTTAATAACAAGTATATTTTGCAGGGACACATCTTATGATTCTTCCTTGGGTGGATGCCTTGAAGCATTATACTCCAGTTCTGCTGATGATGTTATTAAGCTGACAGCCACTGATATGGTCAGTGTATTTCATCAGTCAATGCAGAAGACTGCAAGTCTGGAGCTCAAGGTGTGCTTAGTAACTCTCTACATCTGATATCATGGTTACTGTTACACAACATTCACTTACATATATGTTGGGTTTAAGTTTAACAGAGTTGGTGACTTAGGTTTCTGTTTAGTTTTTTTACCCATTTTGGATAAACGAATTTTAAAATATATCTGAGAAAATGACAGCATACTCGAGACATGGAAGGAATAATAAATAAACGAGCGCAAAACTGTGAAAAGTCAAGACTTAATTGGGAAAGATGACTTTTTCTATTAAGTTGTTTTTTCTGCATTAAGTAATAAAAACACCCATATATAGCTTTCTGGATCAAGTAAAAAAGAAACAAAACCCTTAGATGTGCAATGCAATATTGATTGATAACTTTTCTCTTTTCTGTTTTCAGGAGGCGTTGTGTGGTGCATATATTCGAATTGCTAAAGTATGCCCCCCTCACATCTGGAAGCCTGAATTACTAATTTATCTCCTTTGTTCTCCAAAACCTTATTATGGGTTGGTTGAATGCTTTCAAGTGGTTGTATCTATTCTTGATCCTAATCTTGTTGGAGGGACAACTAACGGGGAAGATTATTCGGATGCCAGTGGATGTGAACCAGTGAGAGTTGGAGATAAAAGACCACTTCATCTCCCAAATGCTTTGAAGAATAAGCGACAGAAGGTAGATGAATCTGAGAATTTCAAGCCCAGTTTACAAAATGTGAACAAGATTGATTACCCATCTTATGAAGGGAAAAAGGAATATGCTGAATATATAGGTTCCTCACTTCTTTCGCTTATTGAATGCTTGGAACCTCCTGGTGGAAAGGCTAATGTGTTAGAACCAGAAATTTCTTTGACTGCTCTTAGCATGCTCTGCATTGTTTTCAGCAAATACCCTTGGGCAAAATTGTTACTTCGAATTTCTCATCAGATGCTTAATTGGATTCCTTGGATTTCTGAGCAGGTATGGAATTATTTCTTGTAAGCTACAAAACCAGTTGTTGCCATGATCTAAGTGAGGGTTATTTCTTGCAGGCAAACCAAGAAAATTTAGGCGGACTTGATTTATCTATCTATCTTGAAGCACTTCACAGTATACTGCTTAAACATAGTAAGGCCTTTTTTTTTTTTTTTTTTTTTTTTCCATTACATGCTGTCTAGATAAATGATGTTTGAAGAATATTTGAGAAAATGACAGTGCACTTGGGGAAATGGAAGAAAAAAAATGAATGAGGGCAAATTTTGTAATTTAGTTTTTAAATATTTATGATTAGATCACTTCTATGGAGTTCACCTTGACACTCTACCATGATTATAATATCTGAAAATATGCCATATGTTGCTGTAGGATTTCTTCCTGTGAAGGATGAACTTTTCAGAGATAATGGTAATGCTGCAAACCTAATGCAGTCAGTGTTGAAGATTCCATGGAATTATTTTCCTACGGCAGCTGACCCCTGTCTGCCATGGAAGACAAAAAGTTTCTGCCTCCAGATTCTTCCCATGCTGGGATCTTTGTCACAAAGTGTGAGTGATCTAGATGTTTTGGACTTGGGTTTTCAGGATGAAGCGGAAGAAGTTAGAAGTGAAGCCATTATTGCTATGCCATTGATTGGCATGTGCAGATTTGGTACATTGACACCGATTTTTAAGAGACTTGGGTAAGCAAACTTTACATATCTTATGCATTATTAATGATTATGATTTATGACTTATACATATGTGTAACACCCCAAGCCCAAAGTTATAGATTAGCCCAATAACATCATCAACTTAAAACCATGGTGGAAGTTACTGATAACCCACAACTTATGGGCTCACATTTCTCACTTTCTATCCATGTGGGACGGGTTGTTTCACTATGCATTTTCCCACTCATAAGAAACGAACAGAAACAGCAAACACGATTCATGTTCTGTCTAGTCCAGCCATGCATAATAAGCTGGGCCTTAATAACCTCTTTTAAGGTTGTAATATATCACCATTAGCCTCATTATGTAATGCAATTTTTTTTTTCTGTATGAACGAAATAAATATGTCATTCCTCTTCTTCTTTTACTCCCTTTCTTCATCTGGAGTTTATTTACATGTTTTTGGCAGGTTGTTGTCAAAAGAACAGAGTGAAAAGGTTAAGAAATCTATTGCCATTTCCATTGGGTATTTGGCATGTCTATATGGATCTTGTGATGGCATTGCAAGTTCATCCAGAAAAAGTTTGAAATTATTCTTAAAAGGGGAGAATAGTAAATACAGTTGGACGGGCGATAAGCTATTACAAGGATTTTGGTGCTCTATGTGTGACAAAAGCGTCCTTCACAACCATGAAACAGTTTCAATAATATCCAGTCTCCATAATATCGAAAATCTATCACCTAAGTTGGGTTGTGATTACAGAGATCTTCTCCACCTCCTTTTCAGTCTCCTTTATGATGAATCCGAAGAGGTTCAACTTTCCTGTGTGTCGATAATTGGACGGATCCTTGTTCATATGAGTTCAGATATTTTACATGAAAATAAAATGAAGTGGTTGAAATGTATTGATTATCTTTTGCTTCATAAATGGAAGTCTGTGAGAGAAGCATTCAACAGACAGATTAGTTGTTTCCTTGAGCATCGTATATTGACTGATTTGTTTATGGACGGGCAACTTTTTTTGGACAAAATTAGACGTGGTTATGAAGTGGCCAGTGATCCAGAACTGTTTGAAACTCTTCTTGAAGCAACATCAAGTATCATGGTTGCATCAGATATCCATGGTCAACTCTTCTTATCTTCTCTTATGCTATTGCTTGATCAACTTGACAGTAAATATGTTACAGTGAGACTTTCTGCATCGAAATGTATACACAGTTCCTGTTTCTTTCATTTTAAAGGAGGTTTGGAGCAAATTCTTGCTAAATTCGTTCATATACGAAATGAAGTATATAATTATTTATCATTACGGCTTGCAAGATCCCCGAAAATGGTGGAAGAATTTGCAGGAGGTCTTCTTGATGTTAAAGTGGAAGAACTTGTTAAAAAAATGGTGCCGGTTGTTCTTCCGAAGCTTGTGATTGGTCAACAGGATAATAATGATAAAGCGGTGGTTACGTTAAAGGATCTGGCAAATTGTTTGAATATGGATATGGTGCAACTTATAGTCGCCTGGATACCCAAAGTTCTTGCTTTTGCTCTTTATCAAGCTGATGGGCACAAATTAGACTGTGCTTTGCAGTTCTATTGTGATCATACTGGCTCTACCAAGAAAGAGATTTTTGCAGCTGCTTTACCTGCACTTTTGGATGAACTCATCTGCTCAGTGGATGTGGATGTGGATGATTCAGTTGATACCAGCATAAGGTAGATGTCCTCCCATCTGATTCTGATTTGAATTTTGAGTTTAAATTACCTGCAATATAATGTTATTTGATTATTACTATCATGTCAAAGCTAGAAGTTTCAGTCCCCTGAATTTTGAATTTTGTGGTTTACATACAGGTTATCAAGGGTGCCTGAGATGATAAAAGAAATTGCAAAAATCTTGACGGGCAACGAGGATCTTCCAGGATTTTTAAGGAACCATTTTGTTGGTCTTCTTAACAGTATCGACAGGAAGATGCTCCATGCAGGCGATATTTCACTTCAAATTCAAGCAACGAAACGTATAGAAATGCTGATCAACATGATGGGCTCCCAGCTTAACACGTACGTACCAAAACTCATGGTTCTTCTGATGCATGCAATCAATAAGGAACCACTGCAGAGTGATGGTCTTGCTGTCTTGCATTGTTTCATCAAACAATTAACAAAGGTATCCCCTTCCAGCACTAAACATGTCATCTCTCAGGTTTTCGCCTCGCTTATCCCATTAATCGAGAAACATAAAGAACAATCTTCTCCTCATATGATCAAAATCGTGAAAATCTTTGAAGAGCTTGTATTTGAGAATAAGTCCGTCCTAAAGCAACATATCTGTGAGTTTCCACCTCTCCCCAACATTCCCCCCCTTGCAGAAGTAAACAGAGTAATCGAGGAAGTCCGTGGAGTCATGACTTTGAAGGATCAATTGAGAAATATTGTGGACGGATTGAACCATGAAAACATAAATGTTAGATATATGGTCGCTTGTGAGCTAAGTAAGTTGCTAAAATTGAGGAGAGAGGAAGTCACGGTTATGGTCAATGGGGAAGGGGATTCTGATATGGATGTTTTGAGCTCTTTGATTACATCTTTACTTAGAGGGTGTGCAGAAGAATCAAGAACTGTAGTTGGACAACGGTTGAAGTTGGTTTGTGCTGATTGTCTCGGATTGCTGGGCGCCGTGGACCCCGCCAAGGTGAAAGGGTTTTCAAATCAACGGTTTAAAATCGCATGTTCGGATGACGATTTGATTTTCGAGTTGATCCACAAGCATTTGGCCCGGGCTTTTCGAGCAGCACCGGATACCACAATTCAGGACTCGGCTGCTCTGGCTATACAGGAGCTATTGAAGATTGCTGGTTGTGAGGCGTCTCTTGATGAGAATGTTTCCGTTTCAAATGGAAATGTGTCTGGAAGGGGTCAGAGATTATGGGGTAGATTTTCTAATTATGTTAAAGAGATAATAGCTCCTTGCTTAACCTCAAGGTTTCAGCTTCCAAATGTGTCTGATTCTGCATCTTCTGGTCCGATTTATCAACCCTCTTTGTCGTTTCGGAGATGGATCTCCAACTGGGTGAAAAAACTTACTGTTCATGCCACCGGATCACGTGCAATGATCTTTAACGCGTGTCGAGGTATTGTACGCCACGAAGTGCAGACAGCAACTTATCTGCTACCATACTTGGTGCTAAATGCTGTCTTACATGGTACCCAGGAAGCCCGCCATGGCATAACAGAAGAAATTCTTTCGGTTCTTAATGCAGCTGCTTCAGAAAGCAGCACGATTCCTGTTCCGGGGATCAGTTCTGGTCAAAGTGAAGTTTGTATTCAAGCTGTTTTTAATCTCCTGGATAATCTTGGACAATGGGTTGATGATATCGAACAAGAGCTTGCTCTATCTCAGTCTTTAAAGTCGTCCGTTTCAAAGCAAAAGTTGAAGGATCATACTATGACTGCAACTGCAAGTTATTCATTGGATCTGGACCAGTTGTCTCAGTGTAAAAACGTTTCGGAGCTTTTGTCTGCAATTCCAAAAGTAACCCTGGCTAAGGCCTCGTTTAGGTGTCAGGCTTATGCTCGGTCTTTGTTGTACTTTGAGTGTCATGTTCGCGAGAAGTCCGGGTCGTTCAACCCGTCGGCTGAGAAGAGCGGTGTTTTCGAGGATGAAGATGTGTCATTTCTGATGGAGATTTATAGTGGTTTGGATGAACCGGATGGTTTGTCTGGTTTAGCATCTTTACGTAAATCAAAAAGCTTCCAAGATCAGCTTTTAATAAATAAAAAAGCCGGAAACTGGGCTGAAGTTTTGACTTCCTGCGAACAGGCTTTGCAGATGGAACCCACTTCCGTTCAGAGGCATTCAGATGTTCTGAATTGTTTGATTAACATGTGCCATCTCCAGGCAGTGGTTACTCATGTTGATGGGTTGATATGCAGGATTCCTCAATACAAAAAAACATGGTGTATGCAAGGAGTTCAGGCTGCTTGGAGGCTTGGTAGATGGGATTTGACCGATGAGTACTTAGATGGAGCTGAAGAAGAAGGTTTACTTTGTAGCAGCTCAGAGAGCAACGCTTCCTTTGACATGGATGTTGCAAAGATCCTTCGAGCAATGAGAATGAAAGATCAGTTTTCGGTTGGTGAGAAAATCGCATTGTCAAAACAAGCTCTGATAGCTCCATTAGCTGCTGCTGGCATGGATTCATACACCCGAGCATACCCGTTTGTTGTAAAGCTTCACGTGTTGCAGGAGCTCGAGGATTTCCATTCCATCCTTAATGGTGAATCTTTCTTGGAAAAGTCGTGTGTCAGTGAACCAGAGTTTGTAAAAGTGACCGAAAACTGGGAAAACCGACTCAGGCTGACCCAACCGTCTCTCTGGACACGCGAACCGCTATTGGCTTTCCGGCGACTGGTTTTCGGTGCTAGCGGTCTTGGTGGCCAAGTGGGAAACTTCTGGATACAATATGCAAAGCTGTGTCGTTCGGCTGGTCACTACGAGACGGCTAATCGAGCCATTTTGGAAGCCAAGGCATCGGGTGCGGCTAATGTCCACATGGAAAAGGCTAAGCTTTTGTGGAGCACCAGGCGATCCGATGGTGCTATTGCAGAGTTGCAACAGTCGCTTATGAACATGCCTGTTGAAGTCATTGGGTCGGCTGCAATGTCTTCCATCACCAGCCTTTCCTTGGTCCCTCTCAACCAACCGTCTTTACCTTGCAATACTCAAGCATCAAATGAGAATCGTGATGTTGCCAAAACTCTTTTGCTGTATTCCAGGTGGATTCATTATACGGGACTGAAGCAGAAGGAAGATGTGATTGGTCTTTTCTCAAGGGTGAGGGAACTGCAGCCCAAGTGGGAGAAAGGGTATTTTTATGCCGCGAAATATTGTGATGAGGTGCTTGTTGATGCAAGGAAACGACAAGAAGACAATTCCGATGTGGGTCAACGGATGGTTTCTTCGAGTTCCACAACTTCAAATTCCGAGAAGCCTTGGTGGTATTTTCTTCCTGATGTCCTGTTATTTTATGCCAAGGGTCTTCATAGAGGCCATAAGAATCTATTTCAAGCTCTTCCAAGGTTGTTGACACTATGGTTTGAGTTTGGTAGCATTTATCAGAGGAAAGGTACTTCATCCAATAAAGATATGAAATTAGTTCATGGGAAGGTACTTTCTTTCTTTTTGGTATCATCATTTTCAGTAATTATGTGATAAAAGTAACAAGTGGATCCTTGTTCTCTTCTCCATTGGCAGGTGATGGGCATTATGCGCGGGTGTTTAAAGGATCTGCCTACATATCAATGGCTGACAGTTCTGCCTCAACTGGTTTCCAGAATCTGCCACCAAAATGAAGAAATAGTGAGAGTGGTGAAACACATCATCACCTCTGTTCTCCGGCAATACACACAACAAGCCCTTTGGGTCATGGCGGCTGTTTCAAAATCAACAGTTTCTTCAAGGCGGGAAGCAGCTGCAGAGATTCTAAACAACGCACGAAAAGGATTCCATTCCAACTCTTTGTTTGCTCAGTTTGCCAGTCTAATTGATCATTTAATCAGGCTTTGTTTTCATGCAAGTCAGTCCAAGTCAGCAACAATCAACATTTCTACCGAGTTTAGTGCCCTGAAAAGGATGATGCCTTTGGAAATCATAATGCCTACTCAAGGAGCAATTAATGTTAGTCTTCCCACTTATGATGCAAGTACGACAGGCTTCTTTTCTGCTACAGATCTTCCCACTATAACAGGAATAGCAGATGAAGCTGAGGTCCTTTCATCACTTCAACGACCAAAAAAGGTAAGGTAAAGCTATACATGTAACATTAAATATCTCTATGCTTCAAATTGCAACATTTATTGTTCTTTGTACAGATTATTCTAGTGGGCAGTGATGGAATGAAACGCCCATTCCTGTGCAAACCGAAAGACGACCTTAGGAAAGATGCACGTATGATGGAGTTCAATGCAATGATAAACCGTTTATTGTCCAAGTGTCCAGAAAGCCGCAGAAGGAAGCTGTATGTGCGTACATTTGCTGTGGTTCCATTAACAGAGGATTGTGGGATGGTAGAATGGGTGCCCCACACGCGTGGGCTTCGACATATTCTCCAAGACATATATATAAGCTCAGGGAAGTTTGATCGGCTGAAAACAAACCCTCAAATTAAGCGTATTTACGATCAATGCCAAGCTGGTAAAATAGGTGAAGATGAGATGCTGAAGAACAGAATACTTCCCATGTTCCCTCCAGCTTTCCACAAGTGGTTTTTGAACACTTTTTCTGAACCAGCAGCTTGGTTTAGGGCCCGTGTTGCTTATGCACACACTACTGCTGTTTGGTCAATGGTTGGGCATATAGTCGGTCTTGGAGATCGTCATGGAGAAAACATTCTTTTTGATTCAACCACGGGTGACTGTGTTCATGTAGATTTCAGTTGCTTATTTGACAGAGGTTTACTGCTCGAGAAGCCCGAACTTGTACCTTTCAGGTTAACCCAGGTCAGAACACATCTTTTTTAGCTCTTGATACATTTTTTTATTGACTTATTTCGGAAAGTAACCTTATTGTGTTTGCAGAATATGATTGACGGGTTGGGGATTACAGGGTATGAAGGCACCTTCTTGAAGGTTTGTGAGATTACACTTTCAGTACTACGGGAACACAGAGAAACATTGATGAGTGTTCTCGAGACTTTCATCCATGATCCTCTTGTCGAGTGGACTAAAACTCATAAGTCTAGTGGAGTAGAAGTTCAGAACCCTCATGCACAGGTTGCTTTCATCTTCCTTGTTTCTTTCTGTTATAAATAAAACCAGTTTTGCTTTTGCTTTTGCTTTTGCTTAAAATAAAAAAAAGGGTTACACTTATTATATATAGCAAAGCAATGTCATCCAGAATTTTCAAACTTTAATGCTCTAATAAGAAAAAGAATTGAAAGTAGAAAGCTATAATTGGGAAGACTTTTTAAAGTGCGACCATTTTAATATGAAAAAAAGTTGGAAGTAGAATGCTATGGTGTGATAGAAAGAAGAAATGAAAGTAGATTGGTATTATTTGTGATTTCAGCGGGCGATAAGCAATATCGAAGCACGTTTGCAAGGAATTGTTGTTGGTGTGGGAGCAGCACCATCTTTGCCTCTGGCTGTAGAAGGACAGGCTCGTCGCTTAATTGCTGAAGCAGTTTCACACAAAAACCTTGGAAAAATGTATATCTGGTGGATGCCTTGGTTTTAATAATATTCACTATCTTCTGGAAACTTGAACATAGATACATATCAATTATCAAAGCTCAATCATCAATGCTATTTGCTCTGCTGTGGATCCTGTCCTGGTATGGCTACTATTAATACTCAAGGGATAAATGCAGAAAATGGCAATGCACTTTTGTTTATTTGTTTGTTATAGCATCCTACTTTAGAAAGGGTTTGAAGTTACAATGCTATAATTGGGTAGAGTTTTCAATGTACAAAGTCTTAACTAGAAAAAACTTGAAAAACAAAATGTTGTAATAGAAAGAAATGAAGATAAGATGCTAAAATAAAGTATCATGTATGTAAAAAAAATGATGTTTGACAAGCATTTACATATTTGAACAAAACCGGTGCATAGAATTCTGTAAATGTGTTCGACTACCATTACTTGTGAATGGTTATATGCTTGTTTATGCGGTAACGTTTTACTTTTTTACAAATTTATGCAACAAACTGGTTTTATATATGAAATATGCAATCTCGTTTTATTGTAGACCAAAATATGCAACATTATAGCTGAGAATCAGTTACATCATGATGTGGCACCAATTAAATGCTTATTTATGCAAACAAAGTTTCCTTCTTGTACCAATTTATGCAACACGTTTAACTATTTCTCATTTTGTTAAACATGTTACATGTAAAATGCTGCATATTTTCTAAATGTGTTCGACTACTATTTACAATTTTGGAAAGGGGTAAATGTTTGTTTATGCAAATAAAGTCTTACGTTTTTGTTAACTTATGCGACAAGGTGGTTCTTAGACGGAGTACACTATACCATGTTTCATTCTAGGAGCAAAATATGCGACATTGTAAATCGGTCGGTTACCTTATGATGTGGAACCCATTAAATGTTTGTTTATGCAACAATATTTCAATTGTTATCAATTCATGCAACTGACACAAAATATGTTAACCATGTTCTATGCATTTAAACATGTTACATGTAAAATGTTGCATATTTTATTCTTTTATGCTACAATGACACGTTGCATTTATTTTTTGTCTAAAAACCACTTTGCTGCATTAAATGGAAGAAAGATGAAATGTGTTGTATAAAGAATATTTGTAACTTTTTGGAAAAACAAAACCGTGCATACAATTTTGTAAAAGCTAGTTATAAATGGTCAATACGGTTTTGATATTTTCATGGTCTATAAAACTGGTTTACAAAGAAAAAGTATATGGTTTCACTATTTTTAACTTTAATTTGAGGTTGATGTCTTATGCCCAATGAAATCGGTTGTCTCAAGATTTTGTACACGTTTAATGCTTATTTGTGCAATGTGTTTCATTTTTAACCAATCTATGCAACAACGTTTTACTTTTTTTGTCCTGAAATTAAACATAGTTGCATAGTTAGTCCAAAATATCATTTTGTTGCATACATTTAGAAAAATGAAACATCGACATATAACCCTTTTGGAAAAACAAAAGCTCTATTTATTGCAATAATTCATATCTTCTTGGTTACCCACCATCAATACTATTTCTTGTTTTTGTTTGCAGAAACTCATTACATAATCGGTCCATATGGCAAAAAACATTACAGAAATGCTCTATATGCAGAAATTGATTACAGAAATGGTCTCCCATGGGAGAAATACATTACATAAACAGCCCCTATGACATAATATCTTTACAAAATGGTCCATATGACAGAAATAGATGACAAATGCAGTCCTTATAGCAGAAAATGTTTATATATATGGTCCTTGTTGGAGAAATACATTACAGAAACAATCCATGTGGCATATAATTAATTAAAAACATGGTCCATATATATATATATATATATATATATATATATATATATATATATATATATAATCAATATTTAAATGGTTTTTCTCATGCAAATTCTACCGAACAACAAAATTAAAAAATTAAACAATCCATGCAGAAAGCATTAAAGTACTAAAATGTAATGAAACTCATAACAAAAACTCATGATCTTTTGTGTTCTTTCCTCTTGCTAGAGGATGCTTCATCAAAACCTTGAGACGCGGGATTTTTGCAAGTCCTTTGATGGTGTCCGTACATACCACAACGCGGACATCTGTGTCTTTTTTTTGGCTCGTCATGTGGTATAATTCTGTTCTTTTTAGGTCGTCCAGGTGGTCGTTTTATAATAGGAGGGTATATCTTTTCGACTGTCTCTATATTTACCCATTGATCTTTTCCAGGCATCGGACCAATTTCTAAAGCATATGCTTCTTTAAACTTGTCGACTGTGAAATATGTATCAACATATTTGTCCCAATTAGGGTCCCTTGTGAAAGCAATAAAAGCAGCTGCATGCACACACGGAAGGCCTGTAACTTGCCATTTTCGACAACTACACTTTTTCTCATCCAATACAACATCCCAACGATATCCTTTGTACTTCACTTCTGCTTTATTATCACTGCTTCTACAAACTTGATATTCACCCAAGTTCTACATGAGAAAATAAAAAAAGAACAAACTAATATCAGGAAAAATATATATGTTTAATGCAAAAACAATTATGTATATATATAGTTCCTTAACTTGCTTTAGTGATTGTTTTGAGATACTTCTTTGCTTTTGGAACTAGTGGTCCTTTCCATTTTTGCACCTTACTTCTTTTCTTGTCAAATCGTTCCATAAGTTTTTCTCTAATTGCGTCAAAAGGAGATCAAGCACCGGTTTATAACGTATGTCACCTACCCAAGAGTTAAAAGTTTCTGAAATGTTGTTGGTAATGTAATCACACTTGGCAAGTGTGCCAAACTTACTTCTACTCCATATCTTTTTATGGTTCTCATTCAAATATGAAATTGCATATGCACATTTAGTAGCAGTTTCATTTAACAATCTATCATGCTTACTAAGAGAGTAGGTATTTGCAGCCTCCCATAGCTTGCTCATGAAAAGTCACCTCGAAAATGTTTCTTGAAGTTGCTACATAAATGTCTTATGCATTCTCGATGCTCAATATTAGGATAAACCTGTGTAATAGCTAATTCCGAGCCTTTTTGCATGTCAGAGGAGATAACAAGACCATTTGGTGTACCAATCGCTTTTTTTAGTGACGTGAGAAACCAAGTCCATGATTTTGTATTCTCTTCCTCAAGCACACCATAGGCTACTGGAAACATACCATTGTTACCGTCGATACTTGTGGCAACGGCTAACACACCATTAAATTTCCCTTTCAAATGACAAGCATCACGCCCAATGTAAGGACGACAACCAGCAAGAAACCCCTTAGAACATGTTGTTAATGATATAAAAAAGCGTAGGAAATGTTTCTTTTCACCAACTGTCTGTAAATCAATCTCCACCACACTTCCTGGGTTTCTTTTTTCAAGTTCTTGTTTGAAATCATATATATTTACATAAGAGTCATCCCACTTTCCATACATATCGGTATAAGCTTGTTCTCTTCCTCTAAAGACTCTCATATATGGTACTTCAACATTGTAGGTATGCATAAGCCACTTTTTTAGGTCGGCAGGAGAGACATCGCCTTCAGATTTCAACTTGTCGGTAACAACATCAACAATCCATCCTTGAGTGGCATGTTTGTTACCACTCTTGTTGCTTCGAGTACAAGAATGAGTTTCTATAAATTTCTTTACCTACAAAATTGAAAAAAAAACATATAATTATGTTAACATAATAACAATGTCGACAAATGTAGTATTTCTCAAATTTTATACTTACTTCAAAAGTAACCCCATCTTGTGTAAGAGAAGCATGAATTCTCCACTTGCACTTTTTATCTCCACAACATGCTGTAAGTCTTGCCAAATCACTTTTCTCAATGACATACTCAAATTCGTTTGTTAGTGCATAATGGTTTAATGCTCTTCTAAAAGCAATTACACTTGGGAATTTAGAATTCACTTTCATAAATGGATTCATCGTACTATATGCATAAGTTTCGCTATAATTTAGAAGCTCATATTCGTTATCGGAACTATGAAGACTATGATAGCTTTCTTGACTTGGACAAACTGAGTCTGTTTCATTTTCATCATCAGATTCATCAATAACTTTATCTTGACAACTTAACGGTTTAGGGTTATACCTTAATTTTTCAGTTGTCGCATAAATTGTCACTTCTTTCTCATCATTATACATGTTTAACATCACCATGAAACTCTTATCATTATCAAGTTCAATAAAGCATTGCTCTTTTGTATATTTGTCAACAAATACTATTGACAAAACAATATCGCTTTGTGATGGATAGTGTTTTTTCACCTCTTCAACTAGATGATTTAAGCCGTATGAAAATGTGTCTATATAGAGACATTTTGTAGATCCAAAGCAATACACGTGCCTACATGAGTTCCTAGCTAATCGACAAAAGCCTCTATATTTCAATTTGAACTTGAATTCCGATATTACTTGTCTGATAACCACAATGAAAAAAAAACAGTTAATAAAATTGAAGGGAAACATAAAGTATCATTCATTGTTGATAAAAACTTACTCAATTATGGGCGAGTGAGCACTTATGTCCCATCTCGGTGCATCAACCTCGTTATCCATCAAAGAGGAGGATAATAAACTGTCTATTGCAAACCAAGCATAATTGAATGCAAAACCAAAAATTAATCGAATGCAAAAAGTTAATCAAAAACCAAAATTAATCGAATGAAGAACAAGATTAACCTGTTGTGATGAAATAACGTGATTTATTGCTATGTCCATTTATTAATAATCTGGAAAGGGTAATTTAGTACAATCACCTTTTATTTTGATTTTTAAATATATTTTTTGGTATTAAATTGATTAATACCTCATTAAATTATAAGATTGGATATAAATGTGATTTTAATAGGTTAAAAATGATATATACGTAATTATAAACTTTGAAAGGATATAGACGTAATTCTTAATGTTTGCAAGGACATATGTGAAAATTTCCCTAATAATTATGGTATTAAGATCCTATGCAATCTCTATTTAGAGAAATTAAATATCCTTTTACTTTTTGTTAAATGTCATTAAATTTAACTTAAATTTAATTGAAATGTTAAATTTATACACTTGTCGTTATATTAAATAAGTAGGAACAAAATGTAAGAAGATATATAATTTCTCCTTGAAGGATAATGCAACGGAGCTTTAAGTTGAGATGAAAAAGAGTCATAGTAGTTTGAGACAAATGAACGGAATTTTGGGCTGATTTTCATTACAGACCCAAAGTCTCTTTGTTCCTTCCCGCCAAGTCGCCAACCTCCACAAAACCCTAGCTAGCCTCATTTATCTCTTAAACCCCTTACCCCCATTTCTCAGTTACAGACTTATTTCATAAAAAAAAAATTCCTCTCTAATGGAATCCCAAACCGTAAAATCGAACATAGTTCTGATCCTAGATTACGGTTCCCAGTACACCCACCTCATTACTCGTCGAATCCGGAGCCTATCCATCTTCTCCCTCTGCATTTCCGGCACTTCCTCACTCAAATCCATCACCGATTTAAACCCATCTGTAATAATCCTCTCAGGTGGCCCTCATTCGGTCCACTCCCCCGATGCACCTTCTTTCCCAGATGGATTTGTGGAATATGTTGAAAAAAACGGTGTTTTTGTATTGGGGATTTGCTATGGTTTGCAGTTGATTGTACAGAAATTGGGTGGTGAGGTTGCCATTGGAGAGAAGCAGGAGTATGGTAGAATGGTGATTGAGGTTGTAAAAGATTGTGGCGGGTTGTTCGGGGGTAAGAAGATTGGTGATAAACAGGTCGTTTGGATGAGCCATGGCGATGAGGCTGTGAAGCTGCCTAATGGATTCGAGGTGGTTGCGAGGAGCGAGCAAGGAGCGGTGGCGGCGATGGAGAATCCCAACAAGAGGTTTTATGGTCTCCAGTACCATCCAGAGGTAAATTAAGTTGGATTTGGGTTGATTAAAGGATAAAATAAAATAATCTGCATGTCAAATCACTTCTTATTTTTGTCGATTTCTTAAGTATTATACCAAGACTACTTTTTCAATCTTATGAAGGTAACACATTCACCAGAGGGAATGGAAACATTGCGACATTTTCTTCTCAATATTTGTGGAGTTGAAGCTGGTTGGAAAATGAAAGATGTAATGGAGGAAGAAATAAAAGTGATAAGAAGTATGGTCGGGCCTCAAGATCATGTTATATGTGCATTATCCGGAGGTGTAGATTCAACTGTTGCAGCCACTCTTGTCCACAAAGCAATTGGCGACAGGCTGCACTGTGTTTTTGTTGATAACGGTTTGCTAAGGTCAGATTTTGATCTTCCCTCACGTTTATTCTTCATCAAGATTCATATCCCTTTGTCAAATTGTTGAATATGTTTGTTTTATAGATACAAGGAACAAGAACGTGTGATGGAAACATTTGAAAGAGATCTTCATCTACCTGTTACCTGTGTTGATGCATCTGTGCAATTTCTCAGTGAGTTGAAAGGTGTTACTGATCCTGAGAAGAAGAGGAAAATCATCGGGAAGGAATTCATTGCAATCTTTGATGCTTTTGCTAATGGTTTACAGAAAAAATTTGGAAGGAAACCTACTTACTTGGTTCAAGGAACTTTGTATCCAGATGTAATTGAATCTTGCCCACCTCCGGGAAGTGGAAGGACCCACTCCCACACAATTAAGAGCCATCATAATGTTGGTGGGCTCCCTAAAGATATGAAGTTAAAGCTCATTGAACCACTTAAGCTTCTATTTAAGGACGAGGTTGAGTTTTCTTATTTATCTACTTGTGTTTTCAAGCATACATCTTTTGAATAGATAAACAACTATCTAACAGAGACTTTCCCATTAAGTTTAAACTATTTACAAATTTGCCCTTGATTTGTCTTGAAGGTTCGTGAATTGGGTAAGATTTTGGATGTCCCGGTGTCGTTTTTGAAGCGCCACCCATTTCCGGGGCCAGGGCTTGCTGTGAGGATTCCTGGTGATGTCACTCAAGGAAATGCATTGGATATTCTTCGCCAAGTAAGATTCAAACAAGTCAATCAAATGATAACATAAAAGATCCTTAAATCTGATCTCTCTTTTGGCATAAAAATCCAGGTGGATGAAATCTTTATCCAAGCAATTAAAGATGCTGGGATTTATGATGAAATATGGCAAGCATTTGCTGTGTTTTTGCCTGTAAAAACAACTGGTGTTCAAGGAGATCAAAGAACTCATTCTAATGCAGTTGCACTTAGAGCTGTTACAAGTCAAGATGGCATGACAGCAGACTGGTGAGCAAGCAACCGTTTTTAATACAAATTCATTCATTCCCTTATTATAAATTGGGTATTTTAGACATTTAACACACGGATAAGCATTTTCTCGAAAAGCTTCTGTTTATTATTTCATATGTTTGAAACTTCAGGTATTACTTTGAGCATAAGTTCCTAGATGATGTTTCAAGAAAGATTTGCAACAGCGTTCGTGGTGTCAACCGAGTTTGTCTAGACATTACATCCAAGCCTCCATCCACAATTGAATGGGAATGAGAATGAGAATGAATCAATCTTTCAACAATTCCTAGACTTGTTTATGTTTATGCAGCAAGCATCTAGATTCTTGTTATAGGTAATGAATTTTCAATTTTGTATTGGGTACAAGTCATATTTCATCCAATAAAATGATGGTATGCTGTGTTATTCTTTTGCCATATCAACCTATCTTAGAATTATTTGGTCTGATCACTTACTTGTCTTAACCCATATATTTTTTTTTGGGCTTTGGTTTGTAAGATATTTCGGTTGTCAATATCAAAGTGGAAAATGTTGGATTTGGATGTATTTGGATGATTTGAAAGCACTAATACAACACTTGTTAATGTCATCACCATAAATAAATGGGAAAATACCGGCAATAGTAAAAAAATGAGGGGTATTTTTAAAATTTAGACATGAAAATGGACATTTCCAGGTATAGATATGCATTCCGCGGAGGTAGCTCCGCGGAATGGCAAAATCGTAAATAAATCAGTGTATTTAAAAAAAAAAAAAAAAAACTCAAGATCTATTCCGCGGAGCTACAGTAGATTCCGCGGAGGTAGCTCCGAGGAATGAATCTTCAGAATTTTTTTTTTCACATCGATTCTTCGGGGTTTATATTAATTCCCCAACTAATTATTTTCAAGAAAAGATTATGATAATATGCTAATCATTTCTTGAAAAAATAATTAGTTGGGGAATGAATATAACCCCCGAAGAATCAATGTGGAAAAAAAAAAAATTCTGAAGATCCATTCCTCGGAGCTACCTCCGCGGAATGGATCTTGAGTTTTTTTTTTTTTTTTTTTTTTTTTAAATACACTGATTTATTTATGATTTTGCCATTCCGCGGAGCTACCTCCGCGGAATCCATGTCTATACCCGAAAATCCAATTTTTTGTGTCTATATTTTGAAAATACCCCCATTTTTTTACTATTACCGGTATTTTTCATATATATATATATATATATATATATATATATATATATATATATATATATATATATATATTCTTATAAATGAATAAGTTTGTTTTCCTATTGACAAATGTCATACTATTAGAACTTCTTATTAATATTATGTCAACTATTATGCTATTTGTCAACATATTAATTATCAATTTTAAATTTTAAATTTTTTCCACTCTAATTATATTAAATTATAATTGATTCTCCATTTTAAATTTTTTCACTTTAATATATTAAATTAATAACATTAAATTAAAAAATAAAATAAAATTAATACAAATTATAAGGTGATATAACTTCACGTATTTATTTAAATCAACGATTATAATTTTATATAACTAAAAAAAATCTCTTAAGTAGTAATTTATTTAAAATAATTGGTTAATAATTTTGATTTTTTAATATGAAAGTTTAATTAATTTTATAACCGTGGTTCGCATAGATAAGTACAGATGTATAATATATGTATGCATGTCATTGTGCACACAACTAATGGTATATAACGTTTGTGTAGTAGTACAAATACCAAAACACTTGTTAATGTACAAAAATAATATTTATATATATAGACTCTCACTCACGTATATGTAATATGTGTACTAGAAACTTGAACAACTCCTACCAATTACTCTCTGTAGTGCCTGCCTGATCATCTTTGCGGTGGATGCCGTACAACTCTTTAACTAAAAAGTACAAGTGCACCAAGCATGAGATGAAGATGATCACAATATTAAAATCATTGCAGTTACACTATTGATGTCACATAACATACCTTAGATTCAATGGTCAATGTGAGAATCCCATCAACAGTAGAAGAATGAACCGAATAAGATTCCAAGTTTAGGCTGCTGATTGCATAAAACACTTGTACCATCATATTTTCTCGCCATCTGCACCGAATCTCAATCGTAACATCCTTTTCTATCGCGCTCACTGTAATACAATCCTTTTCTTCTTCTTCTAACTGTAAATCTTCAACATCACAACAAGCTTTTCTTTTGTTTCCGTAATAATTATCACATGTTCTTTCTTGCATTTGAATCATGTCGTGCTGCTGGGATTTCTTGTTTTTTCTATCTTCATTGGATTCCAACACTTTCACCCTTCTCTTCAGAGTTTTTAAGTAATCGATAGTATCATCAAGCAGAGACACTTTGTCAACCTAATTAAATACATAACAATAACAATACTTTGTGTTAAAAGTAGTGAAATGACAATACAGCCCATGAATATGATGATGTCTGAAAGTTACCTTGCCTCTACAAGGGACCATGGAGCTGAGAAGAGAAAACCGATGGTTGAGTTTCTTTGTATCATCCTCATGCTCATGCATTTTGGGGACCTCAAAAAGCACCTTCTTCAGTAACATTTGTGAACAACTTCCCTTTCGATTCCTTTCCAATTCCATTCCATAGTGATTTTTCCAACTCATGAAAGCCGATTCATTATAACTGCAGCTTCTTGAATGAGGTCCCAAAATCAATCTTTGGGTGTTGTTGAATATCTTCGAAAGAACAGACTGATATCGACTATCATCTTCAGTCCACAGATTACTTGGACCACTGACTAAGTTTTGAGATATACAATCACTTGAACTACTGGAATTATTATTATTATTATTATGGTAGACACTAATCTCTTCTCCTTCCTCTTCATCATCTACAAACTGCCAGCTCTGCTCTTGGGATTGAAAACAGTGATGATTCAAACTGTTTTTGGGTGAATTATGAGTAGTCTTTGTAACTAGGGTTTGATCATATTCAAGCTCAAGCTCTAAAGGGATTTCAACAACCTTTTGAGTTGCAGGATCACTGATAAAAGCTTTAATCTGCTTAATGATGTCCTCATCTTCTAAAACCTTGAACAACATTTAGAACAACATCATTAACCGAGCAATCTAAAAAGAAGAAAGAAAGAAAGAAAGAAACCCGAAATGTTATACCATCTCGGTTATGCCAAACTCGACCACACCTTCTAAATATGGAATGCATACCACAGTCTACTTGTCAAAAAATGAAACAAAAACATGAATCATGGTTTCTATATATACAAGTGATGCCTGCTTCATAGTTCAAGAAAATGGCTACCTGAATCGATGCACTCTGAGGAAAAAGGTAGCAATGGAAAACAAGAGAGATATGTTAGATCGGATTAAAAACAAAACAATAATATAATATAAAAAATTGCTTACTTTTGCAAGAAGAGAGCGACTGAAGACTTCGCTATCCGCAAAGTGAGCATTGCATAACCAACTACTGCTATTCTTTGCCAATGTTCTTCCTGGCAATCTAAATTAGATTGAATCTTTATGGTCTCATCTTTCTTGATTTTGACTTTTGAAAGTCAATAAACAAATATAACATTGAAGAAAATAGGGGAAATTATGAGCTTACCCTTGACCATTAGTGAACTCAAATGTCATGCAAACCAAGAAATACCATTCGGTGTCTGTAAGATCTTCAGGGGATAATGCAGCTGAGGGCCTTCTTGTTTGTGGTTCACGTTCACCACCGGCTGAAACCGAAAGTAATTCGTAAAGTTGTCTTAATTGCTCTGTTCTTTGAAATCCCAATTCATCCTCATCATCGTCCTTCATTTCTTCTGCTTGTAATGTTTTCCTTGTCTTGATGTCTCCATTGTAGTACCCATCACTCCATGTCAATACCCTAAATCAAACTTCTATTCACATATCAACATGTTTTCCCAAAATTACCATAAACAAATCATATGGTTACCACATAAAATCAGCAGTGAAGAAAGAAATTGGTGTCTGGTGATAATATATATATATATATATATATATATATATATATATATATATATATATATATATATATATTCGTGGATAGTTGTTCACTTAATTTCTTCATTATCAGTTGTTTATTGAATATAATATTAATCAAGAACAAGAACTTGTATAAAGAGGTACCCTGGTTCTGTTGTGGAAATGGACCAGAAGATGGCATAGCTCCATTGGATGCTTTTGACAGCCATAGCTAATTTTTGCCTCAAGTTTTCCATTGCAGTCATACTTTTCTATAGCTCACTTTTCACCAAAATGCCCCAATGAAGCTACCATGCACATACTTCAAAAAAAAAAAAAAAAAAAATAGGCCACAAATTATCATAGTGTCTAGTGTAGGATAATCAAGAAAATAGTGCAAAAATTATCTTGGAGACGGCTTCAAAATAAATCAGTCGTCTTTATTAAAGAAAAAATAATAGAGGGTTGTGTGGTTCAAGAAAAAATATGAATACTAATTGGGTCATGTGGGCAGCTTCCATTAATGGTGGAATGAAGGAAGATAGAATAGAACGAAGAAAACGACAAGTGTGTGTGTATGTGTGTGTTTGACAGAGGGAGGAGAAGAAGGAAGAAGAATTGAGTCACCTGCAAAGGAAACAAGAGGCCGCTATCCAGTAGTCTTATGTCGAAGCAAGTCAAATTTTGACTTCTGATTTTTTTTCCCCTTACAAATCAATTTGTCTTAATTTGAAAACTAATTTGTACAAGTTTAAAAACATTTTAATGTTTCGTATAACTTATCGTATTTCTTGTACTCAAATAAAGATAAAGTTGAAAGTTGAAACGCAACAATTATTAATTTATAAGAAGTAAAATAGTTATTTTATCAATCATTTTTAGTAATCTCTCTATCATCAATATAGAATGAAATGGTAAATAAGTAACATTTTGCTACCAAAAATACTACAACTTTAGTGACAGTTTGCACATTAAATGCATTTTTAATAACATCAGTGTAACATTTCAGGAAAATGGGAAGACAAATAAATATATACAATTATACATCATAATGTTTGGTATAATCTTTTTAGTTACATAATTAAAAAAAATATACATTAACTACATATTTATATTTTATGTAACATATAAATCAAGTAACTTTCATCTAGTTTTAATCAAACAAATCAGCAAAAGCAATCAATTTAAAAAAAAAAAAGACAAGGAATTAAAATTTATTAAAATAATGTCAGTTATTTTAATCGCTATTAGTAAATTGGATTGTATAATATGATCAATTTTGAAAAGGAATGAATTGCCCAAAACTACATAATTTGGAAAAATAATACAACATAAATAAGCAAATATATTGCCCAAAAACATTCAAAGAATATAATTGATTTAATAATCTCCAACTTTAACATCATTTTTCCACCACACATACTAGAAAAAAATGTGTAGATAATGATTAATCTCCAACCAAACATTATTTTTTATACCAATACCAATTATTTTTCTAACTTTTGTACATTTCTAAAATATACTCATATTATTTATTAATTTTTTACAAATTTATCATAAGTCCTTTTGTTAACACAACTTTATAAATTAATTATCAAATATATATAACCAAACAAATAATTTTTATATAATTAATTCAAAATAATTGATATATAAAACAAACATTTTAATAAATTAAAAAAAATATTTATAACACATTTAAATAAAATATTAAAATCTTAAATATATTCGAGGCAGATATTACACTTAACATAACAATACTAGTAAATTAATTAAACTTGAAATAACTTAAATAAACTAGATACTATAAACTCAAACTTAAGAGGACCAAAAATAATAAATAAAAGTTTAACAACAAATTCAATTTTAACAAATAATATGACAGTAAGATTTTAATCTGATTCTATTCATAACACAAAGTTTGATGTAAAAATGATGTTGGGTCGGAGAAGATATGTTTTTTTTATTAAAATGATAAAATAGGCTAATTATATCTATCATCTAAAAAAAGTAAAAAATTAGCTTAATCAGCAAAATATCTATCTCACAAATAAATTACACATCATACTCTTAAGTCTGTGCCACATCATTAGAGAATACACGTTCAACATATGAAAACTGAAAAGTTACATGCGATGGAGCTACTATTTATACACCCTTTTATTTACATGCGATGAAGCTAATATTCATACATCCTTTTATTTATTGTACACCTCTTTGATTTGACAAAAAAAAAAAAAAAAAAATCGTGGGGTTTGCGATTAGTAATAAAAGTGAATAAAATGGCAGCAATTAAACAAGCCCAAGTAAAATGGTTTTTGTACAAGTAGAATCATCCAATGTTCCAAAGTATAATATATATTATTACTTTTATAAGAAACTAGTTAGTTATATCTGAAAACCAAATATGAACTTTAAAAAAATCTATCAGCTATTGTTATCATTAATCCATAAATCTACCATGTGAGCGAGATCTCCAATATAAGTTCCTAGGGATACTATCCACCAGAAAAGGCAAATCTAGAAGCCCGAGAAGAATATGAATCTACATGGGACAATGGATACCTAAAAGACCACAGTTAGACGGACGGGTGTGGGCAACGCCCTTATGGCGTTATCTGACGTGGCCCGCCCATAACGGCGCCATAACGCGGAAACACCGCCCCAGGCTCCCGTTATGGGGCGTTACGCCAAGACGCGTGACCATGGTAATGTATCCTAACGCCATTTTTTCGACCGTTGCATTTTCTTTTCCGTTGAAAAACGGTAATATTACCGTTTAAAAATAGTGAATTGTAAAAAAAAAAAAAAATTTACTACTTCATTTTTTTAAACTATATCAATACATATATATCTCATTTTACACTTCTACTTCTCTATATCTATCTCTATTTATCATTCAAAACAAAAAAACCACTATGGATCAAAACCCGAATACCCCTCCTCCGAACACAAACACATCCACTCCATTAGGTTTTGCGGGATACGAGGGATACATGAACCTTCTAAACTCCCAAAACTCACCACAAATTCCATATTCCGGCAATTTTTTCAATCCCGCCTCATCCCCACTACAATTCTCTACCTCGCCATTTATGCAACAAAATGCAAACATTCAACAAAACCTTTTTAACACATTCGGTCCCATGCGCCAAACAGTCACACAACCCACACCCACGCAAGAACCCGTTGTCGAGACGCAAATCGGGGGTAGTCAGAAAGCATCGGGAAAAAAAAAGGAGACCAAAAAAGAAAGGGAAAGAGGTCGTTGTCGGGACGGACGAAACGGAAGCACCTCCAACATGGTGGACACCGGAGGAAGAGCATGCGTTGGCGGTGGCTTGGTGCGATACTTCAAAACAACCAACTATGGGGAACGATATGAAGAGAGTTGCTTTTTGGGATGCTGTAATCGTCAAATTCCGCACAATTTTGAACAAGGGTGATACATATCGCAATATGCTTAGTGGCAAATGGACTCAAATTAGCCGCAAGTGCACCAAATTCAATTCCATATACAACAAACTTTCTTCGCAACGTCAAAGTGGTGCCAATGATTTCGATGTTTTTAGAGCCGCGAGGGAGGAATATCACGTGCAAATGGGGCACGTATTTGAGTATGAAAAAGTATGGGACATAGTGAGGAAAGATCCAAAATGGATGAAAACGCCAACATCATCGGAACAACAATCAAAGAGGTCTCGTGGTTCGGGTTCGGTTGACGTTTCCGACAGACACACGAACATCGACCTCAACGCGGACACCGATGAGATCCCGGACGAGTTTGATGACATCGAGGAAATCTCTCCGCCACGAAGACCGATAGGGCGCGACAAAGCCAAGCGCGCGCAACGACATGCGCAGGAGAATGAAAGTCGGCTTCGAGAGCACAACAAAATGAAAAAAAAAATTCGACGCCCACACGGAAATCGCAAATAAAAGATATGAATTGCAACGGGAGCATTTAGATTTCCTTCGTAAAGAAGCCGAAGAAGATCGTATATCGAAGGATTTGACAATTCTTACAACAAACGAATCAAATTTACCACCGAGACGAGCTGAAGTGATACGGAGGATGAAGGCAAAGATCGAGAGCAAATACTTGGACGAAGAATAGTTTGTCGATGTTTTTTTTTTTTTAAATTATTAGGACTATTGTGTGTTTTTTTTTCAATGTTTTTTTTTTTGGTTTGTATGATATTTTTACTTTACTATTTAATGAAACTATGTTTTATTAATTTATATGTTTTTTTTATAGATATATGACATAAAAAAAACGAATTAGAAATATATGAAGTAAATAAAAAAAAATAAAACAAATTAGAATAATAGAAATTAAAAACATTAAAAAAAAATAAAAAATAAAATAGAAAATAATTGGTGTTATCACATGTTATTAGATGTTGTCCATTTCCACCTTGAGTGTTATAACACCAAATTGTGACTAGTATGATGGGGTGGACAATTTGGATGTGATAACATTTAATAACATGTTATATATGGACAATTGATAGAGTTTTGAGTCATCCAATTGTATGATTTTAATGATATAATATGGTTCACCAATTAAATTTGGATATATATGAAAGAAGTACCAATTAAGAGATAATCTTGAAAGAAGTTGGTATATTTAAAGAGGTAAATGGTCCATATATTAGAGGGTGGTTGGGGTAGTGGTGGTTTAGGTGGATATATGACGACAATGCTTCTTCACCTTTACTTGAAGCAACAAAGTATAGTATATATGACAAGATGAAAGAAAACAATCTAGCAACTTATAGTAGCGTCAATGCAATTATGTGCTTTGTAATTTGTACTCTACACATGACTAGTAATAGTATACATTTTTACCTGGACACAAATTGCTTTTGATGCCATAGGAACTTTCTTTCTTGTGACAGACCAAGAGAAACTAGTTGAAAATACACTTAGTAATTGTACGAATTGTGATAATTATTTAGAAAAATAGGGAAATCAATAATCATGTCATCGGGTGAATTCTTGTTACAGTTGTACACATGTAATAAAATTCAACTGGAACGATGATGTAGTTGAATCATATATTGTTTAGGTGAATCGATTTTTAATTATGATTTACCGGCAGAGTTACAGAGAGTTCTAATATATTTTTTTTATATATAGTTCTTTGTAGTTTTTATAATTCATGTAATTTTGTTTATCTTTTATAAATATTGAAGTACTATATTCAATAAAATACAAATGATGCATTTAAGTTTTATTATCTTAATTTAAGTAGTCCGTTTTTATAGTTTACAATCTGGATATTGAAGTAATTCGTTTGTTTCTAATATTTGTACAATCCTTTGACAACTTCATTTGTGTTTTATAAATAATTTGAAGTCCGTTTTTCAAATCCTATCCTAGTAATTAATATAAACTTATAAACGACCAAGTTTTGTGATTTTTTTTAAAGTTAATTATTCAGTTTTGTTTGTTATGTGTAAATGAAATATTATATTTTTTTAATATTTTGAAATTTGTAAAATTTAAATAAATCATTATAATGCATATTTAAATGAATGGCCCAAAAGGATGGACCGGTCTATGCCTCCTTCGTTTCTTGGCCTTTTATGGGTCCTACTTTTGAACTTACGGCCCGACTTTGACCGTTTAAGAAGCCTGTTATCAGGTAGGTTGTTTTTCTGAATTCTGATGACCAAGTTTGTTTTCTTCTTTTGATTAGGATTTACGTAGAGCGAGCTGTGACCAATAGTTGGAGCTGAACAATTGGTTAAAACTGATCGTGCACTTTTGATTAGGGTTTATGCAGTGGAAATGTTACAAAAAATTGAGCTAAACAAGTGTTTGTGAGTTTCTTAATTTTATTTTTTAAAGGATTAGATGCTTTGATTTTTCTTGCTATTTCAAAGGGAGCTAAACAACTATTAAGCTTTTGTAGATGAACAAAAAACAGAGGGGAAAATAAAGAAAACCGACAGATCAATAGATCATACTGCCTTTAAGAGTCTATTTATTCAAAATCCAAAAAGGTTTATGTAGAAAAATCTGTTTTTTTTTTTTTTTTTTTTTTTTTTTTTTTTTTTGATAAAGTCATAATTTTGTTTTTTGAACAGAAAAGTCTAGATTATTTAATTTTACATGATAATTTGTCATTTTCTGTTAAAATAAAAATAAATAATTTTTCGTTAATTTGGCAAAATATTAAATAATCAGGACTTTTTGTTAAAAAAAAAAATAAGACTTTATCAAAAAAAAATCCAAAATGAGAATTTTCTGAATAAAACTCATTCCAAAATAATAAAGTTCATTGCTATGCCGTGATAGGGTTATAACCTTGTAACATGCCGAAAATTACAAAGATATTTAAAAAAAAAATTTAAAACATGATAACCAAATAAAACTTTTGTTTCAAAAACCATCAAGTAATATTCATTGGATTAAAACCATGCAATATCAGAGTTCAGTTTACAAAATTGCGGAAACGAACACCCTTGATGCGTGTGTACAATCCCGTCGAGCTCTTCTTACGAACGACTTGCAAAATGTTTAATCCACAGCTGTAAACACAAAGCTTACTGAGTTCTCCAGTATACCACATATTACATCATACATACAATGCATCCACACAAGATCTCGACTCTAGCGTCAGGTAACAAGTCTCCTATTCACATATATGTAACATATGCAACATGCCTAGCCCATCATACAAACGGGTCCAACCTAACATACAAACGAGCCCAACCCAATATACAAATAGACCCAACCCAACATACATATAAATGAGTCTAACCCAACACACATATAAATGGGCCCAATCCAACCCCTACTACTAGGAGTCACCTCCTGGCCATCCATACAAGACATAAAGTCATATGTAGTCAGGGATCAGATAGACAGTCAAACATATGATCCACCTGAGCGAACAATCAGACAAGAACATCACAAGTAAGCATTAGACCAATAGTTCTCAGACTATCCAACTTAGACTACATAGGAACCACTTTATCACTACCACATAACCATACAACATATGCATCTACATAACTAACATAGTGTATACCCTTGGCAACTAGCCTTCCTTAGTTACCGTAACATCCCAAAAATCACAATAAATTTTAACTTTTCAAAAACAACCCAAAATCATAATTGTTTACAAAACCATTGTTTTAAAAGTTTATTTCAGTAATCAGAGTATCCCAAAATCCAAATAACGTAAAACCGAAGGATGTGCACGACCATGCCTTCGCTTTCCACAGTCATCTGAAGTACCTGAAACAATAAACTGAAACTATAAGCCAAAGCTTAGCGAGTTCCCCCAAAGTACCAACACACACAACATATAACAGCATATATTGGGTCAACAACTAACATACTGGATTACCCATGAGCCCACAATATGAGTCTGGCTTGCCTTTCAGGCGCACAACACATATCTGGCTTGCCTTTCAGGCCCACAACACATATCTGGCTTGTTCCTGGGTTTGTTGGCTACCGCACAAAACAGTACTTGTGACATCCCCATTTTCACGGCCAGAAAATACCGATTTAATTTATGCTTTTAAAATAAAATCAGAGTAATCCTTTGATTAAAAGAGTTGCGGAATTTGTTCCCAAAACAAAATGTGATAAGAATTTATCAAAGCATTTCTTACAGAAATGTATTTTGCATTATATAACAAAAATCTCGGGATGTCATGTTCCGATACAGACCAAAAGCATAAACAGTACAAAATTGACCTTACAACAGTTATTTACAACTACTGATCTATAATCCAAAATATCTTGATAAGTCATCCAACTTATGCTCTGGTGCCACTACCTGTAATTCAAAGAAAAACTGAGTGGGTCAGGCTTGGGAGCCTGGTGAGCATATAGGGTTTTCAACCCACAAATAATAAATTTATTATGTTTAAACATTAAACAATCAACCAAATTTCCCAACCCCATTATCTTATTTATTTCTTAAGGATTTACCCTAAGAATCATTTATCACTCATTCCTAAGGATTCATCCTAAGTAATAGGCACGAAGTCACATCGTCGCCCTGGTTTATACAACAGGTACTAAGTCCATAGCTCTCGTTTATCGACAGTATTATTCACGGGAATCCACCTGCAATACATGTCAATGGGTTTTTAGAGTACACTGATGAACATTTAGTTCACACACTCAAACGGAGCGAACCTGCTAGTGTTCCACAAACCGTCTAGAATAGTTCGTGGTTGTCATCCATACTCTGCTGAATGACGGGGGCCAGAGCTTGGGTAAGGGCTTCTCTCATATTTCATCCCTCACCCTCATCTCATGATCTATATCACCGATCATTTCATTTTTTTTCAACTCATCTTTCAAAATATACCAACTATTTTATTTACCCATGTTTTACCCAACATTTCTGTAGATATAAAATACATAAGCAGTTTAAATCATTTAAAACCTGTATAAATCATTCATTCAACATTCATCTCAAATAAACAAACAATATATATTCACATAGCACGTATTTCATATAAAATACTTTATATCTATGTGTAAGATGAAAGTGACTATACACTCACTTGATAAGACGATGATCGGACAGCACTACGGCTCTATAAAGTAATATTCTTCGATGAAACCGAGATATCTTCAAAAACCGGGCTTCACGCAGGTAGAGTTTCGGCTCGAAAACTCTTTTTCTCGGGATCTTCGAGGCTTCAGGACTTGCTTCGGGTTTCGGGGATGATATCGGGACTTCGGGGGGGGGGGGGGGGGGGGGGGGGCTAAAAGTAGGCTTAATGACGAGAAAAGTAAGAGAGAGGTTGAGAAATTAGCAACCAAAACCGGCTGCCTTCGATTTCTATTTATAGGGCTGCATTTCGCTATTCACGTCGTGAACCAGGCTTGTTAACGTCGTGAACTTGGTTGTCATCAGGTGCGTAGTCGCGACATTAGTCTGTCAGGCTCTGAAGGTGTCAATCACTGAGTTCACGTGGTGAACTCTATGTTCACGTCGTGAGTTCTGACACAGGTTGAAGTTCGTGCCCCGAACTTCAGAAATTCATATCTTTCGCATACGAGTTCCGTTTTCGACGTTCTTTATATCCACGCGTAGGTGAGATTATGCTCTACAACTTTCATTTAGACTCCGTCGGCTAATTTTAAATTCATTTTTAATATTATATTTTTAGTAGGTCGGGACAGGAAAAGTCCGTTATAAATTCATAACTTCTTCATCTGACGTCCGTTTTCGTCTGTCTTTTTACCGTTGCACTACTATTAACGAGATCTTCGGTTCTCGTTTAGATTGTTTCAGCTAAAAATCACTCGATCTAAATATCGAGTTTTGGGCTGCATACTGCTAAGCTGAAACTTAGAAAAATCATAACTTCCCCATACGAAGTCAGATTTGGACGTTCCTCTTATGCACGCTCATGGTTTAACGTATTGTACAACTTTCGTTTAGATCGCTAAGGCTAAAATTGCTCTATCGTAAATTCACTATTTACGTCCTACAGCGTCGTGTCAAATCTGTCGCGAAACTTCGACAGGTCATAACTTCTTCGTTATAACTCGGATTTCAGCGTTCTTTATATGTACGGAAACCTTGTGACATATACTACAACTTGGTTAAGATTATTTATTCTAAACACTCCTCTATCAAAAAGTCATTTTTGACGCTTATCGTCTCTAAATTGACTAGCCCGGATCTACGGGCGTTACAGTACTACCTCAACCCAACCATACTATATCGACATATACATAACTTATAAGATATATCCAGCAAATAGATAAATATATAACCAATCAGTAGACAATCAGGCAGATCTACAAATCACTACCTCATACTACATCTTATCAAGGGCGGCTCAACCAGTTTGGGGGCTCTAAGCAAACCAAAAATTTGAGGCCATTTGGCCTTTACTATACTACAAATGAACAATCTTTAAACTGGAATCAGATAATGGATTAATGGAAATACCTTCGTGGTAAGAGCAAACCTAGTTCAGACATGCAGATTGATTTAGCATACACTCAAATCTGTAATATCAAAGGTATATCAACCATACCATTAATCTATATTTTTTTGCATAATATGATCATATATATGCAATAAGCATATAGAAAAATAAAGATTTTGCTATTTATAACATCCAACTTTATCTAACCTGCAAATTGGACACTTGGAATCTTGATTTGCAGACTTCAACCCTTCAATGATCAATACACCAGTTGCCAAACAAGCACAAGACTTGCAAAAAAATGTTTCCACAACTTAAAGAATATGGTTGAAAAACAATGTCCTGAATCAACAATTGTCCATTTTATAAAAGATATAATTGGAATTTGCAGTAATTAACATGTTTGTTTTCAAACATATATACCAAGCAAATAGGACAAGTGAGATTGTACTCCGGTTTTTTAGAACCTAGAAGTTTCAAAGTCAATAAAGACTCTTCATTCCAGATATTGTGACAACCCGAAAATCTTTGCCTTGTAAGTTCAGCCATTCAATCCAACCGAGTGTCTGACTCGTTTCTACTATCTTTTAGCCTTGTTTAGAGTCCGTTTAAGGGTTCAAAGCTCAGTATATCCAAGCATTGAGTATAGGATTGGGTCGCGTAAGTTCCTACCCTTGAAATCAAGCCCTACACTCCATTTGAGGGAGTGTACGGTCGTACACATGAGTGTGCGGCCGTACACACATGTGTGTGCGGCCGTACACCCATGTTGGCCGTACACCCCCTCCTCAAGAGTGTTATCCCTTCATTTCTAAGCCATTTCATCAGTTTCCAAGTCAAGAACATCGATTTCTCTCTCAACTATCATCGAGCCTTTCACCCGATCTTCAAGAATGTAAGCCTTTCTTCCGTTTTGATTTGTTGTTATCCTTGTTCACCTACTAACACCCTTTGATTTCATCCATTTGAAATCATCTTTTGGCTAGATCTTCAAATCTTCATCCATTTCTCCAAGAACACACACTTGTTCTTGGTGATTTTGAGCCTTCTCAAGCCTCCGGATCGTAAGTACTCCTTCCCTATGCTTAGATCTTGTTAAGAACACTAGATTAACACCTTAAAAATGCCCAGAACTCATGAACACAAGGTGTGTGCGGCCGCACACCCATGTGTGGTCGTACACCCCTCAAAACACCCCTAAAGGGCCTTCAAAATGCATCTCTAGCTTCAACACTTGATGAGCATTAGTCCCACAAGCCTCCCTACCTTTGGAAAACACTTTTGTGCACTCGTTACCATGGAGGTCTTAATATACCCGAACATCTTTGGCAACTGCCCCCAGACAATCTTGATCACCTCCTCCCGGATGATCTCACTAACACGATCCTCTGAAAATGTTGGCCTATCCTGGCTGCCAGCTCCCGATCCTAACCTGGATCAGATCTCAAGACGTCTCGAAACCACCACTCTGGTAAGACTCCATAAAGATCTCTGATAATCCATATAATGACAGGGGACCAACTCCCAACCCAACCCTAGGGGTTGTGACTTCCTTGCTACGCGTATGTGTCCTGTGCTTTCAGTAGTACGAGCCCATACTACCTTCCACACCTACCCATATTTGTCTCAAGTATCATCACAACGCCCTAAAACTATACATAAACATAGCGAGCGCTCAATCCTCACTCCTAGAGGAATGCTAACTGGCCTTCCGGCCTCTCACAACCCACCCTACCACCAACTGTCACACGACCCTCCATTGGTGCCAGTTAACTATTGCATGAATACAATCACATGCCGCACGGCTTAAACAATCTTAGGCTAAAAGATTTAATCCCACAACGGTTGGACTCGGACAAGAGCTGCGCAGCAAGACCAAATCCCTCACCCTAAGACTATTTAACCCCCGTAGCATGTGACTTGGAGTATTCATCCAATAGTTAGTTCACACACGAAAGAGTCACAAACAATCAATGAGGTACTCTACATAAGATAAGGCATCAAAGATCAGGCAATTCTATCATACGATTCCTGAGGATCCCTATCTTAGGACTAGCATGTTGTTCTAACATATCACATATTCAAATAATTGCATGGTATTTTGGGGTCCACTTACTGGCTCCGGCTGATCTTACACTTCGCATCCTCCTTTCTTATTTTGAAAACCATTTAAAATCATTTTGAAAATCTTTCCTTGATTTGAGTCTGGATTCACACGAGTGTTCCTCCAATTTACTCAAACCAAGGCTCTGATACCAACTTGTAACATCCATAAAATTCGAGCCAATTCAAAACTTTTTCAAACATTTAAAATCATTCAGTTATTACAATTTGTTTTCAAAATGTTTAAACATCAGAGTTCCCAGAAATCATAATCATCAATCGAGGAAGTGTACGATCACGCCTTCGCCTTCCCGCGGTCATCCGCTGAACCTGAAACAATAAACTGAAACTGTAAGCTCGAAGGATTAGTGAGTTACCCCCAAAATACCAACCTCATATAACCCTAATCATTTCATATCAACACTACAGAACAACCATGCATATCGAGTCTACAGTGTGACTGGTCCGCCCGCACCGGGCCTTCAGTCCACCTGGTCCACTCTCTGAGTCTACAGTATGACTGGACCGCCCACACCGCGCCTTTAGTCTATCTGGCCCACTCTCCGAGCCTCGGCACATCTGGACCGCCCTCTCGGGGCCTTCAGCCTATCCGGACCGCTCGTCGGGCCTTCGGCCTGACTATGTGCCCTCCCGGGTCTGCAGTCTATCCGGTCCGCCCTTTGTATGTTGGCCTACAGCACAAAGAAGGACCCGCCTCAACCCAACCCCAATCAAACAACCATGTGCACATATAATAGATAATCACATAACAGTCCATAGACAAACAAACCGATCTAGCAGATCATATAGCATAGCAACATCCTAACCAGGATATCGACCTAACCGGTCACTAACATAGCATCATCCTATATACCAGGATTCTGACCTAAACCATGTCACTAAACATAATACCGTCCTAATTACCAGGACGCAAATCTAACAGATCAATAAGCATATCAAACAAATACCAGTATATAATCTGAGAAAGGGCCGGCCTTGGTGCTTTAGACCCTGTTGATATAGTGAGGATAACTCACCTCGCACTGCCGATCTGAACTGAAGAGTCGAACTCCTGACTCGCTGCCTCACCAAAATCCCGAACAGCTGAGCTCTCGACTCCCAAAGCTATCAATACCGAAATATCACTTAGTTCAAAACAATCATCCTCCTTAGGGTAAAATGACCATTTTACCCCTAGTCCAACTTGGTCCTTTTCCAAGGCCTAAAACTGCAATATAAAAAAAAACCCAACACTAGGTAAGCTTCCCAAGCCCACTAGTGGCCCACTAATGGCCCAATTTGCTACATTGGGCCCAATCCCATTAATGGGCCTTACCCTAAGCTCAAACATATTCTCGGCCCATAATAACTTACTCCTGATGGCCCATCAAAGCCCAAATACCGAAGCATAGCCCAAATCGTGGCCCAATAAGACAAAGTCCATACTGACAGATTACGTGGGGCGTACATCTACGTATGCTAAGCGGACAAGCTAGAAGGTGCGTACGTTGGGCGTACCTGCATGTACGCTCAGCGTAAATCCCCTGTTAAGTCCTTTTCCCATTAAGGGCTTAATACTCCACTTCAGAAGCTATAATCACAGATCCTGATCCTTTTCCACGTCTTAATCCATAAAGTCGCTGACTTGGTGACTTTACTTGGCCCAAACAAGCCCAAACTCCAAAAATGATGCATTACTTCCATTAAGACATTCAAGATGGAGACTTTACTGCTTATGGGACCCTTTTAGCTCTGAGGGTGGTAACCCTAAGCTCAAAAACAAGATTTCATCATAAAGGTCCATTCTTGGGACCAAAATGACTCCAAAACCAAACTACACTAGATCTAAGTATTCTTAGGTAAAGTTATGAACTTTATACCTCCAAAGAGTTCCAAATGATGATGCTATTCCAAATCTATGAGCTCCAACTTCCCAAGTTCTTCCTTGCCAACTTCTTTTTTTCCTCTTCCAAGCTTACACCACCCAAAATGAGCTTCTTGAAGTCAAAATCACCCAAAGATGAAGAAATGAGGCATTTTAGGGTTTCTCTGAGGTTAGGGCGGCTGATAGGGAGGCTAGGGTTTGAGCCATACTGTTCTTTATATAGTGGTTAGCCCCAAAAATTAGGGTTTAGGGTCTCTGAGAGTACGCTGGGCGTACTCCTCCCCATACCCGCGATCATTTACTCCACTATGCTGGGCGTACACCAGCTTACACTGGGCGTACCCAGCCGGACATGTACATGCTTCGCTTGCATGCATGGGACTTGCTTGCCAAACATTTCCATTAGGGACCATTTATGCCAAATCCTTTAAAGTGCTATAACTTCTTCATTCTAAGTCTGTTTCCGACGAACTTTATATCCACGAAAAGGTGGCGAGAAGCCCTACGCTCCTGGCCACACACCCAAGCCTTAAACCTTCAAAATAAATCATGGGACCCTAAAAGACTGAATTACTTATACCCTGGGTCTCCGAGACCGCCACAAAGTGCTTTTCAAAACGGGGTGTTACATTGACCTTCGTTGACTTTTTGACCTTGACTTTGACCAAGTTTGACTTAGGTGCATTTTAGGTATTTTGAGGAGTAGTTTGAGATTAGGTCAATTTTTGTTGTATAGGTGACCTGTAGAGTTGGCATTTGGAGCAACATTCACTTCTGCTATCTTTCAGAATGTGAGGTGAGTTTCCTCATTGTACTTGTGGGTAGATTGGTGGATCTGTATGATTACCTGTATTTGATGGATATGTGTTTATGTTTATCTGTTGTATATGTCGACATATTGTGGTTGGGTTGAGACAGTCCTGCTTTGTGCTGAAGGTCAAGATACTCGAGGCATTCTGGATAGGTTGTAGGCCCTGCGAGGCGGTCCAGTCAGGCTTAAGGCCCAAAGAGCGGTCCATATAGGTTGTAGGCCCTGCGAGGCGGTCCAGTCAGGCTGAAGGCTCATATATGCATGTTGTTATCTGTATGGTCGTGTGTGGTACTTTAGGAGAACTCACTAAGCTTTGGCTTACATTTTGATTGTTATGTTTTCAGGTACTTCAGAGGTCAGGGGCAAGGCGAAGGTTGATCGTGCACATCCTTCGTATTTATGATATTTGATTTTGGGATACTCTGATTCACGATTATAACTTTTGGAAACTATGTTCTGTAAACATTTATGGTTTTTGGATTGGTTTTGAAAATGGAAAATTTACCTTGATTTTTGGGATATTACAGTATTTTGGGAAACTCACTAAGTCTGTCGCTTATCCAGTTATTATAAATGTTTTTCAGGTACTTCGTGAGAAGGGCAATGTTTGACTGTACTCACTCGCATTCGCAATCATGTTTCCGCATTATACTCTGATGTAATTGAATTTTGAATAAATAAAAATTAAAAATTTGGATTGAAAATCGAGACGTTATATAAACCAGCTTGTTTTTTCTTGAGTCTTTATTGCATAAATTATGGTTATGGATGATGTGAAAGAAAAACAGTTTATTATGAATTAAAAGCTACAATTTGTCATGTATTTGATATAGAATTTAATGGAGGATCCGGCAAAGATGGTAATTATAATAATATATTCCTAATTTATTGGGATATATTACAATCTTAGAGATTTTATAGGATTTCATATATTTTAGAAAGATAGATATCATATATTTTGAAAATGTTATTAGGGTAAAAGATTTTTTTTTTAATTTGAATTAAAGTTGATATGTTACCAAAAAAAGCCGGAAATTATAGAAGTGATAGAGAAATGTCACGTGTCAAAAACACATGCTAGAAAAGGAGGTATGTGTCATTTTTTGGTTTGTTCATTAGCATAGATAGATCAAATATGAAAACTAGATTTTACTTGTATATATTTAAACTCTTTGATTTTAAAGGGTAATTCTATACAAGTGAGGGGGACGGAGTTACCTATAGCAGCATTTTTTATTTTATTGGACCTCGAATGACAAATTACTTTAATGAAAATGGGTTGTTTTGTATTTATTATGTTCGAAATATTTTTGTTTAACTTTTATCAAATTTAATGTGTAATAAATTTGTTAATCTACTGTAACAAATATTTGGTTTTAGTTTTATTATTTGAACTTTTCTTTTTAATTTATGACTAATGTTATTTTAAATTATTTAAGTTTTAAATGAGATAATATAAATTTTCATTTTAAACTATTATTGAATAAATGATTGTTTGTTATTTGTCATTTTTTAATATAATAATAAAATAATCATTTATTAAGATTCAGCACATTCAACCTAGAAAAAAAATATTTATAACAACATTTTATTTAGGGCGTGTTTGGCAAAAATAGTTGGAAGCGGGTGGCTGGTAGCGGGTGGCTGGTAGCAGAAAGTTGTAGCTTTTATTTGTTATATGAGTGTGTTATATGAGTGTTTGACAAAAGTAGCTGGAAGCTTTTGAAATATATAAAATTACATAAAAGGACAATCGATGAAAAATAAATAAATATATAGATATATTTTTAAGGTAATAATGAAAATTGATTTCAAAAGCTTGGTAGCGTTTTGTTAAACGCTACATAAAGTAGCTTTTAGATTTGGAGCGTTTTATTTAAACTAAAAGATAAACGCTCGTACTGTCAAACAAAACTTTTTGTTTAAACTAAAACGTTTTGTTAAAAGCTAAAAGCTAGAAGCTTCCAAACACTTCCAAAAATTTCATGCCAAACATGCCCTTAGTATTTTATTTGTACATTTATATCACTATGTATTCAGTTTTACGTTATTAATTAAGGAGCTAATACTTAAAAAAATATAATTGTCTAAGACAAAAACAAGTTAACTAAAAACCAGTTAATTATAATTTTATAAATTTGAAAAAAATATATTAAACTGAACATCTAAATAAATTATTTATAAATTTAAAATTTTCAAAAAGTATTTATTAATTACTATATATTGAAAAGAATTAACTGAATAACCAAAAAAAAAAAAAAAAAAAACATATAAACTAGTTTTTTTTGTTTTATATTTAGATTCAAAAAATTGTAAAGTGATGTTTTTGTGATTTCGGTTTATTTGATTATCAATATCTCTTCTACTGAATATGTTAAAATAACATAACAAGTGGATAAAAATTACACAATTGAAAAGTATTCAAAAGAAGACCACCTTCTCCTTTGCACTCCCGTAAACCACATAAATCCTCCCTCCTAAAAAATCGCTACTCTCCCTCGATTTCCTCCCTATCTCTGCTTCCGATTCCCAACAAATTCAGGTTCTCTCGTTATCCATTCCTGTAAATATAAACGTATATATTAAATACACCTAATTTGGATCTCTAAGCTTGTTATCGAGCTGCAAACTCTAAAAATTAACGACGAATTCTCTGTGCATATTGCTCTATTTCTTTCGGTGTCTGCTCCTTGTTCTTATTTAATTGATTAGGGTTTCTGGAGTTGTAATAGATTTACGAATTTATATTATTCGACGTTAAAGTTCGAATCTTTCTTGCTGAAGCCTGTTTCCCTTTTTTATGCGTTTCCCCCTTTTTGCGACTGTCCAGAATAATTGATACAGTTTTCCCACAAAAAAAATTCCTTTAACTTTGTGGGAATCGAATCTTTAAGTTAGGTTTTTTGTTGATTCCACGATTGTCGTTTGTGTGAGATAAAGTGGAAACTATCCAATTTGGTTAGATTATCAAAATTTGGTTGAACCAGAGTTTGATAGTTGTAGACATGGTTGAATCCGTCGCTGCAACATCCCTTTTAGGGCATACACCGATTTTAGGGCATTACTTGAGAAATGTTTCTGTTAATCAATATGTGGCTATGCCGTCCCGATTTCCAAGATTTCCAGTGATTAAAGCCCAAGCAATGGAGTTGACTAAGGAAGCGAATTTGTACAAAGAGAAAGACCGATTCTCAAGATTTCCGCAGAGTTTCAAGGAAGAAAAACGAGAGTTGTTTCCACCTATAAACAAGGCTGATAATCCTTCATTACATAACCCATTGGCTCGACAAGAAAGAATGGGTTGTGGTTGGTTAGGCGCTATATTTGAATGGGAAGGAGTTTTAATCGAAGATAACCCAGATCTCGAGAAGCAATCATGGCTCACACTTTCACAAGAAGAAGGCAAATCCCCACCTCCAGCTTTTCTTCTTCGAAGAATACAAGGCATGAAGAACGAGCAAGCAATCTCAGAAGTTTTATGTTGGTCAAGAGATCCATCTCAGTTGAAACGAATGGCTTCAAGAAAAGAAGAGATCCACCAAGCTTTACAAGGCCGGATTTACCGATTCCGTGATGGGTCTCAGGAATTCATGAATATCTTAACCCGTTACAAGATTCCAATGGCATTGGTCTCGACCCGCCCACGTAGGAATCTTGAAGAAGCGATTTGTGCGATCGGAATCGAAGGTGTTTTCAATGTTGTGGTGACTGCTGAGGATGTTTACAGAGGGAAACCGGATCCGGAGATGTTTTTGTATGCAGCTGAGCTTTTGCGGTTTATACCCGAAAGATGTATTGTGTTTGGGAATTCGAATTTGACTGTAGAAGCTGCTCATGAGGCAAGAATGAAGTGTGTTGCTGTGGCTAGCAAACATCCGGTTTATGAGCTTTCTGCTGCTGATTTGGTGGTGAGGTCGCTTGATGAGCTTTCGGTGGTTGATTTGAAGAATCTTGCTGATGTTGAGTTGACTGAATTTGGGTCAACACCGGAATTGGAAATGGAGTTGGAGGAAGAAAACGATGGACACCCGCCTTCATCGGTAGCGGTTGATGATGGTTTCTGGTAGTTTTATTGGAATTTGTACAGTGGTTTATGGTGGGTGGCTGGTGATTGGGTGCCCTTTGTAAAAATGTAAATGGGAAACCTGAAGTTGGAAAGGAAATATATGGAAAGGTCAAAGGGTTATCTTTGATGTATAGATTTACCAATTGTGCGATGGTGTGTCATGTATGTATGTATGTATCAATTGTTACATGGGTTTGTGTTATGTATAGAAAGGTACTTATGCTCTCTTGTTTATGGTGTTTTTACTTTGTATTTCATAGGAGTGCGCAAGTAATGGAAAAACCGACAACAAAACAGAAATTAACTAAAAAATTGAACCATCTTCTTTCTATACTCTGGAAAAAAAAAATTAACATAGCCAATAGACCGTCTAACTAGCATCCATCCATTTTGAAGATATACGAGTCAAAAAAACTAGAATAATAAGTTCGAACCTCTTTTATTTATTTTTGGAAAATCTCCGATAAAGTTTTAATATTTTTTTGTCAGGTTTAATCCAAACATTTATTTTTTGAACAAAAAAGATTCGATTATCTAATTTTATATGATAATCTGTCATTTTTCAGTTGAAAAAATAAAATAAAAAATATTTCGTTAGTTTGGACAAAATATAAAAGAATCGAGACTTTTATGTTTTAAAAATAAAAATTGAGATTTATAAAATGACCCAAAATATTGGAACTTTCCCTGTATCTTTTTATGATAAATCTATCAACTCTATCCAATACTCTATGGATTTTGCAATTAAAAACACAAGGGGAATATTTATTTTGTATTTGTTGTTCAAAACGTATAAATGACAAGAAAATGTTTCCTTGTATGGGTATTGGTCATATCATTCAGAGTGATGCTTTGATTGCTTTCCCTTACGATAGTGTGTTGTTTTAAGTTGTTCTGAACTTGAAGTTTGAATACATACATACATACATACATAAGAGCCATAGATACGTTCCGTATGGAAAACGGGGCATTTAATATATTATTAGATACCTTGAGATTCGGCACTACAACCAACGAGTATTTAGTAAAGGAGGAGAAAGACATGAATCAATCAGAAATCAGAATTCAGAGCAAATGCAAATGAATACCATTCAGTTAGTAAGTAAGTACATATAGATGGATGGGTATGAACTGGAAAACTGAGTTTAAAAAAATCCAGACAAAACATAACATGCAAATGATATTGCTTGCTTCACACTGCTCTTGTTTGTATGCATTCAGTCTCTCTCCCTCTCTCTGAGTGGTGTATTTTGTTTAGACAGACATAAAATATGATAAAGCCTAGAAGTCTGCAGTAAGGAAGTTCTCAGACAAGGTCACCTGCAAAAACCATCAAAATAACACACATTAACCATTATTTGCTTTCAACAACTCGCCATGTTAACTCATGTTTCATAACCACAAACACAAACCAGCTACTTTGTAAATACAATGTTGAAAAAAAAAAAAAACTTACCTTCTGGCCCAGTTTGAAAGGAGGAAGACCCTTGTAAGGGCATGTGCCACACCTGAATGCATCACCTAGTCCACACTGCATTTTCAATTTCAAGATTCAACTATTACTATTAAATATTCTGAATAACAAAATATAAACACCAGCTTCAGCTTCTATGAGTGTAAGCATAAACAAATATAATATGTTGTAAACATAGAAATTAAGTGGTAATGCAAATATGCAATAAACAAGAGGGACTTGACTTACACTGCCACAGGCTGACTTGGGGTTCTCCAACTGGTCCATAGTCGCTCCCAGCTTTTGCACTTTCTCCTCTTCTTCAGCACGTCCACATGAGCAATTTTTGCATGCTTTCCTTGTGCTTCCAACTTCACAATCACCAACTGCAAAACCTCATCACAATATGCAATCAGAAACAACAAAATCTCACCTCATCCAATTTAACAATTCACATCCTTATCCTAAAAACAACTAACTCCTAACAGTTACCAGGTGGGAGCTGAGGTTTCTTCAAGTCCTCTTCAGATAACAGGCTGTCCTCATCAATAAGATCCATGTCATCAACAATCTGGACTTTAGGTAAGCTTTTCACTGGCTTCTTAAGAGAAAACGAAGAACCAATCTTCCAGGTAGGTTTCTTAGCCTTAATCTGTGGATAACAAGAATATTAAACCAATTTATAATTCTCACAATATTATCTTGTATCCAGCCATGGATAATGGGCTTAAAACAGAACAATATGACATGGACATGATGGATACAGATTCGAATGAACTTACCCCAAAAGATTGTGCTTCTGCAATCTCAACCACCTCTATATCTGAAAACCCTACAACCAATAGTTTACGCTTGAGAGAAGATTTCGTCTGCAAAATGGTCAAACAAGATTATTAGTATACTCAAACTCAATTCCATCCATCATGACTGTGCTTTAAGATACTAATCAGATGCATTACTGTCTCCCTGGCAGCAGCAGCACAAGTGTGATGGAAAAATACTTCTCCACCAGGCTTCAACACCCGTGACAATTCCTCCAGCAGCTTATCACCAGGAAAATCTGATGACTTACAGATGGATATCACAAAATCAGTGGATGATGAATCCACTGCCAAAGAACCTGCCACATATCAATGTAACAAAAAAAATCAGAAACTTGAATCAATTTTAAGCAACACAATAGTTTGCAATCAATACACAAGGTCCTAAAAGAGGTTAAAGACTTGTTAATGCCAGTTACTGAATTACATCATTGAAAAAATAAAAAGCTGGGACCTTGTAGTTTCAGGTCCAAGTAGCACATACTGCAATTATAAACTAATTATGCACCATCAAGCATCAATATATTAAATGTGAATTGTGAAGGTGATATACAAAGTTACAAACAAACAGGGTATGGGTCTCAAGATGTAAAGCATATATATTAACAGTTACAGATTCAGAGAATGGTAGAGACGGAAAGGTACTTAGTGATGCAGCTTGATTGATAATCAAAGGATTAAAATCCTGAACCACCTCCTTCTTGACCATTCTTACAGCATTCAAAACTTCATCCAGTGACACCACGACATTGTCTGTGATTGCCAACACACTACCTTGCACCACTTTTGTATCCTACAAAATCAGCAAGCAGAATTAATAAATAAAATCAGAAATCATTATATGTGTAAAACTGTTTCTATGTTTAGATACTATATTCTCTTTCAATATAGTATCCAAACCTGATGTGTCGATGCTGCAAGGGGAATACGGTAATTACTATCAGCTGTCAACTGACCCCACCTCAAGGATAAGCCATGGAGGGAGTTGTCAGCGCATCAAACGGCACATCCATGGGTATGATTTATTCAAAAGAGGCAATTGGTAAACAATTCATCTTTGATCCTTGATTTAAATATCAAAAGCAGTCGAAACTAACGCATAAACCCACACGAATAGGAAATACCGAGATGAAAACAATCAATATTATAGAAATTCTAAATAAAGGGTTTTTTAGGATGGAATCTCACCATTTTAGCACAACCAGTATAGCTTCTGTACGACTGATCAATAAGAAACCAAACAAAGGGCGAATTAGGGCCTGCACGTATACGGATATGAATGCGCGGATACAATATTACCGCAAATCGACGGAGGCGGCGACGGGAAGAGATGGAGAATAGCGACTTTGATAGGAAAAAGAGAATGAAAATCTTGGTCGCGTGAAGCCGTTTAGTACTTCGATACATGTACATTAAACAAATATGGATACGGCCCGACCCGGATAGGTTTAGACTTTTTCATGGGATTTTATTTTATTATTATTTATTTATTCATTATTATTAATAATATTTTAATTTTATTTATTATTTTTTTTTTTGACAAAACTACATAAATTTTAAACAAAATTTTACATATGGTCCTTATGTTTTAAAGTTGTCCCTAAAATAGTCATTATTTTTTTGCATGAATGGTCCTTAATTATAGATTTTGTAACGCCACCGTTTCTTATGACTCACACCGTTATTTTTATCATAAGTTGAATATGAAAAGACCTTTTACCCCTTTTTAACTGTTCTTTCTCTGGAAACGATTTTTGTGTGTGCTCTTCGACCTAAGAATCAAAGATATGAGGTGATTTTTGTAGAAATATGTGTTCATCTTTGAGTTCGTGTTCTTGATTTTAAGAAACCCACCATTCCAAAAACTAGAAATTGAAACAAAAAAAAATAACAGAAATCAAATGTGTGTGTTCTTCAACCTAATAATCGAAGATCTGAGGATATTTTTGCATAAATATATGTTCATATATGGCTTCATGTTCTTGATTTTTAAGAAACCTACCATTCCAAAATCAAAAATCGAAACCCAAATTCAAAGCACCATTCCAATCGATTTAAATAACCCGTCATCGAAAACCCTAGATTTCAAGAACTTAAACATGTGTATAAGCTCATTACAAATAGTGCTCAAGAAACCCATATGAAGATATAACACATGCACCTTCGAGAAGCACCTCTGTAACGTCCCATTTTTCACAATAAATTTTTCGAATTTTAATTAAGATAAAATATCGATTTCTTAAACCCTAAGTTAATAATAACCATTTGTTCCAAAAGACAACCATCCAAAAATCAGAGTATCATAATAAACGCGGAATTACAAAATACTAAATCTGTTAACGAGTGTGTACAGTCAGGCCTACGCCTTCCCACGATCATCTGAAGTACCTGAAACGTTTAATCAATAACTGTAAGCCAAAGGTTAGTGAGTTCCCCAAAATACCATATACAACAATAAACATACAATCATGCAAACAAGGCTTTCGGTGCTAGGACCGATCCACCCGAACAACATCGAGTGTATGGGCTCACAATACTCTAGTTGTTCTTGCCATCAACTCGCCCCTTGCGAGTGTCTAGACTCACAACACTTAGGTGTTGTTTGTTTTTTGTCTGCAGATCTTCTTGACCTCTTATTTCTGCGTCGCGCAAACCACGCACAGACATTAGTCTTCGCAGACTGTTTGTTTTTTTGAAGACTGCAGACCTAAAAATGTATACGCGCCCTCTTCTTGGCGCAGATGTGGATCAGAGTCTTCTAACATCTTCAGACATCTTCTAGCCTAAAAAAACACTTATGTTTTTATTTTTTTTAGTTTTTTATAATTTATATTTATTCCAATTTTATTCATGATAAACAATTTGAAAAAAAAAAAGTTACAACACTTAAAAAGAAAATGGTTTGACGACACAAACATGACATTTTTGATAAATTTATAAACAAAGATTTATTACAATAATGATCGTTGAAGTTGTTTATATAAATATGAAAAAAAATCATAATATATTCTTATATTTTTTGTGCCAAAATTTTTAAAACGTATTGTCAATTTCTTGGTAAAATGTTTATGATACGTTTTTAATTGATTTAATTGAAAAAATCGACGTTTATTTCCATCAATTTATGTATCAAATTCTTTAATTTCTAATTACAATGTTTAAGTATAATTTTACGACCAACATTGTTGGTTTTTATCAAATATATACATTAATTCGTACCATTTTATTTTCACTTTTTATACAATAATACATAAAAGTTGATTTAGATTTGTTTATTATTTATAACAAAGTCGTAAAAATATTAAAAAATACATTGAAGTTTAAAAAAATCAGTTTATTTAGATTTTAGTTTATTTTAGTAGCATGCAGATGTTAAAAAAACAAACAATCTTTTTTTTTCAGACTACAGATGTTTGGTCCACCTCTTCTACTGCAGAGATCTACAGATGTGATCCACAGACTGCAAACATTTTGCCCCAGAAAAAACAAACAACACCTTAATGTTGATCTTTTCATCAACTCACCCCTTTGGCCTTCAACATAAAACTAGTTCGCCCGCATCTTGGTTTTTCGCACAAAGCTGGAACACCTCAGCCAACCATGATATATGTCGACATATAAATAAAACAGCAAAAATATATAACCCATCATCACAAGTAACAGTCTATAAGTCTACATGTCTAACAACATACCACAGTCTAATATCATCCTAACACACTAGGATACATACTACAGTAGATAATATAGTGCGAAAACTCACCTCGAAGACAGAACAAATAACCAGTACAACTCACTGGGAATGTAAATGTCGGTAATACAAACCACCTAAATATCTAATAAAAGGTCAGACCCTATTTATTTCCTAAAACCCTAAAGTTTGACCAAAATACAGTTGGTCAAAAAGTCAATGGTCAACTGCTGCAGAACATCGCGTCGTGGCCAACTCCATGGTCCATGTAGCATGCATTTTTTCTGGATTTTGATCCAAACCTCGACTTTTTTGGTTTGACTGTAGATTTGGTCCCTCATAAAATTGAAATTACTGTTACACCCTTTATGTATTTTTTTCTTTTTTCTTTCTATTTTTAAATATTTTATTAGAATTAAATAAAGAAAAACCCCATATACCCACCCACTCCACCCCATCCCACCTTACCTCTCTTTCTTTCGTTTACAAACAAACACACATATCCACCCATAACTCCCCAAATCCCTAACCTCCTTAATGTAACATCCATAAAATTCACAAAAATTTAAAACTTTTTAAAACATTTAAAACCATTAAGTTATTACAATTTTTTTTCAAAATAGTTTAAACATCAGAGTATCTCATAGCATCGTAGATATTGAAACTTATTGTTTCCCCATCAAACTCCATCATTAAGCTTCCCGCATACACATCAATCTTCGTTCTAGTCGTCTTCAAAAATGGTCTCCCAAGTAAAATTATACCCGACTTGGAGGACACTTGTTCTTCTAAATCAATCACATAGAAATCCGTCGGGAAGACCAATTGGTTCACTTGCAGCAAAACAACTTCTAAACACCTCTAGGAAAGACACTCGATTTATCCGCAAGAGAGATTATAACTCCGGTTTCACTCAAATGTCCGACATTCAATGATTCATACACCGAATAGGGCATGACATTGATAGAAGCACCAAGATCAAGCATAGCGCTACTAAAAGTGACATCCCCAATCTTGCAAGGAACCGTAAACATTCCGGGATCTTTGCATTTGGGTGGAAGTTTCCTTTGTAAAACCGCGGATGCGTTTTCATTCATTGAGATTTTCTCGTTTCCTTTCAACTTCCTCTTGTTGGTACAAAGCTCCTTCAAAAACTTTGCATATCTAGGGATTTGCTTGATGGCATCAAGTAAAGGGATGTTTACTTCCACCTTTCGGAATGTGTCCAAAATATCTTTCTCCTCCATATTCTTATTTGAAGTTGCAAGTCAGGAGGGGAATGACGGTTGAGTGGCTATTGGAGTCACTAGAGGGGTAATCTTCTTTGGAACTCCGGCTTGTGTAGCATTCTTAACAACGGGATCCTCAACGGGAGTGATCTCTATTTCTTCCTCTTCTCCCATTGGCTTCTTCTTTGAACTACTTTTCCGGTTTGTTTACCACTTTTCAAAGTCACCACATTAACATTTGGGTTCTTTTCGGTTTGAGAAGGGAGTTTGCCATGGGACTCCAACTTGCTTAAAGATGTAACTATATCTCCCATTTGTGCTTCAAGGTTGGAGATACTAGTTCTTGTCTCTTTTTGGAATTGTTGGGTACTGGTGACTAAGGATTTGACAATGTCTTCAAGAGACATTCCAGAGCTACTTGGTTGGGATTGAGGAGGTTGTTGGTGATGATGTGGAGGGTGCGGTTTGGGTTGATAGTGTGGTTGTGGGTGTTGGTAATGAGGTTGTTGTGGTGGGTAGGAAGGTCTAACCAATGTATTTTGAGGCAATGGTCTTGGGTTGTAGCTCATGTTGGGATTTGGCTTCCAACATGAAATGTATGCATTTTGGTAACCGGATGGTTTGTTGTGGTAATTTTGGAACTCTCCAGTGGCATTCACATGTTCCGCATCTTCTTGGAGAATGGGACACATATCTGTAGGATGTCCCATTGTTGCACATATTCCACAAACCATCACTTGTGGAGTTTGCCCCATGGCTAGCTTTTGAACAACGGAGGTTAAGTCTTTGATTTGAGACTCGAGGTTTGATGTTCCCACCTCAGACTTTTTGTTGAGTTTCTCTCTTCATGTCTTGGCGCGGGCCAAAATGTTGTGAATTTACAGATATGGTGTTGAAGAGTTGTCTTGTTTGTTGTGGAGTTTTGCTAAAGACATCTCCACCACTTGAGGCATCAACTAATCTTCTCTCCATTGGCAACAATCCCTCATAGAAGTGTTGGATGAGGAGTTGTTCCAGAATTTGATGTTTTGGACAACTATAGCACAAGTTGTTGAACCTCTCCCAATAATCATGAAAAGTCTCATTTTGACATTGGCGGATTCTACAAATCTCATTTCTGAGACTTGAGACTCTTGAAGCGGGATAGAACTTGTTAAGGAAAGCTCTTGCCATGTCGGTCCATGAGTTGATTGACCCCGGGGGAAGATAGAATAACCAATCCTTTACTCTATCGGCCAATGAAAAGGGGAATGCCCTTAGCTTGATTTGGTCATCGGTTGACCCTTGTGGCTTCATGATAGTGCAAATAATATGAAACATCTTCAAATGTTTATGAGGGTCTTCATTCTCTAATCCATAAAAAGTGTGACAACCCGAAACTTTGTCCATTTCCGTTACGCGATTTCCGTTAATAAAATTTCAAATTCATTAACTTTTCCGTCAAACTTCTTGGTTTAGAAATTAATCTAATTATATTTAATTAAATTATTTACAAGTCGGAACCAAAAATCGCACAGGAACCCGAATATCTCGAAAAACCAAACAATTCCGTCCTAAGTGAGGTTACGACCGTAAACTAGTTTACGACCGTAAACTCGTTTACAGCCGTAAACTCGTTTACGACCGTAAACCCCCCACCGACCACAAGACCCCTTTAAATACGAGACCTCCACCTTCATTTGAACATTTCTGGCCAAAAACTCTCTCCTTCTCTCTCTAAGAACCTTGACCGTAAACACCTAAAAACACCTTCAAACTTCGGGAAACATCGAGAAACACCGTTTGGAGTCGCTTCGGAACGTCTGGAAACGTTTATCTCTTCGAAATCAGCACCAGTGTTCTTGAGTTTACGGTCCATCTTCAAAGACCGTAAACTCTGTTCTTGAGTTTACGGCCGTAAACTCACCGAGCCTTCAGAAACCGTAAACTGTCTTTCGACCGTAAACCCTGTTCACGGCCGTAAACTGTCTTTTGACCGTAAACCCTTGTTCACGGCCGTAAACACCTTTTAAGTGGTGCTTTTGGCTGAAAACCCACTTTCATCGATTCGATCAAGTCCCGGTAACATTCCTCAACCGAATACAAGTGTTCCTCTAACACTTTATCTAACGAAATCGCTAATTTAGATACATATATGTATTTATTTGATAATAGGATTTCGTTAAGTGTCACGTGCAACAACTCGAGGATCTTCATTTCAGTCAGCGCTTTCACGCAACAACTGTGAGTTCATACCCCTACATTTTCCGTATTTTTAATGTTTTCAGGGGGGGATACAAGCTAAACATAAATGTTTTCAAAACTTATGCAAATCTCATACTTTAACCCTTTTGTACTATGTTGAGCATAAGGGACGTTTTCACTAAAATTGCATAATTTTCCGGACACGTTATTCACTATACATGCAAACTATAATCGGTATAGTTTGGGATTTTTTTAAAACATATCAAGTATAGAAACTTTCACTACTAAACATATGCACTAAGACAGAAACCGTTTACAGTTACATCACTACTTTATCATGGTATTCATAACTGTAATTATCACTACATACGGTATACATACGGATTTTCACTACGGTAGAACGCTACTACACTACATGTAAACTAGATTGTACGATACTGTGAGGCGCTACTTCACTACTGTACCCTTAGGTGTACAGGGATAAATCCTACCATAGTATAACCAGAGTCTCCTGGAGGGAGAGCGTGAGATTTGTGAATAGATCTATTCGGGACTGACAATCCCACACCCGAACTGCTAGCTACAGTTGGGCAGGCATGCCTAGGGTGACAAATGTCATTTAACTCGACGCCTGAAGAACGTTGGAAAGGTCTCTATTCATATCAAACATGGTTATACGACTCACAATATGTATAAATCACCTTTAGTTTACAACTTGACACTCTTCAACAGTTTTATTTGCATTAAATAGAACTAATACACACTACAATTGGAGAACCTTCAGGGTTTTCAAACAGAAACGAGCATACAATGGTTTCACGCACGAAATACTATTACATCATGATTAGCATTAGCTAGTCACATGAAGTAATAATTTCGCATATCACTACAGTTTTCAGTGACAAAAATTCATGGTTTTATACATAATTAAAAACACTACATCCTCACTAAAGAAAATATCAGATTTTCTTGGAACTATACAAACATTTTAAGAACTCATCAACGATTTTCACTACAAACCACCGCTTATGAACTCACCAGCTTTATGCTGATACTCTTTCAAACTGCTTGTATTCTCAGGAAATCAGTAGACAGGTATTTGCTGGATTTTCGAGGAACTGGAGCAATAAGAGTTTTATGTTTATGCTATACTAAGCTATTGGATGTAATTCAAACTAAGTTTCAGACAAAGTTTCAAACTGATGTAAACATTTTTATTTAAGTATTCACTGTAATGGTTGTGTTGCTATGATTGATGTTATTCATTGGTTGTGATGCTACACATGACGTCCTCCGCCCCGGAACGTTTCCGCCATCAGTTTCGGGTGTGACAGATTGGTATCAGAGCCCTTGTTTATAGCGAACTAGTATACCGAACCTTACATGGTATACAACTATAAACACTAAAGGGGCCTAACTGCTCTACGCTAAAAGTATACTTTCAAAAATATAAGTATTTTTATAAAAGTATACGAGCATGCATACATAACAAAATTCGTGTCGCTATTAGAACAGAACAAAAGTATTTGGATGCTGGAACGCTACAGTTAAACCTGGGCAGTTATGTAATCATGTCTAGGGTGAATATAGCCTGATCAACTATATTCAGTCAAGACATGACCAACATGTGCTTGGGAGTGACTGTGGTATTACAGCAGGCCTAAAAACTTACCAAAATCATTCTACATAAAATAATATAAGAGTATTTTAGCTAGAGCCAAACTCAGTATACAGATTCACTCTAAGTGTTGCTACCTCTTCTTCCTTAAGCGATAACTTACTTGCGTTAGTAACCTTTCTGTGCTTATCGCTCGGTAGTATACTTTTATTATCAGGATGAGATATATTTTGTTTTATATATCTCGAGGACTTACCATCCTCTTCTTCCTGATTGATTTCTAGAACGAGATGCCTCCCCGACCAAGACCCGTCAGAAGGAACGACGACACTCCGCCACCACCACCACCTCCTCAGTTTGATCACGTCATGTTCCAGGCAGCAGTTACCGCCGCCGTGACTGCAGCAATGGCACAAGTGAACGCTGGTGGGGCTGGAGGTGGAACCGACCCACAGAGACAAGGTGGAAGTCAGGGACATCAAAAAGAATGTTCCTACAAGGACTTCACGACTGCAAAACCCAAGTCCTTCGACGGAAATGGAGGTGTCATCGCCCTGACTCGATGGTTCGAGAAGATCGAATCCATCTTCGAAATTTGCGTCTGTTCTGAAGCAAACAAGGTGAAGTTCGCTGCTTGCACCTTCACCGACAGAGCTTTGACCTGGTGGAATGGTCGAGTCAAAACCCTAACCCTGCCAGTGGCTAATGTCATGGGTTGGGAAAGACTGAAGGAGCTCATGCTCGCGGAGTACTGCCCGAGGGGCGAAGTACAAAAGTTGGAGCACGAACTCTGGAACTTGAAGATGAAGGGTTCCGACATCGCTGCCTACACCGCGAGATTCTGTGATCTGGCTCTCCTCTGTCAGGGAATGGTCACCTCGGAAAGCAAGAAAATCGAAAGATACATCTGGGGACTGACACAACCAACAAAGGGGAATGTCTTGGCTGCTAAACCAATTACTTTTGAAAGCGCCAAGGATCTGACACAAACCCTGATCGATCATGGAATCGATCTGGATGAGGTGGCAGCTGACTCCGAGCCACAAAAGGAAAGCGGTAGGAAAAAGAAGAAGTTTGGTAACAAACGAAAGGGTCAGTCTTCGCAGGAGCCCTCCAAGAAACAACAAATAGTGGCAGTTCATGATGTTACTGCTCCTGCTGCTGCTCCCACTGCCGTTCCAGCCACCTAATCTCCTACCGGTGGTTATGCTGGCAAACTACCCCTGTGCAACAAGTGTAACTTCCATCATCACGGGCCCTTCCGTGAGTTGAGTTGCAATAGCTGTGGAAAGAAAGGACACACAGCTCGATACTGCAAGGTGCCAACTCAACCAACCAACCAGACTCTGGGAGCGGGCGCTGGTCAAACTTGTTTTGGATGTGGAGAGGCTGGGCACTTCAGGAGAAACTGCCCCAAGACAACAACTGGTGGCAATACAGGAAGAGTTTTGGCGATGGGCCAGGAGGATGCAGTTGCTGATCCTACCGTTGTTACGGGTACGTTCCTCCTTGACAACTCTTATGCATGCATTCTTTTCGATTCTGGTGCGGATAGGAGTTTTGTTACTCATACGTTCAAACATCTAATCAAATGTAAATCCCAACCTCTAACCGAAACATTTACCGTCGAGATGGCTAACGGAAAGAAGGAGAACACTAACGACATATTCATAGGCTGTACTCTTACCCTAGACAATTATTCCTTTTCCATCGATCTTATGCCTGTGTCCATCAAGAGCTTCGATGTCATTATCGGCATGGATTGGTTGAGTTCCAATCGTGCTGATATTCTTTGCTTCGAGAAGGCTATCTGTCTCAATATTCCCTCTGGCGAAACCCTTATGATTTATGGTGATAAACTCAGTTCGAACCTCCGTATCATTTCGTGCATCAAAGCTCAGAAGTATCTGCAGAAGGAGTGCCATGCATTCCTAGCTCATGTTGTCAACGAGACGCAAAAAGTTAGAGACCTTGAGAGCATCCTCGAAGTCCGTAACTTTCCTGAGGTTTTCCCCGAAGATCTCCCAGGAATCCCTCCCGAGCGCCAAGTCGAGTTTCGTATCGACTTAATCCCTGGAGCTACTCCTGTAGCTAAATCTCCTTACCGTCTAGCGCCAACGGAAATGCAAGAATTATCCAGCTAGCTTAATGAGCTGATCAGCAAAGGATTCATAAGGCCGAGTTCCTCACCCTGGGGAGCTCCGATCTTATTCGTGAAAAAGAAAGATGGATCCTTTCGGATGTGCATTGACTACCGAGAGCTGAATAAGCTGACCATCAAGAACCGATATCCCTTAGCCAGAATCGACGATCTCTTCGACCAACTTCAGGGAGCCAGTTATTTCTCAAAGATCGATCTAAGATCAGGGTACCATCAGTTGCGAGTTCATGAGAATGATATACCCAAAACAGCATTCCGAACTCGCTATGGACACTACGAGTTTGTAGTAATGCCCTTTGGTCTAACCAACGCACCGACAGTATTCATGGACCTGATGAATCGGGTGTGCCGCCCTTTCTTAGACAAGTTTGTGATTGTGTTCATCGACGATATACTTGTCTATTCGCGGAGTGAGAACGATCATAAACAACACTTAAGGCAGGTATTCGAAGCATTAAGGGCAGAAAAGCTATACGCGAAATTCTCGAAGTGTGAATTCTGGATCAGGAAGGTAAATTTCCTTGGACACGTGATTAGCAAGGAAGGAATACACGTGGACCCTTCCAAGATCAAAGCGATTGTGAATTGGTCTGCACCAAAGACACCCACAGAAATCCGACAATTCTTGGGTCTCGCGGGCTATTATCGCCGGTTTATCCAGAATTTCTCCAAAATCGCAAAGCCTTTAACTACCCTGACACAAAAGGGTGTAACCTTTAGTTGGGGAGTTAAGCAAGACACTGCGTTTCAAACCTTGAAACAAGCCCTATGCAGCGCACCTATCTTGTCCCTGCCCGAAGGGACGGAAGACTTCGTAGTCTATTGTGATGCATCCAATCAGGTCCTAGGGTGTGTGCTCATGCAGAGAGTAAAGGTCATCGCCTATGCCTCGAGGCAGTTGAAAACACACGAGGTCAATTACACAACTCATGATTTGGAGTTGGGAGCAGTGGTCTTTGCGTTAAAGATCTGGAAACACTATCTCTATGGAACCAAGTGCACTATCTTCACCGACCATAAGAGCTTGCAGCATATTTTTGATCAAAAGGAGTTGAACATGAGACAACGGCGATGGGTAGAGCTACTCAGTGACTACGAGTGCGAAATTCGCTATCATCCCTGCAAGGCCAATGTGGTAGCAGATACCCTCAGTCGAAAGGAGTATTCAGGACGTAAGGTGAAGGCACTAACAATGAGCATCCATTCCCATTTGTCCGCGCAAATCAGAGAGGCTCAGGTAGAAGCTTTGAAAGCAGAAAACGTGGCAAATGAGTCACTGCGAGGAATGGACAAGAACTTGGAGCTCAAGGGAGACGGAGTCTATTATTTCATGGACCGGATCTGGACCCCAAAGTTCGGTGGTTACAGAGAGGTTGTAATGAACGAAGCTCATAGGACGAAATACTCCGTTCACCCAGGGTCGGATAAGATGTACTTGGATCTCAAACAGCTCTATTGGTAGCCAAACATGAAAGCAGAGATTGCTACCTTCGTGGGCAAGTGCCTGACTTGCGCCAAGGTGAAGGTCGAATATCAGAAGCCCTCAGGTCTACTTCAACAGCCGGAAATACCTGAGTGGAAGTGGGGAAGGATAACCATGGATTTTATCACCAAGTTACCCAGATCTCCGAGTGGGCACGATGCCATCTGGGTAATTGTCGATCGGTTGACGAAGTCCGCCCACTTCCTGCCAACCAAAGAAAGCTTCAATATGGAGAGACTCACACGGATCTACCTTCAAGAGATAGTTCGCCTTCATGGTGTACCTGCATCCATTATCTCCGATCGAGATAGCAGGTTTACATCGAGGTTCTGGCAGTCACTACAGAAAGCTCTTGGAACTAAATTGGATATGAGCACGGCTTATCATCCACAGACTGACGGACAGAGTGAGAGAGAAATTCAGACAGTGGAAGACATGTTGAGGGCCTGCGTCATCGATTTCGGCGCATCATGGGACACTCATCTTCCTTTGGTTGAATTTTCCTACAACAACAGCTACCATACCAGCATCAAGGCTACGCCGTTTGAAGCCCTCTATGGTCGTAAGTGCAGATCCCCTCTGTGTTGGGATGAGGTGGGTGACACGCAGCTAGCCAGGGGCCAAGTCCCCGATAATACTCTCACTGGTCCTCAGATCATCCAAGAGACAACTGAGAAGATTGTACAAATCCGGGAATGACTGAAAGCCTCACGAGATAGACAAAAGAGCTACGCCGATAAGAGACGAAAACCCTTGGAGTTCCAGGTTGGTGACCGCGTCCTTCTGAAGGTCTCACCCTGGAAAGGCATGATACGCTTTGGGAAGCGTGGAAAGCTAAACCCAAGGTACATTGGACCGTTTAAGATCCTTGCTAGGATCGGTCCCGTAGCATACAAACTTCAGTTACCACGGGAGCTCAGCAACATCCATCCTGTATTCCACGTATCGAACCTAAAGAAGTGTCTGTCTGATGAGACACTTGTGATTCCTCTCGATGAGATTGAAATCAACGAGAACCTCAACTTCGTGGAAGAACCGGTCGAAATCATGGACAGAGAGATCAAACGAACGAAACAAAGTCGCATCCCGATAGTGAAGGTTCGCTGGAATGCCAAGCGGGGACCTGAATTCACTTGGGAGCGCGAAGATCAGATGAAACAGAAATATCCGCATCTCTTTCCTAATCCATGATTTGTATTCTATGTTCGAATTTCGGGACGAAATTCCCTCTAACGGGGGGATGATGTGACAACCCGAAACTTTGTCCATTTCCGTTACGCGATTTCCGTTAATAAAATTTCAAATTCATTAACTTTTCCGTCAAACTTCTTGGTTTAGAAATTAATCTAGTTATATATAATTAAATTATTTACAAGTCGGAACCAAAAATCGCGCAGGAACCCGAATATCTCGAAAAACCAAACAATTCCGTCCTAAGTGAGGTTACGACCGTAAACTAGTTTACGACCGTAAACTCGTTTACAGCCGTAAACTTGTTTACGACCGTAAACCCCCCACCGACCACAAGACCCCTTTAAATACGATACCTCCACCTTCATTTGAACATTTCTGGCCAAAAACTCTCTCCTTCTCTCTCTAAGAACCTTGACCGTAAACACCTAAAAACACCTTCAAACTTCGGGACACATCGAGAAACACCGTTTGGAGTCGCTTCGGAACGTCTGGAAACGTTTATCTCTTCGAAATCAGCACCAGTGTTCTTGAGTTTACGGTCCATCTTCAAAGACCGTAAACTCTGTTCTTGAGTTTACGGCCGTAAACTCACCGAGCCTTCAGAAACCGTAAACTGTCTTTCGACCGTAAACCCTGTTCATGGCCGTAAACTGTCTTTTGACCGTAAACCCTTGTTCACGGCCGTAAACACCTTTTAAGTGGTGCTTTTGGCTGAAAACCCACTTTCATCGATTCGATCAAGTCCCGGTAACATTCCTCAACCGAATACAAGTGTTCCTCTAACACTTTATCTAACGAAATCGCTAATTTAGACACATATATGTATTTATTTGATAATAGGATTTCGTTAAGTGTCACGTGCAACAACTCGAGGATCTTCATTTCAGTCAGCGCTTTCACGCAACAACTGTGAGTTCATACCCCTACATTTTCCGTATTTTTAATGTTTTCAAGGGGGGGATACAAGCTAAACATAAATGTTTTCAAAACTTATGCAAATCTCATACTTTAACCCTTTTGTACTATGTTGAGCATAAGGGATGTTTTCACTAAAACTGCATAGTTTTCCGGACACGTTATTCACTATACATGCAAACTATAATCGGTATAGTTTGGGGTTTTTTTAAAACATATCAAGTATAGAAACTTTCACTACTAAACATATGCACTAAGACAGAAACCGTTTACAGTTTACATCACTACTTTATCATGGTATTCATAACTATAATTATCACTACATACGGTATACATACGGATTTTCACTACGGTAGAACGCTACTACACTACATGTAAACTAGATTGTACGATACTGTGAGGCGCTACTTCACTACTGTACCCTTAGGTGTACAGGGATAAATCCTACCATAGTATAACCAGAATCTCCTGGAGGGAGAGCGTGAGATTTGTGAATAGATCTATTCGGGACTGACAATCCCACACCCGAACTGCTAGCTACAGTTGGGCAGGCATGCCTAGGGTGACAAATGTCATTTAACTCGACGCCTGAAGAACGTTGGAAAGGTCTCTATTCATATCAAGCATGGTTATACGACTCACAATATGTATAAATCACCTTTAGTTTACAACTTGACACTCTTCAACAGTTTTATTTGCATTAAATAGAACTAATACACACTACAATTGGAGAACCTTCAGGGTTTTCAAACAGAAACGAGCATACAATGGTTTCACGCACGAAATACTATTACATCATGATTAGCATTAGCTAGTCACATGAAGTAATAATTTCGCATATCACTACAGTTTTCAGTGACAAAAATTCATGGTTTTATACATAATTAAAAACACTTCATCCTCACTAAAGAAAATATCAGATTTTCTTGGAACTATACAAACATTTTAAGAACTCATCAACGATTTTCACTACAAACCACCGCTTATGAACTCACCAGCTTTATGCTGATACTCTTTCAAACTGCTTGTATTCTCAGGAAATCAGTAGACAGGTATTTGCTGGATTTTCGAGGAACTGGAGCAATAAGAGTTTTATGTTTATGCTATACTAAGCTATTGGATGTAATTCAAACTAAGTTTCAGACAAAGTTTCAAACTGATGTAAACATTTTTATTTAAGTATTCACTGTAATGGTTGTGTTGCTATGATTGATGTTATTCATTGGTTGTGATGCTACACATGACGTCCTCCGCCCCGGAACGTTTCCGCCATCAGTTTCGGGCGTGACAGATTGGTATCAGAGCCCTTGTTTATAGCGAACTAGTATACCGAACCTTACATGGTATACAACTATAAACACTAAAGGGGCCTAACTGCTCTACGCTAAAAGTATACTTTCAAAAATATAAGTATTTTTATAAAAGTATACGAGCATGCATACATAACAAAATTCGTGTCGCTATTAGAACAGAACAAAAGTATTTGGATGCTGGAACGCTACAGTTAAACCTGGGCAGTTATGTAATCATGTCTAGGGTGAATATAGCCTGATCAACTATATTCAGTCAAGACATGACCAACATGTGCTTGGGAGTGACTGTGGTATTACAGCAGGCCTAAAAACTTACCAAAATCATTCTACATAAAATAATATAAGAGTATTTTAGCTAGAGCCAAACTCAGTATACAGATTCACTCTAAGTGTTGCTACCTCTTCTTCCTTAAGCGATAACTTACTTGCGTTAGTAACCTTTCTGTGCTTATCGCTCGGTAGTATACTTTTATTATCAGGATGAGATATATTTTGTTTTATATATCTCGAGGACTTACCATCCTCTTCTTCCTGATTGATTTCTAGAACGAGATGCCTCCCCGACCAAGACCCGTCAGAAGGAACGACGACACTCCGCCACCACCACCACCTCCTCAGTTTGATCACGTCATGTTCCAGGCAGCAGTTACCGCCGCCGTGACTGCAGCAATGGCACAAGTGAACGCTGGTGGGGCTGGAGGTGGAACCGACCCACAGAGACAAGGTGGAAGTCAGGGACATCAAAAAGAATGTTCCTACAAGGACTTCACGACTGCAAAACCCAAGTCCTTCGACGGAAATGGAGGTGTCATCGCCCTGAATCGATGGTTCGAGAAGATCGAATCCATCTTGGAAATTTGCGTCTGTTCTGAAGCAAACAAGGTGAAGTTCGCTGCCTGCACCTTCACCGACAGAGCTTTGACCTGGTGGAATGGTCGAGTCAAAACCCTAACCCTGCCAGTGGCTAATGCCATGGGTTGGGAAAGACTGAAGGAGCTCATGCTCGCGGAGTACTGCCCGAGAGGCGAAGTACAAAAGTTGGAGCACGAACTCTGGAACTTGAAGATGAAGGGTTCCGACATCGCTGCCTACACCGCGAGATTCTGTGATCTGGCTCTCCTCTGTCAGGGAATGGTCACCTCGGAAAGCAAGAAAATCGAAAGATACATCTGGGGACTGACACAACCAACAAAGGGGAATGTCTTGGCTGCTAGACCAATTACTTTTGAAAGCGCCAAGGATCTGACACAAACCCTGATCGATCATGGAATCGATCTGGATGAGGTGGCAGCTGACTCCGAGCCACAAAAGGAAAGCGGTAGGAAAAAGAAGAAGTTTGGTAACAAACGAAAGGGTCAGTCTTCGCAGGAGCCCTCCAAGAAACAACAAATAGTGGCAGTTCATGATGTTACTGCTCCTGCTGCTGCTCCCACTGCCGTTCCAGCCACCCAATCTCCTACCGGTGGTTATGCTGGCAAACTACCCCTGTGCAACAAGTGTAACTTCCATCATCACGGGCCCTTCCGTGAGTTGAGTTGCAATAGCTGTGGAAAGAAAGGACACACAGCTCGATACTGCAAGGTGCCAACTCAACCAACCAACCAGACTCTGGGAGCGGGCGCTGGTCAAACTTGTTTTGGATGTGGAGAGGCTGGGCACTTCAGGAGAAACTGCCCCAAGACAACAACTGGTGGCAATACAGGAAGAGTTTTGGCGATGGGCCAGGAGGATGCAGTTGCTGATCCTACCGTTGTTACGGGTACGTTCCTCCTTGACAACTCTTATGCATGCATTCTTTTCGATTCTGGTGCGGATAGGAGTTTTGTTACTCATACGTTCAAACATCTAATCAAATGTAAATCCCAACCTCTAACCGAAACATTTACCGTTGAGATGGCTAACGGAAAGAAGGAGAACACTAACGACATATTCATAGGCTGTACTCTTACCCTAGACAATTATTCCTTTTCCATCGATCTTATGCCTGTGTCCATCAAGAGCTTCGATGTCATTATCGGCATGGATTGGTTGAGTTCTAATCGTGCTGATATTCTTTGCTTCGAGAAGGCTATCTGTCTCAATATTCCCTCTGGCGAAACCCTTATGATTTATGGTGATAAACTCAGTTCGAACCTCCGTATCATTTCGTGCATCAAAGCTCAGAAGTATCTGCAGAAGGAGTGCCATGCATTCCTAGCTCATGTTGTCAACGAGACGCAAAAAGTTAGAGACCTTGAGAGCATCCCCGAAGTCCGTAACTTTCCTGAGGTTTTCCCCGAAGATCTCCCAGGAATCCCTCCCGAGCGCCAAGTCGAGTTTCGTATCGACTTAATCCCCGGAGCTACTCCTGTAGCTAAATCTCCTTACCGTCTAGCGCCAACGGAAATGCAAGAATTATCCAGCTAGCTTAATGAGCTGATCAGCAAAGGATTCATAAGGCCGAGTTCCTCACCCTGGGGAGCTCCGATCTTATTCGTGAAAAAGAAAGATGGATCCTTTCGGATGTGCATTGACTACCGAGAGCTGAATAACCTGACCATCAAGAACCGATATCCCTTACCCAAAATCGACGATCTCTTCGACCAACTTCAGGGAGCCAGTTATTTCTCAAAGATCGATCTAAGATCAGGGTACCATCAGTTGCGAGTTCATGAGAATGATGTACCCAAAACAGCATTCCGAACTCGCTATGGACACTACGAGTTTGTAGTAATGCCCTTTGGTCTAACCAACGCACCGACAGTATTCATGGACCTGATGAATCGGGTGTGCCGCCCTTTCTTAGACAAGTTTGTGATTGTGTTCATCGACGATATACTTGTCTATTCGCGGAGTGAGAACGATCATAAACAACACTTAAGGCAGGTATTCGAAGCATTAAGGGCAGAAAAGCTATACGCGAAATTCTCGAAGTGTGAATTCTGGATCAGGAAGGTAAATTTCCTTGGACACGTGATTAGCAAGGAAGGAATACACGTGGACCCTTCCAAGATCAAAGCGATTGTGAATTGGTCTGCACCAAAGACACCCACAGAAATCCGACAATTCTTGGGTCTCGCGGGCTATTATCGCCGGTTTATCCAGAATTTCTCCAAAATCGCAAAGCCTTTAACTACCCTGACACAAAAGGGTGTAACCTTTAGTTGGGGAGTTAAGCAAGACACTGCATTTCAAACCTTGAAACAGGCCCTATGCAGCGCACCTATCTTGTCCCTGCCCGAAGGGATGGAAGACTTCGTAGTCTATTGTGATGCATCCAATCAGGTCCTAGGGTGTGTGCTCATGCAGAGAGTAAAGGTCATCGCCTATGCCTCGAGGCAGTTGAAAACACACGAGGTCAATTACACAACTCATGATTTGGAGTTGGGAGCAGTGGTCTTTGCGTTAAAGATCTGGAGACACTATCTCTATGGAACCAAGTGCACTATCTTCACCGACCATAAGAGCTTGCAGCATATTTTTGATCAAAAGGAGTTGAACATGAGACAACGGCGATGGGTAGAGCTACTCAGTGACTACGAGTGCGAAATTCGCTATCATCCCGGCAAGGCCAATGTGGTAGCAGATACCCTCAGTCGAAAGGAGTATTCAGGACGTAAGGTGAAGGCACTAACAATGAGCATCCATTCCCATTTGTCCGCGCAAATCAGAGAGGCTCAGGTAGAAGCTTTGAAAGCAGAAAACGTGGCAAATGAGTCACTGCGAGGAATGGACAAGAACTTGGAGCTCAAGGGAGACGGAGTCTATTATTTCATGGACCGGATCTGGACCCCAAAGTTCGGTGGTTACAGAGAGGTTGTAATGAACGAAGCTCACAGGACGAAATACTCCGTTCACCCAGGGTCGGATAAGATGTACTTGGATCTCAAACAGCTCTATTGGTAGCCAAACATGAAAGCAGAGATTGCTACCTTCGTGGGCAAGTGCCTGACTTGCGCCAAGGTGAAGGTCGAATATCAGAAGCCCTCAGGTCTACTTCAACAGCCGGAAATACCTGAGTGGAAGTGGGAAAGGATAACCATGGATTTTATCACCAAGTTACCCAGATCTCCGAGTGGGCACGATGCCATCTGGGTAATTGTCGATCGGTTGACGAAGTCCGCCCACTTTCTGCTAACCAAAGAAAGCTTCAATATGGAGAGACTCACACGGATCTACCTTCAAGAGATAGTTCGCCTTCATGGTGTACCTGCATCCATTATCTCCGATCGAGATAGCAGGTTTACATCGAGGTTCTGGCAGTCACTACAGAAAGCTCTTGGAACTAAATTGGATATGAGCACGGCTTATCATCCACACACTGACGGACAGAGTGAGAGAGAAATTCAGACAGTGGAAGACATGTTGAGGGTCTGCGTCATCGATTTCGGCGCATCATGGGACACTCATCTTCCTTTGGTTGAATTTTCCTACAACAACAGCTACCATACCAGCATCAAGGCTGCGCCGTTTGAAGCCCTCTATGGTCGTAAGTGCAGATCCCCTCTGTGTTGGGATGAGGTGGGTGACACGCAGCTAGCCAGGGGCCAAGTCCCCGACAATACTCTCACTGGTCCTGAGATCATCCGAGAGACAACTGAGAAGATTGTACAAATCCAGGAACGACTGAAAGCCTCACGAGATAGACAAAAGAGTTACGCCGATAAGAGACGAAAACCCTTGGAGTTCCAGGTTGGTGACCGCGTCCTTCTGAAGGTCTCACCCTGGAAAGGCATGATACGCTTTGGGAAGCGTGGAAAGCTAAACCCAAGGTACATTGGACCGTTTAAGATCCTTGCTAGGATCGGTCCCGTAGCATACAAACTTCAGTTACCACGGGAGCTCAGCAACATCCATCCTGTATTCCACGTATCGAACCTAAAGAAGTGTCTGTCTGATGAGACACTTGTGATTCCTCTCGATGAGATTGAAATCAACGAGAACCTCAACTTCGTGGAAGAACCGGTCGAAATCATGGACAGAGAGATCAAACGAACGAAACAAAGTCGCATCCCGATAGTGAAGGTTCGCTGGAATGCCAAGCGGGGACCTGAATTCACTTGGGAGCGCGAAGATCAGATGAAACAGAAATATCCGCATCTCTTTCCTAATCCATGATTTGTATTCTATGTTCGAATTTCGGGACGAAATTCCCTCTAACGGGGGGATGATGTGACAACCCGAAACTTTGTCCATTTCCGTTACGCGATTTCCGTTAATAAAATTTCAAATTCATTAACTTTTCCGTCAAACTTCTTGGTTTAGAAATTAATCTAGTTATATATAATTAAATTATTTACAAGTCGGAACCAAAAATCGCGCAGGAACCCGAATATCTCGAAAAACCAAACAATTCCGTCCTAAGTGAGGTTACGACCGTAAACTAGTTTACGACCGTAAACTCGTTTACAGCCGTAAACTTGTTTACGACCGTAAACCCCCCACCGACCACAAGACCCCTTTAAATACGATACCTCCACCTTCATTTGAACATTTCTGGCCAAAAACTCTCTCCTTCTCTCTCTAAGAACCTTGACCGTAAACACCTAAAAACACCTTCAAACTTCGGGAAACATCGAGAAACACCGTTTGGAGTCGCTTCGGAACGTCTGGAAACGTTTATCTCTTCGAAATCAGCACCAGTGTTCTTGAGTTTACGGTCCATCTTCAAAGACCGTAAACTCTGTTCTTGAGTTTACGGCCGTAAACTCACCGAGCCTTCAGAAACCGTAAACTGTCTTTCGACCGTAAGCCCTGTTCACGGCCGTAAACTGTCTTTCGACCGTAAACCCTTGTTCACGGCCGTAAACACCTTTTAAGTGGTGCTTTTGGCTGAAAACCCACTTTCATCGATTCGATCAAGTCCCGGTAACATTCCTCAACCGAATACAAGTGTTCCTCTAACACTTTATCTAACGAAATCGCTAATTTAGATACATATATGTATTTATTTGATAATAGGATTTCGTTAAGTGTCACGTGCAACAACTCGAGGATCTTCATTTCAGTCAGCGCTTTCACGCAACAACTGTGAGTTCATACCCCTACATTTTCCGTATTTTTAATGTTTTCAGGGGGGGATACAAGCTAAACATAAATGTTTTCAAAACTTATGCAAATCTCATACTTTAACCCTTTTGTACTATGTTGAGCATAAGGGACGTTTTCACTAAAATTGCATAATTTTCCGGACACGTTATTCACTATACATGCAAACTATAATCGGTATAGTTTGGGATTTTTTTAAAACATATCAAGTATAGAAACTTTCACTACTAAACATATGCACTAAGACAGAAACCGTTTACAGTTACATCACTACTTTATCATGGTATTCATAACTGTAATTATCACTACATACGGTATACATACGGATTTTCACTACGGTAGAACGCTACTACACTACATGTAAACTAGATTGTACGATACTGTGAGGCGCTACTTCACTACTGTACCCTTAGGTGTACAGGGATAAATCCTACCATAGTATAACCAGAGTCTCCTGGAGGGAGAGCGTGAGATTTGTGAATAGATCTATTCGGGACTGACAATCCCACACCCGAACTGCTAGCTACAGTTGGGCAGGCATGCCTAGGGTGACAAATGTCATTTAACTCGACGCCTGAAGAACGTTGGAAAGGTCTCTATTCATATCAAACATGGTTATACGACTCACAATATGTATAAATCACCTTTAGTTTACAACTTGACACTCTTCAACAGTTTTATTTGCATTAAATAGAACTAATACACACTACAATTGGAGAACCTTCAGGGTTTTCAAACAGAAACGAGCATACAATGGTTTCACGCACGAAATACTATTACATCATGATTAGCATTAGCTAGTCACATGAAGTAATAATTTCGCATATCACTACAGTTTTCAGTGACAAACAGTCATGGTTTTATACAGAATTAAAAACACTACATCCTCACTAAAGAAAATATCGGATTTTCTTGGAACTATACAAACATTTTAAGAACTCATCAACGATTTTCACTACAAACCACCGCTTATGAACTCACCAGCTTTATGCTGATACTCTTTCAAACTGCTTGTATTCTCAGGAAATCAATAGACAGGTATTTGCTGGATTTTCGAGGAACTGGAGCAATAAGAGTTTTATGTTTATGTTATAGTAAGCTATTGGATGTAATTCAAACTAAGTTTCAGACAAAGTTTCAAACTGATGTAAACATTTTTATTTAAGTATTCACTGTAATGGTTGTGTTGCTATGATTGCTGTTATTCATTGGTTGTGATGCTACACATGACGTCCTCCGCCCCGGAACGTTTCCGCCATCGGTTTCGGGGTGTGACAGAAAGTTGGAAGGTGATGGACTAAACTTGACTTCAATTCCGAACCTCCTTCCAAAACCGGGTAATTGATACCGGTTGGAGTTTGTGTAACATCGGTTTCCATCATTTGCCTCAAAGTTCTTTCGGGAGCTTCTCCTCCGTCTCCCATTGCAATTGGTTCAATAATGGGTGGATTTTGTTGTAGGGGTGGTGTTTCAGGAGTTTCTTGGCGAGGGTCGGGACTAGAATCGGGTTCTGTGTCACTTGATGAAGCGGGTTCAACCTCCGGGTCCCCGTGAGGATTAGAAGTTTGACCATGTTCTATTCCCTTTTCCTTCGCCAAACGTCTTGCTTTTTTTTCAATTTCCGGATTATAAATCAAAGCACCTGTACGTTGAGATATGGGCATAGAAAAACAAATTGAATAAAAATAAACCAATCCCCGACAATGGCGCCAAAATTTGGTGGTTGTCGAGGCCAACAAAATTAATACCCTAAATATTACACACTAAAATAGTGTATGGTGGTAAAGGGATCGTATCCACGGAGATTGGTTCAATTTTATAAGTCTATGATAATCTTGTTGTACAAATACTTGTAAAACTAAAATAAAATAAAATTGGGGGATTTTGATCTTTTGATATGTTTAAAAGAAAACTAGAATTACACTGAGACTTAAAAAGACAATTCAACAAAAGCAAAGTTTGATGTAAAATCAATAAGATAAAGATGGTTGACTTTGGACTTTCATTACTTGAACATTTGGTTAATTAATCATGAGAATACCAAGGTGCAATACTTGTGTTTATAATCTAACTTGGCTATAGCAATTTATAAGCATAACTTGCCTCAACTCTTCTTTTGTATTAAAATGACTAGAGAAGCTCATAGCACATTTCCTAAATCAAAGTCACAAAACTAATGAAGCATGTAATTTTGTGAAAATCAATTAGCATTAGGTTTTAAGAGTCACCAAATCCAAAGAGTAATCTATTGCTTTCATTACCACTATGGAGAAAATATTTTCTTAGTCTAAATGAAATGAAAACAAACATTTAAACTAATTGTTGCTTGTTAAATTGAAGACCCATTACTTAGCCAAGAATTTAACCAACAAAAATAACATTCACATATCAATATTCATGACTAGAGATATATAAACATGAAGGAAGTTTTCATAGAATATATAATCATAGATATTCAACACAAGTTCATGGAGTTCTTCAAAATAACCAAAACATTCAAGCAATTACATCCAAGTCAACCAAATATGAGTCTAGCCAAGCATGGCCAAAATGAAATAAATGCAAAGGAGATTAGTGATACCAAACATTGTTTAAGATGCAAGTTTGAAGAAAAATTGCTCCAAGCTTCTAAATCTTCCATTCTTCTAGAGAGAAAAAGGGTTTGTTCCTCCAAGTCTTCCTAATGAAAAATCCTCCCACATCTTCAGTAAAGAATGCTTCTTTCCGGATTCAAAAGTTCCCCAAAAGCTATCCACCAACCTTCTCAAAATAGAGTCAACTAGTCAAAACCCGGATTCACTTCAGCACGATCCACGCGGACCATTTGTGGATCCACGCGGACCGCGTGGTTCTCGCTGATTGCATGCCTTGGCCCATTTAAAATACAATCCAACCCAAATTTCCTCATTCATCTTCAGCCCACATGCATAACTCTTGGTAGCCCAGTTATGTTATTCCAAAGCCTCCAATGATGGTCCAATGCTTCTTTAATCCTCCTCAACTCGAGTCCTCGTCAAAAATTAAATCCAACGTGCATCCCCCTTGTACTAACACCGAGCCCAATCGCCACACTTCAAGTCCACGAACAAATTGCAAGCCCCCAATAGTCCCGCACTCCTTCCACACCTCCAATAACAAATAGTCTTCGATAAATCCTACAAATAAGCTCAAAAGACTGGAAAGCACCCGGTAAAGGAGAAAAATAATAAAAAGAGAAAATATGCATGAAGATTAACTAAAATGAGATGGTTTTAACTCAAAATAAACTATGAAAAGAAGTAATAAAAACGAAACTATCAAATCACCCGAAGCTTAAACCTTACTTGTCCTCAAGTAAGACAATACTAAAATGAACTTGGGATGAGCTATCATAAAAAGAAAAAAGAATGAACATCTTAAGCAGAAATTCACGACACGCCTTTAATATAAAAATATATAATCCATTTTTAGAGATAAGAATTTCTTTAAGGGACGAGCCTTTGTTACCTTTCTAGCAAGGGATACATGTTGATCAATATGCAAAATGAGCATGCATACTTCACTATTATGGTTTATGTGACATTGTTTCGTGGTCCGATCTAGCCCACAAGCCATAAGAAAGTGTCCCTCGGTTAGAATGTTTCTCACTCCTCACAACTTCAACCCCACGCCAAGAAATAAAACCTAGCAAAAGATAACTCGGACCAAAAATGGCAAGGAACGAGTTATGTACAAAGGTTGGCAAACCACCATCATCTAGAAGAATAAGTGCTTCCACCAAAATAAGATCATGTAGAGCGAAGAATCGAGCACGCAATGAGAAAAGGAACCAATGTAGTTGTCAACAAAAAACGAAATCTAACTAGAAAAACATCAAACCAGAAACAAATTACATGAACTAAAATCCAAAAATGGCTAAACATCTACCAACGAAAACAAATGGATGCAACTCCGTGGCCCAGCCTTTTCCTTTTTTTTTGGACAACAAAACCCCAAGGACACAGTTACAAATACAAATATTTAAGACACAACGAGGAAACACTAAAAATATATAACTACATTCGCATCTTATGATTGCGATAATATCCGACTTTTCAAAACCATTTTTTTAACACTTTAACACTAGAACCAAGAAAAATAAAGTTCAAATTTCACGAAAAATCAAAGATTTGACTTCTCCAAACAAATTGGATACATATGAAATTTTCACGTACACAAACTAAATACTAGACTTTATTGAAATTTTTGGTAAATTGATGCAAAATTTTTCGAACGACATTTTTAAAACAATTTACTTTTGATTCACAAAACAAAACAAAACTAGAAAAAAGGGGTAGTTGTCTCTCTTTTTTTTGCTCGCTTTTTTGGTTTACCACAGGAGTATTACAATTACAACCTGGAAATAAAAATACAAAACATAACTATATACAACTATAAGCGGAATCTAAATCTAACCCAAACAAGCGGCCAAACGAGCACAACTACACTAAGGCTGATTCGAGATCAAGTGGGAAAAATGTGTCTAAATCATAAAGTGATGAGATATAATGTGAAATGTAGCAGTTAGACACTAAAGATCTCAAAATAGCAAAATCTAGTTTTTATTCCTTCCTTTGGGGTTTGATTGTGGCTTGTGAGGAAAATACAAGTGAGGGACTAGTCGGCACGAGGCTAAGTTGTCCCCCTACTTATGCCACACTTGCCATAAGTCGATTCATATGCATAACTACTTGCACTCTCTCCCCATGTATATATAAGAGAATATGCAACAACTGAAGGTCCCTAAGAGCGATTATTATTTGTTATGTGAGTTTCCAAAAGAATTGTATTTAAGGTGTGTCGAGTCTTTCAAGTAAAAATGTTCGGAGATGAGAATAAAGAGATAACAAAAATGCATGAATGCTAATGCCCTAAGATAAATGTCATGTAAAAATAAAAAGTGAAAAAGAAGAAAATAAAATCGTTTTGGAGTTTTATAAAAAAAAGTGAATGCAAATTAAGGCTAAAATGATATGCAACCTAAGTTAGAATGCATGAGAAAGTAAAAAGAAAAAGGGAATACCTCACCCCAAGCTTAGAAATAAGCATTGTCCTCAATGCTTGGTGCGAGGCGAAAGTACCTAGACCGGGGGATCGGGTGGAGGGTATGGATAGGGAGGAGGGTATGGATAGGGAGGAGGGTATCGGTATGGATTAATGGTTTCTTGAGGGAGAAAGAATGCATAGAGAGAGTGAAACAACCGGCATGCTAATGAAGAAGAAGGGTTGCATGTCACTTAAGTTATTTGGTCAAAAAGTCAATGGAAGTCAAAGTTGGTCAACGAATCCACGCGGACAACTTCTGGAGTACGCGCGGACCATTTGCAGTACACGCGAACAAGTTATGGAGTACACGCGGACCATTTTTGAGCCACATGGACGAGCTTTTGAGTACACACGGTCCGCGTAGGAAGTTCTGTAAAGGTGCTAAATTGAAAGAATGACGCGGTCGAATTTTTGGCCACACACGGTCCGTTTGTATAACCCACGCGGACAAATCTTCGAGTACACGCGGTCCGCGTGAGTCTTGCAGAAACCTTTTCCACTCTTTTGACGTATGGGGCTTAAAATTCAACACTTTCTTGGTTGCAAGAAGGAAGAAGAAGAAAGGTGAAATGCAAAAAAGAATTTATCTAAAGTGTTTATGCGGAATTAGAAAACATGAAAACATTAAGTTTTCCAAAAATGCTCTTCTTTAACGTCTTTGGCGAGACGTCCTTCCAGGTTGATTCAACACCTCGGGACATCCAAATGGATGATTTTAAGGGCATTTTCATTAAAACCTTCATAGAATGGCTTCAAACGATGCTCGTTGCCTTTAAAAATTTGTCTCGTTTCTTCACTTTGTATTTCAACCGCTCCGTGCTCAAAGACTTTTAGCACAACAAATGGACCTATCCATCTTGACCTCAATTTTCAGGAAATAACTTCAATCACGAATGGTAAAGCAAAACCCTATGCCCCTGTAACACCCATAAAATTCAGGCAAATTTAAAACATTTTAACCCATTCAAAAACCATTAAGTTATTACAACTTGTTTTCAAAATAGTTTAAACATCAGAGTATCCCCAGAACCAAATCACAAAATCATGAAATATGAGGAGCGGTATGATCACGCCTTTGCCTTGCCACGATCACCTGATGTACCTGAAACAATAAACTAAAAACCGTAAGCTCGAAAGCTTAGTGAGTTCCCCCAAAATACCCGTACACACACAACCATACACATACAACAATGAACAGCATACTATGGATCCAATCAACCGTCAGGTTGGAATACCCCAGGCCCTCAACCGTCGGGTTGGAATGCCAACATACTACGAGTCCAATCATCCTCGGGATGGAATACTCTCGGCCCACAACCATCGGGTTGGAATGCCCACATACCTATACATACAATAACTACTACGGGTCCAATCATCCCTCGGGATGGAATACCCCAGGCCCTCAACCATCAGGTTGGAATGCCCACCTACTATGAGTCCAATCATCCTACCGGGATGGAATACTCTTGGCCTTCAATCATCGGGTTGGAATGCCCACCTACTATACATACAATAGCTACTATGGGTCCAATCATCCCTCGGGATGGAATACCCCAGGCCCTCAACCATCAGGTTGGAATGCCCACCTACTTTGAGTCCAATCATCCTACCGGGATGGAATACTCCTGGCCCTCAACCATCGGGTTGGAATGCCCACATACTAGCAAACATGTGCACCTATTAAATAATCATATAACAGTCTACAAGACAACATACTAGGGCCCTATCATCCTACCGGGATGGAATACCCTCTACTACTGCTCAACACGTGCACATATAACAGGTAATCTCCTACCAGCATACAGACAGTCAGACCAACTACAGGTCACTAAGCATAGCCACATCCAATCTACCAGAATACCGATCTAACAGAGCATACCATCATATAGCCATCCTATCTACCAGGATGCCAACTACATAACACAACAGTAACTATCTCAAATAACAAATCAAAGGGCTGGCCTTGGTGCCTTAGACCCTTGGGTATAGTGAGGATAACTCACCTTGCAACTGCCGAGTCAAACCACGAAAGCACAATCCCGAAGCACTGCCCCAAACTCCAACACCTATAGCCATCAATGATCCATTGACATAAATATCCGAATTACCATAATACCCTTGAAGGTCAAACTGGTCAAATTCAAAGTCCTGGCCAAAGTCAACCTTCCTGATTGACCCTACTCGCCGAGTCAACCCGCTGACTCGCCGAGTTCCTAACTCAGAAAACTCACATATCACGACTCGACTCGCCGAGTCACCCCATGACTCGTCGAGTTCAACAATCTCTGAGTCCTATCATGTCTAACTCACTGAGTCACCCCTCAACTTGCTGATCTGAGTCTTAACCAGAAGAGGTTGGGGTTTTGCATTATGACTTGCCAAGTCCAAGAACAGACTCGCCGAGTCCACGACAATCTTCAACAGACTCGCCGAGTTGTTCCTCCAACTCGTCGAGTTCATGCCTATCTTCAACAGACTCGCCGAGTCCAAGAACAGACTCGCCGAGTCCCTTTAGTCCTTTATTCATACAGAGGCTTTTCGAGTCATGCAGGGGCTCCAAACTGTAGATCCACTCTTCTAGGGCATGACTCTCACGTAAAGTTGCAAACTTTACGTGGAAACAAAGAGCTATAGGCCCAAATCAATCTAGGGCTAAGGTTTAAGACAATGATGCTTCACCAACAAGCCAAAGGCTGATACTTTGTGAGTTTCTGGACCAAGACAAGTCTAGATCTGAAGTAGCAACCTCAGATCTAGACCCCTAACCCGAAATAGATCCTTAACATGCAAAAAGGGCCCCAAATCTCATTCTTGAATAGATATAAATGCAATAGAGTCAAGGTAACAGCTTGTTACCTCCAAAATGTGCCCAAGCTGAAGTAGATCCTGGATCTATACCAATCCCTTGATGCTAGCCTCTTGATCTTCAAGTTCCCTTCTCAAAATTCCTCCTCCAAAGGTCAAATCTCTTTAACAATGGAAGCTCACACGATTTTAGGGTTTACTGACACTCAAGGGCAATAAGGAGGCTGAAGGGAGGACATATGGTCCTTTAAATAGGGTGCAACCCTTAAGATTAGGGTTTTCTCTTTTCAGCACCAACTCGTCGAGTCCAGCTGCCGACTCGGCGAGTTGGTCACTTAACTTGCGACCAAAACCCGCTCCGACTCGACGAGTAAGCATACCTACTCGTCGAGTAGCTTTTTCAATTTATAATTAAATCCTTCAATCATACTTCTAAATTTTGGGATGTTACAGCCCCGGTTCAAAATGCTTGCGGGTGATGGACTTGTCGTGGAAGAGCTTCGTTTTTTCCTTGTAAATTCTTGAGTTTTCATAAGAGTCGTTTCTCAATTCTTCTAACTCTTGAAGTTGAAGCTTCCTATGTCTTCTCGCCTCATCAATATTGAAATTGCATTGCTTTACCGCCCAAAATGCACGGTGCTCCAATTCCACGGGAAGATGACATGGCTTTCCAAAAACCAACCTAAATGGGGACATTCCTATCGGGGTCTTATAAGCGGTCTGATAGACCCACAAGGCATCATCAAGCCTCGAACTCCAATCTTTTCTTGTAGGATTCACTGTTTTCTCAAGAATAGACTTCACTTCACGATTCGAAACCTCCACTTGGCCATTCATTTGAGGGTGGTAGGCGGTAGAGACACGGTGGGTCACGTTGTACTTTCTTAGCAAAGCCTCCATCATCTTATTGTAAAAATGTGTCCCTCTATCACTAATCAAAGCCCTAGGCACACCAAATCTCACAAAAACATTAAAAACTCGATAACCGTTTTGGCATCATCCGATCGTGTGGCTTTGGCTTCAACCCACTTACAGACATAGTCAACCGCGAACAAAATATAAACGTTGCCAAATGAGACAGGAAATGGGCGCATAAAATCAATCCCCCATACGTCAAAACATCACAAACAAGGATTGGATTTTGTGGCATTTGGTTCTTTTGTGAAATGTTCCCCGTCCTTTGGCACCATTCACAACTTTTGCAAAACAAGTGACAATCACGTGACATGGTTGGCCAAAATAGTCCACACTCAATGACCTTTCTCAGGGTCCGGCTAGGTCCAAAGTGTCCCCCACAAGCAAATTCATGACAAAATTGCAAAATGGATTGATGTTCTTGTTGGGGCACACATCGCCTAATGATTTTATTGGGACAATGTTTCCACAAATAAGGTTCATCCCACACATAATACTTTGCATCACTTTTTAATTTGTCTTTTTGAGCACGCGTGAATGTGTCGGGATGCCTTTTCGTGACCAAAAAGTTAACGGTATCGGCATACCAAGGAATAGATTGAGTAAAGGAAAAGAGATGCTCATCCGGAAACTCGTCCCGTAACGGGAAAGGAGTCTTATTTGAAGTGATCAGGCTTAGATGGTCGGCAACAAGGTTCTCGCTTCCACTCTTGTCCCGAATCTCCAAATCAAATTCTTGCAATAGTAGGATCCACCGGAGGAGTATTGGCTTTGCATCTTTCTTTATCATCAAGTACTTGAGTGCCACGTGATCCGAATACACTATGACTTTGGTACCGAGTAGGTATTGTCTAAACTTCTCTAAAGCGAACACTATGGCCAATAACTCCTTCTCCGTGGTAGAGTAGTTGCTTTGAACATTGTCTAGTGTTCTCGATGCATAGTAGATCACATGGGAGGCTCTTCCATTCTTTTGACCCAAAACGGCGCCTATAGCATAATTGCTTGCATCACACATGATCTCAAAGGGGAGATCCCAATTTGGAGCTTGCATTATGGGAGCGGATGTAAGCAACTCCTTGAGCTTGTCGAAAGCTTCTTTGCACGCCTCATTGAACTCGAAATCAACTTCTTTTTGCAAGAGTTGGCACATTGGTCTTTTTATCTTTGAAAAGTCCTTAATGAATCTTCGGTACAAACCTGCATGGCCCAAAAAAGAACGAACTTCCCGAACACAAGTCGGGTAAGGTAAGCTTTGAATAACATCAATTTTGGCCTTATCCACCTCAATTCCTTTCTTAGACACAATGTGACCCAAAATAAGACCTTGACTCACCATAAAATGACATTTCTCAAAATTTAAAACCAAATTCGTTTCAATGCATCCTTTTAAAATCTTGGTGAGATTGCTCAAACATTCTTGAAACGAGTTCCCGTATACCGTAAAATCATCCATAAAAACCTCAATTATGTTTTCAACATATTCCGAAAATATACTAACCATGCAACGTTGGAAAGTGGCCGGGGCGTTACACAATCCAAATGGCATTCTCCGGTATGCAAAAGTGTCAAATGGACATGTAAATGTTGTCTTTTCTTGGTCTTCCGATGCCACCGGGATTTGGTGAAAACCGGAATACCCGTCGAGACAACAATAGTGATATTTTTCGGCCAACCTTTCTAACATTTGGTCAATGAAAGGCAATGGAAAATTATCTTTTCTTGTGCTTGCATTGAGTTTGCGGTAGTCAATGCATACTCTCCACCCGTTTTGCACGCGGGTGGGGACCATCATACCTTTGTTGTTCTCGACCACCGTGATTCCCGTCTTCTTCGGTAAAACTTGACCGGGCTCACCCATTTGCGATCCGAGATTGGATAGATCATCCCTGCATCAAGGAGCTTCAAAATCTCTTTTTTCACAACTTCCATCATAGGCGGGTTCCATCTTCTTTGCGCATCCCGACCCGACTTGCATTCATCCTTCATCAAGATCCTGTGCATACAAGTGGAGGGGCTCAATCCCTTGATATTTGCAATCGTCCAACCCATTGCTTCTTTATGTTCTTTCAACACCTTGAGAAGTTACTCTTCTTGACACTCGGTTAAGTGAGTTGAAATGATGACCGGAAGAGACATTCCGGAGCTACTTGGTTGGGATTGAGGAGGTTTTTGGTGATGATGTGGAGGGTGCGGTTTGGGTTGATAGTGTGGTTGTGGGTGTTGGTAATGAGGTTGTTGTGGTGGGTAGGAAGGTCTAACCAATGCATTTTGAGGCAATGGTCTTGGGTTGTAGCTCATGTTGGGATTTGGCTTCCAACTTGAAATGTATGCATTTTGGTAACCGGATGGTTTGTTGTGGTAATTTTGGAACTCTCCCGTGACATTCACATGTTCCGCATCTTTTTGGAGAATGGGACACATATCCGTAGGATGTCCCATTGTTGCACATATTCCACAAACCATCACTTGTGGAGTTTGCCCCATGGCTAGCTTTTGAACAACGGAGGTTAAGTCTTTGATTTGAGACTCGAGGTTTGATGTTCCCACCTCATTGACTTTTTGTTGATTTTCTCTCTTCATGTCTTGGCGCGGGCCAAAATGTTGTGAATTTGCAGATATGGTGTTGAAGAGTTGTCTTGTTTGTTGTGGAGTTTTGCTAAAGACATCTCCACCACTTGAGGCATCAACTAATATTCTCTCCATTGGCAACAATCCCTCATAGAAGTGTTGGATGGGGAGTTGTTCCGGAATTTGATGTTGTGGACAACTATAGCACAAGTTGTTGAACCTCTCCCAATAATCAGGAAAAGTCTCATTTTGACCTTGGTGGATTCTACAAATCTCATTTCTGAGACTTGAGACTCTTGAACTGGGATAGAACTTGTTAAGGAAAGCTCTTGCCATGTCGGTCCATGAGTTGATTGACCCCGAGGGAAGATAGAATAACCAATCCTTTGCTCTATCGGCCAATGAAAAGGGGAATGCCCTTAGCTTGATTTGGTCATCGGTTGACCCTTGTGGCTTCATGCTAGTGCAAATAATATGGAACATCTTCAAATGTTTATGGGGGTCTTCATTCTCTAATCCATAAAAAGTTGGAAGGTGATGGACTAAACTTGACTTCAATTCCGAACCTCCTTCCAAAACCGGGTAATTGATACCGGTTGGAGTTTGTGTAACATCGGTTCCCATCATTTGCCTCAAAGTTCTTTCGGGAGCTTCTCCTCCGTCTCCCATTGCAATTGGTTCAATAATGGGTGGATTTTGTTGTAGGGGTGGTGTTTCGGGAATTTCTTGGCGAGGGTCGGGACTAGAATCGGGTTCCGTGTCACTTAATGAAGCGGGTTCAACCTCCGGGTCCTTGTGAGGATTAGAAGTGTCACACCCCAAAACCGGAACGGCGGAAACGTTCTGGGGTGGAGGACGTCATGTATAGTATCATAACAATGCATAATTGTAAAGACAAGCAACAACATCCATTGCATTAATATAATAATTTTAATACAAGCGTGTTCTGTATAGTTTGTAAGACACCAAAAATAAATTATCAAAATAAAAGATGAGTCTTGTATGTGCTCCATCTTCTCAAAAGCTTCACCAGTACCTGTCTACTGATGACCTGAGAATACAAGTTATTTTGAAAGAGTTTATCAGCATAAAGCTGGTGAGTTCATAAGTATTTAGTGTCATTGCTTGTATGAAAATGTTTATAACAACGTAGTGTAAATGTAGTAACTGATTTCAAATGTTTGTAAATAGTATAGTCCCTAGAAAATCCTATATTTTCCAGTAAAATGTAGTCTTCTACCAAGACCCGACTGTTTGTAAGTTTGTTCTTTTGTAACAGTAAAAGTTTTCCCCAGTGAAACTATCAGTGTGAAAATATAGTTTAAGACTTCACTCTTGTAAGGTGATTACAAAATAGATGTAATAGGGGAAAGTAGTGTTTTACTCCAGCAGTATCACTGCTGACTAATAGTGATGAAAATGCAGACTCCAGGTAGTATTAAATGTACAATACACCTCGGGGAATCTGTTTTGCCTTTAATTCTTAATTGGTTAATTAAAGGTTTGAATGTGAACTCGTATGTAACCATGCTGATCGACGGCTGAATAACTGATGACCCTCCAGGTCATATGTAGTGAGGTAACATTCTGTCACCCCTTGGCCTTTCGGTTGGGACTGTAGCTAGCAGTCGGGATGTGGGAGTGTCTGTCCCGTATAGATCTATACACACAATGCCCGCTCTCCCTCCAGGAGACTCTGGTTACAAAGTGATACCACGATGAAGTGTCGTATCGAGAAGTAGTATGTCACATTCGGTTTATAGTATTCAAAAGTTTGTATAGTATGTCATAGTGTAGTGATGTTTTCTCTTTACTAGTATATAGTATGTTCTTGTATAGTGTATAGTATGTTCTATTGTATAGTGTATAGTATGTATTGATTCTCATTGTAGTACTTATGTAGTGACTCATAAATGTACTGACTCTTGTATGTATCGTTGTAGTAGTAATAGTGAGTAGTAATCCCTTAACTATACCTATTATAGTTAAATAGTAATGTTATCTGTATACCTTCGTTACACAAAGGTACTGAACTGAAGTGAAAGCTTTTATATCCATCACACACACACATATATATATATATACATATATATATATATATATATATATATATATATATATATATATATATGATATATAACTAAGAGTTCAACGACATTCGGACAAATAACAGGATACCCTAAGTCCACAACCAAACAAGGAACAAGAAATAAGGTGAGCTGTCAGTCCTAAGTCCTTCAAGTCTTACTTATATAAATATATTAGTGTAGATATGAGTTTGAAAACAATGTAAGTTTAAAAGAGTTTTGAAAACAATTTTAGCATTTAAAAGGGTTTAGTACGAGGTTTTGAAGTGCTTAAAATCTATAAATTTGATAGTAACTTGAAAGTAATAGAAAATCCTTCTGTTTGTTCTAGACATTAATCACATGCAATGAAAGCAATATCTAGAATGTTTCAACTTGTATTCCCCCCATAAAAGCATGTAAAATCATTTCAAAGGTTGATTAAGGGGTATGAACTCACCTGAAATGAGTGGTGCGAATGTAAGATCGGAAAAAGGATGCTAAGTGTCAAGTGAGGACTTGAGCACACACGGATCCTATTTAGCATATAAAGACACATATATGCATGCAATTAGTGTTTATACAACTAATTTAGAAGGATAACACTCTTATAGTCTAGGAAACACATATATGGAAGTGTTACAATCACGAATGATTGCATAAAAGGAGTGTATGGTCACCAAATGGAGCTTTCGGTCCAAGTGGTATGTTCTTAGAAGCTTTCGGTCCTAATGGTATTCTCGGTCCGAAGGGTTCTCGGTCCGAAGAGGTTCTCGGTCCGAAGAGCTTCTCGATCTTTAGGGTTTTCGGTTAAGACCGAAAACTCAAGATCCTTGATGCATGTGGTGTTTTTCAAGGGCTTTCAAACATGCAAAGGGATTCTAAGCTTTATCCGAAGCCTTAAATGAGTTTTAAGGTCTTAAAGGGACCTTTCTTTAGGGTTTTCGGTTTAAGGAGATGCACTAACCGAAAACCCCTTTTGTTCTTGGAAAAATGACGATTTCAAGGCCTTAAACAAGATTTTCAACTAGATAATAAGTGCAGAAAGCAATACTTACGATTTAGAGGCAAAGAAGGGTGTTTTCGGCCAAACACACACTAGTGTGTGTTCTTGGTGTTCTTGAAGAACACTTGAAGATCTAAGAAAAGAGAAGATTTCATGGATGAAATCATGTATAACTACTAGATGAAGTGTTGTATCAACAAATCAAGAAAAGAAACACTTACATTTTTGGAAGATTTGGAAGTAGCTCTTATGACACTTGAGAGAAAAAGTGGGTGTTCTTGAGTTTGGAAGCAAGAAATGAGGGAAGGAGGAGTAAACTCATGCCTTAAGCATGAGTTCTCGGTCAAAGGAGGGTCTTCGGCCCAAACCCCTCATGTTTGGTCGTGAGCACCTTATTAAGGTGTTAATTGTTTTATTTGCTCCCCAATAATCCTAGAAAATACTTCCTTTCATTTATTCTCTCGAAAAATAAATATTCAAAATACCCAACCGGACTTTAAACCGAGTTAAAAATTAGCAGAAATGATTTTGACTTTTAATCGAAGTGTTTGACGGTAGAGTTCGTACAGATGAAAATTTCGGGTTGTCACATCATCCCCCCGTTAGAGGGAATTTCGTCCCGAAATTAGAGCTCAAGCAACTAAGTTATTACAAATAACTAAGTAATAAGATGAGGATATTTAAGTTTCATTTGATCCTCGCGCTCCCAGGTGAACTCCGGTCCTCGCTTGGCGTTCCAGCGAACCTTCACGATTGGGATGCGGCTTTGTTTCGTTCGTTTGACCTCTCGGTCCATGATCTCTACTGGTTCTTCCACAAACTTGAGGCTCTCGTTGATCTCGATCTGGTCGAGTGGGATTACAAGAGTCTCGTCGGATAGGCACTTTTTCAAGTTCGAGACGTGGAAGGTAGGATGTACGTTACTAAGCTCGTGGGGTAGATTGAGTTTGTAAGCTACGGGGCCGATTCTAGCGAGAATCTCGAAAGGCCCTATGTATCTTGAATTTAGCTTTTCACGCTTTCCGAAGCGTATCAAGCCCTTCCAGGGTGAGACTTTCAAGAGGACTCGGTCTCCCACCTGGAATTCCAAAGGTTTCCTCCGTTTGTCTGCGTAGCTTTTCTGTCGGTCTCTAGAGGCTTTCAATCGTTCACGAATCTGAACGATCTTCTCTGTCGTTTCCCGAATGATCTCCGGACCCGTGAGAGTGCTGTCAGGAACTCGTCCTTTAGCTAACTGAGTGTCACCCACCTCAGTCCAGCACAGAGGGGATCTGCACTTCCGGTCATAGAGGGCTTCAAATGGAGCAGCCTTGATGCTCGTATGATAAATGTTGTTGTAGGAGAATTCAACAAGGGGTAAGTTAGTATCCCATGCCTTCCCAAATTCGATCACACAGGCTCGCAACATATCTTCTAATGTTTGGATAGTTCTCTCACTTTGTCCGTCAGTCTGTGGATGGTAGGCCGTACTCATGTCCAGCCTCGTTCCTAAGGAGCTTTGTAGCGACTGCCAGAACCTCGAAGTGAATCTACTATCTCTATCGGAGATAATGGATATAGGAACACCATGCAGTCGTACTATCTCCCGAATGTATGTTCTTATGAGCTTCTCCATTTTGTCGGTCTCTTTGATGGGTAGGAAGTGTGCGGATTTGGTCAATCTGTCGACGATGACCCAAATGGTATCCAGTCCACCCGTTGTCTTGGGTAGCTTGGTTATGAAGTCCATTGTGATCCGCTCCCACTTCCATTCTGGTATCTCCGGTTGCTGAAGTAGACCCGATGGTTTCTGGTATTCGACCTTAACCTTTGCGCAAGTAAGACATTTACTCACGAAGGTAGCAATTTCTGCTTTCATGTTAGGCCACCAGTATGACTTTTTAATATCCAGATACATCTTATCTGAACCCGGGTGGACGGAATATCGAGTGTTGTGCGCTTCCTTCATGACCAAGTATTTGAAGCCACCGTATCTCGGTGTCCAGATCCGGTCCATGAGATATAAGGCTCCGTCACCCTTGACTTCCAAGTTCTTATCCATTCCATGTAGGGATTCTCCCGCCACATTTTCAGGTTTTAAGGCTTCGAACTGAGCCTCCTTAATTTGTGCGGATAGATGCGAATGGATAGTCATGGTTAATGACTTGACTCTTCGTCCAGAATATTCTTTTCGACTTAAGGCGTCTGCTACTACGTTGGCTTTACCCGAATGATAACGAATGCGAGTTGAGTAGCTCGACCCACCGTTGTTGTCTCATATTAAGCTCCTTCTGGTTGAATATGTGTTGTAGGCTTTTGTGGTCTGTAAAGATAGTGCTCTTTGTACCATACAGGTAGTGTCTCCAGATCTTCAGGGCGAACACAACTGCTCCTAATTCGAGATCGTAGTGGTGTAGTTGACCTCGTGTGTCTTCAGCTATCTTGAGGCGTAGGTGATGACCTTACCTCGTTGCATTTGAACACAGCCGAGCCCCTGGTTGGATGCATCACAGTATACCACAAAGTCGTCTATCCTTTCGGGGAGGGATAGTATCGGTGCGGTGCATAAAGCTCGCTTCAGCGTTTAGAACACCTTCTCTTGTTTCTCTTCCCAGTCAAAGGCCACGCCTTTCTGGATCAATGTAGTGAGGGGTTTCGCAATTCGAGAGAAGTTTTGTATGAATCTGCGGTAGTAGACAGTGAGGCCTAGAAATTGACGAATTTAGGTAGGCGTCTTCGGTGCTGACCAGTTCTTGATGGCTTTAATTTTGGAAGGGTCCACGTGGATTCCTTCTTCGCTAACCACGTGTCCAAAGAATTCGACTCTTCGGATCCAAAATTCGCATTTAGAGAACTTCACATAGAGCTTCTCTGATCGTAAGGTTCCTAGGACTTGTCGTAAATGATCGCTATGTTCCTCCTTACTTCGAGAGTAGATAAGTATGTCATCGATGAAAACGATGACGAACTGATCCAAGTAAGGACGACATACCCTATTCATTAAGTCCATGAATACTGCGGGCGCATTGGTCAATCCGAATGGAATCACTACGAACTCGTAGTGCCCGTAACGAGTTCGGAAGGCTGTCTTCGGAACATCCTCCTCCAGCACTCGTAATTGGTGATACCCGGATCTTAGATCAATTTTAGAAAAGTAGCTCGCCCCTTGCAGTTGGTCAAATAAATCGTCTATGCGAGGAAGAGGGTAACGATTTTTGATTGTAAGCTTGTTGAGTTCCCTGTAATCGATGCACATACGGAATGATCCGTCTTTCTTCTTCACGAACAAGACTGGTGCTCCCCAGGGTGAGAAGCTTGTTCTTATAAAGCCCTTGCTGAGCAGTTCGTTAAGTTGACCGGACAGTTCTTGCATCTCAGCAGGTGCTAGACGATAGGGCGATTTGGCTACGAGGGTCGCCCCTGGAATTAAGTCGATTCGGAACTCAACTTGACGTTGCGGGGGTAATCATGGGAGTTCTTCCGGAAAGACGTCAGGAAAATCGCGTACTACGGGGAGGTCTTTTAGGTCTTTTGTTTTTCGGTTCGTATCGACAACGTGCGTCAGGAATGCACGATATTCCTTACGCACGTACTTCTGGGCTTGAATACTCGAGATGATACGAAGGCTCGTACTGGGTTTGTCTCCGTAGATCAACAAGGTTTCGTTATTCGGTAGGTTCAGGCGGACTGCCTTTTCGAAGCATAGAATGTCGGCGCGATAAAGACTCAACCAGTCCATGCCTACAATGACGTCGAAACTCTTGATAGCCACGGGTATGAGGTCGATTGGAAATGAATGATTATCTAGCGTGAGGGTACAACCTATGTAAATTTCGTCAGAATTCTCTGTCTTTCCGTTGGCCATTTCTACGACGAAGGGTTCTTTTAGTGTTTGTGGTGCTTGATTAAGTAAGTGTTTAATTTTTTGGTTTGCGAAGCTTCTCTCTGCCCCACTATCAAATAGGATACAAGCATAAGAGTTATCGAGAAGGAATGTACCCGTGACTACTGTGGGGTCTGCCACAGCTTCATTGTGGCCAATAGCAAGTAGTCTTCGTGCTCCTCCCGCATTCCCAGCTTTCAGACAGTTCCTTTTGAAGTGCCCTGTCTCGCCGCAACCGTAGCAGGTCTGGCTCACTCCTGCACCGGGAACCTGGGTGATGGGTTTGGGTTGTGTTCTGCAAAACCGGGCAGTCCGGTCGCAATTAGTGCAGTGCATTTCCCGGCAGGGGCCGTTATGATGGAAGGAGCACTTTGTGCACTTAGGTAGGGTCCCTGCATATGGTTTGGCTGGTACAGGGGCAGCAGGAGTAGTGGCAGCATGGACAGCCACCATATGTTGGTTCTTAGAAGAGGGTTGAGTTGACTTGCCCTTCTTTCGGTCCCAACGCTTCCTCTTGTTGTCAGCTGTTTTGGTTGGTGCGGGGGCAGTCATTGTAGTTGTTGATGGAGTAGAAGGAACCTCGTGATCGATGAACCTTTGGGCCAATTCCTTGGCACTATCAAAGGTCGCAGGGTGTGATGCTAGAACGTTTCCTCGATATGGGGGTACCAGACCCCAGATGTATCTTTCGATCTTCTTGTTTTCGGTGGGGACCATGTTGGGACATAGAGTCACCAGGTCGTAGAACCTGGCTGTATAAGCTACTATGTCGGAACCCTTCATTTTTAGGTTCTAGAGTTCCTATTCGAGCTTCTGAATTTCGCCCCTCGGGCAATACTCCCTTGTCATCAGGTCCTTCAGTGTGTCCCATCCCATGACGTTAGCTGCTACCAATGAGAGTGACTTGACATGGCCATTCCACCATGTCAGGGCCCTTTCGGTGAAGGTGCAAGCAGCGAACTTTATCTTGCTTCCTTCAGGGCATGAGCACATCTCGAAGATTGCTTATGTTCTCTCGATCCATTGGGACAGTGCAATGATCCCTTCGGTTCCGTTGAAGTACGTTGATTTGCAGCTGATGAAATCTTTATAGGTACACTCCCGTGTACGCGGGTGGATTTCACCATGGCTAGAGTTGGTGCCCGTTATAGCTCCACTTGCACCACCAGAGTTTACTTGGGCCATGGCTACGGTCACAGCTGCGGTCACCGCTGCTTGAAACATCACCGCATCGAACTGCGGAGGGGGTGGTGGTGGTGGAGTTTGATTCACAGGCGTGTTTCTGGTCAGACGCTTTCGAGGCGGCATCTTTTACTGAAAGTTTATAAAGATGATGATAATAGTAAGAATCAATTGCAAGTATGATGAGAGTGTTTCATGGACTAAATCACCATAGTCCAACCATCAGATAGAGACATAACCATAGAGTAGGGAAACACCAAGGTAAAGACTTCCCAATAGATGTAGATAACTGCCAATATTACTGGTATTAATGATGCAAAATGAGTTCGGGAAAATTGACCTAACAGTAGGTCTTACATCAAACCATAAGGGAAAATGTTGGCAGCTTAGAAGTCTAGTTAAAGTACTTTAAAAAGTCAGGAATATTTTACAGACAAGTGCTCCATAGAGCATAGAAAAGAAAGGCTATTCCTTAATTCAAAAGTAAAGATGAGTCGACATCTTCTACCGGCGACGGGTATCCCTCGGGCGAACCCTCAGGTCTGCCAGCTGACGTACAACTTCCTAAAGATGTCGTTCATGAGCTCTCTGGCGCACCCGAAGTTCTATGACCTCAGCTTGAGATGCAGCTAGCTGTTACTGCAGAGTCTCATTGGTCATCCTAGTCCTATCCATAGCCTCTTCGAGTTGGCGAATGCGGACCGTGTTAAGGCCAGAGTTGGCGTCAATTTCCACTACTCGGTCGATGGTTGCATGACCTTGCTCGACGTTCCTAGCAATCCTACGGACCATGATGGGTAGGACCCGGTCAGCGGAACCTCCTCGCTTATATTGTAAAAGCTTCGGTCTCCGTTGAAAGGTAAAGGCTGACCCTGTTCATCACTCCATTGATTCAAGATTGTTGCCCACAAGGGAGTGGGACCTTGAAATGTCGTACGGGGGTTGAGGTTTGGAATTGGAACTTCTTGGGGAAGGTTGTTGACCTCTGGTTCGGAGTCGGAGCCATCTGAAAAGCCTTCTGCAAGGTGATCATCCAAAGGGATTGGGTGATCGTCTTCTGGCTCCTCATCAAGCCACCCACCAATGCCTTGGTTGGGATAATACGGATCGCCGGGGAGATGGAAGCCAGCCATGTTATCTACGCGAGAATGGGGAAAAGAATAGTTAATAGGCGTACTAATGAAGATCCTTTTTAGTTTTGCACATAAGTAATTATAGTACACAAAATACTCCTATAGTATTTTAGGTTTATGTTCTGTTCTAATGTTCTCATTGTAGTGTTATTGGTAAGTTTTTAGACTTGTTGCAACACCACCATCATTCTTAGGCACATGCTAGTCACTCCTCGGGAAATATAGTTGATCAGGCTATATCCCCCTAGTTTTGACTATATGTCTCTAAGCCTAATCGTGTTGTTCAACAATCATGATACTTTTGTTCTGTTCTAGTATGATACTGACATTGGTATGAATAGATGTATATATATACTTAGTTAAATATTTTATTATTTAAAAGTATATATTCTTGGTCAGAGTGTTTTAATCCCGTTGCGTTTATAGTTTGTATATCTTTTATGGGTTGATATACTCGATTCACTATAAACATCGCTCTGATACCAATCTGTCACACCCCAAAACCGGAACGGCGGAAACGTTCTGGGGTGGAGGACGTCATGTACAGTATCATAACAATGCATAATAGTAAAGACAAGCAACAACATCCATTGCATTAATATAATAATTTTAATACAAGCGTGTTCTGTATAGTTTGTAAGACACCAAAAATAAATTATCAAAATAAAAGATGAGTCTTGTATGTGCTCCATCTTCTCAAAAGCTTCACCGGTACCTGTCTACTGATGACCTGAGAATACAAGTTATTTTGAAAGAGTTTATCAGCATAAAGCTGGTGAGTTCATAAGTATTTAGTGTCATTGCTTGTATGAAAATGTTTATAACAACGTAGTGTAAATGTAGTAACTGATTTCAAATGTTTGTAAATAGTATAGTCCCTAGAAAATCCTATATTTTCCAGTAAAATGTAGTCTTCTACCAAGACCCGACTGTTTGTATGTTTGTTCTTTTGTAACAGTAAAAGTTTTCCCCAGTGAAACTATCAGTATGAAAATATAGTTTAAGACTTCACTCTTGTAAGGTGATTACAAAATAGATGTAATAAGGGAAAGTAGTGTTTTACTCCAGCAGTATCACTGCTGACTAATAGTGATGAAAATGCAGACTCCAGGTAGTATTAAATGTACAATACACCTCGGGGAATCTGTTTTGCCTTTAATTCTTAATTGGTTAATTAAAGGTTTGAATTTGAACTCGTATGTAACCATGCTGATCGACGGCTGAATAATTGATGACCCTCCAGGTCATATGTAGTGAGGTAACATTCTGTCACCCCTTGGCCTTTCGGCTGGGACTGTAGCTAGCAGTCGGGATGTGGGAGTGTCTGTCCCGTATAGATCTATACACACAATGCCCGCTCTCCCTCCAGGAGACTCTGGTTACAAAGTGATACCACGATGAAGTGTCGTATCGAGAAGTAGTATGTCACATTCGGTTTATAGTATTCAAAAGTTTGTATAGTATGTCATAGTGTAGTGATGTTTTCTCTTTACTAGTATAATAGTATGTTCCTGTATAGTGTATAGTATGTTCTCTTGTATAGTGTATAGTATGTATTGATTCTCATTGTAGTACTTATGTAGTGACTCATAAATGTACCGACTCTTGTATGTATCGTTGTAGTAGTAATAGTGAGTAGTAATCCCTTAACTATACCTATTATAGTTAAATAGTAATGTTATCTGTATACCTTCGTTACACAAAGGTACTGAACTGAAGTGAAAGCTTTTATATCCATCACACACACACACACATATATATATATATATATATATATATATATAACTAAGAGTTCAACGACATTCGGACAAATAACAGGATACCCTAAGTCCACAACCAAACAAGGAACAAGAAATAAGGTGAGCTGTCAGTCTTAAGTCCTTCAAGTCTTACTTATATAAATATATTAGTGTAGATATGAGTTTGAAAACAATGTAAGTTTAAAAGAGTTTTGAAAACAATTTTAGCATTTAAAAGGGTTTAGTACGAGGTTTTGAAGTGCTTAAAATCTATAAATTTGATAGTAACTTGAAAGTAATAGAAAATCCTTCTGTTTGTTCTAGACATTAATCACATGCAATGAAAGCAATATCTAGAATGTTTCAACTTGTATTCCCCCCATAAAAGCATGTAAAATCATTTCAAAGGTTGATTAAGGGGTATGAACTCACCTGAAATGAGTGGTGTGAATGTAAGATCGGAAAAAGGATGCTAAGTGTCAAGTGAGGACTTGAGCACACACGGATCCTATTTAGCATATAAAGACACATATATGCATGCAATTAGTGTTTATACAACTAATTTAGAAGGATAACACTCTTATAGTCTAGGAAACACATATATGGAAGTGTTACAATCACGAATGATTGCATAAAAGGAGTGTATGGTCACCAAATGGAGCTTTCGGTCCAAGTGGTATGTTCTTAGAAGCTTTCGGTCCTAATGGTATTCTCGGTCCGAAGGGTTCTCGGTCCGAAGAGGTTCTCAGTCCGAAGAGGTTCTCGGTCTTTAGGGTTTTCGGTTAAGACCGAAAACTCAAGATCCTTGATGCATGTGGTGTTTTTCAAAGGCTTTCAAACATGCAAAGGGATTCTAAGCTTTATCCGAAGCCTTAAGTGAGTTTTAAGGTCTTAAAGGGACCTTTCTTTAGGGTTTTCGGTTTAAGGAGATGCACTAACCGAAAACTCCTTTTGTTCTTGGAAAAATGACGATTTCAAGGCCTTAAACAAGATTTTCAACTAGATAATAAGTGCGGAAAGCAATACTTACGATTTAGAGGCAAAGAAGGGTGTTTTTGGCCAAACACACACTAGTGTGTGTTCTTGGTGTTCTTGAAGAACACTTGAAGATCTAAGAAAAGAGAAGATTTCATGGATGAAATCATGTATAACTACTAGATGAAGTGTTGTATCAACAAATCAAGAAAAGAAACACTTACATTTTTGGAAGATTTGGAAGTAGCTCTTATGACACTTGAGAGAAAAAGTGGGTGTTCTTGAGTTTGGAAGCAAGAAATGAGGGAAGGAGGAGTAAACTCATGCCTTAAGCATGAGTTCTCGGTCAAAGGAGGGTCTTCGGCCCAAACCCCTCATGTTTGGCCATGAGCACCTTATTAAGGTGTTAATTGTTTTATTTGCTCCCCAATAATCCTATAAAATACTTCCTTTCATTTATTCTCTCGAAAAATAAATATTAAAAATACCCAACCGGACTTTAAACCGAGTTAAAAATTAGCAGAAATGATTTTGACTTTTAATCGAAGTGTTTGACGGTAGAGTTCGTACAAATGAAAATTTCGGGTTGTCACAAAAAGTTTGACCACGTTCTATTCTCTTTTCCTTCGCCAAACGTCTTGCTTCTTTTTCAATTTCCAGATTATAAATCAAAGCACCTGTACGTTGAGATCTGGGCATAAAAAAACAAATTGATTAAAAATAAACCAATCCCCGGCAACGACGCCAAAATTTGGAGGTTGTCGAGGCCAACAAAATTAATACCCTAAATATCACACACTAAAATAGTGTATAATGGGTCTCGCTAATTGCATGCCTTGGCCCATTTAAAATACAATCCAACCCAAATTTCCTCATTCATCTTCAGCCCACATGCACAACTCTTGGTAGCCCAATTATGTTATTCCAAAGCCTCCAATGATGGTCCAATACTTCTTTAATCCTCATCAACTCGAGTCCTCGTCGAAAATTAAATCCAACGCGCATCCCGCTTGTACTGACACCGAGCCCAATCGCCACACTTCAAGTCCACGAACAAATTGCAAGCCCCCAAAAGTCTCGCACTCCTTCCACACCTCCAATAACAAATAGTCTTCGATAAATCCTGCAAATAAGCTCAAAAGACTGGAAAGCACCCGGTAAAGGAGAAAAATAATAAAAAGAGAAGATATGCATGAAGATTAACTAAAATGAGATGGTTTTAACTAAAAATAAACTATGAAAAGAAGTAATAAAAAACGAAACTATCACTATCCGGACCGCTCGTCGGGCCTTCTGCCTGACTAGTGTGCCCTAACCGGGTCTGCAGTCTATCCGGTCCACCCTGGGTATGTTGGCCTACAACACAAAGCAGGACCTGCCTCAACCCAACCCCCAATCAAACAATCACGTGCATATAAATATCATACACTATCTAGCAAGTACAGATAGTCATACAGATCTAACAGATCACTAACATGGCAACCATCCTATAACCAGGATACCGATCTAACCGATCACTAACATAGCAACCATCCTATAACCAGGATACCGATCTAACAGATTACTAACATAACATAATCCTATAACCAGGATACCGATCTAACAGATCACTAACATAACAACCATCCTATAACCAGGATAACGATCTAACAGATCACTAACATAGCAACCATCCTATATCAGGATACAAATCATAAAGGGCCGGCCTTGGTGCCTTAGACCTTGTTGAAATAGTGAGAAGAACTCACCTCACAATGTCGAAATGTAGTGATATGATCAAACTCCCGAATCACCGTCACGAACTCAACCACCTACAACCACCATATGACCAAGTCCACCAGAATCCCACATTACCAAAATACCCTCAAAAGTCCAACTGGTCAACCCTTGGTCAAAGTCAAAGTCAACGATCAAAGTCAACAGTCCATGTTGACCAAACTCGTCGAGTGCAGCTATCAACTTGTCGAGTTCCTTAAGAACTCAGGAAATCATAAAAACCCTAATTGACTCGCCGAGTTTCCAACTAACTCGTCGAGTCCGTGCGTGTCCAAATGTCGGGGAAAACCCTAATTGACTCATCGAGTCCTCTTACTGTCTCGCTGAGTTCATGTAGAACCAATGCATGCAATCTTCATCCGACTCGTCGAGTCGGCTATGCGACTCGTCGAGTCCCTTCAGTCCATTTCTCATCCAAACGTTTTTAAGCTACCCCAAAGCTCCATATTACAGATCTAACCTCCTAGGGCATGGTTTCCATGTAAAGTTGCAAACTTTACGTACATGCATGGTCCTAAATGCCAAAACCAAGCTAAAGGAAAGGTTTAACCCAAAAGGAAGGGCCAATGCTTGCTAAATCTGATAACTTTATGACTATAGGGACCAAGAGGAGTCCAGATCTGAAGTTACAACTTCAGATCATGCCCAATACCCGAAACGACTCCCAAATGTGCTAAAAATGGCCCTAAACCTAAGCATGAAGAGATGTAGCTAAAGATAAGTCAAGGTAACGACTTGTTACCTTCATAATGATGCCAAGATGAAGTAGAGTCAGATCCACAAGCTTCTCTTTGCTCCAAGCTCCTTAGACTTCAAGCCTTCTTCACAAAATGCACCAAAACCACTTTTTAAATCTCACAAACTCTCAAGAACAAGCTTAGACTGATTAGGGTTCCTTCTGGCCGTCAAGAAGTGGTAAAGGGGCTGGAGGAAAGGACTTAAGGTCCTTTAAATAGGGTGCAAACCCTGGAAATTAGGGTTTCCATGCACAAACTCTACTCGTCGAGTCGGGGTCCTTCGACACGACGAGTTGGGGCCTCCAACTCATTGAGTTTCCTAAGTAAAATGAATATAGAGCTTTTGAAAGTTATATCAGGGAGTCGGGGTGTTACACTTAAAACCCGCCACTGTCTCCCTCACTTAAACTGCCATCATTGGAGCAATCTTGCCCACCATCTACCTCACCAGAACCGTCATCACCGGAGTAATCTTTTCTGGAAATCGGAACCGAAAGAACAGAAATCAAATGTATGTGTTTTTCAGGAAACAATTTTTGTTTGTCTTCTTCAACCTAAGAATCGAAAATCTGAGGAGATTTTTTCGCAGAAATCGAAACCCGAATGCAAAAAAAAAATCGATTTAAGAAACCCACAATCGAAAAAACCTAGATTTGGAGAACTCATACATGTATGTAAGCTCGTTATAAATCATGTTCAAGAAACTCAGATGCAGATGAACAAATAGATGAAGATGAACACACAACCATTGGAATCTCAACCCACTCACTCATATAAGAGATCTAAAGAGGGCAAAATGGTCTACCAAAAAGAGTCTTGTGACTCGGTATCGTGAAATGCCTTGACCTCCCTTATTCCTCGCTCAAATGCCTCTGTCTTCCCCTCATCGCTGTTCCGCCATGGTTGATTCTCAGTCACAATTCAAACAGATTCAAGAAATAGCGGCTCTTGGGGTTGCTTTCTGGTCTCTCTCTCTCTCTCTCTCTCTCTCTCTCTCTCTCTCTCTCTCGCTCGCTCTATCTGTCTATCTATCTATCTATCTATTTATCTAATGATTTATCTATCTATCTATCTATCTATCACACACACACACACACACTCTCTCTCTCTCTCTCCCTCTCTCTCTCTCTCTCACACACACACACACAATTGGGTTTCACTTTCAGGCCATTAACAATGGGTTCAAAGTTTGTTTTTGGGAAAGTTCGAGAAATCAATAAATTGTTCTTCGGGTTATCAGTGGAGGAGAAGAAGAAATGCTTACGAGCAAAAAATGATCTTTAAGTTTATGAAAATCACATGGTTTGGTGTTTGGTTTGTTTTTTTTATTTTTTTTATTTTGGTGTTCAATTTTTTTATTTTGAAATAAGAACACAATGTTGATTTTGATTTTGATTTCTAGAAAACAGGTTTGATGTAAGTGTTTGGTTTGGTTTGTTATGATTTATTTGAAATTCGGTCGAATTTCATAATAAATGATAACAAACCAAACCAAACACTTAACATCAAACCTGTTTTCTAGAAATCATAACAAACCAAACCAAACACTTACATCCTAATTCTTGTGCTCCGACTTTGGCCATTTTGAATTGTAAAGAAAACAACACTTGTGGGTCCGATTCCATCATCATCATATGAAAATAAACTGATTTCTTCATTATCTGGTGATAGAGCCGTAGAGGAAACCATATACGACCATAGTAATATATCCGATACAATTTGGTGAATGTGGTTATAGGTTATGACGGGGTGAATCAGAAGGATATATCTTGTGACTAAAATTTCCCCCATTTTTTGTTTAACATCAAGATTGCCACAAAATCTGATGTGAAGCCCAGCTTGTGTGACACTTTTGGATTCAATAACAAAAAGCCATAGCTCATCAGAGAAACGGAGGACGAGAGTTGAGGTCATAAGCCACCGACGAACTCCCTGTATCCTTGTTATCCTCTTTTCATCATCCTATCCCAGATCTTTTATTCAGCCGGGTCTCGCCTCATGCCCCCATTGGAATCAATAAAGAACCCTAATTTCTCGTCATTCACTGTTCACTGTCATAATTTGAGAGTGACCAAGTGAGAGAGCGTATCAATGTTGCCTCATCTCGCCTACCGCAATTCACTGTCCACTGTCAGTGCTGCTGCCTACCGCCTCCGTTAGTTCCAACTACTTTTCTCTATCTTACTATTTTATATAATTACACAATTCTATTTCATCTATATTGATATTGATTTTAGGTAGTGAATTTTAGGGTCGTATTTATTTTCTGGGGATTTTTAGATTGGTGTTCGACACTTGATTGAATTTGTGAATTGTATTCACTTAAACTTGATTGGGTACTTCGTTTTTGTGTACTTAATTACACTGAATGGGTTTGTTTCTTGGCATGAATTGATGGTGTTTGTTACCCACCTACCCAAGAAATAATCCAAGAGTTGTCGAGAGATTGTGAAAAGAGTTGCTTTTACTTTCTTAAAGCTTAAATTAAAAAGCGAATTGTGTCTGTTCAAGCATCAAAAAAGGTGACTAGTGATTTTTTGAGGTCATTTTGATTTCATGAGCTACTAGGATGAATTTCAACATCCAAACGTTATATATTTTAGAGATGGATGTAATATTTTATTTCAAGCCTATATGCACAGAGTTTCATGTCTAATGTTAGTTATGCAGTACAACATGTGTGTGTGTGTGTATGAATCATGGTTTCTCCTGGCCACTTTGGGTTTACGTTTACTTGACATATTTTGGTGTGTCTTTAGATATATTCTTATAAATTTTATTGCAATTAGTGTTTTAATGTATGAATCATGTAGCTGACTCATTATTTGTCAAGATTTTGATTTTGTACAATTGTTTAAAGAGTCAAACTACACTAAAAGAGTTACATACTACTATTAAATCTAGGAAGTAAGGCTCTATATAAGAATACTTGACTGTATGTGGGCAATGCACACTCATTGAAGGCTATCATTTTACCTAAATCAAACATTTTTTTATGCTTATGATTCTTTGACTGAAGCATAATGTTGTTAATATTCATTTATGTAAGTTTTCAACTCAAGCTGGTGGCGTGTCTTGCAGGGATAAAAAATGGTATTAATGTGTCTGAGGCAAGTCCATCCCATGGCATTCATAATGTAAATCTGTAAACAACAGCAGTGCATATTTAGACCTAGGATCTCTACCATTACCTGTCCATGCCTACAAACTCTTGTTAAATTGTTTTTATTTCGAGAATGATGTGTTATTGATATGTTGTGCTAAACTGTTTACAGCAGGTGTTGCAATGTGGTTCTATTGTAGCTGTAAAAGTTTTTGTAGTGACAACATGTTCATGGTGGCTATGGAGATCAAGTTTTTGGCAAATTCGGTTCTAAATCACTTGGATTTGTTTTAATCAAGTAGTGGAAGTTGTGTTGGAGATACCTTATTTTTTTCCTAATTAAAGGTTAGATGTGATGCTAAAAACTTATATTTGTGAACAACAAACAAACAGGTGAATTAGGGTGTCTGCTTCTTTTTTATTTTATAAACTTATTCTTAAATTCTTAATCTGGTAAGCTATATTATATATGAAGTTGATATCTATCTGTATGATGCACAGGTTTAACACCAGGTGAGATGAGAAGCTCCTGGAGTTGTATCATGGGAAATTGGGACAAAATCTGGATCCTGTATTTGTGGAACTGCTGTACTAAGAAGAAGATGATCCACTTGTGAGAAGCTCCTTTTGGTTTCTTTCTATACTGTATGCCACATCATATATGTGTTTGTTTGTAGGAATAAGCAGTGAAACCAATGATGATCATGCAAAACATGTGAGGTGTGATAATTATTATTGCAGCAATCAGTGAGTGAGTGAGTGAGTTGTACCATTTAATTTACTTTGATCCATCCAGCAACTGCAACGGTAGGGTTGTTTGTACACCTACCTGCAGTCTGCAGAATAACTTAGGAATGAATGATCTGTGTACTTTTGTTTTTTGTAAGTGAACCATTTTTCGTGTTGTATTGTATTGAATTATGATATTGAAGCATCTTTATCTTTATGGTAAGTTGTTTCTTCCCCATGTAGATATCATGCATATGAGACTAGTATGGCATCCATCATTCCATCATCCGTATGTATGCAAACAATTATTTAGTGTGCACCACAATTCACAATTCACAATTCACAAACATATAGGGGAGAAGCCATTCTGCATATGTCCATGTCATGTGTAATCTGACATGTACCCATGTGCATGTGCCCCTCATGCTCTCAACTGACCTACCATGTTACTTGTTTACCAATATACTTGCTTGGTTATTATTATTATTATTATTATTTTTATTTTTGTGATCATCTGCACCCAACCCAGGTTCATGTATGGTGGACACAGTGAAAGTAGCTTAAACTATATTTACATATGAATATAAAGTTGTAAGTTTTTATGTTGTTAAGCTCATAATTGGCCTCTTGGGTTAATTATAGAAATTCAAAAAGTTTCTTTTCAGTTGTGATTATCTATTTGATCCCTTACTTGGTTTGGTTTGGTTTGGTTTGGTTTTTGAGAATTAAAGTGATACTGATGGGAATGAAGCGAAGGCTGACCTTTTAAGAAGAAATTTAAGATGCTATTATTCTATATAATCAAAGACAAAGACAACTTACCCTTATAATCACATTGCTTTAGATGTTGATAACCCCGATTGATTACTTAATTAATTACAATTACTTGACAACGCCATTGCAACCACACCTACTTTGAGAGCATATTCATATTACCCAACTTGTTAACAAATGATGTGACTACATTAAGTAATGTCCCTATTTTTTTATCTTTATTTTTCTTTCTGTTAGGTTGAGTTGCAATAGTCTAAGAATCATTTATGTACTACTTGTACATGAAAATATGATTGAAGTAATTCTTTGGTTAAACTTGTCATCTATCAAATGTTGATGTTGCCTTTTTGCAAATTAAAGAGAGTATATTAAGTGTCTTTATACATACTGAATAAGCGTATAAATTATGAATCATTTATTACTAATCCTTCATCACTAGTTATTATTAGACTCGCTAGACTCTAGTTAAACATGGCTTACTTATGTCCGTTTTAGGTGATGGTGATGGCACCACAAAATACAAATGGTAAAGGTCTATAATGCCTTCCTTATAAGTTATTTTTCCGATAAAGGATTATCAAATTAATTGACAAAATTTGTTAGTTAACAAGAAAACCATTTCTAATTTCTAGTGATTAACCCTCTTATACTAAAATTAAGAACTAAGCTTTAATTACAATATACCACATTGGATGCCTTGAAAGGATGTAAATGACCGTTGAATCCTCGCATTGACCTCAATAATTTCTTGATCCACAATCACAATGTAGTGTAGTATATTCTACTCTATACACACACACACACACTCATTCATTTCTCAAATGTCATTTATACCCTTTTGCTTTTATTTTTATATAAATTCTACATATCCATACGATCATATACCCTATTTTTTATTTTCATATATGCGATCCCATAAAAGAAAGATCAGTAACTTACAAATTCAATCACTGCTACGCTCAGATCTCGGATCTAATAATTAAAGGTATTTTAATTTTACACTGTTGTTGGGTTTTGGCTTTTTGTTTCTTCTGATAAACATTTTTTTTTTTAATTGAAAGGGCAAACTTGGAAATTCACCGTGACAAAGGCCACTGCACCAGTGCACCTTGCTGTCTCCTCTCATGTCCAGCTCATTAAATCCTGATGGGCTTTGGATATGGCCCACAAAACAAAAACACAACCACATGGAAATTATTATTTTAATTTCTTTCTTGAAATTATTCTCCATATTTTATTTTACAACACGATAAAAATATCAGTGTCTCCATCTCAGGACTTTGCTACAAAAACCCATTCCCATTCATCATCCATTGCTCCTTCAAACTCCCCCTTTCTCTAATTTCCCAGTCCTACTTTCAAGAATTAATTTCTAATCCCATTTTCAAGAAAATGAGAGAAATTCTTCATGTACAAGCCGGACAATGTGGAAACCAGATCGGAGGGAAGTTTTGGGAGGTCGTGTGTGACGAACACGGCATCGATGCCACCGGGAAATATGTCGGTAACAGTCATGTTCAACTAGAAAGAGTGAATGTGTACTATAATGAGGCTAGTGGCGGTAGGTATGTACCTAGAGCTGTGTTGGTGGACCTAGAGCCTGGTACGATGGACAGTCTGCGTACCGGACCATATGGTAATATTTTTAGGCCTGATAACTTTATCTTCGGCCAAAATGGTGCCGGAAACAATTGGGCTAAAGGGCATTACACCGAAGGTGCCGAGCTAATTGACTCGGTTCTTGATGTTGTTCGTAAGGAAGCCGAGAATTGTGATTGTTTGCAAGGTATAATTTATTATCAAATTGTTTTTAAACCGCAAAATCTTATATTTGAAAAAGACGTTGATTTTCGTTTGCAGGTTTTCAGGTATGTCATTCGCTTGGAGGGGGGACCGGATCCGGTATGGGTACCCTACTGATATCGAAGATCCGTGAAGAGTATCCGGATCGGATGATGTTGACTTTCTCGGTTTTCCCTTCACCCAAGGTGTCGGATACAGTTGTTGAGCCATACAATGCCACCCTTTCTGTTCACCAGCTTGTCGAGAATGCTGATGAGTGCATGGTTCTTGATAATGAAGCACTGTATGATATATGTTTCCGTACACTCAAGCTCACAAACCCAAGCTGTAAGTCAACTAAATTGTTTTTTAAGAAAAATATTTTTAAATGGTATTTCAATACATGTGTTTCTATTAAAAGACAATTAATTATATTCATTGTATAATTGTCGGTGACAGTTGGAGACCTGAACCACTTGATTTCAACTACGATGAGCGGCGTCACCTGCTGCCTCCGGTTTCCCGGTCAACTGAACTCCGACCTTCGCAAGCTCGCCGTGAATCTCATCCCCTTCCCTCGCCTCCACTTCTTCATGGTCGGATTCGCACCGTTAACCTCCCGAGGATCACAGCAGTACCGTGCCCTAACTATCCCTGAGCTCACTCAACAAATGTGGGACGCTAAGAACATGATGTGCGCCGCCGACCCCCGCCACGGCCGTTACCTCACTGCCTCCGCTATGTTCCGTGGAAAAATGTCAACTAAAGAAGTCGACGAGCAGATGATCAATGTGCAAAACAAAAACTCTTCGTATTTCGTGGAATGGATCCCAAACAACGTGAAATCGAGCGTCTGTGATATCCCACCTACCGGACTCTCGATGTCGTCGACGTTCATGGGGAATTCGACCTCCATTCAGGAAATGTTCCGGAGGGTTTCTGAGCAGTTTACGGTGATGTTTAGGAGGAAGGCTTTCTTGCATTGGTATACAGGGGAGGGAATGGATGAGATGGAATTCACAGAGGCTGAAAGTAACATGAATGATTTGGTGTCTGAATACCAACAGTATCAAGATGCTGTGACCGATGAAGTTGAAGAAGATGAATATGAGGAAGAGGTTGAGGAGAATTAAAAGTCAAATTTTCTGAAATTCAAATTCAAAGGTATGTAATATTTTAAAGGGGTTGATTTGTTTGTGTATTTTTGGCCTTTTGGGCATTCTCGAATGTTGTTATTCTTGTAAGATTCCTTTCTTTTATCCCCAATAAAGTGTTCCACTTTTATCTTCAAGTGTTTTGACTTTTTGGGATGCAATATAGTTGACCAAGGTCTATATGGGTAACATTACGACCCATACTAAAAAGTTATCAGTTTTAACCCGAGCCGATATTACCATGTTGACCAACTTGCTCTAAACAAACAAATCAAAATACGATAAATCAAACATATAGGGCGAAAAGAAGTTAATGGTGCAGTTTCATAAGAGTATGAACAAGCCAATATTATCCACTGTTGGTAGATTACAGCATTGCAAATTAAACATCTACAATCAGCATGGATTTGAATTGACAGTTGAATCCTTAATCTACCCAAGATTCTGTATGAACTCAGAGATCACTCACTTGGCATCAAGGGTAAAGATGCGTCATTCAGCACCTTGATAACACAATGCTAAGATAGCAAAAAGAAGATACAAGCAAATCAAGCTCAAACTCAAACTCAAACATTATAATCACACCCTTTTCTTTCATCAAGCTTTCTTTTTTACTTAAAAAAAAGTGACGCCTTTTCTGTCAAGAATCAGTTTTCTATCAATCCCCTTTTGATGTTTTCTTGGATGCTGTAAAGGGCAAAAGAGAGCATGGGGGAATTTATAAAGTTTTCCAATTAAAAACCATCAAATCAAGTGATGTTCTTTTTCTCTTCAAGGACTGAGGCTTCTTTGAGTGCAATTTGTGCTTCATTTTCCCTCTTCAAAGCGAAAAGTGCAGCAGCTTGTAAGTAGGATGCTATATGCCAGATTGGGGATATGACTTGTGTTTGTATAGCATCATTGAGTGCCTCATCCGGCATATCACTCATAAGATATGACAAGCTTCGGCGCGCATACACAGTTGGTGAAATCATAGTTCCTACATCGATGAACTGAAGAGGAAAACACTCCGCAGATTAAATCCAAATACTAAGCAATGTTCACTGCTATAATTGGCTACTTCTTTCAAAGTATAATCGCCTAATATGAAATTAACTAAAAGTAGGATCATGCCATAATACACCAATAAATGAAACCATTGTTGCTATTTCTTGCATTTAGCCTCTTAACCATTCTTTTATGAAATAAATCACCATTGAGGGCAGTGTTGCAGAAATCGGCCTTGGCGGCCGATTAATCGCTTGGCGGCCTCGAACCGATTACGATTAGGGTGCTTGGCGGAAATTGGTCAAAATCGGGCTTGGCGGTCCTCGGCGGGAAATACTTAAAAAATTCAAAAAAAAAAATAATTTTCTAATATTACACCAAAATTTTAAAATTATAAGGTTTCAAATTTTAAAATTTTATACTAAAAGTTTTAAAATTTCAAAATTTTAAATTTTAAAATTTCCAAATACTTAATTTTTTAAGAAATATTGATTTTTTAAATAATTTTATTAATAATTTAGGGTCCCGATTAATCGCCGACTAATCCCCGCCGAGTCTGATTAATCGCTTATCGTCAGTCGACTGCCGAGCTACCGCCGAACGATTTTTACAACCATGATTGAGGGGTATTTAAGGCATTTTCTTTTTTTGCAAGAATGGTGATTTGCTCATAATAAAAAGCCAAGTAAGATGGTTTCTTTTTGCACTATTGGAGGAATTTTAAGACATTTGTGATAATTAACCTGGGTATAGTAGTCTATTGCGGTTTTGAATTCTTTATGGCGAAAAGCCACATCCCCTTTCTTCTTGGAGTTCAAGGTGTCCTGCATCTGATTTGTCCACATATGGAATGAGAGCTGCAAGCCAATTTCAAAAAATCATGACTCATGAGTGCCATGAAAGTTGACTTTGAAAAGAAAATGTCAAACCTCGGCTGTTGCTCCCTCATCATCTTTGTAGGCTAAATTTTCCAAGATTTCATGTATGGCTGTCAGATCCATTCTCAAGCAGGCTTCACCGAGCGGGGTTAGAGGCATAGCACCACCACCACCTTGTGGTATGCCCATTAATACATGAGAAGGCTGCTGTGAAGTGATATTTAACATAATAAGTGGTGTCTGGATAAAATAAATATAGATGGTGTTTAAAAGATACCTCTGTTTCCTTTTGGAGAGGAACCAAAGCAGAAACCAATGACTTTGGATTTGGGCGCTCGCGTGGCTCGTATTGTAAGCATCTTGAAGCTAACCGAACCAATTCGGTTCCCTCATCATTAGAAAATTGCCCTTCTAAGCAAGAGTCGGTAAGCATTTCAAGGTTCCTGTCCCTTATTAGGTCAAGAGCCTGATAAATCAAATCCACATGCCATTCATTCATTATTAGATAATAAATAGATTGCAACATTTTTCAAAAAGTACAAAAATAAAATCACCCAAATATACAAAAATTTTGGACATCTAGAATACATACATGGCTAGGCGGAATGTGTTTTCCACTTAGTAGGTCAAGCAAAAGGGTGCCAAAACTATACATCACACTTTCCGGTGTTACCCTCCCTACAAATTTAAGGAAAACAAGTGTTAAAAGATCGAGAAATAATAAATAAAGAAGTTTCTTTTAGACGTGAAGAGGCAAGACTTATCTGATAAGCTATATATGAGTGTGTGTGTGTTTTTTACTTAATGCAGAAAGAACGACTTAATAAATAAAGAGAGCCAGGAAAACGAGGCTTTCCCCATTAAGTCCTAACTTGTTACAAATTTGATCCCATTTATTTGTGCCATAAGTAAGAGTAAGTACCAGTCCTTAAATACTCGGGAGGGGTGAAAGCCAAATTGGTACTGTAACTCTTTCCATCTCTACTGTTCTTCATCAACCCAAAGCAAGAGAGTCTGGGGTTTGCATCCTGTAACAAAATACTCGGGTCACATAAAATAACCATGAATCGTATGGGTTATAAAAAAGCAACAATGAAAGGGTAATAACATAACATACATCATCAAAGACTATTCTATACGCATTGAGATCATGGTAAAGAGCGCGTCCTTTACTTGTACAATATTCTAAAGCTTCTGCAAGATATAACGCCACCCTTAATCGCATTGCCCATTTCATAGGTTGTGTTTCCCCTAATTCAAGAATCAAGATGCAAATAGAATTAAAAATTGGATCAAAACTCACATCAACTAGAAATATAATAATTCCACAGCACTTACAATGAAACAAGTGCTTTGCAAGTGTTTCATGTGGCATAAACTCAGCAACAAGTAGTCTTTCATCGCCTTCACAACAACATCCAAGTAGATTCGTCAATCTAGGGTTTCTGAGTTGACCAACTGCTCTTGCTTCATCCTGTTATATTTTGCAAGAATGAATGATTTTGAACAAAAAGTTTTTTTTTTTTTTTGGCATTTATATTTCCAAAAACATACAAAATAGAATCTTGTATGGTATAATGGTACCAAAGATGTACATACCAAGAATTGCCTGGAATCAGGCCATGCAGATCTATTGAAACGTTTGATGGCAACCTGTCTTTGGTTTTGCAGCTTTCCTTTATAAACAACGTTAGGGGCTTTTTCACCATGTTCAGAGACTATATTCTCAACAGCAAATCCAGATGTCGCCATTTTAAGTTGTTCAATGCTGAATTCATGAAATGATGGCAAATCACTTGCCTCGTCTGCCTCTTCTTTTTCTGAAACAAAACAAAAAATGGTCAAAAAAGTCTTTTAGGCAACAAAAAGAAGCAAATTAGGAAGATTTTCATACCGACATCATGGGATTTGGCAATCACTCCATTCGGTTCCATAATACAGCAGCAGCAACACGAGCAGAGTCTTGAAAACTCACAGCCCATTGCAGAGTAATCTTTTAAACTTCCAGATTGATCGAGTTGAACATCAAAACTCCTGCTGAATTGGATGGTTTATTCAGTTGTAAAAGAAAGAGACTTTATGTATGTATACAGCTCGCTTGGGCGTAACCCAACTTTATGTACCAGTTCTTAAAAAAACACCTTTAAATTCAGAAAATGACCAATAACACGCACAGATTGATCAAGTTGATTAAGATTGTCAAAAATCAAAGCATTTCACACTTCAATTTTCCAAATTAAAATCCATTTCACATTCACATGACACGTCCCCATCATAATATCTGGAAATTTGCATTAATATCAGATAATAGAGCGTACACGTATATCAAGTACCTTTATCAGCAATCAAGAAATATTAAGTGGAACTGCAGAAGTACCAAATTAGGGTATTAAAGTCCAAAACCCAGATCAGCAGAGCTTCATCTTCCAAAGAAACAGGCAAAATGAGCTCCTTTAAGCTGAATAAGATTAACCACGTATGGGTAACTATCAATAAATTCAAGAAAGGGAGAAAAATACGGACTTTTTCAAACCTTTTGATTCAATTTACATGAGCCGCTGCAGCTCATGGACCCAGTAGGGTAAAAGTCTCAAAAGGACAAACTGGGTCTTTGTTTCTCTCTCCTCTCACTAAAATTATATGCGTGTTGAACGAATCAAAAAGATGATTGGAGAAGAAATTTGGGGGGTTTCAGAAATGAGATGCGTACGACCATTAAGATTTGCAGATCTCCTGCCACTTGATTTCAAGTTTGCACTCAATTACTCTCTTTAATTTTCCATTTTCCACCGACTTGATCTTTTTAATTTGTAATTGTCCTGTCTAAGCATTAGCTTACAGAAACAACCCATGACCATGAGAGGTACTTGTTATATTTTAAATAATGGAAGTGCTTTTTATCATGTTGTTTGGCTGTTTTTGGCTTTTTGCAGTGAAATACTCCAAAATAATATAATAAAAACCATATTTATGATCTTTGTTAATTAAAATCAAATATTCAAATTTGTGTTATAAAATTTAGGGAAATTGAGTAATCTAATTATGTCTGTATTGTTTTTTTAAAAGATAACAAATTTTTTTCAAAAAAATTGATAAATAACCGTCTAGTTCGGAATGGACCATTCCGGAGTGAGGTTATCCAACACGGCCCGTCCATTCCGTATTAGGTTCCGGAAAAAATGACACTACATAATTCATTCTAGAATACATATCGAAATATCATAATATTCCAGACTCACTGGACAAATAATAAATGATATTTGATTCCGATGAATGTGTGGTTTTATAGGTAAGTTCTTGACTCATTTACTTGTTTTTGTTTAATTTTCTTATTATAAATTTAAAAACTTTAGTCTAAAATACGAAGAACTTGCCCATAACACAAAAAAAATATATTATGTTAATTAGTAGTAGATGCCTTAATTAGGTAGTTTTATAATATTACTAAGACAAAATTGTAAAAGTTGTCTCAATGGTTATAAAAAAATGGGAAATCTTCGGAAAAGTCTTAATATTTCACCCTAATTTACGAAAAAGTCCCAAACTAAAATTGGTTTATGAAAAAGTCCCGATTACCGGAAAAAATGACGATTTGACCCTTTTTTTTCCGGTTTATCGGTTTCAATACTTACCCGGTTTCATTAAAGTCTCAATATTTTACCATAATTTTCATTAAAGTCCCATTATTTTACCATAATTTGGGACTTATTCGTAAATTATGGTAGAATAATGGAACTTTATTAAAACCCGATAATTAATGAAACCGGTAAATCGGGAAAATATGGCCAAATCGTCGTTTTTACCGGTAATTGAGACTTTTTCGTAAACAAATTTTAGTTTGGACTTTTCCGTAAATTAGGGTAAAATATTGGAATTTTTTCGGAGATTTCCCTAAAAAAATATATGGATTATTTTGTGGTACATTAATGGTTCAATTTTGGATAATTTGTATGGTTTTGGTCCTTATGGTTGTCATTTTTGTATGATTTTGGTCCACACCCAACAAATGAAGAATATGTCATTCGATAATTATTATTTTTAATTATTTTAAATATTTTTTTATTATTTTAAATAAAAAAACAAAAAAAAAGTCACACCCCACCCCCCACCTTCTTTTTCATTTTGGACACCACCACCGCCATCTTCGCTACCCTCCTCACTAAAAACATTACATCCTCACCGAAACACCACCATTCTTATCACACACCTGGAAACAAGACCAACCCCCTCTTTCTCATTTCTAAAAACATAAGCTTGGGTTTCCACGAACACCGCCAACATTAGGGTTTGTAGGTGTGTGGCGGAGATGAACAGATCCACCAATATCGCTTCCCCCAAACCATTAATTTAGGGTTTCCACCAACACCACCACGACTAATTGGCGTTCTGACTTGTGCTTCTATTGTGCGACATGAAGAAAAGCCAAAAGAGAATGCATTTTGAATGAGTTTTATCATCGGCAACTGTGACTGTGGGGATTTAATGACAGAGGGTTATATGTAGATCATAGATTTTTGGTGGTGATTGATATTGATCAGTAGAGTTCACTCGAGTTGTTGGGTATTCCAACAGTTCCACGACAGCAGGATAAAGAGAATCGATGGAGAATAGAGGGTTCCAATGGGATTGAGGGAGGTTGCGGTTGTGTGTTGGAAATGAATTTACCAATGGGAGAAAGAGAAATATGAGATTTGGGTTTGTAAGTATACGACGATGGAGATGAACCCTAGTGTAAGAACCTAAAATTAAAATTCAGAGAAAATTGATTTTTAGTCAAATATCGACCAAAATGGTCAATTATGAGAAACATATGAGATTATGAAGTTGCGACTTCATGAAAATTGCCAAAAAGAGTTTAAGTCGCTTAGAATAGATGAGTAAGTTCAAGAGAAATAATGCATCGGAAGATGCATTTTTTGTCAAAATGGTAAAATGGAAATTTTATGTTTTTTGGACCAATTTTGTGACTTAATGGATAAAACATTTACACTTGTATTACTATTGATGAACAACGGTAAAACAAAGTACATGATATGTTCTGAAACCTTTCTATTAACATTTATACTCGTACTAGTATTGATGAACAACGGTAAAACAAAGTACATGATATGTTTTGAAACCTTTCTATTTTGGTAATTGCTTTAATTATAGTTATAAAAAAAAAAAAAAAAAAAAAAAAAAAAAAAAACCTTCGTCCCGTGGCGAAGCAAGGGAATATCTCCTAGTTTCATTCAGTTGTTTTTTTAGTTGAAAAATATAAAAAACTATTGCATAAATGACTTTTTACCTTCTATTTTAATTACACCGCCTTAAATAATACATTATATAAACAAAATATAAAGTTAATATATAGTGGTATTTAAAATTTTAGTTAGACAAATTATTATAATTTTTGATGAATTAAATAATACCAGCTTACGAATAAGAATATTTGAGTTTTTTAGCACAAAAAAGTTTCTTTTAGCCCAAAAAACAGCTGAAATCAATCGTGGGCGGGGGTAATCAAGGAATTCGAGGGTGGGGATGCAACCTCATCCTGTTTGCCCCCGTTGATATCCATGTTCATACTAAATACGTCATATATTATATGAGAAAAATAGAGACAATTTAATTGATCAAGTATACAAGATACTACCGGTATTTAAACATATATCATTTATTAGCTCGAAAAAACAATGATATGAGAGCCATTGCATAGTTAATGTCATACTATTATATATACGGTGATATTTTGATCACAATCTTTATTTTTGTTTTCTAATATGTTTTGAAAAACTTTTTATTTTTTATCGTTAGCCGGTTGTTCATATAGGCGTGTGAGTTTGGTTGACATTTTTTTAACAACAAATTTAATCTACTCATAAACTACTCATTAATTCCATTTATGTCAATGACGGGACTTGAACTTTGGACCTCAAGAGGGATGACAACACATGATACCGCAGAACTATAAGTCATTTAATGGGTTTGGTTGATATGACATGCTAATGTCATAAAGGCCATTATTTATTTGTCATTATTCTATTTTATCCCCATTTTTTCACATTTGCTATTATTTGTTGATTTTTTTTATTAAAATACTCTTCATACGTCTTTATATGTTGATTTGTTATTATTATGTTTGACATGTTGACTAGATTGATGTTTTTGGTCCACTATAACATCTAGTTTTCATGATGTTTCTAATTACTGGATAACGGACCGTAATTTGATCAAATAAAGGTCTTGAGTTTCAAATGAATAGAGTTTAGACCCTATCGGATATTGATAATGTTGGTAAAGTGATTAAAGCCCTTGAATTATGCCTTGAAGCAAAGGGTAAATTGGGAAAGGTGATAATCTGGGCATCTTGCATGTATTGATGATTTTAGTGCGGTATTTTTTAGTCAAAATTAACTAGATATAAATATGGGGCTCGTCAATACCATCACGTGCATATAAAGATCGCCGAAAACATAGTTGAAACGAAGAAATTATGATTGTTTGAAGTTGGAATGGATCTGGGTGAAAATCTGTCACCACGGAGTGGGGAATTGTCTTCCACGGCATGGTAATCTCCACGGAGTGGAGAATTGTATTCCACGGTGTGGTAATCGCCACGGAGTGGAAGCTAAGCAGGCCCAACCCATGATTTTTAGGGTTTTCAACGTATTCAAAGGTAAGAATTCATGTTTTAGGGCATTTTTCTCAGCCTCCGTCTCATCTAGAACTCACTGGGAGCAACACTAGCCTCCCTATTCATGATTTGAGCTTCTCCCCTTTCCTCTCTCCTCTTTTGGGTGCTTTTGGTGAAGCTTGAAGATCAAGAAAGTTCTTTTGTTTGCAATGAATGTTGTTTAAAGTTTGGATCCATCAAAGTCACCCCATTTTTGGATTATTGTGAGTATAAAGTTCCTATCTTGCTCTTTAGATCTTTAGATCTTGTCGTTTAGGGTTTTTGGCACTTTTGGTCCATTTCATGGGTGATATTGGAGTTGAGTGGACTCCAACATATTTTGATCACTTTGGAATGCTTCTTGGACCTTATGGACTAGTAAAGTTATGATCTTTTGCCTTTCCATTAAGCCATGCAATTTATCTTGGTCCTATAGGTCATTTTGGTATATTAAAGTTGAGATCTTGAAAGTTTGTGGCATTATTATAGATAAAGTTAGAAACTTTATCCATGTAAACATCATGTTGATTCAGTTTTGAAGGTTAGAGACTTGGACTTAATGGATTAAGTTGAGAAAGATGCATTTTTGGTCCCTTTAAGACTTAAAGTTTAGATCTTGGTTGTTTGGACCATTCTAATTGATAAAGTTGGAAACTTTATCCATTATGAAGCTATTAAGTATCATATATGATGTTATGAGCCTTGCTCTATAGGGATTAAGATCTTAATGAAAAATAGGGCATCCTGCTAGAGACCACGGCGTGACCAAGGAAGGCCCACGGCATGATGGTGCTCTGCATCTTGACTGTTTTGTCCTGACTTGGGCACGACGTGGCATGCTGTTGACTTTTTGAACACTTTGACTTTTGGTCGAACTATGATAGAATTGAGTGTTTAGATAAGGACTAGTTCCGATTTGGTTTTAGGTAGCTTGCGTTAGTTGTTTTGTTGTTGAGCTTTGTTGTCGAGCCTCTGTCGGTTAGCTCATGTGAGTTTTCTCATTATACTTTGTATTGCAATATGTATCCTTGTGTGTAGGATGTTAGTATGTTGTAGTGATCTGTTAGATTGGTATATCTGTTATGATTACCTGTGCTTTGTTGGTTATTGTTTATCCTGTCTGCATATGTCGATATATTGTGGTTGGGTTGAGGCGGTCTTGCTTTGTGTTATAGGTTAATATACCATGACGGTCCAGGTGTTTTGTAGGCCTTACGAGGTGGTCCAGTTAGACTGTAGGCACAAGGGAGCGGTCCAACTATATGGTGTAGGCTTAGGAGAGCGATCCATGTGTACTGTAGGCCTTACGAGTCTGTCCACTCAGACTGTAGGCTCTTGTATGCATGCACTGTATATGTATTATTGTGTGGGGTATTTTGGAAAACTCACTAAGCTTTGGCTTATAGTTATAGATTAAATGTTTTATAGGTACTTATCGGATGGTGTCACACCCCCAAGCCGGAACGGCGGAAATGTTCGGGGGCGGAGGATGTCATGTACAATATCACAACAATTGCATCATAGTAATCAAAGCAAACACAACCATTACATTGAATAAGTAGAACATTTACATTTGTTCGATACATAGGTCGTATAACAACAAAATGTATAACCAAAAGTATAAAAGATGCGACTCTAAAAGCTCCGTATTCTCAAAAACCTGCGGGTGTGCCTGTCTACCGGTTCCTTGAGAATACAAGCGGTTTTGAAAGAATATCAGCATTTAAGCTGGTGAGTTCATAAGTATGTTTTTGTAATGAAAACCTGTCTGTGAATCTGTAAAATGTTTGCATGTTCTCAAGAAAATCCAATATTTTATTTAGTAATGAAAAGTAGTCTTAAACCCTAAGACCATAATGTACGTTTGTTACTGTACCTTGTAGTAGTATATGAAAACGTTAGTCTGTATGCCTGGTTACTACCAGTTGTATTGTATAGTGTGTTATGTACAAAAAACCTTTGTATGAAAACTCTGGCTATCACCAGTAATGTATAATGTGTTCTGTATGAAAACCCTGGCTACCACCAGTATGTATAGCAGTTTTATTACTTAAAATAAAACCATGTATTTGTATTCCCTGCAATCCTCCAGTTGTAGTGTATAATAGTTCTATTAATGAAAATAAAACTATTTGAAGAATTGAAATCCCGTAAACAAATGGTTAGTTTATAGCATTGTGAGTTTGGTATAATCATGCTTGATATGACCTAGTGACCTCTACGACGTTCTTCAGGCGTTGGATGTTATGACATTTGTCACCCCATGCATGTCTGCCTAACTGTAGCTAACAGTTTAGGTGTGGGATTGTCAATCCCGAATAGATCTATTCACAAATCTCACGCTCTCCCTCCAGGAGACTCTGGTTATACTGTGGTTGGATTTAGTTCCGCACCCCAAAGGGTACAATTGAAGTAGTGCCTCATAACCCTGTATTAACTAGTTTACGTGTAGTGTTCTCTTGTACTTGAAACTGTATGTATACTTGTAGAGTAAAAATAATTATACTTAAATAATTATTTAGTATTGTACTCTTGTTTTCAGAAAATAGTATTGTATGCCATAAACTATATCTATCATAGTTTATATGTCTGTTAATGTATAAGCTCTGGAATTGATAAAACCATGTGTTGAATCCCAAACTATACCTATTATAGTTTGCATGTATGTTATGTATTCGATTCATGTACTGTACTAAAAACTTTGCAATTATGGTTATATGTTGAAAACTTCCCTTATGCTCAGCATGTTACAAAAGGGAGAAAATATCTATATATTTTATAAAATGTAGTGATCTCTTGGTTGTATCAATTGCATAAGTTTTAATCCTGTTGAAATTCTTTATACAAGAACACAAAATTTCTTTGTGTTTTGCTTGTATCCCCCCTGAAAATGTTAAAAACAACAAAAGTGTAGGGGTATGAACTCACAATTGATTATGTGCACGTGCTCAACAACAAAACCCGAAAGATGACCCTCGAGTTGAAGTACGCGGAATTAACGGTGTCATAATGATAATTACACACATAATTGTATTTAAATTAGCGAAACCATTAATTAAAGTGTTAGAAAACACTTGCTTTTTGTGACAACCCGAAACTTTTTCTGTTACCGTTAGTCGAGACTCGTTAATAAAAATTTAACTTTTATTGAGTTCCGTCAAATTCCTTTGGTTTGGATAAATCATTTAGTTTTATAATTTAATTTTATATTTTATATGAGTTGGAACCAAAATCACGCGAAAGACCCGAGTTTCTAATGAAAAATCAAAGTTTTCGGCTGAGTGATGTTCACGGCCGTAAACTCGTTTACGGCCAACGACAGGTGGACCCCACCACCGACCATGAAAACCCCCTATAAATATGAGCCCCTACCCCTCATTTACGCTTTTCTGGCCGAAAACTCTCTCCTTCTCTCTAAACTCTTGATCGTAAACACCAAAAACACCCTTATTCTTCCGGAAATCATCGAAAATCACCATTGGGAGTTGTTTTGGAGCATCTAGAACGCGTTTTCATCGAAATCCAACACTACTGTTCTTGAGTTTACGGCCGTACACGCTTCAAATCTTCAAAGACCGTAAACTGTTCACGGTCGAGAACAGTTCACGACCGGAAAATCTTCATGGCCACAAACTCCTTCACACCGTGAATATTGTCCGCTAACCACTTTTTTCCACCTCAATCGAGTCTCGGTAACATTCCTAAACCAATAGCAAGTGTTTATCCAACACTATAATAAATGGTTTCGCTAATAAAATACATATATGTATTAATTGTTACTAGGATCCCGTTGAGTGCCGCGTACGTCAACTCGAGGGTCTTTATTCCCAATTTCGTTGTCCAACGCTTTCACGCAACTAACAGTGAGTTCATACCCCTATCTCTTTACAATTTTAACGTTTTCAGGGGGAATATGTGACATCCCCTAATTTCTCGGCCAGAAAAGACCGATTTAATTTATGCTTTAAAAATAAAATCAGAGTAATCTTTTTAAAAGATGTTGCGGAATTGGTCCCCAAAACAAAACATGATAGAAGTTTATCAAAACCTTTTTTTAAGAAATGTATATTTCCATTTTATATCAAAACCTCGGGATGTCATGTTCCGATACAGATCAAAAGCATAAACAAGACATTATAAGCCTTACAACAGTTATTTACAACTACTGACCTATAATCCAAAAATCTCTCATCATCATCATCCGACTATGCTCGGGGTCCACTACCTGTAATATAAAAAAACTGAGTGGGTCAGGCTTGGGATCCTGGTGAGTATATAGGGTTTTCAACCCACAATAATAATAAATCTATTAGATTCATCAATCAACAATAACCCTGATTACCCATTCCCGTTATCCTCACTTTACGTCCCTAAACACCTATCACAAGGGACCTAGCCTAAGGAATATCATCGGGATGGACACTACTGCTAAGGGGACTCCTCAACCATACATGTCCTTAAGGCAACCATGAGGGGGATGGAGTACACCAATGAGCATATAGTTCACCAACACCTACAGGATGCGAACCTGCTAGTGTTCCACTGGACAGTCTAGAAAGGTATGTGGTCGTCATCTATACTCCGCTAGACGACAACAGCAACAACAACAACAACAACAACACCGAGGCCTCTCATCATTTTAACCCACATCGACTATTTCGTCTACCCATGTTTTACCCAACATATTTGTAGATAAAATACATATACAATTTAAAACTTGTATAAAACATCTATCCAACAGTCACCTCAATTAAACAATTAATATAATTACACACATCACGTATTTTATAGAAAATACTTCATATCTAGGTGTAAGCTGAAAGTGACTACACACTCACTTGATTTAATGATAATCGGGCAGCACTTCGTTTCCTAAAACGATCGTTTCTAATAAAATCGGGAGTTTTATTGAGAAACCGGGCTCTGCGAGGGTTGGGCTTCAAAACCGAAAAGATAAAATTTTCCGGGTCTTCGGGCACTTCGGGGCGTGTTTCGGGTGTTGGAAATGATCTCGGGGCTTCGGGGGAAGTTGAAATAGTGAAAATATTGAATTTGGGTGAAAAAGTGGCAAAAATCTTATTTTACCAAGGAAGGCTCGCAACCTTCCTATTTATAGGGCGAGATTGCGAGGGTCGGCCGAGAAGGGTGAGTCAGCGAAGGCAGGTGGCAACAGCAGCGAAGGGCAGGTGGCTCCAGGTGGCTCGCATGTGAGGCTCCAGGTGGCCCGTGTGAGGCTCGGACACGCGACAACTTCGGATTGGACCTGCGCTTCGGATGCGAGGGTTGCGACACGCCTCGCCAGCTGGCCTCGGATGACTCAGAAATTTCGGACACGTGGCATGCTACGAGCGAGGGTGACGTGGCCGAAGTCTCACCATGCGAAATTTCTCGGATTTTCTCGATTTTTGAGCCAAAACTTCTAAAATCCACAACTTTCGCATACGAGCTCCGTTTTTGACGTTCTTTGTATGCACGCGTAGGTAAAATTACGCTCTACAACTTTCGTTTAGACTTCGTCGGCTAACTTTGAATTTAATTTTAATATTATTATTTTTAACAGACCGGGACAGGAAATCCGTTAAAAATTCATAACTTCTTCATCCGACGTCCGTTTTCGTCTGTCTTTTTACCGTTGTACTACTATTGACGAGACCTTCGATTCTCGTTGAGGTTGTGTCGGCTAAAAATCACTCGATCTAAAATTTGAATTTTTAGCTGTCTACTGCTAAGCTGAAACTTAGAAAAATCATAACTTCCTCATACGAAGTCAGATTTGGGCGTTCTTTTTATGCATACTCTCGGTTTAACGAACACTACGACTTTCATTTAGATCACTAAGGCTAAAAAGTAGTTTATCAAAAACTCACTTTTTACGTCATTCGGCACCGTGCCGGTTTTGTCGCGAAACTTCGACAGGTCATAACTTCTGCGTTATAACTCGGATTTCGGTATTCTTTATATATCCGGAATCCTTGTCACGACCACTACAACTTTCTTAATAGATATCGGCTTTATCTAATATTTATTTTCGACGCTCATTTTTATTCTTAATTAATTAAATCCTAATAATTAAGCATAAAACACATAATTTTCACATAATATTCACATAATTCCTTTTCATTTCTTCAAAATGAGTTACAAAGGTTAACCTAGACTATTATGTCAATATTAATGCCTAGCCTAGAAACACGGGCGTTACAGAATACAAGCCAAACATCCTCGATCTTGTGAAATTATACAAAAAGGATTTCAATACACTTAGAACTGATACAATTGACACAACCACACTGATTTCATATGTTTATCAAACATTTAGATAGTTTATCCCTTTTGTATATTGCTGAGCATAAGGGAGGTTTTCAACACAATCATAGAGTTTTCAGTTTTCAACATGAATACGGTAACAAATATATAAACTATAATAGGTATAGTTTTTGGGAATAACTATTTTATCAAGGTACAAACATAGATTCAATGTGATCAAACATATAAACTATATAGAGTATGGTTTATGAGACATATATTCAGCTAGTAAATTCAAGAATTCATTTTATTCTACATGTAATCGTTAGTATAGCATTTTATGAGTGAGCATTCTTCGCGTACTTAGTTAAGTACCTACAAAAGTCCTGAGATTATAACCAGAGTCTCCTTGCGTGAGAACGTGAGTTTGTGTATACATCTATACGGTATTGACAACCCCGCACCATAACTGTTAGCTACAGTTAGGCCGGCAGGCCTGGGTGACAAAGTCATTTCGATTTCGACACCTGAAGAACGTCGTTCAGGCAATCCAATGGTCAAGTATGGTTATAACAACTCATAAATTTGGTACTAAGTATATACGATTAATGTATGAATGGTAATAACTTCAATTAGTTTTATTATAAAGTAATAGAACTACTATACATATTAAAGTTTTCAGAACTTACTGAACTTACCATACATACCGGTGATGGCCAAGGTTTTTCTTGTAAAAAGGGGTTTTCTTGTTCAAGTACACAATGTACAACACATTCAATGGTAACTAGACATATGAACTAAAACATTATGAGATTCAGTAACAAAATACACATGTTAGAAAATAATGGATTTTCTTGGAAACATACAAATACTTTTATTGATTCATTAACCGATTTTCCTTACAAAAACATGCTTATGAACTCACCAGCTTTATGCCGATACTCTTTCAAAACTGCTTGTATTCTCAGGAAACCAGTAGACAGGTACATCACACAGATTTTGAGAAGACGGTGCGTATAGAGTCACGTCTTTTACTTTTGTTATACTTTTGATGTATATAAACATGAATCAAACAGATGTAAGTATTTTACTAAATCAATGTAATGGTTGTGTTTACTTTGATTACTATGATGCAATTGTTGTGATACTACATATGACGTTATCCACCCCCGAACGTTTCCGCCGTTCCGGTTTGGGAGTGTGACACTTTTGGGTTAGGAATGTTACCGAGACTTGTTTGAAGTGGAAAAAGAGAGTTTTCAGCCAAGGTTCTCGGCTCAAGGCTGTTTGCGGCCGTGAACTGGGTTTGCGGTTGTGAAATGGGTTTGCAGCCTTTGAAGATATGAACAACAGTGGTATAAGAGCCATGAGTTGTTTTCTTATATATTCATGCAAATGTTTGTTTTTCAAAGTTGAAAAAAAAAAGAAAAAAAAAACATGAAGTTTGTCAAATTTTAAGATAATTACTTGTTTTGTGAAAAACTAATTATTTGTAAAATTTGAATCATTTGCTATATGAGTTGAATTAGGTCAAATTTAGTAAAAGATAAAATGATATGATTAGTTTATTAGTTTTAAAAGTTTGATCTAAATGTTTTAAGGAGTTACATATTTTGTCATAAAATTTTGGAGCTCAAAAGTTTTTTTTAAAGTTGTGATCTTAAGGGTTTTTGAAACTTCCATAAGTTATGGATATGAAAGTTTAAAAAAAAAAAGAATTTTGATTCAAAGTTTTTATGGAGTTACAAAATTTGGTGTTAATGTTTTAAAGAATTCCATAACTTGTTCTTAAGTTATGGAACATGGAAAGTTTCATCATAAAACACCATTGATTCCATAAGTTATGGAATCCAAAGGTTTTCAAGAATTACAAAACTTGTCCTCAAGTTTTGGAATTTGAGAAAAGTTTTTTATGAAAAAAAAGAATTGAATTCTAAAACTCTTGGGTTCATAACTTAAACAATTAATTAAATGATTTTAATTTTGAGTTTAATAATTGGAATTATGATGTTTTGTTGAATAGTTCAAATTAACTCTTATGGACTTTATTAATAGTTAATTAAAGCGTTTAATTAAAAGAGTATTATTAATCCATAAATATATGGTTTGAGTTTAATTAAATTAAAAGTCTAGTTTAATTAATAGATTAAACCACCAAGTATTTTAAATGTCTAAAATACACCCTTATACTATTATAATATTAAAAGTTTAATATATTATATGTATAAGAGCAAGTCGTCTTACCATTAGTAGGCCTCATTCACGAAGCCGGTCTATAAGGGGGGTATAAGGTTACTGCCTATAAAATGGCAGTTTAATGGGTGTCCACTCTCACTCACCGCTTCCTTGACCGGTGGAGGGTCGTTAGCCGAACAGGTAGGACAAGGACTATAATTCTCCCTTCATTATAAGTATAATGATAAATACTAAGTAACTAAACACTTATAAATTCCCAATCTTAGTTACTTAGGAAAATGTGAATAAGGTGCTAATCCATGAAATTACACTTTGCACTTTGTTTAAGCTGTTAGTGGAGCGTGTGTGGTTAACCGGCATACTAACCTGGACTTAACAAGGTAGGCAAAGGGTAACTTAATGTTTATCATAGTATCGTTGGAGCGTGTGTGGTTAACCGGCACATCGATTGAGGGGTAAATATTAAGGGTACCAAGTATATTTGCATGGTTACTTCACACCTTGTTTTGTGATCCTCGGCATCCCAGTCACAAAACCTGAAGGGCACACTCGAGATTGAAACATGCCATTGAAAAGTTCAATGAATCTCAAAAGAATCTAGGAGTTTCAAAACCAATTAAAACCTAATAATACATTTCGTTTATCTTGGTGGAAATTGGTGAATCGTCATTCACCTACCTTCAAATATTTTATAGCTTGGATTACGGCATCCCTCTTCCAAGTTATAAAATAGTTTGTTGGGTCCTAGCCTTAATATATCATATTGGGTGTTATATTAAGGACTTAAATCAACTTTACGTGAATTTCTCCCATTGTTGATGTCTGGTTTAGATAACAATGATCTTCCCAAACCAAGCTTTCCTAATGAATATGACTTCCCGAGTTTGGCTCATGGAAGTCATACTTCTCTTCCTCCATCTCCTCCAATTATTCTCCCTAACCCACAAGTTCAAGGTCACTCAAGCCCTAATGGCAAGCAAGGTCTATGTGTGATCACATCTTAGAGATGAAGTCACATATTGACAAGCCGGGAGAGTTGGGTGTCAAAGTCTTGAGAAAGTTGGATGTTCAATCACTTTCTAAGTCGCATAGTGAGTTCCTTTGGGACTACTATGAAACAGACTATGACATGAACCTTAATGATCATATCTATTTGCTTGGTGCTGCTGAATCAGCAATGATTTGGAACGATAGTAAAGCAAATTTGATTAGAAGATCAACTTCCCAAAAAAACTTTATGGACAGTGACAATGGTGACACTGGAAATCCAGAAAAAGCATTCTCTTCCCAATGGAAAGGGATTGACCATAGTCAACCCGGTTGACCAAATGGTAAAGAGAAAGGCTAAGTCTGAGATAGTCCCATTACCAAAGGGTTCATATGTTTATTTTGCCAAAGGAAGGGGCG